>NC_089825.1:86126507-87350034 GCF_035046505.1 Tiliqua scincoides | reverse complement strand
TTCTCAGTTTCTTGGAAGAAGGGTAAGATAAAAGTGTAATGAGAACCAGACACCGAAGCCACACATATCCTTCTGACTGCTAATATTTCACTAGGCATTGCTCATACCTCTTCCAGTTTATCTTTGCTGAAACTTTCCATTTTTAAAGTTAAAAGAGACAGCTTACATTCTCAGGAAGCTGACTCAGCCTCCAAACCAGGATCCAACTCTGCATTTAGCAACGGTGATGAAAGAATCCAGAGTCCTGCGAATGCTCAGATACATTACCTCTTTTTACAAAGAATAGATTTTCGATGTACACGTAAGAAATGTGTTTTTGCAAAGCCTTGCAGTACATACAGGAACATAGGCCAGGAGGTCTAGCTCGGCCAGAGTTCCCCACTACATGTATGCATGGCAGCAAATAAACGTTTATTGCTGTATAATGTGGAAGATCCACAGTGGTTGGGTTGCTGCCAAGACGTCTGCTTCTCTATGCCATTGTAGACTCATCTGCTCCTCTGCCATTGTAGCCTCACTGCACAAACGGGCTGGTCAAAAGGTCGATATCCGAGATCATGCCAGGACAGAGGAGAGGAGATGACCTGAATACATGTAATGCAGCTGACTCTGGAACTCGCTCAGGGGTTCAGAAACTCTGCTGTACCAAGGACCACTATGCTGCTTCGTTCTTTGTACAGCGATAATGTGGGAAGCACTTGAAAGGATTCCAAATTAAAGTATAACTGCTTCATTTTTCCTGTGTGGCCCCAATCAATGCAGCTGCACACAGGAAAGAACCATGCACACTGCCGTGGGATTTTTTTTTTTCCAATTATTTTTTCACATTTCCAGTGAGCCCACTTGCACTGCTGAAGAGGCAAGCTGCTGTTCGGTTTAATGTGTAAACTAAGAAAGTGGGCTGCCTCTTAAACATGAGGCAAAAATATTCAAAGACACATCTAATCCTGCAAAGTTTTCCTCTCTTATTTTCAACACGGTTTCAGGGACCTTCTGAAGTGGCACCGGTGAACGTACACTGGCCAATCCAGACCAAGAACCACAAGAACATGCAAGAACCCATGCACAAATAAGCAAAGGAGAACACAGAAAGTTTAGGAGTAAGTCACACTTCTGATGTAGAACTCCTGCCATCTAACTGCACATGCCCAGAGAATATTTCCTTACTTTGCTTCATAGAAGAACCCACTCTGAGCACTTTTCCATGCACAGATGCACTTTCATCGATTACATCACATGTTCCGTGACCCTGGCACTAAGAATACAGAACATGCTTAAGCCCTCGCCTAAATTAAGCCCTGGAGTATTCAAGTACTCCATTAAGTACAAGTATTCATTGAAGTACAAGACAGAGCAAATCAAAGGCAGCAAGGTTAACAAAGGAACAAAATTCAGGGTTCTTAATTTTGAAGGAGTCAAAAAGCAACCTGCATTTTGAAACATGAATAATTCTTTAATTGATTGCTACAAAACTTGACTGAAATTGAAAAACTCTCAATAGGAAGTCAAATCCGGTAGAGGTTCCATTTCCCTAAAACTGGTGATACAGTGTCCACCACTTGTTAAGAAAATTATTGCTTTTCATGGAAGACAACAGCCTATCTACAGCCATGATAGTTATACAGAACTTACACACACACAATGCAGGCCTCTACTGTAGCAGCTCAATTTCCCCCTGCCATTACAAGGCCATATAAAACAATAATTAACAGTATGCAAGAGTCAGGAACAGAGTCAAAAGCATAGGAAGGCAGGACAAGGGTCTGTGAATCACGGACCTAGCCGGCCAACCCGTGGGCAGGGGTGACACACACTGTAACACACAAGGAAAGCAATGACTATTCACCTCTTCTGAGCATATGCCTCACTTGTTTCCCAAGTCCAGCTCTAAAGGGAGAGCTGTAACTCGAATGTCCAGAGGTTGATGGGGGGGGGGGGGGAGGAATGTAATTAGGATCAACATAAAAGGAGAAAGTAGCAGTTTGCTAGAGGTGGGGAATCTGCACAGAATGAGGAAGAGTGAATAGGATCACATGTTGGGGGGGGGGGGTAACATCCCTGGAGTACAGTAGGACTGGAATAGGGAAGGGAATACAAGGAAAGGGAGGTTCAAGTGCAGTTAGATGGTATGGGAGCAAATCTGAAGCAGAGGGGACGACATATAGAGGGGGTAGTTTGGGACAGGACTGGGACAGTGGTCAGCCTAAAGAAGGGAGGATGGACACGCGATGTTATTAGATGGAGATGGTGAGGGCAGAACAAACAGATTCAGGGAAGAGAAGGGCAAGATAATGGAAAAGGGGGGGAACATTGATCCAAAGGAGTGCATGGGAGCAGATGGAGGAGTCAACACATACAGTGGGATTGCAGGCGCACAATTCCTAGCAGTCAGGTTGTTACAAGCAGGGCAATATGGTGAGGGGAGAGGCAGAACACAAATGCCAATGCATGGTCTTTGGGCACATGCTTAGACAGGGGACCCCCTGTGCATGGTTTTATTTTTTTTTCCCCAGTTCCACAATGGAAGAAAGGCAGGATAAAAATGTGAAAAATAAAGATTGTGGCACAAGCCCAGGAATGCAAGGAGATGGACATCCTAGGAAGCAGGGGACGGTAGCAGCTCTTGAGAGTCAGGAAAGGGCTGGAAAAACACAACACAGGGTGGGGGGGGGGTATATACTATATTACTGAGTGGTGCTGTGCAAGTCAAGGGGGGATATATGGGAGGGAAGGAGAACCAAAAGCAGTTTATCAGGAACGAAAAAAAAAAGAATGTAGAATGAAGACAGTGTGAAACTGGGCCAGGGGACAGAATGCAACTCGGTGGGAAGGAAAATGGGGCTGATGGGGCGCTTCCTAGGATGGGGAAGGGAGTACATTTGGGGGAGGTGTCCTGGAGACACTTATGGGAATTCTTCTTCCAAACACCAGATGGAGATCAAAGCTGTGGGGAACAGGATGCAGTGGGGCGGGCACTGATCTGGGGCAACTGCAGGGTGGGAGTGAAGAACCACGGGGGGGGGTTAAAGAGGGTCAGCATGCATATTAGAGGGGGAGGGGCAGAAGGCTTCGTGGACTGATGGGGGAGGGGAGCCGATGGGGCAGTGGGGGAGGGGGAAACCTATGGGGGGCTGCTGTCTCGGAGAGATCTAGGGGAAGAGTAAGGGGCTTCACTGTGCAATTGCATGGGGACGGGCATCCTGCAAACAGGGATGGAGAGCCTGGCTCGGCGGGGAGAGGCCCCGGGGCGCGCAGCTGGCTGCCCTGCGTTGCCCCCAAGGGGAGCCATGTGGGTGGACCTTCACCCTCCTGGCGGCATCAGCATCTCCAGGAGCAGGGCGCCGCAATCGGAACCCATTCCTGGGGAGGCGCCACCTTGCTGCCCCCCCGCCGCCCTTATGCAACCCCCCCCCTTTTTTCCCCCATAGCCAGGCTGATTCTTACAGGAGGGTTCGACTTACATCACCTCCCAGCTTGGTCGATCATCCATCCTGAAGAGCAGATGTGCAAGTCAGTGCTTTGGGGGGGGGGGGTTGTCTTCAGTTGCTTTCCCCCCTCCCTGCTTCTTCAGCCCCTACCCTCCTCGATTCCCAGCGAGTCTCTCTCTCTCTCTCTCTCTCCTTCTCTTTCCCCCTCCCCCCCAGGCTCACACCACAAAGTGTGCCATCATCCGGCTGGCAAAACCACAACGCATCCCACGTGGTGGCATCACCTTTTGTGGCCCCAAGGCAGCTTATTGCCACACCTCCCCATTGCAAAGGGGGGGGGGAAGGTTGTGAGATTCTCTGCCTCCTTCTCCTTGGCTAGCTGGCCTGATGTAGCCTTCTCTGTCTCTCACTTGCTCTCCCAGCTCCTGTTTCCTCCTCCTGAAACACACAAAACACACTCACACCACAAGCAGGAAACAGTCACAGAGCACAAGAGGTACCCAATTTTTTTTTTTTTTAAAGAGAACCTGCAGCAACGCCAGTCTCCCCTCTGTTTGGATGGCAGCAGCGCCAACCCAACATCAGCACAATAAATCTGATGCAAGAGAAGTGGCATTTCAGCAGGGACTGAAGGTTCCTTTAGATTATGATGATTACAATTCCTGGGCTCAAGCCAATGATTACTTGCTAAAATGAGAGGTGCTGCGGTGAGATCTCAAGCTTGCTCAGTGGGCATTCCTGCCCGGAGAGCCAAATTTCCAACTATGAATGCTGCTGGCGGTGTGAGTTTGATGGGGGACAGAAACAAATGTCAAGAGTACTGGAACTGAGCACTCCATTCAAATTCATCAGCCCTTCTTCCAATGCTAAAGGATCAGCCCTAGCAGTGTGTTTAAGGCAACATTCGAAATTCAGTTCAAATTCTGATAAACAATAAATTCACTCATTTTGAGTGTGTGCAAAATTTCAGTTCATTTCTCCTTTATCGTTTTCTCCACACACACACACACACACACACACACACACACACACACTCAATTTTAAAAGTACAGAAATTTACTGAAGGTAGAGAAAATATTAACAGAAGCCATTTCAAAGAAAATTATGTCACAAACATTATATGACCTAAGTTATGGCTCAGGGGGGAATGGATCACTTTCAAGCATAATGGCATAAACTAGTCAGCTCCGACATTCCTGCTCAAGAGTGGACGGTTACATTGCAAGCGGCAGACACATTTTCTTTGCATTGATATCTGAGTGAAAACCCTGACAAAGTCATCAGCATGTGTTATCTGAATACCGCAGATGTGATATCGATAGCTTTTGATAAAACAGCTAAGGGCCCCAATCCTATCCAATTCTCCAGCACCAGTGCAGCCGCAATGCAGCCCCAAGGTAAGGGAACAAATGTTCCCATACCTTAAGGAGGCCTCTGTGACTGCTGCCCCACCACAAAATGCAGTGCATGCCCCATTGGGATAGCTGCACCGGCATTGGAAAATTGGGTAGGAGTGGACCCTAAGATTGCAATCCGATGAGGACTTACCTGGGTGTGAGGGCCCAATGCTATCCAACTTTCCAGCACTGATGCAGCCGCAATGCAGCCCCATGGTAAGGGAACAAATGTTCCCATACCTTAAGGAGGCCTCTGTGACTGCCCCCCTCACAGGATGCAGCACACATCCGGTTGGCATGGCTGCACTGGTGCTGGAAATTTGGATAGGATTGGTCCCTAAGTCTCACTGAACTCACTGGAACATGCTTGAGTAGTGCATGAGTAGACATGCACCGTAATTTATTGCAAAGCAAGATGCCTTCATAGTATAACATACATTACATGTAGGAATAACAACTAACTGTTAGCACTACTAACTGTTAGCACTACTAACAGGCACTTGGACAGTGGCACTTAGTAAAGCTCTGTTGTTGGGGGCACAGGAGCAGAAGAAGCAGGTTGGCTTGTGGCAATTTTTTATCCTTGTGAAAATGCCTCCTCATCTCCAGTGAAAAGGCTCTTGGGTGGCAGGGTGTGGAATCATCTCTGGCTGAGACCTTGGAGAGATGTATAGCCTGTCAGACTCTCCTGGGCAAAACAGACCCATGGTCTGATGCAGCAGAGGCAGCTTCATACGTTTATGGCAGAGAATACAGTACAGTATTGTCCTTTATTTTATTTTTAAATTATAGGACACATTTCCAAACGCTCTGTCCTTCAGAGTGGCTTAAAATAAAAGCAACAAACCAAAGTTTTGTTTTTTAAAAGGAAGGCTGTAGCACCGCAATTAAATTGATTCAAGGCAAAAACAAAAAACAAATGCACATACCTCAAATGCCAATCTAAGGAAATATGTTTTTGCTAGGCCCCTAAAGGAGCATTTGCATAGGTGCGCGCACATGCACAGAGAGAGAGAGAGAGAGAGAGAGAGTTACAAAAGAGAAGGTTTTACTCTGTTCCTTCCAACCTAGCCTCACATATGGATGGAAACCAATCGCCATCCCCAAACATTTTTTTTTTTTTAAATATATGGGTCCAAAAGGTAGAGAAATTTCAGACTAATAGCTGAAATTTTTAATGTAGCTGGAATGACAAAAATGAGATCTTAATCCCTTGATAAACTTTATCGGTAGACCGGGTCAGCCTATTGCCTCAAGCAGCAGATTGATGGGGGTTGCCCAACCCTGTCCACCTTTTTGCTTCCATTGTTCCTCCTTTTCCTTCTGCTCCCTGGATTGGAAAAAGAAGAGGGGGACAGAGAGGATCCGAGAGTGTGGAAGGGAAGAGAGTCTTGCAGGGTAGAAAGAAGGCAACTCAAGAAATCTCGGTACTCAGGAGTGAAAGTCTGCAGGCTTTATTTCATTGCAAGCAATGGGCATCTCAAGGGACTCATGTCCAAAGCATTGAGAGCAATTTCCCAATATTAACTGGACCCTTTATGGCATTCTGGGTTCTTTGTTTGAAAATTTAGACTTCCCATTGGCTGAAGTTTGACATCATAGATGGGGCTGACGCTTAATAGGCTATAGATAACTTTAGAGCAGGGGTGCTCACACCTTTTTGGCTCGAGAGCTACTTTGAAACCCAGCAAGGCCCGGAGATCTACCAGGGGGGAAGGAAGCGTCTGACAGACACCCCCTTTGATGAATGGAGCCCCTGCTGGACCAGGTCAGAGGAGGCCCACTAAGTCCAGCTTCCTGTGCCCCACAGTGGCCCACCAGATGCTTCAGGAAGCACATGGGAGGCCTCTCCTCTCTCCCCACCCCACATACTGGGGGCAGCCACAGGTCCCCCCAAGAGGCACATGCCCAGCCTTGCTGCACTACGGGGGGGAGGAGCTCCCCACTCCCCGCCCCCCCCAAATTCTTTGTGGCTGCGCCCCGAGACCAGCAGGGAGAGGGAGGCGTTGCAGGTCCTCCGTGGAAGGGGCAGGGGCCTTCCCCGTTTCCATGGAGAGGGGCTGCACGTGCAGGCGACAGGCGGGGGAGACACTGCTCCCACCGGCCCTCCTCCTGCAGCGGCGGGGGGGCCAGGGGAGTTGTCTCACCTGTCAGCCCCGACCGAGAGCAGCAGCGGCCACAGCACTTACCTCTGGGCTCCTACAGGGGTGGCTGGGCCGGGCATGGCTGGGCTGGGTTGGGCCGGACCTGACTGGAAGGGAAGGGGAGGGTCACTCGGGGCCTCCCGTGGCAACCGCCATCAGAGTGACTCCATCTCGAACTCCCGCCCCTCCCCCCTTCCGCTACGGAGCCCCAGGAAGCGCCTCAGTCCAGTGCAGCCCAGCTCCCCCTCCTGCTGCCGCCCACTTTAGCTCCTGCTCTTCCAGTGCCACAAAACTGATGAAACTGACTAGAGTCTAGTCAGTTTCGTCAGATTTGGTGCTGCATGCCTGAAGAGCAGCTAAAAAGTGTCAGTTTCAGTGTCAGTTTAGTGTCAGCTAAATATGTCAGTTTCATCTAGTCACTAGACGAAACTGACATATTAACAGTTTGGAGAGACAGGGCTCCGCGATCTACTCATTTTGCCTTGCGATCTACCGATTGAGCACCCCTGCTTTAGAGACACCTGATAGGCTTGTTTCAGGTTACAGTTCCTATAAAAGGTAAAATCAAACAATTAAACATGTTGAATTACAAAGTTTTCAAAAGCCAGCAGAGAGTGCTATAATATCATTTTTATCCAGTATTGACCCAGTGTTGACCCTTCTTTACATCCATCAATCCAATTAGGACTGCCTTGACAGGTCCTTCTATCAACATCATTAAAAGAGAGCAGTAGAACACAAAAACACTTAAACCCAGGTGTGAAGACCAAATCTTTGGCAGAACTTCAGACCCATTTCTTGGCATACATCCCCTTCAGACTCATTCTAATTAGGGTGGCCTTGCTTGAGCCACCTATCTTACCTCTTCTGCGTTCCTTTCCCTTGTGTTAATCCAAACACTGAAACACCTGTGAAGCCTTCCTGCAATGTTAAAGCTTTTGTCTGTTCTTAAGACTTTTCTAAAATCAAGCAGCAAAGGTTGCTTAAGACTTACTTCTAATGACTACTATGTCCCCTGTCCCCATATATGTTGGTTACACTTTAGGGCAAAGACTATTTTACCTATATGTGTATTTTCTTCGAAAGCATAGAAGTATAACTATTAAAAACTATAAACGAACGCAGGCAGACTGTCCTTGCTAAGACAGGTATACTTCTGCCAAGTTGGGGCCTATCTACTCGTTACCTAGCAATCTTTATGTTGGCAGCCTTCAGTCTCGAAAGACTATGGTATCGCGCTCTGAAAGGTGGTTCTGGAACAGCGTCTAGTGTGGCTGAAAAAGGCCAATTCGGGAGTGACAATCCCTTCCACACTGGGAGCAAGTGCAGTCTGTCCCTGGTCTGTCTCCCTGGCTATGGGCCTTCCTTCTTTGCCTCTTTGCCTCAGACTGTTGGCCAAGTGTCTCTTCAAACTGGGAAAGGCCATGCTGCACAGCCTGCCTCCAAGCGGGCCGCTCAGAGGCCAGGGTTTCCCACTTGTTGAGGTCCACTCGTAAGGCCTTCAGATCCCTCTTGCAGATGTCCTTGTATCGCAGCTGTGGTCTAGCTGTAGTGCGCTTTCCTTGCACGAGTTCTCCATAGAGGAGATCCTTTGGGATCCGGCCATCATCCATTCTTATCTTATCTAGCAATCTTATCTATTTGCATTCCAAGGTGTTTACACCTAAGCAGCTCTGTGAGAATACAATTTTGCCTTTAAATGAAGTCAAACAGCTTCTCCTGTGTTTTTCTATACTTTTGCAGTGTGGCTTTTGCTTTCACTCAAATGCTATGTCATCCTGGTCATCCTGCCTGCCACCTTCCATCAAGAGCACAAAGTTAGCACATTGCAGAGTGGGAGAAGCAGAGGCTGGCACACCATTGAGTAAGGGGTGTAGCATTTGGTATGCCACCCCAGGCATCAGGAGGTCTTGGGCCAACCTTGTCATTATACATAATAGCTATTCAAGTTCCCAGTAGATTTATATATTTTCACCCAGCCATGTCTTCCCCAAACTATCAAATTTCAAGATTTCAAAATTCAGAAGCCTCTAGCAAAAATTCTGAAAGTCTGTGGCCAATTTATTCCATTTAGATCCTGTCTTTCTTCTGTCATGGAGGTCAAATACATGGGATTCCCAAGTGGTTACCCTCTAAATGCAACCCAGAGCTGTTTAGCATTGGCAAATTGACTGCATTGTGTGCACTCAGATCATGCTCTGAGATTCAGGAGCCAGCTCAGAGAAGCAGTCAAAATAATAGGAGATGTTAGCAAGCCAAGCCCTGCGTGCCCAGGGCTTCATTTGAGACAGGGGTCACCATGCCTCAGCACCAGAGTCTATTTTCTGCATCAGGCTTTAGACCTGAAACATGCAATGCTAAAGGTGAGAACATCTCTGAGCATGTGTAGACTGCCTTTCCCACGCTCCATCAAACAACTGCAGCAATTCAGGACTGGGGGCAGGTTCTTCAACATCAAAGAAAGTGTTGTTTTCTGCTAGACTGGAGCGCTAGACTGCTAGACTGGAAGATATGATGTTCAGACTCACTACTGGACCGACAAACTTGAGTGCAGAAAATAGGCAGGAACTGAAAGGTAAGGAGGATCTGAAAAATATTATGGAGTTCTAGAAACACTCTTCCCCATATTCATCATTTGGCTTAGAATCCCAGAAAAATATTTATTTCTTTTTCATATTTTTACACTGCCCTTCCTCCAAGGAGATGAACACAATTCCTTCCCTCCTTTGGTCCTCACAACAACCCTTTGAGGTAGGTGAGGCTGAGAGACAATTACCAGCCCAAGGTCACCCAGGAAGCTCCATAGCTGAATGGGGATTTGGACCTCTAAGTCCAACTCCCAAACCGCTCCTGCATTTTCATAACACATCACTGTGATCTCCTGTGTTGAAGAACTGAACTGCCATAATGATACTACTGTATATGCTATAGAAAATGTTAAGTGCTTCACATACAACTTCGTATAATCAAGTCTGAATCTGCAATGTTCAGACTTACAGATTGGGTGGAAGTTTTGATTTTCTTGTCTTCTGCAGTCCTGATATGGACTACACACACTTAACAAGTGTGTGTAGTCCATATCAAGAGTTAACAATTGCAATACAATATACAAGTGAGGATGTGATGCGGGGTGGGGGTGTAGAAGCTTTTCTTTGTGCCCAGGGTTTAAAAATAAAACTCCTTGCTCACAAATAAGTCTATAGAACGTGAAGTTGAAACGAGTAGGAAGAAGGGAGGCACACATCATTTCCAAGACTTTTTTTGTTTGTTTTTGTTTTCCGATTTGATGTCTAACACTTTGAAGTGCAAACTAGGACTTTGCCATCAGCTCTGATGTTTAAGCAGATCGAAAGGAGGAGGGGAAGGGAAATCAAAACAAAGCAAAACATCCCCCTCATTCCCACCCCCAGCACATCTTCAGTCTGCCTGGCTGTATTGACTCAGAAACAAAACATCACACCTGGAGCTGTACAGGAAATCAACGTTACATAAGAACAACAGCCCTGCTGCATCAGGCCCAAGGCCCATCTAGTCCGGCATCTTCTTTCCCATCCTGGCCCACCAGCGAAGCTTCAATCAAGAGAGGAGGGCATGACTCCCACCACTGCTTCCTTGCAACTGACATTCAGAGGGATACTATACTGCTACCTACTATAGGGCTGCAAAACTTGGACTTTAAAGAAACATGATCAACAGAAAATAGACAGTTTTGCCACCTACTGTCTACATAAAATAATGATGGCAATGACGGAGAAATAAAGATGTACGGACCCAAGCAGACGAGAAACCACCTTCAGTGGAGGTTTTAAAATCTAGGTTGTGCTCATTTGGCCATACACTGCATATGATCAACTCCTGTCTAATTAAGTGAGTAGTCAGTTCTAATTATCCGCTAGGGTTAGGTTCCTGGAAAACCTAGTCGATACTGAATTAGCGTATACGGAATAAATGAGCCTATAGGAAAAAGGGGGTTATGTTCTGGGGACCCTTCACTATACACTCTAACTCAGTGTTTCTCAAACTATGGGTCTGGACCCACTAGGTGGGTCATGAGCTGATTTCAGGTGTGTCCCCATTCATTTCAATATTTTATTTTTAATATATTAGACTTGATGCTACCCTGCTCTGTGACTGCATTTGGGGAAATGTTACAGACCTGTACTTTTAACAAGCTACTATGTATGTTCTTTTAACAATTATAGTAAATGGGACTTACTGCTGGGTAAGTGTGGGTAGGATTGCAGCCTAGGATTGTTAAAAGTTTTCCAGCTTGATGATGCCACTTCCGGTCATGACATCACTTCTGGTGGTTCCTGACAAGTTTCTCATTCTAAAAAGTGGGTCCCAGTGCTAAATGTGTGAAAACCACTGCTCTAACTTTATGAACCCGAACCTTATCTTGAAGTCTATGGGGCTGGGTGACAGTGAGGGCTCATCAACATCTGATGCTTCCTCCTCTGTGCTGGCTATCCTCTGTGCTGGCTAACTTGTTGAAGGTTGCTGACCCAACAACCAGGCATCAGAGTTCAGCAGTGGGGAGGGGGTTGCTTCACCTTTCTTCCTCCTCCACCTGTCTCTTGGCTCCTTCCCTGGGCTTGCCACAGTCCCGAGGCAACCCTCAGGTAGCCTTTAAGAGACCTCTCATCATTGGCCGCTCATCATCATCATCATCATCAGGTTTGTGAAGGTTCAGCTTGAGTTCCCACGATGGTGGGGCAAGTCTGGAAGTGGACACAAATGTGTCCGATGATTCTCCACATGCCAATCTCAATGCCTATGAGAGGTAAGTAGGCTCAAGGAGAAGGAGGAGAAGAGACAGTGGCTTCCTAATGAGCAGAAGGCAGCACTGACGTTGTGCAAGGGGGGAGAGAAAGAGACTGTATAGAGGACTTGAAATATGCAAAATGTGGTTTACCCACTGCCACACAACTTGGTCAATATCACACGGGGTGGCTTAATGTAATCAAGGATGCCACTACGTTGTTTCAACGGGAACTAGTTTTATAACATGGCTGTTGACAATACACAAAGAGCGAGAGAGAGTCTTCTGCTAAACTGGAGGTAGTGCATAGCCATCATGATTGGTAGCCATGAATTCATCCAACCCCCTTTTAAAGCCATCTAAGCTGGTGGGCATCAGCACATCTTGTGGCAATGAATTCCACAGGCTAATTGTGCACAGAGTGAAGTACCTCCTTTCATCCATTCTAAATCTTCCGCCAATCAGTATCACATGATGACCCCCCTTCTTGTATTGTTAGACAGGGAGAAAAACATCTTTTCCTCTCTCATCTCTCTCACCACCATGCATAATTTTATAAGTCTCAACTATATCCCCTTTAAATTGCCTTTTCTCCAAGCTGCAAAGTTCTAAATGTTGCAGTGTCTCCTTAGAAGGAAAGTGCTCCAGCCCTCAGATCATTTTCAGTGCTCTCTTCTGCATCTTTACCAGTCCTAAAATATTCCAGTAGTGACCAAAAATGTACACAGTATTTCAAATTTGGCCACGCTATAGATTTTTATAGTGGCAATATAATATTTGTAGATGTAATATTATTCTCAAGCCCTCACCTAGTGGCCTCCTAGCATGGAATTTGCCTTAGTCACAGCTGCCACACAATGGATCCAATTTTAATTGAGTAATTGAGGATTTTTTCTTTGCCCTAATGTGCATCACTTTATACTTATTGACACTGAACCACATTTGCTATTTGGTTAGCTGTTCACACGGTTAAGTGGGATTCATTTGGATCCCTTGACAATCTGTTTTGGTTTTTACCACCCCAAATAGTTTGGTCTGCAGATTTGGCCACCTTGCTGTTTATCTCTGGCTCCAGATTGTGTATGAGCACATTAGAAAGCACTGGTCCAGAGACAAATCTACTTCTCTGGATCTGTGGTGGTGGTGGGGAATGGACTCCTTATTTCCCTCCACTGTGAATATTGCCCATTAATTTTGACTCTCTGCTTTCTATTCTTTAACTAGTCTCCAATCCATAAAAGAAACCTTTTTCCTTTTTCCAAGACTGCTAGTTTACTCAAGAGCCTTTTGTGAGGGACTTTGTCAAAAGCGCTTTGAAAGTCCAGGTATACAATGCCAACTGGATCGCTGATATCCACATGCCTTTTGACACTCTCAAAGAACTCTGGAAGGTTAGCAAGGCAGGACTTACCTTTGCAGAAACCATGCTGATTCTTCTCCAGCAGGGCTCCTTTTCTGTGCTGAATAATGTTATCTTTAATTATGCTTTTCACAGGCTTGTCCAGCACAGACATTAAGCTGACCAGCCTGTAATTTCCTCCATCCCTTTTAAAATATCAGTGTTACATTGGCTACCTTCCAGTCCTCTGGCACGGAAGTGGTTTTAAAGGACAAGTCACATATTTTGGTTAAGATCAGCAAGTTCTTAAAGAACTCTTGGGTGGATTTCAAGATTTGTTAATTTTAATGCTCAGAAAGAGAAGTCCCCAAACTTTCAAACACCCGGGCCACAGAACTCATAAGTTTACCAGTTTTAAAAAAGATGATCTAGAAAAAATTATTTATTTGTAATAACCAGAAAAAAGACGCTCACACATTTATCTCTCTGTACATATGCTTGCAAACTGCAGGAGTTCAGTTCCTTACAGGGCAGTTAACAGCTGTCTTGCAAACTGCAGAAGCTGAGCTCTTTGCAGGGTAATTAGCAGCTACAACATCTGATTTTGGAATAGCCTCAGGGCCTGAGGCAATTAGTTATCTGATCTTTCCATCACCCATTGGCAACCCACCAAAAAGCAGGTCATGACCCACAGTTTGGGAACCACTGATATAGACATTTTGTGCATACTTCAGTATTTCATAGGAGGAGAAAAAATATCTGCAATACAGTGGGCCCTCTTTATACATGGATTGGGGACCCACAGATTTGATCCCCATGGGTCTCACAGAAGACCTCCCTTCCTGTGCCTCAGAATACCTGCCAGAGCACTTCTGGTTTTCTCAAAAACCACATGCAACCTCCCCCACGACTCAGAATGCTTGCCGGAGCCTTTTAGCAGGCACTTCCGGATTTCATTATCCATGGTTTTCAGCATTTGTGGCAGTTCTAGAACCCCTGTGGATGCTGGGCACCGCCCTGTATTTACAGTTGCAGGACTGCTTTCTGTCTCTCACCCTCAGGTACAGCAATGCAGCCCTGCAGGCACTTCATCAACTAAGAAAAAGATGTGTGGCAGTAGGTGTGAGGGAGAAATTAATGAGGGGCAGAGCATGTTGTGTCGCTGGGGAACAAACTCTAACATTTTATTCCTGGTCATTCCCATTTGATCAAGTTCAAAGAAAGGCGATTCCACCACAGGTAGCTGTCCTGCATCGTTTGTGGTGAAGACAGAGGCACAGAATTCATCCAGTATCGCTTCCATTTCCACTTTAATCTTCCCTTTTATTCTCTTGTCTTCTCATGGGTCAGGCACCTCCATGACAGGTTTTCTGCTTTTGATGCATGGAAAGAAGTGTTCATTGTTTGCCTTCATGTTTTTAGCCGTGTGTTCCTCAGACTCTTTTTCTGCAGCCCTGATTATTATCAGCTTACATTTCTTTTGGCAGAGTTTGTGTTCCTTTTTGTTCTCACTTGGACAAGGCTTCCATTTCCTGAAGGCAGGCCTGTTGCCTTTTATAGCTTCCATGACTCCACTTGTGAACCATGCTGGCATCCTTGTGGACTTGGCAGGGCCTTTCCTACTTGCTGATAACCATTCTAGTTGTGGTTCTGCTGTGGAGGTTTTAAAGAACCTTCATGCACTCTGAAGAGGTTTGGCCGTCTTGACTTTCCCTTTCAGCTTCCTTTGAACTAGTCCCCTTATTTTTTGGGGAAGTTCCATCTTTTGAAGTCAAAAGTGTCTGTGCTAGACTTCCTTGGAAACTTCCCAGCCTTTGGGAGGGGGAAAGAGCAGAGTAATCAGCAAAAACATCCCCCTCCTATGGTAAGGATATCCCACCACCCAGGCAAGTGGCTATCAATAAAACAGACACAAGAGCAGAGGCTAGTAAAGGTTTCAAAACAAACGCACTATTCGAAGATCACAGCTGCTTACATACATCTTCTGAAGTGATCAGAGGACTTGCTCCTTTAAAAGCAGAGAACCCTAGAGCTGTTCCCTTTGTGTGAAGATCTGGTTGAAGTTGGCGAGGCAGGCAGGGAACCCTGGCAGTGAACAACCTTCTTCTGTGGTGGTCTGAAGAACGTGAGGAGGAGGGTAGAAATGCAATAGTGTTAAGGACCACACTTCCCGCAAGAACCATAGAGGGGAGGTAAAGAAGTCTCTGGTGACTGGACATCACACTGCCATCAAAAGTCCTGCAGGTGGTGTGGCATCCAAATTCCGAACCAGTTACATATACAGGTGTCCCCCATATCCGTGGATATGGTTCTCCACACACACCCCATGTCCATTACCTTCATTTTTCTTTAGTAGTGGTTGAAGCACAGGTATTTCTTGCTTAACAGAGGAACATTCTTGCTTAACTGAAGAACACAACCTGCAGGCAACCAGCCTGAATGCTGCAGGAAGTGACTAAACCAAACTTTAACTGGAAGCTTCCTGTTAACATTCTACCTGTCTCTCTCTAGCATGCAGGCTGCCTGCCTTCATGTTGCATTCTTCATTTAAGCAAGTACGTTCCTCTGTTAAGAAATATCTATTCTTCAACAAGTACAAAAGAAAAACCAAAAATTAATGGGCATGGGGGTGCTCATATTTGTATAGGGTTCCTCCATATCCATGGGGGGCTGAAACAGAACCCCCACAGATACAAGGGGGATGCACCTGTACATTGAACTGGATAGCACCATAGTTACTGTTCCCTATTGGTTCAGTGCTTATATCTTGCACTAGCTCAGTGTTTTCTCAAACTGTGGGTCGGGACCCATTAGGTGGGTCATGAGCCCATTTTAGGTGGGTCCCTAGTCATTCCAATATTTTATTTTAAATATATTGGACTTGATGCTCCCATGTTATGTGACTGCATTTGGGGAAATGTGACAGACCTGTACTTTTAACAAGCTACTACGTATATTCTTTTAACAATGATAGTCAATGGGACTTACTCCTGGGTAAGTGTGGGTGGAATTACAGCCTAGGATAGTTAAAAATGTTCCTGCTTGATGATGTCACTTCTGGTCATGACATCACTTCCGGTGGGTCCTGAGAGATTCTCATTCTAAAAAGTGGGTCCCGGTGCTAAATGTGTGAGAACCACTGCACTAGCTCATAGGGTTAAGACACAATTTGAACCGGTTCTCAGCTCCTGAACTTCTTTTCAGTGTTATAAGTTCAGCCCTGGAGAACATGATGAAGGAGTGCACTTCTGGGCTATTGTCTCTTTTTCATCTATCATGTTCCCCCTCCCCCCTTTGTCTACTCTTCTTCCAAGATGCTCAGGGTAACACACCCCAAGCATTTTCATCATGTTATTATCACAACAACTCTGTAGAGGCCATGGTAGGGAAGCAGCAGCTAGTCTGCTTTCAAGAATTAGCTGATGTAGGATTTAAGTCTACCCCAAAGACACATATTGTGTTATTTGATATTCATGGACTCAGGCTGACCAGATCAAAAATGATTCTGCCATCCCTAAAGGAATGTTGCTTTAAAAAATGGCCTCTGACCACTCTTCCTACTATTAATATTCAGCAATTTTTTTTTTGGTCCCTCTTCTAGGGCCAGATCACCACATGTGGGAAGAATGAGATAAGAATATTGAAATGGCAGAACAGATGCTCTCACAGGGGTGTCAAACAGAAGGCCTGCACGCTGAATACAGCCTATGGAAGCTCTTTACCTGCCCCTTTTATAATTGGGCTCTCCCAGTGACACTTTTTCAGCAGTGTAGCTTCTGTGGAGGCCCTGGGGGCGAGAGGGAGATGCTGCTGAGGCGCTGGGATAGCCCAATTATCACATGGGCTGCCCTTTCAGCACTTTGCAAGAGGGTAATTTATTAGGGCCATTGAGGGATGTGAGCCCATTGGCAGCAGTGTGCCTTGTCCATTGTCAAAAAACAGATTGGTGTGCCTTGAGATGAAAAAGGTTGACAATCACTGGTTTAAAAGCTTCCCTACAAAAAAAGAGATTTGCTACAAAATGTACTTGTGCTAGGTTGCTCAGGCAACATCTCCACCAGTTTCCTGATGGTGCCTTAAGCCATTTCTAAAATCTAGGCTGTGGGTTAGGACTTATACTACGTCTGAACCCAGCACCAAAAACATGGGAGAATGAACAAACGAAAAGGCACACATGCTTTTCCTTCACTGCAACATGCCCCCACATACTCCAAGGAGTGAGTAGCAGAGCTTCTTGGATACTTGGCATAGATGTCAGGTAGACTAGCGCCCTAGAATTTCAATACAAGAGAAAAGCATCAATGGTTTCCATTCATGCTGGGTATCTTCAACAAATGAAATAAATTCTTATCTAAGCCCTGATTAGGGAAGGGAAATAAAATCCATATATGTCAAAGTCTCTTTCCTTCTACTGCCACAGGTGTAGATTGTCAAATACAGTACTATTATATAGTTGACCAAAGGGGGTGAGCCCCAAGGACTTGCATCACAAAAATCTGTTATGACGTTTTAAGGTGTCTCAAAGCACATTTCTGTAACAATTGATGAATTGAACTAGAGCCCATGGACCCTATATTGTGGTGTCAACTTTAAAATCAGCTAAAGCCCATTTTTGACAGGTGTATGAAGTATATGATAAAGATGGATATGTGTAGCAGGCTGCTTCAGTATCAGTTTCAAAATTATTTCAACCTATCCCAATATAAAAATCTACTTATTCCTGTTGAGATCCTCCATACATAGGTTCCAAGTCCAGAGTATAAGCAGAGCCCCTATTACCTCCCTTCTGCACATACAAATGCGTGATGGAACATTAGCAGGTCTGGGCATGCCTCCATATCCCCCAATCACTCTTTCCATGTCTTGTATTTCTTGCAGGATACTCCAGGCAGATGGTGCACCTATGGATCATGTGCCTGGTGTTTAGAAGTCTTGCATGGGTGGGGCAGATTAAAAAGCAAAAGCATCGAAGTAGCTTGGCACCACTAATCAAAGTCACGTGGCAATGTTGAATAAATCATTCTTGTTCACAAGACTTTAATTGCTAGAACACACACTTTTCCTCTTTTACATCAACCCATTTTTGAAAGGTGCACCTATGTTATTAGTTTATTTGAAAAAGTAATTTTAAAATAGGATTAGAAAGATGAATGTGCATACCCTGGGAAAGAAAAGCTAGATATCTACAAGGTGAAGGCAGGAGAGCTTAAGGGACACTCTTGCATCTGTAAGGCACAGGACAAGATCTCCTGAAGTCAACATGGGTACTCCATTCGGTCACGTCCAGCAGAAATGAATTCGGCATGCTTTCCAAGGGAATATAAGCAAGTCTCCTCAGGGAAGACTTATGTATATCATGCCATTCGTGTACTTGCTTAGAAATTGGTGCAGGCCCTTTTCTCAATGGCCACCTTCATGCTACAAAACAAGAACTGCCAGACACGGTAGAAAGGGCCTGCCTATGTAAACCGCCTTGAATAAAGTCTAAGGAGAAATCTGAGGACCTAGAAAGGCGGTATAGAAATACCTGTATTATTATTTCCTCATGCCACTAGAACACTATTAGGAAAACTGGATTTTCTCAATACCTTGATCAGGCAAGTTTTGGAAACATATTTGATGCCTGCCTTGAGCCAACAATACAAGCCAGTTGTGTTAGGCTTAAAGAGTTGTAATGCTGCAGGCTTGTCCTAGGCAACCTGCACTGCAAACCTACATTTCCTTACAGCAACTCTAATAGGAAAGGCAGCAGCACAGACTGTTAAATCAAGGAGGACTCTTCAAATTTGGATCCATGGTTGCATCAAAGCCACCTAATATTTTACTGCCTCTCTGCAAGCAGTTAAGAGGGTGTACATGTTTAAGCAGAACAGCTGGCCAGGACTCCAAGGCACAGAATATGTAGTAGAAGGAAACAATAGGGCATTCTGGCAGAATTCCTCTTGAACACATGCAGTGCTCCACCTCATATCTAGGATCAGGGAAACCTAAGCGTCTCCTACAAGGTTTGAGTTTAGTTCCAGTTTCTGTTTTAGAAATTGAATGGCGAGAAAAAAAATAGACACAGTTTTGGTTTCCACTACTAACTCAGTGTACTTTATTTGCGTGCAGCCTACAGCTGAACAGCCAACACTGGACAGAGTTCAGTAGCACTGAGGAATGATCAGATCTCCCCTTCACACACCCCTCTCCCCAATTCAGGAATGGCTTTCGTTTTGTGGGTGTCTTGCAAAGAAAACCCCACCCCAAAGAAAAAAGGCATTAAGAAAGGTGGACCCAGGTTTATAAAAAGCCAATCTTTCAGACTCACACAGGAGCTTCCTGCTCAGCCACCTGGTCTTTTTTTTTTTTTGTACACTGGTTCGTGAAGTCAGCACTTGGGGGCTGCAATTCTGAACCTGGCACTGAAAGGCACACATCAGATACCCTGTACAAGAAGCTAGCATGCTTGCTTCCCAATGAGGATGGGCAATCAAAAAGGGCTCCAGGACAAGCCTGGAAAAGGGAGGAGGCGGGGGAGGGATGAGAGGTTCCTTTTTTAAAAGCATGCTTCTTGTAAAGGTATTGGGGTCCGTCCCCCCCCCAAAAAAAGACAAGCTTGCAAAGCACCCATCTTTTAAAAGCCCCAAGCTTCAATCCCTACATAGTCAAGGAGCAGATGTGTCACAGCCTCTCCAGAATCCTAAATAGCTACAGAACTGCTGCCACTCCTCTCCCCATCCACTGCAAGAAGTTTAAAGGATTGTTTTAAAAAGTTATGCAATATTTGGGGTTTCACAGGCACACTACAGACCCTAGCACACAGCTGCCCATTCATCTGTTGTATTTTTTATTTTTTTGTAAAAAAAGTTGGATTCCCTGTTGATTGGAAAGACCAAGATAAAAAAAGTAGTACTGGGGGAATGTTTGACACCATTTTATTAATCTTCAACTGCAGTGGAAAAATATAACCTTTTACAAGTGCCATCCTGTGTAAGTTCAAGTCAGTATATATATTTATATAAATTTTTCCTTTTTGAAGTGCAGCAAGACTAATACCGTATCAGAATCAAATAAAGAGGACAAATAGGCCAAGCGGTTTCCAAATCGTATTTTTATCTTTTTTTTTTTTGCTTTGTCTGAACATTTGAATTTCAACCTCATTTTTGCAATCCAAAATATTTCCTGAAGTTGTTTTTATTCTTGCTTCTTTTTTAACTCTTTGGCACAGTTTTGTGTGTGGTTCAGGCTGCTTTGTTCACGCCAAGAGGGGCTTTTTCCCTTTGGGTTTTCTTTTGTTGCCAATTCTAGCATAGTTATGTTTTATTTTAAAGCCTCACATCCCATTTGGAGCAACTGGATCCTAATCTCTCTACTTACACGTGAGAGTTTGTGTTTTCTTTTCTGGAGACCCTCCCCACCTCCCCCCACCCCTACCCCTGGTTTCTACATTCACAGTTGAACAAAATTAAGGAAGGAAAGGCGCTTTTTAATGAAACAAGATCGTGAAAAAGTGTCACGACGGGAGCTCTGAACATCCCACCAGCAATTCCCTAAAGCAGCCCTATACAGAGCAACCTCTTACCCCCCCACCCCCCTTAAACTCTCTTATTCTTCTGCTGCTTCAAGTAGACTGAACTTGTTAGTTTATGAAATGCAACTGCTAACCTCTTCAGTATTTCTCTTTTTGGGAAAGATTAACTGCAATGACTTAGAAGTTGAGAATGTAGATACCGCCTCATTCACACACACTCACTCTGGAAAGAAAATCCTTCACCCTTCCCGTTTCTCTCGTGCATCAACAGCATTGTGCGGCCAAAAACGCCCCTCCCCACCCCCTGAAAAGGTGACACTAGGCAGGCTGGGGATCCCACCTCCTCTCTCTCCAGCAACGAAAGCCAGACCTTAAGATATGAGCACTCAAATTGAACCTGAAGCTAGCTCTCCTCTCTCCCCGACTAATTCATCTCCCCCTCCACTGGCCAAAAGACACAGAAGTTAGTCCTCGTCTCTGTCGGAAGAGACTGCACTGAAGTATGGAAATCAATCGTTTTTCCACTTCCTGGAGGCAAGCGATGACAAGGTTTTGTTGCGACGCAAGTCAGTGATTAGCTCCATTAACAGCGCTGCTGCCATTTGCCGTGGCCAGATTTTCACCATGGTGTGTTTTAAGCCTCTCACTCACTCATCCTCTCATTCCCAAACACTCAGCATCCGTGCACACTCCTCACTTCCGGGTTGGGTTTTTTTTCTCAATAGATTGGAGATTTTCCAGTGGGGGTCTCAGGTGTCATCCCAATGGTAACAGATCTAGGAGAGGAAAAAAAAATGGTGAGGGGTAGGGAGGCACACACAAAGGTAAGACAACATGCATGCAGATCTTTTAACAGATGCAAGAGCACTTAACTAAACAATGGTTTTCAAGTTTTACCCTTAGAAAAACATTTCCACATTCATTTGTCGGCCGAGGAACCCAGTCAATTGAAAAGGGCCCTGAAAGAATGTTCTAGAACAGGGGTCGGCAACCTTAAACACTCAGAGAGCCATTTGGACCCATTTTTCGGAGGAAAAAAAACCTCAGGAGCCACAAAACCCTTTTGACATCTAAAATGAAGATAACACAGCATATATAGTGTTGTTGTTTTTTTACCTTTATGCTCTTATAGGTCCCATTTTTATAATGTAGCCCCCTCTTGTAGCTTTTAGTTAGTTTTGTCATACATTCTTGTCCTGTGTTTTCAGATGCCTGGTCCTCTATGGTGTTTTGCCTGATTCCAAGGCCATTCTCTGCCTGGAGAATTATGCCCACTTTAAGCAAATTAGCTCCCCTTCATTCCCCCAACAAATGACCCTGGTTCTGCCCTGTAGTCCTGCTGGACCCCACCTCCAGGGTAGCTCGCCTGTTCCAACCTGCAGAGGTCCTCTCTCCTGCCAGCAGCCTCCCACCACTACAGCAGCCCCTTGGTCCTCAGCAGGTCTTGGGCACAGCAGCCACGCTTCAAACGCCAGTGTCTCCAGCAGTTAGTCACAAAGTCAGTCAAAGTATCCAGGACAGAGTCCAAAGTCAGTAAGCCAAGTCACCGTCCAAGATCAGATTCCAAAGTAAGTCAGTCAAATCAGTCAGAGTATCCAAGCCAAAGTCAATAAGCCCGGTCAGGTCAGGTCAGGTCTCCTCTCTCCAACCCACACCCCCTTCCTCAGGTGCCCCTTATATCCCTGAGGGCCCTATTGCCTTCAAGTGGCTGCAGCTGTGCAGCACACTCTGCTGGATGCCCAGGCCTTACCCTTAAAGGGGCCACTGCTGACACCACATCTACCTCCTCACCAGATCTTCCTCGATTACAATACATATGGCGGTTATGACATCTGCTTATCTTACATGGATACTAAAGAACTCCCCACACCTTCCAGAGGCACCCTGCTGGAAGGAAAAAAGGACACAGACTCCAAAGGTGGGGAAGAGAAGAAGGGGGGGCAGCCACAGGCCAGCTTCTGCCCTGCCTGCCTGCCCTCCCTCACTCAGGCTGCAACCCTCTCCACACTATCCTGGGAGTAAGCCCCATTGGCTACAATGGGACTTCTGAGTAGACAAGTTGGTTGGAGCTCTCAGGTTGCAGTCCTCTCCACACTTTCCTGGGAGGAAGCCTCACTGACTACTTGGGAGTAGACCTGCATAGGAGGGGGCTGAGGCTGCAGCCCTCCACACCCTCCTGGGAGGAAGCCTCACTGACTACAGCGGGGCTTACTTGTGAGTAGACCTGCACAGGAGGAGGCTGAGGTTACAGCCCTCCACACCTTCCTGGGAGTAGCCCAGGGACTAGATCTGGGCTTACTCTGGAACAGACCTGCTCGGGCTCCCACTCACCCGTCCTTGCACTTGGCCTTGAGCAGGCTCCAAGGCTGCCATCCCAGGCACCCTTTCCTGGGAGTAAGCTTCATCCACTGTAATGGGGCTTACTACTGAGTAGACACAGGATGTCTCTGCTGTGGAGGAAAAGCCTCTCCTTGCACTGAGTGGGGACCTGCTCAAGGAAAGGCGGGTTGCAAGGGCTCGCAATGGCTGAGGAGGAGGGCAGCTCAGGATTGGCTGGTGGTCAGCCAGTGAAGGGCCCTGAGCCATTCCAACAGAAAAAGCCAGGAGCCTGCTGGATGCTGATTGGCTGAGCCTGCTGGAGAGTTGGGGAAGGGAAAAACAGGGAGCTTAAGCCTGCAGAGCGGGCAAAATTGAAAAGGGAAACCAATGCGGGGCAGGTGGGGGTGAAGGGAGAGGAAGGCAGTGAGTTCAGGAGGTGAAGGGAAGCAGCCTGCCCTCCCAACACAGGTGCCACCTGTTAACCCCTTTGCCACTTTCACCGGCAGGAGCCGCAGCAGGCAGCTGAAAGAGCCACATGCGGCTCTAGAGCCGCAGGTTGCCGACCCCTGTTCTAGAACTTCAATGCAGTTTGTGCAAGGCACTGGCCAGATCTGCTGGGCTTAACTGTTGCCTCCCCACCCCATGGCTGTGCATCGCACTGGAAAGTCAGTATGGCAGGTAAGCCTTTCAAAAGCAGTGTATCTGTCATTTCTGAGTTAATGTATAGTGTATTCTGCAGGTTTTCCAGGAGGCTGAATTTTTTCCAGAAATATTGGGAAAATGGAAAAAAGAAAAAGGCTTAGAATGGGCTAACGATCAGGGCAAGAGCCATAGAATATTAGCATCAAGGCCACTGACTAAATACTTTAAATCAGTGGTTCTCAAGCTTTTAGTGTCAGGACCCACTTTTTAGAATGAGAATCTGTCAGGACCCACTGGAAGTGATGTCATGATCAGAAGTGACATCATCAAGCAGGAAAAATTTTTTAACAGTCCTAGGCTGCAATCCTACCCACACTTACCCAGGAGTGACTATCATTATTAAAAGCATGTACATAGTAGCCTGTTAAAAGTACAGATCTGTAACATTTCCCCGAATGCAGTCACATACCAGTCTAATATATTAAAAATAAAATACTGAGATGAGTGGGGACCCACCTGATATTGGCTCGCAACCCACCTTGTGGGTCCTGACCCACAGTTTAACCCACTGCTTTAAATGATCCTGAAACAAGCTACATAAGAGCAGCTCAGTCATTCTAAGAGAAATGGCAACCTCCTTACCAAGCTTGATTCTTCAGTTTTCTCAGCTCTTTAGTGGCCCAGGTAGCAAGCGTTTTTGTTTTGTTCGTCTTTGATCTCCTTCCTTCAGTTAGCAGTTCGTGTATCATGGCCCTAGTTTCTACCAACTTGAGGACATCTTTCCCAAATGCTGTGCACAAATCCCTGTGAGAAATAAGAAAACTGTTTTAATGGAAGCATACAAGCTTAGAAAGGTCCCTTGTCGCTTCCAACCTCCATGACTGACTACTGAAGTATAATCCAAATGACACTTTCTTCACAAGGCAGGAACAGGCTAAAATGTCCAGTCTGAACTGGGATTGAAACCCCGCCTCTTCACAGGTCTTGGGACCTGCACTGTTCAGTACCCCTTTCCTCTCAGAATAAGTAATGATAACCCAGTACTGTTGTGAAAAGGTTCCTGTCTGCTGCCCTTCATCTGGAATATGGTTTGGGGCATCTGTTTAGAGAAGGTTTTGTTCCTATTCTAGTATGAGTCTCCTCAAGTGTAGCTATGAAGTAGAACACTAGCATAGCACAGTATGACCCCTCCCACCAAGGTGGCACTTGCATTTACCCTATCAGCCCAGCTGCACAAGCTACGACCCCATCAGTATGATCTTCATCTGAAGCAATATGGTCAATGAAAGACAAGATGAATTCTACTCTGGGCTGCACCAGCATCACATCCGCTGGGAAAAAAAAAAGCATTGTTTAGTTTATCAGCCACTTAACAGTTACCAATATTAATATAAAACACTGTAGTTAAACATTCCTTTTAGCATTCTCTCCTGTGATTGGCAGCCTGATCAGGTCTGGAAAGCCTCTTCCCACCACAGCCCTCTCACCAAACTTTTTTTTCTCATAGCTGCCTGCTATCGACTTAAAAAAAGCATTTCATAAAACCACAATGTATGCATTGTAGTAACACCCATGGCAATCACTATGTTGCTTAATTTGCAGAACCTTAATTTGCAAGGAGGGAGGGAGGGACTGACCTGAAGTCACACACACAAGCATATTCAACATCCTAATCTCCAGAACAATATACACAATATGCTAGATCCCCATGTTACAAGTGTCCACATTAGCACAGTTGTATAAAGCACATCCTTTGGTAGTGCTTTTATACTGGCACAATAGTGCTGAGCTCATAAAAACTGCAAGTTTCAACTTAAGTACAGACCCCTTGAATTTAACCTGTACTCAAGCAGGGGACCTTATACAACAGTAACACACTCTGAGCCTCTGAGGCAAAGCAAACTGAAAAGGACCTAGAGATGCATCACAAATGTCTCTCTGGCCTTGTGATGTATCACCTACTAAAAATGAGGTAACTTAAAGGCCAAAGTGGAGGGTCTTCACCCCCCCCCAACCAAAACCCTCTTCCCAAGGGCATCCCACCAAGTCAGAAGGAATTAAAAGCCATACTTCAGAAGCAGTCACTCCTGGAACCTTAAGGGCATACTCACGATGGACATTCTCTTGATCTCCTTTCAGTCCTTGGATGATGCCTGTATATGCTTCCAAACAGCCCTCTCGTAATTCATTTAGGTAGTCTACCATGTCATAGTCAGACTAAGGAAAACAGGCAGAAAGTTACATTCAATGGAAGCTCCTATGAAGTCATTTGGGATGGCTATCACAACAGAACAACAGGCGGCTACTGGTCTTACCTTATCAACCTGGGCTTGAGAAGCTTGCTGTAGGGTATTCAGTACAACCTCTAAGTATTTCTTAAATTCCCCTCCAATTGCAAGAGCTATATCTCCAAACACTGAGAGAATCTGGGGCTTTACAGACCGATGCACATTTTCATTCTGTAGAGTCAAAAGTGCACGTGCTTTATTCTTGAGCATGTACATTATAAACACACACGTTGCATTTATATTTTGTTGTTTCTCCAAGAAGTTCAGGGATTGTCCCATTTATCCTAACTTTGTAAGGCAATAGACTAGAAGAAATGACTGGCCCAAGGGGAGTTTCATGACAGAGTAGAGATTTGAACCCAGCCTGTGCCCCACACACTATAGTATTCACATTGGAAGTTAGTTTTGCCATTCACCCAAGGACTAGTTGGTTCGTGTCACCTAGTGCTTAACATTCAGGCAAACTTTTTTGTGGGTTGGATTAATAGGTTTTTTTAATTCAGGCTGCATGTGCCATGTGTATGTATCTCCCTTCAGGTATTTATCCAGTAAGTGCAGAAAGGAAAGGCTTGGCTACTGCTCATGGTGATGACAGAAACGTTGTCCTTGCACCTTGCCATTTGCCCTCTCAATTTCAGCAGCAGCGATCTCCCCTTGACTAAAACCCATCGATAGATAGTAAGTTTCAGACAGCCATGTCACCTGACCCATCATACAAACTATTAGTCTGTTTCTAAAAAAGCTACTGTGAGGGGAAAGAAACACCATATAACTGTTGAAAACCCCAGCATACCTTTAAGAAATCATGCTATTTATAGTTGTTACTTCCACTTTGAATATATACTGTACAATAGCAGAGTTTTGGTAAATACTTCAGGATTTTAAAAACCTAATGACATGCAGAGTCCTCTCATTCTGTCAGCTGCCTAGCACAAAGCACAAAACTATCAAGAAGCACTCACCCCCAAGTTTTCCAAGAGTAGCTGCATAACTTCATCACAGAAAGGCAGAATGTTGGACTGCAGAGCCCGGCACAAGTCACCCACTAGGCCCACTGCTGCCAGGCACACCTGTGAAAAGGAATGCAAATCACTTATACACCCACCCAATCAGCAAGCCACTTTTCATGTCCTCCCCCCAGACTCCTCTTCTGCCAGTAAAACCAGTAGCTGCGAGATATTGATTCTGAGGACCTCAAAGCAGAGCTTTATGAAGTCTGTGATACCACCTACATACCCCTTTTATAGTTTCAGGATTTGTTGACATGTTTTGGGATCAGTGCTTAATACGTAAGATCTCAGCTTACTGCAGAGTTCAATCAGTTACACATTCAACAATCATCTCTGCTTCTTCCATTTCGTCCAAGGTAAATTTTCTCCATTAACCTCTCAAGGGTCTAAACACTATCCTGGATAGTATGATCAAGACACCGTCCCAGCTACAGTTGCACGACAGATCCATCCCAAATTCCTACATCTATACAATCCAGATGACAACACTGAAGTGAATGGCAGATTGAGACTGAACTTTAGAGCAGAGAGATTATACTCCAAAGCCATGAATCAAGAAAGAGCCTTACCTGGTATTCAGCATAGTTCTTTAGTCCAATGCTCAGGAAAGGTTTGAAAGCATCCATGTACTTGAGAAACTCTCCTCCTAACACTACAAAAGAAGGGGGGAGCATGGAGATGAAATATTAAACATCTAAGATTAAAGATCTCCAAGTCCACAGCCTACATGTGGAAGAAAATCTATCACGCCTGTTAAGTGCACAAATTGCTATATTTTGTTGTCAGATTTTACAGATAACACAGGCCAACACACATTTTGCTTCCTTAAACGTTACACCAATTCCCGGGTATATTTGGGGTGCATATTCCAAAAATGGCATCCATTTTGCCCTATCTAGTTTTGGAGACACGACATAGCTTCTTTAGTGAATGGTTCAAGCAGCTTCCTCATGAGGAAGAGGCTCATTCACCATTCAATAAAGAGGCTATGCTGTGTCTCCAAAACTAGACATGACAGGGCAAAACGGATACCATTTTTGGAATATGCACCCCAAATTCATATCAAACCACCATAAAGTTTGGGAAAAACCTTTGACCCTCAATTATGTAGGCCTGTGTAATTGAGACAATGCAAAGAAGCACTTTAGAACACCTTGAACATAGCTACTTGATGATCTATCACTTGAGCAACTATGATGCTTTCATCAAGTTCAGCATAAGTCTCACAAATTTTCAATAAAAACTGAAATCTGCAATTGAAGAGCACCTAGATGAATACAGTGGGCACCTTTAGGTAAGAAATGTTGCACCCATTGTTACTTGTATGGCACACCTAATTTTATAAAGTGTGTTACTAAACTAAAAAGAACCATTAGGTCAGTACTCAACAGCTCCAGGAATTGGTGGTGGGGAGAATCTCTGCACAACTGCACCAGTCTAACAGATAAGGCAGAAGGAATAATGTCTATATCAAGCCACTGAGATCAGAGCCCAGGTGTTCTATATCTGGAAGGCAGCTCAGTAGTCACCAAACCACACATGACCAACTAGTCAAAGTGTTTCTAATTTGTGCGCTGCTAGTTTTATTCACACTCTGTCAACAGCCAACTGAACAATCTGTGTCACCAGCCATAGCAACAATATTCTAAATAAAACATACTTCCAACACACATGCCACACAAATAGACCATTGAGTGTTGCAGCCTAAACTTCAGAATTAATCATTCTTACTCACAACTGCATAATTAATAAGACCTTCAGAAACCAGAAAGGAGGGAGAAGAGAGACTTCAGCGCAAACCATCATTCACAATGATTAGCAAATTAGCAGTGGAAAACCACCAAGTACGTGGAAAGGAGCATTGCAGATATAGACCTCTCCTGAATAAATTCTGTATTCATAACTAAGTTGCCCTTACAGCAGGTGAACGTTTAACCATTTCCGAGTGCAGTTTCTCATTTGCTCCCCTCCAGTGTTTTCATTTCAGCAGGGTTCAAAATGAACACACATGCTCTTGGTTCATGGAAGTTGGACAATGGAAGGGAGAAAACTGGGAGCAGTCAAGCAACCTTCCTTTCTCCCATTACACAGCTTCTCTGCTTGAAACTCATGTCTCCCAAACTGTCTTCTCCAAACACACAAAAAAGTCCCTCCACACATGGGGGGGGGGGGGTCTGGGTTTTCACACATCTGTGTGCCATGCATATGTGTCCTAAGAGACTAGATTGCTTCCAATGCTCTTGGCAACAACTGCTTAAGGTTGAGGCACAAGTCAACTGAGTTGATAAATACTGTCAAATATTCCATGAAGCTATACAGGTGACAGCCTCTCATGGCATCATCCGACAGTACTTTACCATCCCCATCACCTCCAGCCTTGCCAAGAGTCATGTTCCACGTATACACGTTTCATTTAAAAGCATGTACCCCTTGACAGATGCTACATCCAGACACACATTTAAAGGAATTTTCATGCTTGCTACGCGTGTTTAATGTCATTTAAACAGGAACTTTTAGAGACTTGCATTTTTTGGACAAATGCCAGAAGCTATCATTCAATTTATTATTCATGCATATTTATATGTGCCTATAACACTGAAAAATTCCTACTGTTGAGAATTTAAATTGTCTCATTAATAGGTAATTGTAACCAATTTAGGCCTATTATAAAAGCAATTCTAATAAACCAATGTTTTACATTCTTAAGCTTTGACAATCTCTAACCAGTTTACACCAAAAGAGTTCAATAAGTGGACATTTAGCTACATTCTGTAATCAATGGATAGCACTATCAGCATGAAGCAATGGGTTATCACAGAATAACTTGCTTTACATGTCCACAGGTTTACAGATGCCAATCCTATTTTTGTTTCGTTGCAATTTCTTGCACAGTGTTGTTGGCTGTGTTACAAGATAGGACTTTTATAGTCACACATACAAGTTATGCTTTGCTGACCCAAGCAACAACTAGACCAATTAAAACACCCATGTATAAATTTCCTGGTGTAACCAGGAAGGGTTCTCTCCATGACTATAGCTTACACATCCGCTACCTTTACACTTTTCATCCCAAACAGCCAGAGTACAGCAGAAATTAAGAGCAATTTTGTGTCAGAATTAAGAGGACTTTAGGAAGGGGACATAGAATATATCCAGACCACATCAAGCATGCGTACTATTGAAAAAACCACCCCCTCCAAGGCTCATGAGAGCACTAACCTTCTACCAGGGTGCTGACAGCCATGAGAGCATCTTCTTGAAGACCCCCTGATCCCGCTGTGCTTTGGAACATCCTCAGGAGAGATGCCATAACCACATCAGAGATCTGCAAAGCATCTTGATGCTGCACTTTACGGAGGACATTCTGAGTTTGGAGAGGGCAAAGTTAGATGGAGACTTTCCTCTTGGACCACTATCCCCCACATATTTTAATCAGTTGTCCTCCCACCCAACATATACAACCCCATAGCTGAGAGACATCTACAAGGATTCTCTAAACTGGGCTTTCAGAGCCTTCATTTATGTTTCCTGCATTTGCTAAAACTGTTAAGGCATTAGCCCAGGCCAGAACTACTCAGCTTCAAAAACAGAATCTCCAAAGAATTCAGATTCTAGTATAAGGATTCAGTTGCAGGAGACATAGGTAGCAGGAGACAGCAGGAACTGTCCATTAGGACATGGGGTTTTACTACAGTAATTTCCAGATGCCCTCTAGCACCCTACTCCTTCCTAGCCATCCCTTGGGAGTATATTCTTACAAACAAGGTATTTTGCAAGGCACCCTCACCAGGTTCATCTGCTTTCCAAAATGTACGTAGTCCCCAAATGCACTTTTGCAAAGAAAATCCACTATTGTAGGAGAAACCATGACTCCAGGAAAAGTCTCTGGACCAGCAACATGTCAGAGTGACTATACTATACAAATATAGTTGGATCTTGGTATCTGCGGGGGGGGGGGATTCATTCCTAGACCCCCTGCAGATACCACAAGCCATGGATAGTGAAGTCTGCAGGTCGCTGTGTGTCCTGGGTGTGATCAGAAGAGCCTTCTCGTCATGTCCGGGAGCCACCCCAGAAGCCACCCTTGGGTAGCCACCCCAGACACCAAAAAGACTCCAAAAGGCACTTGTGGTTTTCAGTCAAAACTGGAAGTGCCTTTTGGAGGCATTCCAGAGGCCTTCTGAGGTCAAAGGAGGCAGAGTAAGGCCTCCCTGCACCTCAAAAGGATTCCCTCTTGGATGTGACTAGAAGACTTTTCTGGCCACATCCAGTAGGTACAAGGAAGGGCCTCTTGACTTGTATTGGGTGAAATCAGCGGGTTTCAGATCTGCGGATAAGGAGGTCTGACCTGTACTATGTGTTCCTGAACTCTGCACACTGTCAAAGGATAAACACTTCTGTAGTACTTGGAATCCATTTCAAGACAGGTTTGTTTACTCAAACAGGACAGAATGGCTTGCTGAAGGCTCTCTTATCAATCTGAGGATGAACTGAGATTTGAACCAGGCAACCCTCATTTCATTAGACATTTGACTCTGCTGTATGCTCTAAAAAATCTTTAATGCATAAGTTAATCTGTGGAACTCCTTGCCACAGTTGTTGCGATGGCACCCATTTTTAAAAGACTGGACAGATTTATGGAGAAAAGTTCAACACAGGTTACAAGTCATGATGACTGAATGCAACACCTGGATTTTAGAGGTAGCCTATCTGAATGCCAAATGCAAGGAAGTAATAACATGATACAAGTATCTTGTTGTCTTGGGTGCTTCCTGAGGCATTTGGTGGCCACTGTGAGATACAGAAAGCTGGTCTAGATGGGCCCTTGGACTAATCCAGCAAGGCTCTTCTTGTGATCTTATGCAGCATCCCTTTTGTAAGTTCAAAGAAAAAAGATCCCATGGTAGAACCAAGAGGCATTTCCTGGCATCTCTTGTGAAAAAGCCCAGCTGTATTCTGCTTTGCTTTGAACACTATTAGTTTTACTGTTAAGTGTTTTCTCTATACCCTCTGTGCAAACAAGTGAAAAAGACTTTACCTGTAAAGTGGCACATAGCAAAGACTGAAGATCATTGAACTGAATTCTGTCAGATGTGCTCTGGATATGGGACTGGGGAGGAGAAGATATTTTTAGCACTTAAAAAGCAATTCCAAGTACTTGACACTTAATCCTGACTGTGCCTAAGGTCATGATTAGGAATTACATCGATAGCATTACCAGAATAAACTCTGATCTCATTTACTATTGTACGTGTGACTGAACGTACAAGTTTACATAATCATCTTTCAAAAAAATGAAACTTATGGTTAGAGAGGCTGCTAAACATAAAATCAGAGGCACATTTATGATTGTACCATGGCTAAATGTATGCATTTGAAATTTAACATAAAGGGATTGTGTTGCAGAAGGCAAAACATCTTAACCTCAATCTCAGGCATTTCCAGACATACCCAATCTTTCAAGATAATTTTGCAGAGAGATATAGAAAGCATGCAAAAAGCCACAAAGAATTACTGGTGCCCCAAACTATACTGCCATACTAGGCACTACACACTTGTTGGGACACCCAGTGCTTTCACACAAGTATGTTTTTGCCTTCCAACCAACCTCCATCTGCAGCACTTGTTGCAGCCGTTCCATAATGACTAAAGTTGTCTTCTGGACAGCAGGGTAACAGTCCTTGGCGCTGTTTTTCACAATCTCCATCAAAGCTTCGTATGCTGAACTCCTCAGGTTATTCTGGTGTCCATCAGGTCTGAAGCAGAAAAGGAGGTTTGAGAGAGATCTCAGGAAAGTTAAACGCCAGCTACAGCGTAACTCTTCTATTTTGTTTGCCGCTCTTGTCAGTTGATATCCAAAATGCATTTGCTCTCCAAATTACAACGCTTTAAGACAATACAAAAAACTTAACATCCTTATCACTCTGGCTAGAAGAAACAGTCAGAGAGAGCATCCTCCCCCTCACTATTGCAACCAGCTGTTGAAGCAGTTTTTCCCTTCTAGTTCTTTCTGGAGGGAGGGAGAATGGGTTTCCTGTAACTGCCCATGCTCTGTCAAATGACTTGTTGCTCCCTCACAATGGTGGTGTTCTTGGGAGGAGTTGCAACCTGCCAATGGCCCGTTCTTCTGGCAAGTGGCACAGGCCAAAGAGAGAGAGAGAGTTCCTTCTTTAGTTTCATTTTTTAAAAGTTGAGGCATGTTCATGTTTTCAGTCAGAAAGTTATGCTAGGTCCATACAGTGCAAATGAAGCAACTGGATATGCAGAAATCCAGAGAGCCATTGAAAGACACCACCACATTTTTGGAAGTAAGCCGAATACAGCACTACACATACAGCAAGGCGGTCACTCTTCAGAAGTTACCAACAAGCACAGACCCCAGGTCTAGTTCTTAGGCTGAGCCAGGACACCTTTCTCCTCAGCCTGAGGAATATATCTGGCTATGATCAGAATTCACTATTTGACCTGAAGTGTTTTATTGGTGTTCCCATTATCCCACAACACTTGTTAAGTTTCTACTTGAGCACAGAGGCCAAGTTACTGAATGGGATTCCAGCACTTGACAACTTAAATTGCCACAATGACAACCTGGTCTTTCAGACTATAACATTCAATTCCAGAACTGAAGAAAAAAAAAAAAAAAGAATCTAGATCAAAAAAAATACCTAAATGGGAATAAACACAAAACAATGAAGATAAAGTTGAACAAGTTTTTGACCAGCAATGAACTATAGAAGTTGGGGAATGGGTGCAGACTTTTCTAAACCCAGGAATGTAATGTAATTCAAGGTCAGCAGGACGGCAGAAAGTTCTGCAATAGATTATCCAGCTGGAAATACTCTTGCTACTGTTGGTGCCTATGGACTTGGGAGTCATCAGCAAAACTGTTATGGAATGAAAGATAGTCACAGTTACAATTGATCAGTTCATGTAAAGGGTCCCCTGTCCCTCTAAGGGGCAGGGCAGAAACATGATCCCCAGGATCACATCACTAATGGGGGTGAAAGGGTGGTGCTTTTTCTTACAAGTGGCTGCAGGAGGTGCGGGGAGCCCGGCACAGCCCTCTGCAGGGCTCACCAATGCTGAAAAAAGCTGAAAAAGTGTGCACAAAGCGCTTCCTAGTTGCAAACACAGAGGAAGTGCTTTGCGCCTGCTTTTTTAACATTCTAAGCATCAAGGAGCCCTATGGAGGGCTGCGCGGGGCTCCCTGCACCTCCTGCAGTCACCTGTAAGTAAAAGAACCCCTCTTAGCAACATGATCCTGGGGATCACATTGCTGCCCTCACTCCGTCCCCCACAAGGACTTATCCCAGGAGTAAAACTCCTGGGAAGTTTGAGAACAACTGCCCTAGGGATCTCCTAGTCCAGGGTAGAAGTGGCTGCATTGCTGAAAAAAGTTATTTGGCACAAATCCCTCCTAAAAAACCAGGAGTAGGTAAAAAGTCTGAAATTTAACTTCTGAGTTCATTGTTCAAACTTATTTTCCCATTGGGTCATGAAGACTGTTCCAATCAGGGTAGTCCTTACTGCAAAGTGTTTAAACACATATATATAGCCTTCCTGCCAATACTATCAAGATGATTTACAAAGGAAAATAGCATACAACCTAATAGACAGGACTGAAAAGAAAAATGTGCTTGGGCAGAGAAGGCAATAAGCAAATCCAGGTGCCATTTCTTATGTCATGTTACATAAACATGGCCCTTGGCCTGACGGCCAGGTGGAAGTCAGCCAGGGAGACTGGCCTGAGATGGAGTCAAATAGCAGTTGGTGCCAGCTGAACCAATACAGTGGACCTTGCTTTATCAACTCTCCCTCACAATCAGTTGTGGTTCAAATGCTTCTGCATGAAGACTACAATGAGATGGGGCCCAGTTTCTTCAAGACAGTAAGGGCTCTCCAAACTAAGGCCCAGGGGCCACATCTGGCCTATCCCAAGATTTACCTGGCCAGCAGTAATTTTATCAGGTCAGTTTTTTTGTCAAAGCATCTGCTAATGTTTGACATTTTTACTTGTTATATATAATTTCTCAATTTAAACATGTTCCTTTGTAATTGTTTCTTAGTAATTGTCACATTTCTCTTTTGTTCCGAATCATATCATGCTGATTACAAACAAAAGATTCAAGTAAAACTTATTCATTCATTAAACCATGAATATATGTAAAATATACAATGAGGTCTTCATACTGAAAAGTTTAGAGATACCCCCCCCACCGTACATAAAGCCATAGATCTGCAGCACAATCCTTTTGATTGCATCCCAAGAGATGGAAGAAAGCAACCACAGACCATTTCATTCCTTTGCATACATCACATTTAACAGGTAAATGTGGTGGGAATGCAAGCTTTCTGTCAAGCAACAATCCAGGGACTGGTATCCAGAGCTATTAGGATGTGTGTCTAGCTAATGAGATGTTATCTCCAAACCAGGATGACAGTCTCAACAACTGCATAGAATTTTGCAGAAAACAGTCATTAATGTTGGTAGAAAAAAAGTCATACCAAGGACATTGCCTAAGGGACACTCTTCATCTGTTTGAGAGGGCCAGAAAAGGAGATTCAATGTGAATTTGGAACTTAAGATCTGTCCATTAATCTAGTCAGAAATTAAAAGATCTGAGCACAATTTTCAAGGAGTGTCAAGAGTTTAAGACTAAATGATCCCAACAGCAGATGTCCATATCCCAGGAAAATTTTGCAAACCAATTTTCAACTAAATCCGGTGAACAGGAGTTCAATGCCTGCGGAAATCCGGTTGGTCAGGATGTACAAGGAAGCAAACCAAACAGCTGGAATGTCAAAACAATGGAATGGTACATTGGATTCTTGAAGTTCAGTCAATGCTTCAGAAAATATATTTGTGATGACAGCTCACCAATCTGGGAAAACACGTTGCTGTCAAATCTAATTAGTGGGTGTTAGGAGCAGTTAAAGCATAGCTTGAGGTAGCTAGCAAAATATTTCATAATGGATATTATTTGGCCCTAAAGTAGTGTTACCAAACAAGTGTAACACCAGAACGTTATGGTATCAAGAGTCAAACAAATCTGGGAAGCTTCTACCAAGAGTAATACTGGAAGAGTTCAGCTAGGTAATTAAAATTTGAAGAAGACTCCCTAATGATATGAAGTTGCCCATCACAGGGATGAATTTATTTGCAATGTGACAAAAGCAACAGGGGTAGCTTCCATAGATTAGGGCTGGAGTCCATATCTTGCCCAACCAATTTGAGGCAGGAAAGATCTGCTACTACTGTATTTCCTCATGATGGCCCAGTAAGCCAGTCCTGAAACTTACCGCCTGCTGCAGCTTCCCACCATTAACTAATGAGTCACCCAAAATCCAAGAACATAGCAAAAAAGGACACAACTGGGAGCAGGTGGCAACAGCAAACAAATCCTTCTTTGCACTGCCACTTGAAACAATAGCAGCAGCAGCAAGACAGCACCATTACCAGTCCACTATCTGATTTTCCTCATCAAATACCATCTACAATGTTCAGCTGGGACAGCTAACTAGGACCACTGCCATCACTGTAGCACAGGGGGACAGCAGGAAGGAGTTGTGTTCATCTGCTGTGTGGTTCCTGGGCATCGTGGGGTGGCAAGGAGAAGAAGACATGTACTTGTCAGCATACCACTGGAGGGATCACATGGGATATTTTCCCCAGGTCCCCACAAAACTGGAGCTGCCACTTTAAGATGAGCATTGGATAAGACTAACAAGATCTAAAGATTTGCAGTTCTTATTCACTCCAAACACAGTGTCCCTAGCCCAACTGATCCATCAGTGAGTCTGGCACAAGCAACAGATCTGACAGGCTGTTGCCCATGACTTTTTTGAAAGACAGCAACTGAGGCTGTGTGGGATACTGATGGAAAACATGTCAAGCACACTTTAATTCCTGTGCTTCAGCACAAGCTGTGTTCCACAAAAGCTGAGGAAACTGTTGCGGTGATTTCTCCGTGTTCAAAGCTGGTCCCCAAATAGTGATCACATCCTATGTGGGAAGACACCTGCATGGATAATGGGTAGCATCCACGGTTGCTTGCTCCAGAGGAAAAGTAACCTCATGTTACCGGAAGTCCTCAAGTGTCACCAAACTTCAGACTAAAACAGATTCCACTGCCATGCTCAAGTTATAATTGTTTGGACACCTGCTTGTTTTTACTGTTCAATATTACCTGTTCCTGAAAGACAGGTCAACAGGCATGCCATGATTTCTTTCAAATCTTCTAGGACTCCCACTCAGGTTCTCCATCAGTGTGACGGAAAAGCATATCTGTTTCTTGTGTCAGCCATTGCTGTTTGGAGTGAACTTGGTGGGCAGCCAAGTCTAAGAGACAGCAAAGCCTTTGAGTTGCTTTAGCCCTATACAGGTATACCTTGCACTTTACTCTGGTTGTGGACCAGAGCATGGATGAAAATCAAAAGTGGACAGATGTCAAAGCTAGCCTTATTTTACTATACAGCAGAGTAGCTGGGCCTTCAAATTTTCCAAGTGGTCAGTTTATCAGCTGCTGCTGCTGGAAACAGCTTAACCAGAGAGAGGAGTGGGCAGTTGCAGCCACAGCCCTTATTTGCATACAGCCTGGAGCATCTTCTGCAGCAGAAAGAGGGGAGAGAAAAAGTTATGCCTCTCCCTCTCAGTGAACAGCAGTCTGTGGCAGGGAAAGGGCCTGGCCTGGCGCTTCCTTTGCTGTGCTAAGCACTCTGCGTGTTTGCACGCTTGCCCGAGTCAGCTTGTTGTTCGGCACGAGGCTGCTTCATGCAAAGCTGGGGTGGAGGGAATGCTGGGATGTGACTGTCTTCTCAGACAAAAAAGCACATGCACAAAAATTGAAACATGGCTATGACCGGAAACAGTCAAAAGAGCAAAGCAACAAAAGTCAAGAGAACAGTCAGGGTGCGCCTGCATACATCTGTAGTCTAACACTTCCACAGGATTTAGTTATCTTGCTTGCCAGATGACAAGTTCTCTGTAACCCGATACTACTCAACTGTAGTCAGAAATCAGTCCCAAAAAGGGATCATCAACTGAACTTAAAACATTGTATTCTTTATTTTCTAGGACCACCACAACTCAAGCTGCAAGCTATTTATATTCAGGACTGTGCAAAGTTGAAACACAAAAACGCAAAATATGCACCAATGCAATCCATACTCCATGAGAGGAGTGGAGTTCTGCAACTTGTGAAGTTAAAAGCAAATTTGTATTATTCACGCAGAGAAATTCAGCATATTTTATTATTATTTTATTTCAAAAAGCTTTTAATTGTTGACAGGCTGGCTGGCGTTCTTGTTTTATATGAAAATCCACGGGGTTTGTTTGTTTTTAGATTTTTTAATTATTGTAAATTGTTTTTTAATGTTGTATTTTTAAGGTGCTGTAAGCCGCCTTGTGTGCCCGTTGGGCAAAAAGGCGGGGTATAAATTAATAAAATAATAATTTTATTATTTTGCATAACATGTCCTGCTTCTGTTTGTTGTGAGTAAGAACAAAGGGCACTATTGAACTCTTCTTAAGCCACACTATGGCTTATGCCCATACTCTTTAATGTCAAGTTCTGCAACAATGGTAAGCAATTTTTTTTTAAAGATGACACTGACTTTGTTAAGAAGCTGGATTCCGAGGCTCTGCTGTACTCCAGTGGTACGATCGCATATGTACCCCAGCCCATAGCAGAATTAGCGATATGCCTCCTTCCCTAGTAATGTTCAGAGATCTTAACCTCTACTTCCTCACAGCATTTCTGAAATATATTTTGATGCTCATATGTTGCAGCAAGACAAAGGCTTGGGGTCTTCTGAATGCAAAGAGGACACTTTGCAATTACCTGTCTGTGGTCTCTAAGAGTTTCTGAACTATTAGCTCAAACGATGAGGATAAACAGTATGTTGCTGGCTCCTCCTGATCATCAGCCACATCAGCAGCTTCATAAGCAGCTTCTGCCAAACTAGTGAAAGCCTGAAAGACAGGGGTCAACAGCTTAGAAGGAGCTCACTACGTTTCTTATCCCCCCACACCCCTCTCCCATTTACATCCAAGTCTTATCTTGAACCATCACCCTCTCTCATGTTTGAACCCCTCACTCCTTTGATCCTTTAGCTTTTCCCGCTCATAACCACTGTTGCATAAATTTGCAGAAGTACTGGGCTAAACAAATTGTGCCCTGTGCACAAAAACTCCTAATATACAGGTGTGTGCCTGTTCCCTTTGGGGAACTGCTGTTATACAAACACCTCCCCCTTTTTACAAAATACAGTCAAGTCTCACTACCAGAGAGAGACCCTGCCTTACCCAGCATACGTTGGAGGCCACTCTCGGCTCTGCGCTCAAGCCTTCAATTAGACACTGCAACAATGGAGCGAGGTAAATATCGTTTATGGCTGCTTCGGGGAGCAGCTCGCAGATCCGACCCACAGTCCATGCGGTTGTGTCTCTGACCACTACACTGGGGTCCTTCATTAACTCTATAAGGGTGGGCATGGCCTAGGAGAGAAGTGAGCAATTCAGCCAAAGGAGAAAACCACACATATTTCAAGTGAAACGTTCCATTTAAAAGGTGGGGCATAGCATTGCCATGTAGAACTTATGATCATCTGTTCATGTAGAACTTATGATCTAATCAATAGGTACACAAAAATGAATACATTTAAGTGGTAGAACCACTGGACTAAGAATCACCATCAACATAACAAAAGATGTAGACATGGTTCCCAATATTTTCTGTTTTCAAGAGCACAGTGAAAGATGTCAAGACAAAAGGAAATGCTCAGTTAACATCAATATCTACACAGTTTGGATGACCTCATGACTCCTGGAGTATAGCAGCTTTTATCCCAGACCGAGAATCTCTCACCTGAATGACAAGGGGTTTGAGCTGGTTGGGCTCTGGTCCTTCCAAAATACATCCAAAAGCCATGACAGCAGCGTCTCGATATCGCCAGTCTATGTTCTTTATGTGTTCTTTAATGAATGGCAGAACATGAGGGACAATGTCATCTTCGCAACAGGTGGCCAGAAGCATGAGGCAGACCCCAGCAGCTTTGCAGGGATTCCAGTCATCATCGTCATCATTCTCATCCTGAAGGGGTTGGGAGAACAGTAAAAGCACCCAAATCAGCCCCACTCTTTACACATCTTACTTAAAATCAGAGCCCTTTCATTTTGCAGCCCTGGTGAGACTACCAACATACTAGACCATCCAAACAAGGCATAATGTTTTAGATCTGGCTATTCAGGGCAAAACAGGTTATGTTTTAAGTAAGCCTCAATTGAAGTAAACAGTTACCAGATGCATGAAATATGTATTAACTTTCTGCCAGGTAGAAACTGGGTTATCAAGACTCATTTAAATACCTCCAACTCCTCACACTTTTAAAAAGAAAAACTTTGGGCACTTCCATGTACAAGCTACTACACAAAGCAAATGATGTTTAACTATGAAGCCGTATTAGGTAAGATCCCCTCATCCCAAAGAGTTGAGGGTGGGCAAGATGACTAAGATTGATCAGATCTGCTTATCTCTGAAAACTGCCGTTCGCAGCACTTATAAAAAATTTAGACACACTAACAGTAAAACACTTTTACACCAATATTTCAAGCTGACTGCCCACCTGAAGGAAGCTGTCAGAGTTTCAATCCATTGTATTGCAGAAGCAAGATGGTCACTGCTAATCAACGCTGTTAGATCAAAAAATGCTAAGAGTTTTTGGCAAGTTATATCAGGTTGTTTTCATAAAGAGTCCAATTGGTACCACCACAATCCCTGCTAAACTGTGGGAATCTCACTTTAAATCAATTTTTTTTAATGAATCCAATTCGACCTCTGTTGTTCAGGCATCCATCCCGCCAGACCTCCCAGACTGGCCTGCTGTCTCAGTGGATGAGGTCATTTCAATTATTAACCAGCTAAAACAGGGTAAAGTAGCTGGCCCATATGCAATTCCCTCAGACATCTCTATAAAGCAGCGCCAGACTGGTGGGCACCAATTATCGTGGAACTATTCACAAGAATCAATAAATTCGGAGTAATTCCAGAATCCTGGACCAGATCAATCTTGGTCCCTATTTTCAAAAAAGGAAATAAGAACCTTCCCTCTAGCTACAGGCCAATAAGCCTTTTGGATGTCACAGGGAAAATGTACGCATCCCACTTATTGAAGAATTTTTCTTCCTGGATATCTGATCATAACATCATAGGTCCACAGCAAGCAGGTTTCAGACCAAACAAATCCACAGTTGACCACTGTGTGATATTGTCCCATTTAATTTTCAAACAGGTGACTCAAAAGAAATCTCAACTCTATGTGGCATTCCTGGATCTAAAGTCTGCCTTTGACTCTATTGATAGGGACAGACTCTGGGAAAAACTTGAGAAGATGGGACTTGACAAAAGATTATTAGAATTAATTCGTGTCCTCCACCTAAACACTTACTGTCAAGTGAAATTATCCCCACAAGGTGACCTTTCAGCTCCAATCCCAATCAACAAGGGGGTCAAGCAGGGTTGTGTGCTGGCACCCATTTTGTTCATCCTTTTCATCAATGACTTGGCCCCCTTCTTAACAAAGTTTGACACGCATTGCCCCAAACTGGGATCGGTGGACGTCCCTTTACTTTTATATGCTGATGACATGGCTCTGATCTCAGGTACAAAAATAGGCTTACGAAGACTGGTTAAAGCCTGCATTGAATATTTTACAATAAACTCTTTGCAGTTAAATTATGAAAAGTCTAAAATTGTGGTTTTTGGGAACTCATGGAAACCACAATCTTGGCTTTTCAGAGGAAAATTAATACAGCAGGTCAAGGAATTCCAGTACCTTGGTCTTCGATTTCATTACAAGCATTCCTGGTCCTCTCATCGATCAATTGCAATTAATTCATCCAAACCAGTGGTTCAAGCCATAACTCGCTTTTTCTTGTCCTGGGGCAACCAGTTTGTACCAGCTGCTTTACAAGCTTTCAATGCTAAAGTCATACCACAAATTTTATATGGCATCCCAGTATAGATGCCGGCATTAAACAACACAATTGAAAGGGTTCAATCTAAATTTTTTTACAAAATTGCATTGCGTTCCCTACGCAGCACTCTGCCTGGAATCAGGTCAACATAGACTAGAGTTACATGCATGGTCCAGTTTTTTAAAATACTGGGCCAAAGTCTTTTTCAGGGCTGATCACGATTTGCTGCTGAAGGGGCTGTTGACTGATTCAACGTTAACTCCTTGCCTAGTACTATTTATAAAATTATAACTAACTAATTATAAAAAAACCTCAACAGATGGGCCTTGAGGCTGATCTACAAGGGGCCCCCTCTCCTGAGGTTATCACCAGGCTTTTGAAAACCAGACTATATGATATGGAAAGGCAAGAGATTCTAGGCGCAGCACGGAAAAAATGTTCCCCTTTGAATTTTCAACATAAAATTACAAGTGGTCAACAACCAAAATATCTGCCCCTCCTAATGCACCCCCTGGAGAGAAGGGCCTTTACCTTGGCACGCTGTAATGTGACCCCCTCTAATGACTTACATGGCAGATTCAGAAATGTCTCCTGGGAAGATCGTTTATGTAGCTGCAATTTAGGCAAAGTAGAATCCTCCATACACACTATGTTGCACTGTCCCAGATATCAAGCGCTAAGACAGCAATTTCTCTCTCCCTTGCTCAATGCTAAAACAGGGCATTCTAAGAACACTATAATTCAATTCCTTCTAGCAGGTGACGTAGAGTATACAACCCTCTCAGTCGCACAGTTCCTAAATTTGAGTAATCTGAATCGAGCCAAGCTTTCTGTACCAAACAATCACTGAGTAGATTACATCTTGGCAATATCTGTAGAGTAACTGATTGTTTTCTATCTTTTAAATAATTCATGTGTGTATGTAAAATGCATGTTTGTATCTGTGTGTACATGTAGGTGCACATATATACATATATTTGTGTACTGCTTAGTTTTCTATTCTCTCTACGGTTTCGGTACAGAGTCTTCACCCATCAAATGTTTATGACCAATAAAGGTTTTGTTGACTAACTATGAAGCCTGTTAGTGGTAAAGCAGAGATTATAGCAAAGGCTTAGACATGCATGATGAGGGTAAAAAGTTCAGCATCCTGTTCCATTTTCACGATAATGCTTGCATAATTACAATTTTTCATTTTGATTTGATCGGTAAGAATGATAGCAGGATGAATTCTCCTGCAAAGGTCAAAGTGGTATCTGCAACAACTCTGCACCAATTCTGAACCCAGCCCTGTAGAGATTTCATGCTCTGGAGATAGAGTGGCACAACACAAATTTGCCATTTCATTCACAATACATTCTGGCACCAGTGCTAAGGTGAGACATAAATGGAACCAGAAAGGAAACTTTCATATATACAACTGACTCTCCCTTTCTGAATTCTCCATTTTGTAATGTTTAAATTTAAAAATCAAATGCCACAGCAAATCTTATCTGAGGAGTAGATAAGTTCAGGTTCATGACATTGGTGCATCAATTGATTAGCAGGATACAGTCTCAGCACAGAAACTGCCACACCTGTTTCAAAGCCTTTATTTGGTAACAAGTCACATGATAAGTCAGACTACTACTGAGAACAGTGAGTCACATTTTGCTAGGTCATTCTCTCCCTTTCAGTAGAATGGGTTGTTCGTACTGAATAACTGTAGGCCCTAAATCTTGTTACACTGGAGAATGCCACAAATAACCACTTACCTGCTTGGTCAGTGTCTGTGTGAGAATCGGGACGAGATACTGGAGGGCACCCTTGGCATAGAATTTGCTGGTGTGCTCGGGAGGTCTTCCTTGTTCTGCTGCCTAGAGAAGTTAACCAGCATATCTCCATCAGTTCCAACTTATATACAGATATGCCCTTTCAGATACTTAAATACCAGACCTTTGGAAAGACTACTGAAAAGTGTTCCTTTTGAAAATGTTCATGTGTGCAGAGCAGGTTCTCAACACAGACTATGCAAATACTGACAACTGCAACCAAATATACTAAGAGTTACAAATGAAACTATAAGTACTGGATAATAAAAAGAGTGCACATGAGCCACTTCTGTTAGCAAGATTTGGTCTCAGTATTCATCTAAAGTTCACATCACTTCAGTCAGAGTGGTGCATGGTGTCTCATCATGGACCAAACATCTGCTACAACTCAGAACTGTCATCTCTGATCAATCACCGTTGATAAAACAGGCTGTTAGCACATTTAACTCACCTCTGATGCTTCGATAGCTAGGTCCATTTCTTCATCGCAGACATTTGACCAGAACTCAATTCCTTGCAGAGCCACTTCATCAATGTCACTTTTCATTGCTTCAATTGTGATCTTTGGAGAAATGAAAGATGTTAAGAGACCAGTATTTCTGCTCCATCCAGACATACAACATGCTTGTAAGAAATCAGGCATCTGTTCCCAACCTGCAGTCTGGAATACTCACAGCGAAAAGTGCAGGACCCATATATGTCTCCATGTACTGATAATAGAGGGACATAATCTTCACCAAGTTCTGTAAGGCAGCTACCCGCACCTAAAAACAAAGAAAAGAATAGGTCCCATTACTTCCATGGATCCTTTGGAAGAAGTATACTGGTGCACTAGATACAGCGTTAGGATAAGGAGAGAATCAGATTCAGTTTGCACTGGTTGACCTCAAATAATTCAGTTCATCCATCATCTGTACAGTGGAAGTGTAAGAGGATGGAAGAAAGGACCAGAAAGCATTTTGCACAACAAGTTACCTGAGAATTTTTTTCTTAAGTATCACAGTAGTAAAAGATGTGCCTAACTAGGTATGGAAAAAAACAGTTGCAAGAGTAAACACTGCAATAATGCCAAACATAATACTCCAAGCCTGCCACCTTGCCAAGATGGTTTAGAGCAGCGGTGTCAAACTTTTTGGCAGGAGTGCCACATTACCTTTCTGACACTGTGTCAGGGGCTGGGAAAAAAGAATTTACATTTAAAATTTAAATAAATTTACATGAATGAACACATTAGACTGGAATTTACATGAATGAAGATCTTGCAATAGCTTATAAAAGGCCTTGCACAAAGCAAGGCCAGCCTTTCCTTTGCTGCTGCCGCCACATCACAGATATGAAACAGCAAGCAGTGGAGGGAGCCCGCAGCTCATGCGAGAGGTCAAACAGTTGCCCTCACACTGAAAGCAGTTGCATCAGGCCAGCGGGCTCCAGCAAGTCTCTGGAGGGCCAGAGGCTTATTGGAGACTGGGAGCTCCTTATGGATCACAAATGGCCTCTGGGTTGGGGTTTGGGCACCACTGCTTTAGAGATTAAAAAAGCTTGGGAAAGCAGCAGCTATCACCATTCACCACCCAGTTCCTGCATCAGCTTTTGCAAAATGTCCACATGGATAAACACAAGTTATCACTTCTTAAAAAACACTAGAAGAATTTCAATATACTTCATAGTTAACCATAGCAAAAGTTGTCACAAGATCCATCACCTCATCATTGGGGCAACAATGAATCTTGCTTCAGGTTATTAGTTTCACTTTAGAAAGCACTGTGAATATAAATGACCTTTTACCAAGCAGTAGCTTAATACACTGGGTACATAAGCCCATTATTGAAGTGGCAACATTGCCAGAGGCACGGAAACGCTCACCACTTCCTGCTTTCTCAGATTTCTAATCTGGTGCAGAATTATGGTGGAACACCCGTCTTTTGATGTAATGGTTGCCAGTTTCCCACATGATTTGGATACCATGGTCATGTATTCACTTGTGCTCCGTAATAGTAGAAGCTGCATCTTTAACACCAACGTGTCTTTTCTAGAACACAGCACATCCTTTCAGTGGTCTTGGACCAGCAGGGCTGCATCCAGTGCAATTATGGCACCCACTTTCCTCAGTCTGGTAGCAGGAGACATACTACATGGGCAAGAAATGAGATTAGAACTTTTGACCCAATGTCCACAATCAAACCCACTCCAATAAGTGGTCATCGTTGCAAGGAAGCAGGAGGGAGGGATCTACTAGCAAATCTATGGAGGGCAGAATTTGAAGGTCATAACAGGTAAAAATGGAATCTTCATGCAGAATCACAATCTGGATTACCAGGAGTCAGGGACAAAAACCAAACACTGCCATCTCTCTCTCTCTTGGGTCTGCTTGCCAGCTTCCAAACAGCACCTGGTTGTTACTATTGGAGACAGAATTCTGGGCTTGACAAATTTTGTAAGCAACTGGCAAGTATCACTTCTGCTACATCATGTTTACTTGCACCTGAAGCCAGGATATAGTTCTAGCCTGTACTGTTGAGTAGGCTCCTTTGCTGGCAAGTTCAACTTGTTAATATCATTTTTCATCGGCCAACACTCTGGTCACCTCCTAAAACCTCTTTTTCTTTTTCCTGGCCACACCTTAGTTCTCTCACCTTTAGCCAAAACTCCTATTGCTCAACTCACCACTCCTATTGCTCAGACCATATGAAGCCTTCCTCACATCCATACACTAACTCCCTAGTCTCTTCTGTGTTCAGCATAAACTCATCTGTTACTTTACACTGGCTTGCTACACTCTCTCCCACATTCACTACTCTGTGACATCCGATAGTCTACATCAGGGGTGCCCAAACCCTGGCCCTGGAGCCACATGCGGCTGTCAAGGCCTCTCAATGCAGCCCTCAGGGAGTCCCCATTCTCCAATGAGCCTCTGGCCCTCCGGAGATTTGTTGGAGCCTGCACTGGCCCAACGCAACTGCTCTTAGCGTAAGGGTGACTGACCTCTTGCGTGAGCTGTGGGATGAGGGCTTCCTCCACTGCTTGCTGTTTCACGTCTGTGATGCAGTAGCAGAAGCAAAGGAAAGGCCAGCCTTGCTTTGTGCAAGGCCTTCATGCATGCAAATAAGTTCATCTTTAATATATTCATTTATTTAAACTTATGTAAATTTATTTAAATTTTAAATGTAAATTCTTTTTTCCCCTGGCCCCCAACACAGTGTCAGAGAGATGATATGGCCCTCCCACCAAAAACTTTGAGCATCCCTGGTCTACATCAGTGATTCCCAGACTGTGGGTCTGTGGCCTACTAGTGGGAAACAATCTCATTTTTGGTAGGTTGTGAAACTGGCAAGACAGATTAGACTATATGCATCAAGGGTTAAACCACCTGCTACTTGGAGAGAGCACTGCTGCCCAATCATCACTCTAGCCACAAAGGCTTGAGTGGCTGGTAAAGTGAAACTTTTTGATAGGTGGGTCCCAATGCTAGAGAGTTTAGGAACCACTGCTTTACACTATAAGCCACCCAAAAGAGCCTTACCTTAGTGCCCCATCTGAATTTCATTTGTTGACTAGGTACATGGTGCCACATCTTCCTTTAAATCCCTCCTATTATGCTATGCAAGGTCTTTGATATGAAGGATTAAGGAGTTAAGAAAAAAGTATCATGCAACTCAATTAGTTCCCATTCATACCTTAGCTGTCATGCCCCATGCCTTCCTACAACTGTCACTTTTAGATACCTGGGGCAGGAACTTTTTATCTTGTTTACTTAACTGTACAGAGAACCACATAGATTTATTGTATTCATAAATCTTGTGGTCCTGTTCATTTTTAACAGCCTCTTCTAAAGAATAAACCCAAGTCTCAGCAGATATGAGGGTGCATCAGCAGAATTCAGTGTGGTGCATGGTTTCTCATCATAGACCATGGATTTATTTTTTATGTTATGAGTCCTACAAACAAAATTTTGTCTCATCTTTTTTTTTCTGGAGAGTCAAGCTACATATTTTGCTCAATTCCATACACCAAGACCACTAAGTTGTAATCTCTTGTAGACAACAGGTTAGGAATTAACTTACCCTTGTATCTGGACACTGTGTTGCTTCACAGACTACTTGCATAATAAAGTGCCTTTCAGACTACAAGAGAAAGAGTAAAAACACAGAATTAGGACTCAAAGGTTCACAAGTTCCCTAATGGGAAGTAACTGGTTTCTGATTAAAGTAGACAACGCCTGAGAAATCTTGCTCAACCCTGAGAATCACAGTTTTTCCCAGTCCCACACTAAGCAGTGCCAGAGCAAGGAGAACGCTTGGGTGCAATGCTCAGGATACTAAGCCAGACTGAGCCCCAATAAAACCCGTCACAAGAGACATGGGGCATTTATTTAGCTCCGTATACCACTTTGTGAATGGCCTTTGGTTGAAGATTATTATTATTATTAAGAATATTTGTATAAGATCTCTCCAGCTCACCTTCACTGAGCAGTGGCAGTGGTGAGGAGAGTCCAGAGAAATATCCCAGAGACAGGAGCCTGGCTCTGTCTCACTAGATGTGCACAGCTAACCCTGCCCCTGCTATTGAAAGTAAAGTCTGCTCTACAGACAACTTAATCCCACCCCATCCCACAGTGCTTTGATTCTTTGGCCAAGGTTGAAGCCCATAGGTTGAGATGGGAAGAAGAAACAGGGGTTGAGAGAGAGATTTGGCACTGCAATCCTAGATGCGGGGACCCAGAAGCCAGCCTCACTTCAGGGAAACTTACTGGTATGCAACTGCAACCTTGGTACTCCAGGTCAACCCACCACCTGTGCTATATGCACATGCAGAGTCACAATTTAGAAAAGATTCAAGGCACCACCAGCCTACTTGGACACCACACATTACCCCTCCCCCAACTAATATGCATAGGTCAATGTCAGTCACTCATTGATGAGTGAAAGACACAATATTCTTAAGCACACAGACTGACTGCCACTCTACAATGGTAAGAAAAACCATTTTTAAACCACTATTTAAAGGGACACTTTACATTTTTATGTGGACTTAACTATCCTTGCTTTTAGGCACTGTGGGGGTTCGAGGAACAGAACTCCAGCAGATGCCAACAGCTGACCTGTATTAGCCATTAAAATGCGGTCTACATTACCTTTTGACAGTTACCACATACTATCCGTCTGGAAATGTGGGCAAATAAGGTATTGCTTCTAAGACACTATAATAATTCCACCTCCTATCTGTTGGTGTATTTTAGTAACTAAAAAACAAGCATGTGGCAAATTTCAATATGTTGCGAATGTGTATCAGTCACAGGAATAGACTCTGTTACAGCCAAAGATGGGAAAAGAACATGCAAGCCAGGCTTCAGAACAGATTGCTTAGGAAGAAAACTATGGGCCCTGCATACCCAAGAGACTGCCTTGCTCCCCACATACTAAAGTGATCTCCAGATGCAAGCACATGCAGAGAGGCACTCTCTATGCAGGTTCATAGTTGCAGAGTTCTTCAAATGAAGATTTGCTAGAGTCCCTTCAGTAGCCATGGCTCAAGCAGTCACAAGCCACATGACTTCTGTTTTAGTTAATAATCTCAACTTAGGGTGGGTACAGGCTTTTCACAGCCGCTTTGAGAGAAAAAAATCCAAGTCTCAGCAGATTATGAGGGTGCATCAGCAGAACTCAGCGTGGTGCATGGTTTCTCATCACAGACTATGGATTTCTCATGTTCTCATCAGATGACGTTTTTAAGACAAGCACACACTCCCCAAACAAAACAAAAAACAAACAAAACCAACCTGGTCTGCTTACCTCTTTGTCAAAATTTGCTTTGGTGAATTCCAAAGAGTTCAGGAGTGCATTGGTAGCCGCTAGCTTCACATTATTACTTGGTTCTTCTTTTCTCATTCCCTGGATGATGGCTGTCAAAATCTCATTGGACTTGTCCTGAAGCTGTTCTGGGTCCTGAAACATGGATTAGTACAGGGTTAACAACAGAGGAAACACCTTCCATTTTCCAGCAAGACTCCACCAAGAGAAGATTTCTCCAGATTACCACAAGCATGCAGGGATCTCACAGGACGTCCTAACATCCATTTCGCTTAGGAGCAAGCCTGGGCCTCCGAGTATTCCATGCATACGCAGAATCTGTTCACGTAATCTATTTATATCTACTCAAAACACGCAATGAACAAAATTTGTTTTCCATTACTTTGAGCCTGTAAGTTCCTATGTGTAAAAAGGGAGTATGTTCCAGGCTATGTGTAAAAAAGGTATACGAAACAAATGAATTTTACATTTAGACTTGGGTCCCAAGATCTCTCATTAACTCCCAATATGGCCAGTACTTCCACTACAGAAAAGTCAATAACCAAAATGCTTCTGGTTCCAAGCACTTTGGATAAGGGATGCCCAACCTGTAATAATAATGAAGTCCACAGGGGCCCTGCACTGACAAACTGGAAGTGCCTTCCAGTTGTGTCAGGAAGGACTTCTGAGGTGCAGGAAAACCTTGGGGGGTGCAGAGGCTCTCCAGCCACAGGCTCGGCATCTAAAGATATTCAAATCCATAGATGCCGAGCCTGCAGATAAGGGACCACTGTAGTTGCAAAGGAAACTGGAAAAGGAATAAAAGAACATTTGTGACAAGCGGACCAGAGCAATAGTAGCCATGGAAGAAAGAAAATTGAGAATCCAGCCACATAAAGTTCATCTCTTCCTATCCAACTTGTTTTAGAGCACTCATACATCTATGAGCTTTCTTTCACAACAGTAAAGCATAAGTCATATTCCAAGGACATTGTATTTCACATGTATGTGAAAAGTAGAAGACCCACATCACATACATGGATAGGGTTGTGGACTGTGTCACTACTCAGACTAGCTTCAGATATGAAGCAGATAAAGAAAGCAAAACAGGTACCCTACACTTTGTCTGGACATTCTTTTCCAAAAAGAACTTTTATATTTCTCTCCAGATGAGAGGCACAACTCCTGAAGGGGGAACGGCTTGTTTTTATCCCAGTCAGGTGCAAAGACAGAAACATGAGACAGAACCAAACACTTGCAATTCTTGTTCCTCAAGCTTCTCATAGCTGAGGCTGCTCAGACTGACTCATGTGCAGGCTTTGAGGTACACAAGCAGGAGATGGTTACTGTAACTACTGCTTATAGATTAAACAATCAATCTAAGTTGGCTTGGAAGCCCTGATGTCAAAACCTCTGTTTTGGAGTAGTTATTCAATGACATAGGAAACTCCAAGCATGTTCAGAAATACTATTTTTAATACAGGTTGCAGACTTGGGGAACTAGTTCACTGGGTAGAATTTATGACTCAAATTACACCATCAACAGCTGCAGCAGGAGAAAAGGTACAAAAAGCAGCAGATTCACATCACTTACTATATCTTGACAGATGTAGCCAATGGCTTCCAATGTTGACTCTTTCATGTGCTCCGTACTGTGTTGATTAGTAACATTGGCTACCAGCTGAGGAATAAGTTCAGGCCACTGATTCATGGGGATCTCTGCACAGGCGATGCCAGCAACGCACTGTGAGGCCGAGCTGGGCCTGTAGGTTTCTGTACCCAAGGTCTGTAAAACCTGTAAGGAGACAAGAGAAATAGATCACCACATCAGCAGAGAAGACTACCATACCTGGAACACTGTTAGCATGACTGTTTAAAAATGCACAGTTTATTACATTCTTGATCATCAGTCTAAGAAGCTTCCTGAAGTAACTAAATAATTTCAGCCTCCAGAGATATAACTTTCTTGACTTGGAAGCAAACAGGAAAAGTAAACTGAAGAGCAAGGCATGGTAACACAGATGTGGAAGCACTACTACGTATTTGCTGCAGTAAAGACGGGGAAAGCTGAACGAAGACTGGGAAGGTTTTACATACATAATTCTTGACTTCTCGACGAGCATTGGCATCGATTGCAAGCCATCTCTGCTGGTGCTGTGCCTTTACATCGGGGTCTTTCGACGTCAGTGAGTTCTTGATCTGCAAACCAGATGCAACTCTGGCAACCTGGCTGTTTCCTGGGTTTGCTAGCACTCTGGACAGTTCCACAAGGAATGTAGGCTGGTTGGCAAGAAAGAAGCAAAGACTTTTCAGTAACCAAAACTAGTTTCATACTCCCTGAGGGAAGTAAGCACTGATTAAACATCAAGTTTAAATAAATTTAATTGCCAGTACTTCCTAGTGATTTTAAGGCTCAAGCAACTGAATAATCTCAGCTTTCCAACCCAAGAACATACATGGACACAATCACTTCCATGTGATTTTCTCTTTTGTATAGCACTTCAGCAGTGCAATAATACACAATATGCAAACAAACCTTGGTTTTTTACTAATTTATAGCTTAAAGCACACACAGTGCATTGCCCAAAGTGGAACTTTAACCCATGTTCCAAGAGTTTTCACTACACCAAAATGGCCTCTTTCCTCATTTCTTCACTTAGTCTAGAGCTCTTACATTTATTATCATGTTACCCATTTCAGAGTCTCTGTGACAGAATAAAGGATAGTAAGATCCATGGGCTTGATTTGGCCTAAGATAGAGGGCCAAATTGAAGGCTGACTGCTCTCCGTTCATGACTATCAATAGATCCTTCTTGTACACATATGTGCACAGACACCAGCACCACCACTCAAATGTAGCATTTCCTTCCCAAATGCAGAGCGAGTGTGAACAGACCAACTGACTGATCATGACAGAATATGCAAGTGTTCCCCCTCTCTGAGAACCACACAGTCTTAAAGAACTGGCCTTAACAAGAGAGCAAAACAGAAAAAACTTTGCAATTCAAAAATGAATGATGCAAAAACAAATAAAAGTAGATAGTACAGGTATGCGCTGCTCAATGACAGGGATATGTTCTGCAAATTCCACCATTCGGTGCCTCCATCGTCACCCAGACAACTGCTAGCCAGATCACGCCCCAGAATGCCTTGCAGGATCGGGAAACAAGGAAGAAGACAGCTAGCCAGTGAAAGCACACACTGAAAGCATGTGAAACGCTGGTTACCCAGTTAAGCCAGCAAGGAAGAAGATAAGGAATACCTCCGGGGAAAAAGGCGGGGTAGAAATAAAGTTGTTAATAATAATAATAAGGAAGTTAGCCCAGTGAGTTTGGTGGGCCCCCCATCATACATGTAATCAATCATTCACTGGAACATCAGTATGTGTTACATATCTGTAAATGTGTATTCAAAGGTTCGTGCTTTTTTAAAAAAGCAGAACTGGAATCAAAATTATGCTAGCAACGATGACAAGTATGCATTATGTGATCCTTTACAAGTTCCATATTGAAATACAGCCCTTGGGTCCAAAAGTTTGCTCAACCCTGCCCTAAACCAATTTTGTCTTTACATGTGATGTTGTCTATTCCTCCGTTCTCCCTTTGGCCCCCTCTCCAAATTCAGTTCTAAAGGAATTGTGTGGGGAATCAAACCTTTAAATAGTTGAGACAGTGCTCTACAATTGCTTCTTAAGGTCATTAAAATTCATACCAAGCATGGAACAATTACCTAAAACAGTAGGCAGAGGACACAGATAGTCCAAAGTGGTTCCAGAGCACAGGTTTAAGAGGAGAGGAAGTGGGTACATGGCAGACAGCAACTAAACATATTTCTCTCTCTCTCTCACACACACACACAATGATTTCTCATGTCTGTAAAACTAAGATAAGACCCAGGAAGTCTGTACTAAGGTGACAATTTCTGATTAAGGAGAAATGGTAGGACAAAGACATCATACCCAACCACACATTTTCAAGGTAAGCCATTTTTGTCCGGCACAAAAATATGCCAATTAGCCGCATCCATTTGGATCATGAGTCATTTTTTGTATTCTATCTAAGCTTATTCCAAGAATAAGTTCTGTGAGAGACAGAAATCCAATTCCAAACTCAATGAATGCCTAGAAATCACTAGCAATAGTTTTCTCTTTCTTTCTTTTTGCCCATTTGTAAAACAATATAGAAGTTGCTCAGTAGGGATCACCCCTGCCCCATTAAATGTCCTTCATGTTCAACAAGGGCCATCAGACAACTGCTTGTTCATGTTCAACAAGGGCCATCAGACAACAAGGGCCATCAGACAACAATCAGGCGACAGTTAGGAAAAGGGTCTTTTCCAATTGCAACATTCTATATAAAACTTCTGGTTCTATCACTGCCAGAATTCTGAACGCAGCTGAAGACTCATCTACTTTAGTATTGACATCTTGCTCTTATTTAATTTCATTTGTTGGCATGTTCTCTTTCATTACTATTAAAAATATTTATACACCGCTCTTCAACAAGAACAAGTTCACATATTGGGAAAGTTTTATTTACAAAGTCTGCTTGTGCAAAAAGGGTAGGACAAGACAAGTTAGCCCAACCTACTCTATGCCACAGGCATAGGGTACACCACAACCTGAAAAATTCTAAGAATACAAACACACTAACATTTGGAAGTGACATCACTTCCAGTGATGAAGACTGATATTGATGTCCAGAAGTCAGAGACTGACCAGAAGTGGAAGTACTACAAGAGTGCTAGGGCTCTGGCATGCTTCATGGGATTTTTGGCTTGTTGAATAGCAGAGCTCCATCACACCAGAAACAGCTTTTGAAAACTACTTAAGTTTCAAAGAGTTGTTTCCTGTTTGAGAAATACAAGACAAGCACCTTCTCAGTCATGCAGATCTTTCTTTGGATCCTGGCCTCCCTACCTTTACTATGATCTAGGGCTGCTACCTAAAGAATTTGATACTGGACTATGAACTCAGTTCTACCGCTAAGTCTCAAATTATTTGGTCAGCTTCCTCAGAGTCCCTACTCTAGTTCAGGGTAGTCATACATCAGTTTATGTCTGTCTACTACCCAGGGTCAAAAGCTGGATGAACTTCTTTCCTCAGCCCAGGCTTGGGTGGTTGGGGAAGAAAGCCGGAACAGGTAGGAGAGATGTGACCTATGTCCCATCATTTACCATGGAGGAATAAGAAATACTCAATAGTTCCTTCCCCAGAGACAGGGCAGGGAGAGGCTTGGGAAAACCATGTTAAATCTTTGAAAGTAACGGGATTGGGAAAGAGCTTATGTAGAAAGATAATTAAAATCATTCTGTGATGATGCAGTCAGGACAAATATGCGACAGCACTTTAAAGAATGCAAACACTTGCTACAGAGCAGGAGGCTAGAGTGAGTGATATTTCTAATTTCTCCCATTTCACCCCTACTTGCTTCTCTACTAACTGCAATATATAATCTTTATTTTAAGTATACTTTAAGACAATGGATTTAAGTGACAAGATAGGAATTCTACAGTGATAAATGACTTATCGTGAAGTAGCACACACTTGTGAAGAACCCAACCTTCCATAACTTTTATTATTTTACCACAGGGAGATGAAGTAACAAGTGGTACCCCATCCTTTTGCAGTCAGTCTGCTGCCAAGTTTCTTATCCAGAATACAACAGAAGACTAAGGGCAGAAATATACATTATCATGACAAGCATGAAACTCATGTTTGTTAAGGTAATGTGATTGTGTGTGTGTAGGGGGTCATATGCAGGGGAGAATCAGCAGGCAGAGAGAAGGATGCTTACCTCTTCCCAATTCCCCCCTGCATCTTGGTTTACTTCCAGTCCTAGTAGACTGTGAAGACAAATGGACAACAGGCATTTGAGAGGAGGCAGGGAGGGCGGAAAGAGAAATTGGAAGTTCATGCCTCCCAGCTTGACCTATCTCAAACAGTTAGGATAAAATATGATACATAATGTACGACATACTATGGAAAAAGAATAGAATACAAGTATGATAAATGAAAAAGTATCTGATACTGACTCTCAATACTTTCAATATTAATTTTTAATATGCAAGATCTTCAGGACCAAAAAGTTTCAAACCCACTCTAGAGGCCTCAGAATGGTTCTCAGAAGCCTTTATAACCCACTTCTGGGTTTCTGAAATGGCTTCTGAAAACAGGAAATGGCTTATGGAGGCTTCTGAGGACCATTCTGGGGCCTGTAGAGTGGGTTGCCAGGCTGGGAGAGGTCTGTGGAGGCTTTGATAAAGTAAAGGGGGTTATGGAATGCTTCCTATTCCAGTGCAAGGGCCCAGATGTGACCCACTGTGCTTGGGCTTGCAACCTACCGTGGGTCACGACCCACACTTTGGGAAGCACTGTCCTAGAGGTTTTCTGTTGCTTAGTTTTCTAGAGAATCAGCAATCACCCTTTCTATAGTCTGAAACTATTTATGGGGGAAGGCCTGCTCTGGTAACAAATATGAACAAACAGTTCAGCGACAATGGTACCTTGCTTTGAACTGTTCATCATTTTAATTTAGTCTAATTAAACACTGTAGAAAACACTGATACTTTTAGAAGTACCAGTTTGCATGAACATCATTTTAGTGCAATCTACCAAGACTTTAACTCTGCAAATGAGAACTGGGAAAGCGGGGGGGGGGGGGACTTTCTAAGAACCTGTATAATAACTAAGATACAAAGCATCTGTTATCACATCAAGCACTGATAAAACACACATACAGCTAGTCAATGACCAAAAAAATCCAAAACACACAAGTTCTCACCAAATCTCTAAGACTGAAAAAGCCTTCAAGAATTCTCATTCTCTTAAAAGCTCAGCCCTAGAAATTTCTCAAGAATTATCTCTTGCAATAGGAAGTATCACATGTACGATTACCATTAATTTCAACTTGACTGGGGCTGCAATCCTAACCACACTTTCCTGAGAATAAAGCCCCACTGAATAAAATAGGACTTCTGAGTAGACTTGGTTAGGATTGTGCCCTGGGTCATATGAGCACTTGCAAGGTATGCTTACACTTTAATAAATTTGTGCACTGCAGTCATCTGAATACCCCACTATCAGCAACATAGGTTTGCTCACATTTATAAAGTCAACAAGCTGGATTACATTTGATTCACCTTCAGATTCTGCCTAAAAGGTACTCCAGTCACAAAACTCAGAAGCTGACATTCCTACAAGTAAATTCACTAAAAAGGTATCTTTTAACATTTCTTGCCTGGTTTCCCCCCCCCCCCAAACAAGTCCTCTGCTTTCACTCTCCAGGAGAGCAAAATCTAAACTGCCACATTAGTTCAGTGTTACATATGCAAGATTCCAACAGAGGACCCCTTGACTATTATGTTCCTCTCAACCCTGTTCAAGAGCAAGCTTTTCAGAAGTAGAGATGAAATGGCTACAGCATTTAACAAAACAGAAGAGCTTGGGGGAAAAAACTTTATTTAAAAGAATAAGGAGGATCCCAGATTTCAACAAAGGGCCTATCAGGAACAGGAGAAGCAGTTTTGGAGAAAGGACACTTGAATGAGAAGAATGGGAAAGTTGGATGAGAAGGGAGGAGGCTGGAACACAGATGGAAACGAAAGTGGGGAGGGCAGCACGGAAACGAAGCCTCCAGCAGGCCCGCCTTGTGAACACACAGGCGGAAAGGCCAGATTGGGGCGGCAGCCTCCTCCTCCTCCCAGCCAGCTACTCATGCCGGCTTCCCCACATGGCCGGCCCCCGCAGGCCCCATCTATCCACCTTCCCCCCTCCCTCCATGCATGCAGCGCGGCACAGACAACCGCCCTCCCCTTCCTTTTCCCTCCCGCGGGCCCGGCTCGCAGCCGCGATTGGGTGGCGCGACTCCCGGGCGCTTCGCTACTGGCCGCCTCCTCTCCCCGCCCCCCGCTCCAAAAAGAAGGGAAAAGCCTTCGGTGAGGCTGCGCCCCTCCATGGCGCTCCGGCCTGCCAGGCCCTGCTGCTCGGCAAACCCCACCCAAGGCCGGCTTCGCGCTTACCAGGTTCTCGATGGCCGCCTGCTCCAGGAACTTCTGCGCCGCCTCTAGCTCGGTGCGGTCTGCAGGAGATGAAGGGGGGAGAAGGGAAGATACACGAGGAGGGGGCGTCAGTGGCGGCCTCTCCAGCTCCACTCCGTCTACAAGGAGCACTTCTTCCAAGCCTCATCTCTGCCGCTTCTTTCCCCCTCCTTCCTAATCCGCAGCCCTCTTCCATCACCTAAGAACCAAGGCACTCACATCCTCCCTCCCCCCGCACCCACAGCCACATTCCCAACAGGGGTCCAGCACAGAGGGTCTGATGCCTCCTGAACAACTTCCTTTCCCCCAGCAAGCTCAGAAAGCAAGGGGGGGGGGAGAAGAGGAGAATAACTTGTTCTGTTTCACACTGAAGAGTTGAGAGGTGCAGACAAGGAGAGCTGCATCTCCTCTCTGTGGGCAGGATGGGGGGGCAACATTCTGACCCACCCGATACTTTGCCAGTACCAGGTACAGCCTCCACACTACCAGGTAGCCTCAACCCCTCTCTGCAGGAGGTTCACCCCATGTGCACTCAACTTCCATCGCCTTAGGTTGGGGCATAACACTTCGCTCACCCACTCCACTCTCCCTGACAGTGCCAGCATACACCCAACCTGGGAAGCCCCCCCTGAACGAATCCCCGCACCTGAAATGAACAGACACCCCTGCACGTGCACACCCCTGCAACTGCAGCCCTCTCCCATATTGCTGCACAGAACTGTAAGTCACACATGCTCCTCCATCAGCCCCACAACTCCACCTACACACCAGCTACCCCCTTGCAAGAAGACATACCTGGGGAAGAAGCCACAAGGGAAGTGGCAGCAGACCCCTCCTCTGCCCACAGCCATGAGTGTGGAGCACTCTTCACAGGGAGGCCCTTTGCCTCTCCCACAAGGGTCACGACAGGCAGGCGACCCCATTCCAGCCCTCACAGGGCTCTCTCCCCACCCCATCCATCCCCCCATCAGTGGAGAGATCGGTGACCCCCAAACCACCCCCACCCCCACCCCCCACACACGTGCAGCTCTAGGACTTCCCAGTGGCCCGATGCCAAAGGCAGGCAGACGGACCGTTGATGCCCGAACACCCGCTTCCTTCCTGCCCGACCCGCCGCATCACCCCACGCCAAGGGCCGAGGAAGCCCCCCCATGGTCTCCCTCCCCCACTCAGGCTGCAATGCTATCCACGCTCACCTGGGAGTAAGCCCCATTGGCTATCATGAGACTTGCTTCCGAGGAGACATGAATACGATTGGGCTGCCCCCACCACCCCAATGGGGGGAGGGGGAGAGGCCTTCAAGCCCTCGACCGCCTCCACACAGAGCAGGGTCGCCCTCGTTTTCAACGCCCCACAACCCTCGTGGCGAGGCTTGGCCACCCTCGGTCTTCCCTCCCCACATTCTCTAGCCTGCCCCCACGAACCCCTTCCCACTATCCCTAAGGGGGGGAGTCCCTGCCCCAGCCATTCCGCTGCGTATGCCTGGCCTCCCCCCCACAGAGGAGGCTTCCCCTCCCCATATCCTCTAGCCTGCCCTGCTCACCAACCCCCATCCCTATACCCCTAAAGGGGGGTTCCTACCCCAGCCGTTCCCTCCTCCATATCCCTGGCCTCCCCCAAAAGGGAGGCTGCCCCCCACTAACCCCTCCCCTATACCTCTAGGGGGAGTCCCTGGGCCAGCCATTCCCCCTCCCCGCTTAGGGGAAGCGTCCCCCCGGCTGCCCCCAGTAACCCCTTCCCTACAGGGGGAGCCTCTGCCCCAGGCATCCCCCTCCATGTACCCGGCCTCTCCCCACAGGGGAGGCTCCCCCCGCCAGCCCTCCACATGGAGGGGCCCTGCCCGGCCCGCCCTGCTCACCTGGGGAGACCGTCTTCTCCAGGATAGTGATCAGCTCCATGGCGGCGGGGAGAGAGGACCAGCGCCGGGATCGCCGCCGACGCCTCTCCGCCTGCTCGCGCTGCCTCTCTGCCTTCGCGCTCTTTACTTCTCCCTCAGCTGTGGGGCGGCCCCACCCCCGGCGGAAGCGCCTCTCCTCTCCTCTCGTCTACTACTCCCCTCCCCCCGCTGCCCACACACAGACCAAACTCCTGGTGGCGGCGGCGGAAGAGAGCGAGGGGAGGGGAGGGGGGACAGAGCGCGCGCACCCGCGCGGGCGGGCTGGGGTTGGAAATGAAAAGAGCGCGCGCGGCGACGTGAAGCGAAGTGATTGAGCGGCCGCGAGCCGGAGGGGGGAGGGGGACAAAAGAGAGAGCGCGCGCGCGTGCGCGAGTGAGTGCGTGCCCCCCCCCGACGCGGCCTGAGATGACGCTAATTCGCTCCCCCCTCTCCCTGTTCACTGAGCGGGACGGGCAAGGCCCTAGCCCGCCTTCAAGTACGCAACGTTCGTGCGTCAGTGGCGTGCTCACGCATGCCTGCGTTCCTTTCTGTGGCGCCCTGATGAAGCCCCCTCCCCCTCACATTTTCAACCGGCCGACGCCCGCCTTGCCCTCCCGAGCGCGCTGATTGGCTGACCGCACTTCGTACGTCATGGCGTTCTCAACTCAGAAGGAGCGCCGCCTTTCCTCCCCTCCCCCCAACTCCCTGATCAGTTTTTTCTAAGGTGGTGCACGCGTTGAGTGCCTATGCAGCTCTACTCAGAAGCAAGCCCCATTATAGTTAATAGGGCTTACTCCCAGGTAAGTGTGAATTGGACTGCAGCCTGAGGCTACAATCCTATTCGCACTTACTTTTGAGTAAGCCCCGTTGACTATAATGGGACTTACTTCTGAGTAGACCTGCACAAGTCTAAGACTGCAGTCTTATTCACACTTACGTGGGAGCAAGCTCCATAGACTATAATGAAACTTCTGAGTAGACATGCATAGGATTGGGCTCTAAACTGTGGGGCATACTTCTGAGGAGACATATACATGGGGGGGTGGTTGTTAATGTTATGCATATTTTATACTTAATATTTTAATTAATAAATGTTTTGTAAGCTTTTTTTAAAATTAGTTGGCAACCTTCAGTCTCAAAAGACTATGGTATTGCACTCTGAATGGTGCTTCTGGCACAGCGTCTAGTGTGGCTGAAAAGGCCGATTCGGGAGTGACAATCCCTTCCACACTGGGAGCAAGTGCAGTCTGTCCCTGGCCTGTCTCCCTGGCTATGGGCCTTCCTTCTTTGCCTCTTTGCCTCAGACTGTTGGCCAAGTGTCTCTTCAAACTGGGAGAGGCCATGCTGCACAGCCTGCCTCCAAGCAGGCCACTGAGAGGCCAGGGTTTCCCACCTGTTGAGGTCCACTCCTAAGGCCTTCAGATCCCTCTTGCAGATGTCCTTGTACGAAGCTGTGGTCTAGCTGTAGGGCGCTTTCCCTGCAGGAGTTCTCCACAGAGGAGATCCTTTAGGATCCGGCCATCATCCATTCTCACGACATATCCGAGCCAACGCAGGCGTCTCTGTTTCAGCAGTGCAAACATGCTAGGGATTCCAGCTCGTTCCAGGACTGTGTTGTTTGGAACTTTGTCCTGCCAGGTGATGCCGAGGATGCATCGGAGGCAGCGCATGTGGAAAGCGTTCAGTTTCCTCTCCTGTTGTGAGCAAAGAGTCCATGACTTGCTGCAGTACAGAAGTGTACTCAGGACCTAAGCTCTGTAGACCTGGATCTTGGTATGTTCCGTCAGCTTCTTGTTGGACCAGACTCTCTTTGTGAGTCTGGAAAACGTGGTAGCTGCTCTACCGATGCGTTTGTTTAGCTCAGTATCGAGAGAAAGAGTGTCTGAGATCGTTGAGCCAAGGTACACAAAGTCATGGACAACCTCCAGTTCATGCGCAGAGATTGTAATGCAGGGAGGTGAGTCCACATCCTGAACCATTACCTGTGTTTTCTTCAGGCTGATTGTCAGTCCAAAGTCTTGGCAGGCCTTGCTAAAACGATCCATGAGCTGCTGGAGATCTTTGGCAGAGTGGGTGGTGACAGCTGCATCTTCGGCAAAGAGGAAGTCACACAGACATTTCAGCTGGACTTTGGACTTTGCTCTCAGTCTGGAGAGGTTGAAGAGCTTTCCGTCTGATCTGGTCTGGAGATAGATGCCTTCTGTTGCAGTTCCAAAGGCATGCTTCAGCAGGACAGCAAAGAAAATCCCAAACAAGGTTGGTGCAAGAACATAGCCCTGCTTCACTCCACTTCGGATGTTAAAGGGGTCTGATGTGGAGCCATTGAAGACAACAGTGCCCTTCATGTCCTTGTGGAAAGATCTGATGATAAAATTGGCATCACATTATGTATGTATGTTGGCAACCTTCAGTCTCGAAAGACTATGGTATCACGCTCTGAAAGGTAGTTCTGGAACAGCGTCTAGTGTGGCTAAAAAGGCCGATTCGGGAGTGACAGTCCCTTCCACACCGGGAGCAAGTGCAGTCTGTCTCCCTGGCTATGGGCCTTCCTTCTTTGCCTCTACATTATGTATATGATCTGAAAAATACATGCTGGGTTCTGTTGAGCTCAGGGGCTTTAGGGTGCAGTCAGCTGCAAAAGTTAATGGTAACTTTTAGACAGGTAAAAGAACCTGTCTAAACTGAATATAAACCCATACACATGCATGATTACTCACATGTAAGCCCTACAGCGTTCAGTGAGCCCTACGCTTACGTAAGTATACATATTTATATAGTTAGATTTTTACTGTACTGCAGTGGTGGCCAAACTGTGACTCAGGAACCACATGTGACACTTTTGACATGTAATGTGTGGCTCTCAGAAATTTGTTGGCCGAGCTCCTTTTTATATCACAATTAACATAAATGGTAAACAAGACATTTTCAAGCTTTATAATGATTAACCAGATATAGATTAAATGATTTAGCAGGTATAAATTGCATTAAAACTTACGTTTAATGTTCATGGTATAATTTAAATGCTTCTTACATATTACGCCCCTCAAACATCTGAAGTTTATCATATGTGGCTTTTACATTAAGCAAGTTTGGCCATCCCTGCTCTACTATATCTTATAGGCTTACAGTTTTTCCATATAGTAATGGGTGAGAAACTATGGAAAGAGGTTTTTGTAGCACCTCAATGGCACTCTTATCCTCTAATCAAACCTTTCTGTCCAGGAAGGCATACCTTGGCCAACTGTTGGATTGTATTGCTTTTCTCCCTACAACTGTGGTACTTGACATTTTTATAATTGCCTAATCTTTTAAAGCTGTTTTTATTAATTGTATTATACTTTCATACACCACTGCACATTTTAAAAGCAGTGTACAGCTTTGAAAAAGTGACAAATGTGTACTTGTTTTTATCAGCATAAATCACACTAAAATTTTGTGCCCAAGCTGTATTGAAACAAATAAGATCTATGCAAGAGCTCTAGAACTAGCTGTAGTACAGTGGTGTACCTGAGAGGTAGCTGAGCTTTCTTCATAACTATACAGAAGGACTGGAAGTTGTTTCTTCAATGACACTCCTACTGATGACTGCTATCTATGATCCACCTTAACTGTTTATAGATCAGCCATTTTCAACCACTGCCATGGCACACTGGTGTGCCGCGAGTGGTCCACAGGTGTGCCACCAGAATTTGGGGGAAGGTCATTTATTAGTAGGGCCAATGGGAGATGAGTGCTCCCACTGGCAGCATGGTATGCCTTGTCAATTGTCAAAAACCTGATGGTGTGCCTTGACCATTTTAATGCCCTGTCAGTGTGCCATGAGATGAAAAAGGTGGAAAGTTGCTGGTTTAGATGTAACTGTTTAGAAGTAGATTGGCATAATAAGCAGAGAAAGTAAGGTTTGCCCTTGATGGGTAGAAACAGTGAGAGGAATTTTGCCAGCGCTTGCTATTGGGGGAACTGGTATTTCTTTGCGGAAGAGTACTGGTTCAGTGCGGCCAGGCTTATCCTCCCATGCTCAACTTGTGTACTTGCAAACTAACACATCACAAAAGTACCTCAGTACTCTTTCTTCACAAGGGTCTCCTCCTTGGGCTGCTGTTCCTTATCCTTTCATCAGTGAAATGGGGAACTGTGAAAATTACATACACTGCTCATATCTAATTGATCCTACTCTTGCACCCTTTGGTCCATTTGTGCAAAGGTGGGCAAATCTGATACTTTGTTACACTAAGTCCATACTACTCTCCTCTTCCTTTGTGCATTCCTAGCATGGCTTACTCTCACCTCTCTCTATAAGCGGGTAGGTAGGCACCCACCCACGCACCAGCTTCCTTTTCTAAAAATGGGAGGTGGGAAGGGGTTTGGGCTCACCCAGACTGGTTGGCCCATTCATGGGAAGATGTGGGGCTTACATTTCAGAGCAGTGGTTAGCGTACATGAAATGGTGGGCCAAACTATCCTTATCGCTATATCTCACTTTTTAAGAGGACAATGTTCTCCCAAGGCAGTTAAACAAATGTAAACATAGTAAACCCATATAAAATCCACCATAACAGGAAATAAAAACCAGTAGCAGACACATCTAAAATATTAGTAATTAAAACCAGCTACATGAAAACTGGCCTGCTGATTCAAACCAAAAGCCTATCTGGTGGCTACACTGGCTGCCAGTTCATTACCGGGCTGAATTCAAAGTGGTAGTTTTAACTTTTAAAGACCTATATAGCCCGGGTCCAGGTTATTTGAGGGAGCACCTCCTTCAATACAATATGACCTGTCCTCTCAGGTCTTCAGAGGTGGCCCTTCTTACTGTGCTGCCACCAGTGGAGGTGAGAGGAATGGTGGCAAGAGGACCTTCTTGGTGGTGGCTCCCCATCTGTGGAACTCCCTCCCCCTGGAACTGAGAACAGCTCCCTCTTTAGAATCCTTTCGGCAGGGGCTTAAGACCTTTCTATTTTAAGAAGCCTTTTAATGCTAACACAAGGGAGCATGACTTTTTTAAAAATTTATTTTAATTTGGGGTTCCAAGTTTTATTGTTTTATTGTTTTTAAATGTTTTATTTTTATACATATTTATATATTTTATGTTTTTATATGATTTTTTTTGTAAGCCACCTTGAGTGCCCTTTACCAGGACAAAAAGGCAGGATATAAATTCTATAAATAAATAAATACCTAGGCCAGCATTCCATTTGCTATTGTGGCCAAAAATTCGTGGGAAAGAACAGATCAGAGATGGGCATTAGCTCTCTCGTATCATTGCTTCCCAGCAACTAGTTTTCAGAAATACATTATTGCTGAAGTAGCCATCAAGACTTGCAGCCATTGAGAGCTTTGTCCTGTGTTAGCTTCCTCTTTTAAAGCCATCTTATGCTAGTGATCATTGCCACATCTTGCAGTGAATTCTGTACATTCATTATGTACTGCATGAAGCCAACCAAAAAGCCTGAGGAAAAAAATGGTTTTCAGAACAGAACACACTGAAAAAGAGGCAAGTTGGGGGCTTGGCAGGTCACCTCCGGGAAGGGATTCCAAAAATGAGGCTCCACCATCAAAGAGCCAATTATGGATCACCACCAACTGCCTTCAGGGTCATATATCAAAAGCCTTTCACCTGTAGGATAGAAAACAGCCTCCAAACACCTTGATTTGCAACCAGCTGTCCTAGGTAATACTAGACACATTGTGAACAGTACTGATGTAGGCTGCACTGCTTCAGCTGGTTTGATTTGTGCTATGGGAAATTGCTACAGCTGTGCCTGGCCTGGAGGATATGCCAAAAGAAAAGATTTCTGTAAATCTTTAGGAACTTCAATAAGCAAGATTAGAAGACTTTTGATCTGGGTTCTCCCTTCTTGTGATCCTCCCAGCTGTTTAAACTCATTGTGTCTGTTTGTAGAGAACCAGTCTGGAGAATGTTAAGTAGGGCAATTATCAATATATGGTACATACATAAAAAAATTTTCTCACCCCTTTACCATCTTGCTCCCACCCCCAAAGAAACTGTTAAAATCCAGACTGCTCTTCTTGGAAAACAGGAATTGCGATGTGTGAGACAGTAGGAAAGAATCTATGAGGAATCTAGTGAGGTTGGCTGAGATTTAGAACCTTCTTTTGGTCACCTGAAGGATATAATTAGGAAAAGGGCTAATGGACCAGATTTGCATAATCAGATGCCAATTACCAACTTCTTGTTTAGTTAATGATAATCTTGAACAGGAGCAGGAAGACCCAGGACCTCCTGCTAAATTTGCAACACCCCTACCTAGGCTGCATTTATTTTTCTAATAGAAAATAGGATGAAGTAATATTTTTAGCATGCCCCAGGTGCAGCTTATTTTTAAAATGACAAAACAGCATCCAGTCAAAGGAGTCATTGAAATCAAATGAATGGAGACTGCCCGTAGAACTCAAATGTATGGAGGTGGCCATCTTTAATAGCTTCAAGCTCAGAGTTCAAATTGCAAGATTGCTAGAATGTGAAAAAACCAGGGTGTTCTCTTCCCCCCCTCCTATCATCTGCATTTCCTGTTCCTCTGTCTGTTTTCCTTTTCCAGTCTAAAGGTGGAAGGTAACACAGTAAAGTAGGTGCAAAGAGATGGGCACCCCATCACAGTAAAGTAGGTGCAAAGAGATGGGCACACCATTCTGCTGCCAAAGCAACTGCATCACAGTTGGCCTCCTGGATAGAGCAGCCCTAGGAAGACCCATATACCTGGCTATGCCACAGCAAAATGCCTGCTCAGAAGCTTACAGGCAAAACCGTCAATGGGAGTGTATAGCTACATCTGCAGGGTAGTGTTACCTCAGTGGTTTCCAACCTTTTTGATACCAGGACCCACATTTTAGGTACGACAACCTATGGGGACCCCTACCCCAAGACTGGAAGTGATGTCATAAAGCAGGAAGTGATGTCACTTTTAATAAATCACACTTTTTAGATAAATCACATGTACTTATGGATGAATCAATTATGTGGAAACACCCACTCATTCTCTTTAGAAGGCCTCTAAACTTCAATATTGGTACAAAGTCTTAAAGATGAAGGAAAATAAATCTTTGAACAGTGTACGTTGTTTTATTTCTCTTCTGTAAAATAGCAGCACTAGTAAGAGAAGGTTGGGTAGGGATATGCATGCTGAAGACAGATGTGGAGTTGTTGCCCACCTCCTCACACTGTAGTACAGGTACGCGTTTAAACACATCACCTATGGAACTGGTATGTGTGAATGCACCATCACCTACACAGCTTTAAATATGTTTTATTGTAATGCTAGTCATCTCTTAGTAAGTGCAGGGAGGGTGTGATCTCTACAGTTCTATGAGAAGAGACTACACAGCTTTCATACCAACAAGCAATCCTGGGGACAGGAAGAAGTCAGAACAAATGAACCATATAGTAACTGAAAGACCACTCCAAAAAGTATGCCAAAGGGTATTTCCAGACACCCAAGTTTGTACAGGGTTGACCCTAGACACTGACACCAGAGGTGGAATATCCCCAACCCCACATTACCATGGGCTATAACCCACTAGGACACTATTCTGCACAAGCCCCATAGAATGAACACTAGCTGTGTAAGAGCATGACTCTTTCAATGGGGTGTATGCAGGAAGTTGTGAGTTGGTGCTCAGTGTGTCAGAGTAACCCGTCTCCAACTATGCTGCCTATAATGGTACCCAAAATCTGCCACTGCACTTTGCCACATGGAAGGGCCAACTGTGAGTTTGAACATAAGCAATCTAATATTGTCAGATTGATTAGGGGGAAGGAACATAAAGACTCAACTGAGTTTACATAAATTCATTCACAGCCATGATGATAAAGTTTAGTACAAAAGACTGTTTTCAGCTTCACTTACCCAACCCCACACACCAACACATCAAAACCAAGACTCTTCAGTTTCACATTGACTTTCCTTTTTATTAACGCCAACTTGTTTTAATTTTTTTCCTTTTGTTTTTCTTTTAAAACAATAGCACAAAAATGTGTTTCAGGGAAGCAGTTTGACAGCTAGTTATCTGATGACCGTCTGAAAATAACAGTTAAAGCCACACCAAGTATGAATTCCTTTTTAAAAAGGTATTTTTAAAAAAGGGAACTGTAAACGTTTGTGGGAGGAGTGGTGTCAGGTTTGAAGTCTGGTTAGCAGGAACATGCTACTCTGGTAAGCAACTGATGGCACACAACTTAGAATTTCATCATCATGCCAGCTAGCACAAGTTTAAGGCTTCTGAATCAAATTACCATCAAACATCACCAAAAAAAGAGGGGAATGGAAAGCTGCAGTCAAAAGGAGTTTTAGGGCAGTGTTTTGGTTTTTCATCAAGGTGAGTCTCTTCAGACAAACTACAGTGTTATGCATTAAGGGGGCCAGCCCTTACGGTGGCACAGAAGGAACCAGTCACAGTACTCAATTTTATTTGCATGCAGTGAGAGGGTATAATTTAAAGAAGGAGAGGAAGAGGTGAACTGAATTCTTCTCTTTTTTAAAAATGTGGCTGGGAAAGGTTTCCATACATTTATTTTTTATATCTAAGGAGGACATCAGCAAATGAAACCAAAAGGAGAAAACAAAAGACACAGAACACTGTATTTATTCCCCCACCCTCCCCAAAAGAGATAATGAGACAAGGGACCAGGAAGAGCAGAATTCTTACAAGCCTTCAAATTTCAACCAAGATTATGGGACGTCTCCCAGAAACCCCCAACTCAGCACTAAAACACTAAGTTATGTCAAGCTGTCTTTTGTAATTGAACCATTCCACACAACACGCACATGTTTTAGCTTTATTGTAGCTCACTCTCCGGCATGCTCAGAGGCATTAACCCACTCCTGCCCTTGCCTTGCCATATAATTCAGCTTGCCTAGAAACCTCTGGTTTCCTTGCTTTTTTGGAAAAAAAAGAGGGCTGGTTTAAAAAATCATTCATCAGTTAAATGTGAGGATGGGAGAGGGCGTTAAATATTTTAATCACTGACAAGGCTTAAGGAAGTTTCACAGTTTTGTTATGTTCTATTTTTATTACTATTATATTTACAGGGTATTTCTTTTTTTGCTGAATTGTTGATAACTTTTTTTAATAGAATTTAGTTCTGGAGTGTGAGCAAGAACCAGTTAACTACATTCATTGTCCATCCCCATTGGTTTGAGAAAAGACTCCAATTTCCTTGGCGTATGATTCAGCTGTCGGGTAGCAGCTCCTCCTCCTCGCACCGAGGCAGTTGGGCCACAGCAGTTGGGATGCCTGGGGTGGGTGAGGGTGGGCTCACACAGCAGTTGGTGAGGCCTTGCGCTGCAGGAGGTACTGGTGGACATTTTCAGCATCACGCTTCAGCCACGCAGCGTTCAACAGGATATTCTCACAGCACTGCTGGATAGTGCGCTCAGCTGATGGAGCTGGATGAGTCTCAAAGAAAGCCTATTTGAAACAAAGACAACAGTTGCTTGGAGTGCCACATCGGATGACATTCAAAATGATTGAATCTTTCAGTCAAAATATAAGGATTCTAAATCCACAGCCTACAATGGGATTTTAATTTCCTTTAAACAAAGTCAGACTCAAACTACAGGAAAAGTGACTGCTAGGTTTGGTACTTGCGTGTCTGGAAACACTATCAGGACAGGATGTCTACCAATGAAGCAGTTAAGGATGTTTTTGCAACCATCTGCTCAGATTGTCTCTGTTAGTTCCATGTTCTCTAATGGGAGGACAACCTATATTCCCAGTAGGGAAGCCAGCTGTTTAACATCCCAATCCTAATGCCTGAGGTGCTCAGAGAACCAGAAGACTCCTTGGGGGAAGGGAACTTTTGTCCCCTTCCCAAGTAAGGGCTCAGGCCCCATAATGGGGCTTCTCAAGTCTGTGCTGGCTATTTCAGCCTGATGTGGAGGATAGGATCCAGTATCAGTCCCATCCCTCCTGGGCCAGTTCCTCCCCCCATCCCAGAACGCCTCCCCCTGCCCCAAAAGGGCGCCTTGCTACCTGGTACTCTTACCTTATTCTGGCAGCGGCACTGTGTTCTCCACACAGTGCTGGGCTTCCATGGTGCCGTAAATGTGCTTTACGACATGTTAATGACACCTAGTACTGGTGCTGAAAGTCAGTGCCAGCTCTAAGGGACTATAGGATCGGGCCCCAAGTATACACTTAGAGAATTTACACCAACTGCCTTTCCACTTAACCCAAGTGTCCAGCATTATAAGCAAAGGGTTAAACGTATCCAGAAAAATTAAACCCAAACTTTTCATTCATCACCATCACAACATTCCAATAGTCTTTAGAACTGAGGCTATCAAATTAATGTTAAGGGGCTATTTCATTATATCTCTTAATAAAGGGAAAAGGTTTCCATGTAACTGTCAAATGTCTAGTATTACAGCACCTTATTTCTCAATAAGCAGCTCCAAAAGTTTGCCAACTCTGTCCTCCCTCTATATCCTCATTGCCTCCATTCCTTTCCCATGTGTATTTGCTTCCATCAGGTATCAAGTTAGTAGGATACCAGGTAGGGTAGGGTTAGCAGTTTGAATGACATATAGGGGCTCAGACTGCATGCTGAGAGCCCCAAAAGATACTGATTGTATTTATTGTGATATGCTACATGGTTAATTCCTCTATAGCAGTGGTTTCCAAACTGTAGGTTGCAATCCACAAGCGGTCACAACCAAATTCCTGATGAATCATGTGCCCATCAAGGCCAGGACACTGCAGGGTAAAATGGTGGCTGACCCAGAAGTTGCTTCCGGGTTGCACACACACCCTGCGTCATTGGCTGCGTTGCACTGCATTTCCCAAACCTGTGTTTCCCAATGACCTGTGTCATTGGCTGGGTTGCAACACACAGTTTGGAAAACGCAGCATGATGCAGGGCGCAAACGTGACCCAGAAGTGATTTCCAGATTGGCTGCCACTTTACCCTGCAGCATCCTGACCTCCATGGGCCCTGGACCCCCCCCCCCCCGATAATGCAGTGAGAAGCCAAGGTAAGGAGTTTGGGAACACCTGCTCTATAGAATAAACCTGAAGGAAATCAACTCTCACCATAAATGTGCCTATAACTGGTAATATTTTTAACAGGTCAAACATGTTGTAGTTTTGATAATTTTCTACAAATTTTTCACAGGTCAGATTGTGTGTCCCCAAGTAACCTGCCCTGGAGTGGCATGGGCAAAGCCTTACTGTTCCATACCACAGTCTCCACTTTTTATAGCCAATCTTCATTGCAACTCGTGCCAAGCAGCTGCTTGCCCCCAGAAATTGGGACACAGAGCTTGCTGGGGTGATGGGCAGAAGAAGCCACAGCCTGGTACAAACTGTGACAAAGATCAGTTGCAAAAAGTGGAGGCTGTGGTACAGAACGGTAAGGCTATGCCACTGCTGTTCCACACTCAGATGGGCTATCTGGGGATGCAGCAGGCTGCAGTATGGAGACTGCTGTCTTAGGGGTCTGTCAAACTCTTGTCGAGGATAAAATCAATTTACCTTTACACTAACAACCATATTCATACACTTGGTTTCACCCATTTGGAAACCCACAGACTAGCCCTGAATTGTTGAGAATCAAAGAAAAAAACATTTTATGATATTGTGCACCCTTGTCTCCCACTCTCTTCTCAATGGGAACAGCCAACAGCATGGAGAACAGGAAGGAGTTTGTGCATATCACTTCCTTCTGTGAAATCTTATTCCAAAAGCCCTATAATGCCAACAGCCAAAATGCAGACTAAGCTCTTACCTTAACCTCTGCAGCCATTTTGTCAATTGCAAATCCATCTACTGATAGCTATATGGGGGAGGAAAAAAATGCATGGTAAATCAGAGAAGAAGGTTTTAAAAACTTCATGTTCGCAATGATTCCTGGAATAAAGACTTTGCATACACACCTTTATTAGCCTGGATATTAAGAAGCCCCCCTGATAGCGATTATAGAGCTCCTCCCAGTTGTCTCTGACAAACTTCCAGGCAGCTTTTCTGCCCTGCTTACTGCCTCCAGCCACTCCACCAATGACGGATACTGTGTCCTGGGGACGTACCTCTTCCTGCAAGTGGAATAAGAAGAACTCAAAATATAAATTCAGTGCATAGCCATTCAAGAAATGTCATTATTATATGCATCATTATACCATCATCTTGTTTGAATGGCCTAAAACAGGGGTATCCAAACTTTTTGGCAGGAGGGCCACATCATCTCTCTGACACTGTGTCAGGGGCCAGGAAAAAAGAATTAATTCACATTTAAAATTTGAATAAATTTATAAATATAATAGAGATGGAACTTATATGAATAAATGAAGGTATAAAAGGCCTTGCGCAAAGCAAGGCTGACCTTTCCTTCACTGCTGCTGTTGCTTCAAAGATGTGAAACAGCAAGCAGCAGAGTGAGCCCTTGGCCCACAGCTCACATGAGTGGCTGAACAGTCGGCCCTCACGCTGAGAGCAGTCGTGTTGTGCCAGTGCAGGCTCAGTGGACCACATGCTCATTGGAGACTGGGGGCTCCTCGTGGGCCAGATTCAGGGTCCCTGAGGGCTGCAAATGGCCCCCGGGCCAGGGCTTGGGCGCTCCTGGCCTAAAACACTGACTTTCAAAAACTTTCCAGCTTCATGAAAGTTCTTCCATACTGACTTGACCGCCTGTGCAAGTTGCAGAGGATCCTGGGAAGTATTCCATGATATACCTTCCATTCAGGTGCAACTAGCCAGACCTGCTGCACCACTGTACAAAGAGTTAATTATTGCTATTTTTCTATGATACTGTGCTAAGAAGCTGCAATTATTCCACAGTCCCTTGCATTGAACAGGGGTGGACCAAGAATGTCATCTTTGAGAGCAGAAGTGGGCCACATGTTAAAATGTGAGAAAAAGGGAAGGGGTTTGGGCAGAGAGTCAGACATTACAAAGCTCTCTTGAAACTCCTTCTAGTTCTTGCTTTGGCACTGCTGTCCATCTTCCCCTATCATGCCTGTTTTGCATAATTCACATTGCTCATGCTAGCAATAAGAAGGGTCAAGGAAATACACGGCACAATGAATGCCCCAACCTCTGCTGGTTTGCTTGGTTTTTTACACATCACCAGAATCTACCCCTGTTTTTCCAACTGTGGGGGCTAGATTTTATTAAGGAAAACACAAGTTTTCAGGATGACACGAGATACAAAGTTCCAGGCCTGGCAGCTGCACAATGCTCAGGATATATATAATCAAATGTTTATCCAGTAACTCACTGAAAGTGCAAAAGTAAGAACTTTCTGTATTAATTCTGGCTGAGATATGGCACCAAGTACACGCTCTATTCGGTTCTTCTCTTCCTGCATATCAGCTTGTTTGTGAAGCTGCAGGGAACCAGAAACAAAAGAAGAAACATTAGACCTCCCTCCTGTCATGAGGTACAGGAGCAGACAACCTCTGCTCTAAGCTAGAGGCAGGAAGCTAAATTAGAAAACTGACATGTGGTATGTTGGCAAACCTGCTTAGCCCTGAGGAGCATGGCCAATGGGTAATCAGCACAGGAGTATTTGCCACTTAGTTTAGTGGGGGTCAGAGGCCACACTTCTGAGTAATTGCATATTTGCTGTGACAAGAACAGAGCCACTAGGTGGCACTCTAGCTACACATAATGATCAAATGGTATCTGCAAGTCCCTTGCAGATACATCAATATTTTAATATGCTATTGACACTGTTGCTTCTGAAGTACATCCCTGACAACACTCCTTGTAGAAGGATAACATACAGTTTCATTTTATTTTTTAAAGACATTTTTTTCTCTTTCTTGGCTAAGGCAACCCAAGGCAGATTACAATCAAAATTAAAAACAAAAAAGAAGAATTATACCCTAAAAATATAACTTGTTTAAAATGTAATAAAACATATCCAACTCTATACTGAAAAACTCATCATCCACTCCCCACTCTCAAGCTTCACCTCCCCCCCCCCCCCAAGGAGAATAGAATTTCAAGTTTCTATACATCTCCTGAACAAATTCAAGATAGGGTCAACCAGCTCTCTGCTGGGAAGACACTTCACAAGGTCAGTGCCACCACTCAAGTCCTCCCTGCGGAATAATCACCATGTCTAAAAAGGCAAGGGCATCTCAAGGAAGGCCCAATGACTGAAGTCTACAAGGAGGCACATATGGGAAGAAGCAGTTCGAAAGATATTCGGTCTCAGACAATTTAAGGTTTTAAAGCAGTGGTTTCCAAACTTATTGTTGTAATTGTGCCTTTCTTTCACAGCAACCTCCTCTTCCTGGCTCTCCCAGGTGCCGCCATCTTGGATCGTGTGAGGTTTTCTGCAATCCAAGATAGCAGCACCCAAGAGAGCCAGGAAGAAGAGGCTGTTGGGGATATTTTGTAGTGCTTCTATGAGGGCACCACAGTGCACAATTTGGGAACCACTGCTTTAAAGGTAATAAGCTTGAATTGAGACACGTACAAACTGGTGGTATATGCAATTCACAAAGATTTGGGATGATGCAATACCGACCAAACAGCACTTGTAAAAGGCCTGACTGCTACATTTTGCAGCAGCTGGAGTTGCTGAACAATTTTCATAAAAACCCCCATCCAGTTGTCCAACCTGGAGGTGACCAGAGTGTGGACAACTGTAGCTTGGTCACACCTGTTCAGAACACACTGCAGCTGGTGAATTCACCCAAAGCTGATAAGAAGATATTCATCACCGTGGCCATCAGAGTCTCCCTGAATCAAGGAGCTTCTCCAGATTGCAAGCTTGCCCCTCAAGGGAGGAAGTGCAACTCTGACAAGGACAAGCTTCGCACCATCTCCCAGATCTTTAGAACATCCAGTTAACGGCACCTCCATCTTATCTGGATTCAGCTTGTTTTTCCCCATCCAATTCCACAAAATACCAGTTATCAGTTCAGGCTTGATCATCTCCCCAGGATCAGATGAAAAAATGAGAGAGCTGGGCATCATCAGGATACCGATCCCTCCACAGCCCAAATTTTTGGACAACTTCACTCAGAGGTATCATGTAGGTGTTTAACAACATAGGGGTCAAGATGGACCCTTGCAAAACCCTATGACAAAGGCTAGAGCAAAAAGCTCCTCAGCACCACTTTCTGAACTCTATCCTTGAGAAGTTAAAAGAACTTTTCTTCAAGACACACGTAACACAGGGACAAATAGCACAGAAATCACAATTCAAATGATCTGAGAACAACTCCTTTTTGTATAAATAAAGAGTTATGCCATATGGTAAATATGAACAAGGATACATCCACATTTGAAAGGCCTTTGCATCAGACTGCACATAAGGTGGTGGGCAGCATGCTTTAGCTTAAGTCCATTCACTGAATACACAGAGCCCACACAATCCCACCACCTCCACCCATGAAAGGGACTTGACAGTTGAGGCAGCCACCCCTTCTCCAGACTTTTGGAATCTCTCCATCTTAAGCTTTAAATGAATTTCTGAAAGCTCTCATTTCTTATCCACTTTGAAGAACATATATTTAATAGGGCTGAATGCAAAACATGGAACTTAAATGCTGTTAAATTCCATGCTTTTAAACAGGAGACATTAAAACACATTTTAAAATCTATCCTACTAATACTCACAGAATTGATACCTATGGCCTATTGCTGTTCTCTATGAGAGATGGAGCAAACAAAATATGCTGTCAATCAACAACAGCAGCAAATACGCAAACCACGTAAGGTTCCTTGCTAACGAAAGAATCACCCACCCACATACTTCAGGATGGCTATATTTTCCTCTTCAATGTTTAAATGGTCAGAAATACAAAGAGCATGCTCACCTTTAACATAGTGTCTAAGGTTGTACTGTCACCGTGCTTCAAAACAGTTACATATACCTGGAAAGGGGACATTACTGATTGTAAGATGGAACTTTTTGAAAAAGTCTGCTTCAAATTGCACACTAAGCGGCACCCATGGTTAACAAATCCTTGTGTCTAGACTCAACCCCCACAATTTCATCCCACTATCCCTCCTATTCCTTCCAAGGAATCAAAACTTGCACCAAGCAATTGGCATACTTTCACCTTATGCACCTAAAAATGTTTAGGTGCAAAATTCAACACCCTGGGTTGGAGAATGGTGAAAGGTTGCCAGGTGAAATTTCTAGCATGACACTAGGAGAGAGTATAAGAGCAGGCAGGTTACATACTCACACCGCTGTATGAAATACAAGGGTATTACAGAAGGGTTTTTTTGGGGGGGGGGATACAGGTGCTCCACCATGGAGAACAGATGCCTCAAATCAACCTACTGGACTTCTCAGATCAGCAGAGAGGATGTGCTTCCCTTCCACGTGGTCCTTAAATCGGCGCCGAGCTTCTTCCAATGTCGCCTTATGGCCAGCTTTTCCTAACTTGCCCAAAACCAAGCCCCTCAGAAGAGCATCTAGATGGCCTGATGGGAAAAAATGGGGGAAAGGTTTTTTAAAGGGCTTAACCCTTCTGCCCCTGAACTTGCAAGATCAAAATATGCCATAATAGTGAAATCTGGTGGCTGAGTCTCTTAGTTTGTAAGCAAAACAGGACTATCCACAGTCAAGACAGAGGTTTCTCCATACTTAGGTAAAGCCCTAACTAAGCAGAAATAGACAGGTTGATAAATTAAAAGAAAAAGGAAAAAGCGCAAACAGATTGAGCATCCTCAGTGATGCCCAGGAAACATGGAACATTGAGGACAATGGGGGGGGGGAGCAGTAAGGAGTTGGCCAGCTTGATTTACATGGAAATTGGGATTCTATGGATGCAACATTTTTTGATGGTCCAACTTATAGAATCCTAAAAGTGAAAAGGAACAACAACAACAAAATAACCCTCAGGGTCTTGATCCACTATTTCTGCTAATGAATCATCACCATAAGATAGGTATGCTAGCTCTCCATTGCCTCCAGCATATTGCTCCCATGTCATCTTGATTTACTCCATCATCAGCATAATTCTCACTCACAACCAAACCCTGAAAGATACTACACCAAGAATGCAGAAATATTTCAAAGTCCTAAATACTATGCAAAGGATTAGGTACCACCTCTGCACAGAGCTTAAGTTTTCTTGTAAATCCCTTGACATCAACATGAAATTTGTACACATCAGTACAAGTGATCAGGAGAAGAGCTGTAGCTTATTGGTAAAGCACATCATTTTCCATATATAAGTTTACAGGCATCTTCAGAGAAAATTCTCTCAAGCAGAAGGGCTGAGAAACATCTGCTATGAGCTACTTGTAGTCAAAGTAGACTGCACTGTTCAGAAGTCACGAATGTTTGTTTTTTTCCAATACAAAGCAGTTAAAAACGAACATGTATGAATGCATTAGAGTGAGAATTTTTCCATCCTTGTGTGTCACTTTTATTCCTATAGCAAAATCTGAGATGCTGAAACTATGAGAGATGAGCAAAGACATTTAGGATGTGACTCCAAGCCCAAACCCCAAATTAACACTATACTTCTACAACTCTAACTCATGCTCCTCACCTAGCCTAGAAAATTATGCTTGTAATGTGTGTAAAGTTCAAACATTTAAGCACAATCAAAAAAGCTAAGTGCACCAAAATACAGTGGAATCCCTCTTGCTAGATGCACATAATTTTCCACACTTCTTGCTATTCAATTATTGCTATTGAATAGCACAGTTGCTATTCAATGAAACTACCACAGCTCCTTGATGACACAGAACAGAAAATTCAGCCAACCTAGAGAGGACACTCCAAAAATCAAATGAAGCAAGTGCCCTGGACTGAAAGAGTAGTTATCTGCTAATTTATGCAATTCTCTTGAGTATCAGTATTCTGGAAGTCTGCACTCCCACAGTAAGTGGTATGATAAAACTCTCATTTTTAAAAAGTCAGAGTAGAAAGAAACCTTCATACCCTCGCCAGGCTTGGGATCCCAGCCAAGTTTCTCTCCTATGGGTGAAAAGATATCACGGACGAATGCCTGGATCTCCTCATAGAAGTCTGTGTGGGACAAGAGAGTCGAGAGAATCCCCAGGTTACAGCTCAGGTCGCTCCACACGGTATAGTTGGGCTCATTCACAAATGCTTCCATGACTTTTAGAACCTCTACAGTGCTAATAATTCCAGCTCGGGCCTGAGAGAGGAAAAAACAGAAGTTATGTCTCATAACTAAAACCAAATTGAAGCATCAAGTCTTACCACACAGAGGGCCCTTTGGATCCCTTCCCCATTATGGGAAGCCTGGATGCTGATTGCACCTTTCTGGTGGTAGTAGGAGAAAATGCTAGTTTACATGAGACTAGAACCAGAGTATTCTGGGTTGGCAGACAGACATAATGCAATGTAGCTGACCTGAAAGACTTAGCATGAGCTGAACTCAGTCCTCTTTCCTTTACCACTTTGCAGAACATCTCAGGCCCCAACTGGCTCCCAGCCCAACCTGCTGATTGGCAGGGCACCATATATAATCCCCAGGAGAGTCAAGTCAATTTCCTAGAGGGGAGCATGAGAGAGGTTTACAAAATTATGAATGGGTGGAGAGAGGCTTTTTTCCATCTCATAATTCTAGAACTTGGGTGATCCAATAAAATGGATTGGCAACAGGACAGAGAAAAGAAAGTGGCACTTATACAACATATAATTAACTTAAGGAATTTACTGACACAAGAGGGGGTTCAACTTGCTAGCTTAGTGGCTTAAAGAAGATTAGGTAAATGCATGCAGGGTACATCTATTAATCATGATATACAGCAGGCTCTTGCTTTATGACAGGCTCACAATGCAATCAAATCACTTTACGATGGACACTGTGTGACAAAAAAGCTCACTATACAATAGCTGTAGGACGGGTTTATGACTGCCTCCAACAGAACTTCATGGGTGATAGATAGGCCAATCAGAGGCAGCAAGTGTCTCATCCAACAGCAGCAGGTTTAATATCTTGGTTCTAGGTTTTTGAGGGAAGGAATGAAGGCAAATGCAAATATAAGGCTTTGAAATAACATTTCAGCTGATGGCTGTGTGCTGAGCGAAGGACTGATGGGGAGGGAAATGAAAACCTTATAAGCAGCTCCTACCAGTGCTCCTACCACTGGCTTTGCATGCCTGAGAGGAGATGAAGAAGACTGAATCTAGGTGTTCTTAAAACATACACAATAGACACCTTAGTGTTTCAGTCTAGTAGCAGTATCATTGCTGTATTTGCACTGAGGGAAGAGTTTAGTTGAAATGAAAGCCTGGAAGCCTTTGAAGTAGCATTACATAGGAGCATTTTTAACATAACAATGGCTCCCAACAGGCACAGTAGGCAATTTTTAAAATCACCTTTTAGAGAGGGAAATAGGTAAGTTCTATGGCAAAAGATGAGATCTAATTATTAAAAAAAGCATCATTGGATTCACATTACAATATTTTCAGAATGGTATCTCTGGAATGGATTACCATCACAATGTGAGGGTCCACTCTACTGCATCTGAACATGACATACTGAGGACATACAACAGGGTGGCCTGTTTGTGGGCTTCCTAGAAGTATCTGACTGACCACGATTAGGAACAAAGTGCTGGGCCTCACAAACCTATGCTCTGATCCAGCAAGGCTTCTGTTGTGTTAAGATCACTACTGAAGACCGTGGCCAAAATTATCTCACTGCCCTCCATTTGAACTATCTTGTCTAACACTGGCTTTCCTTGCTCATTCGTTTCTGGTTCCCCTGATAATTTTGCAGGCCCTTGAGGCAGCCCAAGTCTGAGATCTGTTAATTCAGCCATGTTATTCTAAGAGGGAGTTATGTGATAAACCAAAGATCAATAGCAATGAACTGCTGAACAAGGTCACATCAATTTCTGGATAACTTCATCCAGAGATGCTAAGCAGCACAAGACTTGGACAAACATATGCTGCTAAGAGACATTCTTCTGAAGAATGTCCCTGACATACTCATAACCATGACTGGGTGTAATGCCAAGATGCTCACAGGACTCCAAGGAAAAAGCAGGTCAAAGGGAATGTGGGTGATATTAACCATTAAGGAAAATGCTTCTCTTTCACACTTACATCTGTGTGTGCAACCAGGGAAGATTATAAAATGACAGCAGAAATTTAGAAACTCCTAGACTTGAGTCCCTTCAAGAGAGTCTCCTGGGGTAATCTCACCAACTAACTCTGAACAGGATCTTTTCTTCCTTTGAATATTTTCCTTTTCTATGGTCTGACTCCTCCTCTCTGGATGAAGATTGCTATTACTTTAGATAATAACGATTTTGGAATTATTCTACAGGATTCCCACGTAGCTATGAAACAGCACAAAGCTTTGTAAGTAGACTGTGCAGAAGAAGTCTTGGTCAGATAGGAAGCATAAAGACAGAAGACTGTTAATTGTTGCTATTAAGTATTATTTGCTATTTTGAATTGCCTTGTACTTCAAATGTATCTAAGCATGTTACAAGTTCATCTCTCTACTTCTCATGCAGTCTTTGTATGCTTTACCTGCCATGCCATTGTTTGCAAAAAGCCAATTTAAGCCATATTTTGTTCTATTTAGTGTCTTGAAAACTAAAATTACTAATTTTCTAAAATTATGATGTGTCTGAATGTCTGAATGTATGTGCGCCCCTTATACTGGTCTGGTGCTTCATTCACTGTGGTAAAACAGGATCCAGATTAACAGTTCCATTCTCTGGTTTAGAGTCTCAAGTGCTGCCTACAACTCAAGCAGATCTTGGTGACAGATCCTCAACACTGGGTAGCAGGCCCCTAAAGTATAGATTGCCTAGTCATCAAGACCACCCCTTCCCTGCAATGTGCAAGTACAGGAGAGAGATGAAAATAAATTAGGGAGTTGGTAGAAGCTAGGTCACACTGCACCAAATACTGGCCTGACCATAAAGTAGTCCTCTACTGACTGCATGATGGTTCAGTCTTAAGCAACTGAAAAAGATGTTTTTATCATCTAGACAGATGATAGAAAGAAATCTAGCTTTTTAAAGCATGTATTTATCATCTTGTTGGGGGACCAAAAATACTGACTTGGTTTACTAGAGAGAGCTTCCATACATACTCTCCATAAATCTCCTCTCCCAAGTCCTCAAGTATGCACAGAGGCAGGCATTTTTCTCATTTGCACTGGAGTATGAAAAAGGTAAGAACCAGCAAACACTGGCTGTTTCTTCTTCTCCAAGCCACACTACAAATGAGAGATTAGGAAAGGAGACTGTTGGGTTACTGTGTGCATTCTACACATGTGCAATCTTATAGTGCAAGTGAAGAATTTAGTACTGGGACAGAATTCAGTATCCTACGAACTTCTACTCTTAAAAGTAAATTTCTAGTACTTTGGGTTGCAACAAGAAGCTCCAAAACACATGAATTATGTTTGGCAACATCTCAGGTGCCAGAAAGAGTGGATTTTTCAAGGATCACAGACTACAGGTATTGAGGCTACAATGCTCTGCAAAGTTCAATGCTCTTCCCCATGACTAGCAGGAAAAGCAGAATAAATCATGCCAAATTAGGCAAAGTATGTATAGTAGAAGCAATGAAGATACAATATTTCTTTACATCCTACCCTTCCTCCAACGAGCTGGGGGTGGCACACTTTGTTCTTCCCATCCCCTTATTCTCACAATCCTGTGAGGCAGATTAGGTTTAAAGTTAGTAACTGGCCCCAAATCAACAAGACAAGTTTCATGGCTGAGTGAGAAATTGAACTCAGATCTTTCAGATTCTAGAGCAACACTCTTGACAACTATATAGGGGTCAGCTATTCAAAGAATAAAAGAAAAGTAAGGAGCTGCCGAGTGAATAGCAGAATTCCATAAGAAACTTTTTAGAACACTACAGACATCATATGCATAAAGTATCATGCTTCAGAATATGGGTTCTCTCCAACATAGCATCCACACCACCCTAACTACTAACTTGAAACTGACTGTTCTCCTGTTGTAGGACAAATGCACCGTAGCTAGCGCTTTAGCCAAAAGTTTGTAGCTGGGAACCTGAGGTTTAGGAACTTCATTGGCCACACTGAGGTGAAACATATCCATCTCACTAATGAGACACTAAATTCAATAACTGCAAAAATACTGTGCCTCCAGAAATACTATCTGGCTTTAGGGAGACTCATTTTTATAGTACTGGGAACAACTTGCTGCAAAGCAAAAAAGCGAAAAAATGAATTAGAAAAGGGAAGACAGGCTGCAACTTACCAAAGAAAAGAGATCATTCTGCAGCCCCAGTCTGTCAACAGGAGGTAAGGAGAGGTCACGAATGGCTGGAATCAAGCTCTCTAGCATATCAGAACTGTACTGTGTACGGTAAAACCCTACTGTTCCCAGGTTTAGCTGAAAATTGAACAAGAGAATCAAGTTAGCAGCTGAATAAGGACAGGCTGTTTACCTGTAACTAGTGGTAACCTGTGCTTCAACTGGCAAAGTATTCCACAATCTGAGCACCACCTCAAGGCATGTATGGCTCCATGCCCAGATAGTTCTTTATACTACAAAGATGGGAGTTCCTCAATGTATATGGTTATGTGTTCTTTCCCAACAGTGTACCAAACTTTCTAGTTCATGGTAGTTCCCTCAGATGACCAGTTTACTATGGACAAAGAACCCTTGTTTGTTGCATGCTGTAGAAGCTTCCACGATTGGCTTTGTGCACGTGCAGAACTCCATTACATGACTGCACAGAGACCATGAAGAGGTATATAAGAAATCAATGGGCACGCTTATGTAATAAGACATGATTCCCAAGCCATACTTGTTCTGCATCTTCAAGTCAAAGATGAAGAACCAGGCATAGTTAATTGAAACTTCCACCAGTAGTATAAAAAAAATACCCGGTATTTATTACTGCAACTACCCTACAAGATTTGGTTAGGGTGACAGATAGCAGCTTGCCCACTGACATGATGTGCGCTTAATGGCTGAAGAGGAATTTTAAAACCTAGGTCCCAAGGTCAAACTCAACACTGTTTATATCACCACACTCATTGAGGATATTGAAACATTCATTTGGCTGCCCTCCTAGGAAGATGTGGCACCCAATGGCAACAGCAGGGGAGTCACGATGGCAAAGCCAAAGATAATTTAAGTAACTGGAATTCAATACAGCCACCATCTCCTCTCAAGGTGCTTACATAAATCAACTGTGACAACATTTATGAGTACCAATCCTCCTTTCCCTGTCTGATTAAATCATTGGGAGAGAAAAAAAATTCTCTGCAGAATTTTATAACTAAAATATTGAAATTGAACCTTAAGTATTCTATTTTCAACATTTCTCAAACTGTGGGTTGGGACCCACTAGATCAGTTATCTGAAAAGGTAACAGTAGCCAGCCTTGCACCAGAATGCTTAGGATGTTTTTAAAAATCAGGGATGGATGAAACATATTCATATAGCTTGCCTCTCTCTTAGAATTCAAGCTTCCTGACATAATGCATGCTGCAAATTGAAAACAGAAGAAAGAGACACTCCAAAGTGTTAGTGTTGGGATTTGTGGGGCAAGGCAACATTAAGAGAAAGGGGGAGATGGTGGTAGTGAGCTATTGCTAAAATTTGCATCTCAGACTAGCCTGTTGGCAGTCAAATGCTGCCCAGGTGATATGGGATGCCATGTCTTAGTGTGCTAGACAATCTATCAGGCTCTTTCAGAGAAATCTCTCTCCTTTTACAACTGCTTACCTTCACCCACTGCTCTGGCTTAACATCTTTCAACACCAAGGACAACTCTGGTTTGTCCATCAACACTTGCATTTTGGCATGGGTTGGATCTTCGCTTGTACAGATGCTAATGGGAATCATCCACAGAGGGTAATCCTCCCCTACAGAATGAAAAGAAAAGGATGCCTGACAGAACAAAGCATAGCATGGTACCTTGCCCAGCCTCAAAGAAAACACTCCTGAAGTTTTAAAATAGGAAAGTCACACATGCTTCAAGCCCGCACAATTCTACAGTGTCAATGCAATTATCCGACAAGGAAAAGTTGCTTTTTTGTGTGTTATTAACACAATTCATAAAGCATTTTGGAAATCAAGCATTTATATTTTCTACAGTTAACAGGAGGTTTTGGATATGTTTTTTTTCCTAGATAATCCCAATCATGTTATCTAATTTGTAGATTCCTGTGGATAACACAATTGGGCTATGTTTAATGAACTATTACTTTGGTTTAACAACACTTTCAGTTCTACTCTATTCACTCAGACAGTGCAGCAGCTGCTGAAGTTCAGAATCATATAATACCATTCCACCTGCAAAGTTGTTTGCGTGACATGCAAGCTATAAGGCTGCAGCATGGCTGCTCCCATTTTAATCAAGTCATGTTGGAAAAGGAGAGTTAAACTGAGGTAGTTAAAACATGGTTGCTGTTTCACATAATCCCATGTGGACCCTGTTTTTTGCTACTATCATGTTATTAAATAACGTATGAATTGTGCGCAAGATGGGAGATAACAGAGGCAAGAACAGAAGCATGGACTCCTCTTAAAAAGAGTACAATTTTAAATCCTGCACAATATGCAAAACTAGTCCAGGAGGACATCTTGCACTTCTGATTCCCAGTCACCTCTATCCAGAAGCAATAGCTTCTTAACCCATTTTTGCCTGGCCCACAGGTATACACAAATGGTCCCATATATAATGCTGGGCAGAAATGGCTTAATCAGAATGTTGGACATTCCCATATTATTTCATGGAATGCGTTACTCCTAGAGTGTGAAAAAACAGTAGGTGTGCTCAAAATTTAGTGATTTCACTTTACAAAATGTGTGCATCACTTTTCAACCATAATGCTTCTCAAAAGAGTAAATTTCTTAAAATGCATGAAGATCATAGAATGCACACCCTCCTGAATAAGCACAATTAGGGTACTTCCACACTGCTCACAATCTACAATAAATCAGAGGGGTGGCAGAGAAAGGGAAAGCTGTTTGAGTTATAGACAACTGTGATTATATACGAAGCAAGAGGAATGATTTGAGCTACTGGGAGATGTGAAGATCCACAACAATTAGTGAAGTCAATTCTGGTACCTCAGAGTAAAGAATTTACTCTGTAAAGTAAAGGGAGTAAAGGGATTTTCTCCCATCTATGATAAGGTGGGCTCCCCCAGCTTCTCTTCTGGAGTACAGCAACAAAATGTTATATAGTCACTCCCTCTAAAATAGTCTCGCAGGAAGAGTCACAAAGTAGATCTTATTCACCAATTTTCATATTTATAATCAGGAAGTAAATTTTCTCCCCCTTCCCAAAATGGCCAGTTGCCTTTTAATGTTGTGTCCTCCTTGAGCATATAGACTGACTTGCTTGCAAGTAACTTCTGGAACTATTTGTTCTACAGACCCTGGCTTTAAATGCAGCTGCTCTCTAACTGCGGCCTAGATTATTTGGGCTTATAAGCTTTGCCTTTCAACAGGGTCTGGGCTAAAAAGGCTTTTTAGTTCTTTCTAAGCTTCATGATTCAATATGCACTCAGCTGCCTACCTACCACATACTCAACGAGGGCCAACTGGTTTGCCAAGTGAATGTGCAGTGGAGCAAGTAAGTGCATTGTTAAATCCATTCAACACAAAGTTTCCACAGGGAAGTAAAAAGCCATGTCAATTCATCTTTCTACACTCTTCAGGAGATGCTTCTGCAAGTCAGGTTTGAATACATACAGACATTAATATACATTGTAAAATAATTTGAAAATTATTTCACACTCTACCCAGTTAAAAACACACAGACAAGGAGGGAAATACTAGAACTTCAGGTTTAATTTTTTAAAAGGTGAAATTATTTCAAACGTCTAAATCCTAAAAAGGACACCTGCCTGCACAAACTGACAGTGCAAGTGCTGTTTCACGGAATGGCTGGTGTCGCGTACAAAATGGTGCGTTGCTTGGCTCCCGCCATTAGCCATCGCCTTACCACTATATGGTCCGCTGGCACAGAATTTCTTCTGGACTAGCTTCAGCATTTTGCTGTCTTCTTGCTGGAGTGAAGAATAAGATGCCAGGAGAGTATTCATACATTTGAAAATGCTTCTAGTAAGAACCAATGCCCTGAACTCTTCCACCACAAAAACCTATTTTTCTGTTCTCACAGATCACATTAGGCTTCTGAAGTGTCTCTGAACTTACTGAGTCACTTCTTGCCAACTTTTCACTCTCCTACTGTTGTTGCACCCCCTCCCCAAATACTCTTTTTGCTGCTCCCAACAGAGCCCCTTATTAGAGCTATAAAAACTTCTTATGGGAGTATGTATACCCAGCTATCAGGTTTAGTGTGTCACTGGTGAAATGCATAGAGACAAATGAGACTGCAAGATGACAATTACTGGCCTGGACTAATCCATAGTTTACTTGAACCACATTGGCTTACCCTGATGCAGGATTCAATCAAGGAATCTGCTCTCAATGAAAGGCCTTGAAAATGAGAGGACCCCCTCCAAATCTTCACACAATGCTGCTAATTAATTAGGATACCCAGAAATAGCATACAGAATCTCTCTAACCAACAGAGTTGTTCCCCACCAGAGGTATATTCTGAGGTAGGTTTTTATAAACAAACCATTTTTACCAGAACAAGAAAGCGAGTAGTGGGTTGTGGACACTAAGTCTTATAATTGAAGGGTGGATGGGGAGTATAACACCTACAAGTATTCTGTTTGGTAATCATAGCCATCTTACATCTAATATGAGGGTATTTATCATTGTACTTAATAACCTGCTTAATGATATTACAATATTTCAGTTCCAAAGGACCACAATTTCCAGGCCAGAGAGCATATTTTCTAGCAGATACTTTTCAAAGCAATTTTGAAACAGTTAAACAGATTACCATACCATTGTAAAGCATCATCATTCACTAGCAAAGCCACACCAAAGTGCTGGTGCAATTACTGGTTAAAACTATAAGCCATCATAGTACAGAAAGTCCTGGTTCAAATCTCCGCTCAGCCACAGCGGTGGGGGTTGGGCAAAACATCTGTTCTGCTTCAGATTGCCATCTGCAATAATAGGGATTGTACTGGCTCACCTTACAAAAACTGTGTTTACAACATGTATGTGCACTCTGAACACTCAGGAAAATGCTACTTAATATTCAGGCAATGAAAAATGAGGTGGGTATTCATATAGCATTCATATGGTTTTTTGCCACCTGCACTTCCAAGTTCATACGCACTTCCAAGTTGCCATATGCATGTTCTTCCAAGTTCAATTTCCCTGACTCTATCCCATCATTGCTGCCATCTACAATTGCTTTGTCATTTTGTTGCAGCTCCATTGAGCAATTTATGAGCATTTTCTTTCTGAGCACATAATACTGCTAGTGCTGGTGAGAAAAAAAAGTAACACATTCAACTGGTCTCTAAGGATCTGAAAGTTATCAGAGTAATGAACACAATATGGGTTTGTGACATGAAGTGCTAGAAAATGAATGTTGGGATTTACTCCAATATGTTCCTATTCAGCAGTGGAAGGAGATCCTTGACTGAGCTGTACTTTCTACCTCTCTGCCCGCTTCTGTTATGCTGCACAGTTGGTAAGGAAGAAAATTGAGAGTGTAAATCTCTGATTTTATGATTTTACATATGTGTAATGGGGTGTTGGTTTTAATTCTGTGTATTTTGTTTTGTTGTTTGTGATCAGCTGGTCGGATGACCGTAAATAAAGTATCTATCTATCTACCTCTCTGAAGCTAGACAGGAACACATGACTAAGCCAGACTCAACACCCCCGTTGGAGAATTTTCCTCACAGCTGCAGACTTGCAAAGTTTACTGATCAAAAAAGAACCAATGTCAACAGGGAGGAGACAGTATAATAGTTCAAGGAGCAACACAGATTAACTAGTGTATAATCAAAAAATGGCAGAAGGCTTGATAATCATGCCAATAACATACAGTGGTCAGGTAAGAATCCGTTTGCCCTTAAAGGCCAGAATGAACTAGCAGTGCTGAAATGGATCCAGTGCTCCCTTATTGAAGATGGAAGACAAACCTAATGCTTCCTCTTCCATGAGGAAAGGAAGAGTGGGTATGATTCCTTTCTTCCACTACTGAAAAGGAACATATCACAGTGGAGTACAACATCTGTCATCCAGTACACAAGGAGATTCTTGACCAGGATGCCCAAAAACAGTTCTGTGTCTTCAGGATGGGAATTTTTCTCATCCATTATGTCACAGGGACAACCTGTTGAAAACTTTGCCCACACAGGTGGATGAAGGATGAAATGGGACACCAAGTTGCTGCTGTGTAAATCTTGGCCTGAGTAATGAAGGCAGCAGAAAAGAATTGCTCTGTTCTCTGCACCCACTTGGGATACTTCCCAGACACATACAGGTTGAGACTAATTATTCTGGTGGGTTCCAAGCACTCATATGTATGGCAAAAAGCTCACTATAGCAAATCAATTTAAAAAACAAAGTTTCTTTGTTCCACTGACCTTTGTGATGTAAGGTAAGAGTCATTAACAGGACAATCCAACAATCAGTCTCTCTCAAAGTGCTTAGAAAGGCTTCACTCCAACACCTCCCTTCACCAATGCAAAATATTCTCTCTTTCTTTTTTGCTCAGGGGGAAGGGAGGGGCCCCACTGGAGAGAGAGAAGGATTGATGAATTGTCAGCCAGCTGCTCTCTCTCTCTCTCTCTCTCTCTCTCTCTCATTAAGGAGGCTATTGTTAAATGACTGTTCAGTTTTTTAAATTGATTTTAAAGGGGTGCATTTTTCCCCTTCTCCAGGGATCAGTACAATCCTTCTCATTTGCAGGGGCCATTGAGTCAAATCCATGTATAAAAAAATACGTGTATAAATAGCTGTATATGCTGTTGGTAATTCTCTTCTAGATTTTAAGTCTATCTTTCTTACTATAGTCTCTAAAACATAAGTTGCTAGAATGTACTTTTCAGACTCTTAAACAAGATAAAGTCATGCCAGTTCTGAATGCAGCAAGAAACCGTGTAATTAAAAAAGATCAGGACAAACTGGGAGCATCTATGTAAGCCCAGACTCACAGCTCTAGGCAATAAGAAAGCTATCAGAAGCTCTCCTGTTTTTTCCTCTATAAAAAAAGTAACTAGAGAAGAGTCATAGAAAGTATACAGGGTACCTTGGGGTCATCATGCCTAGTGCCTCTAAATTTTGCCCCATTATGGATAAAATCTGCAAACTATGCATGTCTGTGAGCTTTGTTATTGGTTAGAGAAGGAAGACTATCACTACAACTGGTGTTTTGGTTTTATTTGAAATACCTAGCCAAAAATCAAAGGGGTTCAAATTCAATAATTATGCCAAACCAAGGTTGAGGAAGCATAACTATGGTTTCACATGACATCTTAATTGACAAACCATGGTTTGCAATCAGCGAGAAAACCAGAATCAAAATCCATGGTTTGAAGCATGTTTGCAAAATATGGGCAGGAGGTCTGGTCTAGAGCATAGAGCCTCCATTAGCTCAAAGATAACATCTGAAGGTTGCCAGATCAAGGCCACCAGCAGCTCCGTGAATGGTGAGACCTTGAAGCAGCTGACAAGTTGAGCCGAGTTATTCCACCTATTCTTTGGTGTGCGGGAAGAAGCGCCTTGGTTGCCCTTCAAGTGAGAGATGAAGGAGCTGCTTGTCAGCCAGCGTGGGAGGCAACTGGGGGCCAGAAGTGAGACCACACTGTGAAAGATCCATCTGAAATGTTGTGCGGTTCTTGAAAGATAGAACCTTTCTGTTATTGTAAAAATCCCCTCGGGAGTTTAGAGATTGCCTGCCTACGTGAACCGCCTTGAATAGTCAGAGGAGTAATCTGATGACCAGAAAGGTGGTATATAAATACCAGTATTATTATTATTATTATTATTATTATTATTATTATTATTATTATTATTATTATTATTATTATTATTATTATTATTATCGTCGTCGTCGTCGTCATCATCATCATCATCACCACCAAATGGCTGAATTGACATTACAGTCATTACACTGCCTCCAAAAATCCACTATTGGTCCACAACGGTCCACTATGCACTATAAAATGAAGTGATGAGCAGGTAGAAATGAACATGACAAGTAGGTCTAAAAACCTTCATGTTTAAAAGTTTAAATCATTGTTTAGTATGTCTGAACAGCAGCATAATTAGGAATCTTATACCTACCTGCTCCACTTCCACATAAACAAGTGGAAATCCCATTTGCTTGGTCCACGTATTCATCACGGCAGCAATAGGTTTACCACTGGCATATTCCAGGCTTTCCCAAAGGTCCTCTGCAGAATGGGGAAAAAATCAAAAGTAAAATATCCCACCTCCTACCACTAAACATGCAAAAGTTTATCAAGATACCACCTTCGCACTAGCCCCTAGGTTTTCAGCAGTGCTATTAACTAATTTTACAGCACTATAATATGTAAAGTGCTTTCCAAATCTTGGTTCACTCACACATATTACACATACTTGCACACATCCCATTGCCTCTGGTAAAGCAAGCAGTAATTAATCCAACATGACAGATGGGGAAACAAGATAGTGAAATCTTACATGTGAATTCATGGCTGATTTCTCTTTCAGTCCAATATTAGCAGTTTATCCATCTACATACAGCAACACCATGCATAGGATATTCCAACCTAAATCTATAACTTTCAATTTGCTTCTACTTTCAGAAGCCTGCTTGAAGACAATTTCCGGAAGCAATATGTTTCAGGGCAGCAGCTCAGATGTCTGTCACCAGAGCTTTTATATTGCATTCAAAATCATTACAGGGGCCCCCTGAATCCATGCATCCCGTATCAGTGGTTGCAAGTATACTTGAACCTTACAGAATTACATCCTGAATACCAGGACCATAATTCTCTCAATGTTGCTTAGCTGACTACCAATTGACATCAAAAAAGCTTTTGGCTGCTCCGTTATCACCAACACTGGCCCCCCAACAACAAAATAGGCCAAGACCAGTCTGGTTCACAGCTTGTGCCAGAAACTCCTTAAAGTAGGCCACATTCTAATCTCTGAACTTGATTGGTTCTTTTTTTCACCTGCCAGACTTTCCTCCAAGTATGTTTATGTGCCCAGTCTCCTTTCAATTTGCCTGTCAGCCCCAATCTTTCTACTCTGCTTTTCTTTCACCACATCCTGCCCAAGTACCTATGCTGCTCATGTTCTATTTCATCCATTACTGATCTTCAGAAATTTTATGGATGACCACTTTTTAAAAAACAAATGGAAGCAAGTAGGGACATTAGACTGTCACCTTACTTTCAGGGGAAAAACTGTCCTAGAAGTTAATAAAAAAATCAGATTCAAAATACTGAATCGCCCAAATGTAAATGTAATCCAATACCAACATGGTTTGACAGAAGGTAAAACGAAAGGATTGTGAGAATGGCAAAATACATAGTCTAGTGCTCCTAAATTTTACTGTCTTCTAAGTAGAGATTTTCACTACTGGAGGTCATAACCTCTTTCTGAAATTGAATTTTCTGCACCTGGCAGGAAACCAGAACCCCCCAAAACACAATGGTTGATTACCTGTAGCTGCATTCTTATGCTGGAACTTGGTAAGATACAGGTGCATTCCTTTCCGAAAGTCCTAGGAAAATAACATTTTCATAATTAAAACAAAGCTTTTCAAAATTGGATTTTATCACTGCATGGGACAGGAGAGTCACATTTTCTTTTCTATATCACCATTTTCAAAACCTAGCACAGTTTGCTAACAAATGAAGGCTGTTGTTATCCACTCAAATTGCTGACAAAATGTTTCTGGTATCATGCACACCTTTAGAAATGGCAAATGGCTGAGGAACAACTGAGCAAGAGCTATTGCTTAGCAATGGAGACACAGTGTTTAATTTCTGACAGGGCACACCAGAGATTATTAGCCCTAGAATCCAGTAGTGGAGTATGCTAAGTTATAATAAAGCAGCTACCAGACAGCTTGAAGCCTTCACCATTTTTAGATTATGGTAGTCCTCTGCCAAACCTTCCTAATCACTCATTAAGTTCACCCCTCAGTTGTTCAGAAACAGTTATTTTGTGCTATTTGCAACTGTTTATTTTGTCACACAAATTATTGACCATAATTTGAAAGGCATTCAAAAAGCTGCTCGACTCTCTACTTTTACACAAATTTAGAAATAGCTTTGAAATCAAAAAGCCCCAATAGGACAAGAAAGCAACCTGCTTTTAAATGGTTTTATAGCATAATAATGACATCCGCTCTCAAAGCAAAGAAATCTATAAATATTTTTCAAATTGTTAATTTTAAAATAGTAATCTGTGAGCAGCCTTTTGAAAAGCCAAATGAATGAATTCAAATACAGAAACGGTGCACTTTCTGGATCAATTTTAGCGGAGTACAATAAAGTCTAAGAGAACAAGGCCTAGTTTTGAATGAATGAGAACACTCCACCATAACACACGCAACAGGAATGGAGACTGGTAGAATGGGACCCAATTCTGCATACAGGCAGGGTAAGGGAGACGACATAAATGTCCAAGACTTATTGTTGTGCCATACATGTAGATTTTGTAACTGAACCAGGCTGCAGACTACAGAAAAGATTGTTCCAAGGAAGATCCTACAGTATTTATTTTTAAAAGTTTCAGGGGTAAACATGCAGACTAACAATAGGAGAATCAGAGATTCTAGAGACTGACTCTGTGTCAGTCAGATGGGTGTGGAAACTATGTTTTGGCAGTATAACGTTCACATAGTGATTTTCTTCTAGCTACCTATTCTCAAAAAACACACACAAAATGTTGCCTTCGTACATGAGGGCAGCTTTAAATCTGAGCATGCAACAAACAAGGGTTCTTTGTCCATAGCAAACTGGTCATCTGAGGGAACTACCATGAACTAGAAAGTTTGGTACACTGTTGGGAAAGAACACATAACCATATACATTGAGGAACTCCCATTCTTTGTAGTATAAAGAACTATCTGGGTATGGAGCCATACACGCCTTGAGGTGGTGCTCACATTGTAGAATACTTTGCCAGCTGAAGCACAGCTAGCCATATCTGTTGGCATTCAGACACCAAGATATCAAACTACAATGTGACTTCTAAAAAAACATTTTTGGTATTTGATGGATATGGTTCTCATTGCTGGGATGTATGTTTGAAATCTCCTTAGTTCGATCACGTTTGTTATATTTGGTTTTAAAGTGCTTCATTAGTGATACCTATTCTCATGTCTAACTAGGCTGTACCCCATTTTTGGCACCATATTAATGGCTGAGAATACAGCATACAGATTTTAAATACATTTAAAAAGTTATTAGGCATTCAATGAAACCAGGTTCAAAAGTAGCATATGAATGCCAAAGAGCAGGAGAGGGTAATCATTGCACAGTTTGCATGCAAACTCCCAAAGGTATCTGACTGCATGGCTGTTGCAAACAGCATGTTGGAGGAAGCCATCCTCAGTTTGATTCAACAAGGCCTTCCCTGCCCACGCACTCCCCTTACACCTAAAGAAACGAACACTTGGTTACTTGTGTCAGCGGCAAAGAACCATGCATTTTACCTCATCCCCAATGTAGTCGTGTAACATTCGAATAACCGATGCTCCCTTGCTGTAAGAAATTGCATCAAATATTTCATCTACTTCGGATGGGTGGCCCACACTGACCTGGAGTGAGAAAAACAATCACTAGAACAACTGCATTTGGCTTATAATTCCAGTTTAAAAAGAGACACCAACTACAGAAAGACCAATTAGTCTTCAAGGTACCACGATGGGCCAAGGTATCCTCCTGGTGGATCCCCTACTCCATGGGCAAGGCACACACCAATGTTCATGAGGCACCTACTTGAGCAGCTGGTCTTCCTTTCTCTCATGGGAGGTGCTGACTGCCATTTTTCATCCCCACAATAATCCCAGAACAGGGAGAGATGCCCCCATTGTGGCTGCTCCGTGTTGTAGAATCACATTACACTGGGAGCACTGCGGGGCAGGGGGCAAGAACAGCAGCCATCAGCAATATGGCAAGGAGGGCCAAAGCCAAGTGTCAGTAGTGGGCCCTGTTGTAGCACTACGACACTGGCAGCCGCCCAAGGTGCCTGCGCCAGCACTGGGCCTGAATACCACATTATTCCTGGATTTTAAAAAATTAGAGAAAGGCCTACAAAATTGAGAATCAAAAAAGTGTTTCCCAAACTTTATGGTGGTTTGATATGAATTTGTGCATAGTGTAGGCTTCCTCATGAGGAAGCTGTTTGAACCATTCACTAAAGAGGCTATACTATATCTCCAAAACTAGACGTGACAGGGCAAAATGGATGCCATTTTTGGAATTGGCACCCCAAATACACCCAGGAATTGGTGTAATGTTTAAGGAAGCAAAATGTGTGTTGACCTGTGTTATGAAAGGACATGCAAGAATTGATGTGATAGTGAGCAAGCATGCAAAATCCCAATGGCAAAAACAGCTGGCACTCACTTCGATGGGGTGACTATTGTCTAAGGCATCAAGCTCCTGAGCTCGTGTGTAATCAGCAGATACAAACTGGGTCCAGATATCATATTCTGGAAAACAATGGTCTACACAGAGATACTCAATCCAAGATGCAAAGCCTTCATTCAGCCACAGATGAGTCCACCACTCCTATGAAAATGCAAGAAGACAGTGACACTATCAAAACAGTTTCATGCTGTATTCGAGATAGATACAATGATTTGCCACAGGCTGTCTGGAGTTCAGGCCTTTCTTTTCTAGCCCTTTACACCCATGATACTCTTATGTGGAAATGTGAGGCATTCTACCAATGCTCCTTCCCCATATTGAAGTTCGTATGCATTTTACATTTCTATGGAAGAGCCAAAAAAAGGGAGAGAAGAACCGAATTCAGCATTCTGAGAACATGAACTTTCTTTCTTTTTTTAAAAGCCAAGTTTCTAGCCTCTATAGATTGAACTGTAGGGGTAATGTCTGATGAAACCTCAGAAGAAACTCAGGAAAAACAGTGGCTGCAGTATTCATGGCACAAATAAATCAAACAGGAACATTCTCTCCCCCTCTCAAATTTAGCCATTGAAGGAATGCTTTTGTTTAATGGTCCAGGATTTTTTACTGAACTGGAAATGCAATACAAGTGAAAGCTGAAACACAGTAATCCTTCTGTGATGAATGAAATATATCGAGTCACCATCACTGGATAAGAAATAATTGTGATTGAATTCTACACAGATAAGCTCAACCTTAATTTTGAGGAAGGAACAGATTCCCATTTCTACTACAGTTCCGATTAGATCAAGTTTCAAGGTAATGCTTCAGTGTGTGGGGACACTGTCAGAAGGATTACTGCAACTGTGAAAAATGAAAATATTCTAACCTCACTTGCAGGTTTCCTCAGTCTAGGTCAGGGGTGTCCAAACTTTTTGGCAGGAGGGCCACATCATCTCTCTGACACTGTGTTGGGGGCCGGGGAAAATTTACATTCCAAATTTGAATAAATTTACATAAATGAATATATTAGAGACGGAACTTATATGAATGAACTAATTTTACTGAGCTTATTTATAATACACATGAGATCCAGAAAAGGGGGGTTGTTAAAATAATTCCTGACACATATAACACACCTCTTCCTAGGGCAAAGTACAGAACAAACTTAAGAGGAGTCAGCATGGGTTCCTTCCCCCCCCCCCCAATGCAGGAGCATGTTTTTACTCTCCCCCCCCCCAATCCTGGCAACAAGCAGCAGCAAAGCAACACAATCAGTCAGGGATCTGCTGGGAACCTGCCCCCTCAGGACAGGAGTTTGTTTCTCCTCATTCACACAGAGAAGGGAGCTGCCTGTCTCCCTCTCTCAGTCCCCCCCTTGCCCAGCCTGCACGGAGCACCAAACAAACGTAGAATCAGGCAGAGAGCTGTGTGTATCCCTTCACAAACAGACCCCCATCTTCCTCCCTCTCTGCCAGCAACCCCAACAAGCAAAAGCAGTAGGTTTCCTCCCCATTCAAACATCCCATGAGTTCTCCCCTGCAGTGCCCGCCTCCAAAACTGAGCACACTCAGCCCAATCAACCCACACTTTCCTGGGAGTAAGCCCCACTGACTCTATGGGACTTACTGCTGAGCAGACATGCTCTCCAGCTGCATTCAAGTATTCCCGGGACTTCTCCCCTGCAGTGCCAGCCCCTGACCACAAGCACACTCACAGCCTAATCGGATCCACACTTTCCTGGGAGTAAACCCCACTGAGTCTTATGGGATTTACTGCCAAGTAGACATGCTCTCCAGTCACATTCAAACATCCCACGATTTCTCCCTGGCAGCGCCCACCCCCCCAGCACACGCAAGCAGCACGAATAGACCCACAGTTTCCCATCCCCCCTCAATGCCTACCCCTGCCCCCCAACCCAAACAGCAGGGCAAACAGACCCAGGACTTCGCACCCCCATCCGACGCCTGGACTCAGCTGTAGCCTCCCCAACCTAATGGGAGGGTTGCGGATGGATGGGGCTCCTGCTCTCCTGTGAGTGCTTAGCCTTTTCCTCACTGTTGAGCAGTCGCGTTAGGCCAGCAAGGGCTGCAGCGGGTCTCCAGCAGGCCGAGCACCCATTGGAGATGGGGAGCTCCCTGGGGGACCGGATTGGGGCCCCCCCACGGGCCGCAAGTGCCCCAGGGGCCGGGGTTTGGGCAGCCCTGGTCTAGGCCTTTCTGCAGTTTCTGAAAGCTTAAGGCAGGCACAGACAAATCAAGCCCATGAGGCAATAAACTCTGACCCTACTGAAATTTAAACAAGGGAGGTTAAAAATCCTTTGTTTTTGCCTTAGTTTATGTAGGAGAAAATAGATGAAGTGTACAAGACGACTTGCGCATGGGTGCTTTCGGATGAAGCTGCTAGGTCTCTGATTGCCTTTGACTACAGAACTGCCCATTAATTCGGGGATCAAGTTGTATTGCAAAATCCACTTTCAGTCTGAGGATCACTGAACAAAGTTGTCACTAAAAAAGCATATATTAGCCATCACTGGCTTAGTGAGTTCCTACATTAGTGTCAAACTGGCTGCTGTTCTTTAGTTTGCTCTATATGGCCCTCACTGTACTTCTGCTAATCTTTGCACTTGTTCGTAACATATGATTGTCCTCTTATTTGCTTTGTAAATTCTTTTTTAAAAGAAGTTCTAATATATTATATGTTTATATATAATATGCATGGACAGCTTGTTACCCCTATATGCACCAGTAACTTTGCTGGGCAAAAACATACCAAGGAAAGCAAAGGTCAGACAATTCCAGAAGAATGGAAGCTTATATATATTTAGAAAAAATACACCCTGCCCTTAATTATCTTAATTGATTTGCACTTTTTTTTAAAGCAGCAAGAAAGAAAAAGACTGTCCCTGCTCCCAGTGGCTATTTAAAAAGTGGTGAGTCCCTCTGATGTAGGAATGATGTTATTCCTTTGCTGTGTAAACCAAATTGAAACAGTGTGTGTTGAAAAGCATTACATAAATATTCAAAACAGCTATGTACCAATAAAAGCCAAATTCTGTTAACAATGAATTCTACAATGTGTTAAAATTATTTATACCAGCAGGCTGAAGAATATTTGCATGTTTATTCTGGTCATGGGGAGGGGGAAGAAAAAGAGCCGCACACCACACAAAATCTGATAACTAAATTCTGCCTCAACACATCTACAGCAGTTCCTCCAGCTTTAACCTTTCAGCATTATATTTCAAGCTTACAGTCACAACCATAAGGGCTAGAATTTTATTTTTTTGGTTGGGGGGGGGGGTTAAACAGAAGCTGAAATTCAAGATTTATGAAACATCCTGCTTTTATTTCAGGAAGCAGAGATCAGCTTAAAAGGGACTTGTAGGCAGCCTCCCATCCAGCCACTGACACATTAGAGGGCCTTGTAGCTTTAACAAAGTAATAATACAAGATGCATTTTCTGCATACTTGATTCAGGCCACTGATGTTTGCAACAAAAAATGTCTGATCTTGCATAGTGAAATCAGAAAATTCTCACAGGACAGAACACCTCTGTATAGTGGGCTGGGGACTGAAGAAAACCAGATTTTTAAATTAAGTATGGTAGTGAATACAGAGAAAGGAAGTCAACATCTGTGATGAGGCACACTGTAAATAAATAAAGCATGTAAATGAAAAGCAGGCATCACAATAGTACTTGACGTAGTACTAAATTTTCAGGATAAGAAACTACAGAACAGGGCACTATTCAAATCAGAAACACAAGCTGTGAATGGTACACCCTATGCACACTAATTTTAGACACTAAGCATGTGAAAATCTGTTGGAGCAACCACATTCTCAAGAAACTAAGCATCCTTGCCACAAAGCAACTGAAAGAAGGACTCAGAGAACTTTGTTTGGGGGATCAGAACTCATGGAATTACTCTGCCACCATCTAATTTCTCTCCCTTGCTGTGAAAATGAGCTGATGAACTCATGACTTGGGTACCTGCTAAAGTCTAACATTAGCACAGCAAGTGTGATTAAACTGACTTTCTGTGGAGAGAAAATTTCCATGCACGTGCTGTTGGTTGCCCATGCCAGACATGCAGGCAAAATCTGACAGGATCTTGAAATCATAAGAAAGAACAGTTAGTACAAGTAGCTTCCAAAGAAAATACTGTCTTGAATTGGTAAGATGATTTTCAAATGTCCCAAGAACAGGGTAAACACTGTTTGTACTAAATACTTTAGGGTAATTGTTTATAGAAAGTTGGACTCTCTTTACAGCCCCTTCCCTTCAAGGAAGACCTGACTAGTCACAGAAACACAGCCTCTCCCATGTTTCCAACTGTGCTAGCGTCATGGCAAGTGCTAAAAATATATACAGGTGGTGCCTCTGTATCCGCAAGGGATTCATTCCCAGACCTTCCGCAGATACAGAAAACCATAGATAATGAAATTCACAGTTTTCAGAGCCCAATCTTGCTCTGGTTGCGTCTGCAGCAGTTCTGAGCCTCAGAGAAGCCGGGTGGTGGCATGCAGCCTCTCCGAAACTTCTGGATGAGAAGTCATTAAAAATGCTCCTGACATCATTCCAAGCCTCAGGAGAGGCTGTGCACCACCACCCAGCTTTTCCAAGGCTCAGAAAACCCCCCAGTCATGACAGGAAAAAGGCTCTGCTCTCATCTGAGAGGTCTGCAGGGGGGTGATCCAGGAGTTCGGTGTCTGCGGTGAGGCAAATCTGCAGATAAAGAGGACTCACCTGCTTTCTGATTGTTACTTTTCCATTTCAGCAAATACCACTGTAGCAATACAAAAGTCTAGAGCAGGGCTGATCGAACCCCAGCCTGGGGGCCGGATCCAGGGTTCGGACAGACCCACCTGCCTGGTGTGCGGACCCTTCTGTTCCGTCCAGACACCCTGCAAAGTCCTCCTCGATCAGGGGACAGAGATGCTCTGGGCAGTCGCATCTGCCTGGATGTACTGCCATGTGGTCTTCTGGGACACTGGGCAGCAGATGCAACTGTGTCCCTGTCCCCCAATTGCAGAGGAAAGATACCCAAGCCCCAAATTTCCTCGGTCTGATTAAGGAATGGAAAGAGAACAAGCAACCCTGCCTATTAGCAGACAAAAATCTATTTCCATAATCAGATACTGTTCGCTGGATTGGAATCTGATCTACCTATGATGAAGAGGACTGCAATCCTTGACAACACTGAAATAAATGCATTTAAGACACTGCTTTGCTCTCCAACAGATTATCATGGCTGCTGCTCTAGAACTTTATTGGGATGTATGTTTATAAGCTGATCAATTTAGAACCATAAAATGTATGTGTAATTCATGCAACTGAGTGGAAAGTTTGATAGATCACAAAGAACTCATGGGAAGAGCTCCAAATATTAACAAAACCACACATTTTCATAATTAAATATGCCCACATATGGCTTAATCTGTATAAGTTGTGCATGGGTCAAGTTTCAGAAACTCTGTTCAGAGGCCTATGCTTTAATCATAGGTGACCAACATTCATGAGTCTTAGATTGTCATACAAGGTGAGAAAGTTTTAAACTTCCAGGCCTGATTTAGAACACACCAGGATTTTCCATTACAATTAAATTCTACTCGTAGTTTCATATCCTGGGGTACATTAATAAACTCCAGTTAGAACAAGCCAGATTTGCAAGGTTTGAACACAATGACAAATTTCACATTTTTTTAAAGTCAGAACTGGAAGTGTTAAAAAAGCTTTCTCCCCTTGCTCATGCAAAGTGAGGGAAGCATGCAAGCTCAAGGAACTGTGATCCATGTGATATCTAAACTGAATGAGATGCTTGTTTTTAAATTGTTTGAGTTTATACTTGCTGCCTGTGATAGCAATGAAAGGCCATTTCCCCACAGGATGACTGAATAGCAAAAGATGTCCCATTCTTAAGATTCTTTTAAAGTGGTATATTTGGTCAGGAAATCAAGGTAGAAGAGTGCCCCCAAATGACCGCTAATATTGTCTAATAATTATTGGGTCCAATGTCACTCAGTGACTTACACAGGAGTGGAGATTTGATCTAAGGCCTCACTGGTCCAACACTTTAACCACTATACAAAGCAGTCCAGTCACCCATTCACAGAACACAGATATCACAGTATTCTACAGGGGAACAAACACTATCTCCTTTAGGAACATGTAAACTAAACCCTATCATACTACTAAAGTAATAAGAATGTCAAAACAGACTGAGCCTAGGACAGCTCCCTCCCACATTCTGCTCTGCTGAGATACTTCTAATTAATCTACAATAACTCCCTCTGTGTGTGTGTGTGTGTGTGTGTGTGTGTGTGTGTGTGTGTGTGTGTGCGCGTGCAAAGCTATAAACATGAAAAGATTAAGTACCTGCAGCTACACAGTATAAATAATGGATTAGCCCACCTCACAATTTGACCTTGATCTAAGCCCACAGCACAGTGAAGCTAAATCTACTTAAAACAAAAAAGTACCATAGTCACTAGGTTTCCAAACCACTGGTGAGCAAGTTCGTGACCCACGACAAGAGCCACCCACTGACGGGAGGAGGAGCAGGAGTTTTTGGGATCGATCAGCAGTGCAGTTTCCCTGTGTAAGAAAAATACAGACTGAAGAACACAACTTCTGAAAAATAGTTTTGAAAGCTAGTCATGTTATAGACCCTGTTTAATCAAAATCTAAAGACCCAATGTTTGCATATGAAAACCACAAGGGTTAATATTTTATGTGTGCTTGAATGCAGTAAGGCATTCCTCGGGGCATGCAAGCAGGAAACAAACCACCAACACCCCTGAAAAGTCCCTGAAAAGTCTGTACTCTGTTAAATGACTGGGTTGGAAAAACGGCTCTTTGTTTAGAAAGAGTTCAACTCCAAACATCTTTTACAAGAGGATCTATTTATGGCACCAGTAGATTTAGGAATTTTTACTAACCAGAATAATGAAATCATGGGAGGTGGCTTAAAGGTCCACTCCTATGGCTTGGTAATACTTCTGATTTGTTCAGTGGACCTTTAGCCGAAGTGCCAAATGTTACTCCAACATAACCTATTGTTTGATGCCTAATAATATACCTCTCAAAAGTGAGATTTTACTGCCAGAGACATAGGGATACAGCACACATCAGAAGTTTAAAAAAAAACAACACCTGTCTTGCTGTGTTCTTTAGCACAATACACCTAGAGATGCTAAGAGGCTGCAATTAATCCACAAGGTCTAAGTTTCTTTAAAAGTAGAACTGTGCATACTAGAAAGCTTACTTGAAGTGACACACCAGAAAAAAGCCTCGAGACGTTTACAGTGCCCCTAGCAGAACTCAAGCACCACCCATATATATCCCATTTCAGGTCACCTTGAAGACTCTCACCTAGCCACCAGAGTACAACATGACAGAAAGCATGTGCATGTGCATTTACATAGTGCAGAAAAGTAACTTTTGGAACTTAGATGGGACTGAACCAGAGACTAGTTGAAAAAGGAAATAAAATCAAATATCACACCATGGTGGACCAAAGAAAGGGAAAGCTTCCTAATTCTCCTTGTAATCTTTCGCACATAGCTACCAGACTAAACTTCATTAAAGTGTGAGGACATGTCTAAAACCTTTTATCTACTCCAGATTTAATCATTCACTTGGCCAGCAGAGAGTCATAACTAGCGCTACAATATTTAAATGATTAAGTGGTTGGATTAATAGATAAAACACCATTCTGACAGGCTAAAAATGGTCAATATGTATTGTTTTTATCAGTAGTTTTTTTTGTTTTTTTTAATTACTTATAAAAACAGCTGCAATAGGAAAACCCAGAAGCCTCCGGAGGGTTCTGATCTGCCCACCAGTGGGTTCAGGGGACCTGCGGATAAAGGAATCCACACATAATGCATGTGGACCTGTAACTTTAACCCAAAAGTTCTAAAGGGCATGAAATAAAGAAATAAATTTATTTAATATACATATATACAGTATATAAAAATTGCTTTAATGTTTTTGATATGCTATTTTGGGACTAAGAAGTTAATTAGAAGATGCACTAAGTATCTTTTGAGGACAAGCCCCTGTAACAGAAAACAACCTAATTTTCTGAGTTTGTTTAACACTAACCCCTGCTGCCACTGCCGCCTCAAATTCCCAAACTGCAGCTGGTGAAGGTTCAGGGAAACTATTCCATAAAAATGGATGCTAACTCAGGGGAGTTTCTGCATCAGCAGCCCCAGGACAAATCCTCAGTACTGCTCTCTATATTTCCAGGAGGTTACAAAAGCAGCTGGGAATGAGAATGGAGACAGGGAAACTGACCAACATACTATGCATGTAGCTGAATATGCAGGAAGCCTGATTCATGGGGGTTTAAGGCTGAAACATTTGTAAAGTGAACCACAGCTCCAAAATTGTTAGAGAACATGGAATGTGAATGGAAAGACTTGTTGGAAAAATCCAAATAAAGGACTTACCACCCAAAACTCATATGGGAATACCAAGCAGGATGACAGATAGACAAGACCTATTTTCATCTTGCAGTCTCAGAAATATATCACTACCTAGAAAATTGTTTTTCATTCTCTGAAGGGCTACAGGGACAAGTGAAGATAATGTACGAGCCACAGATTATATGTTCTCTGCCCCTCTCTCAGAGCATGCTTCCCCTTAAGCATTGTACAGCAGGATGTCTGTATTGATTATAGTTAGAGCTAGTCAGAATTTGAAATAAACTTTAAATAGGTTTTGAAATATTGACTAAATGAAAATTCTGATTGGTCTTATCTACAGCAACCTTCAACATCAACCCAAGTTAACTGTACTTCAGTGAATCACGGTCAATTTATTCCTGAGAAAAGGATGGGGAAGAAAACATCCCAAGAGAGATTCCAAGTTTTGTGCCTGATTTTGAATGACTGCTCAGAGTATATTTGAGTATGGCCACAGAGTACTGAAGGAGAGGCAGAAAAGTATCTTAACCAAAAGTACTGCAATTATTAATTATTGTTGTTAAAGGTTTACGCTCTGAAACCATCGTTTTCAATCAATTTGTGCTTGGGAATCAGCTCAAGTACACAGTTTTGCAGATATCTCATATTGCTCAAGGGGAAAAATATTTTGGAAGAAGCTACTGTATTAATCAGCTCCTTGCGTGTCATCTGATAAACCAGGAAAAATTAGTGGAAAAGGATGCAGAAGGGAGAAAAGACAATATTTTAACAGCATACCTATAAGTAACAAGGCCCCAGTTCTCCATGGCACCTTTATAAAATAAATACAAAGGTTTATTGATATTGATACACAGAACCATTTCCTAAAATGTTTTACAATTCAATGAAATTCAGATTTTAGAGATAACACAAAGAACTTTACCAGCTGCAAAGTCTGCAATGGCTATAAGATCAATTTTAGGAAGAGGGTAAGGAACATTGAAGTAGTCCTTATAAAAAGGCAGGGTTTTAGCAGCAACCTGTGAGGAAAAAAATGAAACGAAAATGATAGCAGACATGGTGTTAGTCAAAATTAACTAGAACTGACATTTCCTATTGACCTCAATACACAACATTTTAACTTTTACTCCTAGATGGCTGCAGAAATTTAACAAAGTTCCCCTTGCCTCATCTGAAAAGCAGCATAAACCAGTTTCAAAACCTCAACTATGGACACATCCTTTTGCACACCCATGTGAAATGATCATATACAGTAATGCAACATGGACATTTTTTTGCTGAAAGGATGGAATAAGACTGAAGAAATCATGAGCACCTGGTTGAGGTGCCTAACATTACATCATGATGGTCAGCTGGTGGTCTAGGGGCTGGATACAGGCTTCAAAGTCATTTTAACCGGCCCCTAGAGCCTGTACAAAATTGAAAAACAGGAGTAAGTTAATGTTAGTCCTAGTTTCGCTTTTAAGAAAAAAAAGTGTTGGAGAAGGGATAATACAATGTCCTAATACAATGTCAAATCTAAGATTTTGAATACAACACCACAGGCACTGTCTAGACTCTAGTACATTACCTCTGAAGCCCTTAATTACTAGATTGTGCCAACCTCATTATGGAGCCTCTCCATTCATTCATGAGAGAGTCAATTTGTGTAGTAAACACACCTTGATTCTTGACCAATGCTTGGGAAAAACAGTGGTCCTCTTATTGGAAGGAGTTGGCAAATTAATAAATTAGACTTTGCTGTCTTAGCATTGTGACATTTTCTTCATTTCTGTATAGGACTGGCTGCTAAACATTTCAAGCTTGAAGTTCAAATGAGATGTCATCCTAAGAGTTCATTTTTGCTCGGCCTATAGGTGTACAGATTTGGTCCCTGTTGTGTATATGCAACACTGAGCAGAAATGGCTTAAAGTGATTTCATCTGCTATGAAACAATCAAGGATGGGGATAATTTAAGCATGTTTTACCTCTAATGCAAACTTTCCTTGTTCTGCTTTGCCAACAGGCGTGTAAACACGAACTAATATGCCATCGGTGGACCTGGTCTCAACGAAGTCATATTCTCCCACCACAAAAGCAACAAGATACGTTGACATCACAGGGGTGCGAGCAAACTTCACCTCCACCAGGTTTTCATCATCAGGGTAGGGCTTCCTGTCAGTGACGTTCTTTCAAGAAAAGGTTTGTGATAGACTTGTTAAGGTTACTGCAAAGCAACACATAAGATGGCAAGAAACATTTGGAGCTGGTATTTCCTAAAAATGTTTGCAATACCAAACTGTGAATCTATTCTCTTGCTCTGCTCACTAACGTGCCTTGCTCTCTGTACAAGTTTATTTACTGTGCATTTCCCCTAAAATGTCATTCCCCACACCTATCTCTATGCTTTCTTTCATGCTGCTCCTTATACTTGCAACAACCTTCATCAAAACGCTTGTGAATTTTTCATTAAACCCCAACACAAGACTGTCCAAGTTTTGACTGAATGATCCTAGTCTCTCCTCAACATTGCCTCCACAGCTGTCTGACACTTCCCTATCCTAACCCCATTACTCATCAACAATGTCTCCTCACCAAACACAGCAGAGGTATTTAACTTCCAGACTATATACAGCACTTAAGATGTTTATCGTGCAATATAAGAGTTTGGTAGCAGCAGTGAGCCATGCTATAGCTCAGTGGGAGAGCACCTGTTTTGCATGAAGAAGATCCCCGATTCACTCCCTAGCAAATCAAAAGCCAGCTGGGAAAAGATTCCTGCCTGGAAACTTGGAGAACTCCTACCAACCAGAGTAGAACATGCTGAGATTGATAGACGAGTGATTTGACTCAGCACAAGGAATTTCATATGTTCATTTAACAACTCTCACCACTAAACAAGCGGAAAGTTACTTGTTTTACTTAAGATACCTTTAAGTCACCCTTCAATGAATACTTCTAAGGTGGCATACAATAAAAACATATTAGCAGTATAAAAGGGCAGACAAACAGCAGCAAGTCATAAAACAGAAAAGATTAAAACTATGTTTGTTGATACAAACGTGGCCCGGTATCTGCGGGGGTTCCATTCCGGAACCCTGCCATTAACTGAAACTGCAGATACCAGGGAACACCCTCTCCCACTTCCCCAGTTTTACAAAAAAAACTGGAAGTGACTTCTTTTTACTCTCAGTCTGAGGCTGGCAGAGGCTGCAGACAGACATGCACAGCCTCTGCTGGGCTCAGAGGACCCTCTAGAGGCGAGGCGAGGATAAGTGAATCCACAGATAAATCCACAGATACAGGGGGGCCCTCAGTATTCTGAAATGTCTGGGCAAATACAAACAACTTCATCCAGTGCCAAAAAAATTGTTGGCACCAGCGAGAACATTCCAAAATGGGGGTGCTACTGGAAAAAAGCCTCTCCTCAGTCACCACCCACAGTTTATTTTTAAAGTAGCTGAATGCAACACACCATGAAAGTTGGGCAATACAGCACACTGAAATTTGAATCCAGACACAAACCATTATTTGCTTTTCTTAACCTTTAGTAAAGCATTAATTTGAATGCCTGAAGCATAGCTAAGAACTGGCTAAAAGCCTATAGAACAATTCAGATATAGCATTCCAATCTCAAAACCATACATTGATTGAGAATGTGTAGCGAGTTCAGGCATTCTTGTTTCTCCTCATGCATGCTCCTTCCCTCCATTGACTAACCATAATTTGGTGTTCTAAATGTATCAGACTATGGTCAGATAGCTGCTATCCAACAACATGTTGGAACAGTACAGGACACACAGATTTAAGCAATAATGTCTTCTGCATCTAATTGTGTATTTAGAATCTTTACAAAAGTACCCAAACCTATTTGTTCTTTTATTAAGTTTGCATCTGACTAGTTCACTCTTTAAATATACTTACCATATTTGACAAAGCCACCCTGTCTTTAGGAACCACCAATGATATATCAAAAGTTGCCTTGATGGCCGGCTCATCCCAACAAGGAAAGGCTCTGCGGGCATCAGTAGCCTGAAAAATAATCCAGATTGCTTATATAGCACAATTCGTGGCATCTGAGGTTATGATTCTGACAAAGAAATATTGCAAGTCATAATTGGCTACATTTCTCAAGCAGAATACAACCTTTGGACAACCTGATCAAAGAGCAGTACAGACATGCAGTGGAAGCTGCTATGGAGACTAAGATAAATGAAAACAAGTGATCAAGGAAAAGAGTAGGTACACAGGCATTCCAGAATCATGCACAGAATGGCAAGATCATAGGCATAAAATTTGGAAAGGACTGAGGGACATGCATATACTTTTGTTTTATTATTATTGTTTTAAACTACATGACACTTAGTGGAAGCGACTTTCCAGCTTCTGAAGGCTCTAACAATAAGCTGTCCTCCCTACAGTACTTTTTAAGTGTACAAAATTCATTTCAATCCTTATCTTTTCAACATGGGACATAGGTTATTAGTATCCCATTTTACAGACAGGACACTCAAAAGTAGTGATTGAGTCAAGACCAATCACCAAGTTCATAGGTCAAGCAAGATTCTGAACATTCTTCCAAGTTTTGATCCTCCATCCATGGGCAGGTAAGCAGAAGGGTAGATCAAGTTCTACAGGCAGAACTCTTGGCTACTAGGAAGAGTCTGACTCCCTACCATTTAACAATAGTGTTTTCTCTTCTTAGATTGGTTACTGAAATGAAGAAAGTTTAGGGGGAAATCAAGAGTGGATTTACAGGTGGAAGGACTGCAAGCTCAATTCTAGTACAAAGGCTCAAAAACCAGGATAAAATATTTTACTGTAGCAAAGTTTCAGGACCCTATCCATGCTTACTCTTACAACCCAATGTTAACCCTCTCTGATCACTATTGTCAATCTCCCAGGTTTCTATAACCAGTCAACTCTTCAGTATTTATTGGGGGGGACGGGGGACGACAGATTTATATTAAACTGATTTATATTAAGCATAGATTTATGCTCATTTATAAACTGGCTGCTGCTCCACTAGCAACAAGCAGAAATGAGTTGATTTCAAGAACGGTAACAAAACGTAGCTATAACTTTGAAAGTTCTTCATCTTCCTCATTACAGTCTAAAGTGCTTGGAGAAAGAATGAAGGAAGGGATAGAGTGCGGAAGACCAAGAAAGTTTACCTCAAACTGGGTGACAGCAGCAAACCGAGTGTCTCCAGAAGGGGTGGTGTATTTACTTCGATAGAAGCCTTTCATTTTATCATTCAGTTCTCCAACAAAATCTATCCTTAATGTCCCTGTCCCTATGGATAGAAGAAAAGGACATATGACGCATGAAGGTACTGAAGCCAGGTCATTTAAGTGGGTCAAAGTCTATAACAGTTGCCCTTATTAAGAAGTTTCTCCCTGTGCAGATGCTTATGGTTGCAATCCTATACACACTTACCTGGAGTAAGTCACTGAACAGCTGGAGTTTTCTTCTGAACAAACAATGCAATCCTACTTATGAGTACAAGCCTTCCAAATATATTTCAACTACGATGCCATTTACCTATCACAAGTCCACAACTGATTCTCCCCACTCTTACAACTGCATTCTACTTCTAGCAGACCACAGTTACATAAATCACCATGATGAGGGCAATAATATAGGGAGGATGCTGAAGAGGGTTGGATTTTAGAAGCTTGCTGCCAGCGTCACGTTATACAGCAAAACCAAAAAGTGCCCAGGGTCATAGCACAGAAGTTCCAGATATATAACCCAATTTTCTGAATCGAGTTTATAAAGGTCACACTATAAACCCTTTCCTCTCTGAGAATGCTTAGCATTCAAAGCTCTTTATTTCCAGTCATAACTGCCTTTGACCACGAGTCAACACATCAAACTCAACAAGGCACTAACCCTTTGTCAAAGAGCACAAATTGCTAGGCTTCGCAATGTCCAGGGCCAGCCAACCATAGTGCTGCCAAGTGAAACTTCTCCCGTCCTAAGCTGCACAGCTAGAACTACTTCCTACAATTATGTGCTTAATGTAGGACAACTCCTCCTGACACAGGTATCTGATGAGACATCCAGGTCACTACAGTAATAAAAATAAACTTCTGTAGAAGATAATTTGCTCTTGCTGGCAAAGGTATTCTATAATGAAAGTTTTAACAATTCAGTTCTAGAGGTAGACCAAAAGGGGTGATAAATGGAGAAGCTGCTGAGGAACTTGGAGCGCCCAATAATTACACAGGCCACCCTTTCAGCAGCACCACTTCTGCCAAGATGACACTTTGCAGAGCACCTCCCAGCTGCTGACATCTCAGTAGAGTCAGTGCACCTGAAATGGCAGGCAGTCCATGTGGTAATTGGGCTCTCCTGTATCTTAAAAGTATGATCAAGATCTGCATATTTTCTCATCTGTCATTGGCAGTTACTAAGTGAGAAAAAGTGTTTATTTCTGATAATCAACAGCTTAATGACATCACTTCCAACACCAGCAGAAGCCATGAACACTATTCAATCTGCGTATTGAGTTTGACTTCCCTGGTTTAAACCTTATGCTGCTGTCAATTTTCTGTTCCTATTAGGCAAAGTAAGCACATTTTCAACACTTCAGATTATGAGGTTTTTTTTTTAATTTATTGGCTTTTCCCACCATATGTTTTCTGTATTTTATAAAATAAGACTGATTAGTGACTAAAATGGCCTCATGAGGAAAGAAAAGTACGGACAGGGGGAGAGGATGGGGCAATGAGAGTGTACAGTTACTGAGAAAACAGAATAACCACGTCTATCTTTTGGCAGTGTGTGTCCAGGAAAGTTGACACGTTCATTGTCTTGCTGCCTAGGGAAAGATAGTATAGAAATATTCTACGTAAATGGTTGGCAACCTTCAGTCTCGAAAGACTATGGTATAAGCCTACAGCACCCGGTATTCCCATGCGGTCTCCCATCCAAGTACTAACCAGGTCTGACCCTGCTTAGCTTCCGAGATCAGACGAGATCGGGCATGTGCAAGGTAACAGTTGCTGTTCTAAAATTTCACACAATAATACTGCCAGTTCATGTAACAAGGAGTATAGATCAGTTATTTACTGTTGTGTAGAAGGTGCAGATTTTTCTGTATAAAACATAATGTTATAAAAATGTCAAGATTTTATGGACGACTCTCTTATGCCTTCACTAAATTATGTAAGATGATAGCTTCAGGACACAAAGGCCAAGGAAGCAAATATGTTGCCATCCTCAACGCCAGAGGGGACCCACACCAGACTCTTCCCCAAGTGCAAGTACTGCCCTGACTGACCCTCACATAGGTAGAACGCACAGCTCAGGAAGAAGTTAGAACAAGTACAGGCCCTCAAGTAAAGCTACTAAGAATTTTCCTTCCCCTCCCCATTCACATCTTCTTGGCTTAAAGGGCAAATTATCTTCTGCCACAGTTTATTTTTAAAACTGTAGTACCCTAACATGCCACCAGCCAGATCAAAAGGCTAAGACAGAAAACAGGTGTTCCCTCCTTTAACTGTCTCTCAGGGTCTCTACATAAGAGCCTTTTTCCATCCTAGGGCTCAGTTAGTAAAGGAAAAGGCATTAAATAAGACTACTACTATTATACTGTCCCTCTAAATCTATAGTGCAATTCCAGTTGAGGTTAGGACTGCCCCTACATTACTGGCATTCCAGAAGGGAGTTAATTTGCTCATTTTTGTTAGCATTTGACTGTTGTGTTTGCTCCTAGTAGTGTTGGTTCAGACAATGCTGCTTATTTTTCTTGTATTTTCTTTTGGTTGCTGTAAGTTTGACATTTTTATTTTTAAATTTTATATATTGATTTTATTTACACTGCAAGTTGATTTGGGCTGTCAGGCTAGAAAAACAGGATATAAATTTCTAAAAAAAATAATTTGGAATACTGTGAGCAGGTCTGGTCTGTTCAAGGAATCAAGAAGGGACATGACTGAAACTCATAACTGTGTATGGTGCAGTGAGGTAAGTTTTCTACCTAGAACCAGAGGTTGTTAAATGAAATTTGCTGGTGGGAGATTCAGGTCAGACAAAAGGAGCTACTTCGCACAGCACATTAGTCTGTGAAATGTGTTGCTAAATAATGTGGTAATAGCTACTAGCTTGGATTGCTTTAGAAGGGGATTGGACAAAGTTATGAAAGAGGTCTGTTAAAGGCTACTAGCCATGATGGATATGCATTGCCTCCAGTAGGATGGCTTCTCTCAAGCTTCTTTCACCACCTTAAGGAGGACGGGAAGCATTAGTAAGGCTATTTACACAAACATCCACTTATGCAAAGTTGTAGATTGGATGATACTGCTGTTGCTCCATCTGACTTTGGTACTTCATATCTAGCATGGAAGACATCTGGATGAAGTCCTCACTAAATAGAGACCAATGCTTCAAAGTAGAAACCAAAACTTCAAAGTTTGAACTATCAGTGTTAATGCTGGAGACTGACATAACAAAATACTACAAGCACTGAATCAGTGCTGAGTAGGGACTGTGAGAGACTGAGGGCCCAACCCTATCCAATTTTCCAGCTCTGGTGCAGCTGCAATGCAGCTCCGAGGTAAGGAGCCATACTTTGAGGAGGCCTCTGTGACTGCCTCCGCAACACAGGAAGCAGTGCATACCCCATTGGCACAGCAGCACCGGCACTGGAAAATTGGATAGGACTGGGCCCTGATGCCGCAATCCTAACCAACTTTCCAGCACTGACATAATGGTAAAGAAACGCCGAGATAAGGGAACAAACATTGCCTTACCTTGAGGAGGCCTCCATGACTGCCCCCCAAATGCAGGATGCAGCACATGCCCCACTGGCACAGCTATGTCAGTGCTGGAAAGTTGGTTAGAATTGTGCCCTGAACTGTTGTTTCCATCCTAATTGACAGGGGTTCTGTGGCCAATGGATTCTCTTGGTCCATGTGCTGCCAGACAAGAATGATAACTGAAGTTGCAGCAGTTATTATCCCTGCCCCACATCTAGCCAGGCTACCCACAGTGAGTGCCCAGTGATGATATGGTAAAGGAAGCATTGACACTCCAAATACCTTGAAAGTGAATGCCCAATCAGAGCAATGATGCAAGGTTCTAGGTTACAGATACAACCATGGAGATTCTACAGCTCCAGCTGGGCCCCTTCCTCAAGGCTGGCCATACGCCCAGCTTGGTGTGGCCTTCTAGAGACGACAATTTCATGATGTTTCAACAACCTCCACCTTAAAGATTGTCATGGTCTGTATTATGTGCAATCCAGAAGACGAGTCTAATGATGATATCCTCAAAATCAATCTCAATATGGAGCAAGATCACACCAGGGCCAGATCACCAACAGACAGAGATCAGAGCCTTTGTCAGAGCTGAGATGCAAGTCACTGAGGTTGTCAATGTCGCATCAACACCACTGATGGGACCTCAGAGGATTTTTCCACAAACTTGGCTTCTGAATGACATTTTGCCTTTTTGGAGGGGCAAATGTCCTCTGGTACCAGCTGCCTATACAAAATGGAACTTACAGCATTTGTTACATGTGGTGTTTTGCTTGTATTGTTTTCTACATATTATGCCATCAAATGAGAAATGCAATCATACATTAGGCTAACCCAGTGGTTCTCAAACCTTTTAGCCCAGGAACCACTTTTTAGAATGACAATCTGTCTAGGACTCACTGGAAGTGACGTCATGATCGGAAGTGACATCATCAAGTAGGAACATTTTTAACAATCCCAGGCTGCAATCCTACCAACACTTACCCAGGAGTAAGCCCCATTGATTATCATTGTTAAAAGCATATACATTGTAGCTTGTGAAAAGTACAGAAAAGTAGCTTGTGAAAAGTACAGGTATCCACAAATGTAGTCACATACCATGTTGGCATCAAGTCTAATATAATAATAATAAATAATAATAATACAGGTATTTATATACTGCCTTTCTTGGTCATCAGATTTCTCCTCAGACTTTATTCAAGGTGGTTTACAAAGGCAGGCTGTTCTAAATCCCCGTAGGTATTTTTACAATTGAAGAAAGGTTCTATCTTTCAAGAACCACACAACATTTCAGATGGATCTTTCTGATCTGGTATCACATTCTGGCCTCCAGTTGCCTCCCATACAAGCTGACAAGCAGCTCCTTCATCTCTCATTTGAAGGGCACCCAAGACACTTCTTCACTCACATCAAAGAGTAGGTAGAATAACTCGGCTCAGCTTGTCAGCTGCTTCAAGGTCTCACCATTCACGGAGCTGCTGGTGGCCTTGATCTGGCAACCTTCAGATGTTATCTTTGAGCTAATGGAGGCTCAACCCTCTAGATCAGACCTCCTGCCCATGTTTTACAAACATGCTTCAAACCATGGATTTTGATTCTGGTTTTCTGGCTGATTGCAAACCATGGTTTGTCAATTAAGATGTCATGTGAAACTATAGTTATGCTTTCTCAACCTTGGTTTGGCATAATGCTTGAATTTGAACCCCCTTGATTTTGGCTAGGTATTTCAAATAAAACCAAAACACCAGTTGTAGTAATAGTCTTCCTTCTCTAAACAAAGCTCACAGATATGCATACACTGAAAGATAAAATACTGAAATTAATGGGGAACCATCTGAAATTGGCTCATGACCCACCTAGTGAGTCTTGATCCACAGTTTTGAGAACTGTGGGCTAACCTATCTGTTAGGGTCAATTGGTATTTTATTATTGCTTTTCAGTATAAAGATTACTTTTAATGTATTAGGATATCTATTCTTTTAAGATAAAGATAAAAGATAAAGGTAAAAAAATCTTTAGTTTTTGGATTGGTATCTATTTCTCTTAGGCTATAATCCTATACCTACTCTCCTAGGAGTAAATTTTGCTGAATTCAAATGAATAGTTGTGCACTCGATTGTACTATTGACTGTACTCCTGGAGGAGTTCAAGAACCACCATCTTAGAGACTACATTGGCTCCTTCAGCAACACATTTTGCCTCAATCCAGAGACAATGTACTGTTTGACTCTCCAGCATCGAGAAAGCTGCTGCCAATGATGGAGCAGGAAGCAGGTCTGCAGAGGTATCAACTACTGCTGTAGTGGGAGAGAGGGTCAACTCCCAGAATGCCAACTCGATACAAAGCTCTCTACCCCGATCTTCCTCATTTGCCTGGAAAAATTTTTCAGTGGATGCAGGTATCCACAACTTGCTTTCTCCCATAAAGAGAAGACGTATCATACCCATCACTGCAGTTCTGCTCCACAGCACCAGCAGTTTTTAAAAGATGACCCTAACCCAGTGGTTTTCGAACTGGGGCATCATGATACCCCAGCCTGAAGACCCTGGCCTCTGCCCCCTTAAGAGGTGGGGGCAGCCAGGAGGCAGGAAAGAGGCAGCTGCAGGGACTGGGATGCACTCACCAGTTCTTGCAGCTGTCATCCTGGGCCCTGCTGCAAGCATCCGCAAGTCTCCCAACTCATCAGAAGTTAAAGTGGAGCAATCGCGCTCCAATTCCAGTTTTGCGGAGGCAGAGCGCGATCACTCCACTTTCACTTTCTGCAGGCTGGAGAGTCCTATAGACACTCGCGCAGGGTTCCCAGCACCCCAGGAAGGCTGCTGCAGGGCCTGGTGAGTGCCCTGTGGATCCCCAGGATCGCGTCGCTGCCCTCCCTCCACCCCCGCTGCCTCCCTCCCGTCCCTGCAAGGACTTACTGCAGTTTTCAAACTCCCTGAGTTTGAAAACTGCAGCCCTAACCTATTAATACAAACATTTTAATTTCTTTTTTATAAGAACTGTTAACACAAACAGAAAATAAAGATGAAACTGAAGTTAAAGTCTCTTAAAGTTATTGGCAGGATGAAAGTTTTTCTTTATGTCTACATTGATTGCAAATGAACCAAGGGACTGGGTGTCCTTCCTGCCCTTGAGCACATGGTGCACATGACACTTCCACAACTTGAGGACAGAAAGCTTGACAAAGCTCTGGAAGCTTCCAAGGTCAGCTCTGCATGTGCACAGAACTTTGCTACACAAAAGGGCACAGAAGCCATGGAGAATTAAAACTGTTAATTCAGATTGTTATAATCTGATATAATAGAATATCAGATTTTCTTCTCTTGTAAAGAGAAACCTTTACTTAATGGTTTTATTTTTGATAAAATTGTTTTGGCTCATGAAAGCATGAGCTCTGGTGAAAATTCAAATTAGTTTTTCATCTTCTTACCAAATTAAGAATTCATTCACTAGGCATTAAAATTAAAAACGTATCTGCTAACACTTATATAACGCTGAAGAAGAAAGAAGATTCTAGGATTCTAGGAATATTTGTTATTCTACCTTCACTTCTATAATAAAACTTCTTGGGAAAGGAATGAAAATAAGAGTCTTACCATTCAAATTTGGGTTTAACATAAAGAAGTTAAATTTATCTAATTTTTAATGAAATGCACAAATGTACATTTAGAGCAATGAAGTAAACAGTTTTAGATATCTGAAGAAAAAACTGTCAAAAGTCAAGGACTGAATCAATTTTCTAGTTCAAAAATAATTTAATATGCTTCATAACTTAAACAAAACCTAATGTATTACTCCATAGTTTCATCAGACTCAGGTAAATAAACCTATCAAAATAAACATATTGCACTGATAGTAAGATTCAAATTCACACTAAATTAGTAGAAATGGTTTTTCAATTTGCCAGGACATTAAAAATTTTGGAAAGTTTGCATGAGAAACCTAAATCTGCTTGTTCCAGTTATCAGCAGATCATGACATTCAGAGAGGTGATGACGGCTTTCACAAAGTGTGTCCCAACACAAGGAGGTAATGTGGGAGAAAAAATAGTCTTGCCTTAGAATGGAGTGCATAATATTCTGGACCCAGCTGAGTCAGTCAGATCAAGACATTTAGAGAGGAGCCTTTACCTTTTTGAAGTGTGCTGGGAAAAGAGAGAGTCACTTTCTCATCCTCATTCTGGTAGTTGAATCCCGTGGCATGGATTTCTGAAAAAGAAGCAAGAATGCTTAACATTGAAAAGATCAGCTGAGAACACTTCCTGTGACTTGAGGGCACTTCAAGATGTACCTGACAACATAATTCTAGAAGAATGCAATACATGATAATTAGCACATCTACCAAAACAAGATTTCCTGTACAGATACCCTGTTTAATACAAGAATTTCAAGGCAGTGAATTTAAACATAGCAAAACAAACCAATAATTTCATGGGCTGTTTCAGACAGATCAAAAGCATTTTTACTCTGAGGTTGAAGTCTAGCATCGAAAGACAAAATTGGAAGGATCTAAAATCTAGATAATATACACACCTCAGAGTGTTTTGGTACAAGACACCTTTGTGACATCAGATGAATGTAGCTATCCCTCCAGAAGTTGTTACCTGAGAACATCAAGCTTCCATTTTTAACAAGGACATGTGATGTCAGAGAAAAAATCTGAAAACAGGAGGGCAGCTTTGACCAACAGCTGCCAGCTCACATAGACAACTGAGCCTCTAAGGGCCCAGTGGTCTGACTCATTCATTGGAATATACACAACACTTCCAGGTGTTCATAGTGTTTTGCATACATTATTTTCCCTGGGCTGGCATGTACTCTGTCATTCTCTCTAGTTTCTTTTCCCTTCCTCCTGCTCTCTGGTTGCAATTCTACGAGTTCTAAGTGTTCTCGTAACAGTGGTTGCAATTCTACGAGTTATAAGTGTTCTCGTATGAACACTTACCTGGGAGTACACCTCACTGAACACAATGTAAACACTTCCAAGTAAACACATGTAGGACTGTGCTGTTAGGCACCTCAAAGAAAGACAACTCTTCATTCTTTTCTCTCCCTCACTTGCCTTCCTTCTCTTTCTGATCCTCCCTTCCTTCTACCACTTAACCGTTCTCCGTGGCCTTTTTTGTCCCTGTTCTCTCTGATTTTTCCCCCTTCTCCTGCAGTGGAGAGCAACCAAACTGATTACTGATTACTCATTTCCCTTATGAGGAAAGGCTACAGTGTTCGGGGCTCTTTAGGAAAAGGCACCCAAGCAGGGACATGATTCAGTCGTATAAAATTATGCAGGGGTGGATAAAGCGATGCTCTTTTCCATCTCACACAACATCAGAACCAGAGGACATTCACTAAAATTGAGTGTCAGGAGAGTTAGAACAAATAAAAGAAAATATTTCTTTACCCAGCATGTAAGCAATTTGTGGTACTCTTTGCCACAGGATGCGGCGATGGCAACTGGCCTATATACCTTTAAAAGGAGGTTGGACAGGTTTATGGAGAAAAAGTCCATTACAGGTTACAAGGCATGACTGTATGCAGCCTCCTGGTTTTATAGAAGTAGGCTACCTCAGAATACCAGATGCAAGGGAATGGCAACAGGATACAAGTGTCTTGTCATCTTGCTCACTAATGCATCTGGAGGGCCACTGTGAGATACAGGAAGCTCAACCAGATGGGCACTTGATCTGTTCCAAAGGAGCTCATATGATGTCCTCTCTGGGGCCATCATACATTCTTTGGTGACCAATAGATGGTTCTCCCTTTCTTTCCTCCCTTCCTTTTCTTTTGGTTGTCTTTTCTAGTGGCTGCCTGCTGATGTTCTTTTGCATCTTTTTAGATTGTGAGATGATAATAATAATAATGATAATAAGGATAATAATGATAATAAGGATAATAATGATAGGGCACTCCTTTACTGAATACAAATGTTATGCAGTTAAATAGAAAAAGGCTTCCCAAACCTGCAAGTGCCATGTGCAGACAGAAAAATTGTTTCTGAACATAGATCTGCTGCTATAACCAGGCATTCAAGTACAACATTTCTTTTGTCCAACCCAGGGGTGTCAAATATAAGGCCCACAGGCTGATTGTGGCCCCCCCAGAAGCTATTGATCCAAAACCCATTTGAATTGGGCTCTCCTGCTTGATAACGGAGCTCTCTCATACCTTGAAAATATGAACAAGAGTTGCACATTTTCACTTCTGCCGTTTGTTCTTGCCTAGAAATTCATTAGCTGCAAAGTGCTTATTTCTGGCCATCCTCTGCTTAATGGCATCACTAATGATGTAACTTCTGGGCCTCAGCATGAATGCTAACTTTGGCCCTCTGCACAAGACAAGTTTGACAACCCTGGTCCAACTACTTGGTAACATACAGGTGTATTGGAATTGTGGAAGATCTGGCAAGGAGGTAGATGTGGTATCAGCAGTGGCCCCTTTAAGGGTAAGGCCTGTGCTTCCAGGGAGTGTGCTGCACAGCTGCAGCCACTTGAAGGCAATGATGAAGCACCTGATGAAGGGAGAGTTTGGTGTGGGTAGCAGAAGGAGGAAAGCTTGAAGAAGGACAGACTGGACTGAGGAACTGATGCTAATGGACTGCTGGAACTGCTGATGGACTGACATGTGAATGGACTTTGGAAGCCGCTGGAGCAGAAACTACTGGAAAAACTAAGACTGGTGTTTGGCTGCTGTGCCCAAGAACTGCTGAGGACCAAGGGGCTGCTGTAGTGGCGGGAGGCTGCTGGCAGGAAGGAGGACCTCTGTAGGTTAAACAGGCCAACTACCCTGGTGGTGGGGTCCAGCAGTACTGCATGGTAGAACCAGGGTCATTTTTTGAGGAAAGAAGGGGAGCTAATTAGCTAAAAGTGGGCATAATTCTCCAGGCGGAGCTTGGACTGGGAATTTGGTAGAACAACAGGCAACCCAAGAATTGTTTCTCTGATGACACTGCAGCACTTGCATAGCTTTCTAAAGTTCATTTAGATCTCAGAATCAGCAGTATGGGCTACGATCCAGGAGAACATTACCACAATGCACCAAGAGTGGAAAGGCAAAGATCCTTGCTTCCATGGCAATGTACAGATCATGACTAATATGATTCATTATAACAGTCTCCTCCTGTCTGCACTGAAAAAAAAGACTACAACTCCATTCTTTGACTGCAACTTGGCAAGAAAATGAGCACCTAAAGCACAGTGTTCTGTTAAACAGAAAAATTAACCTCCTTTCCATTCTGCCCAAAGAGTTCTAACACACACACACACTCAATACTCAACAGAAGCAGGTGGTTCAATAAAGCTTATCTATTCTTACCCTGGTAAACAAATCACCACAAAATAAATACATACTCTTAGAGTTTAAAGAATACGCTTGTATTCAATCTGCTTATAAGACCTCAAGAGTAAATTCTAACTTCTAAAAATAGGCAATAAACTGCATGGAAGCATTACGCACGACCACTAGCTTGAAACACACTACCATCACCATGAAACGAAGCCAGGTCTTAGACAGAGAAAAAATTAATGAGTGTGCAAAAAGTCAATTTGGAATAATCCAGTCTTAGAGGCTTATATTCTATGTTTTGAAACATGGATCCTTTCTGCCCAATCACCAAAGTGATGGAAAAATAAGTACTGTTTTTTTTTTCAAATCCAACTCCAAGAAACTGTTTTCACCTGAACTCACCTGCTGAAGAACTACTGCATTTTACCAGGATTTCTGGGTACACTGCAAGCCAACACTTGGTTTGTGTGGGACAGCAATTCCACCCTACTGTTACTTGAACTGAGTGCGTAACCCAAAACACACCAAATATATTTGTGCAGTTGCACACCGCAGGGAAACATCAGCAGTAATCTGTAAACCCGCTTTCAAGAATTCCATTGTATTCATTCCATTCATTAAAATTTCTAACCCAGCTCTCAGTACAATGGGTTTTACAAGACACCTTACACAATGCAATACAGACAATTCAAATGCACAGTTAAAAAGGCACCAATATCTTAAAGAAACTCTGCTGGCTGTGACTGGGTGCTAAAGACAAAGTCAGAACTGTTGTCCATTAGGGCTGTAGCATTGACTCTGGACAAATGAAAGAAAGGCTTAACTAAAGTAGAGGCTCCATAAGGGACGCTTGTAAAGGCCTGATGTATATTATATGTCCAACAATATACTGATGAATACTTCAGCAACACAGGACACTTTGAATGAAAAAAGCAAGCCAAGATCCATCCTTCTTCTCCAAAAGGGCATCTTGGCAGATGTCTTTCTGCCTGCCTCCACCTCCCTACTACTTCTCAGGGATTGAAACGTTGGGGGGGAGTGAGAAGACAGACAAGTAAGTTGAGCGAAGGAAGCCCTTCTTATTCTTCTCATCTTTTTCACCTTCTTTCTGATTGCCCTCAAGGCAAGACAAACTAAAAAAACTGGCAATCCCAGTTCATCAATCCCCCCCAGGAGGTCTGCTAACTTAACTGAACAAATACCTCAAATTAAAGCATTTGTGTCATTAGACAAATGCCATTCCCAACCAGTGCAAGTTTCCTTGTAGTCCCATTTTCTTCAATGGGATCTAAACAAATGACAGACTAAAAACCAGTCCTTGGCTGACTTTGTCTATTCACATTGTTAAAATTTACACAGAAGGAGCTATTTAAAACTGTTCGAGTGTGAAAACAGTATGGCATTTGGAATTCTGAAATGCAGAGCTACACAAACAAATGCACGGCCTTGAACAGGCTGCTAGCAGCATCACTGGGCAAAAGACTCAGTGGATTTTGATCCCTGCTATCTTTAGATTCCAAATGGAAAGCAAACCTGCTCTAACAAGATAGTGCTCCAGTGTTCTCAGCTAACTGAAGTAGGGAGGGGCTGAACATCTGCCTGTGATATTTTACAGTGGCTGCAAGCACACACAACCTAACCAGAAAGACTATTAAATCTGGTCAGTCTTTGACCAGACTAGAACACAATGCAGACAAGCAGGATACTTGGAACGAAAACTTCCCGTGTTGCCCCCTTCGTGAATACGTAAGTGAAAGCACTTCTGTGATTGTTTCATTACTTTTAACTAAACACACACAATGGCATAAAATCATTTAGTGCGAATGTGTTAACCTTTAAAAATAAAATAGTGCTATCATACAATAAGGACACTTAGAGTTAAGAGACTTGGTTCCTTTCTCCTCTCCCCCCCATCCATACTGAAGAAGCAGAGTTGGGATCCTAGCACACATTCTTCCCAGATTAAAAAAACCAAGAGGTGACAGACTGAAGATTTATGAAAGCGCTGGACATATACTCTATTCTACTGCCAGCTTTCAGTATAGCCTAACCTGAAGTTGGAGATAATAAAAATCCTTCAAGTCAAATATTTTGTTTTGCAAAAAACAATAACAGAGATGCCTAAAATTACAACTAGTTCCAGAGGGGTAGAACAGTACATTATTTGTGGCAATAGACTAAAAAATGGCTTAGACCAGCATTTCTCAAATTGTGGGTTGAGACCCACTAGGTGGGTCATGAACCCATTTCAGGTGGGTTATGTAGCACCTAGCTCAACTGCCATTGAAAATACAGAGCCAAAAATACAGGATACAGAGCTGCTGGACTGGGTGGGCTACCAATGGCATGATGCTTTGACTTGAATAGGCAGGAAAAAACGCTGGAAGGGGTGGGGCCTGTATGGTTGGAGAAGAATCCAAGTCTGCATTCTGCTTTGACTTCCAAACTGGAATATTTGAATTCTGAGCTATGCAAGGGAGGTGAGTCCACATCCTGAACCATGACCTGTGTTTTCTTCAGGCTGATCGTCAGTCCAAAATCTTGGCATGCCTTGCTAAAACGATCCATGAGCTGCTGGAGATCTTTGGCAGAGTGGGTAGTGACAGCTGCATTGTCGGCAAAGAGGAAGTCACGCAGACATTTCAGCTGAACTTTGGACTTTGCTCTCAGTCTGGAGAGGTTTAAGAGCTTTCCGTCTGATCTGGTCCGGAGATAGATGCCTTCTGTTGCAGTTCCAAAGGCATGCTCCAGCAGGACAGCGAACAAAATCCCAAACAAGGTTGGTGCAAGAACACAGCCCTGCTTCACTCCGCTTCGGATGTCAAAGGGGTCTGATGTGGAGCCATCGAAGACAACAGTGCCTTTCATGTGGAAAGATCTGATGATGCTGAGGAGCCTGGGTGGACATCCAATCTTGGGGAGAATCTTGAAGAGGCCGTCCCTGCTGACCAGGTCAAAAGCCTTCGTGAGATCTATGAAGGCTATAAAGAGTGGCTGTCGTTGTTCCCTGCATTTCTCCTGCAGTTGTCTAAGGGAGAATACCATATCAGTGGTGGACCTGTTGGCTCGGAATCCGCACTGCGATTCTGGATAGACGCTTTCTGCAAGTACCTGGAGCCTCTTTAGTGCAACTTGGGCAAACAGCTTTCCTACTACGCTAAGGAGAGAGATGCTGCGGTAGTTGTTGCACCTCCCTGCATTACACCTCCTGTAATTACATTGGAATATTTGACACCGCTTGGAGGCTGACACCACTTGGAGGCAGGCTGTGCAGCATGGCCTTTCTCAGTTTGAAGAGACACTTTGCCAACAGTCTGAGGCAAAGAGGCAAAGAAGGAAGGCCCATAGCCAGGGAGACAGACCAGGGACACACTACACTTGCTCCCAGTGTGGAAGGGATTGTCACTCCCGAATCGGCCTTTTCAGCCACACTAGACGCTGTGCCAGAACCACCATCAAGAGCGTGATACCATAGTCTTCTGAGACTGAAGGTTGCCAACAATGAGCTATGCAAAATAGCAGCATGAGCATGCTGAGTAATGGAACTTGTGGTTTATTGCGGCATAGGTTTGAAGCCTAAATGTCTCTTCTGACCAAGACATAATGACATCACATCAGATATTCATTCTAAGAAGTGGGTCCCAGTGCTAAAACGTTTGAGTCTTTCTACTTTTCGTAAAGCTAGCTATTCCCAGCCTCTACTGAACCCATCCAATAATGTTCAATAATAATAATAATGTTTTCATAGTGAAACCAGACTTGGGCTTTTTTTTGTGTGCTTTTTTCAGATGTTTGGAAGCTTGTGGATCCCCAGACCCCCCTCCTCCCAAGAGGCTGGCACTGGTTATAGGTAAGGGTACAAACCCCACCCGCCGACCCCCACCCCCGTCCCTGGCAGCAGTGCAGTTCTGGGGATCACGTTGCTGCCTTCCCCCCTCCCCTACAATGACTTGCCTCAGTTCTCAAACTCCTTGAGAGTTTGAGAACAGTTGAATTAGAGCTATGTTTACTCTTATTCACATGCCTGGATTTCATTACAGTGCATTACATACACATTTTTCAAGGATAGAAAAAACAAACAAGCAGAGCTTGCTGCTATGGTTTCTGCAAATAGGTCTCTTATTCCTATGTAATCAAGTTGCTTGTTTTTAAATAGTGGTATTCTCTATGTATCAAGATACAAGAGATATAATATGGAAGGTTTTCCCCCCCAAAATAGTCCATACAGTACAAGACGATATACCTTATATTAAGAAGTATCAAAGTATACAGGAAAGGCCTAGTCCTATTCATATTCAGCTGGAACAGAGAGATCATTATTAAATTTTTAAACTAAAACTTCAATTGGCAAAATGCATTTTGTCAAAGTTACTTTTCAAATGTTTAGATATGTTGAAAAGAAACTGACAAAATGCATTTTGCAAACTGAAATTTTAGTTCAAAAATTTAACATCTAATAGCACCACGTTAGCTCTGTTAGTAGTGCATTCATTTGGAAGAGATACCACTGCAACAAATGCGGGCTAGAAACATGTGCTAAGTTTCTTGCAGCCAGGGAGTAATCACGAGCTACAACTTGGCCAAGCTAAATGAAGACATTTCTTCAAAGTTCCTAAGAACATTGCATATAATAGGATCTGTGAATGTTGCTTAAAATGCATAGGTAATCTACAATATCAAGTTAAAAACATGTGTGAATATGCTCCTAACTTTTTTTTCAATATAAAGTACATGAAAATATACTTCAGACTACATGTATACATATAAACTACTTAGTGTGTTTTTTGAAATGTCAACACATTGATTCTATAAAGCATCATGAAAGGGAAAAAAAACCAGAAATTGTTGCTCATAAAGCATTCAAAGCTGAAATTTGTGTCCAGTCTAATTAAATAAAGAAATTCAGTATTGGTGCAAATCAGTAACTTTTTTCTTGTTCAGGTGAGCATTTAATATAAAATTTCACATAAGAGCCAGATCCCAGAAAAGATCTATGGTTTACACCTTTATGTATTTAGAAAAAATGCCCTGTTCTGTATGAACATGTAGTACATTTTACCACCTAAGTGAGTATATCAGTGGTACTCAAACTTTTCCAGCCAGTGGCTCCCTTGACCCTCGGGGCTGTTGGCCATGACTCCCCATAATGTTCCTGGGGGCTGGAAGTGACATTAAACAGGAAGTGGCCAGAAATATTAACTATATTAAATACATTAAATATAATATTATATTTATTATAATATAATATTAAATATATTAACTATATTAATATTAATTATATCAATCATATCATTAATTAAATGCAGATCTTAAAAATATATTATTAATACACAGCAATATACATGCTTTATAAATGATCAGCTGCTGATCACTGTTGGAGACAGGATGCTGGAGTAGGTAGATTTTTTTTTTTTAAAGGAAGACTTTTTTTTTTTTAACTTTGTAAGCATACCAATAGAATTGTTTTATCAAATGAACTTTGTGAACAACCAATCTGACCAACATTACACACACACACACACCCCTGTGGACCCCAATCCAACTAGTCATTTCTCCCATTCTCCTTGGATAGCACTGAACCCTTTATTAATTTAATTAAATTTTTCCAGCAGCTGGTGGGGAAAACAAAAATAGACCATGAAAATATATCAGAGTTGATAAGGGTTTGGTTAGGAAGCTGATTTGTCTCCTATACTAGGAGATGCACAGCTCAAGCCTATGCATGTCTACTCAGAAGTCCCATTAGAGTCAATGGGGCTTACTCCCAGGAAAGTGTGGATAGGATTGGGCTGGCCATCAATGGCTGATAAGTATTCCCTTCAAATAGCAAGATTCATCACTTTAAAAATACAGCCTCTCCTCTTCAGTCAAACAACAAGATTAATAAATCACTTTAAAAACAGTACCCTTTTTCTGCTCCTGGCCAAGTAAAGTGTGTGCTTGTCTCTCCCCTCCCCCTTTGCCAACTGCATAGAAGCAACTTTAAGATCCCTGGTGACTGGTAAAATGGGAAGCATTTTATTTGGGGAGGGGGAGAAAATCGGGAAGGTTTGGAGATTGAAAGGGAGGAGTGGAAGAGGGAGGGGGTTCAAAAGAGAGATTTCACTTTGATGAGAATCCATCCCAGGCTGGGAACTAGGAACCAACCAGACAACGATCAGTGAGGGTTAAGGACTGCAAGTTGAGCATGCTCAGTACTTGCCAGATGGGGGTTGAAGTCAAGAGCTTTGGAAACAACATGCAGCAGCAGCCTCGGAGTGGAGGGAGAAGAGGGCGGGGCGGCGGCAGCCACTCTCTCGAAGTCCTTCTCAGAGGGAGCAGCTGAGCAACTCCTGTTTCTTCTGTTTTAAAAAAAAAGCACAGATGATGGGCAGAAGACGGGCTTGTATTCTGCCCAGGGGTGTGACTGTTCGCTGCGAGAGGACCTCCCCTTTGAGTTCCTGGAGCATCCCTAAAGAGCCGCGCCTCACAGTTTGAATAACACTGGACTATATCATCATTGGGCCCCATTCTTTATTCTGTTTTACTATTGGAAGATTTGGACTGGTCAGCCTATTGTTGATCATTATTACTATAAACCCGGGGTGCCCAAACGCCAGCCCTGGGGCCACATGCGGCCCTCGAGGCCTCTCAATGCAGCCCACAGTCTCCAATGAGACTCTGGCCCTCCAGAGATTTGTTGGAGCCCACACTGGCCCAACACAACTGCTCTCACTGTGAGTGTGACTGTTTGACCTCTCACGTGAGCTGTGGGATGAAGGCTTCTTCCACTGCTTCTTGTTTCATGTCTGTGATGCAGTAGCAGCAGCAAAGGAAAGGCCAGCCTTGCTTTGTGCAAGGCCTTTTATAGGCTTGAGCTATTCATTCTTTAATATAAGTTCATCTTTAATATATTCATTTATGTAAACTTATGTAAATTTATTCAAATTTTAAATGTAAATTAATTCTTTTTTCCCGGCCCCGGACACAGTGTCAGAGAGATGATGTGGCCCTCCTGCCAAAAACTTTGGACACCCCTGCTATAAACAAAGAACTATGACAAAAACTGTAAAACACTGCAAGCCTCCAACACTGAGCATTACACATAATTTTGCGGCAAAGAACATCTAGTACAGATTAAAATGACTGTGCATCTACAAAGCAATTCCTGAAATTACACAGTAGCCAGATGGATATGTCAATTAATTAATGATTCCAATTTATAGGCCTGCAGTATAAAAAAGCCTGGATACTGGCCAAAAGTTGTTCACAGTTGCATTCAGAAAGGAGGACAAAGGCAACTGTTCAAGCCAGAATTACATGTGTGAGACGAAAGCTTATTATAATAGGACGCTCACCTCTGTCACTTAGGACTGAAACATTTCATATCACTTGCACCTTTTTTAATACAAGAGGCTGATGCAAGGCTCACAACTAAATGCTATATAAGCAAGGGTGGGCAGCAAAAGTTTGACTTCCAATTGGATATACTTATTTGCCTGATCCATGGGCAAGTTGTAGGAGTTAACAGTTCCCTTCCTTCCCCAGGAGAAATTTTATGCTTAGAAGTAAATATTTCCAGTTTCTGAGGAGAGCAAGTGAAAAATCTGCTAGGGCTGGCTTCATGCCACACTTTACCTCAGTGTATGGTTCTAATAGGGCAAAGCAGTTCACTAGCTCCTCTGCATCAGCTGCTATTTTGCATCTGTCTAGTTGATGAACCTTGGAATCTGGTACGAAACAAAGTAGACCCTGCAATCTAAAGTCTGTTCACCTGTTGACATTAATGGACCACCTCCAAAATGAAGCTGCATGACAATTAATATCACTGGAAGCCCTTCTGCAGATGCCTGCACCATTAGTGGTATAGCTAATGACAAATGGAGAGGGCATTTTTGGTGGTGCCACCCATACTGTGGAACTCTCTTCTAAAGCAGGTGCAATCATCATCCTTTTTGTGTGTTAGTTGAAATCCATCCTATTGAGCTTTTGCTAACTAGTGTAACATAATTCCCCTGGTTATCAATTTAAGCAGTCTGCTTTAAATGCATGCCACTGACTGAATGTTTGTAACTGCTGATGTTTCATTCTGTCAGCCACCTTGGTAAGGTGGGATACAAATCCATGAAATATGTGCTGCAAATGTGTTCACAAAAGAAACACCCTAACCTACACTAGAAAATGTGCAGATGTTTAGGAATTTGGGCATGGAGCTAAGCCAGCTGTTTTCAACCGCTGTGATGCAGCACACTGGTGTGCCCCGAGGCTGCCTCAGGTGTGCCGTGGGATCAGAGGAGGCAGGCAGCAGCTGTGCGCCCACATGCGGGAGAAGCCCGAAGCAGGCAGCATAAGCAAGGAAGCAACCAGGGAAGGAGTTGGTCAAGGCTGCTTTGCATCCCACACAGCAGCTGAAGAGTCCGTTTGGAGCTTGCTCGTGCTACTGAGCACTACTCAGGCTACAACCTGATCCTCACTTTCCTGGGAGTAAGCCCCATTGGCTATTATGAGGTTTACTTCTGAGTAGACATGCATAGGGTTGGGCACGAAGGCAGTTGTTGCCTGCCTATGTGCTGATTGCTCAATCAGAGAAGCCCGGAGGAGCCAGGAGGTGGGAGCTGCAGAATGAGTGAGAAGAGGGAGCCAGAAGCAGGCACGCAGGTACATAGTGAGCGAGTCTGCTGAGGCCCCCAACCTAAGGGCTGGCTGGCTGAAAAGGGTCCCTGAAAGTCCCTTTTCCTTGCCAGTTTGCCTGCAACTCCCCAAAGTGACCCTCCCTGCACTTTGGGGCTTTTAGAGAAAGGGCACTGGGCCACAATCCTATCCACACTTATCTGGGAGTAAGCCCCATTGACTATAATGGGAGGCACGCAGGCATGCACAGGATTGGGCTCTAGGGGTGCTATCCCACCCACACTTTCCTGGGGGTAAGCCCCATTGACTATAATGGGGCTTACTTCTGAGCAGGCATGCATAGGATTGGGCTCTGGGGGTGCTATACCATCTCTGGGGGTGCTATCCCATCCACACTTTCCTGGGAGTAAGCCCAATTGACTATTATGGGGCTTACTTCTGAGCAGCCATGCATAGGATTGGACTTTTGGTGCAACCAAAAATATTTTTTCTCAAATACACAAGCAGGCAATTGGCACTTTTCTCTCTTCTTCTCCCCCACCCCACCCCCTTCCCCAGGCATATTTCTCCTCCCCCAAATCTCACAATCACAGTTAGCAACTCTCTTACTGTCCCTTCCCTCACTAGTTTGCACCTTCTAAAGATATAGAATCACTGCCTCACATTTTCTCTCTCTCCTCCACCCCCAGTTTAATCCTGCACTTGTTTCAATCATGTCTCCTCACCACCCCTCACCTGCATTTCTCCACTATGTGATCAACCTTCCTTGTCTTTGCCAACACTTTCTGGCACTTTGGATATGAATTTGAACAGAGGATTTTTCCTCCTTTTCAGAAACCACATATACTTCCCTCTCCATGCTTCTTGTCAATTTTTTTTGTCATGTAATGATTTAATTGTATTAATTTTATTAATTCAAGATTAATTGTAATGTAGTAATTTAATGTAAGTAAAAAACTGGTAGTGTGCCTTGACAATTTTAGTGCCTTGTCAGTGTGCCCTGAGCTGAAAAAGATTAAAAATGGCTGAGCTAAGGGATAATCAAAAGGGTCTGCTTTGGGGATTCCTACAGCAAGTAAAGAAGGAAAAATAAGGCCTTGAGTGCCCTTCATTGGGATAGAAAGGCAAGATACAAATTCTATAAATAAATAGATAAATAAGAAAATAAGGAAGCAAAGTCACAAACAGGGACATCAGAACACAAAGAGTGAGCAAGAGAGAGACACTAGTCAATACATGTTCAAATAATTTGCTAGAACATAAACAAAAAACCAAAGTACAGTGGTGCCTCGCATAACAAAATTAATCCGTTCCGCAAGTCCTTTCGTTATGCGAATTTTTCGTTTTGCGAAGCGCATTTTCCCATAGGAATGCATTGAAATTTAATTAATGCGTTCCTATGGGCAAGAAAAGTCAGAACAAAGTCAAATTTGGTTTACAAAGTGTTTATTAAGTGCTCTTTAAAGGCATACATACTGTACAGAGGATTTGAAAAACGGGGGGGATGCTGAGTGGGGAGCTTGAAGGCTGTAATCCTGTGCACACTTTCCTGGGAGTAAGCACAATGGGACTTACTTCTGAGGAGACACACACAGGATTGTGCTTTAAGCTGGGGAGGACAGAGCAGCTGCACTCAATTGCTTGCTTTTGCCGTGATCATGGGGGGAAACGTGAAGGAAATGGGGCAGTGAGAGGGTGAATGAGAGATGGGGGGATGCTGAGTGGGGAGTTTGAAGGCTGTAATCCTGTGCACACTTTCCTGGGAACAAACTGACATGAAGATCTTCCCCTTACTAGGGTGAACGGGATCATAAAGGGACATGAAGATCCGCCCCTTACTAGGGTGAACGGGATCATAAAGGGACATGAAGATCCGCCCCTTACTAGGGTGGCCGGGATCATAAAGGGACATGAAGATCCGCCCTTTACTAGGGTGGCCGGGATCATAAAGGGACATGAAGATCCGCCCCTTACTAGGGTGGCCGGGATCATAAAGGGACATGAAGATCCCCCCCTTAAGACAAACCAGGACAATAAAAAAAAATTCGTTATGCGAAGCATAAGTCATAAAAATTTGTTATGCCAGTTACCAAACTTCGCACACCGCTTTCGTTCTGCGGGTTTTTCGCTGCGCGGGGCATTCGTTATGCGAGGTACCACTGTAATTACAAATAATGAAATTTAAATTAAGTGAAAAATATGAAACCACCAGAATTATCAAAACTGTGAAGACTGAAGCAAACAAGATTATGGTAATGAAGACTTTCAGTATAAAGTTGGTATATTTAAGCAAGTGGCTTCTCACACTTTATTTTACTTTCTTATTGCAAACAGGTATTGATTATCATATTTTGTTTGAGATATAAATTGGTTTCCCTGATGAAGGTGAAGGCTAAAGCCAAAATGTGTGGGCCTATGTACAATACCAACACACATTTTTTGTTCTGAGCAATGCTTTGAGACTTTGCCTCTTCCCATCTTCTTTCCACTATGACGATCAAGTAGCAATTAGTGATGCTGCCAAAACTGAAAAACCCTTTTCCCTGAAATTCTTGCTCTTGGTCAAAATATAAATCAAGATTCTTTCTAAATTATGTATCAATTGTTTGCCTGCACGTTCTACATATATTGGGTAAATAGATACTCAGCCTTCAACCACTGCTAACACACACTGCTAAACCTTAAACACTCAAAGAGCCATTTGGACCTGTTTTCCGGAGAGGAAAAAACCTCGGGAGCCACACAACCCTTTTGACATCTAAAATGAAGATAACACAGCATATATAGTGTTGTTGTTTTTTTACCTTTATGCTCTTATAGGTCCCATTTTTATAATGTAGCTCCCTCTTGTAGCTTTTAGTTAGTTTTGTCATACATTCTTGTCCTGTGTTTTCAGACACCTGGTCCTCTATGGTGTTTTGCCTGATTCCAAGGCCATTCTCTGCCTGGAGAATGATGCCCACTTTAAGCAAATTAGCTCCCCTTCTTTCCCCCAACAAATGGCCCTGGTTCTGCCCTGCAGTCCTGCTGGACCCCACCTCCAGGGTAGCTCACCTGTTCAACCTGCAGAGGTCCTCTCTCCTGCTAGCAGCCTCCCACCACTACAGCAGACCCTGGGTCATCAGCAGGTCTTGGGCACAGCAGCCACGCTTCAAACTCCAGTGTCTCCACCAGTCCCTTAGTCACAAAGTCAGAGTATCCAGGGCAGAGTCCAAAGTCAATAAGCCAAGTCACAGTCCGAGGTCAGATTCCAAAGTAAGTCAGTCAAATCAGTCAGAGTATCCAAGTCAAAGTCAATAAGCCAAGTCAGTCAGTCTCCTCTCCAACCTGCACTCCTTCTACAACCTACACCCCCTTCCTGCCTCAGGTGCTCCTTATATGCCTGAGGGCCCTATTGCCTTCAAGTGGCTGCAGCTGTGCAGCACACTCTGCTGGATGCCCAGGCCTTACCCTTAAAGGGGCCACTGCTGACACCACATCTACCTCCTCAGCAGATCTTCCAGGATTCCAATACATATGGCGGTTATGACATCTGCTTATCTTACATGGATACTAAAGAACTCCCCCCACCTTCCAGAGGCACCCTGCTGGAAGGAAGAAAGGACACAGACTCCAAAGGTGGGGAAGAGAAGAAGGGGGGGCAGCCACAGGCCAGCTTCTGCCCTGCCTGCCTGTCCTCCCTCACTCAGGCTGGAACCCTCTCCACACTATCCTGGGAGTAAGCCCCATTGACTACAATGGGACTTCTGAGCAGACAAGTTGGTTGGAGCTCTCAGGTTGCAGTCCTCTCCACACTTTCCTGGGAGGAAGCCTCACTGACTACTTGTGAGTAGACCTGCATAGGAGGGGGCTGAGGCTGCAGCCCTCCACACCTTCCTGGGAGGAAGCCCCACTGACTACAGCGGGGCTTACTTGTGAGTAGACCTGCACAGGAGGCAGCTGAAGCTACAGCCCTCCACACCTTCCTGGGAGTAGCCCAGGGACTACAGCGAGGCTTGCTTGCTAACAGACCTGCCGGGTGCGGGCTCCCACTCACCTGTCCTTGCACCTGGCCTTGAGCAGGCTCCAAGGCTGCAATCCCAGGCACCCTTTCCTGGGAGTAAGCTTCATTCGCTGTAATGGGGCTTACTACTGAGTAGACACACAGGATGTCTCCTCTGCTGTGGAGGAAAAGCCTCTCCTTGCACTGAGTGGGGACCTGCTCAGGGAAAGGCCGGCTGCAAGGGCTCGCAATGGCTGAGGAGGAGGGCGTCCTGCTGGAGAGTTGGGGAAGGGAAAAACAGGGAGTTTAAGCCTGCAGAGCAGGCAAAATTGAAAAGGGAAACCAATGCGGGGCAGGTGGGGGTGAAGGGAGAGGAGGGCAGTGAGCTCAGGGGGTGGAGGGAAGCAGCCTGCCCTCCCAACACAGGTGCCTCCTGTCACCCCCTATGCCACTTTTACCCGGAAGAGCCACAGCAGATGGCTGAAAGAGCTGCATGCAGCTCCCTGCACTAACCCCAACTTCAAACAAATTGCAGTTGATTCCTGAAACTGACTTGGAACCTTTTTTGAATATACAAACCTACTTTACAGAATAATGTGTGCGCGCATGCACAAAGCATTATGAAACACTTGAAAATACCCAATTGTTTTAGTATTCTCAGATAAGACTTGTAACTGCTGATTCGATTCAATGACATCGATTCAATGACACGATTCAATGAAATGGAGTAACAGAGTTATTCCAACAATAACAGAAATATTGAAAATAGAAAAAGATGCTGGCCCATCTCACCCCAGCAGTATCTGTTCTAGTGGCTGTCTGCTGGTATTCTTTTGCATCTTTTTAGATTGTGAGCCCTTTTGGGACAGGGAGCCATTTAGTTATTTGATTTTTCTCTGTAAACCGCTTTGTGAACTTTTAGTTGAAACTGTTGTTAATGTTAATGTTAATAATAATAATAATACAGAACAAATCTGGGCCATAGGTGGTCCACACTGGGCCCATCTATGCCACCTAGTGGGTGAAAGAATACGGAATGTAAAACTTAAGGTTGCACTCATCCTGGCACTTCCTTCTATTTCCATTCCTCTCCACTCAAACAAGAGCACAGGCATCATTGTAATATTTCAAGTTGTCTTGCGACTAAGCCATCTATAACAGGCAATAGAAAAAAATGCCGAAAGAGGATCTTTTGCCAGTGCTTACTCTAAATGGCCAGACCAGAAAAACTATAAGCTTCTTTCAAAGCTATTCAGTACCTGTATCAAGTTTTTGTTTTTTTTAATCTGCAAGAGTTTTTACATATAGGAGTGGTAATTTACATACAAAAGAACTGACTGAAATTTGGGGGGGGGGAGGGAAGAGTTAATATTAAAAGGTAATTTAAGCAAGGGAAGGAGGAACTGGGTCTTTTGCAGAAAACCACTTTTACAGTGCATTTGGAAATAATATCCTGGGACTTGGCAAATTCACAACTACTAAAAGCTTCTGCTAAGTGCTATAATGAACTCTCACTGGGTAGAATAAATATTATACTTTTTAAATGGCTTCCATCCTAAAGTCAGAGGAATCTCACCATTAATTTTTAGAAGCTCTTTGATCCCCTCCCTGATGGAATGAACACAGCTCCATCTTCATCTAATTGGATCCTATACAGCCAGAATCCCATGAACTGAAGAAAGTAGTCTGTATAGCTTTTTTTCCTTCAGAAATAAATCCTGCAATTCCTATCATTCCAAACAGCTCTCAGCTGAAGAGCCCTTGTAACTCAAGCATCCCACCCACTTTTCAGCTTCCCTTCCCAACTGTAGTCCTTCACTAGAATTCCAGGTCTTGAAAAACAAAACGATTCTCTCAAAAGACACTGAACTCCTCTGACCATCAACTAATAGGATCACTTCATTTTCCATCACCTTTCCAAGAGCCACTTGTTTTCCAAAAGCCACAGCCTTTGCTCCCACTACACCCTTTTTGCCATGTGGGGGGGGGGGAGTGGGTAGGTCAGACCATGCCCTTCTGGAAGGCCATAATTGGATCAAAGTTGCTATTACAATTACACAAGGCAAGCAAAAAACATGCACACACACAAATCTGGATATTTTAAGTACTTCACATCACAAGCTTCTTGCCAAAAGAAAGATGGGTTGTCACAAGCTTAGTGGGAAGAATGTATATTTTGGATTCAATCTGGATTCAGCTCCCAACAAAAGGTCATAGCTTAGAAAACCACAGAAAACCAAGTTCTATATACCCAAAGACCAACCTGAAACATACTGATTGTTCTCACTCCTAACTTATTCAGTTAAAGAAACAACTTTAAAGTAGTGATTTTTTTTATTCAGGGAGGGAGAACTGCCCCTACTCACCTTTGTGACTTTTTTTCTACGGATCATGAGCCCTTCTAGAACGGGGAACAGTGTCTTCACTTCTGTCATATCAACTGATCTACGAACTTTGTTGTTGAAGAGTTGGCAAATACTGCACAGTATTAATAATACTCCATTTTAATATGGAGTGCCTACAGTTAGCCACGTCCTGGCAGCTTAAGCAATCTGCATATTAATCTGTGGATAACAAATTCTCATCCCCATCTGTAAGGTGTGAAAATAACAAATAAGTTTCAACAATTTGCCCTGAAGTCCCTATGGCTGCTTGGTGTTGAAACCAGTCCTTCTTCCACTAACAAAGTACAAAAAGAACTCGCCTTAATAGAAACTTGTGCCTCCTGTGCAGGAGTGGCTTGTCTCAAGCAATGAAAGCACAAAAGAATTGTTTGCACAATTAACTGTAAACAAAATGCTTTTTAATTACTCAGCAGTGTGCATAGTTTGGTTACAGGTTGGTCTTTTAGACTTGTATTTATCACTTGCAGCAAAACTATCTGACAAGGCACTTTTTAATTTGAAATGTTTAATCATCTTTTAAGGTAGAACCCCACTATTCCTATTTTAGATGACCGCATTACAGAAGTTTGAGAGCGCATGACTTGTATGAAGCCACACATGAGCCCATGGCTGGAGTGACATTTGAACATAAGTCTTCCAGAACCAAGCCAAACAGATGTGTATCATTCATAGAAGTTGCTATAGCTACTGATCTTGAAGCATTTTTTTTTTCATATTGACATTTAAGCCAAGAACCATATCAGTGGTGAAAAAGCATCCTATTATACACTCACTGTTTGACACTGAAGCGTTAAAGGCTTTGACTTTTGACTCACACCAACAGGGGCACACAAAGCATTAACCAGCAAATCCACTGCCTATTCTATTCTATGTTTAAAGTCATTATAGTCTGGCAACCTACCAAACTGAGGGAGCAATCAAGGAAATGACTTGGGCCCGCACAAGTCCCTTTCACTGGCCCAATGGTCTCGCAAAAGTGCCGTAAAGCACTCCGGGCTGCTCCAATATGCGCCATCTATTGAGGTGGCACAGATCCAAGTAGCCCCAATGGAGCTGCTGCGGTTTTACCTGGGGTAAGGGGATGGAATTCCCATTGTTCCCAGTTGAGCCACAACTGGCCCCAATTCTCCTCTGGATATGGGGCAGGCCAGCTAGCTTCCCTGTTCCAGAACGGGTTAGGATTGGGCTGCCCATGTGATTTCTTAATTCTATCAAGAAATAACCAAGCTATGTGAATAAACCCATTAGGCATATGTTTTCAGTGCAAAAAAGCCATGCATTTAACAGATTTACAATTGTAACAGTTTGAAAGAGATGAACATGTACAGTACCTATGTGTCCTAGAAGGTTGCACAAGACACATTCAGATTATGTCGGAATAGTAAATGTTGAGGTCACCTGATTTTTTTTTTTAAATCAGGTGACTTGGTTATAAACAAATTAAATTTAATTAGCTCTTTATATTAAATTCTACCATCAGCGAATCAAGGTAGCAGTAAGAATTATATACAGGCATGCTGCCGTATCCGCAGGGGTTCTGTTCCTGAAGCCCCCGTAGTTACATGAAACTGCAGATATGGGCAAACGCCTCCTCCCACCCTTTGGAGACAAAGGGAGCTCTGGTCCCCTCACCTCCAGAGGGTCCTCTGAGCCCAGCTGAGGTTGCACATGCCTGTCCACGATCTCTGTCAGACTCTGATTGAGTCCGACACTAAAAAAAATGCAACTTCCGGTTTCTCCATGAAACTGAAGTGATGCATTTAATGCTTTATAAAGTATTTCACTGTTTTTCCATGAAACCGGAAATTGGTTTTAAAAAAAATAGTGTGGGGCTCAATCTGAGCCCGGCAGAGGCTGCGGACAGGTGCCCGTGGCCTCCAAAGGCGTCGCAGACCCGATGCATGGATAAGTGAATCCATGGATAAGGAGGCCCCCCTCGTCACGTTGTGTCAAGTCAGTCTAATTCTCAAGTTATTCCATCTAAGAGCCAACAGCCAGATATATCAGCAATTTACTCAAGAAAGGCACCATGTCACTACTTTTAAATATTGAAGATTACAAGATAGAAGAAAGCTGGAGTTTATAAGAAGTCCACCATCACCTAGTAAAGGCACATATATGCACTGCCTTGCTACTTCTAGAGTTGGGAATTAATTTCTTTTATGTCTGGATGTCCATAGTATGAAGAAATTTGGTTTAGAGCCAATGCATCCTCCATTCTCTTTCAAACCCTTGCAATTTAAAGGATATAGATTGTCCCCAAACTTCTGCAGTTTTCAAACTCTCAGGGAGTTTGAATGCCACAGTAACTTCTTGCGGGGGGGGGAGACAGCGGGGGTAGGGGGAAGTCAGCAGCACGGGGGGTTGCAGGGGCTTGGGTACACTTACCAGAGTCTCCTGGGGTGCGGGGAGCACTGAGCAGCTGTCCGCAGAGCTCCCCGTTGCTTCAAAAGTGAAAGTGGAGCAATCGCACTCCACTTCTGGTTTAGCGGAGGCAGGGCACGATCGCCCCACTTCCACTTGTGAAGCTTCGGGGAGGCCTGCGGACTGCCGCACAGGGCTCCCCACACCCCTAGGAGGCTACAGGAGGCTCAGGTAAGTGCATGCAAGTCCCTGCAGCCCCCCTGAGCAGCACGATCAGGAGATCGCGCTGCTGCCTCCTGGCTGCCCCCGCCCCTTCAGGGGAAACAAGCCAGGGCCCACAGGCTGGGGCATCATGACACCCCAGTTTGAAAAGCCCTGCCATACTGGAACCCCTAGTGGATAAAAAACAGTGGAAAAATAGATTTAAAGACCCACTGCTCGTAATGGAATAAGGTTGTGCCTCAACATCCACAGGAGTCTGATTCTGGGACTCTGCCAATACCATAAAATGTGTTGAATAAAAGCAGTTTAAAAAAATTAAAAAGTGCATCCCTTTACATTTGTAGTTTAAAACTGCTTATCTTACTGTTATAGAAAGGCAGTCAGCAATTAGAACCCCTGCTTTTGCCTGGCTCAGTTGAAGAATGGCATTAACTTACATGACTGTCTCTCTACAACAGGAAGATAAGCAGTTTTTTAAAAACTGATTTTAAAGGCATGCATTTTTTTCCGTTCTCCAGGGATCAGCACATTCCTTCTCATTTGCAGTGTTGAGTCATATATGTGTATTAAAATCAGTGTATAACAAGGTTGGACCTGTACAGTGAGGTGAGAGAAATTAATCACTGAAAACATATCCTCCAAGTCAAAAACCTGAAGCCCCTCCATTCCAGACAGATGTCTTGCAGTTTGAGAAAAGGGACTGCTGCAGAGGTAGCTATCCCCAAGTTCTGCTCTACTAAACCAGCTCTGCTGAGATACACCACAGTGCCACTGCTTGGGCCACTGTTTTATTTATTTATTTTATTTAACCGTACAAATCAGCTCCACTAACTAAGGTTTACCAACTCAACTATGGATATTTCTATGCAGAAGGAAGTTTCTGCATATGCATCTCCTTAGTGAGATCAGGAACTTCTGGAACAAATCTCATGTCTTTTAATGCCCAAAATGGCATGTTGGCCATTGCGTTCCATCGCTTCCAACAGCTAGCATACCCAAATGTGGAAGTACTACTAGATGTGTATCTGAGTGACTATTCCATTAAAAGCAACAAAATGTTGATAGAGCAGCATTCACTCCTAGATTTATGCACACATTTCCTGTTCTGAAAATGGTGTGTGAAAGCCTGCTTCAGCGTACCTATCCTCTAAACTGGACTGGGGTGTGGAAGCTTGGGTCAGGACTGAAGGAGGAAGGAGATAAAAGGAAGAAAATGTTTCCCTATATTCACCCCGCCTTTTCTTCCCTACTTCATGAAGGTTTTTCCAGTTGATCCCTACTCATCACTTTTAAAAAAAGATTTAACCCATTTGTCATAACATACTACAGCAATGACCTCCTTAGGCAGACTGTGCTATATGAAGTATTAACTCCATTTTTTGTCTTACGACTGCTTATTACTTTCAAACTCTGTTCGGAAACACAATAAACTAGTTTTCTTCCATTCACTTTCTCTACATTTCTCATGAGATGCAAAACATTTATCAAGGCCCACTCTCAGCTATCTTGCTTTTTTTCTTAGCAAGTTTAATTCTTTTCACAATAATAAGATAGATGAGCTAAAATCAGGAATTTTCATAGTGAAACATTCCCAAATCACCAAAAATACAGCTTGAGTTTCCCTATACACAGCCAATAAAGACAAATTCTTCTGTCTGCTCTTCTTGCAGGTTGAGCTACCTCTCAATTTAAGAACCTCATGTTCATTTAGAAACAAAATTAATCTCTTACACACTTATTTCCTTGGCCTAGTTGTCACTGAGGTGGTAAGACTATACGAGAGCTGTTATCTGCTGTCAGGAGATGGAATTTTAAAAATACTTCCACAAAGAAAACTAGCATAGAGGGGGAAGGTTCAGTCAAAAGTGTCTCTTGCTTGTTTTTTTATCTAATGGAATCTTTAGTGTGTATGGAAAGTAGCCCATCACATGAGCCTCTACCCGAGGTCTGAAAAAGTGACAGTCCAGACATAAGTTAACACATCACTGGAAAAAGGCCATTGCTTCTTAATGAAAGCTTCCAGAAATCAATTTTCCCTATTCAATTTTCTAGTTTGAGGAATCTACATCTTTTAAGCTGCCAAGCAGCCTTTGGAATGAGAACTATAAATTTAAACATAAGCCAACTCCACAGCTTGAACCAAGTCTCTCTTCCATCACAGTGTTAATGGGCAGCTTCTAAATCTATGTGATCCCCCAACTCATTCTTTTTACACACAACCTCCACAGCAAGTTTCGCTTTTCAAAAAAATACCTTTGAAAGTTGTCTCCATACAATAGAGAAAAGCAATAATATTTTTTTTAATTAAAATATTAAAAGCAATAATATTTTGCTAATATGAAAGGTATAATTTATGGAAATGGGCTGCTAAGGGGTACACAAGTGAAAAACAATGGGAACCATTGCTATAGATGAACTACTGTACACAAAAAACCTGGAGAAAGTATTTTAGATACTCTACATGTTTTCAGCCCTAACCAAAATCACCCAGTAAGTCCACTTGTTGAGCAGTGATTTGAACTTGCATCCCTCAGATAAAATATTCTATCCACTTGCTCACAAAAAAAAAAAAATCACACAGTTGGAAAGATCCCAATGGTCAATTCAACAACCTGTTCCAAATGTGGATCAATTCCTTCACCAGATAAGAAAAGAACATTGTTCTAGAAAACAAAAGTAACTTCCAATGCTTTCACCAATATTGTTAAACAAAAAATGCTGATAATTCCCAGTCCAGAACCTTCTATCAACTTACCAAAGCAGAGGTGTTTGAAAATGCTGTTATTTTACTCTGAAGTAAGTCCATTATGTTCAGCTGACTTCAGCTGTAATCTTATCTTACTCACTGGAAACAAACATTTCTACCATTAAGTCATTAAAAGTTCACAACAACCTGTGTGACTTTGGGCAACTTCTCCTGCAATTCTAAACTTTCCTACCCCATTACACAGTTTTGCAACTTATCACTAACTACTGTGAGTCAGCAGACCAACTAGGCATTTCATAGTACTAGTGTGCACAGGCAGCCTGGCTTTTATACGTCCAGCACACACTCCTCTTAGACTCTCACAAGTGAGTTTGTCCCCCCTTCACTGCCTCTACATCCAAGTAGTCTCTCTCTAGAATCATTTCTGATTTCTTTCACCTTCTCTATGTTTCTACCTCAACTGAGGTCTTGCCCTTTTCTACAACATTAACCTATAAACACTCAAGGCACAGTGATGCAAACAGTTATACTGTCATGCAAATAGGATCTTGGATTAGCACTTTTACCTCAGGCTATGTAGTAAAGTCACAACATGGCAGAATTTCACTAGAAGTTTTCTTTGGCATGCAAGTAATTTTAATTCAGACTGAAAACTCAGAAATCTTTTTGAAACAGAAGGATTCAGATCCATTATTAAACTGGTTTCTTAAAGCACTAGTAGACTTTCCATCAAATTCAATCCTTGCTTTTCAAGCGTTTAACATTTCCCAATTTTAACCCGTGACAGATAATGAGCATCATTTTTGTGATCTACATGCTTGACATGGACCTGAACTCCCCTACCCTTTTTGATACTATAGGAACCTAAGCACCAAGGGCATCGCTTCACCAGCTGAATCTCAGCTAGACATTTTCATAGGCACCTGGAAGCAAATAAAAACCTACAGTATTCACTTAGCTGATGCACTCCACCTGTCAATCCCTTCTTCCATCCTCATGATCTCAATAAATGTCCAGAACCTGTGCAAAGCTTGAAAGATGTTTCCAACAGTTCTGTTGTGGTTCCAGGCAGGAATCTCTTCTCCCTTCTTCCTGTTGCTACACAAAACCACTGTGGTGGAAGGGAAGTGCAGAAGGCAAAACAGGCAGAGTGTCCAGCAACTAACAGCAACTCTTGCTTTCCACTTTCTCTTACTGGTCAAACTGGATTTAAAGGGGAATTGGTAGTATACCATGTCACCACCCAAGACTAGGAAGCCCAGACAGAGAAAGACCATCCTGGAAAAACACCTCTTCCCAGGTTAGCCAAGCAATCACTAAAATCCAAGAGGTGACCTTGAAACAAGCAATGGCAGAACTGGGGGAAGTTTGGTTAAGTGCAACAACCCACTCGCTTTCTAGTGAACTGAAATCAGGGAATAACCCCCGATTATTATAATAATCAATGGGGCGGCAACGGCAATGTGCAACTCTGTGGTGCTACCCTGGATAAAGTTGACAGCTACATCTACTTGGGACGTGAAGTGAACATGGTCAATGACCTAACGATTGAGATCGGGAGACAAAGGAAAGCTGCGTGGGCTGCCATGGGATCAATCCGAGAAGTAACTAGTCAGATCCACGATCTGCAGCTGAGAGCCCACCTGTTTGACTCCATAGTACTTCTGGCTTTTTGCTAAGCCATAGATACATGAGCAGATAACAAGACCATAGTTACTGCCATGCGAACCACCCACTGGGTACTTGAAAGATGTCCCCTCGGGATGAACTGCCAAAGCAATGGCAACATGGTCTCAGAAATCAAGACCTCCGGCAAGAATCCAAGATCTGCGACCCGCTCAAGTACATGGCTTCTGTAAAGCACAGATGCGCAGGACATGTCATCCTCCAAACAGACAACCAATGGAGCACCAGAATCATGCACTAGATCCCATGTCAAATGAACCCACGGCCGATCAGCTACTCGCTGGTCAGATACCTTTTCCAGGTCATTTAAACAACAGGGACTGCCGCACTGGACAACAATCACACTAGATCAAAAAACATGGAGCGAGTGTGGGCCACATTGGAAAGACTGCCAATGAGGATGGACCATCAATGTATCAATGTATGTATTATAATAATAAAGAAGAGTTTCTTAAAAGGCTAAAGGAACCACAGACAGGAAAAAGGAATGGGGAAAAAGGTACAGTTAGATTAGCAACCAGAAGATGCTAAACTAAGAAGGGAACTGTTACCAAAGCTGAGCAAAGAGGTTAAAAGGCAAGTAAAACAACAATAAAACCCTGACACAAATAAACAAGTATTTTCTCCCTTCTCTTGCATTGCTGAGGAGTCCACTCCATGCACTTGCATGGCAAGTGGGTGTGCCTTCTGCTAAAAGAGCAGGCAATGACAGGTCTACAGGAAGGGTATTCAAAAATCTTCTATGCCTCCCACACCAACCTTCACATTATGCAATTCTACATAAGGGTCACAGGATAGAGAGCTGAAGTTACAACAGATTTTGTTCTTCACCATCCTGCTGCAGGACAGACCACCCATCTACCTGCTATCAGGACCCAAGGAGGTCCGGGGGGGCGGCTGCAAGAAATAGGGCCTTCTCGGTAGTGGCACCAACATTATGGAACTCCCTTCCCCTTGACTTGAGAACGGCTCCCTCTCTTGAGAGTTTTCGGCGAGGCCTGAAAACACTGTTGTTTAAACAAGCCTTCTGATTTCTGGCCTTCTTAACTTTTTTATATATCTTTTAGTTTTTTACAAGCTTGATTCCTCGGTGATTTGCTCTTTTATTCTGTCTTTTAATCTGACTACTGTTTTTATGGCCTCTGTAGTGTGTTTTTAAATGTTTTTATCTGCTATGTATTAATGTTTTTAAAATCTGTTTTTTTTTATATGTTGTTAGCCGCCCTGGGTCCCGTTAGAGGGCGGGATAAAAATAAAGTTTTATTATTATTATTATTATTATCACCATCATAATACATCCAAGTGAACAGTAGGCATTCAATCATAGTGGGCCACAAACAGAAACTGTTATTATTGTGTGAACGTTAAGTAGTTCACAGAAAAAGACTATTTCAGGTTATTACTTTAAGCAACCCAAGGCACACATTCTAGAGCAAAACAGGTCAAGTCCAAAATACTGTGACAACTGCATCAGCTGCCAGAACTCGTCTCCTTTCCCATGGGTCTTCTCTTGTTGAAACAGAGGAATAAGCTTTTACTCTTTTATTACAGCCTTGATTTTTTGGCCATCTAACCACATTTTCACTTTTCAAAATGTTGCCTCAAAGTATCTTCAACGCCATACAATAAATGGTGTCTGTTGCATTTATTACTTTCAAACCACCATATCAAACTACCCAGGAAACACTTACTGCAAAGCATGTTTAATATTTTATCAATACTGCATCCAGTGCCTGAACACACAAAAGCGACGTCCCAGTCTCTTCTTACCTTCATCTCCCTCTGGTGCATAGGAAGCTGTAATAATGTCGATGTCAGCACAATTCATCACAATCTGATTGGTCGACTGTTTCACCTGCAAGAGACACATTTCCTTTTATTACCTGACCTTTAATTTAACATTAAATCTAACAAGAAATAGTTCAACATGACCGAAGATATTGAAAAACAATCCAACTTTTCCAGAACTTTCAGTGTCAATAACTGCCACCCACAGAGAAGACCAATACAGTTCCATTCAGCCACAGAACATTTTCATAAATTTGACTGCATTACAACACAATGTTCAAAGAAATCAAAGAAATCATATGCACACCTTTCCGACAAAGTAGTATTATCTCATAGTGAGCAGGACAAACAATTCCATCTGGAAGAACTCACTGTTCAAATCACATTGTGGCCAATATATGTAAGCAGGCAAAATGTATTTCCTCTCATGTCAGATTCTACCTATGCTCAGCATCAAGTCCTACCCATGTAGCAAGATGCAATGCCCTCACAGCATGGGGCAACTACTACCACATTATGTGAGCTTGGCTTAGCAACAAGAGTGATGCTGCACTCTATAAGGCTATATATGTGTTCAGTCCTACATTTATAACTAGGCAGATGCAACAACAGCAGAAGCAGTGTACAAACTTTAAAAAAAAACTAAACACATGAAGCTCAACTGCAGTTTTAACAATATTTCAGGGCCTACCCAGCCACTTTAGATCCTGTTCCTTTGATCTCAGCCTCTGCACCTTTACAACCATCAGGTGGAACAGAATGATATACAGATGGAAATAGCCACTAATATATTACCAACAGATGAAGGTTCAGGGTAGTGTGAGGTGAAAGTGATAGAACGAGAGGAGGCTTGAAGAGTCGATGTGAGAAACTCAACACAGTAGTGGCCTAGTGGCTTTCACAGCCAATCATGTGAGCAATTTGCTCAGCAGTAAAGAACCCCTAGGAAATGGATAAAAACCCAAAAAATCCACTTAATTTACAAGAACAATCTGGATGCCAAAACCAGGGCAACACACTATACACCCACTACATTATTACCTACTGCAATTCTCGGTAGGAGGTTTGATAAGGAACAGTTCAACATGTTTCACTACATGAAAGCAGGAAAAAATGTGCATTGCCAGCCTTACTCAAATGGAAATACACTTACTGCTAACTGAAACTTTTACAGATACTGTATATTCTTGAACGCAGATTTCAGAATACTTAATTTCTGGCACCCATATTTGTGATCAAAAACAGGAAGTGGTTTCTGATTGCTTTGTTTACCTATATGGAAGCTTAGAGAGCCCTGTGCAAGGGTCTGCAAGGCTACCTGCACCCACCAGAGGCCAGTGCAGCAATTGGTAAGGTAAGAAACACCTGATCAGCCCCTGCAGCAGCACAGTCCTGAGGATTGTGTCACTGCCTTTGCTCCTCCCCCGCAACAACTTACCCCAGTTCCCAAATTCTTAGGGAGTTTGGGAACAGCAGCTTTAGCCCACCACTCTCCTTATATCCAGGTAGCAAGGGGAAGACTGGCAGAGGTGAGCAGGTAGACAGAAGTGGGCACCCCCCTGCCAATTTTGCTGCCTGAGGGATCCTCTTCAGTTGGCCTCATGGATGGGCCAGCCCTGTACATGTACTATCACATGATTTATACATGCAGACATCACACTTGCACAGGCAATAGGGGGAAAGATACTTCTGAAGATTGTGTTTGCCAATTAAGTGTGATATGCTAACTTAAAATTCTTGCAAGTATCAACCTTCCAAAGGTTGTGATGTGCCACAGCACATTTATAGGAACCAAGATAACAGCTAAAACATAATGAATTGTTCAGCTGCCAAGACCTGCAAATGAGGTGTCAAAATCATATCTACATAACTTACAGGATACATCTGATGCATGACTGAAGATACTGTGCAGTATCTGAATTAAAATGCAAAACTGGATAGGTAAGAGAACTTCTACAAAAAAGACAGGTAGACAGACAGGTCGACACCCTTTAAATTGTAACTCCAAATGCCTACACTGGAGCAGAACCTCACTGGTTTCAGTGAGACTTCACACTTGTAAGATGAGCTCAGAATTTTATTCTTGCCTCTCAAAACGGCCATGGTGCCAGTGGATTGGAGGACAGCAAATGTCACACCGATTTTTAAAAAAGGAAGGAGGGGGAAACCAGGAAACTACAGGCTGGTCAGCCTAACATCTATACCAGGTAAGATGGTGGAATGCCTCATCAAAGACAGAATCTCAAAACACATAGATGAACAGGCCATGCTGAGGGAGAATCAGCATGGCTTCTGTAAGGGTAAGTCTTGCCTCACAAACCTTTTAGAATTCTTTGAAAAGGTCAACAGACATGTGGACCCAAGAGAACCTGTGGACATTATGTATCCTGAGTTTCAGAAGGCAGTTGACACGGTCCCTTACCAAAGGCTACTGAAAAAACTCCACAGTCAGGGAATTAGAGGGCAGGTCCTCTCCTGGACTGAGACCTGGTTGAAGACCAGGAAACAGAGTAGGTGTCAATGGGCAATTTTCACAATGGAGAGAGGTGAAAAGCGGCGTGCCCCAAGGATCTGTCCTGGGACTGGTGCTTTACAACCCATTCACAAATGACCTAGAGACAGGGTTCAGCAGCTAGGTGGCTAAATTTGCAGACAACACCAAACTTTTCCGAGTGGTGAAGACCGGAAGTGATTGTGAGGAGCTCCAAAAGGATCTTTCCAAACTGGCAGAATGGGCAGCAAAATGGCAGATGCATTTCAACGTAAGTAAGTGTAAATTAATGCACATTGGAGCAAAGAATCAAAACTTCACATATAAGCTAATGGGTCCTGAGCTGTCTGTGAAAGAGATCTTGGGGTGGTGGTGGACAGGACGGTGAGAGTGTCAATCCAATGTGTGGCGGCAGTGAAGAAGGTCAATTTTATGCTTGGGATAATTAGAAAAGGTATTGAGAACAAAACCACTAATATAGTGCTGTTGTACAAATCGATGGTAAGGCCACACCTGGAGTATTGCATCCAGTTCTGGCCGCCACATCTCAAAAAGGACAAATTGGAAATGGAAAAGGTGCAAAAGAGAGTGACTAAGATGATTACTGGGCTGGGGCACCTTCCTTATGAGGAAAGGCTACAGCGTTTGGGCCTCTTCAGCTAGAAAAGAGATGCCTGAGGGGGGACATGATTGAGACATACAAAATTATGCAGGAGATGTTCAGAGTGGATAGGGAGATGCTCTTTACACTCTCTCATAATACCAGAACCAGGGGACATCCACTAAAATTGAGTGTTGGGAGAGCTAGGACAAACAAAAGAAAGTATTTCTTTACTCAGCGTGTGGTTGGTCTGTGGAACTCACTGCCACAGAATGGCATCTGGCCCAGATGCCTTTAAAAGGGGATTGGACAAATTTCTGGAGGAAAAATCCATTACGGGTTACAAGCCATGATGTGTATGTGCAACCTCCTGATTTTAGAAATGGGCTATGACAATGCCAGATGCAAGGGAGGACACCGGGATGCAGGTCTCTTGTTATCTGGTGTGCTCACTGGGGCATTTGGTGGGCCGCTGTGAGATACAGGAAGCTGGACTAGATGGGCCTATGGCAAGAACAGCCCTGCTGGATCATATGTTTGCTTTTGAGAGCAACATTGTAAAATAAGAATTCAACACAATTTAATATTTTGTATTGCACACCACTGAAAATACAAATATTCAGTGTTTTGTAGAGAAGTAGACACATTAAGGAAAGAGCTGCACAATAATGATTAACATTTCAAAGCCTCTTTTGGTGCAGAAAAATCTGTTTTCTGGAAAGCACCTTCTATAAAAATGAGTATCTACATTATAACTACAAAATAAGGAGATCCCAGTAATTGTAACAAACTCCATGAACATTAAAACATTAACTTTCACTTTCCTTATAAAGCCATCCTGAAACAATAACTGAAAATCATAACAACATTTTTGGATACACCTAATGCAATATCTGACAGTTTTAAGAGTTCCACAAAATACCAGCCTTCTTTTTATATAAGAGAGGAGACTCTGTGCCCACATTTTTCAGAGAGAAACTGATGAAAAGGAAGCACAGACCAAGGTGAATATCTCCCCTTAACAAAGTACATGTGCAATAGGGAAATCTCCATGAATAAGTGGAAATTCTTCTCAGAATAGAAAATTGCACCCATTGTAGAAGTTTTCTGTGATATTTTGAGTAACATGAACTTCAGCCATGGACAAGTGGAATGCTGTAAAACCTGTATTTATACATCAATAATTGGGCAAAGGGGCACCTTTTAAAATGGTGGCTCTCTTATCTTTAGCAGGAGAGCGACTATTCCTACTCATCCCAACACGCCAGCTGTTTGCTGGCATTTCTTCTGCTTTTTAGGTTGCAAGTTCTTCAGGACAATCATTTATTTATGTTCTGTAAACTGCTTCATGTGCTTGTTTTTTTTCTTGAAAAGCAATATCTAAATATTTGTAGCAACATTGGTAGAAAATTCAATCCCTTCAGAATCTCATTAGCAGCATAGGCATCAATTTCAACATGCAGCCTTCAACTACCGTATCAATATTACACCATATTTTGCATTCTATGTTTCATTCATACTTCACACCCTAAACATACAAGGATTTCTGCATGAAAAATAGGTTTCTTGAGACCAATCAGCTACAATGAATGAACAAAAGGCAAGGGAGACAAGTGAAGGTGGCAGGCAAAGACTCCTGATCTGATTTTACTTCAGCTTTTAATTAGCCATCTTGAGTGGGAAATATGGGATACAATTGCTAAAAAACAAATGTAAAATATACACTAAGAACAGTACAAGGTATGAAAAATTACATCTTGAAGTTAATACAGAAGGACCTCATAGGAATTTCCATACACAACATGCTTGTATACTAAGCACAGTTTGTCCAAAGGTGCACCAATGTGCACAACCTTCTGTTATAACTATTGACACCTGGATAAGGGCCAGGATTTATATAATGGATGACAAGAACACAAGAAGAATGTACTACAACTGGTCAGACTACAGAGGCAAGGCTCCTGCCGGCTGGGAAGAACAAATTACACCTATTCTAACATCTGCTCTGGATGCCAGTTTGATCCTGAGCCCAAATCAAAGTGCTGAATTTGACCTTTGAAGCAAGTGTTTCCCCAACTGTGGGTCACAACCTGATTGTTGGTGGATCATGAAACTAACAAGCTCAGAGCAAACAACGTACTGAGTCCCATGGAAAGTGAAGCTTAGCCGCACATGTGTGTTTATTCGCAGGTAGGCAACCGTGCTTCAGTTCACTTCCCAGAGCAGGTGGAGAGGAACACTGGGCCACCAAAATGGTTCTAATCTGATGAATACAGGCACAGGCCCAAAAAAACACTCAAGAAGGAAGTCCCTCCCTCAAGCTGACAATGGAAATGTATCGAGCCCTATGGAAAACAAAATTGAGGCATGCATATTTATTCATGAGTAGGCAAACGTGCCTTAGCTCCTGTTGAACACCAGGCGAAGGGAACACAAGGCCACCAGAATGGTCCTGATCTGATGAACATGGAGCTCAAAAAACGCTGCCAAAGGCACCCCGTACCATAGTAAAAAGGATGAAAACATAGCCTTGAGCAGTTTCAAGAAGTAAAAAAAATTTTAAGTCAGTTTCAGTACCTTTATTGGCATACATTTAAGAAATCATTAAACACTTTCATACAACTAAAAGTTCGTTTACTTATAACATACCAACTTACAATTAACTCCCAGAATTCAGAGACTTCAAAGAAATGGGGGCACGCTTCAAATTAGACGCCACAATTTGCGAGATAAATGTGGCTAGCTGAAAAATGGTGTTAGGGTCAGTGGAAGCTAATAAGGCTTGCAATAACACAGAATACTCCAAGAAAAAATTGAGATAGATGTCAATTGAGGGTTGGACATTTCCTCCTGGCCTTTTTTTAAGTCTTGTAAAGCTGGGTGGGTCCTGATAGCGTGTCATTTTTAAAAAGTGAGTCCTGGAGCTAAAATGTTAAGAGCCGCTGTTTTAAGTGAAAAACAGCCTCAGCCCAAGAAACAGCCTTATCTCCTTCTACATGTGCCCTCTTGTGCACTGTGATCTTCCAAATAAGAAACAGTAAGAGAAGCTAGATCCTGACCATAAGAACATAAGAACAGCCCCACTGGATCAGGCCATAGGCCCATCTAGTCCAACTTCCTGTATCTCATAGCGGCCCACCAAATGCCCCAGGGAGCACACCTGATAACAAGAGACCTCATCCTGGTGCCCTCCCTTGCATCTGGCATTCTGACATAACCCATTTCTAAAATCAGGAGGTTGCGCATACACATCATGGCTTGTACCCCGTAATGGATTTTTCCTCCAGAAACTTGTCCAATCCCCTTTTAAAGGCATCTAGGCTAGACGCCAGCACCACATCCTGCAGCAAGGAGTTCCACAGACCGACCACACGCTGAGTAAAGAAATATTTTCTTTTGTCTGTCCTAACCCGCCCAACACTCAATTTTAGTGGATGTCCCCTGGTTCTGGTATTATGAGAGAATGTAAAGAGCATCTCCCTATCCACTCTGAACATCTCCTGCATAATTTTGTATGTCTCAATCATGTCCCCCCTCAGGCATCTCTTTTCTAGCTGAAGAGGCCCAAACGCTGTAGCCTTTCCTCATAAGGAAAGTGCCCCAGCCCCGTAATCACCTGTCGCTCTCTTTTGCACCTTTTCCATTTCCACTATGTCTTTTTTGAGATGCGACGACCAGAACTGGACACAATACTCCAGGTGTGGCCTTACCATAGATTTGTACAACAGCATTATAATATTAGCGGTTTTGTTCTCAATACCCTTCCTAATGATCCCAAGCATAGAATTGGCCTTCTTCACTGCCACCGCACATTGGGTCGACACTTTCATCGACCTGTCCACCACCACCCCAAGATCTCTCTCCTGATCTGTCACAGACAGCTCAGAACCCATCAGCCTATATCTAAAGTTTTGATTTTTTGCCCCAATGTGCATGACTTTACACTTACTGACATTGAAGCGCATCTGCCATTTTGCTGCCCATTCTGCCAGTCTGGAGAAATCTTTCTGGAGCTCCTCACAATCACTTCTGGTCTTCACCACTTGGAAAAGTTTGGTGTCGTCTGCAAAATTAGCTACTTCACTGCTCAACCCTGTCTCCAGGTCATTTATGAAGAGGTTGAAAAGCACCGGTCCCAGGACAGATCCTTGGGGCACACCGCTTTTCACCTCTCTCCATTGTGAAAATTGCCCATTGACACCCACTCTCTGCTTCCTGGCCTCCAACCAGTTCTCAATCCATGAGAGGACCTCTAATTCCCTGACTGTGGAGTTTTTTCAATAGCCTTTGGTGAGGGACCGTGTTGAATGCCTTCTGAAAGTCCAGATATATAATGTCCACGGGTTCTCCTGCATCCACATGCCTGTTGACCTTTTCAAAGAATTCTATAAGGTTCGTGAGGCAAGACTTACCCTTACAGAAGCCATGCTGATTCTCCGTCAGCAAGGCCTGTTCGTCTATGTGTTTTGAGATTCTGTCTTTGATGAGGCATTCCACCATCTTACCCGGTATGGATGTTAGGCTGACCGGCCTATAGTTTCCCGGGTCCCCCCTCTTTCCCTTTTTAAAGATAGGCATGACATTTGCTATCCTCCAATCTTCTGGCACCGTGGCCGTTTTGAGGGACAAGTTGCATACCTTAGTCAAGAGATCTGCAACTTCATTCTTCAATTCCTTAATAACTCTTGGGTGGATGCCATCAGGGCTTGGTGACTTATTGATGTTTAATTTATCAATGAGGTCTGAAACATCTTCTCTTTTAACCTCTATCTGACAACTCCTCGGTTAGGAGGGGCCGTTCGGGCAGCGGTATCTGCTCGAGGTCTTCTGCCATGAAGACAGATGCAAAGAACTCATTTAATTTCTCTGCCATCTCTAAGTCTCCTTTTATCTCCCCTTTCCCTCCCTCACCATCCAGAGGGCCAACCGCTTCTCTGGCGGGTTTCCTGCTTCTAACCCCTTTCCCTAAAGATACGCACATGACCAGCTTTATTGCAGGTTTCAAAAGATTTGTTAAGAGTAAGACCAACCTTCTAAGGAAGGTTTGTGGGTTGCTTAAGTAAGATGGGCAATCTCTAAAATACTGCAGAAGTATTTGTTCCTATCCACTACCAGTTTACCAGTGTTATCACTTAAATCCTAACACAGGGTGAGCCAAAAGTAGGTGCACAGTAAATAACATTTATGTCCACCTACTTTTAGGTCACCCTGTATATTGTTTGTTGCTGTAAGTCGTCTTGGCAGGGAATGCAAGATAAAAATGTTAATAAGGAATGCAGACAGATGCATATCCTAACTTTACACAACATGACTACATAAATACCATGTGAACTACACAAACCCTCACCCATTTTGTATAGCTCATGTTTCAGAAATTAAAAACCTATAATCCAGCCTTGTATTTTGTCAATTGCTTTAAGCATGCTGCATTGGTTAAGTACACATACCAAAGGACATGACAATCATTATTGTCATCAGGTTCCCAGGTCAAAGGAAGAGATGACAGAAAATTTGCCCTTGTGTTATGCTTTCTAGGTAAAAAAAAAAGCAGTGGCAAAACAAGTATAGTGAACAATTGGATGGGCAGTCAACCCCCTCAGTAATTAAGTGCAGTCTAACACTGCTCTGCAGAACTTTACTGTCAATGCCAGACTGTGGACCCTCCTATTCTACCACGCAGCGACTAAACTATTCTCCAGAAAATATGAAAACTGACTCCCACTCAAGAACATAACAACCAAAAAGAACTTTGACAGAACACATCTACAAGCCAGTGTCAGCAGCTGCAGTATTAGGTCTTATCTAGACAACCACATTTTTTTTCTGATTTGCATCCAGTGCTGATTACAGTAGCCAAGCAGTAAAACTACTAACACACACAGCAATACCCTCCCACTGCTCAAGATCGCTGTTAATTCCTGACAGTAAAGGAATGCAATTCAGCATTTAGACTGTATGACAGTCTCTCTGTCAAACAGTCGCAATCAATTCCTAAGGAAACTAAGTTCTAAAGCTTGCATAATCACTTAGTTGAGTTCAATTAACTATAGCACTGCTGACATCAGGAATTCAGTTGTGTGATGGGGGACAAATCAGCAAAGATCTGGAAAGAATGGACATTAGACTCCAAAGAGCTATTATAGGCAAGTTCAATTACAGGTGTGCGCCCCTTAACGACATTCCGGCCAGCGACAGGTTGCATATGCTACAGCCGCCGCTGGTAAGGAGGTTGCACCCCCCCCAAGCTTCCAAAACTGAGGGGAGTAGAGCTCCCCTTGCCTCTGGAGGCTTTTTTGAACCTTCCAGAGGCAGCACGTATCCACACACTGCCTCTGGGAGGCTCAGAACGACCCAATCACACTAGAGATGCAATTTCTGGTTTACCAGAAATCGCAAAACCAGAAGGGGTCATGATCGCCTTCTGGAGAGCTCTGCGCTACGTGGGGAGCCCTACTGAGGCTGGCGCCGGGTTCTCCTGACCCCTGGGAGGCTGCTGCAGGTGACAGTGAGTGGCAGCACAACCCTGCACCCCGATCAGAGTTGGGATGCTGGGCATCACACCTCTGCCTTCCCCCCCCCCACCCCGCCACCTACAGTAAAGACTTAGTGAGAGTTTGAGAACCACTGTCTATGGGTTCTGTGTGTGTTTTAACCCTGTCTTTGAACAGCAGGTCTCCCTATGCCAGTGGTCCTCAAACTTTTAATCACTGGGACCTACTTTTTTCAATGACAATCTGTTGGGACCCACTGAAAGTGCTGTCATTAATCTGGAAGTGATGCCATGGCTGGAAGAGACAACATCAAGCAGGAAAATTTTTAACACTCTCATAACATCAAATCAATTAAGTAAATTAAAGTTTACAATATTGTACATTTAAGTTTTAAAAAATTATTTAAAATAAAGAGCTAATAAAAAGTAGTTGCTGATCTGCTTTTAAAGAATTATGTAATATAAGATCTGTAATATTTCCCCAAATGTAGTCACATATCATGGCAGCAACAATACTAATATTTTAATATTAAAATGCACATTGAAATAAATGGGAACCCACCTGGAATTGGCTCGCAACCCACCTAGTGGGTCCCAACTCACAGTTTGAAAAACACTGCCCTATGCCATGTATTATTTTATTATTATTATTTTATTAATTTGTACCCTGCCTTTTTGCCCAATGGGCACACATTTAACATTTATGTAACTATATGCCTTTGAAAGTATGCTCAATTTCAGAACTTGTTTGACAAGGGGCATGTGCAGCTGTGGTGAGAAACAGCAGTCAAAGCCCCCTTGAGCATATGGAACACATTATGGGATTCCCAGCTACTGACACAGCTATTGCTATTCCAAAAGCTCAGCTAGCCACAGGCGTGGTGGGGAGACTGTAGTAAAACCTTTTGCCTTCAATATTTGCACAAATCATGCAGTAAATACACTGCAAGCACCCAAAGATGTCCAACATCTTAAACACAACAATCTGAAACACAAAATCAATCCCTAATCAGCATGATCCACAAACCTGGCAGATACTGCACAAGCAAGATATAAAAAGCAACAACAACAGGTTAAACTTCACTAAGTATATCAGGATGTCCTTCAGCCAAATTAGAAGACTTATTGGGAAAGGAGAGATTTAGACAGTCCTTCCATTGTATGACCTTTTAGGCACTAGTCATCTCCCACTGAGGAGATAAAGCAGACTTCGTCCAACAGCTTATATACATAGTAGACTTTGTCCTATGTCCTATGTAATTTGGAGAGCTTTGTACTTGCTCAAACACTCATTTAGCTTCAACAGGAAAGGGATAGCACCATAATATAGGATATCTTCTTTATAAGCTGGGGTTAGGGACCAGAACACATGAACTTACAGAACAACTTATAATACTTTTAATAATAATATAAAGGATAATTTTCTTCCATAAGAAATAATGTAAACAGTTAGTGGAGTCTGTAAATATATCACTGCCCTTCACTGGATTTAAAAAGCAGAATTTTCTCCAAATAAAAAAAAACAGTGAAAGGGACTGAAGAGAGTGAAATGCAATCTTGAACACATATAATCCAGTATGCCTCCCGCAAGCACAGGAAGAGGCGGTTCATGACACAGTTTGACATCTTTGTGTTAGGCAGTGAACTAGAGGAGGCTGCATGTTGGTGGTGGGGATGAAGACACTCTGCATTCATCTGCCACCTCTATGGAGACCTAATCAGCTCATCCTTTTCTCACACTGTAGTGTCCAAAAGAAGGATGAGAACAGCTTACCTCTCTCCCTTGGCATCCATTACTGCTGCTGCCATTTTCTCCTCCAATGGCTGATGGAGGGACTGCAGGAAGCTCAGCATTGCCTATGTAGCCTTTACAGGAAGCAGTGGTGCTAGGAGCACAACAAGATACTGAGGAAGGAAGGGAAGGGAAGCAGGGAAAGTTTGCATCTTATCCCTATTTCTTCAAAGCACCGAGGACTTAAATGCTGAGAACTATACATGTTGAGTTTCATTATTCACGAAGGTTTCATTCCCAGGACTCAACTGGATGGCAAAAAAAATGCACTAAGTGCTGATGGATTGTCTTCTTAATGACTTAACTTAGAGTCAAAAGGTCGGCAAGGTTGTTTTTCAATCACTGGAGTAAAGAAACTTTGTTTTTTAAATTGATCTGCTATAGCGCGTTTTTTTTTATCCACCTGAGTACTTGGAACAGAACCCATGGGAATAATTAGTCTCAAACTGTATTTAGAAATTTGTAAACACCTCAAAGTTCAATACCTCCTTCCCCCAACTAACCTCACACACATAGCTAATAGTCACCAAATGTTTGCTCAGACAGAAGGGTCTTATAGTTTCAAAACTACATTCAAACAAAGACTGAAGCAAATCTGCAGTTGAAGGAAATTCCACAGATGTAAAGCAGCTATCAAGAATATCCATGAGCCTTTGATGCTGAAACCTGGCATGCTGGAGCACAGGAGAGTAATCTTAGTTGATCTTAGGGCTCCCAACATAATATATGGAACAAAGCAGTTTCTTAGGTTATGTCAAGCACAGTACACTTAGTTAGTTAGTTAACCTTTATTGGCATTATAAATATTACAGCAAACAACTGACAACAAAGTGGAACAATACAACCGTTATCCACTAGACTAGTTCAGGAAAACTAAATAGAGAAAAAAGAAATAGGATCTAGAAAGAAAAGGAGCCAGAAGGGACAACCTTACCCTTTCAGTAAAACAGGTGTTAGATGGAAAAAGGTGACTACAAAAATTTTAAAGAAGATTTTATAGAACTAAAGTCCGGCGTTTTTTGTAATGTATAGGCCAGGAAACTAGCCACTGAATACGTCAAGGGAGCAATAGAGTCTTCCAACAACTGGGGAAGGGGTGATACCTGAGGGGGAAAATTAGAAATCCAGGATTCTAGATAAATCCTACGATGAGAATCATGAGAGGGACAAAAAAGCAAAATGTGTAAAAGAGTATCCGGGGTCTCCCCACAGAATAAACATAATCGTTTCTCGCGAGGAACTCGCATGAAACGACCATAATGAACAGCTGAGGGAAATATGTTGAGTCTAGCGAGCATGAAGGCTCTCTTCAGTCTAGGATTAGTGAGGTGAAAAAAATAGTTTGAAGTGGCAACAACATGTTGCGGAAAAAGACCTAGGGAAAGGGGGGAACAGGTCAAATTAAGAGAATTTTTTAAAGTATTGAATTCAGCTAGAAAAAGGTGGTCTTTGATAATTTTATAAGCTTGAGATAAGTTTAAATCAGCAAGTAATTCTACTGATAGGTTGATAGAGTGGAGTTTAGTTTCCACTATTTTAAACCAAATAAAGATATACGAAGCACAGTACACTTTAGGGTTTCTAGTTCATGATCAAATGAACAAAAAAAAGCAGCAGTACAGCTCACAAGCCGAGGCATTACTTGTGGTCACAACCAACTCCTTTTAGTTGAAACTTCTTTCAGTTGAAGTATCTTTCAGTTTCCACAAAAATCCAGCAGAAGAAAAAAGCCACACCTTTTCTCCCTCAAATTCCCTATGAGATATGAGACAGTTTACACCGGTGTGGTCAGTGACCCTGCCCTTAGCTTAATGACGTAAGTTGTAAAACTCTGATTACTGTGCTGTAAAGCCATAGGAGGCCAAAACCGACTCTGAAAAGTAGTGTAATAGCATACTTCAGTCGGTACACAAATGACTGGGATTCAAGATAGCTATTACCAAGCTATTTAAAATTTAGTGATTAATTTTTTATTACGTCTTTTGCTTAAGAACTCATGCCAATAAGTCATTTGGTCTCAGCATGACAATGCTATCTATTTTCTGCTACTAAAAAATAATGAAGTGATATAAAACTGTATGCATCCCTTCTTCAGCATGATGAACAGAGTACACTTACAATTTAAACAGGCATATTAGCTTTTTCTTTCAGCTTTGCTTAACTGCAGCAACCCTCTTAGGCAGAACAGACAGGTAACCATGTCTGACTGAAAACGTCTGCAAGTTGCTTAAAAAAAGACCAGCTATACCAGATAAAATATACACATAATACATATCCAATCTACCTTGTTCATGAAATTATTTTTAAAGGATTTAAAAATCTTAGTTTTATCCACACCATCTCTCTGGGAATATTAATAATGAGGTTTTTACAACCTGCTCTCCTAGCTATCAATGTGTGCTACTGCCTGAATGGCAATTCCCTATGTCTCTACATAAAGAAGGTCAATTTCTTTAGTCCAAGAGACTAAAGAAAAGACAACTTCTCAAAAGAATGCAAACAGTTATCTCTTAACTTAGCATACAAGCAATACAATAGTCTATGAAAAATCTCTCTGGTCTGATTTACAAAGAACTGCATGCTTTGGATTTTTGAGCTTCTTCATACAATGATATTGATGTGTTAAGCTGCCACAGCCTACATGCTATCTTGCCAAGACAACTGCTCTTCTACAATCTTTTCAAGAAAAGCTGTCGAGCCACTAACATACAAGGTTATTTCCAGTGCTTTTTTTGTAAAAATAAAAAATAAAAATAGGTGCAGGAACTCCCAACTTGTTAATCTTTTATTTATTTATTTATAAACCATTTTTATTGGAGAAATAAAATATTTTTTATGTGCTTCCCCCCTAAAGATGAACTTACTTCTGAGTAGACATGCATAGGATTGGGTTGTCAATCTCCACATCCCCTTCCCCCTAGCTACTTTTTCTACACAAGGGGAAAAATACAGTACAGGTACACTTGTAGCGTGCAGTATGTAGTGTGGCACTACTTCGAGGAGAGGATGCAGTGAATGGATTCCGGAAAATGGCTTACATGAGTTCCATGTAGTAAAATTACTCTAAGCAACTGTGGGAGTAAGAACAAAAAAGGAATTCTTACACGATAGGGGTCCTTAGGTGCACATAGAAACAGCTATGTTTGCAAACAAGCGATAAAATATGGTTTAATTCAGGTATCAGAATACTCTGTGTCTTTGGGAAGGCGCTTGGCATGCAATTGTATGTTCTCTGCTGCCCTGAGCAGCTGCTGTGCATTGCTGGAGAGGAGCTGCAAACGCTGGCTGGTGGAGGGCATGCTTGTGGGGGAAGGATGAGGAGGATCTCTGGCAAGGCTGGACAGCACATTGTACACACGTAGAATCCCTTTTCACCCTTACCTTTTTATAAATAAAAGCATTTATAAATAAATTACCTTATTTATTTATAAGCAAAAGCATGCATGAGGACTGCAGCCTCAAAGCCAAAGCCTATGGCTGTCTACTCAGAAGTCAGTCCCAGTAGAGGCAGTGGGGCTTCCTCCCAGGAAAGTGTGGAGAGGACTGCAGTCTCAGAGCCCCTCCTCTGCCTGTCTACTCAGAAGTCAGTCCCACTAGAGGCAGTGGGGCTTCCTCCCAGGAAGGTGTGGAGAGGACTGCAGCCTCAGAGCCCTTCCTCTGCCTGTCTACTCAGGCTGCAAGGCTATGACACTTTCCCGGGAGTAAGCCCCATTGAACACAATGGAACTTACTTCTGAGTAGACATGCATAGGCTTGGGCTCTCAGGCTGCAAGGTTATGCACCCTTTCCCAGGAGCAAGCCCCATTGAGAACAATGAGACTTACTTCTGAGTAGACACGCCTAGGCTTGTGCTGCAGATTGGCACGAGGGATGCAGCAGCCAGCTTCCTCTCCTCCTCCACCAAGCCAGTACCTGGGCATTCCGTGGGTGCTGCAGCCCGTCTCCCTGGCTGGCTGGCTGTCCGTCCTCCTCCTCGGTGTCGGCGTGTGTCCCCCGCGCCCTCCACCGGCTTGGAAGCTGCGTGGGGAAGCAGAGCGCGGGGGGAGGGGAGGCGGGCTGGGCTCAGGCGAGAGCTTGGAGATGGGGCAGGAGGGGGGTCGTTGTGCGGTTAGGCAGGGGCCAGGCGCCCGCCCACCCTGTACCCCCCAGCACCCACCCAGCAAATGCCTCTGTTTTGCTCCCCCCCTCCTGGAATGCCTCTGAAGGGGAGGGGCCCCTGCAAAAAGGTGATGGAACTCCATCCCCCCGCGTTCCATTAGAAAAAAAGCCCTGGTTATTTCTATGAAGCTTGCTGACATTCTGTTGTTGTAAACTTCGCCACTGTGACAACAGCTTGGATTTGCTGTGGTGGAAAAGTCATGGCAGAAGAATGCTGTGCATTGGTTATAGCACGTCATCTAGACAGGAAAGTATTTTAATCTACTAACTATTAACAAGCTGAGTCACTGCTTTAAGATACAGCAATTGTACATGCTAACCAACTTATAATTTAAGTAAAATGCTAGTTTCAGCTTTCTTTCACGTTTGAAAATAAAGCAATTTTTAAGTGCCTAGCTTTTTTTACCCCAAGCAGAAAAACAAAGGAATGCAAACATCAAAGACCACAATAAGTGTAATTCATTTACCAGGGTTTTGAAATCACATGACTGGTTACAATATCAATAACAAACCTGTGTCCAATCTGCTGATCACAAAAACGTTCCAGCTCACTAGAACTTGCACATATAACAAGAAGGTTGCCACTTCGGAATACATCCAAGAGGATTGATTCTGATTGGTCATTTAATACCCTAAAACAAATTCAAATATTTTTTTGTCTGAATTTGAAGTACAGAAGTCCTCACCAATGGAAATTCTGTGCCAATGGGTGAACACTGTTACAAATCTCCCTCACTGATATATTGATGACCTTCTGCTAATCTGGTGCTTAAAATGGTTGGTTAACAATACAGGGAGGGCCATATCTGCAGATCCCGTATCCACAGATTGGGTCTGCAAGGCCAGTACATATGCACCCCCTGCGCACCCTCTACAGAGGGTCCTCTGAGCCCAGCAGAGGTTGCACACATCCATTGATGGCCTTTGCTGGGCTCAGACCGAGTCCGACAGTTAACAAACACAACTTCCAGTTTCTCTGTGAAACCGGAAATGATTTTTTTAGTGCCTTATAAGGCATTAGGAGGCCTGGGGAAGCATTCGCCAGTGTCTGCAGTTTCATGTCACTGTGGCAGGTTCTGGAATGGAACCACCACAGATACAGAGGCATGCCTGTATTATGATTTTTAGTGGCTGTTCATTAAGCATATGAAATTATAGAAGAGGAAGTAAAACAATTTCAAGACAGAGCAGCAAATGTTTCTTTCAACATTTGGTCAACTCCACCTCACTCCACTATCAAAGTTTTATTATTAACCTTTGTATCCCACATTTCCTGCAAGGAGCTCAGGATAGCATTTGCAGGGGTTCTCTTGTTTTATCCTAACAACCCTGTGAGATAGTGACTGGCCCAAGGTCACACAACATGCTTCATGGCTCAGTGGGGATTTGAAGTCACGTCCCCCCAGCCAAAGTCCAAAATTCTGTTCATTACGCTACACTCATTACGCTACACTGGCTTCCATTAAGAACCAAGTGAGAAAAAAATATTTTGCTCCAGGCTGTTAGTATGAATGACCACCTGCACATCCATAAGTAACATCACGTTCCTTCCAAATTCCTGCAGGTTTCAGGGCTACTGAGCTTGGAAGTATCCTTGACTGGGCTGCAACTCAGTGACAGAGCAACTGCTTTGCATACAAAAAGGTTCCAGTTCAATCCGTGGCATCTTCAGGTAAGGCAGAGAAAAATTCATATCTGAAACTTTGGAGAGCCATTGTCAGTCAGTTTAACAATACAGTAGTGAGCTACATGGAACAACAGTCTGACTCAGTGCAAGGTAGCTTCCTATGTTCCAAGTTATCACACTTGAAAATGCAGTTGAATTCTCAGCATTGTTATTAAGTGCCTGCATGTGCATGTCTATAACACACTTGGACACAGAAATGCAACAGTTAGTGTAACTTAGAGCCCAAAGCCATTCAACTTTCCACTACTGATGTTGTTGGCAACCTTCAGTCTCGAAAGACTATGGTATCGCGCTCTGAATGGTGGTTCTGGAACAGCGTCTAGTGTGGCTGGAAAGGCCGATTCAGGAGTAACAATCCCTTCCACACCGGGAGCAAGTGCAGTCTGTCCCTGGTCTGTCTCCCTGGCTATGGGCCTTCCTTCTTTGCCTCAGACTGTTGGCCAAGTGTCTCTTCAAACTGGGAGAGGCCATGCTGCACGGCCTGCCTCCAAGCGGGCCGCTCAGAGGCCAGGGTTTCCCACTTGTTGAGGTCCACTCCTAAGGCCTTCAGATCCCTCTTGCAGATGTCCTTGTATCGCAGCTGTGGTCTACCTGTAGGGTGCTTTCCTTGCACGAGTTCTCCATAGAGGAGATCCTTTGGGATCCGGCCATCATCCATTCTCACAACATGACCGAGCCAACGCAGGCGTCTGTTTCAGCAGTGCATACATGCTAGGGATTCCAGCTCGTTCCAGGACTGTGTTGTTTGGAACTTTGTCCTGCCAGGTGATGCAGCGCATCTGGAAAGCGTTCAGTTTCCTCTCTTGTTGTGAGCGAAGAGTCCATGACTCGCTGCAGTACAGAAGTGTACTCAGGACGCAAGCTCTGTAGACCTGGATCTTGGTATGTTCTGTCAGCTTCTTGTTGGACCAGACTCTCTTTGTGAGTCTGGAAAACGCGGTAGCTGCTTTACCGATGCGCTTGTTTATCTCAGTATAGAGAGAAAGAGTGTCTGAGATCATTGAGCCAAGGTACACAAAGTCATGGACAACCTCCAGTTCATGCGCAGAGATTGTAATGCAGGGAGGTGAGTCCACATCCTGAACCATGACCTGTGTTTTCTTCAGGCTGATCGTCAGTCCAAAATCTTGGCAGGCCTTGCTAAAACGATCCATGAGTTGCTGGAGATCTGTGGCAGAGTGGGTAGTGATAGCTGCATCATAGGCAAAGAGGAAGTCACACAGACATTTCAGCTGGACTTTGGACTTTGCTCTCAGTCTGCTGTGACAATGGGACATGCACTGCATCCTGCAGTAGGGGGGCAGTCACTGTGGTCTCTTTAAGATAAAGGAACATTTGTTCTCTTATCTCAGGGCTGCATCAGCACTGAAAAGTTAGACAAGATTGGGCCCTTAGTTTCCATTCTATGTGATCCCCACATTAGGGTTTTTGCCAAATTAAGTACACCACCAGATTGAATTAATTTAACTTGTTAATATTCCCTTTTGTCATTCATCTTCTCTTATACCCCACCCCTTTTTTTGGCTCAGGCATAATGAGCCCAATGACTCCAGTGGTTAAACTGGAATTTGAATTCAGGCTCAGTCCGCAAATACCGAAACACATTTTCTGCAACATGCGTATAGTTAAGCAACTATTTTATCTCTGTTGTACAACTAAATGAACATGAAGACAAGCTTTATATATTGTTTACGTTTTTTAAAGAGCTTTAAAAGTGCATTTTAACTTATGGTCAACTTTTAATGATTTCTTAGAAAGAAGTTCAAATACAAGTAATGTTTGAATTTGTGAAGGGTTATCGCACTATAAATGCTTTATTGTGCTTTACAATAAAGTTTCAATATGTCCAATATCACCATCAGTTGTTAATCAGCACCTGCTAAGATCACATAAATGATCTTGAGAATTAGTGTAGGGTAGTGTAGTGGTTACAGTGTTCAACTACAAACAGAGAGATCCAGATAAAAATCTCCACGAAGCCATTAAGCCTACAGGATGACCTGGGTCCAGCCACCATCTTTCATCTTAAACTACTTCACAGGGTTATTGTGAGGAAAGCCTTGTACATTTCTCCAAATTCCTTGGAGAAAGAACAGGACGGAAATGTAAATAATAAATGTTCAGCATATTACATCCACTCTGAAGATGCAAAAATACATTTTAAATACTAATCATAGCCTTACAAAAACTTGAAATGTGAAAATATGAAGCTACCTTGTGGCAAATTAGAACCTCAGCCCATCTAGATCTGAAGTATTCATTTGATGCATTTGAGACAAGCATCCTTCTTAGCACTCCCTGGAAATGCCCAAGATTAAAGCCAACAAGTTGTTGCAGTCTACTCAGAACACCCCACCCCCAATTTCTATGGTGATTAGGACTCAAAGAGGTCCAATTTATTACCTTTGCTTTTAAACATGGTGTTACCAACCACATACACCAGCACATTTTAAAGAAATTGTTAAAAACAGTTGCAGGGTGCTAGCATAATTGGCCATGAAACCCTGACAGCAAGATGGTTAGGAAATCATTAATATGCCTTGTTCAATCTTGACATTTTTATCCTAATTTAACACCCACCATTTGCAAGTGTCAGCACACTCACTGAACACCACATTTGCTTGAGAAATTTTATGTTTTTATTTAATTTCACTGGTGGCTCCTGTTTATAGCCTCATTCTCTTCCCTCCTCCCTCTGCTGCCACACACAAACCACAGCCCACAGCTAACTTGGAAAGTTGCAGGCCCTTCTCAGCTGGAATTGTTTTCTAAGTCAGAATCATTTCAGCAACTTCAAAACTTGCATTCCTTTTCCCTGTAAGTGGTCTCCATGGTATTTACTCAACTGGTCACCGCTCAGTGTTTCTAATCTCTGCATGTGTAGCCAAATCCTCTCAACTCTTCAAAGTGAAATTTACTCCTGCTGGGCAGCACAAATCCAGTTAAGGGCAAAACAAGTTTCCCCCCCCCCCCATTTGCAACAATTTATGAGAACTGCCTGAACTTTAGAAAACAGGACCCTGCAAATTAAATACTAAAAGTTAACCTAACTTTAAAGTATACAGTGCCTTGAAGCATACCTCAACCATAGAGAAATTAGTTGATATGCCTGAAGCTTAAGGCAGAAATAACTAGTGATAGATCCAAGTCACACCAAAGAATTCACTTGAAAGCTGTTCTTACAAAAGCATATTTACCACTGCTTTTCTCATAGTCACCACTAGATATTGGAAACCTGACACTACTGTTAACAATAAAACAGAGAAAACAGCAAAGGGAACACTAATGATGACTTTCTGCCAAGGCTGAGCTATCGGATTCCTACTGCCAGACAGTGTGTACTGACTTCTCAATACTGAAGCATTCTGAACAGGGCTAACCACTGAGTGATATTTCAGTACTACTTAAAACTAGGAAAAACTTCTGAACCATTCAGTCTGATTTGATGCTGTCATAACCTAAGGAAAACTATTTTTCTGCACTGCTTATATCCTTTTTAAAGGTTTCCAGTTCTAAAGTCTAACAACTGACTAATAGAAACCAAGTGCAAATACACCTTTAGGAATGCAAACCTGGATTTAAACCAATCCAAAGCAATTACAACATTAGCTAAAACAGACACAGAACCTTTATTTCCTATTTTAAGCTACCATTATTTAGTAATAGCTGCCTTCAAGGTTCTCATAAGTTCCAACCACAATTCACTAGGTACCATTTTTCCCTAGTCCAGTGGTTCTCACACATTTAACACCAGGACCCACTTTTTAGAATGAGAATCTGTCAGGACCCACCAGAACTGATGTCATGACCAGAAGTAACATCATCAAGTAGGAACATTTCTCACTATCCTAGGCTGCAATCCTATCCACACTTACCCAGGAGTAAGTCCCATTGAGTATCATTGTTAAAAGACTATATATAGTAGCTTGTTAAAAGTACAGGTCTGTAACATTTCCCCAAATGAAGCCACATACCATGGTAGCATCAAGTCTAATCTATGAAAAATAAAATATTGAAATGAATGGGGACCCACCTGAAATTGGCCTGCAACTCACCTAGTAAGTCCCGACCCACAGTTTCAGAAACACTGCCCTAGTCTATAACCACACCAGAAACAGAACCAGTTCAGCATATTGTTCTTGACCCAGCTGAGCCCCAGGGGATTTAACCAGCCTTGCTCATGAAGGAATCATGGTTAATGACAGGCTTTTAAAACTCTCTATGATAGTTTTACTGTGTTTCAGAGTACCAAGACTCTTCCTGGTATCTTAAACTGTTCCATATTCAACTTGTTTTACCAGATTAAGAAATTGCCCACAGATGTCTTCTACACACCAATTTCACAAGGAAAGCTTCCTCTATCTTCCAAGAGTGTCTAGAGGGCCAGAAGGTTATGTACTGTATAGACATTTCCACAGATAAGATTCTCCTCTCTGATTTCTATTATATCTCTTCTACAGTTTTAACTTTGTGCATAAACTTTATTCAAATATCACCCCATTGTTCAACTAACTGGAACTGTCTAAATTGTAAAAGAAGACAGAGCAGAGCACACTTCACAACACGGCGAGGGCACGAAATGTACTTGGCAAATCTTTATATGGCTTCATAAGTATTTCCTCAAAAGTAAGTCCACTGTGTTCAATGGGGCTTACGCTTTAGTAAGTGCATTTAGAATTTTCAGCCTTAAAAACCAAAACAAATCTCAGAAAAACATCAAGTGCTTTAAATGCTAAATTACAAGTTTTACAATTAGAAATACTGTATATAGAAGACTATGCAGACAAGATCATAAACAAAATCCCTAAGGGATTCATGGGGGGAGGGAGACAACATAAAAGTGGATGTATACAAGAAGGCAGTAAATAACTCTTTTTAAATTACTTTCCTAAAGGAAAGTCTCCTGAGCTCCATCTATAAGGAACAGCCTTCCTCACATCCTGAAATCCATCGCAGGTGCAAGCAAGACTACTAACAGACATGCACTCAGTTGGTTCCACAACCTTAGAGATGTGGAGAGAAATTATGATGTAGAGAAATATGATGTAAGGCCACACCTGGAGTATTGTGTCCAGTTCTGGTCGCCGCATCTCAAAAAAGACATAGTGGAAATGGAAAAGGTGCAAAAGAGAGCGACTAAGATGATTACTGGGCTGGGGCACCTTCCTTATGAGGAAAGGCTATGGCGTTTGGGCCTCTTCAGCCTAGAAAAGAGACGCCTGAGGGGGGACATGATTGAGACATACAAAATTATGCAGGGGATGAACAGAGTGGATAGTGAGATGCTCTTTACACTCTCACATAATACCAGAACCAGGGGACATCCACTAAAATTGAGTTTTGGGCGGGTTATAGGACAGACAAAAGAAAATATTTCTTTACTCAGCGTGTGGTCAGTCTGTGGAACTCCTTGCCGCAGGATGTGGTGCTGGCATCTAGCCTAGACGCCTTTAAAAGGGGATTGGACAAGTTTCTGGAGGAAAAATCCATTACGGGTTACAAGCCATGATGTGTATGTGCAACCTCCTGATTTTAGAAATGGGTTATGTCAAAATGCCAGATGCAAGGGAGGGCACCAGGATGAGGCACCAGGATGATGTTATCTGGTGTGCTCCCTGGGGCATTTGGTGGGCCGCTGTGAGATACAGGAAGCTGGACTAGATGGGCCTATGGCCTGATCCAGTGGGGCTGTTCTTATGTTCTTAACCTCTCACACTACAAAAGCCATCACAATAAGCAGCATGCTCCTTCAGATCCAGTTGTTTGAAGAATCCCTTAGAACAGTGGTTCTCACACATTTAGCATCAGGACCCACTTTTTAGAAAAAGAATCTTGTCAGGAGCCACCAGAAGTGATGCCATGACCAGAAGTGACATCATCGAGCAGGGAAATTTTTGACAGTCCTAGGCTGCAATCCTACCTACACTTACCCAGGAGTAAGTCCTATTTACTATCATTGTTAAAGGCATAAACATAGTAGCTTGTTAAAGTACAGGTCTGTAACATTTCCCCAAATGCAGTCACACGCTATGGTAGCATCAAGTCTAATCTATGAAAAATAAAATATTGAAATGAATGGGGACCCACCTGAAATTGGCTCATGACCCACCTAGTGGGTCCCGACCCACAGTTTGAGAAACACTGCCTTAGAGTAATTTTACAAGAGTTCTTAACGTACAAATACTGACCTACCAAGGAAATCTAGCACATCTTAAAAGGAGGTAAAGACCCATCTGCTAATCATATGTTTCCAACAGGGCTAGCCTTTCACAAACACTATTCCATATAATACTCATTAGCAAGAAAAACTGTCACAGTCAGTACTTCTAGGGCAGCGATTTTCAACCTTTTTCATCTCATGGTACACTCACAAGGTGCTAAAATGGTCAAGGCACACCATCAGTTTTTTTTTACAATTGAAAAGGCATACCATGCTGCTAGTGGGGGGCTCATACCCTCATTGGCCCTACTAATAAATTACCCTTCCCTAAACTCCCGCAGCACACCTGGAGACCATTCGCAGCACACCACTGTGCCACAACACACTGGTTGAAAATTGCTGTTCTAGGGGATAAATCTACAGATCTATTATGCAGTCCTTGCCCACTACTTTCACTAAGGAGATACCCCAGGGCCAGAATCCAAGGAAACTCTCCCCCACTGCCAAAGGGCAGAAAACTCAATGGCACACTTGAAATCCTAAAGACATATCTCCCTTCCCAAGTGGAGGCCCTGCCCAAACCTATAAGATTCTTCCATGCACCCTCAAGACAGGAAGCATCATTAATCACGATTTCGCCTATCATCCTACAAGAATGACACCACCCCCTTTGAGCTTGACTCTGACTTCCTCATCAGAAGTAAAATCTCCTCTCTTCTGGTACAAGTCCCATCTCAGAGAAACTTTGCCTGCCTATCTGTTGGTTGGGCCTGGCGGGGTGCTAGAGAAGCCTCTTCTATTTCAGAAGAGATGCCTCTTCTATCTCAAAAAATATACTTCCCCACAATACCAGCATAGCCTTCCCCCCACAATCCTAGATCTCTGCAAGATGAGGATTCTTCCCTACTCTAAAAAGGTTCACCCATCCCCACAACTATACATTCAGAATATTAAACCCCCAAGAACCTGGCCCCCACACCACCCTTCTCAAACCGAGGTTCATCCACAACACTTCCATGCTTCACCCCAAGGTGATGACCCCTTCCCAGCAAGGGTCAACCACCCAAATCCATCTTTTCACACACATATACACACATATCCCTGCACCTCACTATCCACAAGCCCTTTCCCTAACTTTGTCAGATATCATATCTCTCTCACACCCCTAGTCTCCAAGTCACATGCCCACCACTCACAACAGAGCTGGCTCCCCTCAGTGGCATGCAGCCCCCAACATTCCCCTACCCCAGTGGTCTTCCACCTTTTTCATACCACGACCACAATAAATAAAGCATGAGGCTGGAGGCTGCCACACCCCCCATTTCCCCCTACCTCTGTTCTCAAAACAACAACCCTGTGAGGTGGCAGCCTGAGCAGGGCTGGCCTTAGGAGCTGCCAGGCAAGACAGCAGGAAGAAGCTGTGCAGGATTACATCAAGAACTCAGTTCTGAGAAGGCAGGGCCATGACCTGACTGCATCCAAGCCCTCCCTCTCACAGGCTTAGAAAGGTTGCTGCGACCCCCAACAGGAGGTCTTGTCATGTGTTGTCCCCCCCCCCGGGACATGACCCACAGATTGAGGACCACTACCCTACCCCTTATTAGGGTTCTATTCTTATCTCCTCCCCCCCCCCCCCGCAACCCTCCTCCCTATCACAACTGCCCTTCCACTCCCAGGGCCTTCAAAGCCACACTCCTATCACTCAACCAGGTTACAATCCTATCCACGCTTTCTTGGGAGTAAGATCCATTGACTTTAATGAAACTTACTTCTCAGTAGACACGCACAGCATTGGGCTCTCAGGCTGCAGTCTTATCCACAGTAACCTGTGAGTAAGCTCCATTGACAATAATGGGACTTGCTTCTGAGCAGACCAGCATAAGGTTGGGCTCTCAGGCTGCAATGCTATTCACACTTCCCTGGGAGTAAGCCCCATTGACTATAAAGGAACTTGCTTCTGAGTAGCCCTGCATAGGGTTGGGCTCTCAGACTTCACACACCCTTCCTCCCCTCAGTCCCCTGCCTCCCCTCCTCTGCACCCACAAGGCCAGCCCCTCACCCCCTCTCTTCCCCTCCCCACAGAGAACCCCACCACCTCCGCCCTCCACACACAGCCCCGCAGCCTCACCTCCACGGCGGCCTCGAGCTTCCCCTCGAAGGTGAAGTCGATGAGGTCGGGCTTGAGGCATAGCCCGTAGTTGAGGGGGCGCACCTCGGCCGGGAGCCGCTCGAAGGGCCGCTTCTCCGGCATCGCGGCGGCGGAGGCAGAGAGCCGGAGGAGGAGGGTGGCGGCGAGGGGGGAGGCGGCGACGGCTGCTGTTGCTGTTGCGGCGGCTGACGGGAAGGGGGAGGCCCAGCGCGCGCGCACTGAGGGGGAGGCGGCGGCCCCCCACTGACAGCAGAGGAAGGAGGCGGAGGGGAGGAGATCGCGTGCACCCCGCCCGGCCCAACCGAGAGACTGACTGCGAAGGGCCCTCCCGCGAGCCAGCGATAGCAGGGGACTGACTGCGCGCATGCGCCTGGCCGCCGCTCCCTCCCGCCCGAGAAATAAGGTTGAAAGGCGGAGGGCGCTCACATGATGACGCACGCGCGCGGGCGCATGCGCGGTGCGCGGCAGCGACGCAGTTACACCGCCCGAAACCAGGCGAGCCGGGATAAGTCCACCGCAGGCCATTCGGGGGGGGGAGAGGATCGCGAGAGAACCCAGGCGCGTGCGCTAGAATCTGGAGGGCTTGTGCGCATGCGCGTTGAGGTAGAAGTGGAGGGGGAGGAGCCTAGTGTGCTTCTTGGAGATTTTACTAGCACCGCCTGGGAGAAGGGAAAGGAGTTCCTCCAGCTACCTCTAGGGGGAGCGCGCATGCGCACTCCTCCCTTCCTCTAGCACTCCCCAGGAGAAGTAGCCCAGTCAAGCCCTGCAGTGGTTCTGTGCAGCGGCCACGGACTCAGCCAGGGAGGCGCCTGGGGAGTGTCACTACAGAGCGGCCGCGGACTCACCCAGAGATGCACCTATAGAGAATGTCTGTGTGTGTGTCGGTGGCGTAGCTGGAGGGGGGCGGAGCAGCCAGTGTGGCAGGGATGGACCGCTTGCCCGCCGCGTGTGCAAGTGTGCCCACCGCGTGTGCAAGTGCATCCCTGCAGTGTGGCAGGGATGGCAGCTACGCCACCGGTGTGTGTAGCATATAAACTTTGTATATTTTTTATTAGTTTTTTTTCCTTAGGTTTGGAGTGTTAAGAATGCACCCTGATCCATCCCCAAGCATTGAAATGACGCGGCCTTACAGCTGTGTAACTAGAAGCCCCGTCGCCTGGGGCAGTGGCGTTGCGATGTCACAAAGACATGTGAGGCACTGTGATGTCACTTCCGTGTTGTCCCTCAAGGAGGAGGTGCTGGCGGCTTTGTGCCCCCCATTTCTTAGGATTGGGCCCTAAGGCTGCAGTCTTCTAAACATTTACCTGGTGGTATGTTCTATATCTGAAAATCAATGGGGCTTATTTCCAAAAAGTCATCATGTATAGGATTGCTCTGTAAGTCATGCCCAACTTTGGCTGAATCATGCCATATATTCGTAACAGTTTTTTTGTACTGTACTGTGGAATGTAAATTAGATCATATAGCCCAAAGGATGTGTTTAGTTTATACACCTATATACTGTACTGTATATTTTTCACAGTTCAGTTACTGTTTTCTCTTTTCTTTTTTCTCTCTTCTATCACAAAACCTCTGATATGTCAGCCCTCCACGTACAGGTGACATATTTATCCAAGCAACTAAATGTTGTGGTTGTTGTTCTTGTTATTTTAGTAAGAAACATATACTATATGCTTTCAACATGAATAGTTCAGAAAGCAGTTTAAATAGTAAAATATTTAATTATTTTAAATATTTTAAATATTTATTTTAGTAAATTAGAAATATGCTTGTACAGTATTTTAAAAATATGCAGAGTGGGGCAGGACTGGCAGATCTCAGCTCTACCGTATCCTAAGCCTGTTGTCAGACTTCTTGACACAGAGTCAAGTAGCCCCATTGCGGGGCTTCTTACCTTTTTGGGAGGAAGGGAGTGAATGTTCCCTTCCCCCAAGGAGATTTTGGGAGCTGCTGGCAGCTGCCCGATATCATAGGATGCTGCAGCAGCCATTTGGGCACTGCTGCAGGCCTGGGCGCTGGGGAGTTCAGGATTGGGCTGTCAATCTCCAAATCCCCACCCACTAACTTCTGCAGTGGGGGAGAGGGGAACTGGTAGAAGGGCCTCCCCATATGATCTTAGATTATAGACAGTAAGGATTGCCTCTAGGCAACTAAACAAGGACATTTTTGCAAACAGGAAGGAGGCTGTTCCTTGTAGGCTCTTGGTCAATCACAAATTACTAATACAGATCACATCATACTGTCTTGCCATAATATACTGTTCTTGCTCAAACTAATCCTCAGGGTGTGAGCTGCTCTGATCTCATGGGATACTAAAGTATATATAAGGCTAAATAAGGATGCAATTCTGAACATGTACTTGGAAGTGTCTTCCATTGAACTCAATGAAATTTACTTCTGAGTCAATGTACTTAGATGTGCACTGTTGGTAACCAAATTGAATGCAGACGTTTCTCCTGATTACCTCACCTCCATCTCTCAATGCTTCTGTTGTGTCAGATTTTAGATTATAAGCATCTTGGAGCAGAGAACTGTCTTTTTATCATTGGTAAAGCACATACATGTTCATTATGTTATAAATAAATAATAATCATTGGTAATAAAAGGGGTGTGGGGGATTTGAGGGAATAAAAAATTTTGTGGGCTAACTTTTGTGAACTTTTTGCAAGACAATTGTAATGCGTGTCTTGACACATATGTGTGCATGCATAACTGCCATGATTTATTTGTGGCTGGCACCAAGGACATGCAACTTTTCTCAGATATCTGTTTCTCAAACAGAGACTGGTATGCTACTTGATTGAAATTCAGTGCCCACTCACCACTTTCTTAAGCAACCCCCTCCTGTCCCTTGATGCTGCAGAGGCAACAACCTTATGTACAGTTTCCTGAGAGTAAGAACCATTGAATGGAACTTATTTCTAAGTGGAGAAGCCTAGAATTATGTTTAGTTTCACCCAACCCAACTGATGTTTAAAAGAGAGTGCTCTGGAAATTAAACTTCTGGCTTAATTTGAAGAGGGATCACCAATGGAACTTTATCTCTCCCCTGCCTTTCCATGAAACCTGAGGCAACCTATTCCCTTTCCATTTAGCTTTTTAATGTTTACCATTTCCCAGAACAGAATAATTTTAAAACCTATAATTGAACTGGGATCCAGCATGTCTCCTTTTGGTTGTAAACATCAATCTAATTAAAATCTCAAATGCCAATGAAATAAAATGTAGCTATCAAGTTCTCTCTGCCATGTTACGTAGCCTTCTTTATCAGGATTTGGGTGACAGCAGGGGAGAGAGTGCTTACTGGGGAGATTGGATGGTTTAAGTTCCTCTTATCCCTGAAAACTGTGTTTTGCAAAAGGTTTAATTCCAGTTAAAAGTGATATCTCACTGCTTAAAATATAAGTTAGCACAGAGCATGAAAGAATGTGGGAGAAAGAGAATGCTAATTTAACACCAGCCTGGAGGCAATGCAGCAAGAAATTGGCACAGGAGGGAAAGAACAGAGATTTTTAAGCATAGTTCAAAGACAACTGATAAGGGTGGGTGCAGTAATGTAAACTAGTTCTACAATTAATGGGTGTATCCATTTTGTGGGGAGAAGCACTGGAAGAGCTCAAGCTGAGGTCAGTATGCCCCTATATATGGCAAGGGGTTGACATCCCTCTGCCATTTCCATGGCCGCCAGAGTCAAACGCTGCATGGCTGCACTGTGCTCCCACACTGATTGGCCAATAGTCTTTATAAAACAAGAGTGTCCGAAGTTCTGAAGTGTGATGTCTCTCCACAAAAACAATCTCTAAAGCAGGGATGTCAAACCTGTTTCCTGCAGAGAGCCAAAGTTAGCATTCATGGTGCCTGCTGAGGGCCAGAAGTGACATCATTAGGCAGGAGGTGTGGTCTAGAGCAGGGGTGTCCAAAGTTTTTGGCAGGAGGGCCACATCATCTCTCTGACACCGTGTCGGGGGCCGAATTAATTTACATTTCAAATTTGAATAAATTTACATTAATGAATATATTAAAGATGAACTTATATGAATGAATGAAGGTCTTGCAGTAGTTCAAGGCCTATAAAAGGCCTTACACAAAGCAAGGCTAGCCTTTCCTTTCCTGCTGCTACTGCATCACAGACGTGAAACAACAAGCAATGGAGGGAGCCCTCATCCCACAGCTCACTCGAGAGGCCAAACAGTTGCCCTCACGCTGAGAGCAGTCGCATCGGGCCAGTGTGGGCTCCAACAAATCTCTGGAGGGCCAGAGGCTCATTGGAGGCTAGGGGCTCCCTGAGGGCCACATAGAGAGGCCTTGAGGGCCGCAAGTGGCCCCCGGGCCGGGGTTTGGGCACCCCTGGTCTAGAGGGTAGAGCCTCCATTTGCCTGAAGATAACATCCGCAGGTCGCCAGTTCGAGGCCACCGGCACCGTGAATGGTGAGACCTTGAAGCAGCTGACAAGCCAAGCCAAGTTATTCCACCTGCTCTTGGAGAGATGAAGGAGCTGCTTGTCAGCCTGTGTGGGAGGAATCTGGAGGCCAGAAAGTGATAACAGACCACAAAAGATCCATCTGAAATGTGTGGTTCTTGAAAGATAGAACCTTTCTTCAATTGTAAAAATCCCTACGGGGATTTAGAACAGCCTGCCTATGTAAACCGCCTTGAATAAAGTCTGAGGAGAAATCTGACGACCAAGAAAGGTGGTATATGTGTTTATTATTATTATTATTATTATTATTATTATTATTATTATTATTAAGCAGATGAGGGCCAGAAATAAGCACTTTGTTCTCACACAGAAACTCATTACCTTCAAATGACAGAAAAGAAAATGTGCAGATCTTGTTCATATTTTCAGAATATGAGAGAGCCCAATTATCATGCTGGGAGAACCCAATTATAATGGGGGCCGGATAAACTGCTTCTGGGGCCACATTTGCCCCGGGGGCCTTAGATTTGACAGCCCTGCTCTAAAGCGTTGAGAGGCTGAGAGTAGGAAAACAAGAATAACCAGATGTCTGGGACAAAGTTACTTTTTCTTCGCTGTGTAGCAGAAGAGGAGTTGGTAAGCACAGTGTTTTTCACCCATGCATGATAAGCAGCACCTGTAAAAATTGCCTTTTTAGCAATTAGTGCAAACAAACAAAAAAGGAGGCCTGCATGCCCCTATATCTGGCACCTAAAGGGGACACACAGGTGTATATGGTAAAGTATTTGAAATTAGTCCCATGTTGCCCTTCATGTCCATGATCTGAAAAGACTGAAGACTGTTATAGAGGAGTCACTCTTGGTTCCCCAGAAATGTGCTTTCTCCCCCCCCCCGCCCCAATTTATCTTCTCATGAAATAGATCTGTACAGTGGTAGTACCGTATAATCTTTGGATAAAGAATCCATCTGCAGCGGTAATAATAGAATGGTTATTATAAATTACAACATTCTATTGTGCGAGACTGTATTCAACAGGCCTTTATGAGGGCTGTTAGTGCCCTGGGAAAATAGCCAATTGCATGTTTCTGCATAGGTTAAATTTGTTTAGGGATGAATCTTTTCACCACCACCACCCCTCACTAAAAAAATAGCTTGTGCACAGATGCTGGCAGTGGCTACAGTCTGGGAGCAAGTGACAGGCCTCCTGTGTTGGAAGGAGCAAGCTTTGGTTTGGCACTGTCCGAGCACATTTGGAATAGATCTATTCCTGGAATAGGTTGGCTTCTTGTTCTGCCTCAATCAAGGGATGTTTGTTTGTTTCAAATGGCTTATTCAGATCTCAAGTGTCTGTCCATTTAAGCACTGTAGCCTGAGAAGAGCAAAGGGACCCGTCATGCTGCCCAGAGTTTGTACGGCACCGTGGAAAATGGAAGGGTGAACAACAGAAGTGGCACAAAGAAATTTATCATCACCACGCTGTGCATGCAGCTCGCACCAGTGACATTGACGTTGCTGTGCTGGGAATCCTTCCAGCAGAAAAATGGCATAAGTGTAAAAGTCACACCCAGATGTTGCAGAAAATGACGCACAACAGGAATACTGCAGAATTTATAGCTTGAATGTTTAAAGTATTAATGGTTTGCTTTAGAAATTTGACTTTGGCTGCAATCCTATGCACACTGTCCTGGAAATAAGACTTTATTGAACACAGTGGGACTTACTTCTAAGTAGGCATGCACAGGATTGTGCCCTTAGAGAGATATTTCAAAAGCCATCCACAAGACTTTTTTTTTAATCCATGCATGTTAAGAATTAACTCCCCACGATCAATACTTTAGCACCTTGCTTGCCTTGCCTTTGTTTTTTCTTAAATTACATCATTTATAGTTGACAATGGTGGCGATGGTACTAGTGGAGGATTCAAGTTAGGAGAATTGACTTACATCTGCTCCCAAGTTAATTTTGGCTCAGAAGCCTTTGCATTGATCTGGGTCACCTAGGTCACCATAAAAATGTGCCATGGTTTTCATGAGCTGCACTTTGGAATTAATCATCCGTATGGTATGAAATTCACATGCAATGCAAACTGGGATGGATTACACCACCAGGGTCAGGTTGAGGTTGAGCAAACCATATCTACTGAATCATCCTAAGGAAGCTTTATTGTTGGGTGCGCTTCAGGCATGTGGGGTGGGGAGTGGAAATGGAGTTCTGGGAATTGTTCCACAGCAGGGGCAGCGCTGCCTCTGAAACTTTAATTCAACAGGGTGGGGGGGGCAGGCCAGGTGGCGGTTTAGGCCAAGCCGAATCCTATCCCCCTCCCCTTCCAGGCCTTGGAGCCTGACATGGTTCTCTTTGGCTCTGCTATTGGCACAGCTCCAAGTAGATCCATCCGGGCTGCCGAAGTTCTGCACAATGTTCCCTTACCCCAAAGATACCTCTGGTTGCTTCTCTGGCCCTGCAGGATACACCAGCGATTGTTTCATCACCAGTGTTGGAAACTCGAGTCAGGTGACTCAGACTCGAGTTGCAAAAATGTGTGATTTGGGGTGACTGCAACTCATGAGTCACGCATGTGGAAGACTCTGAAAAAGACTTGAGTTAGGGCCCCCTGACTTAGCACTCATCCCCATGTGTGCTGACTCAAGTCTGCTTATGTCTGGGGGTGCTTGCTTACTGTTTTCACAGCTTGGAAAACCTCATGGGGCTATAATTCTGACCGGCAAGCAACAGGGAGTTCCAGCCCAGAGGTGGGAAAGAGTTAATGTGAACAGGAGGGGGGAGATGGGACTGCGCTCTCTTTTCCTGTCTCTGATGGGAAGGAAGAAATGGATGATCATTGGACAAAGGATCGGCATTGTCATATTTCCATTGGCTGAGGAAGGGCAGGAGGAGGAGCCAGCATGGCTGGTGGGAAGCGGGAACCCTCATAGAATGACCGGCTGTAGTGGGGTTACTTCTGAATAGGGCTGCCAAGGATTGGGTCATCCTGGTAAGCATCCCAGCTGCTACTTGTGACCCTCCTTCCTCTTGCCACTTCTGTCCCGGCGCTCATGCAGTTCCTCCGACCCCTCCCACCCTGTTTACAGATGGAAGGGGGTAGCAGGGGAGTAGTTAAAGAACTCCCAAACATACATACACAGAGCCCTGTAGCAGCCCCATTTTTCCCACAGCTGGCTTTTTAAAGGGGGGGGGGCCTTGACTTGAGTCCATTAGAATCACTAAAGGGTGACTCAAAGACTCAGAAAGTACCCCATTAGGACTTTTTTGAGTCAAGTTGTGGGGGGTGGTGACTCAGTGACTTGAGTCAAGCCACACTGGCTTTCCCATCCCTGTTCGGCACTGCTGTACCGCAGGGCAGCGGCCCAGATAAGATTGGGCTGTTAGGCTGTAATCCTATCTTACTCACCGGAAACAAACAGTTTTAGGCCCATTACTGTTAATATCACATTTTTGCTACAGATAATCATGTACAATATATTTCTGGTCTTTCAAGAGAAAAGGGAGTGAAGGAAACCTGAACAGGCCAGGACAAGGGATTACAACGAGATAAAGGATTTTGTATCTCTTAGACTGAACACAGTGAGCTTACTTCGAAGTAAAATAAATGACACCATTTTCAAACACCTCTAGTAATGGCAACTGATAACCCTTCAGTGGCATGATTAGAATCAAATGTTTCTTAATGTGGTGACTTAACGTGGTACAGCTGCCACACCCTTCTGTTCTGGGAAGGCAGACCTGCCCTGCTGCCTTCATTTGGGTGGATGTCTGTATGAGTGAATGAGGAGGACTGTTCCACAAATGCTCAGTTGCTCAGGCCCCAAATAAAACTTGGAGCTGGGCCTGACCCTTTGAAAGGTTTGTTTTAGAAACACATTGTCCTTGCGATACACTCCACAAATCCAGCGGGCAGGCGATTCCTGCAGTCGGTCCTGTTGTTATATACACTGTGACATGCAGAATCGTGCTACAAGCTGTTTCACGTACTCTCCCCTTCCCCACTGTTCATCAGCTGTGAAAAATGTCTCTGTCGCAAGACTTGTGAATGCCATAAATTCCCCACTGGGATTTGAAGTCCAGCAAGCGAGTCAACCCTGCCCTCAGTAGCAGAAGAAAAGCAGTTCTGTTCCAAAAGCTACAAAAATACTGGAGCGTCTCCAGCTCTGGGCTGAGCTATTGAAGAAGAAGTAGTGTGAAACCACTGGCTACATGGCAAGGAGCCAAACAGGACCTCAGATGCTGGAGTCAGCAAAAGCAGGGTCAGGCAGGCACATTTATCGGACAAGATAAATAATTGCCCAGGATGCTTTGTTGGGGGGGGGGATGGGGGACACACATGGACAACAACACTCGGATCACCACTCCTGTCTCTGCTGTAGCCGCCAACTTCTAGTCTGTGGTAGGTCCTCTTTTTAGTTTCCCAAAAATGTTGTGGGGGAGAGGGAAGGTGGGGACAGGAAAGGAATGACTATTTAATTGCAGAGGCTACTGGGCAACTAGCTAACATTCTCATGACAACAAAATCAAGTTACGGGACCCTCTGCTAACTGTAGTCCCTAACATTAACCACACAATGCATGTCAATGCCTTTCAGTGCTGTCCAGTGAATTCCTTTGCAAACCATTGCTGAATTTTCTGGTCAATATAACGGTGACTGAGGTGAAAGTGTCAACAGCTTCTAAAATTTAACATGATCACAGCCCAACACACGTTTTGGTGCCTTAAAAATCAGACCTATTCTTGGATATATATTTGGGGCACTGGTTCCAAAAATGGCTTCGGTTTTGCCCTATCAGCGCCAGTTTTGGAGATACGCTTTTCATAGATTCAATGGAATTTCAACAGGCCACCAATGCCATTTTTGGAAACAGCATCCCAAATATATCCAAGAATAGGTCTAACTTTCAAAGCATCAGAATTAAAAAAAAATTTTTTTTGTTGGGCTGTGCATTTCTATTACACTTTCCTACAGCACAGGACTCAAAGCATTGTTCAGTAATTGGGGGGAAAAGTCAGTTGCACCTACAGCCCAATCCTATGTATGTCTACTCAGAAGTAAGGCCCAAATCTTAACCAACATTCCAACTCTGTGCCAATGGGGTGTGTGCTGCATCCTGCAGTTGAATTGCTGAGGCTTCCTCAAGGTAAGAGAATGATTGTTCCCTTACAGTGGAGCTGCATTGCCCTTACCTCAGTGCTGGAAAGTTGGTTAGGATTGAGCCTTAAGTCACATTATAGTCAGTGGGGCTTAGGGCCCAATTCTGAAGAATGCATGCCGGCTCACTGCCACCATACACTTCGCAAACGTGCCAGAAGGCACACCTGAGACTGTCAGCGCTGGCCCAGCACTGGAGCTGGGCCAGCGCTGGTCGGAGGCCAACAGACTGCCGCCCGACGCTCGCCCAGTGCGCCGGGTGGCAGAGAGGTGGAGATATGGGGGAAGGCGTTCTGGGGCGGAGGAGGGAAAGGCGTGGCAGGGGAGGGAGTGGGGTAGGAGGGGGCAGGACCACCAGAGCTCAGCTCAGCTGGATCCATAGCCCCATGTCAGACCATACAGCCTGACACAAGGTGTCTTTATTCTGGGCAGCTAAAGAGCTGGCGCAGAGTCGAGTAGCCCCATTGCAGGGCTCCTTAATTTACTCAGGGGAAGGGTCCCCTTCCCCCAAGGAGGAAGCATGCCCAGCATGCTCAGGATGCCGCAGCAGCATCCTGGTACCGCAGCAGCATTTTGGTACCACGGCAGCCCTGGGCAGCTCAGGATTGGGCTGCCCATCTCATGTAGGTGTGCATAGGACTGCAGCCCTAGTTCTCTTTTTGCTTCTCTGGGGAAGGGCTGTGGCTCAGTGACTTGCTATGCATGCGGAAGGTTCCAGGTTCAATCCCTTGTGTGAAAGCTGTGAACTATTTCCAAGTAGGCCAGGAAAACAATTCTTGTTTTGTAGAGCTGCTGCCAGTGTTTGTTGGCATTCTTGACTTATATGGACCAATGGTCTGACTCAGTGTAAGGCAGCTCCCTACAGTCTGACCTTCTGCAGACTTAATAACCTTAGGTCGCAATCCTAAATCCTTAGGTCGCAATCCTAAATCCTTATGTCAGTGCACTGGCACAGCAGTGCCAATGGGACATGTGCTGCATCCTGCAGTTGGGTGTCACTCATGGAGGCCTCCTCAAAGTAAGGAAATGTTTGTTCCCTTCCCTCAGAGCTGCATTGCCTTTCCACTGCACTGCATTTCCAGTGCTGCATTTCCACTCCCTCAGAGCTGCATTGCCTTTCCACTGCACTGCATTTCCCGTACTGCATTTCCACTCCCTCAGAGCTGCATTGCCTTTCCACTGCACTGCATTTCCAGTGCTGGAAAGCACTGACATAAGGGATTAGGATTGCACTCTTATTCTGCTTGAGTTTGTGCCTCTGACCTCATTCACTGCTGTTGACTTCTTGGTCTGGGCTATGTCTCTGATCCCTCCTACTTTTGTTCATTGTTTTTGATTTTGATTGTATAGTCTGACCTGGTCCATGCACATGCTTCTGGCCCATGTGCATGGACCAGGTCAGACCTGACCAACCACTTGTAGGCCTAATCCTTTCATTCCCCCCGCCCCAAAGGATGGCATCCAAAACAAAGGGCACAATCCTAATGAACTTTCCAGCACTGACATGGCTGTACCAATGTGGTGTGCAATGAATCCTGCAGTGGGGAGACAGTCAAGGGGGCATCCTCAAGGTGAGGGCATGTTTGCTACCTTACCTTGGGGCTGCATTGTGGCTAAGTCAGTGCTGGAATGTTGGTTGGGATTGCGCCCAAAGCTTCCCCAGTCAATCTCAGTGGGCAGGAAGTGGAAAATATGGAGAAGGAGGAGTGACACCGCTGTGGCAGGAAGGGTAGCATTGGCTGAACTCATCCTCAGAATGCAGCCTGTCCACTCGGAACCACAAGCAATTGTCTGTTTAAACTCTGACTCATCAAGGGAGTAGGCTGGGAGTTGCAGGACAGCACAGCATGGGAGATGTAATCCAGGAATTCTTCAGATGCCTCTTCAGCCCTCACTGAGGCAGTAAACATGTGCCTGGAGAGTGCATTTCAGGCTGCAGATTGGGAGCTCATACCACGGTATGTGCCTCCATTCAAAAGAATCCTTCTACACAAAAAACAAAGGTAGAACTTTGAAATAGAAAATTAGAATAGTTTTGTCTGACACGTGGATGCTTTCTATTATGTCGAGGAGCAGGGTGACGCATTGACAGAGATGTGAGGGCAAAGGGTGGGGCTGACAAACCTTTTTTTTTTCTTTGCTTCCTATGCATACCAGTTCACTCCACAGGGCCTTCTAGCTCAGTACTGCCTCTGCTCCCTGGCAGTAGCTCTCCAGGGTTTCAGACACAGATTTCCCCTCCCAGGAGTGACCAAATGTCATAGCCGCAAAAGAGGACAAGGCACCCCTAAATGTAAGATATCCAAGAAAAATACGTAATGAAATAAAACCTAAAAACACTTGTCTATTGATTTCACGTGTTTAATTTAAACAATAAATTAAACAATAATATTATTTATTATTAAATTTTAAACTATATTACATATTATTTATTAGATAGTATGTATTAATTACAAGAAGGCTCTGCACTGCCTGCAGGGGCCTGCTCACAGGGAAAAGGAGGACATTTAAGTTCTTTTCCAGGACGGAAGGCTAAAAAAAAGATAACATGTCCTGGGAAAAGAGGACATTTGGTCACCCTACACCCTACCGTACCTGAAGGTATGAGGGACTGAACACAGGAACTTCTGCGTGCAAAGCATAGATCCTCCCACTGAGCGATGATTCCTTCCTCTCTTAGGTCCCCACTTGCTGTGATGATAAAGATGTACTTTATAGAACCATCATGAGGATTTCTAAGGTATCATGGGAGAATGGTTTCAAATATCAAAACACTTATACTAATTATAACATTACACATAACAATAACTTTACCAAAAGTTCAAAGGGGGTGGTGGGCTACATTTTTAATGCACATCTTAAGAACATAAGAACAGGCCTGCTGGATCCGGCCGTAAGCCCATCTAGTCCAGCTTCCTATATCTCACAGTGGCCCACCAAATGCCTCAGGGAGCACACAAGACAAGAGACCTGCATCCTGGTGCCCTCCCTTGCATCTTGCATTCTGACATAACCCCCATTTCTAAATGGAGAGAACAATCCTGGTCTGACTCTTGTTGCTTAATCCTATGAGCACTTTATGCTGGCAGAGTGAGTGTTCCGTTGGCATGGCAAGCTTTGTGTCTGTTGCAAACATGACACTGCTGGCGCGGGTGGCCTGGCCACCATCACAAGTGGTGAGCAGCTTGGCTCACAAGAGGATGGACTAGGCCTTCCCACAGGAGAAGGTAAGAACACACAAGGGATGGGGGGAGAGTAGAACAGAGCAGGGCAAGAAAAAGAGTGGATTGGGGCCGGGAAGGGGGTAGGTTCAGTGGCGGCAGCACCCGTCAAATCCTAACCTGCTTCCCTGGCCTAATCCACTTTCACAGGTCAACGCAGACTTGTGCCAGCTATAGAGCAGATGCAGGTCCAAGTTGACCCATGACGGATGCTGGGGCTTACCCCAGAGCAAGGGAACAAATGTTCCTTTACCCCGAGGAAACCTCAACATGCTGAAATTCCCACCCACCCCCCACTCCCTGGAATACAGCAGAAGCCATATTGGCACCACTGCATTACCATGAAGGGAGTTCATTAGGACCGGGTTGTTTTTCCCAATAGGGCTCTCAGAGACATTCACTTCAGATTAAAACCTAAAATAATCCATGTTAAAAATATCGCAGCACCCCATGACAATGAAGTACTTTTATTAGAAAGAATAACCTTCATTGTTACCTTTATTAAAATTATAAATATTATTATCATAAAACACCTTTATTAAGAACAACTAAGCGCCCAATCCTAATCAGTGCGTGCCGGCTTACTGCTGGTCCACACTGTCACAAATGTCCTGTAAGGCACATTTGTGAAGCCCCAGCACTGGCAGAGCTAGGGCTTCGCAAACCTGCCTTACAGGATATTTGTGACAGTGTGAACCGGTGGACCTCCAGGCGGTGCAGAGGCAGGTTGGGGCGTGGGGGGAGGAGGCATTCTGGGGCAGGGGGAGGCTTGGAGAGTGGGGAGAGAGTAAGGAGGAGGCATGCTGGGGGAGGGAGCGGGGTGGCAGGGAGGTGGATCCTGAGCCTCCGTTCTGGGTAACCGTAGAATCAAGCAGCCCGATTGCGGGACGAAAGTCCCCTTCTCCTAAGGAGCCACCGGCACTGCCCAGATAGCACTTAGGAAGCAGCAGCAACTATTTTTGGCTCCGCTGCAGCCCTGCACATCAGGAAGCTCAGGACTGGACTGTTAGTTGGAAACCTTCAGTCTCGAGAGACTATGGTATCGCGCTCTGAATGGTGGTTCTGGAACAGTGTCTACATATATACATATTGGCAACCTTCAGTCTCGAAAGACTATGGTATCGCGCTCTGAAAGGTGGTTCTGGCACAGCGTCTAGTGTGGCTGAAGAGGCCAATCCGGGAGTGACAATCCCTTCCACACCGGGAGCAAGTGCAGTCTGTCCCTGGTCTGTCTCCCTGGCTATGGGCCTTCCTTCTTTGCCTCTTAGCCTCAGACTGTTGGCAAAGTGTCTCTTCAAACTGGGAAAGGCCATGCTGCACAGCCTGCCTCCAAGCGGGCCGCTCAGAGGCCAGGGTTTCCCACTTGTTGAGGTCCATCCCTAAGGCCTTCAGATCCCTCTTGCAGATGTCCTTGTATCGCAGCTGTGGTCTACCTGTAGGGCGCTTTCCTTGCACGAGTTCTCCATAGAGGAGATCCTTTGGGATCCGGCCATCATCCATTCTCACGACATGACCAAGCCAACGCAGGCGTCTCTGTTTCAGCAGTGAATACATGCTAGGGATTCCAGCACGTTCCAGGACTGTGTTGTTTGGAACTTTGTCCTGCCAGGTGATGCCGAGGATGCGTCGGAGGCAGCGCATGTGGAAAGCGCTCAGTTTCCTCTCCTGTTGTGAGCGAAGAGTCCATGACTCGCTGCAGTACAGAAGTGTACTCAGGACGCAAGCTCTGTAGACCTGGATCTTGGTATGTTCCGTCAGCTTCTTGTTGGACCAGAATCTCTTTGTGAGTCTGGAAAACGTGGTAGCTGCTTTACCGATGCGCTTGTTTAGCTCGGTATCGAGAGAAAGAGTGTCGGAGATCGTTGAGCCAAGGTACACAAAGTCATGGACAAGCTCCAGTTCATGCTCAGAGATTGTAATGCAGGGAGGTGAGTCCACATCCTGAACCATGACCTGTGTTTTCTTCAGGCTGATTGTCAGTCCAAAATCTTGGCAGGCCTTGCTAAAACGATCCATGAGCTGCTGGAGATCTTTGGCAGAGTGGGTAGTAACAGCTGCATCGTCGGCAAAGAGGAAGTCACGCAGACATTTCAGCTGGACTTTGGATTTTGCTCTCAGTCTGGAGAGGTTGAAGAGCTTTCCGTCTGATCTGGTCCGGAGATAGATGCCTTCTGTTGCAGTTCCAAAGGCCTGCTTCAGCAGGACAGCGAAGAAAATCCCAAACAAGGTTGGTGCAAGAACACAGCCCTGCTTCACTCCACTTCGGATGTCAAAAGGGTCTGATGTGGAGCCATCAAAGACAACAGTGCCCTTCATGTCCTTGTGGAAAGATCTGATGATGCTGAGGAGCCTGGGTGGACATCCAATCTTGGGGAGAATCTTGAAGAGGCCGTCTCTGCTGACCAGGTCGAAAGCCTTTGTGAGATCTATGAAGGCTATAAAGAGTGGCTGTCGTTGTTCCCTGCATTTCTCCTGCAGTTGTCTAAGGGAGAATACCATATCAGTGGTGGACCTGTTGGCTCGGAATCCACACTGCGATTCTGGATAGACGCTCTCTGCAAGTACCTGGAGCCTCTTTAGTACAACTCGGGCAAACAGCTTTCCTACAACGCTAAGGAGAGAGATGCCGCGGTAGTTGTTGCAGTCACCCCTGTCACCTTTGTTCTTGTACAGCGTGATGATGTTTGCGTCCCTCATGTCTTGAGGTACTCCACCTTCTCTCCAGCAGAGACAGAGGATTTCATGCAGCTCAGTGACGATGATCTCTTTGCAGCATTTTAGGACTTCAGCAGGGATGCTGTCTTTTCCAGGTGCCTTGCCAAAGGCAAGGGAGTCCAGGGCCACGTGAAGTTCTTCTAGGGTTGGTTCACTGTCAAGCTCTTCCAGCACAGGCAGGCACTCAATGTTGTTCAGTGCTTCTTCGGTGACTACGTTTTCTCTGGAATATAGCTCAGAGTAGTGCTGCACCCAGCGTTCCATCTGCTGCGCCCGATCCTGGATGACCTCGCCTGTGGCAGACTTCAGAGGGGCAATTTTCCTCTGTGTTGGACCTAGTGTGGCTGAAAAGGCTGATTCAGGAGTGACAATCCCTTCCACACTGGGAGCAAGTGCAGTCTGTCCCTGGTCTGTCTCCCTGGCTATGGGCCTTCCTTCTTTGCCTCAGTCTGTTGGGCAAGTGTCTCTTCAAACTGGGAAAGGCCATGCTGCACAGCCTGCCTCCAAGCAGGCCGCTCAGAGGCCAGGGTTTCCCACCTGTTGAGGTCCACTCCTAAGGCCTTCAGATCCCTCTTGCAGATGTCCTTGTATCGCAGCTGTGGTCTACCTGCAGGGCACTTTCCTTGCACGAGTTCTCCATAGAGGAGATCCTTTGGGATCCGGCCATCATCCATTCTCATGAAATGACTGAGCCAATGCAGGCATCTCTGTTTCAGCAGTGCATACATGCTAGGGATTCCAGCTCGTTCCAGGACTGTGTTGTTTGGAACTTTGTCCTGCCAGGTGATGCCGAGGATGCGCCGGAGGCAGCGCATGTGGAAAGCATTCAGTTTCCTCTCCTGTTGTGAGCGAAGAGTCCATGACTCGCTGCAGTACAGAAGTGTACTCAGGACGCAAGCTCTGTAGAGCTGGTGTGGACCTCTGTAGGCCTGGTGTTCCGTTAGCTTCTTGTTGGACCAGACTCTCTTTGTGAGTCTGGAAAACGTGATAGCTGCTTTACCGATGCGCTTGTTTAGCTCGGTATCGAGAGAAAGAGTGTTGGAGATCGGTGAGCCAAGGTACACAAAGTCATGGACAACCTCCAGTTCATGCGCAGAGACTGTAATGCAAGGAGGTGAGTCCACATCCTGAAGGACATGTGGTAAGATGTCATGAAATTCCAAGCTCTTTGTCAGGCTAGATGTTCAGCAACCACCATCACTCCTTTTGCTTAACATTCAGTTGACAACATTCCTGAAGAACTCAAAAGTTCATGACATGGGAAGTGAGCAGTCTCATTCCTGGCATGCCCAATGCAGTCTCTCTAGGCTCCCAAGTCCTGACTTGCTAAATGAATTAATAATGATGATAAGAATGAATGGATAAATGAACAAACACATTAATACTGCAGGTTACAAGGATCAACATAAATAACAAGCGACTACCAGTCTTAAGACCAGCCCTGCAAGTCTCACCAGACAAGTGAACAGGCACATGAAAGGATCAAACATGGACCCAGGTGATAAGAACTGAGCATATTTAGCAAAGGTGGAAACAAACAAAGGCTGCGTATGTCTCAGGAACCCGGGTTTGTTCATGCTGTTCTGTCATATTGCTCTTGCTACACCCCTAATTCCAGAATCTTGCCAAGAAATCTTAACCACAGGAGCTTCACTTCAGTTCAGGATGCCAGGTTCAGCAGTGAACACTCAATGGTCTTATTAAGAGTTGGAAGGAGAGGCATGTGAAACGTGACATACTCCCTGTTCGCAAGCCTTGTTGTTCCTTGTTTCAGTAATGGAGGGGTGGAGTGATGACGTGGGAAAGAGGAATTTGGAAGTCAGCTGTGGCAAGACATGAGGACATCTAATGCAGATGAGTTTAGATCCCATTCATTTCAATATACATCCCAAGCTACATCTATAGCTCAAAGCTGGAGACAATTTCTTATATTTATGTCCCTGCTTTACATGGGAATGGAACAGACAGGTTGATAAAAGACCTGTCTAGCTTGGCCCCTCAGTTCACATGGGGTGCTGCCCAGGTTTCTTGGGCCTCATGGTTGCACTCATGGAAAGTGAGTGTGTATGCCCCAGAACATGTCCAACACTTTCTCTGTATTTGTGCATTGAAATGGAAAATCAGTAGTGGTGAACATGCTGTTGTTCAGGGAATTTACCTGCCATGACCGATCTCACAGAAAAATCCCAGGGTTTCCACAATGTGCTTGACTCATGGTCCCTTTTTACAGATGGAGAACTTTGCCCAAGGTCATTCAGAAAGCCCACAGCATAAACTGGATTGATATATTTATTTTATCCTATATCCCACTCTATCTCAGATGTGCGGGACAAGTAACGACATAAATATAAAAGATGAGAAAATAATGTCCAGGGTTGGCAACTGGAATGGCCAGAGAGCCAAACAGAGATACTCCAGAGCCACCCCTGCGCAGCCACCATGGGCTTCCCTCAAAAATTAAAGGGAATATTGCTTCTGAGTAGACATACATAGGACTGTGCTGTTAAATACTGATGGAAGACACAGAACACTTTCGACCTGCAAAGACGGGAGTGGACTAATATATGTGGTACAGTATGTGTACCTGGTTGTTTCCCTTCTCCCTTGAAACCATCCATAGAGTTAAAAAACAGGATGATTGCATAAACACAGGGGGGGGGGAACCTGCAATAAGGCATTAAAGATTTTGCAAGAGTTGCAAGAAAATGACAACCTGTTCAGTTATGCACAGATTGCCTTGTTATGCAAAGACTGCCTAGTTTTGTTTCTGCTGGGGAGGGGCAAGGAGCTATGTAGGGCACTGGAACCTGCACTCTGAAATCCTGCTAACACAACTCTCCCCCGCTTCTGAAATCTCACACTTTCAAGACAATCTTTGCAGCCTTAAGAGCGAAAAAGTTGACTTCCTTTCAAATGAAAACAGAAGTTTTCAAGACGCTGAATTGTGAAACATTGCAATCTTGTTTTTAATGTAGGTTACAGGTGTTTGATGAAGACCAAATGGATTGGCTGAAATTATTCCTTGTACCTGTACTGTATTGCAGATACTCTTCCCCCCTCTCTGAGCTGTCTGAGTTACTGAGCTCAGCTCTCTGAGCTGTCTGTGACAGATCAGGAGAGAGATCTCAGGGTGGTGGTGGACAGGTCGATGAAAGCGTCAACCCAATGTGCGGTGGCAGTAAAGAAGGCCAATTCTACGCTTGGGACCATTAGAAAACGTATTGAGAACAAAACGGCTAATATTATAATGCCGTTGTACAAATCTATGGTAAGGCCACACCTGGAGTATTGTGTCCAGTTCTGTTCCTCACATCTCAAAAGGGACATAGTGGAAATGGAAAAGGTGCAAAAGAGAGTGACTAAGGTGATTACTGGACTGGGGCACTTTGCTTATGAGGAATGGCTATGGCGTTTGGGCCTCTTCAGCCTAGAAAAGAGACGCCTGAGGGGGGACATGATTGAGACATACAAAATTATGCATGGGAAGGATAAAGTGGATCAAGAGATGCTCTTTACACTCTCAAATAACACCAGAAGCAGGGGACATCCACTGAAATTGAGTGTTGGGAGAGTTAGAACAGACAAAAGAAAATATTTCTTTACTCAGTGTGTGGTTGGTCTGTGGAACTCCTTGCCGCAGGATGTGATGACGGCATCTGGCCTGGATGCCTTTAAAAGGGGACTGGACAAGTTTCTGGAGGAAAAATCCATTACGGGGTACAAGCCATGATGTGTATGTGCAACCTCCTGATTTTAGAAATGGGCTGTGTCAGAATGCCAATGCAAGGGAGGGCACCAGGATGCAGGTCTCTTATTATCAGGTATGCTCCCTGGGGCATTTGGTGGGTCGCTGTGAGATACAGGAAGCAGGACTAGATGGGCCTATGGCCTGATCCAGTGGGGCTGTTCTTAGGTTCTTATGCTTGTGCAGGAGCACAGATAATGATTGCTATCATTATTATATAATATATAAAATATTTATATACTACTTCTCAACAAAAAAAGTATTTCACAAACAATTTACATAGCAAAATAAATCAATAAATGGTTCCCTGTTCCCAAAGAGCTCACAATCACAAAAGCAAAAAGATGCAAAAGAGACACAGTGCACAATCCTAAGCTTGTCTACTCAGAAGTAAGTCCCATTGCATTCAATAGGGCTTACTCCCAGGAAGGTGTGGATAGGATTGAGCTCACAAGCAACAGCCACTGCAAAAAAAAGCCACGCTAGAGTGAAAAGGAACCATTGCTTTGCTAAATATATGAGGACACCTCTTTAGAAAGATGACTGCATCCCTGGAGATTTTCCTTCCAGTTCTTAAAAGTAAAAAAAGATTCATCTGAGAAGCTTCAAACCCCTATGCAGTACTGTAATATTCTTGCACCCCCTAGTGAGGCACTGATGTATTAGCTTCCTCCAAGAACAGAACCTGATGGTGAGGTGTGCTTTTGTCACTAACAGAAAGCAGGACCAGTGGTGTTCTCCACCACTGAGCTGCCCAAGGGCACACCTCCAGGGATGCTGCCCCCCACGCCTTATGCCTCCCCTTCTGGGTGTTCTGAGGACCAGGAAGGCCATGTGCTTCTAAGGCCTTCTGGAAGTCTATCTGACACTAGAAAGTTGGAAGGGATTGGGCCCTAAATGGAGGAAGGGACAGTCCATCCATTAGGCAAGATGACGTGAGTTGCATTAGTGGCAGATTGAGGGGGGTGAGAGGGTGGCAGATTTGGGGTGTCCTTCATCCAGAGTCTATCTCTACCGCCACCTCTCTCCAGCCTGCCACAGATGCAACCTGCATTGATCTGCTTTTCCAACCACTAAAAGCAAGTGGAAAGTGAATCATCCACCTCCTTACCTTGCTCCTGGTGCAGTTTCTTCAACAAGGGAAATGCAGGACTTCTGGCTTATTTATAGGGATCACGGAAACAGAGGAGCTCCTTTAAATCAAACAGGAGGTCCTGCACTTCCACAACTGATGAAACCCCAAGAGGAGTGCTGTGAAAAATGAGTAGAAGTGGTGGTCCTGAGGCAGCATCAGGCAGTGTTCCAAGTTGTGCTGCCGCTGAATAAGGGGATGTGACAGAGATTTATATTATTAGGAATACTGTAGAAATGGGGATATTTTTCTCCTTCTCCACTAATAATAGACTACAGGATCATCCAATTATGTTAATTGGCAGTATGTTTAGACCTAGTAAAAGGAAGCACAACTCATAATTAACGTGTGAAATTCAGTGCCACAAGTCACAGTGGCTAATTTAGATGGCTTTTAAACAGGATTGGGCACAGTTTTAGAAGCTAGTTCTAGCAACAACTATTAGCCATGACTTCTAAATGGAACCTCCACATAAATAGGCAGTATACCACTGAATATCAGATGCTGGGACAGGCATAACAGGAAAGGCCATCACCTCCATGCCTAGCTTGTGAGTTTCTAGAATTATTTAGCTGGCCACTGCTGGAAACAGAATGCCAGTCAACAGACAAGATGGACCCAGCAAGGCAATACTTAGGCTGAGATGATTTCTTGGTGCTGTTTAGCATTGGGGGGGGGGGTATATGTTTTATGTGACCATATGGTGCTGGAATGGCAGTGCACAACTAGTATGTAGTTGTAAAGGGTTGTTTCTTGTCAGTCAGCACTGGTGGACCAGCATTGGGGTCTACATCATTTGCTAGCGTCAGGGTCCCAGAGTTCTCAGAAGGGCTGGTTGCAGACCCAAAGACTACTGCTGCACCACTAGCCTTTTAGTGGTGCTGGAAGACCGACTCTCTTGGGGCCTACCCAGGTAGGAGGGGGCTATAGAGGGCAATTTGCTGAAGGCTCCCTGAAACCTGGAGCTGACCCAGTAAGGAAGTGACTATTCTAGAGGTCAGTAATGCTGGCAGAAGACAGTTGAACTGTTTCACAGTGCTCTCTGGAACATTTGGATTGTATATTAGATTGTATTCTTTATGATCACTATTGTATTTTATTTTTCTTTGGTTGCCAGCCACCTTGGGTCTCTTTTGTAAAACAGAAAGGCTGGATATCAATATTTTAAATTGATAACTGAGGTCGGATTGATCAGTTGTGTTCCAAAGTATTGGGTGCTACTGAGCTACACATTTGAGATGATGTTATGTGGAGCCGGATACTTCTCTAAAGTTATAACAGGATTTTTGAATGGCGTTTCTGGATCTACTGAGGGGTCCTATGTGCTAATGGAAGACTTCTGTTCTATAAAGTCCCAGATCCCAATCCTATCCGATTTTCCAGTGCCAGTGCAGCTGTGCCAATGGGGCATGCACTGCATCCTGTGGTAGGGAGGTAGTCACAGAGACCTCCTCAAGGTATGGGAACATTTGTTCCCTTACCTTGTGGCTGCATTGCAGCTGCACTGGTGCTGCAAAATTGGATAGGATTGGGCCCCCAATGAGCTATGAGTTGTACAGATGAGAGGTTATTTACATGACTAGAGGAGCACCTTTTTCAAGTTATCAGGCTATTATACCCCCCAACATTTGACAATACTGGTATATTAGTTTTTAATTAAATGAACAAGTCATCCAGACTAGCACTCCTCTCATATATACAGCCCAATCTGGAAGCCCCACTGGGTTCAATAGGAACTGCTCCCAAGTAAGTATATAGTATGGATTTTACAAGCTGTGCAACATGAAACAATGCATCCCACTGCAGTCCATGGGAGACTACTGTCAGGTAAGTGGGTATAGGATTCGAGCAGTGGTTTCCAACCTTTAGGAGCCCACGGACCATTGAGGCAAAAATTGGAATAATCATGGAGCACATGAAACCCCCCCCCATACCAAAAATACAATTAAATTTGGTAGTCCGGGGGGGAGGGGGTTGCACTCAGCAAGATGCTGGAAGTGCCTACTGAGGCTGTGGGCAGTCTGTTCTCTGACCTCTCTGGTGGTTCAGCAGTGGTTCTCACACATTTAGCATGGGGATCCACTTTTTAGAATGAGAATGTGTCGGGACCCACTGGAAATTATGTCACAACCGGAAGTAACATCATCAAGCAGGAAAAATTTTAACCATCCTAGGCTGCAATGCTACCCACACTTACCCAGGAGTAAGTCTCATTTACTATCACTGTTAAAAGAATATACATAGTAGCTTGTAGGCACTGGCATGCCTATTGTTAAAAGTACAGGTCTATAACATTGCCCCAGATGCAGCCACATACCATGGTAGCATCAAGTCTAATATATTAAAAATAAAATATTGAAATGAATGGGGACCCACCTGAAATTGGCTTGTTACCCACCTGGGGGGTCCTGACCCACAGTTTGAGAAACACTGTGAGGAATGCTTGCTTGATGAGACAGCAATATTCCCCCCCCCCCGTGTTTGCACTGCTTTACTTAATGAGGGCTAGAACCTTAAGCCTATCACGAAGCTCCATGAGTCACTGCGCTGCACAGCAGCCTGCATAGAAGAGATTCTCCCCCTCCCCCCCTGCCCAAGCTAATGCAGGCATTCGCCACGCCTCCTTCCTCCTAATGGTCCTGTGTTCCTCCCAGGATGCAGTGCACGAGATCCATGATGGCTGCCCCCTTACAGCTGAGTATGGCTAAGCAACCTCTATGCATCTGCTTGCAGGTATCTGGAGAAGCCTTGAGCAGGCTGTGAATTATGGAGGGGGGGATGGGGGTGAGGGTTTTCTCTTGATCTGTGACTGAGTAGCTCTCTTCTTCCCTTGTTCTGATGCTATGGAGGCTGCTAATGGTGAAAGCCTCCCATTCCCTGCACAAAAGGACATGCATGCCTATTCCCCTGTGTTAGTGATTCCCAACCTGGGGTATCTACCCCCAGGGGTACTTGCTAGGACCTTTAGGGGTACTTAAAAAAAAAAAAAAACTGAATAATGGTAGGAAAAGGCAATGGAGGCTGTAATAATGAAAGCCACTGGCATGCCTATTCCCCTTTGCCAGTGGTCCCCAGCCTGGGGTATGTGTACCCCCAGGGGTACTAGCCAGGACCTTTAGGGGTGCTTGAAAAAAAACGGCGGAAAAAGGCAGGTCTGTATTAGTATGCCTTGCAGAGCTGGCAAGGCCAGAAGGGCGGTAGCTAGCAGGCTTGCAAAACCCCCGTTAACTGTTAGTTTTTGGTGACCACATCCTATATTATCAGATATGTTGAAAGCCTATAAATTTGAAATAACAGCAGCTATATTAATTGCAAATGTTTTCCTAATACGAGGGGTACATTTTCCAGTTTATGGAAATGGGCTGCCAGGGGGTGCACAAGTGAAATAACATTGGGAACTACTGCCTTATGCCCTTCCTCTCCCTTTGCCTTGTATATTTTCCCCCTGCCACTTAGACTAAACAACATTATTTACCAGCCCCTACCTTTTATTCTTTCCTCTCCATTCAGTATGTTGAGGACTGGAGTCGGTCAGAGAGGGGATGTTTGGACAACTTTTTTCTGCTTTTTATTAGACAAGATCAACACAATTAAATATGAATAGTTATTCACATTGTTTGAGGAAAGGAATCTGTGTGTGTGTGTGTGTGTGTTTCTGCTTTAGGAAGGAGTTTGAGTTTTACATATTAAACTCATTTTTGCCTGGCCCATAGGTGTACACATTTGGTCCCTGTTGCATATATGGAACATTAGGCAGAAATGGCTTAAGGATTGCCACAAATTCAGTTGATGCAACTTTCCACATACGGAGTGGAGGGAAGCTTCCCCTGCTTAATTTGTATCTGCTTTGTAGTTATAAGACCTTGAGGAAGGACGGGGAAGTTTGAGAATAAAGGAAAATCTCTATGTGAATATAGACACAGTGCTGTATTTGGGTGTGCATGTTTGGCGGGGGGGGGGAAGGGAAGGTGTGTTGTGTGCTTGGTTTTGAATAGATACTTTTGTGTACGTGTTCCTTGTATCTCTTTGCTGTGAAAAGAGTTGGTTGTGTTTGTGAACTCCTTGTTTTGGGGAAGGGGTTTGTTATTATTATTGCCAGTTATTTATATACCACTTTTCAACAAAAAGTTCACAAAAGGGCTTACAGAGAAAAATCCAATAATGAATGACTCCCTGTTCCAAAAGGCCCCACAATCTAAAAAGATGCAAGAACACCAGCAGGCAACCACTAGAAAAATCACTGCTTCGGTGAGGAGGGCCAGTTACTCTCCCCCTGATAAATAAGGTGTACCCACCTGAAAAAAATGTCTCCTACCCAGTTAGCAGAGACTGTATCTCACATACACCTCTCCTAAACAAGAGGAAATTTGTGTACAAGCTCATGCTTGGCAAATAAGAAGTTATCACTATATCTATTTAATAGGAGGAAAACCTATTTTTCCCCCATTCATGCACTTAAAAGTCCATTGCATGAATTGAATGTGCATCTAATAGACTGAGTATACTGACTAACTGTATGTGCTTGGCTTTGGAGAAAATCAACTTGACAGAAACGGATAAATAACTGAAATGTGAACAAATGCTGGATGTTTGATTTGTTGGTTCTTTTTTTCCTCCCCCAGCGTGTGGAATGTTTACTGAATCCTGCTCGCTTGGCTCCGTTCTCTCTTGTGGTGCCAGTGAGAACAAAGAAGCGCCATTTCATTCCCCCTTCTGTCAATGCAAAGTATGCTACTCCAGAAGAGCAAAAGAAGCATGCCAGGGCTGCAGGGTTTGTGGTCCCTCATGAGCAGTTGGCACGCCCCATGAATATTGCCTGCACAGGTGGGTAGTATTGATCTCTTATTTTAGGCAAGGAGCTAGAATGAGGTTGATCCCAGGATGTAAACCCCTGTGAAATCTTGGACCTTAAGCTATGTCGGTCGGTTGTGTTTGAAGATTTATACCTTGCTTCTTGATCAACATGGTTCCCAGAGTGACTAACAGCAGACGGATGTAGCCCTTTGTCCTGTGGCTGTCAGTAGCAGATGCCAGAAACACTTCTTGAACAAATGGCTTCTGAATCACCCTTGCCTTTCCCTACGCTGGCGACTAATCCTCTCACGTGCTTGTAACAGCTAAGTAGTTAGTAGAAGGCTCATTTGGAGGGTGGAAAAGTGGGGCAGAGATCTCGGAATAAATCAAATTTGAAAATGAGAATTCATGTGTATCTTAATTGTACCTCTCTTGCTTGAATTTTGAATTGCTTTTGGTTTGCTGAAGTAACCTAGCAGTGTGTGTCTTGTTTGATTCTATAGCTGGGATTTTCGATGCATATGTTCCTCCAGAAGGGGATGCTCGCATTTCGTCTTTGTCAAAAGAGGGTCTGAAGCAAAGGGCAGAGCAGCTCAAGCAGAATGCCGCATCACAGCTGGCGTACGTACTTCAAGCATCTGTCAGCCATTGTGTTTATCGCATCTGGCTATTTTGTGGCTATCAGTTTTCCCATGTCGCACGTGCTGTTTATGTCATCAGTCTCAAACAGCACCTTTCAACATTGTCAGTATTAAGGCTACTCAGAGCCCAATCCTAAGAGCTCTAGCGCTGGTGGTACACTTGTACCACCGGCGCTGGGTGTCACAAACATGCCGTAAAGCACACGTATGACACTCAGAGAGCAGGGAGCGTTGGCACTAGGCCTCAGCGCTGTGAAGTGGATGACAACGTGCCACAGATGTTAAGTAGCACCAGTAAGGGCAGTGGTGCAGCTTTTCATGGCTGAGGGGAGGTGTTCCTGGGTGGGGGGTGTGCAGGATGGGGGAGGGGCTGGCTCAGGAGAGGGCGAGACATGTGGATGCCTCCTTCCCCAGATCCTATCCCCCCCCTTGCACTGGGCTGCATAATCCAACATGGGGGGCAGATTATCTGCACCAGCAAAATACCTGGCACAGATGGTTTTTCCTTCATGATTTTTATTTCCTTTTTAAAATTGTTCTTGGCAGAATCCGAAAGGTCAAAGATCATGATCCTGACTTCAGCACTAAAACTTTTCCAGTAAAAGCCCAGGAAATCCTGATTGAAGCTCACAATAACTTGACAAAGTAAGGTGCTTTTGGATTTTTGCTGCTCTCCTGTCTCAGCCCCCTATGGAAGCACTATTGTCATAGCAGCTAAGTCTAATCTTGTTGTACTCAAAAAGCTGGTGATAGGAAAATAGGTTAACCTTTTTCATTGTCTATACTGTTTTCACAGAGGTTTTCAGAACTTTTCATGAGGCTCAGTTCTGTGAGAAGCTTGCATGGACCAGTGTTTTTTTTTAGCCTAAAATTATCTCATACCTGTGTATATACTACTGCAGTGCATAGGCATTTTCTAATGTCCTTCACCAAGTGCACATATCTGTACTGACAAAAGCGAACAGTAGACTACCATGATTTAAGGGTCTTCTCACGATTGTTCAGTGTTTACTTGATCATTTTGAAAATGATTAGAGTGTTTAAAAGATCAAGGGTCAGCAAATCCAGGCACAATGGTAACTACCTCTGACATCTGACCCTTCAGATAATGCAGTGGAGATGTGTTTTTCTGTGTCAGGTACAAGAAACCAATCTTGCAATCTCTTCTCTTCTTCTCCATTTGCACCCCCCCCCCAAAATGCTCTAGCATGCACAGAGAACTCAGGAACAGCGTCTCTTGCTTTGTGCTGCAGTTTTGTAGGAAGCAGATTCCATCAGAGGAACTCAGAATTCTGCTTTTTCCTTCTTGAAGTGAGACTGGGCACTGCTTCTCTCCAGAGTCCTCTAAAACATGCAGGAAGTTTGCAGCAGTAGGGGCCACAGATAGTACTTGACTATGGGCCCAATCCTATCCAGTTTTCCAATGCTGGTGCAACTGTACCAATGGGGCATGCACTGCATCTTGTTGTGGGGCAGCAGTCACAGAGGCCACCTCAAGGTATGGCAACATTTGTTCCCTAACCTTGGGGCTGCATTGCAGCTGCACCAGTGCTGGAAAATTGGATAGGGTTGGGCTCTATGTAGCCTATCCAAAATGTTTAGAATTCTGTTAAATATTGCAGCTGCAACTGGGTTCCTAGTGGGTGTTCTTAAAAAATAAAATAAAAAATTCTTCTGCTTTTCCCACTAAAAGCATCCCAAAGGAACATACCCCATAGGACATAATGAAAGAAATAGCAGTTAAATGTTGTAATGTCATTTTTGATTTTGTATCATTGTATTTATTATTTTATGGTTTTAGTTGTGATTGATTGTGAGACACCCTGGTTCCATAATGTAAGGAAAAAAGCAGGATTTAAATCCATAATTATACAGCATAACTGTATGTAAGCACTTCAGCAGTTTTCCCTTAGGCTGCCTAGATTATGAACTGTGTGGGTAAAAGAGGGCAATTCTAACCTACTTAAACCCCTAAAGAAAAATCCAGTGTTGGTCACCTTAATTCATGCAAGCACAACCTGGTTAACCAATAAGAGTTATCTCATACTGAGTAATCGAGAATAAAAACTCTGATCTTGAGTGTATGTTGTTGCAGTCTTCGAATATCTGTCTGTCTCTGTATCGGGGTGGGGGGCAGAGGGGGTAAGATACAGTTTCTTGAGAGTGCCAGTATCTGTAAAGATGATTTGGAATTTAGAGATCATTCTGTAGTGAGCATGTTTAATATAACAGGAGATATGAAAGGTCAACAAATCTTGTTGTTTTTGTATGTGTCTGTGCAGTGGTGTGTTCCAGGCTTTTGTTGTGTTTGCTGCTGACAGTCAAATACAAAATGTGTTTAGGAAAAAACAGTTGGAAAGTCTAAATGGTTCTCTTGGCAACTTCATATTCTTTTTCCTTCCCCTCTGCAGCTTTAACAAACAGAAGCTTCACTCCTTAGTGACTGAACGCTGCTACCCGGTAAATATCTAAGAGAATGTCTTGTGAAGTGATTACCCCCCCCCCCCAGTAATGATAACACTGACATACATGATGGGCTGGTAGTCTGTGTCCAGGTGGTCACCATTCCCAGCACTGAGTGGATTTAGATCTTCTTAACTTCAGCAAGGTAACTGGATCATGTGCTCTCAAATTGTGGACCAGGTAGATTTATAACCTGACCAATGTCAAACCATCCCTAGCCCTTCCACTGACCTGAACCCTCTTCTGCCTCCAGCAGCTGATGTTGTCCAGGTTTGGGAGCACCCTGTGTGCATAGTGTGTTGATTCTGGCCCCTGTGACTCTTTGATATTTTCAAGTAGCTACCCTCTTGGCATTTTTTGCAGCTGGTTCAGCTTGATGAGTCCAATTCAGTCAAGGGTAGCGTATAAAACTTTTAATTAGTGAACTAAATATAAATACTCGTTTTGTAGTTTCCCACCACAAATCCACTTTTATCGTTGGGATACCATCAGTCCCTGTTTCCTTCTTGTGTGATTGGAGGGAGAAGGGGAGGGTTCATGCAGGTGCTCAGAGTTTTTCCACATCTTTTGAAAGAGCTGAGATCATCACCTTGGATGCTAAAAGCAGCTGTTGAATTGCTAGGAAATGGTGCGGGGAAACAGATATAAGACTATCCGATGGAGCTTCGTGGAGTCGTTGGAGCCCCCTAGAGTGGTCCAAGTCCGATGCCCAGATATGGTGAGCAAGGGCAACCTGTATGGACAAGTGACAGTTCGAATGCACACCCGGCAGGTAAATTGTGTCTAAACATTCTCATTCTCCAGATGTGAAGTGTGTTTTTAGTCACTGCTTGATCCCAAAAACTTGCCACTCTCCCTGGCAGACTCTAGCTATCTATGACCGCTTTGGACGCCTGATGTATGGCGGAGAGCAGATACCAAAGGATGTCCTGGAGTATGTTGTGTTTGAGAGACACCTAGTCAACCCATATGGTCTGTGGAGGTTGCATGGCAAAATAGTTCCAGCTTGGGCACCACCGAAAGACCCCATCATCAAGGTACAGTGTTTTGGGTATCTTGCTCTAGCTTCTTTCTTATCCTTGTGCTCCATTTGCAAGGTATTCTCATGCATATGGATACAAGGCAGCATGTCTGTGCTTCTAGTTTACTTCCCTTGTAAGTGGCTAACTGCCATTCAACCCAAAGGGGGAAATTAAAATGCTGCACTTAGGGCAGTAATAGGTTTAGGGCAAGGAGGGTATAGAACAAACCCACCACCCTGACCATGAGTGATCTGGCCACCACTGACAGGGGACCCTCTGGAGAGTATCCCGATTCCCCCTTGAAAATAGCACCAGGGGGTAGGGGCAATAGGTTCCAACATTCACCCCCAGAACCACGATCCATAGAAGGAAGAAGTCAGTCCTCTGCCTTGCTTCTTTTCTCACTCCCCTTCCAGATTCAGCTTCTGTTTTGAGGCTCAGGAGCATTGCTTATCCCTTGATTGGCTTGAAAACCATTTCTGGTGTGTGAAATGCAGGAGGCAGAATCAGGTTTAGAAAAGCAAGCTTGGCCTGCTCTTCTTCAGGCATTGCCCTCTATGGTAGATACTGGAGGACAGTACTAGAATGCTCTATCCCTCCCTCTTGATTAGCTAGTGCAATATTGAAGGGTGGCTGCTGGAAACTGATGGCCCAATTTGTGTGGCTCTTCTTTTTTAACTTTGCAGACTGTGTTGATCCCGGGCCCAACCCTAGAACCTCTGCAAGAATATGAAGACGTCAGTTTTTCTGAAGCAGCACCAATTCAGCAGACCCAGTGGCACCAATAGTGCCAAAGAAATAGATCACTGAGGACAGAAGTTGATACCTTGGGCAGAGGAACTTGAAGCATGTGGTGCCAACCTTAGAAGCCTCTTGCATTTCATGTCCCTGTTCCAGTCCTGTCTGTGTATGGGAACATGTGCACGGCTGCTTTGCCTGCAAGAGTTTGATTCTGAGAACTTAAACACAAAGCTCCAAGCCTGGGGAAGTGCATGGGGAATTCATCAGCCCCCTAGATTTGCTCTTCAGTTTTCCTTGTGAGACCAATTGCTGTTTTCTTTCAAGCTCTGACTAAAATGACTTGATGCCCTTTGCTTTCAAGATTCTTATTTTCTTGATCAGTGTGTCTGCTTAAAAAAAATAAACCAAAAAACAATTTTTCAAACCTGCCTGTTGCATATTTTACGGAGAAAGCTGTGCTGCTATGACCAGGTAGGTTGGACCTGACAGTGGTTATAGATGGGGAGGGGGGGATTTGAGCACTCTGTACCTCTTCATAGGCACACATCTATTTTACAAATTGCAGGACTTCAGCTTAATGGTGAAGGCATAGCTGCCTTCTCAGCTCTTAAAAGTAAAACACAAAAACCCTGCAAATGGATGACCCTTCCAAATGAGATGTTCAGTTTTCAGTGAGTAGTAGCTGTGCATGATTTAGCCATCTTCCCCCAAGGAAATCCATAGTTTTCAGGCATATAACATTTTTCCAGTTGAGCCACTTCCTCTTACTGAAATAGAATTTTTAAAAAATGCTCAGCTAGGCTTGCTTTTGGAATTTGAAGTACTGACTTGACTGGGTTATGGTTGTGTAACAAGCAGAAGCTCCTGTTGTATAGTGTCCATAATGGCTAATAGTGCCCTACTCCTGCCATACCAAACATACCAAAATGCCCTTGCCAAGTTTTGACCTTGACATTTACACTCTGCTTATATACAGGAGCCTAGTGGGGACAACAACAGTGGATGACATGCAAAGGTAGATTTGAAAAGTGAGGTGAGAGAAAGCTCAGTCACATTTCTGCTGCTCAGTTGCCAAGGCTTCAGCGTCTTGCATGGCTTCTTGCTCTTTCCTTCGGGTACCATAAGCAGGGTAAATTATACATACAAAGCAAATAGATGCCAACTTATTCAGGGCATCCACCCCCTCTTGGCATGGAGTTTAGTGCAGCCTTCAGACTTATTTTTTTACCGCAAGGTACACTTAGGGCGCAATCCTAACTTGCGCAGGAACAGGCAAGCCAGGAGGCTTGCACTGTATCCAGTGCAGGATTGTGACCATCAGCAGCTTAGGCAGAGGCAAGGGGAAACTTTTCCCATTACCCCTGGGTAAGGGCTGCTGGCGCCTATGGGTCTCCTCAGACTTGTGCCACCTCCTGAGGTGGTACAAGTCCAAGGAGAGCAGCTTGAAGCCACTCTATTCTCCCTGGGAATGGGGGTTGGGATCCAGCATAACTACCGGATCCTAGCCCCGCTTCCCACCTGCCTGCACCCGGGGGCACCCATTGCCCTCCTTCCCCCCTGCCCAGGAACGCTTCCCTCCCTGCTCCTCCCTGCCCCCCATGCCTACCTTTCATCCTTGCATCGGCTCATCTGAGCCGATGCAAGGAGCTTGGGGGAAGCTGGCTTTTCAGAGCGCTGGCCTGGCTTCCTCCTGAGAAGGAAGTCAAGGGACTTGAGCCAGCATAGGGCGCAATTTGGATTGTGCCCTTAGTCTTTCTTGGTATGTAGCCAAGGTAACAAGCCCTCAGGGCAAGGCTGCATCATTTTTGTCCTCCAGTAAGGGCCTGGTGATCTGTTGGTAGTACTAAAAGAATGTTAAAACAGTTGCCTGAAGTGGTTCAAATCAGAGTCCCAGAGAGTCTCTGCAGGACAAAGGTTAAATGGAGTACAAAGTACAAGCCGGAGTGGAGAAACCAAGCACTGCAATGGGTCCTGCGTACAACGTTCTGCTTTCACCATGGGTGCTTTCTGCCCCTATGCAACTTTGGCTTGGAGGAAGTAAATGCAAGTCAGGGCACAGAATCCTGCCAGGGTCTTTTTGTGCACAGGCCTGTTTCCCCATTTCCTTGCCTGTCAGAAGCAAAGTTCTTAGGGCCCCTTCTAATGTTGTTAAGTGTACATTTAAGACGTTTTAATTGTAAATGTAGCAGATGTACTTGCGGATGCATTACACTGGTTTACCTGTCAGGACCTGTGGAGGAGCAGAACTGGGGCTGCCATGTGTCCATCTGTGAAACAGACCTCTGACATGGGTCACAGCAATTGATCTTGCAACTCTGTTTTGTTTTCTTCTACTGTCCAAAGAGGGGTTGGGTGGTGCCTCAGTTGTTTATACTCTAAAGTACTTCACAACTCTGTTGACTTATTGGGACAGCTAACTTACGTGCAGTCTTGGGCAGATTTGATAAATAGCCAGTCCCATTGGAAATGCATTTGGGATTCGGCTTCATTTGGTCTGATGGTTGTATTGCTGGGTATTTTCAAGGTGGAAGGGGAGCACAGCAAACACAAGCAAGTGTTGCCCCAAAAATCCCACCATTCCCTTCCCTGGCTACAAAGAATCAGTCACACACTTCCTGTCAACAGATAGAGATAATAGACCTTTATTTATGTATTTACATTTATTACAGAATTAGATTACCCCATTTGACATTCAGCACTGAGATAGACGGGTGAGCTCATACTACATTAGTGGTGCTTTGTAAAGGTGCAATGGACAGCTCACAGGGGAGGGGAGGGGAGGGTAAAGAAAATTTTGGGTCCTAGCTCCTCATAAAGAAGAGTACTCCACTTTTATTCCATAAGTTTCCTCTTGTGGGTTGGGACTAGCAGCTAATGAACAGAGAAATGGGTGGTGTGGAATATCTGAGAGAAGAAATCACAAGAGGATCTAATCCTCCTCCAAATCTTCAACCTCCTGCGTGGCTGATTCCCAGCAAGTTAGCCAGGGATGGTGTGGGAGGAGAGATACTGGAGCCTGTGAATGTTAATGTTGAGTAGAACCCATTTTTAGGTTCTGTCTTCTGAAGCATACTGTCTCCTAATCCTCACTAGATATTCTGTGGCCATGCCTCTTCCCTTTTCCAGTTTCTTTCTACGAAAGAAGGGGGCTGCAAGAAATTCAGTCTAAGGTCCAAACAAAACAAGCAAAACCCCATGTGGAACCCAGTGTTTGCCACAGAATAGCTGCACATTTGGATGCAAAACCCATGTGGGTTTTTTAATCCATCAGTCTTTTCCCATGGAATTAGCCAATTCCCATTTTTACTTTTTATGCAGTGAGTTCCGAATCTTCCATGTTGGCTTTGGACATTTTTATTTAATGCATTTATACCCCACCTTTCCCCTCAGACTATGGGCAGCCACCTTTGCCTTCTTGCTTGTGAGTAGGACAGAAAGGTGCAAAAGCAGACCTTGGTTTGAATTTTGACTGACCCATGATGGCGAATAACATGATATACTTGAACCAGGAAGATTTCTGCCTTCAAGTTGACAAGCCCTCAGGAGGGAACTCTCACCCTTTTAGGCAGGCAAGCATTGCTGGGAGATGGGTAGAGACAGAAAATCCACCAAAGGCTGACTGACAGTGCTGAGGGAGGAATTGGAGTGGCTTTTACCACAAAGAAACCCCCCTCCCCATATTGTCTTGAGCATGTGGTTGCAAGTCCCACATGAACGGACACTCTTGGATGCGACTCATGGATGCATTTTCCCAAGGAATAACTGCACGTCTGGTGGGGACCTCAGACACCAACACCGGGTTTTCTTCTGATATTATTCATGCACACGTATGTGTTGTGTCAGGGCAAGCTGGCAGCTTGGGCTGAACTTCTGGGATGGCTAGCCAGGACTGGGCCTCCCCTACAATGCAAGTAGCATAGTCGTCTGGGTTGCACAGTGGCTGGTACCCACTTCTCTGCAGGGATCGAGTGGACAAAGTGGGATTTAGACTTGAAGTGGGTGAAGTCACCACTCATGCTCTGTCTCAGTTATGTTCAGCATAATGGAATTGGCAACAATCTGCATCATGTGGCAAAGAAACTAGGAAAAAAACCCCAAAGGAGGTGGTTCTGCTGAGTCTCTGTGCTAGTAATTGCCAAGTGGTGTGCCAGGAAGCACCGTGTACCATCAGGGCTAAATTAAATAATCCAGGGTGCTTGAGTAATGTGATCCACTATATTATTGTGGGATCCATCAGGTAAATTGGATGCTTTTTGTCTATATTCCCACATATGCCAAAAAAGAGAACTCTCCCCCTCCCGCAATTCCTTTATTCATGTCAGCTTCTATATATAAGCTGTCCATCTTCCTGTTGAACCTAAACGTACTTCATGATTTTATTATTTACTCCACCCCCTTTTTTGCATGTTTATACCTCCCTTTCTCTAAGGCAGTGTTTCTCAAACTGGGTCAGGACCCACCAGGTGGGTCACGAGCCAATTTCAGGTGGGTCCCCATTCATTTCAATATTATATTTTTAATATAGTAGACTTGATGCTGCCATGGTATGTGACTGCATTTGGGGAAATAGACCTGTACTTTTGACAAGCTACTATGTATATTCTTTTAACAATGATAGTAAATGGGACTTAATCTTGGGTAAGTGTGGACAGGATTACAACCTAGGATTGTTAAAAATGTTCCTGCTCGATGATGTCACTTCCGGTCATGACATCACTTTTCATGGCTCCTGACAGATTCTCATTCTAAAAAGTGGGTCCCGGTGCTAAATGTGTGAGAACCACTGCTCTAAAGAGCTCAGGATGGTGTACATAGTTCCTCCCCTTCCCTTGCAACAACCCTGTGAGGTAGGTGAGGCTAAGAGATGGGTAACTGACCCAAGGAGGCCTCATGGCTGAACAGGGATTTGAACCAAGATTCAGCAGGTCTAAGTCCAACTCCGAAACACTACAACATCTTGGCTCTCCCTGCTTTAAACCCCTGCTTTTTCCCTGATCTTCTATGTGTGGGGGAGAGAATGATGTTTTCCTCTTTTTTTGAAAATATTTTTAAAGCTCAGAAATGAATCAGCATATTTACTTCACACCCTCCCCCCAAACCCCTTTCAGTTCTATCTACCAAGTGCATTCCTTCCATTTTATTTTTTTTTTGCAAGACTAAGCCAGAAAAAAAGTCAAATGGAACCAGCAGCTCCTTGTTACTGGTAAGCAATCCCAGACTTTGGCTGACAGCAGAGATGTCATGAAACACCTTGTGAAGGAGAGAGTTTGAGTCATTGAATGCTCAAATTAGTGGGACAGGTACGAGGGACGGGGAGATTGCAGGTTCAGTGCGCCTAAGAAAAAAATTCACAGGGCTTGGGCAGATGAGATTGTCTATGAGGTGGGGGCTGAAGAGACCAAGAGAAAGAGGGTCTAGAAATGGCTTGGTAGGAGAGAAGGATTAAAGATTGCTGAGTTTCATATAATAATCCTAATGAGCAAAATCTTTTTTGGGAGGTGGCTATATATCTCTATCTCATATGTAAATCAGTATTAAAGGTACAGATGCACCCTAGTGATCTGGAATAGAGTTAAGCAGATGTGGTGGACTCAATTCTCTACCAACCCCACTGAGTTCCCTGTGACAAAAGTAGTAAGATTGTGGTCTGGGACAGACATGCACTGGGGTCACCAGAAGGAAGGGGCGGGCTTAGCTTGCCCCACGGGTAATGATGGGCAAACTTACTGGAAATGCTACTTACCACTGTTGATTTTTCCCTTTAACATATGTGTCAGAGAGATGTTGGGTGCGCAATCAGATTACAGAGCGCAACCAACCTGGACACTGCCCCGTGTGAACCGATTTGCACCCCAGAATCCTCTGCAATGCACAGAATGTCCTTTCCTCCCACATCAACATGAAAATGGGGGGGGGGTGTTTCAAAGTAGAATGTTTGCAATTCACAGCTTTAAGCAAACATCAAGCCTCCCATGTGTCATCTAATACCTAAACTACTCACTCTTCCCTGGAGAGATATGTAGAAACGTTTGATGGTGGGAGGGGGAGAGAGAGCAAGAACTGGCTTGGAGAGCCACTGATATCCAGAGGTTACATTCAGGCGTCAAGCTGACATAAATGAGACAATACAAAAGTTTAAATGTTGCTGTTCCAGAAGCCAACCTGATAAGTGGGGAGTCCGAGATTTGGGGTGTAAATGGGAGATTAGCCTGAGTAGGATTGTTGCCCGCTCAAAGGGAATGCAGAGGGTGTGCTGTTAAGCGGGACCAATAGATAACACTTTGGGAGTGGATTACTCAGTCAGCCATGGCTTGCATGTTTCACCCCCCCCCCCCCAAGTTTCTTGGGGAATGCATGACACTATTCATGCCCCCTGCCTGCTAGACATCCAGGTGAAATGACAAAGCAAAACCAGCAGGAACTCTGTGATCAGTGCAAGCCTCCCTGCCAAACAATTCCCAATTATCATTCGATCTGATGTCATTCAGCCTGGCCCAGAGCCCGTTTTTAACAGTTACTGTACTGAGCGCATGTTCTGCAGAAATCATTATTTACAGACATCGGGAGTGGATGGTCTGGAAACTACGGGGGAGACAAGGCCGTGTGCTACAGGTTTATGCACAGAGAACGGAACGTGCAGAGTTTTGCAGCTAGCTTGGGTTATCCACAAATGAAGGCAGGAAGGTACAATGCTCTTCTCTTATGACAGCCAGCCTGCCTAATGACTGCTCTAATGTTCAAGCGCCATTTCTTTCCCCTAACAAATAGGGTGGGCATGCTCCCCAGAAATGTCTTTTCATGCAATTCAGGCAGTAGACCTAAGCCAGTTTGCATGGCATAGGAGCTGTCATTTGACAGGAGCCTTTCTCAAAACGAGTTCTGAGTTCAAGTTCAGTCACAGTCCCAAGGACAAACGTCCGATTTGACTTTGCTGGGATCTTTTGTGTCGTCACCTTTGGGCTTCTCGCCTGCTTTGCTTTTCCCTGGAATGACAGAAGTGGGGCTGGTATCTTCTGTCTCCCATGGACATACAGCTGAGAAAGCTTTGCTGATGTCAGCAGCATCTTTTCTTGTTGAGGTGGGGTCTTCCTCCACTTCCCAAGGACATCGTTCGCCTCTGCTTTTTGCTGATGTGACTGCCAGTGGGCTGCTGCCTTTGCACAAACCCCTCGCTTGTGTGCTCTCTGGAAGGCTGCGGCACAAGGGCTTGTGCCCAGCCAGACCCTCCTGTTTGCTTTCAGATCTTTTCGCATCCCCTTTTGGCATTTCGGTGCTGCTGGGGTGTGTTGCATGCTTGTCCTTCTTAATGGGCAACACTGTACCTGCTTGCCACGGACAGATCTCCTCCTTTGAGGATGCTCTCGGCAGATCCACTTCCCAAGGGCAAATATCAGCTTTCCTGCTTTCGGTGCTGTCAGACCTCTTTGAAGAAACACTGGTCGAGTCGCTTGTTTTCAAGACTTCTGCTGTGGTGGTGCTCTCCCATGGGCAGAGAGATTCCCGAAAGCTGCTGTCTTTCTCAAGGGCTTTTGAAATGGCTTTCACATGTCCTTTGGAAACCTCACCAACATCCTTCCCTGATGTCCCTTTCTCTGATGGAGCCTCAGCTACCTCCCATGGGCACACGTCAGCATTGGCAGAAAAGTCCACCTCTTGGGTTTCCCATGGGCAGACCCCAGCCCTTCGGCTTTCAACACTGTCAGATTTATTGGCGCCCACGCTGGAAAAGTCCAAACTTCTGCTGCTGAGCTTTTCCGCAAGTTCATTTGTGCTCTTCTGATGGGAAACTAACTCTTGATGGCTGCGAGTCTTCTCAATCATTTTGGATGCCATCTCTTTCCCAGCTTTCTTGCCACCTGGTCTTGTCTGTGTTTGGGCTTTGCCTTCTTGTCTTAGTTTCTCTTTACAGGTTGGGACCTGGGCTGGTTTCCTGGAGTGCATTTCAACGCTACTACCCAAACAGTCTTCCTCCATTTCCCAAGGACACACTTCTGCTCTCAAGCTTTCAACACTGCCCGATTTCTTGGAGCCAGCTTTGGACAGGTCCGGAGTACTGCTGCCGCTGAAGAGCTCCATGCTCTCCCAAGGACAAATGGATTCTCGTGAGCTGCTCACTTTCTCCACTGACTTCAAATGTCCCATTGGCGAGGTGCTTCTTTCATCTTCAGAACTCCTACCCTTATCCTCTCTCATAGTTCCTCTCTCTGGAGGTCCTTCAGCTCCCTCCCATGGACATATTTCAGTTTTATCTCTCATCTGAATTATCTCCTGGAATTCCCATGGGCAAATCTCTGCCTTTAGACTTTCAGCACTGTCCGATTTTTTGGAACTTACATGCAACAGATCAAGACTTTTAGTGCTTTTGGCTGGTGGTTTGTCAAAATCCATACTCCCCCAGGGCAAAACAGACTCTTGGTGGCTTTTGGACTTCTCTACTTTCCTAAATACAGCTTCTCCCCCACTTTTCTTTGAGTCTGGGCTTGACGATGCTTTGCCTTTCTTCACTTTTGAAGGCCCCACTAGCTCCTGCTTCAACTTCCCTTTTTCAAATGGGGCTATAACCGTTGTCCATGGGCTCATTTCTTCTGTGCTACTCTCTTCCAGTTCTACAGTTTCCCACGGACAAATCTCTGCCCTTAGGCTTTCAGCACTATCAGACTTCCATGACCCAGCTTTGGAGAGAGCTGGACTTGGGCCAAAAGATCCTGCTGAAGCTTCCTCCAGCTCCATGCTCTCCCAAGGACAGATCTCCTCTCGTGAGCTGCTCAGCTTCTCCATTGTCTTGGAATAACTGATTGGTATGGGGCTCCTCCCGTCGTCCTTTCTCAAAATGCTTTTCTTTGCTGGGCCTTCAGTCACTTCCCAAGGACAGACCTCTGCCTTTAAGCTCTCATCACTGTCCGATTTCTTCAAAGGGATTTTATACACTTCAGGTTTAGCAGAGCGTTCTGTGTCATCAGCACTTTCCCATGGGCAGATGGACTCTCGAGGGCTGCTCGCCCTTTCCATAGAAAGCCCTGTCTGTTTCAGGAGAGGATGCCTAACACTTTCATGAGTCCAACCTCCTTTGGATGATGGTGTTCTACTCAGAGGGCTTTCAAGTAGTTCTGCTTCCTGAGTTTCCCAAGGATATGCTTCTGCCTTGAGGCTCTCAATGCTGTGGGATTTCCTGGAACCTACTTTAGACAAGCCTGGACTTTTCACACTGAACCCTGAGGACAGGTCATCAGTATCCACAGTTTCCCAAGGACAGATGGATTCTCGTGGACTGGTCACCTTCTCTGGAGGTATAGCCCTGATGTCTCCAGTCCTTTCTGATGCTCCACCTGTATCTTGTTTTGAGGACCTTTTATCTGATGGAGTCTGAGTCCTTTCCCAGGGGCAGATTTCTGTTTTTGCATCAACTTCAGTGTCCTCAACCTCCCAAGGACAAATTGCTGCCTTTTGACCTTCCATGCTGTCTGATTTCTTTGAGCTGCCTCTGGTCACATCTGGGCTTTTAGGCTTGGGTTTAGTAAACAAATCCTTGCTGCCTGCGCTGTCTGATGGACAGGCTGACTCCCTGGTTTCTTTATTCTCCTCTCTGGAGAGCATGCTGACATTTTTTTCTAATGTTCCTTTTGGTGTTGGAATATCACTACACTCCCAAGGACATATTGCTGTTTTAATATCTGCTTCTGCCTCTTGTGTTTCCCAAGGAGCAATCGCTGCCCTTTTGCTCTGGAAGCTGTCGAGCTTCTTCGAGCTACCTTTACTTGGGTCTAAAGATTTTGTGCTGGGCTTTACCAAAGTCCCTTCAGATTCAGTACTCTCCCAGGGACAGATGGGATCATGCTGCATCTTCTCCTCTTGTGTTTTAAGAGGCTGTGCCATTTTCAATATGACCCTAGAAGGTTCTCCACCAACCTGCTTTGTCCTTTCCCCCAATGGAGATGCAGTCACTTCTGGAGAACACACTTCACCTGTCTCAGTTTCCCAAGGACAAACTTCAACTTTTTTACTCTCCACCCTGCTTGATGTCTTCAAAACTCCTTTGGATGGATCTGGTATATTTATGGAGAAGTCTTCAGCACCTGCATTTTCCCAAGGGCACACAGAGTCTTGAGGGCTGCTCAATCTCTCTAGTTTCCTAGATGGAGCATCTTTGGTCTTCTTTGATTCTAGACTTTTCAGCTTGTAGCTTTCAGTCTCTTTGAAATCCTCTCCTGGTTTCTCAGATGGCACATCAGTCGTCTCCCAAGGGCACATTTCTGCTTTGATGTTTGCTGCATCATCTGATTTTTTCCAAGCCGCTGCAGTTTTTGCCTCTGATTTTGCTGGCAATTCCATTGTCTCCCAGGGGCAGATGCAGTCTTCTGGTTTCTTCATTGCCACTCCTCTTAGATTTATTATCTTCTCTTCTTTGGAAGACCCTTTGCTGTCATCTACAGAAATTTTTTCCTTGGTGGGAGGTTCTTCTACCTCCCATGGGCAGATTTGTGTCTTAGGACTCATGCCAGCCTCCTCTGTTTTCCAAGGGCCAACTTGTGCTTTGCTCTTCTCAACACTCTTGAATTTCTTTTGGTCTACCTTGGAGAGATCTGGGCTCTTTTTATTCTCTGTTCCCAGAGAAGGTTCCTTGATCTCCCTGGAATCACACTGGCCTGTCACTTTGTCTTGGGTTTCTGTTGAAAGAGCCTCTCTTGAAGATGTCCATTTCCTGTATCCATCAGAAGGTTTTCCTTTGCCCTCTTTTACTGACAAGGCTCTACTCGTTTCCCTTTGAGTGTTGACTGTGTCCTCTGCCACTTCCCAAGGACACACCTCTGTCTTCTTGTTGTCTGTCTTCGAAACCACTAGAGGCACACTGGATGTTTTCTCTTCCTTGTTTTGACAAGCATTTATGGCCTCCCAGGGGCAGGTGGATTCCCACTGGTTCTTGGTCCTTTCCAGTTGGGTGGCGGAGGAGATCTTTCCAGCATTTTTGCCAGCCATGTTTTCTGTGCTGCTTGCTCTACCTTGTGCAAGGTCATCCGGACTCATTTCCCAAGGGCCTATCTCAAGTGCTTTGCTTGAACTGCTCCTTTGTGGGCTGGGAAGGACCTCTTCCTCCTCCTCGTCCCAAGGGCAGACAGTCGCTTGCTTGCTAACTACCCTTGCCCTGCTTTCTCCAGGACTCCTGGATGTTACCTGAACTGGTGACCCTCTGAGAAAGATTGAAGCCACTTCGGCCAATCTGGGCTTCCCAGTGGTATCTTTGTCTTTCTCATTTTTCCCTGGGCTTCCCTCACCTTCCTTCCTTGCCTTTATGCTTGCCTTTATCTTTGACCGATTGAATGCTTTAATGGCCATACTTAAGCTTTTTAGGGAGCTCTTGGGAGGGGAGATTTGAGGGCTTTGGGTTTGCTTCTCTGGAGAGCTCTTCTGACTCTCTAAGTCACTCCCCTGGGAGTCTTTCTTGCTTGAAACAGGCACTTCCATGACCTCCCAAGGGCAGACTTCTGCGGCAATGGAGGCCAGCCTGTTAAGTCCAACTGGGGAAGAATGGGGTACACCACCTTCTGTCTGTTTAGACCTTTCCAGCTCCGTTTTTTCTGGAGAGTCCTCTTTTTCCCAGGGACAGATGTTGACCAGCATTGGAATGTCAGTGGAGTCCTTTTGGGGGGACTGAGCAGAAGGCTGCATTTGGTCCTCCACATCCCCTGAGACAACATCTCTCCTTTCAAAGCCGTAACCCAAACTTTGCTGCCTGATGGGTGGTTCAGGCGGTGTCTTCTTGCCGGTATGCTGCCTCTTCCTGAGCATGTCAGAGGTGTTGATGCTGATACTCCTGATAGGAGTGTATGTGACATGTTTCTGTGACCTCGTTTCTGAGGGTGTTGACAGGGCTGTCACAGCTTCACACGGCTCCCCCGTGTCTTTGCTGGAGCTGCTCTCTTCCAAAAGGGAGCTCACTGTTCCTTCAGACGTGTCATCCATCTGTAGTGGTTTCACGATGACTTCTGAGGCACCGTCATTCACCTCAGCCTTTCCAGGTCTGTCACTTCCTTTCACGTAGGCTTCTGTAGCTCTTCTCCTTTCCTCATCTTGGGCTTGTTTATTGCTGTCTTCTAAATAGGCCCTGCTGGTTACCAGCAAGGCTTTCTCTTTAGCGCTGGTGACAACACTGAGGGATTTCTGTAGAGGGGAGGGCCTGGGGTGCAGAGGTTTCTTATCCGCCATCAGGTTGTGCGCGCTGGCCGACTTGTAGACCAGAGGTGCTGAGTCATCCAGAGAATCGCTGTTGGATCTCTCCGAGGCTTTCTTGGCCAGTTTTCTCCTCATCATTGAGTCCAACAAAGGAGCTTCTTTGCAGCTGTCGTGCCTAGTGGGCAAGCTGTTCTCCTTGATGTCCCCCATGTGGTCAGAGGTGCTGTGGGACTTCTTCAGTGACGAGGCCGCCTTATGCTTGGAAGAGGAGTCGTCTTTCAGCTTCACACTTGAGCTACCAGAGTCTAAGCGCCTCCGTTGGTAGGAACTTGAGCGACTTCTGCTCCCCCCACCGACAGAGCCTCCTTTCTCCTCTCTGCTGCACTGCCGGGACATAGATTCAGGGATTTCAGTGATACGCCTCATGAAGGAGCGGCCAAGGCCCCTCTTCGAACTCCTCTTCTTCTGCAGATGAGGGTTGTTGGCGGTCATCTTCTTGGTCTTGTGAACCTCCAGTTGTGTGTAAAGCTTTTTTAGTTCATCCTACATGTGATGTGTAGTGGGGAGGGGGCAGTGAGGAAAAGGGCGCAGGACACAGACACAAAGGGAGGGGGAAAGAAAAAAACAAAATTCTTATTCAGTCAAAAGCATAATGATAATAGCCATGTTATCAAATTGAGCTGAAGGCCAACACTACCAAGTCTACACATGCATAACCTTAGATTGCCTGAGTTATATCCTCGAGTGATGCAACGATAATTAACTTCATGAAACATGGGTTTATCCAGCCCACCATAGCTTTTCATGCTGCCGCCGCCACTGCCAATCAGGTAATAGTTGTGCCTTGGAAAATAGGGCTAGGATATCTATCTAGTTTATCTAGCGATTGAGCTAGCCATCAACTACATTTTTAACCATGCTTCTTCCAAGGAGCTCAGGGTGGTGTACATGGTTCCTCCCCTCCTTTTGTTTCCACAACAACCCTGTGAGGTAGGTGAGGCTGAGAGATCGTGACTGGCCCAAGGTCACCTAGGAAGCTTCATGGCTGAGTGGGGAATTGAACCTGGATCTTCCAGGTCTCTCGAAGCATTACACCACATAGGAAGTTGACTTATACCAAATCAGACCCATGGCCCATCTTGTGCAATATGGTTGGCAGCCCCTCCTCCCACCCCTGCTGATTTAGAGGCAACAACCTGCCACTACCATTATGTTTTGAGGTTCAGGCCTGCACACTTTGAACAGCAACCAGGGTTAGGGCAACTTTGGCTTCGGGAAGACGACTTTGGCCAAGCCCCCCAGCCTCACAACCCTCTGTTTGCTCTCCTGTATCATAATCATAGCACTCACTCTCTGCCTTGCCTCACTTTCTCTTCCTCCCCCTTTCATAAGCAAGTCTATGCTGTTTCCATGCCACACTCTGCCTTTTCTCTCCTTTCCATTGGCCTGGAAGAAAAGAAGGGGCTAAATCACAATAGGTGTGCATGCTGATCACCACCATCTAGCTGGGAAAGGAAGAGAAATCAAGGCTATTTATCACTCACTGAGCTTAAGTGGTTCCCGTGTGGCTGATGGGGGATTGACGTGGTGACATGGTAAAGGTCATTGCTCTATCACAGTGATGGCGAACCTATGACATGCGTGTCAAAGGTGTCACACAATGACATTTTGGATGACATGCCAGGATTCACCAACACTTGGCAACAACTGAGTTTGTTTTACTCGTATTTCATTTTTGTAATTATTTGATGTTTCCTTATATAATACATAGCGCTACACATGATTGGAATGAATTTTTTTAAAAAATAAACAAATATGTAAAGAATTGTTTCTCTTTTGTTTAGTGGGGAGGGGGAGCAGGGGTAACTTGCCAACAGAATCAAGTTAGGCATTTTCTGAATTTTTGACACATCAAGCCCAAAAGGTTGGCCATCACTGGCCTACCATAACTGGAAGCCACTCTCCAAGGTCTTTTCCAGTCCTGCTGCCCAAGAGATGCTGGGGACTGAACCTGGACACTTTTGCAGGTGTACAGTGCTCTACCTCCGCTTCATCCCCTTCCACCCATGAGGCCTTTCTCAATGCAAAGCCCACCCTGCAAAAGCAGCCAATTGCGTAACTGAAGGGGTGGCGTTAATAGCAGAGTGCCACCACCAGTATTCCAGTTTGCCCCCCACGGCCAAAACCAGAAGAAATGAGCCTCCGTTGCATTGAATATTGATCTCTTCCATCCCACCCTTTTCTTGATTTGCATCTATTAGGGTTGCGGAGGGTGGGGGGATTGGCTTCAGAGGAGAAAGACTGCAAAAGGCAACTCTTACTCTGCAGTTTCTGGCATAGCTAGCGTCAAAAGAAGGTCCTGAGTGTTCCACCCACCCGAATGTCATCGGGGTCAAGGCTGTGCTCGCTCCACGCCGAGGTGATGCTGCTGTTCAGGTAGGAGCCTGACCGCCTCAGGTCCAGCTCATCCTCGTATACCTCGGCAGCAATCTCTTCCCGCAAGGGCGTCCCCGCATGCAGGAACTAGGTGGGAGACATAGAATGGGGAGGCTGAAAAATTTCTACAGAAGTATACTGTCTTTTCAATTACAAGCTTGGCCCATCTCCAGGGCTCAGGGTACACATGCAGACCAAACCCAGACAAATGATTCTCCCCTTCTCTTTCTGCCTCATTAGATGCTAGAATTTGAGGCCATGGAGTGAAATTAATTGGTTGTAGATTCAGGACAAAGAGAAGGCAGTATTACTTACGTAGCACTTACAGGAGTTCAAAGCACTCTACATGAGTGATTTTGTTGTCCTAAGAATAACCCTATAAGATAAGTGACTATGGCTGCAATCCTATACACACTTTCCTGTGAGTAAATCTCACTGAACACAATATGGCTTATTGCTGAGTAGATCTGCATAGGATTGTGCTGTATTATCCCTGTATTGCAGGTGGGAGAGTCAGGTAAGCAGTGACTTGCCTAAGGCTGCCTACAGCCCAGGCCTATGCATGTCTATTCAGATGTAAGTCCCATTGAGTTCAATAGGACCTACCCTCAGGTAATCATGTATAGCAGGGGTGCCCAAACCCTGGCCCTGGGGCCACTCGCGGCCCTTGAGGCCTCTCAATGCGGCCGTCAGGGAGTCTCTGGCCCTCCGGAGATTTGTTGGAGCCTGCACTGGCCTGACGCAACTGCTCTCAGCAAGAGGGCGACTGTTTGACCTCTCACATGAGCTGTGGGATGAGGGCTCCCTCCACTGCTTGTTGTCTGTGATTGTCTGTCTTGTCTGTGATGCAGCAGCAGCAGCAAAGGAAAGGCCAGTCTTGCTTTGTGCAAGGCCTTTTATAGGCCTTGAGCTATTGCAAGATCTTCAATCATTCATATAAGTTCATCTTTAATATATTCATTTATGTAAATGTATGTAAATTTATTCAAATTGAAAATGTAAATTAATTCATTTTTCCCCCCTGCCCCCGACACAGTGTCAGAGAGATGATGTGGCCCTCCTGCTAAAAACTTTGGACACCCCTGATGTTTAGGATTGCAGCCCTAGTGAGTTCATGGCAAGGTGAGATTTGAACTGAGAAAGTCCTGATGGAATTGGACTTACAGTCACTGTGCTACACTGCTTCATGCAATGGGAATCATTGCCACAGGATGTTGTGACAGCCACTGGCATAAACAACATTATAAAGCACCAGTGGCTCTGGTTATGTCTCACAGTGCCAACCTGCACGTTCTATTAAACATGTGTTTGGAATTGATGCACTCTTTTTTTACTCTCTAAGGGTCCTATCCTGACTGCCAGCGTACATAGTAGCAAACGTTTACAAGCCCTTACCGTGGGCCCAGCATGGACCTCTGGGTGGTGGCGAGGTGAGTGAGGGTGTGGGGGGAGGTGGGGAGGAGGCATTCCGGAGCAGGGAAGGTGGGGGGAGGGTGGGGGGAGAGAGGGAGAGAGGTGTGGCAGGGTGAGGGAACAGGACAGGAGGAGGGTGGAACTGATGGAGCTCAGCTCCACCGGATCCTGAGCCCCATGTCAGGTCACGTGGCCCAATATGGGACTCTCTGATTCTGCGGCGGCTCTTGAGCAACCGCCAAAGCAAGTAACCCCATTGCAGGGCTACTTTCCTTACCCAGGGGAAGGGGACAAAAGTCCCCTTCTCCCAAGGAGCTGCTACGGGCTGCCTGGTTGCATGTTGGATGCCGCAGTAGCCATTTTGGTGCCACAGCAGCCTTGCGCTCTGGGCAGCTCAGGATTGGGCTGCCCACCGGTGATTTTCAATCTTTTTCATCTCATGGCACACTGAGAAGGTGCTAAAGTTGTCAAGACACACCATCAATTTTTTTTTACAATTGACAAGGCAAACCGCACTGCGGGCCAGTGGCTTATACATCCCCCAATGGCCCTAGTAATTTATGACCCTCCGACAAACTCCTGCAGCACACCTACAGACCATTCGTGGCACACCAATGTGCCACGGAACAGTGGTTGAATATAGCTGATCATTCAGCAGCTACAGCGGAAAGTGATCCAGACTGCTCTGCCCATGTGACTATTCAGCACCAATGGGAGCTCACCTCCAGGGACAAAGAACAGACATGTGGGGTTCAGTCTGGAATGGGCCTGTAGAAGGGACAAAAGGTTAAAGCACCCCTACCCCCATACCACAGCTGCAGTCCTGATCAGACCCTTTGACAGCTTTTATTATTATTATTTTTTAAAAGCATGTCCACTTCAAGTATATTCAATTTTATAATGTAATATGTAGTTTGGCTCTTACTCTTAATATTTAGGAATGAAATCTCGGATGCACAGCTGCCAGGGCTAAACAGTAATGGATGGCCACCTCCAACTTATCAGCTTCTGTGAGACAGCTGGTTGCAGTTGGGGGACCTCTGGTGTGATCAAGTTTTGGATTCAGAGCGGTTGTTTGCCAGGCCCCACATGATATCCTGTGGGACTGCGTAGAGCAGCTGCTGGGATCACCACTCAGTCAGGATCACATCAATGCAGTAATTGAATCGAAGTCTCCATATTACTATACAGTAAATATCAGGGTTGGCCCAAGGCTTTTTGGAGCATGGAGCATGATCAAAAATCAGATGAGATTTTTTTTTTTTTTTTAAGAAATCCTGTAAGTTCATACCTTTGGAATGAAGAGTAGAGCCAGAGTCATTGTGGTGGTGATGTGTGTATGAATGAAAAACAGCAGCAGTGTCCAGTCAGGATGCAGGGAAGGAACCATTAAAAACCTGAAATATATTGGGGTGCGTTGGAGAAAGAAGGTGGTTTGGGGGAGAGTTAATGACACATTCCTTGCTAAAGTCTCAGCAGGTTGGTTTAAAACAAGCCACAGTTTTAATGGCATGCACAGGGCTAGTCTCAGGGATTGGTCGACTGGGGCTGTGGCCTGATGGCCCAGGGCTGTCAAAAGGCCCACAGCTTATCCCAAATGCCTTGCTGAAAAAAAACAGGGTAGCCACCAGGAGCTGCTGCTGTTGCCTCTGCTGCCAAGGAAAGCTTCCTCCTGTCAGGGATTAACTTATCAGCAGTACTGGCCTGGAACATTCTTCAGCAGCCATGTTGCTTACTACTTCTAATGCAGTGCCTTCTCAGTATTGAATCAGGCCATTCGTCCATCCAGGTCAGTATTATCAATGCAGCTCTCCGGGGTTTCAGATTCTGCCCTATGTAGCGATGGCAAGGATTGAATCAGGGATCTTCCGAATGCAAAGCAGGTGCTCAGCTACAGGTGCTTAGAATACTAAGCTACATCCCCTCCCATGAAGAGCAGGTAATGCAATGACAAGGTCAAGGGCACTGCAATGTAGGTAAACAAAGATGGTGGACACAGCATGGGGTGCCTATCTGGCCACTAAGTGACACCTGGCCAAGGGTCCCCAAACCCCCATAGTCAGATTTTGGAATCCTCTGCTTACCAGAATGTGGCAATCTTGATATGACTGTATTTGACTCCCCCTGTCCAGGAATGCCTCTCTCCCACTTCCTCCCCACCCACCCCAAAGGCCTTGCATCAGCCCAGGTGGGCCAATGCAAGGCTCACTACACAAGACGCCACGGAGGCTGGATCCACGGAGACAGCTTGCTTATGTGGAGGCGCAAATGTGCTTTACCGCACGTTTCCGACCCTCCTGGGCCAGCGCAAGGGACTTGCATCGGTCCAAGTGCAGTTTAGGATTGCGCTGTAAGGTCACTAAGGAGCTCCTGGTTGACTTGATATTTGAACCAAGGAGTTCCTGGTTCATTCTCTTAGCCACTCTCTGAAACCAAACCCTATCAATTTCAGGCCCACAAAGCTAAACCCCAGGTCCCCAGCAGTCATTCATCCATTCTTACCTGACAATGTGAAAGGCAGCAGAAGTTATCAACTCGTTGTGGAGGGCAATGCCCATATAGCGGGGCTCATGGAAAGCAGACGGTACGGTCCGGGTAGCATAACAGAGGAAACTTCCCCAGAACAAGAAGAGAATCTCCGCTGGACAACAAAAGAGCGGAGGAGAAAAGAAAATGAGTAATTCCCATGCAGCAAGGTCCTCCTCTCCAGCCTCGTTTTCTAACAATTAATTTCTGCTTTAGTTGCCATTCCTCATTCCTCATAACCCTGAACAGTTATAGCTCCAACCTCAGCTGGAGACTAACGGTAGTGACTTGGTTGTGTGGATAAGGCAGATTGTGTGAGCCTAGAAGTACTTACTCTCCTGGTTCATGTTTGAGGTGGAAGATTCAGGCTTCAGAGTCTTCCACCAGCTACCAAAACAGTCTGGGCAATTACTGGGCACATAAACATGACCTGGGTCTGTAGTAGTTATCTACAGAAGCGCTAGCCTTAGCTTAGTATGTTGACAATGAAGCAAAGCACACTTTGCACATGCGCAGAGCAAACTTGTGTGGCCTTGGCAACATACTGAGTCTGAAGCTTTGTAGCCTGTCAACAAGGCGATGTTATAAAGAATCATATCTAGGAATGTGATTGTGGTTAGTCTCAGCTTCCTCTTGGAAAAGTCCCTATTACACAGACAATTGACTCATGGGTTAGTATTGTAAACAAGATGAGAGAATGGAAAACCCCAGCCTGTTGTGTAATGTTTGGAGAAGCAATAAAAGGCAGAGAAGGCTGGATCCCACTACTACTGCTACTACATACTGCTTCTTCTTCTGCATCAAGCCTTCCTTCTGCATCTAGCTACTATAGCTGTCTGTTGTATTTATTGCTCTAATGCTTTGTTGCCTCTAACTTTCAAACACTCAGAGTGCTTCTGCTTTAGCAAACTTTCCATCAGGCCACAAGAGACAGTCTTGTGTGTCTCCCACCAAGCAACAAGGCCCCCAAAAGCCTTGGGTGCTCCCCAGAGCAGCATTTTGCGCTGCTACATGGGTCTTCTGTTCAATCGGTGCCTGTGCCCCATACAAATCTGTACAGCAGTGGTTCCCAAACTGTGTGCTGTGGTGAACTCACCAGGTCCCACAGAATGTCCTCAGTGGTCTCTTCTTATTTATTTATTTATTTTTAATTAACACACACACAGACATACAAACATATAACATACATTTAGGAGTGCTAAATACCATGCACCATTACTCATTAATCATACTATATCTCCTAATCTATTACGCATCTACTTCTGCCTCTTATTAGTTTATCCATTTATTTATATAATATATACTAAATTTTCCCTAATGCCCTGTACTATATTTTCTAAATTTTCACTTTCTCTCAAACATAAACTTACTTCAATTACTCATTAATATTAAAACAAAATAATCTAATTACCAAAGTATAACAACATACAAAACAATTCTTCCATCTACTTCTAACTCTTCTACTCATTTATATATTTCTTATATCAAATATAACAGATTTTTCCTAATTCCCTATAATATCTTTTCTAAATATTCACTTTTTATCATCTCAACTAGTTCAATTACTCATTACTAATAATAATCTAATTTCCAAATTATAATAAAACCAACAATCTCTTATAATATGTTCTTTACCATTCTCCAATCTAATTCTCCAATCTTACATTTTTTTCTTTAACATAATAACCACCTATAAAACAATTCATCCACATGCTAACATTTCTAGCTATTTTTTTCTAATTCATTCTAATTCATATATATCAATTTTGTATATATTTATTTTTTTAAGTAAATTTAAACCAGTTATTAACTAAATAAAATCCTCCAATTTTCTTTAACCCTCAGGTTAAACCCTCAGGTTTCTTTTTCTTTCTTTTTTTCCATTTTTTCTCCTGTAATATCTTTAATAATTTATCTCCATAACAGAAACCAATAAGCCCACACTTTCTTGTATAAGGTATGTTCATTCTTCCAATTAACTGGGATATGTTTTCTTCTTGTTGTTCCAACAAATTTTGTATTTTGTGCACCCATGTTACTCTGTCCATCTTCTCTATTTCAATCTCCTTGCACACTTCTATCTGTTGAGAGAGAGTCTTTAAACTGGCTTGAATCTGCAAGGACCAACTCAACTGCTGTCTTCTCATTGTGAGCAATTTTTCCAAATTTTTGAGGATCATTTGAGTCCAAATATCTGGAACAGGCTCCACCTTGCAATTTCTCTCTAACCCACAAGATGCCCACAGCATATTATTCTCCTCACTTCCACCACATGTTTTTTCAGTCAGGCATTTTTTGAATTTTTCTTACAGATAACAGTATGATTAATGGAGAAAAACGAAACAAAAGAAACAGTCTCAAGGAGACAAAACTCTTTCAAGTCTAATAAAATTATGTCCACAAGTAATTCTGGATTTTAGTCCACACACCAAATTATATTTATAGTTATCATCCACGACCGATTTATTCCACTACAAAGATAAAGAGTACTTTCAACATCCTTAAATAGTTTCTCATTAACGCCTTCAGTGTATCCAGGGCTTTTAACCAAATCAGTCAATCAAAGCCGGGGACAATATTAACACATACTTATCTTAAATTTCCAACTTAAACTTTATGCTTCATGCTTTTTCTTCCATATGGTATCTTAGCACGGAGCCAGCAGCTTGATTGCACCTCCCCAAATACTGTCCCTGATGATTAGGTTTCCGAGAAGAAAGCCCTCCCCCCCCCCCGGTTGGGCTTTCAAAATCTCTGGTACCTGCACCGTGGAAAGATCTTATCTCTCCTGATAAAGATCTTCAGATCCTCTTCAGACCTGTAGTTTTTTGGGGAGGAAACAGACTGTCTCTCAGGAGCCCCTGGAGACATGTCTGTTCATCCACTGTTGGCTCCTCCTCCTCCCTCAGTGGCCTCTTCTTACCGGGTCTCCCAGGAACTGCCATCTTGAATCATGCGAGATCGCACGCAATTTAAGGTGGTGGTGCCTGAGACAGCCAAATGATGGGTGCCACAACCATGGTACATTTAGGAACCGCTGCTGTACAGTATTCTATGACTCTCCATTTAGTGGATTTGCACAGGGCTGACACAAGCCCAGTCCCTGAGGAAGTGCCACGAATTATATTGTTATTATTATTAAGAATATTTATATACGCTTCTGAACCAGTAAAGTCTACAAAGTGGTTTACAGACAAAATCAAACCAAATGGCTCCCTGCCCCAAAAGGACTCACCATCTAAAAAGATGCAGAAGAAATACCAGCAAACAGCCACTAGAAAAGACATGGCGCTGGGGTGAAGAGGGACAGTTACTCTGCTAAATATAAGAGGAGCACCACTTGAAAAAGTGCCTCTCTGCCCATTTAGCAGGGATTCAAGTGCCTGCCCATTTAGCAGGGATTCAATACTGCCACCCTTTCCTGACAGTGCCATTCTTTTCCCCTCTTCCTTGTGAAATCAAAGGAGTAGTAGGAGAATAGAGTGGAGGAGGACGTGTGGAGGAGTGGGGAATGGTGGGCTACTGCATATTTCCTTCTTCCTTTTAGAATTATGGGGTAGAAGGAGGAACCACAGGTGTGGGCGGTAGAAGCCCCCACCCAATTTGCTGCCTGAGGCAACCACCTCCGCTTCCCTCACGGGTGGGCCAGCCCTGAACTTGCAAATCAACATGTGCTACAACCTAATATAATATACCACTGGTGGTGGTGGTCTTGCCGTGAACAGTGCCTGCATCAGGGAGGAGAGACAGAAAAAGGCTAGAGGAGAGGCAACCGCAGTGACAATGTGGGTAAACACAGGAGATTTCGGGGACAACCTTTAGGAGGGAAAGGGGAAGAGTATAGTTGGCAGTTAGAGATGTGGGTTTGGGGATTAGGATAGCGCAGGGATGAAGGGATCTGGGGTCAGGAAGAGGGGGAAAGTGTGGGTTGAGGATTGTATGGAAGGAAGACAGAAAGAGAAAAGTGACATAGGGCACAGTCCTAACCAACTTTCCAACACTGACATAGCTGTGCCAATGTGGCGTGCACTGCATCCTACAGTGGGGAGGCAGTCAAGGGGACACCCTCAAGGTAAGGGCAGGTTTGTTACCTTTCCTTGGGGTTGCATTGCAGTCAGTGCTGGAAAGTTGGTTAGGATTGCGCCCATAGATGACATAGAGAAGGGTGGCATAGTTTGGGAGAGAGGAATTGGGTGGTATGAAAGCCCTGTCTGAGATGTTTGATACCAAAGGCCCTTCACACATGCAAGTCATCAGGGAATGGACATGCACATGCAAACTCCTCCTATGTAAGTCTGGTTAGAGAGATCCCAAGGGATGAAGAGAAGACAGGGACTCTAGAAGCAAGACTCCCAATGGGTGTCCCTGATTGCCTGGTCAACTGAAGAGGAGTTGGGTGTTCCAGTGGGCCTGGGGGAAAACACATCCCATGGAAGAAGGTGGGAGCAGACCAAGTGCTAATGAGCACAGTGGCTAATGAGTGACTAATGAGCACAGCTTGCTTTCTGGTTTTGTGTTTGCTGTAGGATTCAGGCAGGATTTATGGAATATCCCAAAGGGAGCACAGCCAGAATGAGGGGAGACTACTATAGTTTTGATAGGGAAGTTAGGTAGGGTCTAGTTAAGCCAGATCACTGCAGGGAGAAGAGGTTTAGAAGGAGAACTCGAGAGCAGCTTAACTGCAGGAGAAAAGTGAAAGTCTCAGTGGCCAGTGCAGTAATTGGCCCAAGGACCATGAAGTCTACATTGGCTTCTCTCTCCAACAGTTTTGCTTCGTTATAATAATATTCCCAGTTTCTCCATCAGCTTCTCCATCAGGACTGGGTTAAAAGGAACATCACAATAACATAGATGGGTCCTAGCCTACACTCCTGTAGAACAGATGCTAGCAGGAGCTAGAAGGTGCTTTTTCCCTAAGCAGGGGAGATGGTGCAAACCTGATGCAACACTTGCCTTCACACATTTGGGAGCTGAGCCCTGCACCCTCCCTGCCACACAGAGAAGCATTAGATTGAGGGTTTGGTTCTCACCCACAACCATCATGTAGTCCCAGCGGTCATGGTCACAGATGTAGAACTGGAGGCCCCTGGTGGTCTGGGAGCGGACCACCAGCGGGATGTTCTTCTCTATGTTCTCCAGCATCCCGACAGTCCAGGCCGCTAAGAACCAAAGCACCAGGAGTAGGATCAAAGCCAGCATCTTCAGAACCCGCCCGCTCGTCATGTAAGGGACTCGCTGGGCCGTGCGGGAGAGAAAGACCTTCAAGACCCTGTGGGACAGGAAGGCAGAGGTGGTCTGAGGGTGGCAGTAATGATGGTGGTGGTGGTGATGGTGAGTTATGTGAAGGGCGCTGAGAAAAGTTTCCATAGTCGAAAGCTATACTTTCGGGAGTTCAGGTGCCCCACAATTCAGAAATGCAGAATTAATTTCAGAAATTATTTCTATAAGATGTGATGGCTACTGGCAAGGCTGGCTATTAAAAAGTATTCATGGAGGACAAGTCTACCAATGGCTATTAGCCAGAGGAAGGAAGGAACAGAACCTCCATGTTTAAATGCAATACTCAAGTAAACTCAGCGTATCAGATGCTGGGGGCAAACAACAGAGATCAACATCTTGCCTTCCTTCTGAAGACTTACCTACACCACAGGCACTGGAAGTGTCTTAGAATATGTAGCTTCAGTGATAAGCCTGCTGTGGAAGCACATTTCCCACTTTCTGATCAATCATGTCCCTTGGGTCAAGCTGTTTGCTGTAGGAGCTGCCTATGCACAGCACTGATTGGCTAGGAACTGGTAGCCACTTCCAGTCTCCTACTCCCTGAATGGAAAAAAAAAATCTATTCTGCTATTAAACAAAGGATAGAAAGGGAGCGTGGAGAAGAATGTACATTTAACTGAAGAAATGTGCATTTGATGCTGGTCCACAGGTAAATCAAACGGATTATGAAATAGTGGGGAGGGGAAGGTACAACTAGTATCAGATTGTGGGCAAAAAAACACAGTGAATCCTGATTTGTATTTACATCTATATGCAACCTGAAACTGGTTCAACAGGGGAATGCCCTGAGGGCTCACCTGGTTCAGCATCCTGTTTCCCACAGTGACCTACCAGCTACCTCTGGGAAGCCCACAAGAAGGAGAGACAGGCCTCTCCTGCCCTTGCTTCCCTGCAAGTGGTATTCAGAAACATAATGTGACTGGACCTAGAAGTAGCACAGAAGTAGCCATTGACAGACCTGTCCTCCAGTCATTCCATTTTCCCAGAGAACTCTGGGAGCTGTAGTTTGGGGGAGGAGGACACTAGAGAGATTGTTTGCAAAGAATTCTTGGCATCCTTACCAAATGATAATTTCCAATTTGGGGGGGGGGGGAGGGAGAAGCCATGCCCATCAAACAGGTATAGAAACAGTATTGACTCTGAGCAAATGTGATCAGCTGAATCTCTCAGTTGCTGTTTCCTGTTCTGTTCTCCCTGCTCCTGACCAAATACCTGTACAGTTTGAGGGTGATTGTTCCATAGACGATGGCAAAACCCAACATCCTCACCCAGCGCAGGACAATGCAGCGAAAGATGCTTGGCTTGAAGTAGAGGATAAACACCTGCAATAAAAGGAAGGACAGGAAAGAAGATTATTGGTGCATAGATCAGGACCCTTCTTTCCCAAATGACTTTGTTCTACATGCTCCATCCAGAGGGCATCTGCTTTTCCAAAGGGGTTCTTTGCACCAGAAAAGAAGGCACAGTTGCACACACTCTTCCATCCTATCCCGTAAGGCAGATTCCTGTGTCCACCTCTCCTCCGTTGGAGATTGCCTAAGGTTACTTTGTCTGCTTTCTTGGAGGCCCAAAATTTAGAGTCGGGTTCTATCCCCTTACATGTCTCCAGGGAATGCTGAATCAAATATGGTTGGTTGGTTGGCAACCTTCAGTCTCGAAAGACTATGGTATAAGCCTACAGCACCTGGTATTCCTAGGCGGTCTCCCATCCAAGTACTAACCAGGCCTGACCCTGCTTAGCTTCCAAGATCAGGCATGTGCAGGGTAACAGTTGCTGTCAAATATGAGGCTGCAACTATAGTACTGACACGTTCATCACACCTTGGCCCACCAGGCTCAACTGGTTCCTCTTTGAAATGTGGCTAGCTTGATTTCCCAGGAATGTTCATAAACTGAGAATGATGGTTATCTCCACTGCTTGTTGTTCATCCCCAGAATATGATATTCAGGTGGACTATTTACTTATTTATTTAACTTATTTTTCACATTTTGTACTGTTCTTCCTCTAAGTTCTTCCTCAGGGTGGTGTACATCGTTGCGTCCCTCCTTTTGTCTTCACAAGGCCTCCTCTGCTGTATCCTATCCTCCCTCCTGGGCCTGGCTGCTCGGACTTCTGCCAGCTACTGACAGAGATCCAAGAAGCCCCATAGGGCAGGCTGGGGCATTACTCAGGGTAAGGGCAAAAACATCCCCTTGCCCCAAGGAGACATCCAGCCAGCTCCCAACTGGTGCTGGATACTGCAGAGGCCATGTGGCCCTGCTGCACCAGTGCTAGTTAGGATTGGGCTGTCAGATGTGGATTTTAACTGGTCACGCATTGTTGAATCTGTTGAATTGTTGACGCATTGTTGAATCTGCTTATCCAATATGATGATCCATGAGATGCTTTGTGAGCCACCTTTTGTCTGCCAGCCCCCAAACATTCCAGGATCAATGTAAGTTCAATACCCTTGTGGAGCAGCACTTACAAAACCTTGGGCAACTGAACAGATTGGGGTTCAGCCAGATACTCACAGGAAAGTAGAGGAGAAGTGAGCCAAAGAGTATAGTCTCCAGAAGGACAATTCCTGAAGCCCGAATCCTCTAGAAAAACAGAGATGAATGTGAAATGAGATGGAAGCCAATGCAACCAAGAATGGCTGTTTCAATGAAACCATGAAAGAAGTGGGAATTGTACCCAGGCTTCATTACGTGTGAGTCCAGTTAGGTCTTCCAATGGCGAACACTGTCCTTACCTTGCTCTTTCTGAAGTGGTAAGAGACCAGCATGCTCAGGAAAACAGCCAGCATGCAAAATGCCTGGAAAGCCAGGATGGCAGCCCTCAAGGACCAATCTTCTTGAATCAAACATGGTGTGCTGTCCACACAGGTGGTACATCCTTCCTGACAGGGACGACACTCTAGAAAATTCCCGGAATCTACTGCTCCATATTGAGAAGTGCTTTCCCCTATTAAAGATGAGGGGGGTGGGGGGTGAAAAGTGGGATGAGATACCCATGTGTTAAAATAGCAGTTTCTAATTCCTACTTGTAAGAATTGGCTGGAACACAGATTAGTCCTGTGGCCACTTATTTTTATTGCTTGTATGACTATGTGCAGAGAAAAACTTTGCACAGAGTTTGGGAGAAGTTCATAGATTTGAAAAACTCTGGATAGGCATCAGGAAGCGTGGCCATTTAGTAGATGATGATGATGTTTCTAGTGGAATGTATGTTCTAATTCAGTACAATACATACTTAAGCACCCTTATTTGAACATTTGAATACATGTATATCTTGTTTAGTGCCAGATTGATGCCCTTGATCAGTACAAGATATATTGAATGTTTAATTCCGGGGGGGGGTATATTTTCATTGCAGTATGAAACATTTTTAATGTATTTTCTTTTATTTCAGGTGGACAGAAGCAGCTCTAACTCTTGGAGGGCTCTGGGGCAAAAACCAAGAGGGTCCCCAATGGTGTGCCAGAGACAGAGTTGAATAAGATTTCCAGGGGTTGTAGGGTGCGTGTCAGTGCCCTGCCGTTCTTTGCCGTTTCCCTGACTAGCAAGACAAGAGTGGATTATGCAGAATAATTTTAAAAATGCAGAATAAATTGTACAGAACAAGTCACTGAATGAGTAAGAGAAAGAAGAGGGGAAAGGATCTAGTTGGCCTGGTTTGGCCTGCTGCCCAATCAGGGAATTTAATTGCCAAATAAATACTGATAGGAAGCATAGGAAAAAAAACAACCCTGCTAATAATAACTATGCTGAAATCCCAGTGAGAGTCTGGACATGCTAAGAATCATTAGGCAGCTGCCTAGGACAGCACTTTTTATGGGGCAGCTGTGTGGCAGCATAGCCTCAGGGCTGAAAGCCACCAGCTCCTGTTCTAAATGCTTCCAGTGCTCAGGCAATGGGAGTAGGACAAAAAGCTAGAAAATGCTGCTACTTACCAGACTGGCCATTGCTGGAGGAGGAGGAGGAGAAGGCCTTGCTCAACCCATAGAAACCTGGTTTGCAGAGACAAAGGTATTTTCCGAGGACAAAGCCCTGGCTTTCCTGTGGGATGCACTAAAAGGAGGAATGCATATCAGTGAGTTCAGAGGTCTGTTCCCCTCTCCTTTAAGATGCATGGCTCCCCCCCCCAAAAAAAATGGTACAGAGCTCATTTAAAATGTCCATCATCTGAAATGCTGCTCTGTGTTCTGTTTTCAGAATGGCTTTATGTATATTTATTTATACAGGTATTTATTTACTGCCTTTCTTTGGTCATCGGATTTCTCCTCAGACTTTAATCCAAGGCGGTTTACATAGGCAGGCTGTTCTAACCCCTGTAGGGATTTTTACAATTGAATAGTTCTAGTCTTTCATAGAACTCCTCATTCCAGTTGGATTCTTTCCCGGTCTGGCCTCTCTCTGGCCCTTCGCCTCCCACACTCCACTTGACGGCAACTCCTCTCTGCCACCGAGGGTCAGCTCATCGGTATATCACCGTGTCATCTGTTCTTGGGTAATTCTGGTTGTTTCGAACTGGCAGCCTCAGATCTTCAGGCATACAAGGCGGCAGCTCTACCAACTGAGCCAGACCTCCTGCCCTTTCTCAGGCTCATTTGATTTTCATTCCAATTGGCTTTTTGTTTATACATCAATTGACACCAAGATTCCCTGTGACATTTGCATCAGGAGGTATTGTGGGAAGTTTGTACACTTAGGACAAGCGGCTTGTATGTGAACATACAGAGTCTGCTGCACCCTTTTACTGCTTTCTAGAAGGCTCAGGTGCCCAAAAGGAGTTTCCTTTTGGTTCCTTAATACACAATCAGAAGCGTGGGAACAACAGAAAATAAATAAGGACCTTACAGAGCAACAAGAGGGGAGCTGAATGTGGCAGCTGAATGAGCCAACACCAGCAATATTCAGAATAGTTATAAGAAAACAATAGCCATTACAAAAAACACAATGCGATACTTTACATGGTGAAATAGACGCAACACAGGGGAGGAAGTGTGGTCCAGAGGAAGAGCTGCCTGAAGACTACCAGAAGCTAAGCAGGCACAGCCTGGGTCGTGTCTGGAGGAGGGACCAGAACAGTCACTGATAAGCTGACATGCCCCTCGGTCGGTGACAATGGGAGAGCTGTCTCGTATGTTGAGAATGTCAGTGATAAGAACAATCACAACGGGAAAATTCCCTGCCTAGTGTGATTTGTGGCACAGAATGTTCCTGCAGCTACATTATTGAAAGATAACAGCTGGGGTTTGAAGGGTTCTATCAGTTCTCATTATCCACTAGGGTTAGGTTCCGCCACCTCTCTCTTGGTTTCTTCCCTTGGCTTACCCCAGCCCCAGAGCAGTTCTCAGGTAGCCTCCCAAAGACCTCCTGTCATCAGCCTCTCATCATTGCCAGGTTGTGAAGGTTCAGTTGGAGGCCCAAGATGGTGCAGCAAGTCTGGAAGCAGACATATTCAGCACAGGCCAATACTAATGTCCTGCTTGATGTGATCAGTGATGGTCCTGGGGGTGGGGAGCAGGAGGCAGGGCTGGGACCAGGTAGATATGCTGGGTCCTAGCCCCCGTCCCTGAGCAGTTTGTAGTGGATGCAAGCTACTCTGCTCTCCTCAGACTTATGCCACCTCCTGAGGAGACCCGTTGGTTAAAGTCCAAGGAGACCCATTGGGGCTGCAGTGGCTTATCCCTGGGTAAGGGGAAGAGTTTCTCCTTATCTCCTGCTGAACCACTTTGGGCCCCTATCTTGTGCTGGATATAGTGCAGGCCTCTGAGTGAGTGAGTTAAACCAAAACTATCCATCCTGCAAAGAAAAGTGCCACAACATAATAATAATTTTTTAAAACCAAGATATCATAAAACCGAAACATCTCCATGACCAGTGGCGTCACTAGGGTTCGCATCACCCAGTGCAGGAGGGCAGCGCGTCACACCCATGCAGTGGGAGGGGCAACACTCCAGGTGGTGGGCGTGGTGATCTACCATCGCCCCGTCTCCACTGGTTTTTGGGCTGTACTTTTTGATAAAATAAAGATACGTCAGCGCAGTTTGTTTCATCGTATTCTGCATGAAATTACACATTGATTGATATATAACATGATGGTATTATTTTTGCAAACTGTGATTTTAGTGATTTTGGTCACTAGTGGTGTCACCTCCCCCCAAGGTGTCAACTTACTAACACCGTATTGGAGCAGTTCTCAAATTTTTAGCACTGGGACCCACTTTTTAGAATGATAATCTGTCCAGGACCCATCATAAAGCAAATTAAAATAAATAAATAAATTAAAGTACATAAGAACATAAGAACAGCCCCACTGGATAGGCCCATCTAGTCCAGCTTCCTGTATCTCACAGCGGCCCCACCAAATGCCCCAGGGAGCACACCTGATAACAAGAGACCTGCATCCTGGTGCCCTCCCTTGCATCTGACATAGCCCATTTCTAAACTGTACCTCCTTTTAAGATGGGTCTGTACCTCCTTTTAAGATGTGCTAGATTTCCTTGGTAGGTCAGTATTTGTATGTTAAGAACTCTTGTAAAATTACTCTAAGGCAGTGTTTCTCAAACTGTGGGTCGGGACCCACTAGGTGGGTCATGAGCCAATTTCAGGTGGGTCCCCATTCATTTCAATATTTTATTTTTCATAGATTAGACTTGATGCTACCATAGCTTGTGACTGCATTTGGGGAAATGTTACAGACCTGTACTTTTAACAAGCTACTATGTTTATGCCTTTAACAATGATAGTAAATAGGACTTACTCCTGGGTAAGTGTAGGTAGGATTGCAGCCTAGGACTGTCAAAAATTTCCCTGCTCGATTATGTCACTTCCGGTCATGGCATCACTTCTGGTGGGTCCTGACAAGATTCTTTTTCTAAAAAGTGGGTCCTGATGCTAAATGTGTGAGAACCACTGTTCTAAGGGATTCTTCAAACAACTGGATCTGAAGGAGCATGTTGCTTATTGTGACGGCTTTTGTAGTGTGAGAGGTTAAGAACATAAGAACAGCCCCACTGGATCAGGCCATAGGCCCATCTAGTCCAGCTTCCTGTATCTCACAGCGGCCCACCAAATGCCCCAGGGAGCACACCAGATAACATCATCCTGGTGCCTCATCCTGGTGCCCTCCCTTGCATCTGGCATTCTGACATAACCCATTTCTAAAATCAGGAGGTTGCACATACACATCATGGCTTGTAACCCGTAATGGATTTTTCCTCCAGAAACTTGTCCAGTCCCCTTTTAAAGGCATCCAGGCCAGAAACTGTCACCACATCCTGTGGCAAGGAGTTCCACAGACTAACCACACGCTGAGTAAAGAAATATTTTTCTGTCTTAACTCTCCCAACACTCAGTTTTAGTGGATGTCCCCTGGTTCTGGTGTTTTGTGAGAGTGTAAAGAGCATCTCTCTATCCACTTTATCCTTCCCATGCATAATTTTGTATGTCTCAATCATGCCCCCCTCAGGCGTCTCTTTTCTAGGCTGAAGAGGCCCAAACGCCATAGCCTTTCCTCATAAGGAAGATGCCCCAGCCCGGTAATCATCTTAGCTGTCCTCTTTTGCACCTTTTCCATTTCTACTATATCCTTTTTGAGAGGTGTCAACCAGAACTGGACACAATACTCCAGGTGTGGCCTTACCATCGATTTGTACAATGGCATTATAATATTAGCGGTTTTGTTCTCAATACCTTTTCTAAGCATAGAATTGGCCTTCTTTACTGCTGCTGCACTTTCATCAACCTGTCCACCACCACCCCAAGATCTCTCTCCTGATCTGACACAGACAGCTCAGAACCCATTAGCCTATATCTAAAGTTTTGATTTTTTGCCCCAATGTGCATGACTTTACACTTTACACTTACTTACATTGAAACGCATCTGCCATTTTGCTGCCCATTCTGCCAGTTTGGAGAGATCCTTCTGGAGTTCCTCTCAATCACTTCTGGTCTTCACCACTTGGAAAAGTTTGGTATCATCTGCAAACTTAGCCACCTCACTGCTCAACCCTGTCTCTCGGTCATTTATGAAGAGGTTGAAGAGCACTGGTCCCAGGACAGATCCTTGGGGCACACCGCTTTTCACCTCTCTCCTTTGTGTGAAAATTACCCATTGACACCCACTCTCTGTTTCCTGGTCTTCAACCAGGTCTCAGTCCGGAAGAGGACCAGCCCTCTAATTCCCTGACTGTGGAGTTTTTTCAGTAGCCTTTGGTGAGGGACCATGTCGAACGGCTTCTGAAAGTCCAGATATATAATGTCCACAGGTTCTCCTGCATCCACATGCCTGTTGACCTTTTCAAAGAATTCTAAAAGGTTTGTGAGGTAAGACTTACCCTTACAGAAGCCATGCTGATTTTCCCTCAGCAAGGATTGTTCGTCTATGTGTTTTGAGATCCTATCTTTGATGAGGCATTCCACCATCTTACCCGGTATAGATGTTAGGCTGACTGGCCTATAGTTTCCCGGGTCCCGCCTCTTTCCCTTTTTAAAGATCAGCGTGACATTTGCTATCCTGCAATCCTCTGGCACTGTGGCCAATTTGAGGGACAAATTGCATATTTTAGCCAAGAGATCAGCAACTTCATTCTTCAATTCCTTAATAACTCTTGGGTGGATGCCATCAGGGCCCGCTGACTTACTGATCTTTAATTTATCAATGAGGTCTGAAACATCTTCTCTTTTAACCTTTATCTGACTTAATAGCTTGGTCAGGAGGGGCCATTCGGGCAGCGGCATCTGCCCGAGATCTTCTGCCGTGAAGACAGATGCAAAGAACTCATTCAATTTCTCTGCCATCTCTAAGTCTCCTTTTTTTTCCCCTTTCCCTCCCTCACCATCCAGAGGGACAACCGCTTTTCTGGCAGTTTTCCTGCTTCTAACATATTTGAAGAAGTTTTTATTATTCCCCTTAATGCTGCTGGCCATGTGTTCCTCATAGTCTCTCTTGGCCTCCCGTATCACCTTCTTACATTTCTTTTGCCACAGTTTATGTTCCTTTTCATTCTCCTCATTAGGGCAAGACTTCCATTTATGGAAGGAAGCTTCCTTGTCCTTTACGGCCTCTCTAACTTGGCTGGTCAGCCATGTGGGCACCCTCCTGGACTTAGTCGAGCCCTTCTTCCTTCGCGGTATACACTTTCGCTGGGCCTCTATTACTGTTGATTTTAGCAACCTCCATGCTCTCTGTAGAGACTGGACTCTTTTTATCTTCCCTTTCAACCTCCTTCTAAGCAGCCTCCTCATCTGAGGGAAGTCCGCTTGTTGAAAGACAAGGGTTTTTGTGAGAGATTTGTCCGGTATTCTTCCCCCAATGTGCATGTCAAAACGGATCGCAGCATGATCACTGTTCCCCAATGGCTCAGTAACAATGACATCTCTAACCAGGTCCTGAGTACCACACAATATTAAATCCAGAGTCACCTGTCCTCTGGTGGGCTCCATGACTAGCTGCTGTAAGGAACAGTCATTTAGCATGTCAAGGAATCCGGTCTCCTTTTCGTGACCAGAACACAAATTGACCCAGTCAATATGAGGATAATTGAATTCCCCCATGATTACAACCCTGTCCCTCCTTGTCACCTCCCTGATCTATTTCCTCATTTTAAGGTCCCCTTCTGGTTTCTGGTCTGGAGGACAATAGTACGCCCCCAGTATTACATCATTCCTCAGGTCTGGTAATTTCATCCATAGAGATTCTATGGAGGCAGACCCACCTTCAAGCTCTACTTTGCTGGATTCTACCCCTTCCTAAACATAAATGGCCACCCCACCTCCAACCCGCCCCCCCTGTCCCTCCTGTAGAGTTGATAGCCCGGGATTGTGGTATCCCATGGATTCTCTGCATTCCACCAGGTTTCCGTTATGCCCACTATGTCAATGTTTTCCCTTGTCACCAGACATTCCAGTTCTCTCATCTTTGCTCGGAGACTTCAGGCATTTGCATAAAAGCATTTGTACATGGAATGCCCCAGGATGGGCTGCTTATTAGCTCCTTTATCCCTGAATCCTCTCATTGTGCCAAACCATCTATCAGTAAGATTTTCACCCCTACCCAGTACCCAGTTCAATTAAAGTTCTTCTATTTCATGCATATCACTATCAGGACCCACCTGGCTTTACAAGTCTGAGAGCCAAATCCTATGCGTGTTTACTCAGAAGTAAGTCCCATTATAGTCAGTGGGGCTTACTCCCAGGAAAGAATGGATAGGATTGCAGCCTAAAACAGAAAAAAAATTTCACCTTACCCTGTCAAGCCTCTGTTTCATTCTTTTTAGGAGGGGGGCTGCCTTCTGGAGCATTTGTTGAGCTCCAGTTGCATCAAATCAGGACCATTCTGGTGGCCTCACATTTCCCTTTGCCTGACCTGCCCAGGAGCCAAGGCACGATTGCTTACTCATGAGTAAACGTGACCAAGTGGCTTAGTTTTGCTTTCCATAGGGCTCAATATATTCACCAGCTTGGAGGGAGGGACCTCCTTCTCGGGTATTTTTGGGGGGCTACATTCTGGTGGGTACATTCTGGTAGGTACATTCATACATTTTTGGGGCTACATTCAGGACCATTCTGGTGTTGTTGGATTCCTCTCAGCCTGCCCTTTCAGACGGACTATGGTACGTTTACCTACAGGCGCGTAAACGCGCGATACGGCTCGGTTTCACTTTCCATTGGACTCCATGCATTTTTTGTTTTCTGGTTTTTTGCCAATATCTTTTGAAAAAAGGAGATATTTCACTCTCGTTTTTTGCATTGCATTCAGCTGGAAATTCCGCATCCAACGGTATATAACATGATGGTATACTCTTAACCACCCCAATTTTAGCACGTCACCATCCCAGTGCACATCACCCCCCTTGCGCGTCACCCAGTGCGGTCCGCACCCCCTAGCTATGCCACTGTCCATGACATCAAATTTTTGGACAGAGAAGAGAGTCTGAAGGCAGATGACAGTAAACATTTTTAAAGTTAAGCAGGTTTAGTTGGTGTTTAGATGGAAGACTGCTTGCCTAGGTACTGAAGGCCACTTGCCTATAAAGGGGCTATAGTTTGGTGACAGAAGGAATACTTGGCATGGTTCAATCCTGGGCATCTTCTGATAGGACAGAAGATTTCTCTCTGAAACCTTAGGGAACTGCTTTACAGGCAGTATTGGCAATCATGAGATAGCTGGACCCTGGGGCTGACTCAGCTTCCTGTGTACTCCAACTAAGCCGCTTTGAATTTCTTAAAGGAGATACAGGATAGAAGAGAAAAACAAACACATTACATTACACAGCATAAGTTTTAACTGTTTTGAAATGGCGTCCAGCCAAGGCATCTGCACATGCTGAGTGCTGGCTATTTTCTACTATATGCAAAGCACACAGGATACTGGGAAAGGGCTGGGAAAAGAGAACTGCAGTAAAAAGCAGGTAACTGAGCTAGTCTAACTAAGCTGGTACGGAACCTGGGACAGCTCCTAGGGACATTGATCCAAAGAAGTTCAAAAACCGCCTTAAATTCCCACAAAGGGCCTGCATGACTGTAGAGAAAGCAGTGTGGAGATGTAGAGGGCACCTGCCCTGGACAAATGTACCAAGTAGTATACTGAGCGCTATTAAAGTAACGTTAAATGATGTCAGGCTTTCAGGTCCATTTGGAATAATGAAGCACATTTTCAAGGTGGCAGATGAGACAACTGATAACTGTTTGCTCAGAGGCTCAGTGAGGGCAGCAGGCCAGGCAGGAAGGCACCCTTGCAAGTTCTCATTAACTCTGTGTTTGCAACCTAACACAGTCATGCACATCTATTCTCTCAGTAGTATTGGCAGCAGAGGAGCAATCCAAGGACATGTGACTTGGTCAGCAGTTACTGATTGGACTGCAGAATCCTGCAGTGGGTTTGCTATTTCAATCAGAAGTAGTCTCAGCAAACAGAGAAGAGTGCATCCTTAACTCCCCTGAGATTTTAGCAATCATCCTTCAAATAAGTCAGTGGCATAAGTAATGATTGTGCAGCCCAGTGCCAAGCTCAAAATGTGGCCCTGGAAGTGATGTCACAGCCGGAAGTGACGTCACGCCTAGGCTTTTTAAAAAGTGAAAATTGGGAGGAACCCACCTCCTTCCCCCAGCAGTTTGACACCCACTTGTTCTGCTGCCTCCCCCCAGTTAGTGGCATAGCTAAGGCATCCATCTGCTACCTGGGGTCAAAGAAGATTTGTAGCCCCCCCCAGACAAAATCAAATTTAATTAAGTTAATAAATGAAACGTGTGCCCCTGATTGGTTCAAGACACTGTCATGATAACATATCATCACAACATCTCAATAACATAATAACATGTCATTGGCCCTCAGAACAATCAGAGTTATAGGTCAGTTTTGAGTTAAGTAAATCCACTTTTTGTTCCATAAGGCAGTTGTGTTTCATTTTCTGGTTAATTGGCCATAACTTTTGACAGAATACAGATATTCCAGTGCAGTTTGTTTCATTGCATTCTGCAGTAAATTACCTTTCCAATGATATATAACATGATGGTGTTATTCATACATACCAAGATTTTCACAAATTTGGTCACTTGTGTCAAGCTCAGCTTGTTGCCCCCCTAAAGCTTGATGCCCAGTGCAACTGCTACCCCCTGCACCCCCTTAGTTATGCCTCCGAAATAAGACATTCCTGGAGTAACTCTACTTTTAATCTTTTGTTATTTATTTATGACATTTTTATCCTGCTTTTCCTCCAAGCAGCTCAGGGTAGCATATGGGGTTTTCTCCCCTCTATCCCATCTGATCCCCCACAACATCCTTGTGAGGTAGGTTAGACTGAGAGAGTGTTCTGCCAGTGAGCTTTATGGCTGAGAAGGAATTTGAACATGAGTCTCCCTGGCCTGAGTTTGATACTCTGACCTCTACATGACAACAACTTACATTTTTGAATCTCTTACTGTCTTCTGGACATTGTTTTTTTAAAAACAGTTTGTAAGACTCCAGTTTCTGGATACAGAAATGACTAGTTACAGCACTGGAACCCAGAGCCAGCTGAAGACCTCCTGGTGCTGAAGGCTATATGCTAAATGCTGCCTGCCCCTTTCCTGGCAGTGTACCAGTTGATGATGGGAGGAAAGGCGGGATGTGAATATTTAAAATAAATAAATACATACATACATGCCCTGGCCCCCTCTCCTGCACACTTCCTTTTCTTCCATATTCCACTCTTTGAATTCTGGGAGCAGGAGAAGAAGGAGAAGCAGAGGTGGGTGGAGACAGGTGATGGGATGCCCCCTGCAAACTGATGCAACTGCCTGATGCAACCTCATAGATAGGCCAACCCTGCTGGGTCTTGATGAGGTCTTGAACCTCATTCTTCAAGCAAAGCCCAGGTCAGAGGTGAACTATTTCTGCTACAACTACTAGGGATTTAAAGAGATGGTTCCCTAGTGTAGAACCATGGAATATAGCAGAACCATCAAATGAACTTCTTCTTCTTCTGCCTCCTCTGACTGGGAACTTTAGGAGAATGAATAGCCTTGGTTGGTTATTCCAAGTCCTTACTCTAGAGAACCTGCACCACCCTACTGGGTTCCAAGTCAGGAAACTCACTATCTTTCCCTTCAGGGAACTCTGTGGGGAGCACTCCTTCCTCCTCTAGGTCTGATGTGCTTGGAGGTTGTGAGACACCTGTTGGGGACAAATGATCCTGGCTGAAGATCATTATCCGGGACATCACTATCAGAGGGAGCTGGAATCTGGGGGCCAAGAAATATATTACATTAAGAGTACAATCCTATGTATGTCTACTCAGAGAAACCATATACATGTTTGTATGTAAAATGCATTGTACGTTTGTATCTGTGTGCACACGTAGGTGTGCACATATACATATATTTGTGTACTACTTAGGTTTATATTCTCTCTACAGTTTCCGTACAGAGTCTTCACCTACCAAATGTTTATGCCTAATAAAGGTTGACTTGACTTGTCTACTCAGAAGTAAGTCCTATTGTGTTTGATGGGGCTTACTCTCAGGAAAGTGTGGATAGGATTGCAGCCTAAGCCTAACATTAGGAGATGGGCTTAATATCAGAAGTGCCCTTTGTAATAAATAAATAGCGGGACACGCACGCACGCACGACCCAATCTGGCCCAGGACCACAGCAATCAGGAAAACACCCTGAAGCAGCGATTTCGTACAGGGACAAACAGTTGCCTGGGGAGGGGGACATTTTCAGCAGGAAAATACTCCTGTACACAGTACTGGATATGGATCCAGGGCCCTCCATGTCTGCTTTTTATATCAATAACAACAATAACAACAACAAGAGTCTTTGAAAAAGAACTAGAAAAAATGACAAAATACTGAGACCTGGCCATTGAAATCACCCAACTATGGACAAAACACCCCAAAGTGGTCCTCATCGTCATCCAGTGCACTTGGAACAATTTCAAAAAGTTTTGTGAATTATTTTAAACCACTGCAGCTTATTGAAATAACACAATCAGATCTGCAAAAAATACACTTTTAGGAACTGTATACTGCAGGGGTGCTCACACTTTTTTGGCTCGAGAGCTACTTTGAAACCCAGCAAGGCCCGGAGATCTACCAGAGTTTTTTTTACAATGTTCGCGCCATCGTAACATATAACATTTATGTGTACAATGTATGTTGGTGTACCTTGAGCCCCACTGAGTATAACAGGACTTACTCCTGAGTAGACATGCCTAGGATTAGGCTGTGAGGCTGCAATCCTAGCCACACTTACCTGGGAGTACAATGGGCCTTACTCCCAATGGGCGTTTCCTCCCGGCGTTTCCTCCCGGAGGCACCTGAAGAGGGGGGGGGTCGGCACTCCGCGATCTACTCATTTTGCCTCGCGATCTACCAGTATACTGGTATGCACCCCTGGTATACTGTATATACTGCGCCAATATCTAGTTAATACTTAGGTCTCAGGCTGAGACTTGTATCAGTTACTCAACACCAGTCCACAACTGTGTTCCATGTAGTCTGGACTATAATAACAACAACAACAACAATGGGCGACACTTTCAGAGCACTGCTGGTGTGAAGCCCATCTGTTAATAACAGGCTTAGTGTAAAATGTACTCTGGCCCTGGCACAGAACACGTTTCCTCCATGTACGGGTTGAGCCCTGAGCATTTAAAACACATTCTGGGTATGTGCCTCGTTCAAATCTAACTCCATGGGCAACTCAGGTGTTCATCACAATACCTCAATGGCTTCGATATGAGGGCAGGCTTCAGAGATGGAGGGTCCAAGCCTATCCAATTTCCCAGCACCGGTGCAACAGCAATGCAGGCTCAAGGTAAGGGAACAAATGTTCCCACAGCTTAAGGAGGCCTCTCTGACTGCCTCTCCACCACAGGATGCAGTGCACGCCCCATTGGCACAGCTGCACCAGCACTAGAAAATTAGATAGGATTTGGCCCAAAAGCTGCAATTCTATGCACATTTTCTGGGAGTAAGCTGCAATCACACGCATGACTACCTGGGAGTAGGCTCCACTGAAGGACTTGCTTCTGAGTATACCTGCATAGGATTGTGCTGTTATTATTTATTATTATTAAGAATATATAGCACTTTTCAACTCTCAGATTCTTCCTCCCTGACTACCAACCTCTTCTTGGATAAATTTGAAGCCAAGCATCTTGAGCATCATTGAAGCCACTCTCTTCTGCCTCCTGTAGCTCCTTCTCACTTTCCTGCTCATGTGCTCCTTTTTCCCCCCTGGACACCAGTGGTTAAACATTTAGGCTTTATAACAGCCAAATGTCGAATGGCCAAATCCCTTTTTCCTAAAACCTAAATGGATCACTAATGCTGCAAAGCGCACTAATCCCTCGAGAAGCAGTCACTGCCAAAAGGAGAGCTAATGTGACCACTGCATCAGCACCCGTCCTCCAGGGGCTTTAATGCCAAAGGACCTAGAGACCCCCTAAAGTCCATGTCAGGAGAACAGATGTCAGTGGAGAAGTGGGACAGAGAGCCAGAATGCAGGAAGGAGCAAAGAGGCGCACACAGGAGAAGCAGTTCGTTCCATTTGCGTGCTCAGTTTGGAATCCTGGCTTGCCACTCTTTGTATATAGATATTGCTGCTGTTAATGTCTGAAACCAGTGGACTGTAAACTTTAAGGCAACTTAAAGCAAAATGAGGGGCAACAGGAGGGGTGTATTAGAGGCAAAACAAAATATCACATTCAGAGTTTAGCAGGGTTCACGTTTATATTATTATTTATTTATACTTTATATTTATTTATCATAGCCTGTGCTGGGCTGGTTATAGACTGTTGCAACTCAGGATCTAGATGATGATGATGATGATGATGAAATATTTATAGATCGCTTTTGTAAATTTTAAACCTTTTAAACATGTTGTTGGCTACTTCAAGAAATACCATAATTCTTCCTGATTACTTTTAAGGCAATAATTTAAGCCAGGGTTTTTCAAACTGTGGGTTGGGATCCACTAGCTGGGTTGCAAGCGAGTTTCAGGTGGGTCACACAGCACCTAGCTAAGCCACCATTGAAAATACAAGTTGAATACTTATCTGCGAATTTTCTATCCGCGGATCTGGCTCCCCTGGACCCGCATTGAATCCAACCTGAATCTTCACCACCCCTCCTAATGATTTTTAAAGGCATAAAAATGTCACTCCCAGTTTTCATCTGAAAATCAGAAGTCACTTTTTTTGCCTCTAAGTGGCATTCTGAAGCCCACAGAGGCTGCAGGTGGACACATGTGGACTCTGCAGGCTTCAAAAAGCCCTCTGGAGCAAAGCTCTGGCCGCCTTCAGGGGGTTTAAAGGGGCTGAAACTGCGGATTTCGTTATCTGCTGTCCAAGGGGAGTCCAAGAACAGATCCCTCACAGATACCAAGAACCCACCTGTACAGAGCTTAAAATACAGGGTAAAGAGTTGCTAGGCAGGGATGGCTCCTTGTAGGAGAGAGGCTTGGTGCTTTGCCCTGAATACATGGGAAGATAGGATGCTAGAAAGGGGAGGGAGGGCTGTATGGCTGAAGAAAGCTCCAAGTCTGCATTCTGCATTCTGCATTGACTTCCAAGCTGGAATGTTTGAACTCCGAGCTATGCAAAATAGCAGCATGAGTGTGCTGTGTAATGGGGTCTTTGGCTGATCGTGGCTTATGTTTGAAGCCTAAATTAATGATGTCACTTCTGGTCATGACATCACTTCCAGGTTAATGGCATCACTTCCGGTGGCTCCCAACAGATTGCCACTCTAAAAAGTGGGCCCTGGTGCTAAAACGTTTGCGAAACACTGCTGTATAGGGTTACACTGTAAAGCTGCAATCCTATACCAGTGGCGGTCCTGGCAGTTTTCCCACCTGGGGCCAACCCCCATTTGCCACCCTCTGACCTGGAAGTAACTGTGGTGACATCATCTTCATCACAATTACTTCTGCGCTGCTGCCTCCTCCTTTCCCCCTTTGAAAAAAGTACGGTTCTCTAGGCATGGTTCCTGGTCACATCTGAGGGCCATCCTATTCTCCTCTCCTTTAAAGAAAGGGGAGGAAAAGAGGGCAGCCCTCAGTTTGGTGCAGAACCGCGGCGACAGTGGCTGCAAGAGCAAGAGGTCATGTGATGGGGAAGCAGGTCATGGTGTTGCCCTCCACAAGCCTGGTGCCCAAGGCATTTGCCCCCTTTGACCCCTCCATTTACGCCACTGTCTTATACATGCCTACCTGGGAATAAATCTGATTGGGGACTTACTTCTGAATAGGCATGTATAGGCTTGTGCTGTAAGCCATCCTGATTTTATTGTAGGAAAGGAAGGGACAAAATATTAAAAAATTTATAAGGAAGAAACATTAAAGCTTCTAGTCCTCACTGCTGGAGTGTTCTCTGCTACTGACCCTGTTTCCCTGTGTCTACAATGCTCCTTCTCACTCTTTCTATTCTGTGCAAACTCATCTACAAGCTACATACACAAGGTCACACAACCTTGAAGTCCATGTAAATGAATCCGTTGGCACTTCTTATTTCTTTTTATAATGCCATTAAATAACAACCAAAATGCAAACCCTTGCCCTGATGAGCTTACAGTCTAAAATTCAGCACTGACTGGAGAAGGCAGGAAGGAAGGTAAGGAAGATGAAGGCAAGCAAGGGAAAAATATTCTTTCAATTCAGTTAGTTTCAGTAAAGGATGTGGACAAACTGTTTGTGGAATCCTTCTTTTAGGAGGTTTGCTGGTACCATATCTGATCATATCCAGCACCAGGCAAAGAACTTTTTATTGGCGTAGGCCTCTGGGATGCTCTGTGTTTAATGTGGTTTAAATCCTAACTTTCCTTCTTTTTTTTTTGCTGGTTTTTTTTTAAAATTGTGCTGTTAGCCACCCTGAGAGACTTATTACTTTTAATTATTACTTATTACTTAGTCTTATTACTGCCCATTACTGCCTGATCACAAGCTAGGAATCCTAGGATAGAACATATAACAAACAAACAAACGGGATGGTGTCAAAACCTTCATAGAAAATGTGGGTTTTGAAGAGGGACTTCAGACAGAGGGAGAGGGGCGGCATTATACATGTGTTCTGAAATGGAATTCCAAGTATAAGAGAGTGGGAGAAAAGGTTTGATTTCTGATTTCGCAGGCAGCCCAATCTTAACCCGCACCAGCACAGCCAGGCTGGATGGCCTGCGCTGTATTCAACCCAAGTTAGGAGGTGGCAGGAGGTCTCCTTGTGGTAAGGGGATATCTTTCCCTTTACCCTGTGTCAAGGCCCAGCCAGCCCCACGGGGCTTTTTCGATCTGCACCAGTGCTTTAGCTGGTGCAGATCCAGGAAGGCCGGTGTCATGCCAGGAGGGCCAGGAAGGGGTTAGGATACAGTGGAGGAGGCCTCTGCTGATCCCACCCTCCTCCCACATCCGATCCACCCCTTTCCACCCTCCCCCAACCAGGAATGCCCCCTCCCCGCCACGCTTTCCACACCCCTGCTCTGGTTGGCACTAGCCTACCTGCTCCAGCTGGTGCTGCTCTTGGATGTAACGCTGGCAGGCCAGTGTAGGACTTTGAGTTGGCGCTGCCAGCTCACAAGTAATCGCAAACATTTTTTACGGCACATATGTGACACTCTGAGCCAGTGTAGGGAGGGCTCCACTGGCCCATGGAGCTCTTGTGACACTATGTGTGTCACAAACTATGTGAGTCACAGACTCAGGCTGCCATGTTAAAGGTGGAGAACTATGAGCTCCAGCAACTGACCCCTCAAGGAATCTGCTGATTGGGGTCAGGATTTGGTCAGAGACTGAATAGCCTTTGTTCATTAATTGATACATCCAACTCCCATTCTGGCTACAATCCTTTTGGTTTCTTGTCTTATTACTGCCCATTTATTGGACAGTTGTATACAGTACAGCTTTTACTAGAATGTTTTATTATTCTCTGTCTTGTACCAAATTTACACTTTCCCTTTTCAGCTTTTCCCTTGCATGCAGGTCATGCTAAATTGTATCACTAGGTTCCTTGTAACAAATCTATATGGTAGTATGAAAAAACCCTTACTATATGCTTCTAAATTGATCTGACCGTGAGTCCCTGTAAAAGTTTGTGCACTAGTTCACTGATTCTCAAACTTTTTTAGCACCAGGACCCACTTTCTAGAATGACAATCTGTAAGGGCTCACCAAAAGTGATGTCATTAACCTGGAACTGATGTCACGTTCAGAAGTAACATCATCAAGCAGGAAAATTTTTAACACCCCCATATGACAAAATCAAGTCAATCCATCAAGTAAATTTAAAATTTACAATAAGTATAAAAATTTATTTAAAATAAAGAACTCTCCTAACCCTCCCCAGCAGTTGCTGATCTGTTAAAAAAAAATAAATTACCCAAACATCCCAAAGGCTGATATCCTATGCACTTAACTGGCAGTGCGCCCTATTGACTATCACTGTTAAAAGCATATATACAGTACATAGTAGGCTGTTAAAAGCACAGATCTGTAACATTTCCCCAGATGCAGTCACACAACCATGGTAGCATCAAGTTTAATGTATTAATAATAAAATACACATTGATATGAATGGGGACCCGCCTGAAATTGGCTCGCAACCCACCTAGTGGGTCCTAGCCCACTGTTTGAGAAATACTGCTATACAGATTTACTCAGAAGTAAGTACCAGTGTGGTCAGTGAGATTTGCTTCAGGAAGGAGTGTACAGGATTGTCACCTTAATAAGTAAACCATCAAAGTCACAGCACTCAGTTCAGTGTATAAAAATAACACTGATCTATATGCAGTACAAACCAGTTTTGTTTATATTCTGGTGCACATGTAGACCAGGTCTAAGGGCTTCAGAAGAGAAGTGATTACACCAAAGGAGAAAAAGATGAATTTAGTGAAGTCTGCAGAGTACTACTGCAGAGTACTACTGTTGCTTTGTTGTGAAAACATGTGGTGGGTTCATGGGGGGAGGAACAAAGGAACAATTGCTTGCCAACTGCTTGTGTCTCGATTTTGCTGAGTGACGCAGAGAAGCTGTGTAGCTCGGGGCAGCTGTTATGGCAGTGGAGTAGAGATGCCATGAATATCCATGATTTTCTGCTCCGAAAATCACATATTTGTTATTGCCAGTAAAAGTGTCCTAAGCAAGAGATGGGTTTAAGATTATTGTGTTTAGAATAGATGATTCTTCAGGGGGAAAAATTGCTCTGATTGCATGTGAAAGTTGTTGAGCAATTAAACGAACTGGTTTTAATTAATGAGACACACTTTGATATAAATAAAAAAGTAAAAAAGAAAAGAAAAAAAGACAGGCCATGGCACAAGCCCAATTGGAAGAGATGCTCTTTGACATGGATGTGGTTCCTGCTAATCCCATATGTTTAAGAATGGGCTGTGCTTACTCAGTCCATACATTATTGAAGAGAAAGCACTCTGCACATGCTCAGTGGGATCACCATCATTGGTTGAAGCTGGTTTGGCATTTCAGGGCTCAACCCTGGCATGAATCAAGTGGAGGTGTGAGGAATGCAGGAGTGGGAATGACAGACAAGGCTTTGCTTATGTGGGTCTTGAGGACCAAATGGAATTTTAGGGGCATTTTAGGGTTGGTTGGAATCCCAGGTTTGGTTGGTGGTGGTGGAAGTACAGTATTTCTGTAATGGACCCAAGTCCCGCAGTACTACTTCTATTCCAGGTGTGCCATCCTACACTATCCTCATATTTCCTGAGGCCTCCAGCACGAAGTGGAACCATCAGTGACCACCTGCTGCGTTGGAGGCCTCCATTCAAGTGAGGGGAAGAGCTAACGCAGGGCCAGCCCATGCACAAGGCTTTTGCCTCAGGCAGCAGACTGGGAGGCTCACCCACCTCATCCATTCATTCACCAATATGGTTGCAGCTCCTCTTCTCCCTGGATTGGAAAAGGAAGAAGGGGATAGAGTGGACGAGGAAGTGTGGAGGAAAGAAAAGTAGTGGGCTAGAATGTCACTCTAGCCCACCACGCTCTTCCTCTACACACTTCCTCTTTCCTTTTCCAGACCAGGGAATGGGAGGAGCAAAGACTGACACATCATCAGTTAAGTGGGGGGAGGCAGCATTTGACATGCTGTCTCAGATTCTAGGAAGACTTGGGCTGACCATGAACTAATGCAGCCTGGAGACATCCTTGGGCCACAGCTTCTCATGAGCTAAGAATCTGCAGTTTAGCAAAGCAGGTGGCGGCGGCAGACCTCCTAGCATGTGACAGGAAGTCATTCATGGAACCCATTCTGGATTCACCACATTCCACTTTGGAATTTGGGATGGAGAAGTGGGATGGCCTTTCCGCACTCTGCCAAATCTTTGGAGAGCGGAATCAAGTGATTTCGCTTATCTCTAATTCAAAGTGACTTGAAGAACATAATGTGGGAGACTGTTCCAAGTACAGTCTAAGCAGCAGGCGGAAGACCAAAGACGAAAAGTGGGAGAAGGAGGGACTCAGAACAGATGAGGGTGTGTGGGGTAGAGCGAGTGAGAAGCATATGAGCTGCGGTGAAGGGCAGGGGGATAGGAAAAGTCCAAGCCCAGACCCTCACCCATTGCTAAGACAGAAGTGCCTGGGCTCTGGAGGAGAGGATATTTAAAGAACTTCCATGGTTCAAAAGAAATGATTTAATTACATCCACATAACGATCAGCATGTGTCACTGGTATTTACCCAGCATGAGAAAAGGAGGATGGAACGGAAATAAGGACCAAAGATAGATGTGAGCTGTTAATTAACAGTGCTGGACGGTTTCCTTTTTTGGGGTGGGGGAAGGATAAAAAGAAAAGCGTCTTTCAATCAAAAGAGGAAGGCTTCAAAAGATAAGTGGCTACATTATGTCATTTCAGTAGTGAGCAAAGGCGACCCTACCACGGGGCAAGGCGCAATGACTGTCTAGGGGGGTGAATTTACAATGCCCTTAAGGGTGTCAGGCAGATCTGACCCCTGGGCACAATCCACCTCAAGGCTCTTACATGCACAAAGAACTGATGGGATTCACTGTGTCTGTGGTGACAGTCACTTGCTGAGACAGCTTTTAAAAAAGAGCTAGACAAATTTATGGAGGAGGAGAGAGAGGTCTAGCCACAGCCATGACAGCAACTGTTACCTTGCACATGCCCGATCTCGTCTGATCTCGGAAGCTAAGCAGGGTCAGGCCTGGTTAGTACTTGGATGGGAGACCGCCTGGGAATACCGGGTGCTGTAGGCTTATACCATAGTCTTTCGAGACTGAAGGTTGCCAACCATGGCAGGGCTAACCACCCTGTACTCGGAGCAAAGTTAAAAATGATGCTCCCCCACATCACACCCAGGAATGACATCACTTCCAGGTATGATGTCACACCTGAGGTGTTTTATTTTTAAATTGAAAAATTAAAAAAAATCTGCTGCTTCCCCCCATCTCCAGCCCCCCTCCTGCTCACCCCCCAAGAGGTGCAAGTAGTGATTGGAGTCCCTGGCCACTTGCTCCCCTTGTTGTGCTGCCTCCTTCCACCCCTGCCCCCTCCTGATGGACCTCCACACTCCCAGTCGCCACCCAAGCCCCTGGAGCAAGCGGCCAGAGACTGTCATCAGATCAGTACCCAGGCAAGGCTGGGCCATTCATGAGGCCAACTGAATCTGTTGCATCAGGCAGCAGGTGGGTGGGTGGGCAATCTTCATTGTTCGCCTTCTTGCCTCCACTGTTCCTCCTTCCATGCCCTGGTTTGGAAGAGGGGGACAGAGAGGAGTGAGGAGTGAAGACATTGGAGAGTGGGCTGAGCACAGGCTGGCACTACATTGGGTGAGGGGCCAGCAGCATTTGGCATGCCCCCCTCAGGTGTCAGTTGCTCTCAGGCTGGTCTAGGGTATAGATATTTTCAAGAAAGTAAATCTTGTCTCTGCTGACTGGCAATGGCTCTTTTGGGTTTCTGGCAAGCGGTGGCATAGCTAAGGGGGTGCAGGGGTAGCAGTTGCAATGGGCATCAAGCTTTAGGGGGGCAACAAGTTGAACTTGACGCAAGTGACCAAAATTGTGAAAATCTTGGTATGTATGAATAATACCATTATGTTATACATCATTGGAAAGGTAATTTACTGTAGAATGCAATGAAACAAACTGCACTGGAATATCTGTATTCTGTCAAAAGTTATGGCCAATTAACCAGAAAATGAAAACACAACTGCCTTATGGAACAAAAAGTGGATTTACTTAACTCAAAACTGACCTATGACTCTGATTGTTCTGAGGGCCAATTACTTGTTATTATGTTATTGAGATGTTGCAATGACATGTTATCATGACAGTGTCTTGAACCAATCAGGGGCACACTTTTTATTTATTTACTTAATTAAACTTGATTTTGTGTGGAGGGGCTACAAATCTTCTTTGACCCCAGGTAGCCGATAGATGCCTTAGCTATGCCACTAACTGGAGGGAAGCAGCAGAGCAAGTGGATGTCAAACTGCTGGGGGAAGGAAGTGGGTTCCTCCCAATTTTCACTTTTAAAAAGCCTAGGCGTGATGTCACTTCCGGCTGTGACATCACTTCCAGGGCAACATTTTGAGCTTGGCACTGAGCTACACGATCATAAGCTACGTCACTGCTGGCAAGGCTTTGCCCTTTCCTGGGAACACAAGGCCTGAACCTGGCACCTTCTGCATGCAGATAAGGTCCTCTCCCACTGAGACAACTTCCTTCAGGATTGCACCCACTCTGTTGATTAGTGGAGGTGAGAATGGGGTGGGGTGAGACAGGGATCTTTTCTTCCCCTCAGGCACAAAAATGTGTGGGGCCGCTCCTACCTCAGACTGAAAAATGCTATGCCCCCCATGTCTAGAAAGGTCCTCAGACAAACAAGATTTTGCATCTTGAAGTCTATAGTGCAGGACAGTACAGCCTTTTCATTTCATCCTGCTTTTCTTTCACCTGCTTGGGAACCACACGCCTAAGTCAAAGGATACCCGATCTGGTGATAGCGCTATCTTTAGAGCAAAGAGTTCCAAGCCATGGCCATCACAGGCTGTGCCCACGGCTCATAATGAAACACAAGCACCGATACACACACATTCGGTAAAAGGTGCTTAAATGCAGATTTGCACGTTAAAACCCTGCTGTGCAGCGAGGTACAGAGCAGCTGAAGGAGGCAGATGGGTCAGCAGAGAGGGAGGGAGAACACATGGAGGCTGGGAGCAAAGGGGAAATGAGACGCAGGAGGGATGCTGGAAAGAAGACAGAAGAAAGTAGTGGCAGAGGAAGAAAAATGATGCTGGCCAAGAATGGTGGTCGGATGTTAGAGTGTGCAGGCAGAGAGAGAGAGAGAGAGAGAGAACAGAAAGGCCACCCCAGCAAGCTACACCCCAGAACAGTGTTTCTCAAACTGTGGGTCAAGACACACCGGGTGGGTTGCAAGCCATTTTCAGGTGGGTCCCCATTCATTTCAACATTTTAATATATTAGATTTGATGCCCCACATACCATGGTATGTGACTGCATTTGGGGAAATGATACAGACTTGTACTTTTAACAGGCTACTATGTATTTCCCCTGGGGGCTGGGGACAAGAATAGGCCCTCAATTTGGCTGTATTTGTCGTAAGAGGCGACTAAACAGCCACCGGGTAGATGGGACTCGTCAGCCTGGGAAGGCAGCTCATCTGAGAGAAGGAAAACTCTGACCCCAAGCCTCCACTGCCTTGTGGCTACATCCAGTTATGGAAAAGGCTTCAGGAGTCAACCTCGAGACAAAATCCAGAGCTGGAGTCCCTGAGGCAGTTCGTGGCTGAACACAGTCATGTTCTGGCAACTCCTACGATGCCACTGGAACCAACCGTATTGGCCTCTGCCTTTCCATTGGATCATTTCAGTGACGTGGAGAGGGGGGATTTGCTGCATGGGTAACAGCCTATCCTCCATACCTACTTTACCCAGGCTTCGCGCACTGGAGAGGACACTCTGTTCCAGAACCACCATTCAGAGCATGACACCATAGTCTTCCGAGACTGAAGGATGCAACAAGATGTATATACATTTAACAATGATAGTCAATGGGACTCACTCCTGGGTAAGTGTGGGTAGGATTGCAGCCTAGGATTGTGAAAAATTTTCCTGCTTGATGATGTCACTTCCGGTCATGTCATCACTTTCGGTGCGTCCTGACAGATTCTCATTCTAAAAAGTGGGTCTTTGTGCTAAAGATTTGAGAACCACTGTCCCAGATGATCATAAATTGCTGGTACCCATGGGAACTATTTTTGGTGCTCATGGGAACTGGATTTTTTTTTCTTGTTAGCTAGTGCATACGGCAGAGGAGAGTCCAAGTATCCTTCCCCCTCCAGCTGTGATCCTGATCCTTTGGGGGCCTGACTTGGCTGCTGTGTACTCCATCAGCAACAAGCCCATCAGCCCTAATAACAGGTTTAACATGATGCCTGGTTTGGCCCTCAGAAAGCTCTATTCAAGTAGAAGGTGTCCTGTGCATTTCAAGCAGAACATTTAAGCAGAGGCAAACGAAGAGTGCAATCCTATCTTGTGCTGGAACAGGCAAGCAAAGAGGCTTGCGCTGTATCCAATGCATGACAGGTGCCCAAAGTGGCTCAGCTAGGTGTAAGGGAAAACTTTTCCCCTTACCTCTGAGTAAGCCACCCTGGCCCAGATGGGTCTCTTTGGACTTGCGTCACCTTCTGAGATGGCACAAGAAGGGACTTGCGCCAGCCCAAGGCACAGTTTGGATTGTGCTGTAATCTATACAATGACATCATAAATGGTCCTTTACCATATCTAAAAGCCTGTTTTAAAACATCCATAAGGTTTGTGCTAAGAAAGTGAATCTTGACTAAGCACCGATGAAACCAGTGTGACAAGTTGGGGCCCAATCCTATCCAATTTTCCAGCACCGGTGCAGTCGCAATGCAGCCCCAAGATAAAGGAACAAATGTTCCCATACCTTAAGGAGGCCTCTGTGACTGGTACCCCACCAGAAGATGCAGTGCATGCCCCATCGGCACAGCTGCACTGGCACTGGAAAATTGGATAGGATTGGGCTGTCATTTGCTACAAATTCAAGTCCCAGTAATATCAATGGGATTTAGGAATCCTTTCTTTCAACCCATAGTTTTTAACTGGAAGTAGCTTTTATGGAGGATCTAAAATTGCATTGGTTATATGGAAAAGAAGGGGGAAGTGGAGGTTAGAAAATTAAATGTGGATTAAAATTATATACATATGACAAGGTGTTGAAAACCACTTGCATTGATTGACTAGGGCTGCAGTCCTAAACATACTTTCCTGGGTATATGCCCCATTGAATACAGTGGGACTAACTTCTGAATAGACATGTGTAAAATTGCTCTGTAAGGCTGCAATCCCATACTCACTTATTGTGGGAATAAGTCCCATTGAGTTGAATAGGACCCAGGGATGTGCTGGAGTCGCTGAGCCTGAGTCGCTGACCCCCTGACTTGACTCTATTTGCAAGTCATAACGGGTGGCCATTGCAACTCAACCTGAGCCGCTTAAAGAATTATTTTTTACTTGAGTCTGAGTCATTACGAGAAACAAATCGCTGTGCGAGTCAGACATGACTCCGCAGAAAAAAATGGAGGTGCTGGTGGGGTGTGTGTGTGTGTGTGTGTGTCAGAGTTCTCATTTAACACTCCCCTGACGTTGATGTTGTTGTCCTTCACTTCAGCCACCATTTTCATTTCATTTATGTAAACAAAAACTGTTCTGTTATTTGAGTGAACACAGCAATGCAGAAAAACAATCAGTTCCATATGAACCTCACTTATGAGCCCCCCTGTTCATATCATTCCTGATTCCACCTTCAGAAGGAGCTCTGAGCAGCATGCCACAGACCAACAAGGAAGTGTCCAAGCTCGGCAAGGCAGGCGAGAGATCACCAAGAGGGCCCCCTCCCTGTGCTCTCCTGGCTCCCTCTGCCTTCTTCTGGTTCTTCCCCCCAGCTTCATGCAGCCCCAAAAATTTTTTTAAAGACCCTTAAGCTTCCTCCCTCCTCCCCTTCCCCCTCCAGCCCCCACCTCTTGGAGTCAACTTACCCTCCTTCCACCACATCTGCTGCCGCCACCAGTCTGAATACTGGCTTCCAGATTGCCCCACAAGGTCTTTGGCATGATGCAGAAGTGGCAAAAAAAGTAAACAAGCATGCACACACACAAAAACTGAGTCACAAGCACAAACAAAAACTGAGTCATCACTCAAGTTAATTTGAATCATGACTGTTTTCCGAGTCACTGGCCCCAAGTTGTGAGTCGTGTCCAAGTCAGTGACATCCACAACTCATGTTGACACGAGTCATGGAAAATGCGTGATTTTGCAACTCAGGTCAAGTGGTCAAGACTCAAGTTCCTTGAACTGGTCCAGGAGGGTTGCAAACGTGCCATAAGGCATATTTGTGCCTCCTTGGGAGGAAGCCAGGCCGGCGCTCAGAGGAGTGCCAGCTTGCGGAGGCTGACACAAGCCTCCACATCGGCTTCCTTGCTGAGGCTTGCGTAGGCCCAGCTGGGCCAATGCAAGCCTCTGGGGTGGGCAGGGAGGAGTCAGGAGGGAGGTGTTCCTGGGCAGGGAAGGGCGTTCCTCAGGAGGAGGCACCAGTCCAAGAAGACCCATGGGGGAAAAGCGTCTTACCCAGGGGTTAGGGGAAAAGTTTCCTCTTGCCTCCGGCTGAGCCTCCTTGGACCCCTTTTCTGCGCTGGATACAGTGCAAGCTTCTTGGCTTGCCTGTTCCAGCACAGGGTAGGATTGGGCCCTTAATATTGTTACTCGTGTCAGAATGCCAGGTGGGCCAAAAGGCCATATGGCCAGAGAACTGTTCTGAAAGCCCATAGCAAACATGTTCCCCCACTGTGAGTCAGTGTACCAGTTTCCTTTCAATCTCCACACCAGCAACAAACTTCCAGTCCCTGTGGTCAAAACACTTTACAGTATAGCAAGCCCTCACTTAAACTTGTCAATACGTTCTTGGAAACTGTGACTTTATGCAAAACAACTTATAACTAAACCACTTTTACTGTAGGCTAATTGATAAACAAGAGTTAAACTCCTACAGCACATTTCTGGTCACCAAAACATCACCAAACTTCTAAATAAAGACCCCAAACACTTCTAATATTAAACACTGAAATCAATGTGAGCTTTACAGTCTGGAGAAAACCCACAGAGGACATGAGGAGAACATGTAGAAAGTGGCCCTGGCCAGGAATCAATTTTTTTCCCCTCAACAAGTTTAAAATGAAGCAACTTATAAGAAAATTGCTTTAAGTGAGCACTTGCTGTACTTTTTTTTCCTGTAACCACCATCTCTCCCTAGTGCTGCTTCTCCAACTGGGGTTCTTCCACTCCCAAAGGCCCACAGAAACACAAATTGCCAGAGGAGGAGGAGGAGAATAAAAAGTCATCAAGGTAAAGAAAAATTACCCTTAATTTTATTGTTTTTAATTATTTTCTGCTTTTATCAGTGTTATGCATATAGTTCTGGGAGCCTTATCAGCTTGAGAGAGGTAAAAAAAATCTGCTTTAAATAAATAAATACAGTGTAAACATTCACGCTTCCATTCTAACGCATTGTCTCACTCACCCACACTTCCAATAATCTCCAGTTTGGCTGGATTTTGGAATTTTTTTTTTAAAATGCAATAGTATTTACATCTCATCCTAACCCCAAGTTTGGCCAGCCCAAGTCCCTTGGGCCGGCTTGGGAGGGTCACAAATGTGCTGTAAAGCACGTTTGTGCCTCCTCTAGGGGAAGCCAGGCCGGCTCTCTGAGAAGCGCCGGCCTGCGGAGGCTGACAGATGCTTCTGTGCCGGCCTCTAACACAAGCAGAAAAGGTAGGTGTGGGGGGGCGAGGTGGAGGAGGAGGGAGGAAGGCATTCCTGGGCAGAGGGAGGGAGAGCGATAGGAGGCCCTGGAGGTGGGCGGCAGGGAGCCAGGGCTGGGATCCAGAAGTTATGCCGGATCCCAACCTCCGTCCCCGGGAGAGAAAAGAGCGGCTTCTAGCCGCTTCGCTTTCCTCGGACTTGTGCCACCTCAGGAAGTGGCACAAGTCCAAGGAGACCCATTGGGGGCCAGCAGCCCTTACCCAGGGGTAAGGGGAAGCGTTTCCTCTTGCCTCTGGCTAAGGGTGCAATCCTAACCCCTTATGTCAGTGCTGGAAAGCACTGACATAAGGGCAATGAAGTTCTGAGGTAAGGGAACATCCCCTGACTTTGAGGAGGCCTCTGTGACTGACACCCCACTGCAGGATGCAGCACACATCCCATTGGCACCGCTATGCCAGTGCTTGAAAGCACTGACATAAGGGGTTAGGATTGCACCCTAAGCTGCTCCTGGCCGCAGTCCTGCGCTGGTTACAGCGCAAGCCTCCTGGCTTGCCTGTTCCAGCGCAAGTTAGGATTGCGCCCTTTGTTTCATTATTTTTAAGATTTGTGAAACTTCCCCTCAAAAGAAAATCTCTGCCCAGATCATCATCATCATCATCATCCTTTTTTAAAAAAAGGATGCAACAAAGTAGAAAAAAGCAACAATCAAGCCAAATGAGCCAAACATACATGCAATACAGCACAGCAGAAGACTACAAAGATTCTATTTTTCAGTCTGAAGGCTGAACTATAAAAATAGATGACTAATCCACTGGAGAAGCCCCTCTGGGTAGACTCCATTTAAATGAATGGGAGCTGCTCAAGAGATTGTGCCCTGCATCTTCTACTTTATTAGATTTTATTTTAAAATCCTTTTGGTTTCAGAAGAACCCTCAGTCTCCTTACCCTTTAAGTACAGTTTGTGCCTTGTTAACCACTGGGGTGATTCAAAATCAGTGGAAAAATAGCTTTAAAGACCCACTTCCAGGCTTCTTGCTGCTCTGTTGTCACCCTGGAATGGTGTGGTCTATTGCTATAGACGCTTTATGGCATTCAGCCACTAGATGGGGTGAATAATGGAATCTAATGGAATGAAATTAAAATTATTTAACAGCTCAAAGGTAGGAAATGGGATTTTGTTGCTTTTTCCATTGCTACAAGGCATTTAATTGTGGACCCTGGTATCACTGGTGAGTCTAATCAGTGGATACGATATCAGTGGATAATGAGGCACGACCCGTATATGAAAAAAATGGTATGTGGGCCTTTCTGGAGAGAGAGTTCTGCCACAGAAAATGCCCCCAAGCCTGCATCTCTACTGAGCTAACATTGTTGTGCTGGTTGATAAGATACAAAGTGGGGACTTCAGTGCAGATCTCAGCAACTAGTGGTATCTCAGCAACTAGGGGTCCTGGAAAGGATCTCTCGCAGATACCTAGGGCCCACTATACTGACTCTAGAGCCTAGGGATCTACAGCCACATCTAAAGGGCTTTCTCACTCAAATATAATGAAGTTTTGTACATGACATACAGCCACAGCTGCCTATAAATACAAACTACGCAGCCAGAAATGTAAGGAACTTAAAGAAGATCAATCAATTCTCCCATCCAAGGTCTTGTCTGTTTTTTCTCACAGACAAAGTCTTTCGTTTGAGCACAGGCTCTCTGGCTGGGGACTGTGCCATGTCAATGTTATGTCCAGGTCCTGGTTCACTTGCTGGTTTAATACTGTAAATTACATAAAAGCAGCGGTAGGTGGGGGGGGGGGGCTTAGGAGTTACAGAAGGCAAGACTTCCAGGTGTAATAGTTCCAGAGAATGGGTGCTACAATAGAGAACTCCCTTAACCTGGGTCTCCTCCACTCTGCTATTATTCTGCCGGTTACCGGGAAGGGAACTACAACTCCCACGATCCTTCTTACCTGTGTGCTGTTGAGGTCACACTGGTGTGTATTTGCGAACCATCCCTGTCCACTGGCACACTGGTTTATATCAGCATTCTGGATTTTAACATCCATCCTCACGACCCCTCTGGAACATAATAATGCAAGTTGTTAAACATCAGTACTGTGGGTGGGGTGGAAGGCAATGGTGTAGCTAAGGAGGGGTCAGGAAGGGTACATTGCCCCAGGTACCACATCCTGAGGGGGGTATCTTAGGGGTCTCCGAAAGGCACCTTTCAGAGGCCTCTAAGACACCCCCTCAAGGCATGGCACCCAGGACCTCAGAAGGGACACCTAAGATGTTGCAGGTGGTGTTAAATATTTGGGGGAGTGTTATTTTTTGGGGGGGGAGTGTTAAAATTATTTGTGCCCTCGGTTGCCAAATGCCTTAGCTGTACCACTTGTGGAAGGAAACCTTTTTGTTGCAGGATGTGGTATCTTACAACCACTGCAGACTTTACTATAGCTAACTGATACATGTAAATCATTCTTCATGAAAGCTGTCTGACTGTGTGAGCCATAGAATAACAATATGGCTTTCAGTTTATTCATAACTGAATAAAATTTCAGTTATGGTGCATATGTGTTCCAGGATGAAACAGTGCACCCCCTGGCTTCACCCCATTGGCTATGATCCTGTCTCATTCTTTCCTGCCTCACACCATGCTCTCCCAATGCATACTTCCTAAAAGGAGAGGTGCCAGAGGTCGGGTCGATCTGAAGTAGCGGGTCAGCTTGTGATGGCTTGCGAGTGCTAGGCCTAAGTCTGGCATTGCAAACAGATTTGAAGGATAATCCCTGGTGAGCTCATGTCCTCTCCTGCCCAATGAAACATCAGTGACATGTTCATAATAGGCCTTGATAGCTGACAGTGCTTATTATTCAAAATGATACGTCCTCAGTTTATTGATCTGTAGCTTTCAAACATGGAATGTTGAGGTTTCCCTTGACGCCGAATTTCAGGTTGCCAAAAACAATGGTGGGATCTGTGAGCTCTCGCTGTTTCGCTCAGATGGACAGAATGCATTATTTAATACGAGTAGTTAATGTGACCCATTTTTCACACGGAAGATGAAATTGGCCTCCCACCCCTTTAACTGGGGTTCTTGCTCCTTTTTTGGCAGGGCTTCTGCTGTCACGAACAGCTGCATGCCAGGCAAGGATGTAATATAATAATCATAATATGTGTAAATTATTATAATTTGTATCCTCCTTCTCCTGCAGGGAGCTCAGAGTAGCGCTGCAGCTTTAGAACTGCATTGGGAGATCAGGGTAGGTGTATACATCCTGCAGGATCAAGCAGGAAAGCTGTTCCTAGCCTATATCACTTCAGACTGTAAGTTGGGGGAAGTGGGTGCTGTTTGAACGCTCCCCCATTGATATGGCAGCATCTCTTTGCATATTGTATTGCAGTACATTATGGGAAGGGCTTAACAATTTGATTCCACACAATATACAATTAAGTTTAGTCTGAGTGGCAGCAATTTGCCCAAGGGCACATCTGAACAACATTCACCATCACATTTTCCCAGCATTTTTGATGCAATGATGAAAATCTTCACCTGTTGAATCTCTGACCATCATGCAGCTGTGAGAAGCACAGAAACCCTATGTGGGAAACAAAGTTGCAATCCATTTCTTGTAGTTTGGCTTGCTTCTCTGTTGACACCCTCACCCACTCTCTTATACCCAAACTCTGATATGCAAGTCTCCGCATTTAGCTCAGAATGCTTAGGATTCTTATAACTCAGCCCCAGAAGCCAAATTCAGTGCAAGATATGAAATAATTAAAGAGAATGGAATTCTAAACTTGTTCAAGGTGCATTTTCTTCCTCACAGAGTAACTGCCTTCAACTAGTAGTAGTAGTAGAAGTAGTAGTAGTAGTATTTATATACTGCTTTTCAACAGAAAAGTTCACAATGTGAACTTTTGAATAAAGTTCAAATAATTGAATGAAATATAAATCATTTAAATAAAATAAATGAAATAACCAGAGCTGCCCGCATACTCCCAGGGAGTTAAGGTCTTCACTAGGCAGGGGAAGTACCACAGGTCTTGAGTATGGGCTCATATTAGGTCCAGGGAAGTAATCCACTCAGTAGCAAAACCTGCTTTCCATTGAGCTGAAACAGGGCGGTAACTAACACATGATAAACTAGAGCTCGTCAATTTCTAGCTGGAATTGGGTTTATGTGCCTTTCTGAACTCTGGAACAGACAGATCTCATTGCAAGTGGCCCAGGAGGGCATAATGGGTCATTATTGCATGAAAGACTTCCTCTTTGTTGATGATCTGTGTACACGGGCAAGCAAGCCTCTGTCAGTCAATGCAGGGGAAGGATGGGCATCGGATATAGGACACTGTGAAACACAGTGTGAACTGTGTGATGGGGGGAGGGTCAGGGAATCCTAAATCCTAAAGCAGGAGGCTTTTATGTTAACAGAAAAAGACTGTTTGGAGTGTGATGTCGAAACAGAGACAGCACTACTGTATATGGTTGGAAAGACAGTTGGGTAGACTGTTGCATCTGCATGTTGCTTTTAAGAAATTTCAAACTGGAAATCGAGATCTGAGATTTTTCACCACTGAAGATGAAAAAGGAAAGTTACCACAAACATCCCTCTATTCCTGCCTTAGGCTGTGTCCACACATGTGACAGAATGGTGTGTACTACTTCAGGAGTATTGCTTTGTTGAATGCTTTACTACTTGAAAAGAAAAGAAAAATCCTTGCAAATAAATAACTAGCATATCAGGAATGCAGGTTCTCACACAGGCTTTGCCTACTTTATTTGTTTCAAAGAGGTTTTTGTTGTTGTTTTTTTAATTAAACCTAGAGATCATTCACAAACATGTTCTCCTACCTGCAGTCTGAAATACTATATACCAGGGAGGGGCAAATTTGTTTATTAAACTTCAGGTGTTTGAGAGCCGCAGTATTTACTCACCATGAACATTAAATTTATGTTTTAATCCAGTGGACTCTCATTTTGTATTTGGTAAATAATTATAAAACTTGAAAATTACCTTTTATATTAATTGCGATGCAAAAAGGAGCTCAGCCAACATATTTCCGAAAGTCACACATTACAGCACATGAAAAAGAAACACGTGTGGCTTACAAGCTGCAGTTTGGCCACCCCTGTTATATACCATTCTACCACCTCCTTATGTTGCATGCATAAACCAGGCTTTGCTGCTTTACAACCCAGAGAATCGTTCTTTTAATAGTCCCAATGTAACCCCACGGGAGCTAAGTGACCAGGAACAAGGCAAGAGGAGCAGTGGCAGCCATTTCTCTCTTCTCATCAGTACCATCAGTATGACTGCAAATCTCCCAGGTAAGTAATCTAGATTGTAAAATAATAACTTGATTTAGATCTGAGACACACAGACATCCTTCTAGGTCCAGGCCTGGGTTTTTCCTCTGCAACCTTCAATACTGACACATGTACCTGCTCAAACTGCAGTACTGAAACTGCAGTGAGTACTTGAAACTCACTGATGTTTCAAGCAAGCGTTTGGAAGTTTAAAACATTTTTTGCCAGTTCGCAGTATTTTGCTTTGATTTGGTGGTTAACTAAGGGCGCAATCCTAACCCCTTATGTCAGTGCTTTCTGGCCCTGACTTAAGGGCAATGCAGCTCCAAGGTAAGGGAACAAGCATTCCCTTACTTTGAGGAGGCCTCCATGAGTGACACCCGACTGCAGGATGCAGCACATGTCCCATTGGCACCGCTATGCCAGTGCTGGAAAGTACTGACATAAGGGGTTAGGACTGCGCCCTAAAGCTTTTTTTTTTTTTTTTACTTTTAAAACTCTGGGCAAGGGGGCAAGTGGCCCCCTTGTTAACCACAAAGCAAAGCATTTCACAGTGGTCTCCATAGCCAGCTTCTTCAGGAGACACAAAAAACCAGTTTCTCCTGGGCTTGGTTCACTTTGTAGATCTGACCTAAGGGGGTGACTGTGGATCCACAATGGATCCACAAGTTGACCAGATACAATGGAGAACAGAGTATTGAACCATTGTAGAGAAGAGGGAATTCTGGCCGGCAGCCACCCTTTTAGCAGTGCCGCTTCTGCTGAGGTGTCACTTCGCAGAGCACCTCTCACCTGCTGAGCTGCAAAGTGACTCTGCAGCAGAACTGGTGCTGTTGAAAGGGCAACCTTCGTGATAATTGGTCTCTCCCATATCTTTAAAATGTGACCAAGATTTGCACATTTTCTCTTCTGTCATTTGCAGTTAACGAGCTTCTATGTGAGAACAAAGCACTTATTTCTGGCTGGTGGTAATGGCTGGCAACCTTCAGTCTCGAAAGACTATGGTATAAGCCTACAGCACCCAGTATTCCCAGGTGGTCTCCCATCCAAGTTCTAACCAGGCCTGACCCTGCTTAGCTTCTGAGATCAGACGAGAGCAGGCATCTGCAGGGTAACAGTTGCTGCTATTTCTGGCTATGATCAGCTCAATGACATCGCTTCTTGCTTAATGATGTCACTTCTGACCAGCAGGCACCATGAATGCTATTCGGCCCACTATATGAAACAAGTTTGAGACCCCTGTGTCAGGAAGTCTTGGGCCAGCCCTAATAATGATTAATGTTTAAGGGAAACACTTTTGACATTTTTCCTATCGTCCTGATAGCATTCCATAACTGGGAATGTTGAAAACAGAATGTAAATGGGAAGGTACAAAACAGCACAGTGGGAAAGGCTAGATGCTCTTATGGTATTGTCTTCAGTTATTGGAGTGGATTTGCACAATTTTGGACAGGAGCCTCTCCCAGCCCCACCTGGAAGTGCCTGGGATTCAATCGGGGAATCTCCTGCATTCAAAGCAAGTATCTGTCAGTGAGTTATGTGCCCCTTCTTGGCAGCCCAAACTGACAGAAGCCTCTGGCGACTGTTTTGAGGACAAAGATCAGCTAAAGCCAATGTCCACTTCCGAGTGTGGACGGGAAATGTACTCAGGGGAAGCACATGACCATCCTCTGAGACCAATCCAATCACCCACAGACCAGCTCCCAACAAGTGACACCGAACATCACTTGGTATTTAATGAGCAAAGCCCTCCCTAGACAACTGTAGGTTGAATGCATTCATTATGTGGAGCCCTGGATTTAGGAGAGAATTCCTGTGGTAGGGACTCTTACGTCCAGAACAATTCCTTGTTCTGGCTGACACCCCCCCCCCCATGTCCATGCCTGGCCTTCTGCTCACAGATAGACCATGTTTTCAGAAAGGATTAAATATATGTTTTGCTTTTTGCAAACAAACTTTAATTAGACAAATTTATTTCTCCTAAAATTCATGTTATCTTTGATCCAAGCCTCTACTTCAGAATGGGCTATTGTATACCTAACATACCTCCAAGCTATTATTGTTGTTTTTGTTGTTGTTGTCAATAAGCCATTCGTGTATATTGCATTTTACTAAGAATGAGATGACAGGTCCCTGTCTTGAGGGGCTTACACTGTAGACAGTGACATAGAACAGAGGAAGGGGAAGGGAAGGACGAAAGTAGACCATACAGTTAGACCTATTTAGGCTTAGTTACAGTAAGCTATAGAGAGGAAAGGTAGGTTTTTAAACAGAAATAAGTTCTATGGCCTTTCCAGGAAAAGTATTCCATTGGTGAACTGCTCTTAATAGTTAGGAAGTTCATTCTAAATCTTCCTCCTTGTAATTTGAACTTTCAAGTTGTGATTTCATCATCCATCCTCACTGGATTGCAGCAACTGTTACCCTGCACATGCCCGATCTTGTCTGATCTCGGAAGCTAAGCAGGGTCAGGCCTGGTTAGTACTTGGATGGGAGACCGCTTGGGAATACTGGGTGCTGTAGGCTTATACCATAGTCTTTTGAGGCTGAAGGTTGCCAACCAACCAACCATCTCACTGGATTGAGCAAATGCCTACTCATTCTTAACCCCCCTGGAACCACTTTATGCTGATTCCGCTCGATAGACTTGCTCAACCGATGACCATGGCAAATCAATCAGAGCCTAGCAGCGTGGGTTTGTCAGCCCTCTAGCTCTCAGAGAGAGAGAGAGAGTTGGTGTACCATACAGTAATAGCTAAGAGATAGAGCTACAACTCAGGAAATCCCTGGTTCAAATTCACCTGTGTGGCCTTAGGCAAGCTGCATTCCCTCTCAACCTCAGCAATAGGGGGTGACTATATGAACGAGTTATTTTCAACCAGTGTGCTGTAACACATTGGTGTTCCATGGGAGTTTGGGAGAGGGTCTTAGTAAGGCAATTGGGGGGCACAAGCCCCATGCTTGGCAGTGTGTGTGCCTTGTCAATTGTCAAAAAATGGATAGTGTGCCTTGTCAATTTTAGCACTTTCTCAGTGTGCTTTGAGATGAAAAAGGTTGAAAATAGCTGTTATAAATACTCAGGGGTAATGTTAGGAGTTGGCCAGTGAGGGTACCAGCAGAGGGCCCACTGGACATGACTGGGTCCTGAAAGCTCCGCAGCGGTGAGACAGGATGTTCATTGTACCCTCGTGGGAATGCGGTGCCAGGCTTGGCCCAGTAGCCTGACACCAGACTGATAATGCTTTATGGGGTCACTCTAAGGATTGTGCCAAAATTACACATGCGGAACATTTGAAAGTGCTATACAAATGATTATTTTTATTAGGTTTAACTGGTGCTTCCTGAACCTCCATATGGGTGGGCTGCATCCAGCTTGGCGACCCACAAGCCTTTCAGAGGATTTGCATGTCTGCTCTAAGCTGAAGAGACTGGGTCTCTCTTCCACTTGACCTCAGGTGCTTCTTGACTGGTCAGCTTTGGTCTCCTCCATTCTTTCCACCTTGCTGATGCCCACTGCGTTGTGAACCTGATAGTGAGCCATGATTGTGCTCAGCCTTGACAGGTGGTGGCCTGCACTCTCCTGCCACTTTGCCATGCACTGTTAGAAAGCTGCTGCTGCCTTAGGCTGAGCTTTGGATGAATCAGCAGGGAGATGGCAATTTTGGCTGGGCGGGAACACAAGTTCCCCTCCCCCATGTCCTCTAGCATACAGAGGGGCTTGAGCAGAGCCCACATCTGTTTGAGATCTGCCTGTGTAAGTACTCTCTTTGCAACTGAGAATGCTCTGAAAAGCAGTGTCCTCCATTGGGCGGACAGAGCCTACACAGGTACACTTGGTCGAGGTGTATAGGCACTGCTCAGACCTGCAGCTGAATGTGAGGAGACTGACAGTGCAGACAGCAATGGTGTCACTAGGGGGTGTGGGCTGCACTAGGTGATGCACCCGGGGGAGGGAGGGGGAGCGACACCACTACTGGCCAAAATTTTTAAAACCTTGGTATTTTTGAATAATACCGTCATAAACCATTTGATGAGTCATTTCCTGCAGGAAGCAATGAAACAAACCCAGTTGAAATATTTCTAATCTTAAAAAAGTTATAGTCAAAAAACCAGCAGGGGCTGGGCAATGGTGCATCACAATACCCGCTGCTCGCTCGGGGCGTTGCCCTGCTGACTGCATGGGCGGACGTCCATCAGACCAGCTGACACAAACCCTAGTGTCACCACTGGCAGACAGCATGCAGGCTTCCCATTGAAAAGCTCCACTTTTTCTCTCCGCTGAATGTTTGAATAGGGCTGAAGTTTTGTTCCCAGAACATCCTTTGAAACTTAATAGCTCCACTTTGGTTGGCAACCTTCAGTCTCGAAAGACTATGGTATAAGCCTACAGCACCCGGTATTCCCAGGCGGTCTCCCATCCAAGTACTAACCAGGCCTGACCCTGCTTAGCTTCCGACTTTAGAACTTGTGAAAGAAGAGGGTGCTCTGGGGAATTCTCAGAGGACTCTGTGGGCCAGAGGGCATGGCTTTTCAGGCTCAAGCATCTTTTGAATGGACAAAGGGGACTTGTGTAATGGAAATTAGATATAACAACAAAGCAGGCTTGTATAATCTGCTCTTCCAGTTGCCTGCATTGAGGTCAGCAACCAGACAGGGAAGTTCTGCAAGCACTGAACTCTTTTTCCCCCCCTTGTAAGTCACAAATGATAACATAGGTACTGTATGTGTGGGCAGGCCAGGCTAGTAACTTTTGCTGCCTTTTTGTTGTTGTTGCATGGCTGTAATAGAGTTCTTCTGAGCCTGGCAAATGGCATTTTCCTCACCCTTAATGAACCACAGCCCACAGCTATGCCCCCATCTTAGATGAAGAGGCCTGCAATCCTGCTGGTGTGGTTGCCACTCAGGCTGCAGTCTCAGCTTGGCTGCTTTTACACCTCTGTCCTAGGTAGCTGCCTGGGACAACATGTTATAAGGAGCAGCGCTAATGCGGCAGAACCAGGAGGAGTAGCGAAGGGACCTCTCTCTCCCTTTCAAGTCCAGCTTCTGCTGTGGAGGAAGGAGAAGGAAGTAAGATGATCCCGTGGCTTGATTTGAGTCAGGCTTCATCAGAGTTCAGCTCTGAAATGGGGTGGGGGTGAGGAATATAATACATAAGAGTTTCTCTGGGCACTGAATACTTTCTCATCATCACTGAGTACAGACTACATGCCCGCATCTGGAATGGGACCACAGAGACTTCAGTCAGTGACCCTGGCTGTATTCCAAGTGACAGGAGCTCTAGTACCTCCTTATTTCACATACTGACCCATCTGCCCCATATTTCCAGATGTGCAGGGGTGAACAGTGGTTACATAGAAAGGAAATTTTTTGCATAGGTTCAGAGGAGCACTCATCATCACCACCATTATTTCTAAAATCAGGTTCTGGGTCAAGCGCCGATAATTTATTTTTATCTTAAAATAGTATAAGTTGCTTGCAAGAACCTGACAGGCTACTCAGCAGCAAAAACCAAGCCTCATTCTTAACAGGTCTTTCTCTTTAGTCCCACCAAGCATGACACTAATGCAACTGGGTCTCCCCACAGTCTCATCCCACACCACTGCCCTTCCCCACTCACTTGAATTCTGGATTCAGGTCAGGTTTGAGGCCATAGAAGGAAGAGGAGAGTGTGACCATCCAGTTGGGTAAGAATTTTCCATCCTCGCATTCCAGGAAAGGCGGTGACCATTTGACGTGGCCAGTATCCATCACGTAACTATCCCCCCGGCCCCATTTGGGGGTGTCCAGGGTCTTGAGGTCATTGCTAAGGATGCGCTTGTAAAGCGTCGGGGCCCTCTGGAACCGAAAGAAGTTGTACCACTCATTTTCCCAAGTCAAGTTCCTCAAGCTCTCTGCTGAGGGCGAGAGATCCTGGAGTAAGATTTCATTGTTCTCCTTGATGGCCTGGAGCATCAGCTGGGGCTTGGAAGACACCGGGTGAGCATCGAAGGTTAGCACAGCACGATAAACCTGAGCATCACCTTCCATGATGCTTCGAACCAAGGCGTGGTACCACTCCACGTCCTCTTTCACACTAGACTCCCGGATGTCATTAGTCTGGAAGACCATGTTGAGGAAATTGGTTGCATGGGATAGCGTGTCGGTTGCACCACGCAAGTAGGAACGCAAGGCCGGTGGAGGACTGGAGGCCTTCCCCACATCCCTCACCTCAAACCTCCGAGTGCAGTTGGCTTGCAAGAGGCGCGACACATCTCCTGAGTACAGGAAAGCCACGGCTGCCTCCAGGCCCTCAGGGTCAGCCTTCTCCAAGCTAGGCGTAGGCACCCATGTGAAAGCCGAGGCCACAGAAGATGAGGAGGGGGGCATCCATTCCTTCGACTTGGGTGTCCTGGCCTTGGGTAGAGATGACCGCTGGTACTGAAAGATTCCAGCTGCCCAAAGGAGCTCCAAGTGGAAGCACCAAAGAAGAAGCCCCGAAAGACAGGTCTCCATGGCTTGGCACAGTCATCTGGCAGGGATCATTTCAGCCATGGGGAAGCCCTCTTGGGAAATCCTGATGCATCTGGTGGGGATCTTGAGAGCCTCAGGAGGTGGCGGAAGAAAACCACAAGAAGGAGAGAAGGAGCACGTCCATCTCCAAGAAGAAAGTCCCCACAGAACATTGGCACGCCTACAGAAGTGTCCCTTGCCTCCTTTTGGAATTTGCAGGACTCTCTCTCTCTCTCTCTCTCTCTCTCTCTCTCTCTCTCTCTCTCTCTCTCTCTGCTTTTTACCTCCCTGGTTGGTGATGGAGCAGACGTCACCACAATATGAGCAGCTGCTGGCACAGCCCCCCCTCCCTGACTACTATTATACGCCTGGGCTTTTAAATCTCTGCAGATACACACACACACACACACACACACACAGCTCTATCAACAGCCTCACTTGCTAAAGCTTGAAATGGACAAATCCCGTGTAAGGCAGGAGGGGGGAGAGAGCGGGCTGGAGGGAGATTGGAAGGGAATAGTGTCTGTCTCTCTCCTTCTCTCTGTCTCACTTTAGTTCCATTAGGGGATATAGGTCTGACACTGATGCAAGCAACCAAATCCTGCATGGAGTGCCATGGCAACGGAAAATTTGTCTTCCCACCTCACCCCTCCCTTTCCCTCCCCTCCCCGCCTTTATTTTTCCCCCCTCCATTCATCAGCTTGACTAACACCATGATAGTCATTTATAAGGTCACCTACTGCCTTCTGATGTTTATATCACACTGCTAAATATAATTAACTCTTCAGGCACCAGGGTAGGGTGGAAGAAGGGAAGAGGGGAAAAACAAGGATGGAGACATTTCAGACAGGGCGTTCTGTTCTACTGCCGTCTACATGTGGAGATGAGACAGGAAATGAGAGAGGGAGAGGGTGGCTCAGAGGAGACATGGCCTTAATCTGAGCCAAGAGTTTAGCAGACTTAGAACCCCCTCCCCCTTCTTCAGCGCCAGGTCTCAGTTCTGGAACCTGGGAAGCTATAACAAAGATGCTTTGTTATATGAAAGATGCTTCCAGTCCCTGTTGACAGTACTAAGTTAGATGAACCAAGGCAAAAGGCTGCTATGTGCGTTCAAGAGTGCTTCTGAGCATATGCAAAACGAATTTTCATCACTAACTAACCACAGCACATCCCAATTTTCTGGGGTGTGTTTTTAAATTTTATATTACCTGCTTTTTGTTTTGTTGTATTTTTTTGCACTTTAAAATAAATGTATGGAGATGTTTAAGCTATGCATTTACTGCGCTTGTGTGTGTGTGTGCACAAAGGAATTGTAAATCAGTGTTATTAGTTCAGCTTTGCTGAATAATTTTGCTGTTAGTTCAGGTTTGCTGAATTATTTTGCCGTTCACCCTGACCTTTACTCTACAGTGAAACACGCTTGTCTGGAATTAACCACTGTAGAGGATGAACAACATTTGCGGTTAGGGAGCTAGGAAGGAGGAGAGACCGAATAGGAGGTAAGGGGGAAAATGCAGTAGAGGGAGAATAGGTGACAGCGGAATGAGAGGAGGAGCCAGAAATGAATTCCCACCCACCCCCGCATTTGTGAATCAAATTGAAATGAAGGGTTTCCATACACCCACACACTATCCCTTAATGAATGTTTCAATTTTGTCACTCTTCAGGGGACTTTGAACATTCATCTGATTCAGATCACGCTTTATGAAATTAAAATGCTTGTCCTGTAATTTCTAGGGTTATTCCCCCCCCCCAGTTGTTCATATTCGTTGAAACTTGAGCAATTGAATTGGCTTTAGACTTGGTTTACTCACATGGGCAGGAACTATACCTTCTCTGAACCCAATGCAAATGAACTTTCAACTCCAAAACTACTGATCTCCTCCGTCTAGTTTCATGCACTCCTGCTTGCGAATAAATCCCACTGAACTGTATGAAACCTGTTTCTTGCTGTATGTGGCTGGAAGTTCCTAAAAGAAAGCTTCTCCGGTACTCAAAGTGAAGATCTGCCTGGAAATAAAAAATGATCACCTTGGCAATCTTTATGAGCAGAAATGCAAGTGTTGAATAGCATCCTTACAGTAGTATCCATAACCCCCCTGCTGGTCAGTGTAGGGTTTTGCTCCCTTTTCGCTAATGGGAAAATGCAAAACAGCCTTTGAAAGGGTCACAATAAACTAGGTAGAGCAGGGGTGCTCAATAGGTGGATCGCGATCTACCGGTAGATCGCGAGGCAAAATGAGTAGATCACGGAGTGCCGACCCCCCCTTCAGGTGCCTCTGGGAGGAAACGCTGGGAGTAAGGCCCATTGTACTCAATGGGGCTTACTCCCAGGTAAGTGTGGCTAGGATTGCAGCCTCACAGCCTAATCCTAGACATGTCTACTCAGGAGTAAGTCCTGTTATACTCAGTGGGGCTCAAGGTACACCAACATACATTGTACACATAAATGTTATATGTTATGATGGCACGAACATTGTAAAAAAAACTCTGGTATATCTCTGGGCCTTGCTGGGTTTCAAAGTAGCTCTCGAGCCAAAAAAGTGTGAGCACCCCTGAGGTAGAGCATAATCTACTGGGAAGTTCTTCAAGCAAGCCTAACTGAAATGAACAGCAGCTATGCAAGAGATGGGCTGAACAAATATTTGGTAATTTCTTCCCTACATGATGTGAATGATGCATTACAAATACTAACTCAGTCATTCTGAACCTGTGTGCCAGGCAATGCTGTGTAACACTCCTGGAGACCCTGAGGTAAAGGCCTGAACTGGGCTTCCTCCTCTTGCCCCCCCCCCACCACGTTGCACTGGGTACTACCACTGACCTGGTATACTGGAGGCTCAAGGATCAGCTTGGTTACAGGTGACCCTGATGGGCACAGTTCCTCACCCAGTATCCAAAACCTGGTCCATGCTTGATACCATCCCACTGGACACCCCGTCCTAGAGACAGATAATGTTGCCTCTGGTCAAAAATATTCTGTAGGGTTGTTTTTTTTAAAGGCAAAACAATAGCCTGCCAAAGGATTTCCTCTATGGTGAACTCGTGCAAGGAAAGCGCCCTACAGGTAGACCACAGCTGCGATACAAGGACATCTGCAAGAGGGATCTGAAGGCCTTAGGGATGGACCTCAACAAGTGGGAAACCCTGGCCTCTGAGTGGCCTGCTTGGAGGCAGGCTGTGCAGCATGGCCTTTCCCAGTTTGAAGAGACACTTTGCCAACAGTCTGAGGCTAAGAGGCAAAGAAGGAAGGCCCATAGCCAGGGAGACAGACCAGGGACAGACAGCACTTGCTCCTGGTGTGGAAGGGATTGTCACTCCCGAATGGGCCTTTTCAGCCACACTAGACGCTGTGCCAGAACTACCTTTCAGAGCGCGATACCATAGTCTTTCGAGACTGAAGGTTGCCAATACAATACAATACAATAGCCTGCTAAAGTGTTTGGCGAAAGTGGGATGAGTGTGTACCTGCACAGACCAAGGGCTGCCATCATTCTTTCAAACCAACTCTCTGAGAAGTATGATTCTCAGTACAAAAGTATGTTGTACCAGTACAGCATTACAAGGTGGCAAGAGGGGCCCAGCGCCTTCACTTCTGGAATTAGCTTACTAAGGACGCAATCCTGACCTGGGCTTGGGCCGGCGCAAGTCCCTTGTGCTGGCCCAGTAGGGTTGCAAATGTGCCATAAGGCATGTTTGCGCCTCCTCGGGAGTTGGCTAGGCTGGTGCGTAGAGGTGTGCCCGCCTGCGGAGGCTGAAATAAGCCTCCGCGCTGACTGAGGCACTGAGCCTTGCGTCAGCACAGCTGGGCCAACACAAGTCTCTGAGGTAGGCGGGGAGGGGGTGGGGAGGAGGCAGGAGGGAGGCATTCCAGGGCGGGGGAGGGCAGGCAGTGGGTGGCCCCGGGGGTACATGGATGGGGAGCAGTTATGCCGGATCCAGTGGCGTAGCTAATGAATGTGTAACCCAGTGCGGAGCTCAGAATGATGCCCCAGAAGTGACGTCGCAACCGGAAGCAACATCACACCCAGGCTTTTAAAACGTGCAAATTAGAGGAAAACCTGTCTCCTCTCCCCAGAAGATCACCACCCACTTGCTCTGTTGCCTTCCCCCAGCCAGTGGCATAGCTAAGGCATCTATCTGCTACCTGGGGTCAAAGAAGATTTTACAGCCCCCCCCCACAACTAAATCAAGTTTAATTAAGTAAATAAATAAAACGTTTGCCCCTTATTGGTTAAAGACACTGTACTGGGATGAAGAGGGAGAGTTATTCTCCCACTGCTAAATATAAGAGGAGCACCACATGAAAGCACCTCTTTACCCAGTTAACAGGGGTAACTGTATTATGATACATGGAAATGAGAGCTGACACATGTTAACACTTAATTGGTTCATGCTGTATCATAATAACATCTCATTGGCACTCAGAACAATCAGTCTCACAGGTCAGTTTTGAGTTAAAGAAATCTACTTTTTGTTCCTTAATTGAGTTGTGTTTTCATTTTTTGGTTAATTGGCCATAACTTTTGACAGAATACAGATATTCTAATGTGGTTTGTTTCATTGCATTCTGCATTAAATTACCTTTCCAATGATATATAACATGATGGTATTATTCATACATACCAAGATTTTCACAATTTTGGCCACTAGTGTCAAGCTCAGCTTGTTGCCTTGCTAAAGCTTGTTGCCTGGTGAGACTGCTACCCCCTGCACCCCTTAGCTACGCCACTGGCTGGATCCCAACCCCCATTCCCAGGGAGATCAGAGCTGCTTGAAGCCGCTCTGCTATCCTCTGACTTGTGCCACCTCAAGAGGTGGCGCAGGTCCGAGGAGACCCATAGGGGCAAGGGCACCTTGCCCAAAGGCCGGGCTTTTTTTCTAATGGAACGCGGGGGGACGGAGTTCCGGCACCTTTTTGCAGGGGCCCCTCCCCTTTGGAGGCATTCCAGGAGGGGGGAGCAAAACAGAGGCAGAGTAGACAGGCACAGGATTGGACTCTAAGGCTGCCATCCTATCCACAATAAGCCCCATTCACTAAAGTGGACTTCTGAGTAGACATGCATAGGATTGGGCTCTTAGGCTGCAATCCTAGGCACTTTCCTGGGAGTAAGCTCCATTCACTAGAACGAGACTTACTTCAGAGTAGACATACCTAGGATTGGGCTCTTAATCCTGGCAGAGATATATATCTGCACCCGTTTGCACATGCTAAGGGCAGGTGAAAAGGGATTCTACGTGTGTACAACATGCTGTCCAGCCTTGCCAGAGATCTTCCTCGTCCTTCCCCCACAAGCATGCCCTCCGCCAGCCAGCGTTTGCAGCTCCTCTCCAGCAATGCAAAGCGGCTGCTCAGGGCAGCAGAGAACATACAATTGCATGCCAAGCGCCTTCCCAAAGATACAGAGTATTCTGATACCTGAATTAAAGCATATTTAACCGCTTGTTTGCAAAAGTAGCTGTTTCTGTGTGCACCTAAGGACCCCTCTCGTGTAAGAATTTCTTTTTTGTTCTTACTCCCACAGTTACTTAGAGTAATTTTACTACATGGAACTCATGTAAGCCATTTTTCGGAATCCATTCACTGTTTCCTCTCCTCGAAGTAGTGCCACACTACATACTACACGCTACAAGTGCACCTGTACAGTATTTTTCCCCATGTGTAGAAAAAATAGCTAGAGGGAAGGGGATGTGGAGATTGACAGCCCAATCCTATGCATGTCTACTCAGAAGTAAGTTCATCTTTAGGGGGAAGCACATAAAAAATATTTTATTTCTCCAATAAAAAATGGTTTAAAAATAAACAAACAAACAAACAAACAAATAAAAGATTAACAAGTTGTGAGTTCCTGCACCTTTTTTTCCACAAAAAAAGCACTGCCCAAAGGTAAGGGGAAAAGTTTCCCCTTGCCTCTGGCTGAGCCGCTTTTGGCCCTATCCTGTGCTGGTTACAGCGCAAGCCTCTTGGATTGCCTGTTCCAGCGCAGGATAGGATTGTGGCCTTAGAGCCTCATCCTATGCATGACAACTCAGAAGTAAGTTCCATTATAGTCATAGGAGCTTACTCCCAGGTAAATGCAGATAACATTGCAGCCTTTGCTACTCTTTATAGAAGGGCAGGAAGGAGCTTTGAGTTGGTTAAAACTGGGGTGAATCAGGGGGTTGCAATTCATTAAAGTCCCCCTACCCATTCCCTGTGATAAAAGACTGCCCTTCCTTTTCCTCCCACAAAGCTTAATGTGGAATTTATCCCAAACATTCTGGTCCCTGGAAACAAATCACTTTTAATGATGCAAAAGTGAAGTCCACACCGATCCATCTCATTACCCTGAGCCAGCTGCAAAGCACTGATAGGGCCAGGGTTCTTCCCCCCCACCCATGTTATATTTCTCTTATACAAAGCTTAATAATTCCACTGTGCATTAAGCCATTTCCTGCCAGGCTGTAGGTTTGCATCTTTTTTTGTTTCAAAACGCCCCAGCCCCCAAATTGCTCCATTTGAAAATCAGAATGAGAACCCCTCCGCACACTCCTTATCACTTGACCTAAAGGGGGGGGGGTGTGAGTGAAAAGGGGGGCTGCTTTGTTTGACCCCTCAAAGCTTAGGGTTAAAAGCCCATTTGTATCCCAAATGAGTGAATTTTTTTCATTGGGAAGTTCCAGATTACTTGCTTATCCATCTGAAATGGATTACTGCGGCAACCATCAGCTTGGTTATTAATGTGTCTAGGTTTTAATGGTCAGAGATGATACAGTAATAATATTAACACATGTATAAAGCATTATGTTACCATCATTCTATTTTATTACATCATATTATTGCTCTTGGATCCAGCCCAATTTCTAGAGGGGCATGTGGCAGAGATAACCAGGAGCACCTTTGCCCACCACTCTTTGCTATACCAATTACAAGCTTTCCCACAGAAAGCAGATCTGATCACATTGATCCATGTTGTGATCACCTCTCTGGTTCAGACTATTGCAGACTATTTATATTGGACTGCTTTTGAAAACTATCTGGTGCAACCAGATTGCTAAAGAGAGCCATAAAGGGAAAGCCTGTGATATCCCTCCTGTGTGAGCTATGCCAGCTGCACATTGGTTTCCAGATCCAATTCAAGGTGCTTGTTCTTACCTTTAAAGCCCTAGGCTTATGATACCTCACCATACAAAACTACCCAGCCACTTAGAACTTTGGAGGAAGCCTAGCTGGGTGTGTCACCACTTCAGAGGATATGATTGGTGCACACCAGGAAAGGGCCTTCTCTGTGATGGCCCCCTGGACTTGAAATGCTTTACCAAGAGAGAAGGCTTCCTTCTCCATACTTCCAAAAGGTGCAATAGGCTGCAATCCTATCCACACCTGCCTGGGAGTGAGTCCCACTGCATTCAGACAACATGGTGAAGAGCAAGATATAAATGCAAATAATGACAATAAGGCTTACAATTGATTATTGTGAGGAAGGGGGGGAAGAGGCAGGAGCCAATTGAGCTGTTATGATGTTCCAACCTGTAATAGTAACCTGAATGTATAAAAGAGGAAATTCAATACATTTTTCATAATTAAAAAAAAATCCATATAATATACCTAACAGTGTATTCAAAGACCCAGGATCAGGGAAAAGTGGAGGAATTTGCACGAGCGCTTGAGGAAATTCTTCCAGGCCCGGCCAATGCAAATGCATCCAACAGATGGGAAGATTTCAAGAATGCTGTTTACAATACCGCCTTGTCTGTATTTGGCAAGACCAACAAGACGGCAGACTGGTTTGAAGCCCACTCTGAGGAGTTGACACCAGTCATTGAGGAAAAGAGGAGAGCTCTAGCAGCATACAAAGCCTGTCCCAGTGAACGCAACCTGCAGGTCCTCCGAGCTGCTCGCAGCAACGTCCAGCAGACTGCCAGGAGATGTGCTAACGACCACTGGCTCCAACTCTGTTCCCAGATACAGATAGCAGCTGACACCGGCAACATCAAGGGGATGTATGATGGTATCAAGCAGGCCCTAGGTCCAACACAGAAGAAAATTGCCCCTCTGAAGTCTCCCACAGGCGAGGTCATCTAGGACCAGGCGCAGCAGATGGAACGCTGGGTGCAGCACTACTCTGAACTGTATTCCAGAGAAAACATAGTTACCAAAGAAGCGCTGAACAACATCGAGTGCCTGTCTGTGTTGGAGGAGCGTGACAGTGAACCAACCCTAGAAGAACTTCACGTGGCCCTGGACTCCCTTGCCTTTGGCAAGGCACCTGGGAAAGACAGCATCCCTGCTGAGGTCCTAAAGTGCTGCAAAGAGATCATTGCCACTGAGCTGCATGAAATTCTCTGTCTCTGCTGGAGAGAGGTGGAGTACCACAGGACATGACGGATGCAAACATCGTCACGCTGTACAAGAACAAAGGCGACAGGGGTGACTGCAATATCTACCACGGCATCTCTCTCCTCACGTTGTAGGAAAGCTGTTTGCCCGAGTTGCACTAAAGAGGCTCCAGGTACTTGCAGAGAGCATCTAACTAGAATTGCAGTGCAGATTCTGAGCCAACAGGTCCACCACTGATATGGTATTCTCCCTTAGACAGCTGCAGGAGAAATGCAGGGAACAATAACAGCCACTCTTTATAGCCTTCATAGATCTCACGAAGGCTTTTGACCTGGTCAGCAGGGACGGCCTCTTCAAGATTCTCCCCAAGATCAGATGTCCACCCAGGCTCCTCAGCATCATCAAGTCTTTCCACGAGGACATGAAGGGCACTGTAGTCTTTGATGGCTCCACATCAGACCCCTTCGACATCCGAAGCAGAGTGAAGCAGGGCTGTGTTCTTGCTCCGACCTTGTTTGGGATTTTCTTCGCTGTCCTGCTGAAGCATGCCTTTGGAACTGCAACAGAAGGCATCTATCTCCAGACCAGATCAGATGGAAAGCTCTTCAACCTCTCCAGACTGAGAGCAAAGTCCAAAAGTCCAGCTGAAATGTCTGCGTGACTTCCTCTTTGCCTTCGATGCAGCTGTCACCGCCCACTCTGCCAAAGATCTTCAGCAGCTCATGGATCGTTTTAGCAAGGCCTGCCAAGACTTTGGACTGACAATCAGCCTGAAGAAAACACAGGTCATGGTTCAGGATGTGGACTCACCTCCCTGCATTACAATCTCTGTGCGTCTTGAGTCCACTTCTGTACTGCAGCGAGTCATGGACTCTTCACTCACAACAGGAAAGGAAACTGAACTCTTTCCACATGCGCTGCCTCCGACGCATCCTTGGTATTACCTGGCAGGACAAGTTCCAAGCAACACAGTCCTGGATCGAGCTGGAATCCCTAGCATGTATGCACTGCTGAAACAGACACCTGCGTTGGCTTGGTCATGTTGTGAGAATGGGCGATGGCCGGATACCAAAGGATCTCCTCTATGGAGAACTTGTGCAGGGAAAGTGCCTTACAGGTAGACCACAGCTGCGATACAAGGACATCTGCAAGAGGGATCTGAAGGCCTTAGGAATAGACCTCAACAGATGGGAAACCTTGGCCTCTGAAAGTCCAGCTTGGAGGCAGGCTGTGCAGCATAGCCTCTCCCAGTTTGAAGAGACACTTGGCCAACAGTCTGAGGCTAAGAGGCAAAGAAGGAAGGCCCATAGCCAGGGAGACAGACCAGGGACAGACTGCACTTGCTCCCAGTGTGGAAAGGATTGTCACTCCCGAATCGGCCTTTTCAGCCACACTAGACGCTGTGCCAGAACCACCATTCAGAGTGCTATACCATAGTCATTCGAGACTGAAAGATGCCAATGATCAAAGTACATAATGCAAGTACTTTGCATGCATTATGCCGTTCTTTCTGGAAAAATTGAACCTCAGGACCAGTGGGGTCCAATGCAGGGTCCCTGACTCACCAAGGAACTGTGGCAACTGCGGCAAGCCAGATGCTTGTGGTGCTGCATGCAAAGCATGGTTTTTTTGCCCAAACAACCATTCTGAAGCCTGCAGGTGGACCCATGTGGCCTCCCCAGAAACAGAACACAGCTCCTGTCAGGTAGGGAGGGCATCCCTGGTTTTCCACGGTTTTGCTTAATCGCAGGCAGTTCTGGAATGGGATACCAGGGCACACCTGTACTTATTTAAGGATTTATATAGCATTCTTTGTTCTTACGCAGTGTTAATGGTGTTTCAGGCTCAGCCACTTTCAAGCTTTCACAGTAGCAGTTTATCCTTGGTTGGTGTCACAAGGTCTGTTAGCACGACTCCCACCCAAAGTGAGAACAGGGGGTAAACCTGCTTAGCTTTTTGCAGACAGGGCACCAGCTCAAACTACAGAACATGCCTTTTATCCATTGGAGACCTTCACACTGACTTAATTCAGAGTGCTTAATATATGAGGTGGGAATCTTTTTCAAGATTCTGGAATTAGGATGTAAAGTATAGAAAAAAGAGCGAGAGACTAACTGGAGAGACTAGTTCTATCAGAGGGTTATTTACTGGATTGGAGGGAGCCTTGATTAGTGTTTGGAAAGGGATATGGGTTTGTGGCTCTGATTTGTTCTTGTTGCTATTGTGGCTTTAAATATCTATTTTAGTAGATCTTGCTTTTTTTGTTCTTTGTGTTCTTATTGTACACTGCCGCCTAATGCATTTTAAGCAAGATAGAAATCTATTAAATAATAATATTGCTCGGGGAAGAGAATTCGGGTTGCCAGCCTTTTGTGGCATGAGGGAGAAACTCAACAGATCATACACAATTCCTCCAACCTTCACAGCTTTGAGCAAGGTCTCATTCCTTGCCTTGTTTAACACCACAGCCTATTTTGAATGTTGAGGCTCAGGCCTCAGGGATGTACAATTTAATGGAGGATGCTTCTGAGCATGTACGAAGTGCTTCTCCATTCTTAGTAAGCGTAACATTGCATACAACTAACAATGTTAGTATGCATAACATTGCACCTCTTGGATTTGAACAAAGAGCTTTGCGAAGAGCTTGTGGAATTCCTTGCCACAGGATGTGGTGATGGCATCTGGTCTAGATGCCTTTAAAAGGGGATTGGAGATATTAATGTAGGAAAAGTCCATCACAGGTTACAAGCCATGATGGGTAGACTCAGAATGTCAGATGCAAGGGAGTGGCAGTAAGATGCAGGTACCTTGTTGTCTTTCAATGTTGTTTGTTTCATGTTTGCAGCCTGCACCTTTAGCAATGCCACTGACGGTATTATTATTATTATTATCCAAATTACATGTAACACAGTTGTAAACTGATGTTGAGCAATTGATACAAGTCTCAGCCTGAGACCTAAGTATCAACTAGGTATTGGCACAGTATGTATGATGTTCCTAAAAGCGCCTTTTTTTTGCAGATCTGATGGTGGTATTTCAGTAAGCTGCAGTTGTTTAAAGTAGTTCACAAAACTTTTTGAGATTGTTCTGACTGCCCCATGATAATGGGGACCACTTTGGTATGTTTTGTCCATAGTCATGTAATATCAATGGCCAGGTCTTGGTTTTATTATTATCATTATCTTACTTCATACTTCCAGTAAGGGCTGCCACCCTTCTTCATAGACCCATCATTAAGCCTCCATGTTGCACCACTGCCTTTGCTGCCTGCTATTACATCTATGAAGGGGTCAGATGCAGAGGAGGGGGTCAGAGAAAATAAAAAACAAGTCACCTCACACTTAGAACAGGGTGACCAGATACAATGGAGGACAAAGAGCCTATACCTTTAACTGCTGTATAGAAGAGGGACTTTGGGCAGGTGCAGCTCAACATGGAAGGGTTTCAAAAGCTGCACCTGCCCAAATTCCCTCTTCAATACAGCAGTTAAAGGTACAGGCACTCTGGCTGTAATCCTATCCACACTTTCCTGGGAGTAAGCTCCACTGACCATAATGGGACTTACTTCTGAGTAGACAGGCATAGGCTTGGGCTCTCTGTCCTCCACTGTATCTGGTCACCCTGGCTTCGAACTAACCTGCCTTCTGAATTGCACCTGTACAGGTGATAGTGGAGGGCGTGGTTCTGGGGGGGCGGGCTGCCTAGGTGAGGGGGAGGGCGGTGTGGGCGTGGCTTATCAACATCTGTTCGCCTTCTAGCTTGGAAGGCACAGCTGGGGGAGGAAGAGCGCGCGCACAAGAGAGAGACCGGGCTGGAGCGTGCGCGGTGCGGGGAAGAATTGCAGCCGTGCACAGGCGGGCTGGTCACACTGGAAGCCGCATCAGCGGAAAGGGAAGTGGGAGGGCGTGCACACCCACCGCTCGGGCGGGCCCCTGAGCAGGCAAAGGTGGAAGGAGGAGCGGAGCCTTGAGCTTCGGCAGCAGCAGACCTGGGGCTGGCCTCCCCGTGCAGGTCGCTTGGCGAGGCCGGGTTGGCGTCCCCTCCATGCAATGCGCCGCTTCCCTTAGCGCGATGCAGCGGACCGGAGGAGGAGCAGCCGCTGCTGCCGCGGCGGAGCCTGGAGGAGGCGAGGCTGTTGCGGCAGCGGCGGCCTCGTACCGGGTGCTGAGCCGCTTGCTGGGCTATGGCGGGACTGAGTCCTCCGCAGCCGGGCTGGCGCTTGGAGGAGCTGTCGGGGAAGCCGCTGCAGCAGCTGGGGAGCGGGGAAGGGCGGGCGGGCTCCGGGGCTCGCAGCTCCTGGTCTTCCGCCCTGGAGAAGCCGGAGAGCCGCCGCCGCTGCTGCCGGGGGGTTCCCCGTCCGCCTGCCTGCCGCCGCCTCCCCCGCCTCCGCCGCCCTCGGAACTGCTGTGCGCCCGGCACCGGTGTGCTCTGCTGGACGCCCCCAAAGGGGAGCCCGGAGGGGGGCGGTGCTGGAGCGGCGCGGCGGGCGGCCTCCTGTTCCCCCCGGGGGCCGGGCTGGAGTTGCAGCTGGCCGCCTTGGGGCTGCACCACCAGGCGCCCCCCACGGCCCCGGGAGGGCTGAGCAAAGCCCCCGGCGCCTGCCCCTGCCTGAGCCTCCTGCCCCCGCCGCCGCTCGCCCCGCCGCCTACGCTGCCCCTGCTGCCCCCCGGGGAGGAGACCAGCGACGCCCTGCTCGTGTTGGAAGCCCTCGGCCCCGACGAGGAGGAGGAGGATGAAGCGGCGGCGGCGGCAGGGCCGGCGGAGTCCGCCCCCCGCCTGCCGCCCCCCGCTCCCGCAGCCCCAACGCCTTCTGCTCCCCCTCCGGCCGGCCCGGTGGCCCCCCTCGCCGTCGGGGCCAGCCGCCCCAGCGCCCCGTCCAGGAAAGGCTCTTTCAAGGTCCGCCTGAGCCGCCTCTTCCGCACCAAGAGCTGCAGCGGGTCGTCCTGCAACGCGGCGGCGGCAGCAACCCCCGCTGGGTCGGGCCGGGCCGGGGAGAGGGAGCTGCTCCAAGCCGCTGCAGGCACAGCCCACGGCACGGCGGGGAGCCTGCCCGACGTGTCTCAGCCTGGCTGTCGAGAGCAAGACTCCAGCAGGTAAGCGTGGGTCAGTGCCAGGGCTTTGCTGGGGGGGGGGAGAACCTGTTGGGGAGGGCCTTGGGGGGACCAGTGTTGTCTGAGGTGGGTGACCAGAGGTGGCTTCTCTGGTGGGCTGTGACGCCAAATAAGGTGTACCTTCCAGGTAAGGTGTATCCAGGTAAGGTATCCTTCAAAGGGAACCTGTGAGAGAACCCTCTGTGAAGGGAGCTTTACGGCTCCATCCAGTGTTTCTCAACCAGTGGTACTTGATACGATGCCTAGTGGTACGCGTGGGACCCCTAGACACCTGCTGCCCAGCAGCGAGACCAGAGACACGACACAACACGCAGCAGTAGCAGACTCAGCTCGGCAGGCAGAGCTCCAAAGCATGCTTTCCTGTGTTCAAAAAAGCCTCCCGTCCATGCGGAGCCTTTTACTAGTGTTTGTTGCTTCGGATCTGATCTTCCAACCCAGAAGTAACTGGTGATGATGTCATCACCAGTTACTTCCAGTGGTACTTTGAATAGGTGGACCGCATGAACTGGTATGATGGAGAACAAATGTTGAGCAACACTGCCCTATCTTGTCCAACTTTCCAGTACCAATACAGCTGTAATGTAGCACCAAGGTAAGGGAACAAATGTTCTCTTACCTTGAGGGCGCCTCCTTGAGTGCCCACCACTACCACAGGATGCAGCACACACCCTGTTGGCACAGCTGTATCAGTGCTAGGATGTTGGGTAGGATTGGGCCCTTAATTGTTTCATTCCTTGTTTTGTTGTGAGCTGTCTTGAGTCTTACTCTTGATGGTGGAAAGACAGGATAGAAATCTCAAAAACAAATATTTTCTTGGATATGTTTCTTCAAGTAAGAATTTTCTTGGGTATATGTACAAAGCTAAGAGGATGAGAGAACCAGCTATTTGCCCTCAACTCTGTGGGCTTCCAAGTTGGATCCAAAAGACTACTCTGTCCATGTTCTACAACTTTACTATCTAGTGACTTGTGGCTATTAGGCCTTCAAGCTGAACCCACAAGGGACAACCCACTGATCTCTAGTGTGTGTACAGTGGAGTTCTGGAATTACCTTTTGTTGGAATTTCAAAGGTTATTGAATTGGGTAGGAAGGCATATGACTGAAGTGGTTTACGGTCTGTGTGTAGGAGCTACCAGGAATGACTGATTTCACTAGGGTTCTGGTGTGGAACCAGAGGCATCTCGCTGGATTCTCTTTCTAGGAACTGAAGATCCTTTTCTTCAAGTGGATTTTCTCGTGTTACCCATCTAGGGATTGTGTGTAGTGGACACTTTGGAGCTCCCAAAGATTAGCCATAATCAGTGGATTCTCTGTTGCTAAGGTTGCATAATGGCAAAGAGTGGGTTTTCTGATATTGGAGGCAATGAATAGTGATTACACAGGCCTACAAAACTGAGAGTCAGAAAAGTTTTCCCCAAACTTTATGGTAGTTTGATATGAATTTGGGGTGCTGATTAAAAAAATGGCATCCGTTTTGCCCTATCATGTCTAGTTTTGGAGACAGGGAATAGTCATGAGCTTCCTCATGAGGAAGCTGCTTGAACCATTCACTACAGTGACTATGCCCTGTCTCCAAAACTAGACATGATAGGGCAAAACGGATGCCATTTTTTAATCAGCACCCCAAATATACCCAGGAATTGGTGTAACATTTAAGGAAGCAAAATGTGTGTTGGCCTGTGTTATTTAATTGTAATTAGAAGGCTTTTATAAGTGAGGCCCCCCCAAGTGGATTTTGGGGGGGGTCAGAGGCAAGTGGAGGGTAGGTTAATGAGTCCTGATCAATGTTCAAATCTAGGGGGTTAACAGCTGGGCCAACTCAGTGATGAATGGTAACTGTATGGATTGTCTAGTTCTGAAGGCCTGTTAGTTGTGTTTGGGGGGGGGGAATAAGAGTTTGAAGTTGGTCTTCTCTGTGGCACTACACGTTGGGATGAGGTTGGTATAATGCATCTATCTATAATACTAATTTATGATATAGTGTGAAAATCTTGTATAACTCGTTTCACTTTTTGTTTGATCATCTTGAGGTTGCTCAAGTCAGATAGTGAAGTTGCTGATTTGATTGGGGTTGGAGACACTTGCGTTGGAACGTAATGCTGTATCCTCTGTACCGCAGTGGCCCTGACTAGTGAGATTCCAGGACCTTGGTTATAGGAGGTCTGTTGGTTCCAGCTAGTAGATTCCAAGAGAACTTGCACTATTACCTTATAGCTCAATGTTTTGCATGTAGATGTTGGTCCTCCATATAACTGAACTGAAAGAGCGGAGACCTTGGAGAGCTCCAGCTGGTAGACAGAATTGGTCTTAGGTGGACCTGTGTCATGTTTGAAAAGTCAAGGCGTTGCGGAAAGTTGCCTAATGCTGAGCTTGGACCATTAATGTCTTCAGCCCAGTTTTGCCTGCCTTGCCAGGATTGTCTGGTTATTCCACCCTTGTTACCTGAGATCCATTTTTATTGCAGATACCAAATGTAAACAACAGATGTGTTGGTATTTCTGATGTAGGGAATTCATGGCCATAGGTACACACTCAGGCTGACTTAATAGGAATTAATTGCAAACTTCAAATTGCTTGTGCATTTTGGCCATCAGAAAAGCTGATGTGTGGTTTTTTTTTTTACAATAATAGAACATATCTGTGTGTATTGAAAAGGCATGGTTACTTTTCCTAGGCGTATTAATGTAAAGAGTGGTTGGGTTATTCCCTGGAGTTGGTGGCCTCAAATCTGTGAATGGTTCAAGTGGCTTCTCTGCGATGTTGAAGGTTAGTGGGTGGTATGATTTCATGCAGCTAGAGCAGGGGTGTCCAAACCTTTTGACAGGAGGGCCATATCATCCCTTTGACACGGTACTGAGGGCTGGGGAAAAAAAGAATTAATTTACATTTAAAATTTGAATAGATTTACTTAGATTTATATAAATGAATATATTAGAGATGGAACTTATATGAATGAATGAAGGTCTTGCAATAGCTTAAGGCCAGCCTTTCCTTCACTGCTGCTGCTGTATCACAGATGTGAAACAGCAAGCAGTGGAGGAAGCCCTCATCCCACAGCTCACGCAAGAGGTCGAACACTCACCGTCACGCTAAGAACAGTTGTGTTCAGCCAGCACAAACTCCAGCAAGTCTCTGGAGGGCTAGAGATTCATTGGAAACTGGGAGCTCCCTACGGGCTGGATTGGGAGTCCCCGAGGGCCGCAAGTGGCCCCCCGGGCCGGGGTTTGGGCACCCCTGAGCTAGAGGAACAAAAGTGAGAATACATAGAAAGGGCCTAGAACTGGAGGAGGTAGACATGGTCCCTTAGTTGGAGTTGGGGGGGGGGAACCAGGTGAATTATGGATTCTCTGGGGTAAGAGGTAAAAGCAGGACTGTGTTCACTCTGTCTTGCTTCAAATATATCTAAAATTCTGTGCCAGGATAGCATAAACAGGCCGTAGTTCTTTCTGAACTTGGAACTGCAATTTATTCAGACTCTGACGAGTTAACTTGGTTAATCTGGAGTTTCCACAAAACTGTGGTTTGTGCTTAAAGTGAAAGCACGAACTTTCTCTCTTTGATGTAAAAAGAAAAAGGGGGAATGTGCAGGCCCACGATGCTCTCAAGTGTGTCCGTGCAGCATCTGAACTGGGTCGGTGCATTTGCTGTATTCTTCTTTTAGCTTGTGTTGGCCAATGCTTCCCAAGGCTTTGTTAGGCCGGGAGCAATACCTTTTGTCTAAATAGGAAGTTTGCTTCACTCTGCCTTCTAAGAAGCATTTTGTATGAGTTGGCATTGCCCTCCCTTAGGATGGAGGCAGCCCAGAGTAGCAACTCGTGCAGTGATACATCAGTGGGCATCTCCTCTGGCACAGGGACAGTCTGCATCAGGGCTGATCTTATGTTGCCTGCAGCAAACGGAATTGCCCGATTAACAGGAATGAAGCAAGGTCAAAACAGTAGCCCTGTTCTCATGAAATCTCCCTCCCCCAGTCAGTAAATGTGGGGGAAGTTGCATCCCTAGACACTCTTGCTACCATAGGTGACATGTTCACCCCACCCACAGTGGTGCATTTGACTTTTGGGGAAGAACTAAATACACAAAGTGTTTATCTGCGCAGTTTACAACTGGGCCTTTGAAGTGCATTTTCATCCCTTGCTTATTCAGTTCTGTTTTTTTACAAAGATCAGCCATGTGGCTGGCAGGGATGGGGCCAGAGGGCTGGTTGGCATCCATGTATGTGGATGGTGCTATACTAACAAAATGTTTGATTTACAGTATTTCTATCTTGGCTTTCCTTCTGCTTTTTGAGGTGGCTCAGAAATTAAGTGGTGCGAACTGTCTTGTGTCAAAATAACCTATATTTATGATGCGCCTTCCACCTGTGTACCTTTTATAGTTTAACAGCAATTCAAAGTGAGAGATGATAGCAAGATAGGAGGCCTGAGGCAGTGACCTAGGTGGACAGGGACTGGGAGTGTTCAGTGGGAGGAATGAGTGTGATTATATGCAGGGACATGGTCTGTGAGAGATGAGGAGGCACCCAGCAGGGTCTTATTTGCAGTCTTGTGTGTCTGTCTGTTTGCAGAAAACCAAGACTGATGCGAACGCAAAGTGCCTTTTCTCCAGTTGCTTTTGGTCCCCTCTTCACGGGTGAGTGACACATCTTAATCTCTCCTTTTTCCTCTTATCCCTTGAAGGAAGTGCTTGTGGGTTTTAAAAAAATCCATGTGTGTGTAACATGTTACCATGCATATCTTTAAAACGCAAGGATATTATTAGAAAAATAAATATATCACTCGCTTCAGAAGTGATCCGGAATTGTTTAAAGTAAGCACCCAGAAATATATTGGTATTCTGTGCATATGTATGGTATTAAGAAATTCCTGTGTGCAAGTGATGTTCCTGGCATGCCAGGAAGTTGCTTGAACCAAATGAGAGAATATCTGGTTGCATCAGATCTACCACTGGGGCTAAATCTAGCCTGAAATGCACCAGTGTTTCACCTGGTGAAATGCACCTACTGAATCAGAGCTGCAGGACTCTTATATGTTGCCAGTCTGAGATGTAACTGAGGTACTGAGTGGAATTCTGCCAACACTCCATCTTAAACCACTGAACTTCCGTAGAGGGTTAGTTTATACTTCTCAGTGTCTTGGCTGGCAGACAGGACAAAGGCATTAACATGGGCTGTGAGATGAGACTAGTTGGCATTCAGCCAGATCAGAACACACAGGTTTCCTGTAACCAAGGGGTTGAGTAATCTGTGGATGAGGCTTCCTTGGTTTGAGTCTTGCCTTGGCCCATGAATTCTCATGGGGTTCCTTAGGCAAGCCACTCCCCCTCAGCCTCCCCTGCATTCTTGTCCATAATTCTTGCTCGTCTAGCAGGCCATTGTTGGACAGCATCAAGATAAAGTGAAAAGCTTGAAAACAGTTTTTGGAGGGGAAACAACCCTGGGGAAGGGGGTGTCCAAGGCTGAGACCCAAAATTTCTGAGTGGGCAAGTTGAGGGCAAGTTCCTCCCCTGTTGATTTTTAACTTCATTTTTGTGTAGTAGCATCCACCTCTAAGTTTTCTCCTGTTTGCTCTGAATTCTAATAACTGAAGTCATGCAATATCCATTCCTCAAGTACTTTTGCAGGGAGTTTAAGTCTTCCTGTATCCTGTGTTGACTGGTTATCAATAAGACAAAGGGATGAACTGAGTCTCCTTGGCAAAATGTACTTTTCCAGGAGGAGTTAATTTCTTCCTCGGGAGGTAGACTTGTCTATTGCAGCTTGTTACCCTCAATCAAAAACACACCATTTTTGGTCTAGTGAATCCTGTTGCAGACAAGCCTTGCGTAAGTGAATCACTTTAACCTGCAACTGGAGTAACAGAGCTCAGCTGTGCACATGGGGATTTCTCTGTTTGTTTTGTATCCTTCACAGGCTGAATTGGCACCTTTTAGCTGCGGTTGTCTGGGCGTTTGAATGGCACTTTCTTCTAGAGATTGAATCTGGTTTGGATTTTGCTTCCATGGTGGTGGTTCTAACATCTTCATTTTTCTGCAGGTGAGACGGTGTCACTGGTAGACGTGGATATTTCTCAGCGTGGTCTGACGTCCCCACACCCACCAACTCCGCCACCTCCACCTCGGCGAAGCCTCAGCCTTTTGGGTACAACTTTGCCTCCTTGCCTTCCTCTTATTACTGGACCTCAGATTTTCTTCCAGAATCTACTCAAAGGATAAGCCCTGAGAGTGTTTAGAAGGAGTATTTTCTTTGCCTCTGCTTTTATGATGGCTTCCTTTTTAAGCAAAACCATCTTGGAGCTATTTTGCAATGCTTCATTGCTCATTTTTATGTTCTGAAAAAAAACACCCCACCCTGTGAGGTAGCCAACTTATATTTATTCTTAATGCTTCTCTGTCCCCTTTCTCTACACCGTGCTACCCAAACTCAGAATCAAGAAGTTAATTTCTGTACCCCCTATGAATTATGCAAACTTGCATGTTTGTCTTGCATAATTCTGCTTTCTGCTGCCCATCCAAAGAGTAAAGAGTTATGCAAGTCACGGAAGTCTCCTTCCCCCTCACTCCCCAGGAATTCTTGCTCGAACCTCTTGTGACTTCTACTTTCTCGCCCTGCCTTGCTTGTACATCTCTGAACCTCTGTTACAGCCACAACATCTAGAAACTTTTTTATTTCAAAGAAGGAAGTATAGCTAAGATACTTGCAGCTTGATCAGGCAGTCAGTCAGTGGAACTCTTTGCCACAGGATGTAGTAATGGTATCTGGCCTAAATGCCTTTCAAAGGGAGTTGGATGAATTTCTGGAGGAAAAGTCCATCTCGAGTTACAAGCCATGATGTGTAATGTGCAACCTACTGATTTTAGAAGTGGGCTACCTCAGGTTCAAGGGAGGGCACCACGATGCAGGTTATGTCTTGTGTGATCCCTGAGACATTTGGTATGCCACTGTGAGGCACAGGAAGCTGGACTAGATGGGCCTATGGCCTGATCTAGTGGGGCTCTTCTTATGTTCTAATTAATGCATGACTATTTTCGCAGACCTTTAGTCTGATAATTTTAGTGGTCCAGTAGGCACAGACTTCTGAGCTTCAGGTTTGTAAGGCAGTTGTGCCTATTGGATTAGATTTACTTCACATACAGCTGCACTGGGCACCCAGTTTTTCCATATAGAAAGATCGTACAGTTAAAATACATTTTGAGATTTATGAGCACCCTGTGAACCTTTATTCTTTGCATCAGTCTTTTCTTTTTGTCACTCAGGAACCAACACAGACGCTCTAGAGCAGGGGTGTCAAAACATAAGGCCCGCAGGCCAGATGCAGCCCCCCAAAGTTATCTGGCCCCCATTATAATTGGACTCTCCCAGCTTGATAATTGGGTTTTCTCATATCTTGAAAATATGAACATGATTTGAACACTTTCTCTTCTGTCACTTGCAGCTAATTCGTTCCTATGTAAGAACAAAGTGCTTATTTCTGGCCATCATCTGCTTCATGACATCACTTCCTGCCTTATGATGTCACTTCTGCCCCTCAGCAGGCACCATGAATGCTAACTTCTGGCCCTCTGTATGAAATGAGTTTGACATCCCTGCCCTAGAAGGTGCAAAGACCTACTGAACCAAGCCAGTACTTTAGGCTTAATACAAGAGGCTGTCTTTCCACCTCCCAGTAATGTCAGCAAACACAGTAAGTGAAGTGATGTCATGCCTTGCACTGCCCCACCCTGCTGCATAGGCTGTTGAAGTGGGGACAATGCAAAACATAATGAAATCACTTCACATATTGTTTATTTTGAGAGATGGGGAGAGAGAGTGCCCATAGAAGGTACCAAAGATACCCTACAAACTGGGCAAAGAGGCCTCTTTTAGAGTAGTGACTCTCTTCTGTTTAGCAGGAGGAGAGCAACTGCCCCATTAATCCCAGCATAACCTGTTAGCCAAGCATAACCAATAGTTGTTGCTGGTGTCTCTTTATGATCCCCTTGGGGTTGGGAAGCATTTTCTTAATTCCTTTGCTATGGAAACCACTTTAATAACTTACTTGTTGTTTGAAAAGGGACATATAAATATTCTTAATAGCTAGATATTTCCTCTATGTCCTAATGCATTATGGTCCAAGAAACCCTCCTTCAGGGAAATATTGCATGTCGGTCACAAATACAGGTGTGTGTCGCTCAACAGGGTTCTGTTCCACGAACCCTGTCATTAAGTGACTTGGTTGCTAAGGAAAAATTACTTATTTGGTGCTGGGATGACTCATGGAGGCATCCTGCATATCACCTAGGGCCTCTGTGGGGTTCAGAATTTGGGGCCTCTGTCAGGCTCCCAATGGCCTGCAGAAGCCTCTGAAAGGCACTTCTTGGTTTCAGAAGCAAACTGGAAATGGCTTCCAAAAAAACCTTCTAGAGGTTTCTACAGGCCAGTCTGAGGCCTGCAGAGTCCCTTTTTGACATGGAGGTCTCCAGGGTCTTCTGTGAGGCACCCCAACACCTGGTAAGCAATTTATAAATTGCTTTTTTCCAAATTGATTTTTAAAATCACTAACTGCTGACTAACCACAGTTGTATATCTGATTGGTTGTTAGTTGGCAGGTTGCTAAGTGATGCACAGCAGTATTATGTAGTCTGCCCAGCCCCATACAGACCAAGAGCTGTATGCTGTGGCCAGGCAGATGATCGACTCCCTCAGCCCTGTTTTCTTTTGCAGTTCTGGGCACACAGCACAAACAGGAGGCTTACCAAGTTTCTGATGGGCTGCCATGCTTGTCTGGTGGGCCATGTTTGGCTGGGTGGGTCACAGAGAATGCACAACTGCCAGTTGTGAAACAAAACAATGTCGGAAACCATTCAAGCTCTGCCAGACTATGTCTTGGATTCAAACCGATTTATCTCTTTGAGATCCATCCTGGCAAGGAATATAGACTCTTGCAGCCCCAAGCTTAAACAAGCACCTGCATTTTTCAATGGCTCCCTTATAAATGAGCATATATACCCTTGCCTACTGGAGGTGATTATATTTTATAAATGGGTTAAGTCACAAGAACAAATACAGACACCCAAAATTTATTGATGTCTAAAATCATCAAAGGATAAAGCTGTTGTAGCAGTTGAAGAATCCTTGTGATTTCCCCAAAGCTAGTTCTTAATCTTAATACCTCTCCATCTCAAAACACTTTAGAATTACATAAGCAATAAATGGATGTGAATAATTTTTAGATGTGTGGGTAAACACATTGTTGTGGATATTTAAAGTATTCAGAATTTGTTTGAACATACAAAGCTGCTTTTACACTGAGTCACAACATTGGTCCATCTCACCTCTGGCAGAATCCTAAACAGGGTTATTCAGAAGTAAACCCTGTTGAATTCAGTGGGGTTTATTTCCTTGTGAGTATGCGTAGTATTGTCTATGTTGATGGGCAGTGACTACCCAGTGTCTCAAGCAGGGATGTTTCCCAGTCCTCCCTAGAGATGCCAGGGATTGAATGGGAATCTTCTGCATGTAAATGGCCCCATTTCATGTGTTTGTGACTGTAGGGCAAACCTGGTGCCAGCCTGCCTTTTGCCCTGTTGCCTTTCCTACATTCTGGACCTCTCAATTTTGTTTTTCTTCTTCTAGACGATATCAGTGGGACTCTGCCTACATCTGTCTTAGTGGGTCCGATGGGGTCTTCGTCCCTCCAGTCTTTTCCTCTGCCTCCGCCGCCTCCACCGCACGCCCCTGGTCAGTTTAGCTTTAATCCTCCAAGGTTTCCAAAATATCCATTTCTTTTTTTTTTCCTGGTGGCTGAGCTTCGCATTTTAATGGTTGGTTTTGTGACTCACAGCGGTGTGTGCAAAACCACACAGATATGAGACCAGACCACAATCATTTCACAACAATGCACATACATGCCCATTCCTACTGTGTCTCTTGGTCACATTCAGCTTCCACTGCAATGCATTGCCCTTCCTTGTAGGGATCACACATGCACCGGAAGTCCCTGTGTAATGTGCACAAACCCAGATTGTGTCCGCCTCCCCTTTCTTTTCTTACTCTTTACAGTGGGCACTCACAACTTTCTCCTGTTCTATGCTTCTCCTGTACAAGTTGGTGATTCCTATTGAGGTTTTTTGGACATGTTTGCAAAGCTGTGGCGAATGACATAGGAGCAGAATATTGGGGGGGGATATTTAAGTTGCGTGTATGTATTGTTGTCTCTGAAAAAGGTGTAAGCAATGCAGTCTTTTCTGTTTGTGTGGGTAGTATTGCTCTTCAAATCACAAATTTGACTCATGTGGGAAGGGAAATTGTCCCTGGCACTCTAGAATGGAAGAACTTTGTAGCAAATATAACTCTTAGGGTAGTGATTTCCAAACTTTTTCAACTGTCAGCTCCCTTGATCTACTGGGCCATTGGCCACAGCTTCTCATTAGGGCTATAATTCTAGACTTGTATAGGGTGTTCGGTTTTTCACAAGGATTTCACGGCTCTCCTTGCTGGTTTCTGTGACTCCCCCAGGAGCCGCTTCTCCCAAGTTGGGAACCATTGTCTTCGGTGGTTAAATAGTTGCTTCAGAGAATGGACTTTTGGTGGGGAAAACAGTGCAGAGGTTAAGGGTCAAATGACTTTTACCACTGTGCTGTGGGCTCTGATCTAAATTGCAGTCCTACATGGCTGCTACATACAAGGAGTCTACTGCCATTAATTTAGTGTGGTGTCATTTGAGCCAGAATTACAAAAGGATGGCAAAAGAGGCTTATGCTTGGTGGTGGTCCTTTCCAAATTATCAGTAATTTATAACCAATTATTGTGATTATTAATTATTTTATATAATTAATAATACCCCTCTTTCCCTAAGAATCCATAACCAGGCTAGGCATGTTGTGGGAGTCTGTGATCAGGAGATCTTTATTTTTAAAACATGCTTATTTTCTTATTTCAGAGCAGTTGCATGGTACTGCTAAGGGGCACCAAGGAGGAAGTATTTAATTCTTGCCGTGTTACTGTACAACATTTCCTCCTCCTCTCCCCGCCATTGTGAACCCCACCAGAGATTCTGAGCCTATCTATTTTTTCCTACTGAAGAACTATTAGCAACTTTAGGAAAAGAATTAACCCACCCTACTTCCCTGATCAAAGCAGTACTGCTTTGATGTGGTCGCCTTTTAAAAACACTCTCACACACACAAAAATCACCCAACCTGCAGGAAGTCCACCTGAGCATGAATCTCCTATGTCAACTTGAACTCTGTGGCAGAGAGGGAAGAAGGGGTTGAACAAGGACAATCTGATGTATACTGTATGAACATTAAGTTTAAAAAAAAATAAAAAATAAAAAGCTTTTATTACTTGTCCCCCGTCTTTGAAAGAGGAAAGGATATAAGTTTGTTTTAATTCAAATGTTTGGCTTGGGCCATATATGGATGCAACCTTGGTGGCAGCTGTTTCTCAGCTGAACTCCTTTCCTCATGAAGCTTCCCAGTGCCTAGGCTTGAACCCCTTCTAAATGTGGCTTGTGATGGACCCTTTAAACCAGTGGAGGATATTTATATATGCAAGGAGTTGCTTTAGCGATGAAATGCGTTTTCCCTGCTTCTCCTTAGAAAATAAGTTAACCCAGTCATTTGTTTTGTGACCTATTTAACTAATGGCAATTCATACACAAAAATTAAGTATAGGATTAGTGGAAACAATGGGTTTATGTGCATACTTCACCCATCCATTGGGCAAATGGAACAGTTTATCTCTAATGGCTATCATTGAGCTTCTTGCCACTACTGTCCAGGATCCGGCTTCTGGGTGCGCCCTCCTCTTTCCCTCTCTTCCCTACTCTGTGCTTCTGCTTCTCTGTTCCCCATATAATTTAGCACCACTCCTCCTCCCACCTTTTGAGATCTGTTGATGCTTCCCGCCCCCTCCCCAAGTGATCTCTGAAGTGAGTTCCAGAGGTGTATGAAATAGGTCTCTTTTCCTGTTGTGGCACCCACCTTGTGGAATACTGTGCCCAGGTAAACCTGCTAAGAGATCTTAGAGCTTCTTGTTCACCAGCTGATGGAAAAATCTTCCTGCTAGCATTCCTGATTGCCAATTGATGTGACACTTTCTATTTTTTAATGTTCCTTTTTAGGGTTACATTTTTAGATTGCAGTTGTTCACTTTGTGTTCTGATAAGCCACTTTTGAGCATAGTTTTTTTCTGCAGAAATGAACAGTAGGCACTTAGCGTGCATATGTTCTTCCTGTGTTCAAAGAGCTTTGCTTACATTACCTTGCCGATTGTGCCTCTGTTTCTCCTCCACCTTTAACTTTCTGGCACTGTTTCACCTCCAGTGACTTTGTCATGTTGCCTGTAGGCCAGCTCCAGATTCAGCAGCTATATGCCTCTGAATACCAGTTGCTAGGAAGCAACAGTGAGAAGCAAATACATAGGAAGCAATCTATGTATTTGCCTGCTTCCTGGAGTGGAGTGGCCCAGTGGGAAACAAGATGCTAGTCTTTTGGATGATAGACCTTTGGGCTGCTTTTATGTGGCAAGCACATAACAGTTATAGTGGCACAATAATTAATAACATGGAGAAAGGGGTGGGCAGGAAGGAGAACAGTATTGAAAATGGAATCACACAGAGAACCAGGAACCTACAATACTAGCGTCCTATTGTAGTGCCCAGAACACTTCCTGTCCAATACCGTCTTGTAGATTTCACTGCAGGGTCTCTGCTTCCAGTTGTTTTTCTCCATTAGGGGGATGTTGATCCTCATCAGTTAACTTGCTGCTCACAAAAAAAGTGGGGACTAAGGACAGCTGCTACTGTATATATTTATAGTTATCCCATGCCACCTCAAGTGGGTGGGTGTTGGCCTGTCCACATAATCGGTTCTCCTTCCCATCCCTCCACAGATGCGTTTCCCCGGATCATCCCAATCAGAGCGCCAGAAGCGATACACAGCCAACCTGCACAGCACCTCCAGTGCCCTCTCTACCGGCCTGACTCAAGCAGTTTTGCGGCTAGTTTGCGGGAGCTGGAAAAAGTAAGGGTTTTTAAACTGTTCAAAACACCTATGATTACGATTCTGTTCTGAATACATGATCATGTTGTCTAACCTTTGTTCTATCCAGCACAGTGTTCTTGACTGCTCTCCAGGGTTTCAGGAAAACCTCTCCAGGGTTTCAGGAAAACCTCTCCAGGGTTTCAGGAAAGGGGTGTTTCCTAGCCATACCTGGAGATGCCAGGGATTGGGACCTTCTGCATACAGTTGCTGTACTATGGGCTGCAGCCATCCCTGATGGGGTTTTGATGATGATCAATCTACATTGTAAGCATAGCATCGGGGAAGGGTTGAACAGAATGGATGACAGCGGCTTGCATGGCACCTGTTTGTGTAGTATTTTGAGGAAGGTTAGAGTTTGAGTGGAATGGGTGCCCGTGTATGGCCCAGTCTGCCGGTGTAATATGGCTCTCCAACTTATCTATTTTGGAGATTTATGAAGTGGATTTTTAAATAGCAGTGGGGCAGAGCAGTTGTTCCCAAGCTCACTGGGGCCATGGCACTCTTCGCACTTGCAGGGGCACCATGTGACCCCTTCTTCCTGGTTCACCGGGCTAACATAATGTGAGATCTGGGAGAATAGCACTATCCCAGCCTGCAAGCTAGGAAGAAGTGACTGCATGGCACTGCGCATTGCCCTTTGAGTGTGCCGCAGTGCCCTAGGACCCGTTGATGCACAGTTAGGTGCTCCTTAACCCAGAGGTTCTCAATCTGAGAAAAACTGTCTTGTCGTATGAAGCTTTGGCTAGTCAGGAAGGGCTGTTTTGAAAATGTAATGTACTTCTAGAAGCATCAAAGAGTGTGTGTGTAGGGGGAGAAACAAAGGGCTTTTTTGTAGATCTATGTCCTAAATCAAGGAATTTGTTGCCTATGCTTCTAACTCCTGATAAGCATGGAGCTGATTTTTAAAGTATGAGTCTTTTACAGATAGTTGCCTACATGATGCCTGAATACTTTAAATGTCTATGTTCAGTATAGGTTGGTGCCAGCTCTACCTTCTCTGTGTTAAATGAGAGAATAGGTTCTGGAGCAGGAAGATCAAACCATATGTCTTTTAATATTGCACTGCTGAATGGGACTGATTTGGTCCATCTCACCATTCTAACAGCTGTCACTGTAGAGTGGTTCATTCTTGAAGTGCATGTTGAATAATAGCTTGCAAAGGTTTTTGAATCTGTTGTTTTGTCAGCTTCTAGCTGAAAATGTCTCTCTCTTACTCTCAGTGTGGTTGGTACTGGGGACCTATGAACTGGGAAGATGCCGAAATGAAGCTGAAAGGGAAACCTGACGGGTCCTTCCTGGTTCGCGATAGCTCTGATCCTCGGTACATTCTGAGTCTCAGCTTTCGATCGCAGGGGATTACCCATCACACTAGAATGGAGCACTATAGAGGTGAGCTGGATGAATGGGAGGCAGGGCACGGGCAATCTCTGTTTGTACCCTTCTGTACTCGGGTTCCCTGTTCATCCTGCAGAGGGGCGATGGGAAGGGATTCCCCAGGCCACTTAGGGCAGCCATGATGGAGTTGGTCTGAATGCCAGTGTTCCATCTAGTGATCCATGCTGCTTGACATATTTTGCAAGGCTGGCCTTGTCTGTATACATCCCAAGCACAATCTTTCTCCATCCATTCTTGTTGTGACCATTGACCTTTTCTATTGGCTCTTCATTGGCAGGAACCTTTAGTCTTTGGTGCCACCCCAAGTTTGAGGATCGCTGCCAGTCGGTGGTGGAATTCATCAAACGCGCCATCATGCACTCCAAGAACGGAAAGTTCCTCTACTTCTTGAGGTCCAGAGTTCCAGGTGTGTGTTTGGTGTCGCTCTTTCAATATTCATTCATTTACCGAGGCATTAAGTCAGCATGCATAAGGGCATCTAACTATTCTAGAGCTCTGTTGACCAAACTTAATATCTACATTGATCAATGTAACCTCAGAAGAAAGTCTGAATTTTCCAACATGGTACCTAATATGTTCCTGAAGGTTCTCATTTCTTCTGTGATTGTGAGGCTGGAAACCTGATTTCTTTAAGAAGAAACCCCTTGAGATCCCAAAGCCTATTGCAGATTGTGAATTTAGTGTTTGTGCATAGTTTGCAGGGGCAATGCAAGTACTTGAAGGGGCAATGCAGTTTGCCGGGGGAATGCAGGTAGGTGTGCATGTGCTAGACTCCAGGGTAAACTTCTTGAGGGACACCCTGGGCACGTGGCCTTCCTGGGGTAGCTGTCCAGACCTCCTGTTCCCTGGGATTCCTCTTTCAACAGAAGTTCAATTTGGCAAGTAGCAGTTTTCAGAGTCTTGGCTGACTTGACTACAGGTACTAACCATATGAAGCAACATTATTTATTTTTCACATTTTTATACCACCCTTCCTTCAAGGAACTTGTGGTGCTGTACATAGTTCCTTCCCTCCTTTTGTTCTCACAACAACCCTGTGGTGTAGGTGAGGCTGAGAGATAGTGACTGCCCCAAGGTCACCTAGGAAGCTTCATGGCTGAACAGATTTGAACCTGGGATCTTCAGATCTAAGTGCAACTCTAACCACTATCCCACCCTGGCTCTCTCAAGCCTTATATTTTAAGGTAGGACACAAAAATCCTACATATCTTCAAGAATTCAAGGTGACTCAAAGGAAAGATTAAGTGTACACCTAAAACCAGAAAATTTCACAAAAAATCAAAGGGGGAAATAAAGTTATTTAAGAAAGGGGAGAAAATGGCAATCAACAGCGGTGAAGAGTGGCGCCAGGGAAGATCTGATAGATGTGTTTAAACTGGTTCCTAAAAGGAACAGTGAGCCTGTTCCTGACAGTGAGCCTTCCGCAGGAGAAAATTCTACAGGGAGGGAGCCATCACTGAGTATCTCCTACATATCCCCAACAGCCGAATAACCAAGGAACAAATAGGGGCCTCCCCTGAGAAGGTCTTGAAGCATGGGTAGACTCATGAGAGAGAGAATTCGGACCCCCAATCCATCCACACTATTTTTGTCTGTTCAGGCTGGCCTTGGCTTTCCAAAGTCTTGGGTAAAATGATATTCTTTCCAGAGATGCAGAGCCTAAGCCTGGCACCTTCTGCATGCAAAGCATGTTTACCACTGAACTGTAACCCATTAAAAGATGCTCTATCAGTATACTTCACTACCTTAATACTGATTGGTCTAAGCCTAGTATTTGCTGCTACAACTGGCTCAGGCTCTCCAAGGTTTGAGGTAAAGGCTTCGTTCCAGCCCAGTTTCCTGCAATAACTTGACATGGGGGAATTACACCTGGGACTATCTATGGGCGAAATGTGCATGGCTACATTGAGCTATGGGTTCTTTACCAAGCTCTCTGTATAAAAGAATACCAGGAGGAACCAGGAAAGACTGCCAGTTTGAAATTCAGATATTGAGCCCTTCTGCTGGGTGGATGCAGCACATGGGGGTGGGAGAGGAGGAATTTCTTGGCAATGTGCCCTGTTCCACTTCCTGTCAGGTACTTTGATGTGCACAAGAACCCACACTTTGCTGTACCCTGCGATACTTGGAATGCTCCAAAACAGGCTTTCCCAAAGTGTGAGTTGCAAGCCCATGTGTGGTGGGTTGCGAGCTGCCCCTTCTGCCCACCCTTACCTCTGGTCGTCTCCAAATTGGAGCAATTCTGTAAATTGGGAAGTCCTGGAGACGTCTTCTTGATTGCCCACAGAAGCATCTGGAAGTGACTTTGGGTTTTCAGATACAACTTCTGGTTTGACCTGAAATAGCTTCCAGGCGCTTCTGTGGGCCTGTGGAGGCCAACAGTGGGTTGTTGGCCCAGCACATCCAGGAAGAGGCCTCCAGGCTCTCCCAATAAGGTATGGCTGCACTAACGGGGGCAGGGAGGACAAGGTGGGTCTTGGCTCTTAGAAGTTTGGGAACCGCTGCTCTAAATTTCAGTGTGAAGTAGGTAGAACGTCTTCACATGCCACTGTCCTAACACAGGAACACCTGGGCTTAAGTCTCCACCTGAGGACAAGAAGAATTGAAGTGGGCTTCCTTCATCCTAAGTGACCAATACAGGCAGTGGTTGGAGAGGCTTCCAAAATTTACTCTTCCCTGTATTACTGACAGATATTTTTCCATGTGCTGCTACTGCTTCTCCTTTCATGCACCCCTCTTTACTCCTCTGTCTTTTTTTAATAACCTTGTAGGTCTCCCTCCAACCCCTGTCCAGCTCCTCTATCCAGTCTCTAGGTTCAGCAATGTTAAATCGCTACAGCACCTCTGCCGCTTCCGGATAAGGCAATTGGTCCGCATTGATCACATTCCAGAACTACCACTCCCCAAGTAGGTCCTGTTATGTTTATAATACATTAGCAGGCAGTGCTTTTGCTTTCTTTCAGCTCCATTTTAAGGAATTCCCTTCATTTGTCTCCCTCTTCTAATAATAAACTTGATTGTCCCATGCCTGTTGGCTGGACAGTGAAATGGGGGCCACCTGCAGGCAAGCTAGTGGTTTTAGTCTACTCGGGAGACTCCCCTGATATGCATAAGAATAATTTGGGAATTTAAAAGAATATTTACAAAAAGTCTGGTCTGTAAATTTTAAGACTACCTAAAAAAAAAAATAATAAAGGATGTTCAGTGGTCTCCAGGAGCTGTGAGATATTGAGGACAGTTGAAGATCAGTTGTGGGGGCAGAAAATGGCATGGATTGGTTTGATTGTACTGCTAACTGTATATGGAGAACTCGTGCAAGGAAAGCGCCCTACAGGTAGACCACAGCTGTGATACAAGGACATCTGCAAGAGGGATCTGAAGGCCTTAGGAGTGGACCTCAACAAGTGGGAAACCCTGGCCTCTGAGCGGCCCGCTTGGAGGCAAGGCTGTGCAGCATGGCCTCTCCCAGTTTGAAGAGACACTTGGCCAACAGTCTGAGGCAAAGAGGCAAAGAAGGAAGGCCCATAGCCAGGGAGACAGACCAGGGACAGACTGCACTTGCTTCCAGTGTGGAAGGGATTGTCACTCCCGAATCTGCCTTTTCAGCCACACTAGATGCTGTTCCAGAACCACCATTCAGAGCGTGATACCATAGTCTTTCGAGACTGAAGGTTGCCAACATGATATAGGAATGGAGGGAGTGGATTGTGAGATGCATGTCTATTCTTTCATCCACACAATATTTATTTATTTTAGAGATTTATATCCCGCCTTTTTATCCACTGGAGGACACTCAAGGGGGCTCACAATTAAAAACATAAAATATACATATATAAAAGACATTAAAAACAGTAAAACACAATAAAAACCTGGAACCCAAATTAAAATCCATTCAAAAAGTGCCATGCTCCCTTGTGTCAGCATAAAAGGCCTCCCTAAATAAAAAGGTCTTAAGCCCCCGCTGAAAGGACTCTAAAGAGGGAGCTGTTCTCAATTCCAGGGGAAGGGAGTTCCACAAGTGGGGAGCCACCACTGAGAAGGCCCTCTTTCTTGCTGCCATCTCCCTCACTTCCACTAGTGGCGGCACAGTCAGAAAGGCCCCCTCTGATGAGCTGAGAGGACGAATTGGATTATATAGAAGGAGGTGATTCCTCAAATACCCTGGACCCGAGCCGTGTAGGGCTTTAAAAATCAAAACTAGCACATTCAATTCAGCCCAAAAACGAACTGGCAGCCAGTGTAGCCGCTGAAGCAGTGGCTACTCCTAATATCCCATGTTAAAAGCTTTTAAGAGTTCTGAGCCCTTTGAGGCTAAAAGTCATAGGGAGTTCATGGAAACTGGAAGGAAAATGCTTGCTCTGATCCTAATTACTCCCTCTTTATGGGGCTCTTTCAGCAGTGGAGAGTCCCTAACAGCTTAAGCTGGAATGAGGGGGAAACAGAATTGTGGGTACATATCTCACACACCATCCCACCAGCTTTTTCCCATGCAGCATGAGGAGGGAAGAGATAAAATTCCCCTCTTCTTGTCCTATAACACTCCAGTTTGGGGCTAGAGGTTTCCTTCCCACCCAGCTCTGGACTATTGCACTGGGCATCTGGAGGCTTGGTAGATGTCTACCTCCTTCCTCCATTACCTCTCATGCATCCTTGACTTTTTTGTATTGCTCCATCTTTTTCTAGTTCCAGCTCTCCGCTGCACTCTAGCATAAGGTAGATAGGAGGCAGTAAAACTTTCTTGGCCTCCAGACACTGAGGTCAGCTGGAGCAGCTTTTGGTTTCTCACCCCAGCTACATCCCCGGAACAACCTTTATACTTGCTTCCGTTTAAGCGGATAGTTCCCATTCTTAGGAGAGAAGTGATGTTCTGTTGAGATAGCAAGGCTGAGATTTACTGCTGAGTGGCACAGCACCCATTCATGGGGATCCTGCATGGGGGGTGCAGTGTCTCTCTTTGGGTGTGGAGACTAGTGAGATGTGCTTGAATATACAGGCCTTCATTGTGCCAGGCTTTTTACTAGACGAGGGTTCGCTGTTTAGCCTTGCATCAGCTTAAATGCAGTGGAGTTGATTTGCATGCATACGGCTGTGTGGTATCGAGTGTAGATTAATCCATTGATGAGTATGCATGTGGCAGCCAGGCATCTCCTAATTGCATTTTAGGCAAGTGCTTCAAGTCCCAGTGGTGCTAAAGAAAGAATCGCTTCTCCCCACCCCACCCCACAGCACCACTATACTATACTGCAGTTTGCAACCTAGGGTAATGGGAGATTGCCTGAAGCAGATGACTTGCTTGAGGGGAAAACATCTGGATGCTCCTCAAATGAGTTAACTGTGCATCTTGTTTAGCTGCAAACCGATTGTCTGGAAAAAGCCCCAGGCTAGAGCCATTGACTGTAAGTGTCTCTAGCTTACAGTTTTGGCAGTAGAACATTAGCAGTGCAGCTGCTGGGAAGAAAGGGGAGAGAGCACGTTTTGGCTGGGGTGATAGACCCTGCTTGGGCCCTGCAATCTAGAAACGCTGTAAACGATGTTTTGGAAGGCACAGGGAAGTAGCATGGTTGGACCCGAAAGCAATGGAGGCAGCAAGGAAGGGAACTGGTACTGAAGGCCAAAAGGATGAATACAGGTTGGCCCTAATTATCCACAGGGGATCCATTGTTAGACCCCCACGGATAATGAAATCTGCGGGAAGGGACCAACAGAGGACCCTTGGACATGACTGGAAAGTGCTTCCAGTTACATTTGGGAGGTCAGCTGAGGCCCTCTAGCATAGGTCTGGCAACCACCCCAAGTTGAACCTGCAGGTCCCAAAACTGCACATAAAGAGGCCCCACCTGTAGTTGGATTTCCAAGACCTGGAATCCACTTTTTTCTTCACCCCCCCCCATTTATCCATCTTTTTCTGTTGCCTTTCTTTAAATACGTTTTTAAAAAGCTTCCAAATGGTGATGGTGTGACCCACATTATATTGGGAGGCACTCCATCCCACCAGTTCAAGACCCATCTTCATTTGAAGTAATGGGCCCAACTGGGTTGGGATGCAGATCTGAAGCATCAGTGTGTTTCTTTTTTCTCAAAATAGACCATAATCTGGGAAGCTACCTTCCAGTATCTTCTGCTCTGATTGGCAGTAGGGCTTTGAGGGTCTTTTCCCAGCTACCTGGAATTCTGCATCAGGAGCAGTTGGAACTGAATGGGGGGCATTTTGTATGCAAAGCATGTGTTGGGGGTGGCCTCCTCTGTCCCCAGTCTCACATATTGCATTGACTTCGATGTTGCCTTATCATGCCTTAAAATCTTCTGATTTCCCATTCATCCAGACCTCTGATCTCATACATACGCAAGTTCTACTACTACGACCCCCAGGAGGAGGTGTATCTCTCACTGAAGGAGGCCCAGCTCGTTTCCAAACAGAAGCAAGAGGCAGAGTCTTCGACGTAGCGAGGGGCCCCCCTCCCACCTTGCTGCTGTCACCAGTGGTATATGCACTCTTATATACTCTCCAACTGTCCCTGTTTTTTTGTTACCTGCACACTGTTTTGCCTTTGGAGGAGATGCAGGAGAGAGCTCTTAAAACATTTTTTATTATGTGCCCAGGTCTGCTGTGAGTTCCTATTATTATTATTATTATTATTATTATTATTATTATTATTATTATTATTATTATTATTATTATTATTATTAACAGTATTTGTATACCACTTTTCAGCTAAAAGTTCACAAAGCGGTTTACAGAGAAAAATCAAACAACTAATGGCTCCCTGTCCCAAAAGGGCTCACAATCTAAAAAGATGCAAAAAGAACACCAGTAGACAGCCACTAGAAAAGACACTGCTGGGGTGAGGTCTCTTCCTAGGTCTCAACATGCTCCTCAAGGTCTCTAGATCTTAAACATGCACCCAAAAAGTGGGCTAAGAATGACTTGACTAAGGTTACCCAGTGGGTTGCATGGCAGAATGGAAATTTGAACTCAAGTCTTTCTGGTTCTGTTGCCAACACTCTACTGCGTTCTGACATTTCTCTAGATCAGGGGTGCCCAAACCCTGGCCCTAGGGCCACTTGCAGCCCTTGAGAACTCTCAGTGCAGCCCACTGAGAGCCCCCAGTCTCCAATGAGTTCTGGTCCTCTGGAGACTTGCTGGAGCCCGTGCTGGCCCAACACAACTGCTCTCAGCGTCACGGCCAATTGTTCGACCTCTCGTGTGAGCTGTGGGACAAGGGCTCCATCCACTACTTGCTGTTTCACGTGTGTGATGCAGCAGTGACAGCAAAGGAAAGGCTGGCATTGCTTTGTGTGAGGCCTTTTATAGGCCATGAGCTATTGCAAGACCTTCATTAATATAAGTTCCATTTCTAATGTATTCATTTATGTAAATTTATTTAAATTTGAAATGTAAATTGGCTCCTTTTTCCCCCGGCCCCTGACACAGTGTCAGAGAGATGACCTGGCCCTTCTTCCAAACAGTTTGGACACCCCTGCTCTAGATGCTATTCCTATATTTGCAGGATTTTATTTATTTTAAAACTTTTGCAAATAAGAAAACCTTGCTCATGCATTCCATAAGAAGTGCTCTGAAACTTTCTTCACAGCCATATGGGCTAGATTTTTTCCCCCTTCAAAAACAAGAGCTGAGATGCTCAGAACTCTAAGATGCTCAGAACTCTAAGATGCTCAGAACTCTAAGATGCTCAGAACTCTAAGATGCTCAGAACTCTAAGATGCTTAGAGTTCAACAGTAGCCTTCAGCTGTGTGCATTGCAGAAGCCCAGAGTGTACACAGCTCTTTGCTACAGTCTCCTCAGCTTTGCAAAAGGCAGACTCTAATGCAATGATTTTCAACCATTTTCATCTCAAGGCACACTGACAAGGCATAAGAACAGCCCCACTGGATCAGGCCATAGGCCCATCTAGTCCAGCTTCCTGTATCTCACAGTGGCCCACCAAATGCCCCAGGGAGCACACCAGATAACAAGAGACCTGATCCTGGTGCCCTCCCTTGCATCTGGCATTCTGACATAACCCATTTCTAAAATCAGGAGGTTGCGCATACACATCATGGCTTGTACCCCATAATGGATTTTTCTTCCAGAAACTCGTCCAATCCCCTTTTAAAGGCGTCCAGGCTAGACGCCATCACCACATCCTGTGGCAAGGAGTTCCACAGACTGACCACACGCTGAGTAAAGAAATATTTTCTTTTGTCTGTGCTAACCCGCCCAACACTCAATTTTAGTGGATGTCCCCTGGTTCTGGTATTATGTGAGAGTGTAAAGAGCATCTCCCTATCCACTCTGTCCATCCCCTGCATAATTTTGTATGTCTCAACCATGTCCCCCCTCAGGCGTCTCTTTTCTAGGCTGAAGAGGCCCAAACGCCATAGCCTTTCCTCATAAGGAAGGTGCCCCAGCCCCGTAATCAACTTAGTCGCTCTCTTTTGCACCTTTTCCATTTCCACTATGTCTTTTTTGAGGTGGCACTAAAATTGTCAAGGCACACCATCAGTTTTTTTTAACAATTGATAAGGCAAACCAAGCTAAAGGCTGGAGCCTCATATCCCTCAATGGCCCTACTAATAAATGACCCTACCCCAAACTACCACAGCACACCTGTACGCCATTAAAGGCACACCCAATGTGCTGTGTCCCACTGGTTGAAAATTGCTATTCTAATGCAGCTTGGCCCTACTGGTGATCTAAACTACTGCTTGTCTGTTTTTCCCCCACCCCTTTTTCCCCACCCTCCAAAACCAGGAATTCGGTCACCCATATCCTGTAGCTATGGAAGCTGCATTGGAGAGGACTCCTGGTGTTTTGCTCTCTTGGCCTCCAGAGAGTGTCTGGGGACCTGAAAGAAGCACAGCTGTGCCCAGAAAATCGGGAGCCATGACACCATCTGGGGTTCCCTAAGGACGTTGGGACCTACCAAAACTGGATTACAAGCTCCTGGAAGGATGGAGAATGTCATATTTTCTTGTTAAAATTTCTATATTTTTTGGTGCTTTTCCCTAATTTTCCCCCTTCCCTTTCTTCCAGCATGGGAAATAGTGAGCCGATTTTACATTTTTGTTAACCTGTTGGCATTTGGGGCAGGGCGGTGGGTTTGGGGGGGGGCTGCAACAGACTCTGTGACTTAATGAGCAACATTGCATTTTGAGGTCAGTTATTCTGGTTTGAGGATGCTGCTTTAGCAAGCGAAGTCTGAGCCTAAGCTGTGAGAAGCTGTTGCATCAGAAAGACAAGGCCAAAGACGGAGGAGGCCAGAGAATGGCAAGTGGTGGTGTGGCTGCTCACTCATTCAAAGGAAGCCGGGGAAGTTGGTATGTTGAACCTGGTCAAGCAGCAGAAATGGTGAAGAAGAAATGTCAAGGGTGGTGGCTGGACTCGGCCAGATGAGAAAATCCGGTTGCCTGTATTTTGAACAAAGATGAGATGCTGGTAGCATTGTGGAGCTCTTCTACCGCTGGTGGTGTTATCCATTTGAATTCCGGATAGGCATCTCTTTGTCTTTCTTCCTGCCACACAGCACTGGGAACCCATCTAGGCAGCTGTTGTAACACTGTTGGTGACCCCAGCAGGCAGAGAGAGAAATGCATCTGGTGCCCTGAAGTTGCAAAGCCTTGGGTTTTCACCCCTCTGTCTTTCCCAAAAGCTGTGAACAAGACAAGGCCTCTTTAACGAGAAGACCTGGCATGCAAAAGGAGATGCCTCTTGGACCATTGAATGAAGTGAGGCAAATCTTTAAAGCACCTTAGTCCTGTCCGGATGGGAGAGTGGAAAGGAACACTCCCTTTGAGCGCTTGATCACGAATCTTCTCTCTTCCCTCCCTCCCCCCACCCTCTTTGTAAGATACCATGTCATCTTCTAGCCTTAGTGAGAAAGCTGTGGAGTACTTCAACTGAAAGATCTTGTGTGCTTTTAAATGTTTGCTACAACAATGAAGGGAGAGGTTCTGCCTTGGCAGCAGCAGAGAACCCCACAACTGTTCAGAAGTTATTGTGACATACAAGAGGAATATCTCCCTGTGTGTGTATGTGAGATGCCATTTTAGTGTGCGTGCACTAAATCTGCTTTCATCCAGGCTGAGGATGTTTAGCATCATTTTTTTAGTTATTTATTGGGGGGGGGGTGTAACTCCCTATTATGTGACCAAAACCCTTCTTTTACCCTGGCTTCATCCTTCACTTCCAAGGCTTTCATCCTGCACCCTGGAAACCGCAAATGACAAGGCTTTCATAGTCACTAAGATGTGAGAACTCCCTTTTGGAAAAGCATTAGAGGACACCTGGCAACTCTTTAAAGTTGAAAACAAAAATCATCGACTAGTAGAGTCAAAGGAAGATGAATCCCCCCCCCCCATTTACTGCTATGTGTGTTTCAGGGTTGATTCCAAAACTTAGTTTTCATAGCTGCTTGTGTTGTTTGTCCTTGTTCAAAACAGTTACTTCTGAATGAACTTTGTTTCTTGCCTGTGTCCAATGTTTCCCTCTGCCCCAAGAAGTTACCCATTTTTTGTTTGTTTTGGCTGTTTGTGAAATAAGTGAGTTGGAGATATCCTGAGTGGCTTAATGTTGAGCCTTTTCCTTAAGGTCTGTTTATCTCTTAAAGGTTCCCATGACAGGCAAGATACTTTATTCTTTTTTTTATTTTTTGTGAATACATGAGCCAGTGAAGGTGCACCACCCTGTGGTGGTGGTTGGGAGAGTGGAGTTCTATTCCTTCTTCTGATACACTGGAAAAAGACATCGCTTCCTGCTATTACACATCAATTTGGGTTACCCCTGTACAAAAGTAGCAGCAAAGAACTAATGTTGAAGAGGACTTTTCAAACTTGAAACGGAAGACATTGGCATATTGGGTGGATGCCAAACACACCAGAAGACTTTCTCAAGATCCTCCTGGGTGTGCATTTGACAAGTAAAGGTACACTGGAAAAAAATCATTTATTTGAATATGCTTGGGAGGATTCAGAGGCACAGAGACTTGGTTGCAAGTAACAACCAAAGGGGATTAAAGATTCTACTTCTCTGTGAAATGTTCGTTTTTGCTAGAGGCTCTTAAAGGCTTGAAGGGCAAGTCAGGTTGGTCTGTCTTCTTTCTGAGCTCAGCTTATCTACTGTGCACCTTGCCACACTTAAAATGATGAGCTTCCCAATGGGTGACTCCCTCTCGCCCATCTTCCTGCCCTGTTCAGATAAAAGATGAGACCAAATAAAAGTCCCCCTAAGTTCAATGTTCCCACTTGGAGGAGGGGTGTTTCTTAAAATGTTCAAACACGCACAAAACATGCCCCAGTACCAGGCACCTGACATCTGCTACTGACCTCCTGTGGTCTTGTTGAGTTCTTGGTTGAAACAGCTCTAGAGGGCTGTTTACTTCTGAACAGCAAAGGCCAATTATGTAAATAATTTCCAGGGAGCTAGCTGGCTTTCAGTGGCTGCTGTTGTGTCCACCTTGGGTCTTCTGTAATGGTTTTCTTCTAAAAGGAGCCAGACTTCTTGTTTTGTTTAATTCCTGCCTTGTGGGCCTGCCTGATGGTAGTTCTCTTTCTTCTGAAATGTGTGGCTGGTTGCAAATGAGTGTCACGCAGCAAGGAATTAAGTGATGCACTGTAGCTCTTCTGTTGTCTGCCTCTGATGGAACTGTTCGTGTTGGGGTCTTCTGATGCAGCATCTGTTCCTCTCTTAGAGAAACTCTTCACTCAGAACAAGTAAATGGTTTTTGAATTCTTTTGGATCAATTTGCCCCATCTAACTGTGCTTTGCATTCATGCTGGCTCTGACTGCTTGACATATCTTTTCTGTACAACTTACAGTGTGTTAACGCCCTCCTCTTCCTCCCAGCTTCTAAGAGGAAGTGTGACTGTGACTACTTCCTTACTTTCTGGGCAGAAATAGCTCTTGATCGGATCAAGATTTGTGGGATGGGGTGGAATCCAGGCAACCCTGACAGTGCAATCCTATGTGCTCCTGTTTGGACATCAGGCCCATTAATTGTAATGGAATTTACTCCTGGAGAGAGATAGGATTGCAGCCTTAATTGTGCCGCTTTGGCTGTGTGGATGAGCAACTGTGGTTGCTTAGTGCCATATGATGAGAGGTGAAAATAAGGAGGAGTTGGCCCAGAAAGTCTAAATGTGTGGACTTTAAGAAGTACAGGAACAGGTTGCTTAGTTGCTGTCTTTAAAGATAGCATTTAGTGAGGTTGGGTATCAGTGCAGCTCTGTCCAACTTCTCTCTTAATTGCTTTAGGGTTTAGAATAAAGACATAAGTACTAACCTGAGACCTGACAAAATTTCCCAGCACAAAATCTTGTTTAGAAGATGCTAAAGGGGGCTGCTGCTGTTGCCCACAGACCCAATTCTGCACAGTGCCATGACTCTTCCCCCCCAGATACTTGAGATACCAGGAATGATGACAAGTGACATGTGCATTAATCCTAGAAGGTAGTTTTTTTTAAAAAAATTAACTGCCTAAAAAAGCTAGGCACTGTTTGCAAATTTGTGCACTGATGAAATGTCATGCATTCTTGAAAATGAGATGTCCTCTGCAGAAAGAATGTGTGTCTCAAATGTAAGAGATTAAAAAGACTGTATCCACTAAGGAGGCTCTTCTTGAGTATAGCGTGAATGCTGCTTGGACCCTGAGAAAGTGATGCAAAGAAGCTGCCCTGCTGCTTTCATCTTTATAAGGTTTTTTGTTTAGAAAGTTTTGTTTTTATAGATCTCTGCTTCAGGCAGAGTGGAAATACACTTATGTGACCATCCTGTGTAAGTGGCAAAGTCCCTCCTCCATTTGTGTGACTACAGCAGGGCCTAGGAGGGGGGTAAAGCTGGTAATTTGTACCAGGGCCCGGGGTAAAAATGGGGGGCCCAGGAGCCAAAGGAGGGGACCCAGAAATTTCCTGGGATCTGACATTTTCCTGTCTACTCAGACTTGTTGCCCGTACAGGATGCTGGAGACATTACCATGACTGGGGGTGCTGGGGACACTACTGTTGCCACATGGATGGGTAAACCTGGGCTCCAAGGACTTTTCCAGCTGTCTGTACCCTCTCTTCATCTTGCTTCACCCCTCCCTGCCCCTATTCTGCTCATCCATCACCATCCTCCCCTGCTCTGTTTCACCCCCCCCCTTTGCAAAGGGACCCAAAAGGAATTTTGTACCCCCTGATAAAATTCCTCTCGGAGGCCCTGGACTACAGAACAAAGTGTCAAACACAGGCCTTTCTGCTCCACCTGCTGTTGCAAAATGGCTTTGACTGATACCCCTTTAACAATAGCCTTGTCCGATTGGTTGCTGTTACCCATGTTATTGGTAGGAGGGCCAGATGGTAAATGGGCCAGTGGAGGCCCAGTGGAGGACCTCCATTGGAGTGGAGGGCCAGATGGTAAATGTGCCATGCCCAAAGTCTACATGAGAACTTGATGGCAGTAGGGGTTTTTAATTCCTGTCTACTGACCCAGTGAGGGTAACTAGCAAAACTCTGCATGCAAGAGAGGGAAAACTGTTGAAGGCAATTCAAACTCCTATTTGCTGCTACTTCACCTATTGGCTGATCAAGTGCTTGATGATCCCCCTTGTTTTCACAGTTCCAGACAGGCAGCAAAAACGCAAGAGTTATCAAGCCCCTGGCAGGCCCAACAGATAACTATGGTAGTTGACTGTGCTCAACTTGATGCATGGAAGATGTGTAGGCTTGACCAAGGCCAATACAAATTGATGCAGTGGTGAAATTGACTTCAGGATTGCAAGAATCCAAGGGCTACGCTGGCCCTTGTGGCTAACCATCCATCCTTTTGTGTAGTGTGTTCCAAAATTATTCTGGTGGGATGTTACATGGACTACTGGTCAATAAGTCCCTGTAATAATTGCCTGAAAAAGTTGGTGCATCTTTCATACAGAGCTAGGCACATTATGGGGGAACTTCTTTGAGCTTTCCCAGGGTGCAGTATAAAAATGGCTTTTTAAAAAATCCCTTTCAAACTGATTTGATAAAAGTGGCTAGAACCACAGAATGAACATATGCGACTTGGGAGCAATATCAATTCTATAGCATTGTCCCATGTCGATGAAAATCTAACCTGTTACACTGCACTGCATAGCTCAATGGCTTGCATGTTCCAGCTAATCAAGTTCACTCAGTACAATAGCTGTGTTGTCAGGTGGGCCTTCCTAGTCCATTTTGCAGAACTCCCAGTTTGCTGTGTGTGTGTGTGTGTGTGTGTGTGTATGTATGTTTAATTTATTAAAACAGCTGCTGTAATTTATTTTTTTGAAACTGGAAAATGTAAACGACAAAAATACCCCAACTTGCAGGCCAGTCTTACAGTTTGGGGCTTGGGGAGGGGTGGTGATGGAAAGGAAAGATGTTTTATATGAAAATAAATGCACTTTGGGTGTGTTTAGACATTTTGGAGAGTGGTCAGACTTCTATGGACTGGGTTTTGAATGGCCTTGTCTGTATATATTGTATCAATAGGCACGTTTTTGGTTTCTCATGCAGAGGCATTTGTAATTGCTGCAGGGTTCTGTCTGAAAAACTGATGTACTGAATTTTGCCCCAAAGTTGGGGTAGAAGGGTTGTGTTTTTTTTTCCTTTTCGAGTAAACTTTGTCAACCGTGGGAGAGAACTTTGCCCCTCTCCTGTTTGTATCTTATTTCTATTGTGGGTTGTGTTTTGTTTGTTCTTTTGGCCAATGGGTGGTTGTTTGACAGGGTAGGTGGGGAAAGGGGTTTGAAATAAAAATACTGAAATGGTACTTGGGTGTTCTGTGTTATATTTAAGGGAGGAAAAATATATTTGGGTTAACTATACTCCTACTCTTGGCATTTCAGGTGTTTAAAGCACTTAATTTTCTTGGTCATCCTTACTATGGCTCCATAAGGGAGGACAGTGTTATACCCATATTGGAGGTGGGAAGGCTGAGGCAAAGAAAAGAGCTAGAATCTAGACCTTGGGTGTCAAACATAAGGCCCATAGGCTACATCTGGCCCCTGGAAGCAATTTATTCGGCCTCTGTTATAATTAGGCTCATATCTCGAAATTATGAACAAGATTTGCACATTTTCTCTTGTCATTTGTAGTGAGTTTCTGTGGGACAGCAAAGAGCTCATTTCTGGCTATCATCTGCTTAATGACATCACTTCCTGTTTGATGATGTCACTTCTAGCCCTCAGCAGGCTCCACGAATACTTTTTGGCCCCGTTCATGAAATAAGTTTGACATCCCTGATCTAGACTAAGGCCGTTTATTGAGTTCATGAGTGAGACGAGGTTTCAGCTGGCTCTCACTCTTAACTTGCAGTGAGATGCCAACTTCCTGTTAACAAATGAAGCCAAAGAAGTGAAGAGGGCAAGTATATAGTCTTAGCAGGATTATTGCACTATGGGGGGAGGGTAAGATAATATTATAACTGGGTTTCAATAGCAGATGGAAAACTCTTTAAGAACTTTGCAGCGGATTGTGGGAGCCCTAAATTGCTTCTGGGCATGTTCAAAGTGGTTTTTCCCATGTAATACCTACAGTAGCTTCCAGCACACTGCAAGCCAAGCTTTGGGACCAAGGCTTCTAAGCTGAAAGACTACAGCTTTTCCCAAGGCAACCCTGAAAAAACATAAGAATTGGGTAGCCACTCAGAATTGTTTCATACATGCATTCTTTAATGTGTTTCTTCCTTCCCCTTTCAGTAACAAATTGAAAATGCTTCTCTCTTCTTACAGGAGGCCTTCCTGTAGTGATCTTCATATATTTAACTAGATATGCAAATTCCCTTTTACGTTTTTATTGGTGTTTTTAGAATGTTTTTACATCTCTAAACCAAATGGTTTGGCAGCACTGCAAAGAGGAATTATTTCTTCTTTTGGTGTTAAATGTGATACCAACATAAAGTCACTGCGCCAGAAATGACAACTGCACAACTCTTTGAGCAAACAAAATTAATCGGAGTCATGGGTGAACACTTGAGTTGAATCTTGCTCCCTTGCACTATAGCTCTTAGCCATTCAGTTAGCTCTCAGCCATTTCAGACAAAAGAAAATATTTCTTTACTCAGCGTGTGGTTGGTCTGTGGAACTCTTTGCCACAGGATGTGGTGATGGCGTCTGGCCTGGACGCCTTTAACAGGGGATTGGACAAGTTCTGGAGGAAAAATCCATTATGGGTTACAAGCCATGATGTGTATGCGCAACCTCCTGATTTTAGAAATGGGTTATGTCAGAATGCCAGATGCAAGGGAGGGCACCAGGATGCAGGTCTCTTGTTATCTGGTGTGCTCCCTGGGGCATTTGGTGGGCTGCTGTGAGATACAGGAAGCTGGACTAGATGGGCCTATGGCCTGATCCAGTGGGGCTGTTATGTTCTTATGTTCTTAGTTGGCTACGCAGGGCCTCCTGACTCTTCAAATCCTACCTCTAGGCCAATGGTCTTCAACCTTTTTCATGCCACAACCCCAATAACTATGAGCCTGGGGACCCACTGTTGGTCCCATCCCCCACCTGGGACCCTATCTGCCCACTCCCTGCCCCTTCACTGCTCACTCCCTGCACCTGTTATGCCCTCCCAGCACTATCACTGTAACCAAATCTTGTTATAAGAGAGCAGAAAATGTTACCATGAAGCCTGGCACTAGAGAAAGCTATTTTAGCACAATTGCTAAGAACCTGAACAGGACTGGGACACAATTTCCTGGTCCTGAAGCGGTACACCAGATGCCTCCCCCTTTTGGAGGTCTAATCCAGTGGTCTTCAACCCTTTTCATTCCTTTAAGTTGCCACAATTGAGGCTTCAAGACCCCATGGGGTCCCAACCCCATGGTTGAAGAACACTGCTCTAGTATAAGCAAGTCTTAAAATGAAGAGTTGAGTTTAAGATTGATTTGTTCATCCCTCTGAAACATAGATAAATGAGGTGTGTTGGGGGGGCATCAGGGATACCTAAAGGTCTTGTATTACTATCACTGATTTGGGGGAACCAAGCCCTGGAATAAAAACTGGCTCCTAAGGCTGTAACTACAGTGTCTCATATTGGCCAGCACTTCTTAGCCCTTGTGCAACTTTTTTTAGAATTTCAGTTGCTATGCAAAGTTGTGGGTTTGTATCAATCTTTTAAAAAGGTGCTTTTTTAAAACAAATGCAAATAGTTACTGCTTGGTTGGTAATGGGCATGAAGCTATCCCTTTAACAGCATTCTGAGCTTCAGCAATTAATAGGGGAATCATTTTAATCTCCATGCTGGGAAAAATTTTCACTAGTGTGTTCTGCATGTCAGTCCATTGTCAGTATGAGAATCTGATGGTCTGATTTCTTTTTCTGAAAAGTTGGTAACCATGGTAGGTGGGGAGCAATAGGGGGGTAGGGTGGATTCTCTGCAATAGTTTACTACACCTGAGCTCTTTCCTGCAGTGTACAGTGTTGCCTGTGAGCATATGCAGAGAGCCTTTCATGCTATTGATAACTGCAACCCAGATCTTACAGCTTGGCATTGTTTCTTCCAAGGAGCAACTTATTGTGGTTGGTCTGTGGAACTCCTTGCCACAGGATGTGGTGACGGCATCTGGCCTGGGCGCCTTTAAAAGGGGATTGGACAAGTTTCTGGAGGAAAAATCCATTACGGGTTACAAGCCATGATGTGTATGTGCAACCTCCTGATTTTAGAAATGGGCTATGTCATTATGCCAGATGCAAGGGAGGGCACCAGGATGCAGGTCTCTTGTTATCTGGTGTGCTCCCTGGGGCATTTGGTGGGCTGCTGCGAGATACAGGAAGCTGGACTAGATGGGCCTATGGCCTGATCCAGTGGGGCTGTTCTTATGGTCTTATTTAAAACTTGCTCACCTTGGGTGTAAATAATATGAAAGAGAGAAGATGGGAGGCTATTTTATCTGTACCCTTCTCCAATCAATCAATCAATCAATCAATCAACAGTATTTATATACCGCTTTTCAACTAAAAGTTCACAAAGCGGTTTACAGAGAAAAATCAAATAACTAAATGGCTCCCTGTCCCAAAAGGGCTCACAATCTAAAAAGATGCAAATGAATACCAGCAGACAGCCACTAGAACAGACAGTGCTGGGGTGAGGTGGGCCAGTTACTCTCCCCCTGCTAAAAAGAGGAGCACCCACTTGAAAAAGTGCCTCTTACCCAATTAGCAGGGGATCCTGCTAATCCACCCCATAGTAGCAGGGAATTTTGATCTGTAATAAGGACAGGAGAGAGCCATGTAGTGTGATTGCATTTGCCACTATAATCACTTTCAGAAATCTAAATCAGGGCTTAAACTGGAGCTGAAAATAGATCTCTTATGCCACCTTGTGTCCAGTTTGTGAAATGAAATAAGACTATGGAACTTACTAATAAGACTGGATACTGTTAGTTCTCCTTATACTGTATGTGAATTTGCTATGTCCAAATTTGCTGATCTTCGAGAGACAGAATTGCTACCTTCTCTCATTATCTGCCCCTCTGTTCTCATTATCTGCTATGCAGAGACCTTCTTTTGCAGCATTTTGGCACTTGTTGCTGGCTTCCTGTGGGTTTCTGCTGCATTCTTCTGATGGCAGGGAAGGTATTCCTTCCTACCCTAGGGTACCTCTTGTACCTAACCCCATTGATCCCATAGGATCAATGGTTCATTATCTGTATATTCACTATCTGCTAGGGTTTCCAGGAACCTAACCCTAGTGGATAACAAGAACTGATTGTATGTACAATCTTTGCCAGCAGCAGAATATCTTTTAATTAGGACCAGCTAATGGCCAAACTAGACAGCATGAGAGACCTGTGATGGGACAGTCTTGCCTGAATAAACTACTACAGTCCCATGCTGCTGCTTTGATTGAGGAAGTGACACCAGTGGGGGGTAAAAGATCTTTAACCTTTTCCCTCCTCCACTCTTTCCTACATCTGAAAGACTTCAAAACTGCCATTAGCACTACAGAGAGATAATACACAAGTCATTTAGAGGGGAGATTTAGATCAGGGAGATGGGGAAAGAGAGGACTTTGCCAGTGCTAGTCCACCATTCTTTGGAGCAATTGTGTAGGGCTGCTAATTAGTGTGAGTGTGGTATTAAAATTGTGTGGGCAATCATGGCTTCTAAACATGCCCATGTTTAGTATGGGCCCTAAAAATTCAAGCACGTGAGCACACTTTGGAGCTCACCAGACCTCCTATTCAAGCTGAAATGTAGTAAATGCAAAACAGGGGTGTGTGAAGATGAGATGACAGTCATGATGGAAATTCTGCAATGCAAAGTCCAGGCCTGCGGCTTGTAATACTTAAGATGGAATAGAGCAGAGCTGGTCTGTTCATGCAAGGGCAGGCTAACCAGGGGGTGCCCTTTGGGCATTCTGGGCTTGCCTCCTCACACCCTAAATGCTCACATCAAACCCAACAGTCCTCAGCATTAGAGGCAGCTACTTAAGAGTGGCTGCTGGCCAACTTGACAGTAATGGCAGGTGCCCTCTTCGTGCTGAGTCCCTGGTCACCTAAGTCTGAGGTGTTGGCAGCAGCTGAAGAACTGGCCAGCTCTTGGGCCTCTCTTGGCTTGAACCTTTCAGTCCTGCAGCCACTGTTCCCAAATGGTCCCCAAGCCCATGGATTTAGCAATAATCAGCAGTGGCTGGAGATTTGCATAATTCTTCAGCTGGCCTCTTTCACCCCAAGAATGGTCTAAGCTGGCAGAGCCTTGGAACCCAGTGAGGAGAGATGCTGTGTTTTGTTTGCTTTGGAAGAGGAGACAATAAGAGCACATGTTAGTGCATGTAGACTCTCACTGGACACAAAGTGTGCCCCTTCTGCTGCACAGGGGGCTCTGCTGGGTTGGGAACAAAGGATATGCTATAGACGTGATTAGGTTAATTTGGTGGGGGGAAAAAAAGATTGGACCAGCATAATAAAACTATTTTATGCTATATGTCTAAAACATGTGTAAAGCCTATGACACTGATAGATCGAGCTGCTGTGATGTCAATGGAAGGTTCACAAACATTCCAACTTCATAGAGAGTGAATCTGTTGAATGTCTGCCTTCTGTCTAGCTTCAGTTTTAGAAAGGAAATGCCAGCTTTTCTTGCACAGACTCGATTAGGAGTTGTATTGTGGGGTCGACTGCAGTGGCGTCACTAGGGTTTACATAATCCAGTGCAGGAGGACCTCCCCCCATGCAGTGGGCAGTGCAACATGCTGGCCCAGTGGGCATGGGGATGTACCATCACCCTGCCCCACTGGTTTTTTGGCTATAACTTTTGATAGAGATTGCAACGTGGTTTGTTTTATTGTGTCCTGCATAAATTATGCATCAATTGATATAACATGATGGTGATGTTTAAAAATACCAGGATTTAAAAAATTTTGGTCAGTAGTGGTGTCATTACCTGGTGCAACCTGCGTGGCCCCTTAGTGATGCCACTGGTGGACTGAGACCTGAGAAGCAACCCTAAGAGATGGCAATGCTAAGGGATACCACTAAGGAATCGTAGGTATTGGTTGCACGAAATGGGGATTGCATTTAAGGTTGCAAGAAGAGGAGGTTGTGATTTCCTCTGTCACTTAGCATTCTGCAATGGCATTTGCAAGGGTGCCACGAGCCAAAAAAAATCAGGGGCAGAGTGAGTGACGATGTGTTCCACGTATTGACTTAATTGACCAGTTTTTGTGGCAGGCTTCTAGTAATCTAGCGGAGGAGGAGGAGACAGAGGCTGCTTTCCCCTCCGAAACTGGAGACTTGCCATTCATGCAACCTGCAACCATTTTCTGAGGATCCTATGCTAACACAATATGATCTTTGTTCTTTCCTCTGTTTAGTTCCACGTGCAGAGGTGAAGATGGGTTTGTTTCCCAGAACACAAATATCAGACTCCATTTTTTCAAGGGCAGCCTTTGCTCATTTTCCTTGATGACAAGTTTGGTACTGCTGTTCTTGAGCTGAGCTTAAAGTTAAGTTTAACTTAATTGCTAGATTCAGTACTGGCAAGGATATCTCTCTCCACCCCCTTTTGCAGATTGACTATGATTGACTTTGTCTGACCCATACTCCATATTGGCTAACTCTCTTATGTCTCCCATAGTTTTTTGCTCTCCACCCACCTTCCTGTTTGTTCACAACATGCTCTGATCTGAAATGTGCATGTTTGCCATTTACCAACCTCATTCTTCAGTTGAGTGGCTGGCTTTACTTTGGCTATAGCTTGAACTAGACCAGCAGTTTCCAAAACTGGAGATCAGTATGCATCTGAAAAGTCCTTCCTGTCCCAGGAGAGCTTACCTTTCCTCTGTACTGCCCCTGCACCTGGCACTCAATCTCATCACAATGATGTTCTGGGCAGTCGCATCTATTGCCAATATCCTCAGCAGGCTTTGCAACAGGTTGTCCAGGCAGACACGACTGCTTGGATGTCCTTGTGATGAGATTGAGTGCCAGGAGTAGCAGCAGTGTGGCAGAACTGTAAGCCCTGCTCACATGGGTGGAAGCCCTCCCCTGTGCCAGCCATCTCCAAATGTCAGATCTGGCCCGCTTGCTGGTGTTTGGAGTGCCCTGAACTAGACAAACTCTGACAATAAATAAAATCAATTCTTAACCCCATGACTATTGTATTGGCGTATTTAGCATTGTAAACAGCTTTGTTTATAGTTAAGAATAACTTGGAAAACTAGCTCAGATTATGATCTGCAGCTTGTTCGTTTCACATTTTTATAGGGCCCTTCCTCCAAGGAGCTCATGGTGGTGTACATGGTTCCTTACCTCCTTCTGTCCTCACAACAACCCTGTGAGTTAGATGAAGGCTGAGAGTGACTGGCCCAAGGTCACCCAGGAAGCTTCACGGCTGTGGGGATTTGAACCTGGGTCTTCTGGGTATAAGAAAACTCCAGAACCACTACACTAACCATTTCATGGGCTTCACTTTCAGCTGAGGAGGAAAGGGCCTTGATGCACATTGCTCAACAGTTAAACCTGGTCTGCCTGTCCCTGGAAACAAACCCCACTTTGTCCTCTCTTGTTCATGCTCTGCATTTGCAAATGCAAAGCATACACCATAAGGCAGTGATTCCCAAACTTTTTCGCCTGGCGGCTCTCTTGACCTACTGGGCCAGTGGCCGCAGCTTCCCCATTAGGGCTACAATCCTCCACATTATACAGGTTTTGGTGGGTTTTTTGCAAGGATTCTGCAGCTCCCCTGCCTGGCTTCCCAAGGAGCCACTGTAAGCCACGGCTCATGGCCTGGAAACTACTGACAAGGTGAGAACTGGCCCTGCACCATCTAGGGTGAAGATGGAGCCAAGATGCTACCACTTTGCAATCCTCCCACTGAATGAATTTTGTTTAGCAATCTAGCTTGTGGATTATTACGACAAATCCCATCTTTACACCATAGAAGTACAGTGAGTTTGCCCCTCCCTCCATCTGCTAGAAGTTAACATCCTTTGAACCTTCATGTGTGTCTGACAGATTAAAGCTCTGAGCTAGAGACAGAATGGGGCTAGCTAGTTTTGATCTCTCGAAAGTATATGTATGAATGCAAGTACCTGTCAGCTACCCCAAAACGCAGTGTGTCTCCAAAGTGCGTAGGAGTCTGGAAATGGGAAGGGAGAGTTAAATTATTTAAGGCACCCCATTCCCTGCCCTTCTTTTCTGCAGTGTTAGGCTGTATCTTCTTCTCCTGTGCCTGGATCGTTCTTGCTGCTACCCTCCCTACATTTTTGTTCTCTCTTGGGTGTAGTATCTCATTATGGCATCACCAACCCAGTGCGGGTCTCTATTTTCAAATTTGACCTTGCTTCTTCAGGGCCAGCCTCAGGAGCTGCAGGGCCCAATGCAAAACATTTTGGCGGGGCATCAGCCCCTGCGGCCTCCACCCCCACTCACCAGAATGAGTAGCAACAGTAAACCGAAGGCTGATGGCACCCTGTGCAAAGGATGGCACCCAGAAATAGGTAGTATTGACATGACATCACTGCCAACTGCTTCTGGGGGGGGGGGTGTGCGATTTTGAGCAAGGGGCAAGTGAAAGTGCCATCCAACAGCAATGCTCTGCTTGCCACACTCTCCATGTGATGCTTTGGCATAGAAGATTCCAAGCTGGAGATCAACTGCAGAGTGAGGTGCCAGCTCCAGCTATGGGTGCTCTGTTTGCAGGGTCCAAGGCTGGCCCTGGCTCTTGGGCCAGGCAGGATGTCTGCTTTGCAAACGCTCCCTTGGTCCAGGCAGTGTCCCTTCTGCCACCTTGTCACTGTGCTGCCTGGAAGCGATCTCTTGGACTTAGGTAAGTACCATGATCTGCTGGCCTAGGCTGGGGACCAAATTGGTCAAATTGGCCTAAAATCAGCCCTGTTGCTGTTGATGCTATCTTTTTGGATGAAAGGATGATGTTTCATCATAGCTGGGGGAAGAAGAAGCCTTACCCAAATGGTGATGCAAGGTGGCTGCTTCAGCCAATGGATTTTAATTACCATGAAGCAATTTCAGTGCAACGTTCAGACAGATCTCTGTAAATTAGCCAGTAAATGGTAACTGGCCTCTTTTCTATTTTAAAAAAATAGATGTACAATGTGTGCATGCACATGTGTCTTATAATATCCTACCCTAGTGTTTCTCAAACTGTAGGACCTGATTTTTGGTGGGTCATGTGTTAGCACTATCCAGAAGCAGCAAGGCATTCTGGGATGCAATGTGGCCAACAAAGTGGGTGGTGGGTCAGTGCTACCTGGAAGCAGGAAGCTGCAAGGTGTTCTGGGGCATGCCAATGAAGTGGATTGGGGCAGTAAAAAGATTGAGAAGCAGTGTCCTATACTATGAACCACTGACAGTAGCCATACAGAAATTCAACAGGGCTTGCCCAGTATGTAAACTATATTAAAGAAGTGCACCTAGTTCAATGGCAAAAATGGTTGGTAAGAAATGAATAACATATATTAAAGTGCCCCCCTCCCGCCTTAGAACAGGTTGGGTGCTGGGTTTTTGCTGTTTTGTTAATTTTGCTGTTTGCGCAGTGAACAATGTGTTCTGGCAAATGCCCAACATATCATCTGGGGAGGCACTACAGTGAGACCCTGTGCTGGGCATTGTCCCACCCCAGCACTGGCACTACAGCCCAACTCTAACAGTGCATAATATTTAATAATAAATAAAATAATAATAATAAAACTTTATTTTTATCCTGCCCTTCTCCCAAAAAGGGACCCAGGGCGGCTAACAACATATAAAACAAATTAAAACATAATTTCACAGATAAAAACATATTAAAAACACATTAGCAGAACCCATAAAAACAGTAGTCAGAATAAAAGAGCATAAAACAGCAGTTCTTAGAGGAATTGGGCCTGTAAAAAAGCAACTAAAAGATATATAAAAGATGTTAAAAAGGCCATAATGTCAGAAGGCTTGGTTAAACAACAAGGTCTTCAGGCCTCGCCGAAAGGACTCAGGAGAGGGAGCCATTCTCAAGTCAAGGGGAAGGGAGTTCCACAACGTTGGTGCCACTACTGAGAAGGCCCTGTTTCTTGCCGCCGCCCCACGTAGCTCCTTAGGTGGCGGCACTTGTAAAAAGGCCTTCTCTGATGACCTGAGAGGACGAGCTGGATTGTACGGGAGTAGGCGATCTCTAAGATTGCCTACTATAATAATAATAAAGAGCCAGGAGGGTGTAGTGTTTGGAAGACAGACCTGAAAGATCCAGGTTCAAATTTCTGCTCAGCCATGAAGCTTCTTGGGTGATGTTGGGCCAGTCTCTCTCCCTTAGCCTCACCTACTTCCCAAGGTTGTTGTAAGAACAAAAGAGAGAAGGAACCATGTACCAGTTCCTTAGAGATGCATCTTTGTTGGCAACCTTCAGTCTCGAAAGACTATGGTATTGCGCTCTGAAAGGTGGTTCTGGCACAGCGTCTAATGTGACTGAAGCGTCTAGTTGCTCCCTTCCACACTAGGAGCAAGTGTAGTGTGTCCCTGGTCTGTCTCCCTGGCTATGGGCCTTCCTTCTTTGCCTCTTTGCCTCAGTCTGTTGGCCAAGTGTCTCTTCAAACTGGGAAAGGCCATGCTGCACAGCCTGCCTCCAAGCGGGCCGCTCAGAGGCCAGGGTTTCCCACCTGTTGAGGTCCACTCCTAAGGCCTTCAGATCCCTCTTGCAGATGTATAATAATGTGAAAATTAATAATTAGGGGCAGGGCACAGATTTTGCATTCAGAAGGTTTTGAGCTCTTTATCTCCAGTAGCAAAGTCATGAAAGGCCTCTGCCTTGGAAGACCCAAGATCTCTTAAGAGCAGGTAGTACTAAGAGGGGTTTCTGGTCTGACCTGGGATAAAGCAGTCTCCTCTTTGCTACAGAGCTCAGAGCAGCTTAGTGAGGCCTCCCAGGCCATCTTCAGTTTTCTCTTTGCCCCTGCTAGACTGAATGTCGCCTCAGTGTCCTTGTGTCCCCTGAGCTCATTCCCTGCTGCACGACAGTCCGCCGTGGCTCACGCCTGGGTGAGAGAAACTACTAAGTGGCTCTTGACGAAACTGTGAAAACGCTTTTTAGAAAGCGTGAGGAGTGAGGAAAGGGAGCACCAGCAGCTTGAGTGCATTTCTCTTCCCTCAGCACAGCAGGGCTGCCTCCAAGGGCTTCTGCTTAGATCCTCCATGGCTTGGCTTCGCCTGTTTTCTTTCTGTTAACAGCTGGACAGGGATTGTGAGAGGTGCCCACACAGGCAGGCTCAGCAGGCAGGGAAATGGTTATTAAAAGAAACGTTCAAGCCTGCTCCAAGGCTGAGCTTTCAGGCGAACAAAGACTGTCACAAGATGTGGTGTCCTCCACTGCCACTCCAGACTGGGGAAATGCAGTCTGGTGGGCAGAACTGGTCAATGCACTCCTTTGTTCCCACCACCGGCCATCCTCATAAATCTGCATCTAGGGCAATGGGGAGCTCAGCTGCTGCCTTAATTGCTGTGCTCCAAGGCAGGGCCTATGCCCAGTGCAAGGAGCAGTCAAAGAGTCTGGGGCTTTGCGTCCCAGGGTTGCTAGTCAGGTGCTTCTGAGAAGTGCTTAAAGCTAGGGCAAGAAGGCACCAGTGTCCTTGCACTGTTTCTCCTGGGAATGTTCTCAGAAGAATGCTGCCCACCTCTTCTTACCTGGCAACTCCCATGCTGTAACCCAACACCCTCCTCTCCACCCTCTCCTTTTACCAATCCAGGGAACAGGAGGAGGTGGAGGAGGGGCGGACAGAGGTGGGCACCTCCTTGCCAATCTGTTACCTGCTTCAGTTGGCTTTGTGGGTGGGCCATATATATATGACACACACACACACACACACGTTTATGGCTGCATGCATGCACATATATATATAATATAGACACACACGTGTATGTCCTATCTATCTATCTAGCTAGCTATCTACACACACACACACACACACACACACACACACACACCACTTGTTCATGTCTTCTTGAGACCATGAGAAAACTTATGTTGGTTATATTGTATTACTTTGTACTGTAAAATACACTATGTAGGGCTGGAAAATTTCCCTGAAGTGGCAAATTCTAGTGACACCCCTCTCCCATTCATTAATGCAAGCCAGGAAGGCTGCCTGCACAAGCCCCACTGAAATGAATAGAAACCACAGAAGCACTGTGCAATGGGCAGGAAGCCAACTGACTAAAAATATGACTAAAGCAGGGCAGACATGGCAGACATCGTGAAAATTATGCATGCTGAGGAGGAAAGTGGCTTTCCTTTCTTTTCCCTCTCACAATCCTGGTCATGGGGGCATCCGATGCGGCTTATGGGCCGGAGACTCCAGACAAAGGAGGGTACTTCTTCATGTAATGTATAATTAACACAGCCCTACACACATTGTTAGACCTATTTTGGGGTATATTTGGTGTGCTGAACCCAAAAATGGCATTGGTTTTGCCTGATTGGCTCTTGGGGGTACAGCATAGTCACCTTATATGCTGATTCAAGCAGCTTCCTTGTGAGGAAGCCATTGCATTGGCTTTGCAATGACCAGGAAAGCCATTGCAATGACAAATGCCATTTTGGGATTCAGGACCTCAAAAAATCCTGAATTTGTTCAAACATCCTTGGCGACTTTGAAAAAAGTGTTCTTAGGCCTGTGTAATCTGCGGAATTCGTTGCCATAGGATGGGATGATGGATAGTGGCCTTGATGGCCTTAGAATGGGATGGGACAAATTCATGGAAGAGGACAAATCTATTGCTAGATGCAATAGGACAGTTGTGGGGAGCCTCTGTGATCTGAAACAGGTTGGCAACCTTCAGTCTCGAAAGACTATGGTATAAGCCTACAGCACCCAGTATTCCCAGGCGGTCTCCCATCCAAGTACTAACCAGGCCTGACTCTGCTTAGCTTCCGAGATCAGACGAGATCTGACATGTGCAGGGTAACAGCTTGCCATGAAAAGCAGTTGTTGAGAGGGCAAAAGTGGCAGAGAGCTATTTCCTTTGCACCCTGCTTGTGGAACTTCCCAGAAGTATTTGGTTGGCACCGAGGCTGGCCCATGACCTCCTGATGCCTGAAGTGGCATGCCATGCCAATGCTGCCCCCTCACCCAATGATGTGCCTGCCTCTGCTCCTCTCATTCTCCAATGTCTTTGCTCAGCATCTTCCTCCCCGCCACATTTCCTCTTCTTCTCTGTCCCCCTTTTCCTTTTCCAATCCAAGAACTGGAAGAAGGAGGGAGAGCAGTAGAGGTAACTAGTTTGCCCTTCCACCACTCTGCTGCCTCAGGGCCCAATCCTATCCAACTTTCCAGCTCCAGTGCAGCCACAATGCAGCCCCATGGTAAGGGAACACATGTTCCCATACCTTAAGAAGGCCCCAGTGACTGCCCCTCCATCACAGGATGCAGGGTACTCTCCACTGGCACAGTTGCACCAGCACTGGAAAACTGGATGGGATTGGGCCCTCAGTTGGCTTCATGTATGGGCTGGTCCTGATCGGCACTGTGGGAAGCAGGATTTTGGGCACTGTCGTCTTTTGCTGTGATCCAACCAGGTTCTTTTTATGTCTTGAACACGTATAACTTTCCCCTATAACTTGCAGTTTTGTGCTGGGGAAAAAGTATAGTTCCTTTGACAGGAAAAGAGGTGCCACCTCTACTTGATGCCTGCCATAGGACAGTGGAGAATGGGCTGTGAATTAGAACTGCCCTGGGTTTGAACCTTGCCTCTCTGAATTCTCACTCAGTGGCCAGGGGCAAGCCATTTAGCCTCAGCTTCCCCAGCTGCAGGATGATCATCCTGCTTACCCTACAGGATTGTTTTTACAATTACATCCAAATAGTACATATGAAGTACTCCGAACACTCAGGAAGTGTTAGACAAATGCTAATTTATTGCTAACAACACTTGGATTAATTGATAATGATTTATGTCCTTTTCAGGGATATTTCTTCAATGGCCTGGTAGCTCTTCCAGCCCATCCTGAATTCCAGCCCTGCCATTTCCTTTTCTCCCCCACACCAGCACAATACAGGCCCTTTTGTCAATGGGCACACCCTCCCTTGTCCCCAAAGTACAGAATTCCACCCCCACCCCCCAAAAACATGGCTGGTCGCCTTCAGATCTCTACTTTTAACTTCCTATTAGCATCTAAAGAAGGAGCAAAGTTTCTACCACCAGTCCCCTTCTCCTCTCCCCCCTCCCTCCACATCCACTCATTTCCTGGAGAGGTTCAAAGCTGCAGAAGCTCAGAGACAAAAAGTGGCATTCTTTTGGGCTCCAATCAAATAAAGAGGCTCCATCTGCTTGGCGATCTACATGTGTGTCTCATAATAGCTTCCCTGTTGGTGGCTGGGCATTGATCCTTACCAAGTCCCCATCCAGAAATGTTCTCTGCTTAAGAGACCTGCAAAGCCAGGATGCAGGATCTGTTAATGCAGGATCAGTAGAGTAGCTAGAGGGAGTGCAAAGCACTGAGGTTTGCAGGGTGCCTCACCACCTTGCAAACAGCCCCTCTCCCTCCCCGTTGGAGCCATTCTGGGTCTCTATAGCAGGGGTGCCCAAACCCCGGCCCTGGGGCCACATGCGGCCCTCGAGGCCCTCAGTGCGGCCCTCAGGGAGTCCCCAGTCTCCAATGAGCTTCTGGCCCTCCAGAGATTTGTTGCAGCCCGCACTGGCCCGACACAACTGCTCTCAGCGTGAAGGCAACCGTTTGACCTCTTTGCATGAGCTGTGGGATGAGGACTTCCTCCACCGCTTGCTGTTTCATGTCTGTGATGCAGTAGTGGCAGCAAAGAAAAGGCCAGTCTCGCTTTGTGCAAGGCCTGAGCTATTGCAAGACCTTCATTTATTCATTCGTATAAGTTCACCTTTAATATATTCATTTATGTAAACTTATGTAAATTTATTCAAATTTTAAATGTAAATTCATTCTTTCTTTCCCCAGCACCTGATACAGTGTCAGAGAGATGATGTGGCCCTCCTGCCAAAAACTTTGGACACCCCTGCTCTAGAGCAAAACAGAGGTTCTTTAGAGGCCTGAAATCGCTCCAGAGGTGAGGTGGGGGACACTTGCATGCCATGGTGAGGTACCATGCAAACCTTTGCATCAAACTGCTTTGCACCCCCTCTAGCTATGCTACTGTGCAGGATGCAGCAAGGCAGGTGTGTGTGTCTACTAAAATGGCAGCTGTTCTCTAGTGACGGGTTGGGCATCACACACAAACAGCCTCGTGCATGATTTTAAAAAACAACTGAGGTTGATGATACCATGGGTTCATCCAGTTAGATTACACAGGCTTTTTTTGAGTTGCCAAGGATGTTTGAATGAATTTAGTATATTTTTGAGGTGCTGAATCAAAAAATAGTATCAGTTTTGCCCAACTGACTCTGGTTTTGGGCGTACGGCACAGCCACCTTAGATGCTGGTTCAAGCAGCATCCCTGTGAGGAAGCCAACGCCATGGCTTTCTCATGAGGAAGCAGCCTGAAACGGCATTTAAGGTGGCTATACCGTACCCCCAAACCTAGAGCCAACTGGACAAAACTGATGCCATTTTTGAATTCAGCACCCCAAACATACCCAAGATCTAACTTGTAAGACAATAAAATGTGTCTAGGCCTGTGTTATTTATGTCCCCCTTGGCACCTCTACCTACTTCTTGACCTAGTCAAGTGGGATGAGTGCTCAATCAACTGTTCTGTATCAATTCCAGCAGAAGGACTGGGCAGAATATATTATTCCAGTGGAAAAGTCAGACTGGGAAGATGGGCAATCCACATCATGACCTGTCTGATGTGCCATGTGGCCTCCCAGCAATGTTGCTGAATTCAAAGACTCTCAGGACCATGGTTGGTTGGCAACCTTCAGTCTCGAAAGACTATGGTATAAGCCTACAGCACCCAGTATTCCCAGGCGGTCTCCTATCCAAGTACTAACCAGGCCTGACCCTGCTTAGCTTCCAAGATCAGATGAGATTGGGCATGTGCAGGGTGGCTGCTGCAGTATGATGTCTCAGCAGCTTTTTAGGAGGTCAAGCCATACTGTTACCCTGCACATGCCCAATTTTGTCTGATCTTGGAAGCTAAGCAGGGTCAGGCCTGATTAGTACTTGGATGGGAGACCTCCTGGGAATACTGGATGCTGTAGGCTTATACCATAGTCTTTCGAGACTGAAGGTTGCCAACCAAGGCATAGCTGAAGCCTCTGTTGGGGTGGGGCGGGGCGAAAGGGCCTCAAAATGGGGCCCAATGTCAGATATTTGTATCACAACACATGAGACAAACTGTTGAAATGCAAGAATTCTCCTTTGATTATGATTAGAGGAGGGGAATTTAATGTGGTAGCCAAGATTGTATCTACAGTATTTGCACAATGCAACTGCATTTACTAGTTTTTATACACTAACTCTTAGCATTTATGTTTTACTTCAGGGTGTTTAAGGCACTTAACATACGGTGTTAGCTTTACAACAGCATTGTTGTCATCCCTATTTTGCATATGGAGGTGGGATGAACCTGAGAGATGGTACTTTCCAGAAGGCCACATACGAAGTTCATGCAGAGACAAGATCCAAACATATCCAGAATCTTAGCTCACAGTGCAATCCTCTGCATATCTGCTCAGAAGTAAGTCTCACTGACGGCAGCCTCAGGTTGCAATCCCATGCACAGTTACCTGAGAGTGAGTCCTATTGAACATAGTGAGACTTACTTCTGAGTAGACATGCATAAGATTGTGCCTTCAGTCTCTTTGCCCCTATGTACAGAGCACTACAAACAAGAGGCCCATAATTTAAGTGAATGTGTCATGTAGATGATGATGAATCTTTAAAAAAGTTCAATGCAGAAAACAAGAATGTGTTGCTGTGTCGAGCCTTTTTGTGTTGCCTTAAATTCTGATCTGAGTTTCCATTGCTGTTCACCATACCTAAAGAAACAAAATAGTAACTTTAATTTTTAACAAGTGGTAAAAGCTTTGGGCTGAGCAGGGTCAAATTCTTATTAAAGCAATAGTTCCGAAAACATGAGTTGGGACCCATTGGTGGGCCGAAACCCTTTTTGGGGGTGGGTCGCCTAAGGGTAATGGAAAGATCAGATAACTAATTGCCTCAAGCCCTGAGGCTGTTGAAAAATCAGATACTTTAACTGCTAATTACCCTGCAAAGAGCTCAATTCCTGCAGTTTGCAAGCATGAGTACAAATAGGGAGATAAATGTTTGAGGGTCTTTTTCTGGTTACTATACTATTATGTACTTATAAATAAAGTTTTCTCCCTAGATCTTTTTTAAAAGTTTGGTAAACATAGGTGAGTCCCAATGGAGTATTGTTTTAAAAAGTGGGTCCTGGTGGTAAAAAGTTTGGGAACTACTGTATAAAGCTTTGTTGGAATGCATGAGAAGCAAGGCTCTGTTGGGAAAAGGTGTAACACTGAAAAAGAAGTGATTTAACAACTCCACCATCACTCCCACATACTCAAGTATGTTTTACATATTGCAAAAAAAAAAAAAAAATCAAAAAAAAATCCCAATGCAAAGTCTCAATGCCTGTACAGTACTGTTAATACACAGCTCTTTATTATATGTAAGGAACATCTTTTTTACTTACTCTGAACCAACAAGGAACAGTTTTACACTTCTCAGAACTACCAGCATGCAAAAGTACAGCTCATGTTCCAGAGGGCTAGCTGTGTGAAGTAGTTGCTGCAAAAATGATGACAAGTCTTCTGACACCTAATAGATTTAGAGGGGCAAAAGTTTTCATGGGCTGGAGTCCACTGCCTGATGTATGGAGGAAAACTCTTTGTTGTTTTACATCTCCTGGGCTGCCAAATAAACTCGGGTGCTGGGCATGGATACAACCTTCTGCTGTTCTCACAACGTGGGGCCTCCTCTGTGATTTTTGTGGACTCTTTATTGTCCTGGGCAAAGGTTGAAACAGATCTCCAGACCAGGATAGCGGTTCCCATGGCAGAGGAATAGGTCTTTTCCAAACATCTCACTGGCCTGGTTTGCTGCTACTCTTGTTTTTGTGTTTTTGCAATCGGAATGCAGAGGGGGCAGAGTTTTGGGGCGTTGATCCGAACTGCTCAGCAAAGCATGATTAGGGAAGATCAGCAGGCCTGCCCTTTTGAAGGCCTGCTGTTGACACACAGCACTGTGGTGGTGTGGAATGGAGAGGAGATCTCTGCCTTAAAGGACATGATGGTGTTGTCCCTGTGACTGTCAGGGAAAAATTGAGATATTTCCTTCTCTTAAGTATGATGGGGATTGTTGGCAACCTTCAGTCTCGAGAGACTATGGTATTGCGCTCTGAAAGGTGGTTTTGGAACATCGTCTAGTATGGCTGAAAAGGCCAATTCGGGAATGACAATCCCTTCCACAACGGGAGCAAGTGCAGTCTGTCCCTGGTCTGTCTCCCTGGCTATGGGCCTTCCTTCTTTGCCTCTTTGCCTCAGACTGTTGGCCAAGTGTCTCTTCAAACTGGGAAAGGCCATGCTGCACAGCCTGCCTCCAAGCGGGCTACTCAGAGGCCAGGTTTTCCCACTTGTTGACGTCCACTCCTAAGGTCTTCAGATCCCTCTTGCAGATGTCCTTGTATCACAGCTGTGGTCTACCTGTAGGGCGCTTTCCTTGCACGAGTTCTCCATAGAGGAGATCCTTTGGGATCTGGCCATCATCCATTCTCACGACATGACCGAGACAACGCAGGCGTCTCTGTTTCAGCAGTGCATACATGCTAGGGATTCCAGCACGTATTCTGCAGCAGGATTCTGCTCCTCTAGCTTACCAATATTTGGCTTAGCACTCTCCTACTGTCCTCATGACATCTTCCTCTCTGTCCCTCTCTTCCAATGCAGGGAGTGGAAGGTGAAGGAGAATAGGCAGAGATGGATCCCCCCACCTGCTGCCTGAGGCGACTGCATCAGTTGGCCTCATGAATGGGCCAGCCTTGGAAAGGGGAGCTGTGAATTTGTAGAGGACCAAAGATGGCTGCTTCCTAAACATAAGAGATTGTCAGCCCAATCTTGTCCACGCTTTCCTGGGAGTAAGCCCCATTAACACTAATGGGACTTACTTCTGAGTAGACATGCTTAGGATTGGGCTGTCAAACCACAAACTGTTAACAGCTGAGATCCACAAGACTCAAGTATCTCTTACCATTAGCCACTGCTTCTTATCTTCAAGACTCCTCTGTGCAACTACTGGTGTAATCACACAATCCAGCCCATTATGATGACATAATAACTTATTCTGTCACTCTCTAGCCCTCAAGCAGAGAAAAATTTCAGAAAAACTGAGTGACATCTGCAGAAGATTAAGATCAGAAAAGTAATTGAAACACTGGCTGGAAAGAACCACCAGCAATTGGGACTATCAACCGAATCCTGTATGTCTGTCTTGATTACATCTCATTATAGTCAATGGGACTTACTTCCAGGTAAATGTGGATAGGATTGCAAGCCTTGTGTATTCAGCAATTAAAAAAAAAATGATTGCAACAAAAGTCAGATTACATGACTAATATATATCACAAGCGCTCAGTAATATATATATATTACTAATATATATCACTGAGCGCTTTCCACATGCGCTGCCTCTGACGCATCCTCGGCATCACCTGGCAGGACAAAGTTCCAAACAACACAGTCCTGGAACGTGCTGGAATCCCTAGCATGTATTCACTGCTGAAACAGAGACGCCTGCGTTGGCTTGGTCATGTCGTGAGAATGGATGATGGCCGGATCCCAAAGGATCTCCTCTATGGAGAACTCGTGCAAGGAAAGCGCCCTACAGGTAGACCACAGCTGCGATACAAGGACATCTGCAAGAGGGATCTGAAGGCCTTAGGGATGGACCTCAACAAGTGGGAAACCCTGGCCTCTGAGCGGCCCGCTTGGAGGCAGGCTGTGCAGCATGGCCTTTCCCAGCTTGAAGAGACACTTTGCCAACAGTCTGAGGCTAAGAGGCAAAGAAGGAAGGCCCATAGCCAGGGAGACAGACCAGGGACAGACTGCACTTGCTCCCGGTGTGGAAGGGATTGTCACTCCCGGATTGGCCTTTTCAGCCACACTAGACGCTGTGCCAGAACCACCTTTCAGAGCGCGATACCATAGTCTTTCGAGACTGAAGGTTGCCAATACAATATATCACAACAATTTGCATAGCTTGTGTAATTAACTGTGCAGCTGGATGCATGCCTGTGGGTTCAAAGTGCATCTCACTGAGTTCAGTGGGACCTTCTCCCAGTCAGGTGTGCAATTTCAGCTTTAATTCCCCTCAATGCAGATTTGTGGCAAGCACGGGCTGACCAGTCCAAAGTATATCTTAATGGATAAGTCAGGATGCCTTGAAAGTGCCATTAGAAGGCAGTCTTCTCATTTTTATTTTCTGCAGGTACTCTGGCTTTTGAAATCGATCTCTTCGGAAATCTAATTAATCATCCTGAAAAGGATGGTTTGCCTTTTCATCTTTCTGTGTTCTTCTATTCTTGGGATTCTATTTAGGGTGCTTTGCAAGCATACAATGCTTAATAATGATAATTAATTTGCAATGTAGGTACTTTACATTCCTTTATCTGCATGGGCTTCAGAACAGCTCCCTGAGGGCAAATCAGTATTATTTCTTGCTTTACAGGTAGCCAGTGCTTATTCTGTACATGTAACAGGTATTTGTGCCTGGAAGCCCCAGCCTCTGACTGGAAAGCCCTTCTTGAGCAGAGGCATAACTTGGACAGAGCCTAAGGAGCACCTGTCCGGGGGGGGGGGCCACTACGTAAGGGTGGGAATGACTGTCCCTCAGGCAGTAACTGCCCCTCCTAGTTATGGAGGAAGCGCTGGCAGCTTTGTACCCCTTCTCAAAAGCTTTGTGTTCCTTCTCATTCAAGAGGAGCCTCCACAGGAGAAGGAATGGAGGGGGGGGTGCAAAGCTGCCACAGCGAGTGCTTCCTCCTCCAGAGAGAACCAAGAAATGATGTCACAGCATCACATGATGTCATGAAATTACTGCCCTAGGCACCAGGGCAGTGCGTTATGCCCTGGGTGTGAGGCATGCATTCTGCAGATGTTCAGAGGCACTGTCATTACGGTTCTGTGGGCTTTGAGGCAAGGCCCTATGAACCTTTCTATTCATTCCAGTAATGTGGAACAAAATGATAAAGCTCTTGAGAATGTACACAGTGCTTTTCCTTACCTGCTGTATAATCTATACCAGGGGTCTCCAAACCCTGGCCCAGGGGTCAGATGCGGCCCGCGGCAACCCTCTATCTGGCCCGCGGCCAACCTCTTGTCCCCTGAAAGCCTCTGGCCCACTCAACTGAACATGACCAGAACTGTGCTCAGATTGTGTCTGGAGGGTGTTCTGAGGGCCAGAGATGTTGAATGAATGAGCCCATTCATTCATTTATTCACTCATTTAAGTTCCATCTTTATTTAAATTTTTTTCTGGCCCTCAGCATCACACCAGATATTGATGTGGCCCTCTGGCCAAAAAGTTTGGAGACCCCTGATCTATACCACTGTATAATCACAGGACAGCTAGTCTCAAAATATCTTAAATTAGGAGAAGGGGCTCTAGGCAGCACATTTCATTAATATGTATGTATGTATGTATGTATGTATGTATGTATGTATTGTTGAGCCAAGGTACACAAAGAGAGTCTGGTCCAACAAGAAGCTGACGGAACATACCAAGATCCAGGTCTACGGAGCCTGCGTCCTGAGTACACTTCTGTACTGCAGCGAGTCATGGACTCTTTGCTCGCAACAGGAGAGGAAACTGGACGCTTTCCACATGCGCTGCCTCCGACGCATTCTCGGCATCACCTGGCAGGACAAAGTTCCAAACAACACAGTCCTGGAACGTGCTGGAATCCCTAGCTGAAACACTGCTGAAACAGAGACGCCTGCGTTGGCTCGGTCATGTCGTGAGAATGGATGATGGCCGGATCCCAAAGGATATCCTCTATGGAGAACTCGTGCAAGGAAAGCGCCCTACAGGTAGACCACAGCTGCGATACAAGGACATCTGCAAGAGGGATCTGAAGGCCTTAGGAGTGGACCTCAACAAGTGGGAAACCCTGGCCTCTGAGTAGCCCGCTTGGTGGCAGGCTGTGCAGCGTGGCCTTTCCCAGTTTGAAGAGACACTTGGCCAACAGTCTGAGGCAAAGAGGCAAAGAAGGAAGGCCCATAGCCAGGGAGACAGACCAGGGACAGACTGCACTTGCTCCCGTTGTGGAAGGGATTGTCACTCCCGAATTGGCCTTTTCAGCCACACTAGACGCTGTTCCAAAACCACCTTTCAGAGTGCGATACCATAGTCTTTCAAGACTGAAGGTTGCCAACAGCAACAACATGTATGTAAACATGTTAAACATATTAAACCCCTGCTAATTGGGTAAGAGGCACTTTTTTCAAGTGGGTGCTCCTTTTTTTAGCAGGGGGAGAGTAACTGGCCCATCTCACTCCAGTAGTGTCTGTTCTAGTGGCTGTCTGCTAGTATTCTTTTGCATCTTTTTAGATTGTGAGCCCTTTTGGGACAGGGAGCCATTTAGTTATTTGATTTTTCTCTGTAAACCGCTTTGTGAACTTTTAGTTGAAAAGCGGTATATAAATACTGTTAATAATAATATGTCTGCCTGTCTGTCTGTCTGTCTGTCTGTATGTATGTATGTATGTATGTATGTATGCCTTTTTCCTCCGAAGGGGACAATTTATTTTATCCAAATTGCTTTCTGAACTTTATGTTGAAAAGCAGTATGCAAATATTTTATATAAAGATGTTTTTAATATCTATACAGATCACAATGAAGTGTCATTCTGCTCAGATGCATAAGTGATTGCATCCCACATGGATACACTAGGAGGTCAGAGGTGGCAGAAGTGTGGGCCTCTCAACCACCTCTGACCCCAGGCAGATATCTGACCACATTCCCTGTTGATGCCCATCATGACTATGTTATGTACAGTATTTGAGAGGAGCCCTGGCCCTGAAACCACATTTTGGGACTGAGCTCAAAATAAGTTTTGCAGATGGAGCAACTGACACAGAGAGACAGTGACTTGCCCAAGGCAATTGTGGCAGTAGGTTGAATTCGCATTCCGGGGGGCAGCTGCATCTCATAAACTTCTGTGAACCAGAGCTTGCTTCATCAGATGCATGAAGCATCTAATGTTATATTCATTCAGTCACACTGGAATAAGCCAATTAGACGCCAATTTGTCCCTGCAGTTTGTTGCAATGGCTGTGTGTTAGTGAAGGGCAGGCAGTGTTCACAAATGCACAAACAGGTCTGTTTTCACTTGGCGTTTACAAGGGGAATATGCTTCTTGTTCAGGAGAAACTCCACATTTTTCTTGTACTGAATATACATGATGCAACTGGTCTAAATCTGTGCTGTAAGGTCAAGCGCTGCTCTGCCCACCCTCCTGAAGTGCAACTGGAAGCTGGTGCTGGAAGAGGGCCATTGAGCGCAGGTCACCCAGAGCACAAATTCCTGCCTAGACAGTCCCTTGTTTTGTTTCCACTGCCCCCTGAAGCAAGGGAAAGTGTCTTCTCATGATACAGCCTCTGCATCTCTGTGTGTGTGTGTGTTGTGTGTGTTGGCAGGGGGGGTGGGCTTTTCAAATATTGACAGCCACTCCATTGAGATGGTAGGCTGGAATCTGTTCCAGGAGGTCTGTTTGACATAGTTATTTGGGGGACTTATACCAAACGGCCCACAGCAGCTTGGCTGGTGTGTGTGTGTGTCAGTTGGCATGAAAATGGCATGACAGGAAAGGGTTTAAAAACCCATTTTTGATCCAGATCTGATCCTGGCACAGCTGCTGTTTTACAGTGAAAGTAATGTTTGTTGAGTTTGACCCTGAGAACCTGGTGGTGATGGGGCTGGGGTGAGGGTTGGTTGGGGGTGGTGGTGGTCATCTTCATGAGCTGATGGAGCAGTTCCTCTTGGGTTGTGTTTGTTCAGTCTGAAACTCTGTAGGTTTTCTTGATGTTGATCAGGGGCACAGGGTTTCAGTGGCTTGATTTCAAGGGACATCCTTTAGAAACAACATGAGTATACCCTGCCTTTTACTCCAAAACCTTTCCAGCCACCAGAAAGCACAATGGATGCCTCTTCATTCATTCATTCTACCCAAACTCTTGCAGGTTGAGAGTCTGACCATGTGCCAAACTTCTGTGCCAAACCCCAGTTCATGGGAGGCCAAGGGAGGAGAGGAGGAGACTCATTCTCCCTTCCAGCCCAGCATACAATTCCATGTCCACACCCAATTTGCAGAAGACAGAGGGGGGCACAGAAGGGCTAGTGGGGGGGGTACCTTTCTCCCCTTACCCCACATCCTTACTCCTCTCTCTCTCTCTCTCTCTCTCTGGGTGTGTGGGTGTCCTAAGTTATAGGAAAGAGGAGCATCCCCAGAAAGTATGCATCCTTCCCCAAACCTGGAAAAGGTTTGGAGGGGTGGGATTGTGTGGGGGCAAGTACGCTGTTTGCTGTGTGGGGGCAAGTATGCTGATGGTCCATTTTGTAGCTCAGAGGGGAGCACCGTACAGGAGCATAGGGTACTTCGCATAGACATTTGTGGGGAGTCCGAAATGCTGAATGGGTTTATTATGGGCACCATGGAAAATCGTGCATCCTTTCTCTCTAGATTTGCAAAAGAGGTGCATTCACACGTGTAAGCAAAGAAGGACACGAGGCTCTTCCAGGCTGCTGGCTTTTTCTCTCCACCCCTTGTTCTAGGCTGGGGGGTGGTGGTGGTGGACGACTCGTGTTCTAAGAGGCGATTCAGGAGAGCAAGTCCTTGCCCGATGGAAGGGAACCTGCAAGGGGAAAAGGCGGTGTTTGCTGGCTGCAAAGCGGACGACCAGTGGAGCAGCTCGCAGCCCTCTGGGTTGCTAAGGGAGGGGCCGCGAGGCGTGATCGTGGACCCTGCGTGTCCCTCTCTCGTTCTGCAAAAGGTGCGGGCTGATGGCGTTGCAATGTGTGTGTGTGTGGGGGGGGGGGGTCAGATGACGATGAGTGGGGATCGTTGCATCAGGCACGCGGGGGGGGGATGTCAGGAGGTGCTTTTCTGTCCCCCTTCCTCCCGTCTCTTAATAAGGGGGGGGGGAGATCACAACAGCTTTATGGGTTGCTAAGGGAGGCGGGGGATCAGCCTTTGCATTTCCCTCTCCAGATCTGCAAAAGGTGTATGCGTCTTTTTTTGGGGGGGGGGCACCATTGCATCAGGCAAAAGACCAGGCGAGGGGGGGTTTCCATGCCTTTCTCTCTCTGCCTCTCCCTCCCAGCCCCTCTTCTCCCCCCATCCCCCAGCGTGCAAAAGCCTCACATGACCCACTAAAAGCGGTGCCTTTGGATGGCTGCGAGTGGGGAATGAGCAGGGAGGGGCCACGGGGTGGAGACAGACAGACACAGAGGCGGTGGCGCGGGGTGGGGGGAGAGGGGATCGCGCCTTCTGCAGCCGTGCCCGCCGCGACCAGTCGGGGGTCCTGCCCCTCCCCATGGATCGCCCCAGCGCCGCCTCTTGGAGACCTTAAGGGGTCCAGCATGGAAGAGGTAAGGGGTGGATATGGGGGGGGGCAAAGCGTAAATTGCTGGGAGGGAAGCGCTGTGGGGCTGGAGGCTGGCGGCAGGGCGTGGTGCTGCTCGCTTGGATCTTTCCAGTGGGGGGGGTCTTTTCAAGAAAGGGGGGTCCCTTGCAAAAAATGAAAAGGGGTGCCTGACTTTGGTGGGTGCTGCGCGTCTCGGTGTGCACCGGGGGGTGGTGGTGGTGAGGCTTTGATCCGAGCAATGGAACTCGAGGTAGAATGTGTGGGATCGGGTGCCGCAGGACTTGAGAGGGAGGTTTGGGGCTGGGGATGGGTGGAGTGGTGGGGATCGGTGGGGTGGCAGAATGAACAGGGCTGGGGGCAAGTGCGGGAGGGTGGGGGGGTGAGCTGGGTGAGGTGCCGCGGGAGCCCGCAGGGGTGTGTGCCTGGGGATGCGCGGAAGCGAAGGGCAGGAGCGGAGCATTCGTGGGGCTGGCGCGGGTGGGTTTGTGCGTTGCCCAAATGAATGAACACCTGAATCTGCAGGACGGTGCGCTCAGCGCTGGGAGAGGCAGGGCTGTGTGGGGTCTGTGTGGGGCTGGGTGCTCGGGCTGCAGTGCAAGCCAACCCACAGATCAGATGGAGGGGAAAGGATCTGGATCTCTTTGGGGTGTAGATGCTCTCAGGGGCTAAGTGGGTAGTGTGGAGGCTACTTGGGGTTCATCACCGGGACGTTTGAGCACAGTGCGGAGCTGAGAGCAGGCTGGAAGGCGTAGGTCTGCCTTGCAAATCGACTGTGTAAGCAGAGGGGAAAAGAGGGGAGTTGGGGCCCCATTACACCTATGTGTATGCTTTGGGGTTCGTGGTTACCCTGCATTTGTAGGTTGGAGTGTTGATTGGGACTTGGGGGGGGGAAGGGACCGGCACCAGTGAATGGGAAGCAGAGAGATGTGGGGGTGCAGCTTCCAGTAGCGTATGTGACTTTGAATGTATGGGGATAGGTGGGGGAGAGCACAAAGATAGATAGGCATGGAGGGGTGGGCAAATATGGACGTGAACTTATGGAGGTGTGAAACTGGCAGTGTAGAAAAATGGGGCCGCACCAGTTTGGCCGCACACTTGCAGAGCAGTGCTTGGGGAAGGGGATTGAATTATTTGGGTTGCAGGATGTGGGGACCCTGTGAAGGTTGAGGTTTTATTATGATTTTACATTTCTGTCCCTGCTTTCTGCCAGGAGCTTAGAGACTCTGTTCTCACCCATTCCCCCCCCTCCAACAACCCTATGAGGTAGGTCAGATTGAGTGTGTGCTGTTGGCCCACAGTAACTTTCTCAGCCAGAATTTGAACCTGGGTCTCTTTGTTCTTAAGCCAGCTCACTAGCCATAACAGTGACTTGGGGATTTGGACATGGGAAGTCCAGCAGTTGGAACTGGCATGTGTGATTGGAGATTGGCAGGCAATCCCTGATGAAGGCATGTAGGGTGAACCTTCGGATTCCTCAAAAGCTTATCAGGAAGGTTCTTCCATGACAGCAGTGATGGGTGACCTGTGTTGGGTGTGTTTAAGCTCATGCTCTCAGTTTAAGTAGGGCAGCAGCAAGTAGCAGTTATAGCCAGCAATGCCATCAAGAGAGTGTGCACCCTTAAATGTCTGTCATGGATAGGGATTCTTTTCAGGACTGCCTTGACCAGTGTAGGTTCTCCAAAGATGGGAAGCTTGAAAACCTCTGTCTGTCTGTCTGTCTGTGTGTGTGTGTGTGTGTGTGTGTGTGTGTGTGTGTGTGTGTGTGTGTTTAAGGGTCTTGATTTTCATTACTTCAAAGTACCCCTCAGGGTTAGAATCCAAATCTGAAAACTACGTTCAGAGTTCCAGAAGTCAAAGTGGAATCCTGATGTTTTTCTAATGGTTGAATTTATGTGAATCTTCATTTTGAGCTCCTGGTCTTCTGCTTGCCCAAAAAGTACTGTGTAACACAAGAACTTCCTACATATGTAAAATAGCAGGTAGTCCTATAAAAGACAAGTTCTGTGCCAAGTAGTGAAACAGAATCAACCCAAGTAAAAAAAGCAGTATAGCTGGTTGTGTGGGGCAACAGAATTAACCACGTTTAGGTTGGTCTCTTTTCAAACAGGCTGGCCTGTGGATCTGTATTTTCTGGGAATTGTTGCTTCTTCCACCACAGTGCTTTTTACCTATCTGGGTGAGTTGGGGTTAGTGCATCAAGGTTCCATAAATTTGGCTTTTCTTTAAACTTGTAGTGGGGGGAGTATGAATTATTGAATTGGTTTCCAAAATGTACCGTCAGCAATGCTTTTTCTTTTTTTAAAGTGATATGTGCCAGGTCTCAAACCTGTTGGAAGATAAATTGAAAGCCCCTTCCTGCTATTTCTTGATCTGTGGACATTGGTATAAGTTGTTGGGTTTTAAATAATTTCTGTTTATACTTTGATGACTGGATATGTTTCTAGAACTAACTCTAGATGTAGATTCAGAGGCTCAGGTTAAGACTTAGCATGTAGTTATTATTTTAAATAAGAAAGTGGTTGTTTAGGACCCTAAAAATAGACTTAGATTGTAATCCTAGGCATGTTTACTCAGAAGTAAGTCTCATGAATTCAGTGGGCTTTACTTGCTGGTGTGTATAGCGCTGTAGCCTTAGCAATTGTGGCTGGCTCCTCTTTTCAGTCTTTGAAAGTCATAAATTGCTCACTCATTGAAATCAATGGCATGTTTTTTTTGTTTCTGTTTTTTACTTCCACCCCATCATCACACCAGAGGTTGATTCTCAAGCAGGGCTTAACCAGGCCTCACCCTAGCTTGTTCTGCAAACTGGCTTGTATACCTGGAAGTTGTGAAGTGACAAGGAAAACTGACATTTAAGCATGTGCAGAGTGCCTGCCATCCCTAGTGAGCAAGGGGCAAACCTTATTCAATTTTCCAGCATTGTTGCAGCAGTGCCAATGGGGTGTGTGTGCTGCATCCTGTGGTGCAGGGGCAATCATGGAGCACTCCTCAAAGTAAGGGGACACTTGTTTCTTTCCTTCTAGGCTGTGCTGTGGCTGCACTGATGCTGGAAAGCTGGATAGGACTGGGCCCTAAATCCTGCCAACAATTTTTGAAAAATAGTAGAAACCTATTAAATCAATCAATAAAACCACTCACCTCCGGAGATTAAGATTAAGAGTGGTTGGGTGTCCTAGTCTGAGGGAGTGACTTAGGTCTTATCTCCCCACACTTCTTTACATTACAAATAAGCACTGCTCTCTAGGAGGGATGGGAGCCCCCAAATTCCCTCAACCTTGTTCTAATATCAAACTATTGTTTTATGTTTTGACTTAATTTGCCCTTACAGGCTTACCTTTATAGCCATAAGGGCTAGAAACTTACCTTTTAAAATAACATGACCAACCAAATAAAACTTGCAATTCTCAGAATGCTGAGTACTTGTGCATTTGGTAACAGTCTCTGTGCTTATGCAATTGTGGCATGCATTCGTTACAGATAGCAGAGTATGATAAATACAGCACTTAATTGAAGAAGACCTTTCTAGCTGTCCATGAACTGCCACTATTGAACAAGTTGCTTAAGGGATTGGATTTCAACTAGCAGTGAGTGGGTCATGTCCTGACCTAAGGCGGTCATGCTCTTGGTGCTATTTTGTTGTTGCTGTTCTTAAGGTATTTATCAAGTGAAGGGGAAGGGCTGAGAGAGAAAAAGGAGCTTGCAGAAGCGTGGGTGGGAGGTGACCAGATATGAAAGAGAACAGAGCTATTTTCGCTGTTGTGGAGAAGAGACGTCTGCGTTGGCTCAGTCATGTCGTGAGAATGGATGATGGCTGGATCCCAAAGGATCTCCTCTATGGAGAACTCGTGCAAGGAAAGCGCCCTACAGGTAGACCACAGCTGCAATACAAGGACATCTGCAAGAGGGATCTGAAGGCCTTAGGAGTGGACCTCAACAAGTGGGAAACCCTGGCCTCTGAGCGGCCCGCTTGGAGGCAGGCTGTGCAGCATGGCCTTTCCCAGTTTGAAGAGACGCTTGGCCAACAGTCTGAGGCAAAGAGGCAAAGAAGGAAGGCCCATAGCCAGGGAGACAGACCAGGGACAGACTGCACTTGCTCCCAGTGTGGAAGGGATTGTCACTCCCGAATCAGCCTTTTCAGCCACACTAGACGCTGTTCCAGAACCACCTTTCAGAGCGCGATACCATAGTCTTTCGAGACTGAAGGTTGCCAACGATGATGGAGAAGAGGGAATTTCTGCAGGGACAGCTTCTCACGCTCTCACAAGACAAGTTGCGCATTCCAACATTTCTTCTTCTGCGTAACTGTCTTGTGGTCATTGATGATTAAGGGCCCAATGCTATCCAATTTTTCAGTGCAGGTGCTGCTGTGCCAATGGGATTTGCACTGCTTCCTGTGTTGGGGAGGCAGTCACAGGTTCCCTTACCTTGCAGCTGTAATGTGGCTGCACTGGTGCTGGAAAGTTGGATAGGATTGGGCCCTAAAACAATTACAGCGTGTCCTGTGTTTCAGATTTAGTTCAGTGGTAGGAGGATCTTGAGGTGTTCCCTAGCCCTTCCTAGTAATGCCAGAGATTGAACCTGGAATCTTCTGCAGAAAAAGCAAAGTACTCCACTACTGAACCATATGGGATTACTGGTGGGTCCTAAATCTGAAAAGGTTTGAAGCCTATTAACTGAGAAAAAGATCAAGCAGACATCTTTCAAAAACATCCAGGTGTAAAGTGGTGTGGGTTTGTGTTGGTGAGGGAGGCGTCCCTTGTGACTTGGTTCTTGTAATGTTTATATAGTATGATGTTGTTCAGAGCACTTCACACATGTCATCACAGTCATCTTTACAACAGCCCTGAAAGGTAGGCCCGAACAATCGCCCATCTCCATATTGCAGAAGAGGGACTGAGGGCGCAATCCTAACCAACTTTCCAGCACCAAGGTAAGGGCAATGCGGCTCCGTGGTAAGGGAACAAACATTCCCTTATCTTGAGGAGGCCTCTGTGACTGCCACCCAACATGCAGGATGCAGCACGTGCCCCATTGGCACAGTCAGGGCTTTTTTTGTAATGGAACACACCGGAACGGCGTTCCGGCACCTTTTTTCCCCCCTCCTCTCTGCCCCCACCTTTTCCCCCCTGCCTGCACTGCCCCGCCCCCTTTTTCCCCTCCTCCTTGCCCCCACCTTTTTCCCCCTGCCTGCACCACCCCGCTCAGCACTGCTGGCTAGGGAGGGATTCGAACCTCCAACCTTGTGCTCCACAGCCCAGCACTCTCTCCATTGGGCTATAGGAAAGCCTATTGTTAAAGTGTTCAGAACCAATATATAAGGTCTTCAGCCCAGCTGGTGGCTATAAGTGCCTCAAGTATTAGTTCCAAACACTTTGAGCCTAAGAGCTCTGGTGGCTCAATAGCTAAACCGCAGGTCTGTGGAGCCAGAGGCTTGGGGTTCAAATCCCAGTGAGGAATAATTTTTTTTTTTTAAGGTGGGAAGGTGCTCCATTGCTGCAAAATATAAAGGTTGGTTGCTAGTTGCCAAAAGGGGGGCTAGTTGAGGCTGCAAAACTCCTCAAAGTTCAGTCCCAGGCAGGTTCTTATTTGACCTTTTTTTTTTTAAGTTCCAGTTAGGACTTAACCCACAGTTAAGCTCCTGGAGTGAGCCCCCTGCTGGAGGCTGTGGGTTAAGTCCTACCAGGGACTTTAAAAAAAAAAAAAAGTTCAAAAAAGAGCCTGCCTGGGACTGAACTTTGAGGAGTTTTGCAGCCTCAACTGGCCCCCCTTTTGGCAACTAGCAACCAACCTTTATATTTTGCAGCCATGGAGCACCTTCCCACCTAAAAAAAAATTATTCCTCATAGGGATTTGAACCCCAAGCACAGACCTACAGTTTAGCCATTGAGCCACCAGAGCTCTTAGGCTGAAAGTGTTTGGAAATAACACTTGAGGCACTGATGGCCACCATCTGGGCTCAAGACCTTATATATTGGTTCTGAACACTTTAACTACTGTATATGCTTTCCTATAGCCAAATGGAGAGAGTTTCCTATAGCCCAATGGAGCACCTCCCCACCTAAAAAAAATGGGGTGTTTCACTCCAGCTGTGGCAGGAGTGCTCTTGCTATCAGGGAGCTCACACGGGATGGACGTGTGTGCGCGTGTATAAAAAATGGCTTATAAATAAATAAATAAAAAGTTGTGAGTTCCTGCACCTATTTTTTTTTTACAAAAAAAGCACTGGGCACAGCTATGTCAGTGCTGGAAAGTTGGTAGGATTTGGACCTGAAAGGAAGCCACATAGAGAGTTGGGGGCTTGAGCTTTGAACCAACCATGTCCCAGATCTCAGCTCGTTCTTTCAATTGCTGTGCTTCAGCAGTTCTCATCACAGCGCCTGTTCTTTGCCTTGTGACTCGAGGGAGGAAGGGGCTTGAGCCTCCCTGGGAACTTTCTTTCCTTTCTTCTCCTCCCACTGACCTTAGTTTCTTTAATTTACAGTCTTTCTAAATCCCTTGCCTCTCATTTTCCGACAAACTACTCAAGGAACGAGCTGCTGATAATTGGGTTACGATTCAAAGTCCGATGTGGCGACGGAATGTCTTTGCCCAAACATTAAAAATGTATCAAACCCCAGCAAAACTAATTGGACCAGGGATAAAAAAAAATTACACCGATTCATCCTTTCAAAGCTTGCCTGAATTAAAACACCTCGCAATGGTACGTGGGGCCTGTTTGCGGTTGCCCAGCGGTGAGGGCAGGGTACTTTGCGCATGTTCAATGGAAACACACTCCTGCTGCCAGCTGGCAGAGGTTGGTGCATTCTTTGTTCCAGCTGCTAATGCATTATACGGGACGTGATGTGTAATTATATATTGGAGATTGCTTTCCTGGCTATGACTGTATATCAGCTTCTGCAACGGATACCAGGGCTTAATGGCACCAAGCTCTGCCTCAAATGAAGCATCTGATACCCAAATGCATTTTTTCTAGCCAGGGATCCTTGCAGCTACATGCCATTGTGTACCTCAAACACGTTTCATTTTTGGAAAAAGGGAGACCAGGGTGCAAATTTTTGTGTAAGCTTTTTTATCTTAATCCTTGATATGTGGAGGTTTTTTTGTAGTTACCCTACAGTGCACTTTGTAGGGAAATGCATCTGCTCAGGGACCTTTCAGTCTATTTTTACTTTGTATGTTCCAGGACAGAGCTCTGGCACTGAACATGCCTGGGGCTGAGTCTTGTCCCTCCTCTTCTTTCTAAGATCTGTCCCCTTACACATATATTTGCTGCTGAATATTGTGTGTACTTGGGGCTGCCCATAGGATGACTGGTACTTGATTTCTAAAATGAAAAGTGCCTGGAAGCTCTGCCCCTCCTCCCAAACCTAGACTCATAGGGTCCACTTGTGGTTACTCTGTGAGCGTGGGAATGACACTTTCCACATATCCAGAGGTGCTGTTTTGTTCATACCTTTAATTTTATTTCATTTAAAAATCTTTCTACACTGCCTTTCTGTACAAGGTTTCGAAGGTGGCTTTGGCCACCTGCTTCAGATTTGAACTCCTACACAGAAAAGAGGGTCTGAGATTGAGCCCTGGAAGGAATGTAGTTCCAGCCAGTAACCCCATGAACTACATACACTGGGGTGAGAGGGGAAGGGAAAGGGATGCTCACAGGGGAAGCAGCCGTGGGGTAGCAGGGAGTCAGGGATCACTGGAGAAGAGGGTAAACTTGAGGATGGGAAAAGTGGTTTGGGAAGAAGCTTTGTCATTGTGAATGCGCATATTAAAGAGAGGGAACTGGTATGACAGGCCATAGTGGGTCTTAGCCTGAGAGACCCAGGCTCTTTTGAGACTCCTTCCATCTAGTCCAGAGTTTCTCAAGGTTTGTCCTCCACCATACCACTTCATGTGGTTCACCTATTTGAAGTACCACCAGAAGTAACTGGCAATGACATCATCACCATTTACTTCTGGATTGGGAGGCCAGATGCGACACAACAAACACCAGTAAGAGACTCTAGGTGAATGGAAGGGCTTTTTTGAGCATGGAAAAGCATGCTTTGGAGCTCTGCCAGCTGAGCTGAACCTCCTGTCACTGTTAGTTGCATCATGTTCCTTGTCTCACTGCCAGGTGTCCAGGGGTTCTGCGAATACCACCGAACACTACCTCAAGTACCACTGGTTTTACCCAAAACACTGGTTGAGAAACACTTGTCTAGTCCAGTTTCCTTCTGAGGAAAGGATTAAAAAATTATTTCAAAATATCAAATGATACATGTAGAGAACTTAACGGTAATTATTGCTATATATGTGTCTCTGTAATGCTGTGAACAATTGGTTGATTTCATGGCACTGATTACAGAGACAAGCAAAAAGATTGCAGTAGCCCTCACCTTCAAATGTAGCCTTATGATTCTCTAGCATAACTATCTGACTAGATAACTAGTCATGATAAATAATTACTGTATCATGACAATCTATATCTAAAGTGTACTGTAATCAAAAAGTAAGAGCATCCTTGAAATAAAGTGAAAAAGACAAGGGAGTGGAATGAGTCCTGACATTTATTATTTGAGAAGGCATCAAACAGAACCCAACATTGTACAGCTTTATCAGTTTATCTATCCTAATAATGTCTTAAAAAGTAAGGCAAGTGATTCTGTTGTGTCTCTTACCTGAGAGTATGTCCCTTTGACAAGTAGGACTGACTTTTGTATTAAAGATGTATAGCAGTGTTTCTCAAACTGCTGGGACCCACTAGGTGGGTCCCCATTCATTTCAGTATTTTATTTTTAATATATTAGACTTGGTGGTACCATGGTATGTGACTGCATTTGGAGAAATGTTACAGACCTTTACTTTTAACAAGCTACTATGTATATACTTTTAACAATGATAGTAAATGGGATTTACTCCTGGGTAAGTGTGGGTAGGATTGCAGCCTAGGATTGTTAAAACCTTTCCTGCTTGATGACGTCACTTCTGGTCATGACATCACTTCCGGTGGGTCCTGACAGACTCTCATTCTAAAAAGTGGGTCCTGGTGCTAAGCGTGTGAGAACCACTGATGTATAGGTTTTCACATTATCTGGTTGTATTATACAGGAAGCTGCCTTATACTGAGTCAGACTCTTAGTTCAGTGATTTTCAACCTTTTTCGTCTCATGGCACACTGACAAGGCACTAAAATGGTCAAGGCACACCACCCGGTTTTTGACAATTGACAAGGCACACCTTGCTGCCAGTGGGGGCTCGCATCTTCCATTTGTCCTATTAATAAATGACTTTCCTCCCAAATTCCTGTCGCACACCTGTGGACCACTCGCGGCACACCAGTGTGCCACAGCACAGTGGTTGAAAATGGCTGCCTAAGTTAATGTAGTTCAGTATTGGTGACACAGGCTGAACTGTAGATCTCCAGGTTTTTCAGGCACGGTAAGCTTCTTTGCTGCATATATATTAGCTGGAAGAAAATTCCCTTGACTCCACAAGGTTTGCTCCCAAGTTGAGCTTTGGGCTGCAGTCTTCTGTGTCTGTTGGGTCAGACTTGGAATATGTGGAAAAGGCAAAGTGTTTGATATTTCCATTTTGTTAAATTAACAAATGACATGATATTCTATATTTGATGGGAGAGTAAAAGTGAATTTAACTTCCATCTTTAATGCAGGAAAATGTGTGCTTTGACTATTAGAAGCTGGGGTAACTGATCAGGGGAAGGGTGTTTCTTGTCCTAAACCCGTTTGTATTTTATGGAACAAAAAGAGAAGTGACCCCAAATTGACTCGTATAGACAAGCACTGTATAGACAATACACATACTTAGAGAACGTCAAGCTCAGGGCTGTATCTTGTTGCTTGTTTAAAAAGAAAACTGAATCCTGTGAAATGCATAAACTGTGTAAATTTACATGTATTTGTGTTCACCGAATTCTGCTTGAGTTGGGGAGGGGGCAAAGGAGCTATTCAGGGTGCTGAAACTAACCCTTTGATAGTTGGAAATCCCTCTTTGGTTTCTGTGATATCCCCAAGTAAAACACAAAATACTTTCAAGCCTTCTAGCCATAAGGGCTGGAGTTCTTTGTGTATTTGATTTTTTTTTTTTATTCAGACACAAACAGTTGAGATTGTTGGGATGCTGAATTCTGTGTCCGATCCCAAACTCTGTGGTTGTGGCTGTCAATCACGGATCATGCACAGCTCTGTTTAAAACTTGTAAGCCTTCTGTGTATGCTCAGAGGCACTCTTCTCTTTATTACTATTTCATATGCCCAGTGCACTGAAAATAGGTTTAGTGGCTAAATCCTGGCTTCAGCTTCAATTAAACTCTGCTCCGATCCCAACGGTCCTGTGATCTCACCAAATCCCGTGTGTGGTTCTCTTATTATTGAATTCCCAAGTAATATGATGTCCCTGGTGAAATAGTGGGTGTGGTTTGACAAACCTGCCTGTAGCTGCTCTTTCTCCTTGTCTTTGAGGCAAATAATTCCTGCATCCCCCAGGCCCCTCTCTCACCCCTACCCAGAGGAGGACTCTGTTCTGCTCATCTGGCAATCAAATTCCTTCCTTAGTTGCCTGTAGGGCAGCTTCCCCCCTAATATTTTTTAATCCCTCAGCTGTATATTTCTTTTCCCCCATCCTTCACTATAACTTGTCCTACTTTGAAATGTTCATTGAATTTTAGGCAGAGGGACACACCAGCATCTGGGTTCCAGTCTTCCTGTTGCCAGAGCTGTTAGCTACTATGCTCTGAAGCACATAGCTTTCACTCACAAAACAAAATGGGGATAAAATTGCAGAAATTGGGGATAGGGCAAAAGTGTGCCTCGAATGGGGCGCTCTGAGGCCCATTCTCCCAAGCAGTGTTTCCAGATGTCCTCAGTTTGAAAGGGGTTGTGAGAATGGGGCACTTTACACATGTTTGGAGGAAACTTTCATGTTCATATAATGCATGTGTTCTGTTAGATCATCAGCTTTAAAAATGTTCCTCATTCATCAGGGCTGTTCCAAGAACTTTTGGTGCCTAAGGCAAAAAATGGCGCACACCTCCCACTAATTAATAAAGAGCACAGTCCATTGAGAAGTTCTCCTGAAAAACCTCGTTTTAATGAATTGATATGGTGTCAGATCACGGTCATGCTCTTTTGCAGCTCTTGTTCATTTTTGTGGGGTCTGAGCAGAACAACATCCTGGTGAATAATGCTCCTTTGGTCAGATCTGTATGTCACCCTTCATGGCACCCAAAATTACCACCAGACTGCTTTCATGGAAAGACTGTTTTCTAATTCTCATGAATAATGTTCATATCCCCCCAGACTAAAAAGTTTTTTATTTTCATGCACCAAAATGCTGAATTGGTGTTCTTAATGCTGGGAGAAGAAAATTAAGGTTCAGTTGTGGATTCGCTCAAGTTTCAACCAGCGCATCCTATACAGTTTCAATTATGTCATCACAGCAATGAGGACTAGTGACTTATGCACACTGAGCCTTTCTGGTAGTTGCTGTAAGACACAGCTGCAGGCGAATTCAAGGACATTGTGGGAGACTCAGAGATTTTACAAGGTTAACCAGGGACACAGATGAACACGAAGAAATTAGTTTCAGATCAGTGGCATTACCAGAAAATGGAGCAGTTGAGAAAGTTTTAGGACATGTAGAAAACTGACAAATCGGGCATCGGCAAATGCACAAAACTGTTTAATGTAGGCCAAGGCTTTACATTCATCCTCTTCAATGGTATCTCCTCTGCAGTTTTCCAGGTCGTGTCCTGGGGCTAAGCCCTGACTTAGATTCCCTTCCTATGCAGAATACTATCTTGGGTAATATTTTTCAGATAGAGCTATTGAAATGTGTAGCATTACTGTCCCAGAAACCGATGCATGGAGAGGTTAAGGACAGCCACTTTTATGAGTGGAGTGCTCATCAGAGTTTGTGTATGTGCACATTTTAATGTATGGTCTTGAATGCAGTATAACAAGTGTTAAAGCATGTGTCTGTATGTGTGCCTCTTGTCGGTAGAATGTAGCTTGGTTCATTTGTTTGAGTCATCTGAATCTGTTCACTCTGTATTGGGAACGTCTTGGCCTTGATCCAGCAAACTGATAGTCAGTATGAAGCCTTTGGGAGCCTGCTCTCTGCTGATCGGTGAGTAGGGCAATCCTTTCTGCTTGCTGTACTTGCATCGCCTGACCCAGCAACTGGCCTTAATTATCCTTGATTGAAAAACATACCCTGGATTTGAGTATGGTTATTCTCCAATATTTTGCAAACCCCTTTTGTCAATAGACCTGTACCTTTTGTCCTAAGCCCAGAGAGTGGGTGCAGTTGCTTAGAGCAGGGGAAACTGATTGTGATGGATGGACAGTCCTAATTTTGAGCAAGAGGCGTGATAAGCTAGCTTGTCAGGATCTCATCTGTAATGCATTGCCTGCTGCTGAAATGCCACGATGAGGCCATCTCATTGTGGAAGGGAGGCCATATGGCATGCACCTTGCACCTTTCATCCTAGCCTCCCTGCCTACAGTGGTTTAAGCCTCCTGTGTGTCTTCCATCACAAGGCTTCCTGGATCTAGGGATGGAAGCAGGGAAACGATCCCCTGTGCGCTCACCTTCCCCTGGTAGGAGATGAATATATTGTAGGAACTGGTTCCTGTGATACCAGGGAATCTTGTGTCTGTCCCAGGCGTGTATGACTCTTGCATTCTGCCTTTAGCCTCTAGTATAGTTGTAAAGGCATTTTCAAGTGGAGGGTTTTTACTGCAGAGTGTTACGTAGCTAATTTAGCACATCTTGTATTGGTGAGTCACACTGTGTCAACTCTCCCTGCTTCCCCTCCCGACTTTCTCGCCGTGCTGATCTCCACTAGCTCAAAAGGGGGAATCGGGGTCAAGTTGGATCATCACGCTTATCACAGTTCAAAACAGGTGTGAAACCTCCACTCTAGTTGATCCTCCTTTCTTGCTGTGTCTGCTTCCCCGCCCTCCACTTGGAGCTTTGCACTGCAGCACCAAGTCATCTGTGAAGGGAAATGGCTCTTGTGTGATACTCACACAGAAAATGAAAATCTCTTCCAGCCCAATCCTATCCCACCATAGCATACCGCAGCCACACCGAAATGGACTGTGCTGCATGGTATGGTGGGAGGGGGGCAGACTGGGAGACTTGGAAGAGGTAAAGGAAAACGTACTCCCTTGCCTTCAAATCACCAATCGGTCTCCTCAGACCTGCATCAATCCTTTGGCTGGTGCAAGTCTGAGGAGAAGAAGGGGGCATGTCAGGAAGGAAGGAAGGGGTTAGCATTCTGGTGCTGGTTGTGTATGCCAGGACGCTTCCATCTCTCCTGCCTCCTACGCACCCCTTTCCACCCACCCTGCCTACCTTATCTGTGGAGCCAGGTCCAGGAGTGGGCTGCCATTGCTACCGCCATTTTGGATGGCAGATTCCAAATGGCCAGGTGCGGCCCACTCCTTGTGATGTCATAGGGCGTTTGCGGTGTCACAGCCAGCGTTATAATGCTGTAACTGGCCCTATAGAGTTGGGCCATTAGTCTTATAGACTGTCCTCCATTAACGGATGGAGCTCAGTAGCTTGGTAGCAGAGCATCTACTTTGTATGCAGAAGGTCCCAGGTTCAGTCCCTAATATCTCCAGGTTCTGTCCCTGATATCTTCAGGCAAGACTGGAGAAGACCCTCCTCGGAAGCTCTGGAGAGCCCCCTACGGTTCAGAGTAGACAATACTACCCTAAATGGATCAATGATGTGAGGGAGCTGTATATGTTTAACTGCATTCATGGAGCACCACGCCCTCCCCAATGTGGCCTTGTCCTTTCTTTAAAGCAGGGGTCTCCAAACTTTTTGGGCAGAGGGCCACATCAAATATCTGGTGTGGTGTGGAGGGCTGGAAAAAGAAATTTAAATATAAAATTTAAATAATTAAATTAGAGATGGAACATAGATGAGTGAATAAATGAATGAATGGGCTCATTTATTCAACCTCTCTGGCCCTCAGAAGACCCTCCAGACACCATCAGAGCACAGTTCTGGTCATGTTCAGTTGTGTGGACCAGAGGCTTTCAGGGGACAAGAGGTTGGCCGCGGGCCGGAAAGAGGCTTGCTGTGGGCAGCATCTGGCCCTTGGGCCAGGGTTTGGAGACCCCTGCTTTAAAGAAACAGATGTGAAGTACAGTATTGTATTGTCTCCAGCTCATCTTCACCCACATTCAACTCAGGCAAGTCCTTGCATGGTAAGATGACTGTATGGAAACTTTTTGCACTGTTTTGGTATACAGCATCCTGGAATCCTCTTTTTCTGTGGTGCTCAACCCCTGACGGGTGTGTGTGCGTGTGTGTCTTTTTCTTTGCTTCATGTTGTGCATCAGGCTGTAAATAAACGTTGGATAGTAAACATTAAGCGGCACTAATTTGGCTGTGCCAGGAAGGCCCTCCAAAATATGGGTCAGCATAGGGTATCCATAAGCCTTAATCCGTCCCTGCCTTCTGTCTCCTGTAAGAGACTGCTTTCCCTTGTTTATCCAAGATTGTCACTCTGAGCCTTGGTAACCCTTTCAGTGCCAGTCTCTTGCATTGAAACTTGGTGCTCGGCTCCCCCCCACACCTGTTCTCCCTCATTGGAGAAGGCAGACAATAGAAGGGGGAATGAGCAGCCAGCAGAATTGGAGCTATGTTCCCTGTCCCCCTACTCACAGAGGAGAGACAGGGTTGTGAAGGAAGATAACATTTTGTCTACTTTGAGACATGGGAATAGAAGATGTGTGGACAGCACCAAAAATTGTATCTGGAGCCACGGAATTTCAAGTGCATGTCACTTCCTTAGCTTTTGCATTGCTTAGAGATAGAGTGTACTTACTTCCCTAAGACTCAGGGCTGATTTTTACAGAAATCAGAAATTTTCCCTTCCTAGTGAAATACTCTGTCAAGTTTACAGTTAAAAAAAAAAAATTCCATTGTGCTGGAATGCAAAATCTACGTGGATCTTTCTGGAAGCACCCACATGAACCCAGCATTATGCAAATGGATCTTGTTTTGTATTTCTGCACTGCTTTGAAACAAAAATGTTGCAGCATGGTTTACCTAATAAAGGAATGAGGTTGTAGACCAGGGGTGCTCACGCTTTTTTGGCTCGAGAGCTACTTTGAAACCCAGCAAGGCCCGGAGATCTACCAGAGTTTTTTTTACAATGTTCGTGCCATCATAACATAACATTTATGTGTACAATGTATGTTGGTGTACCTTGAGCCCCACTGAGTATAACAGGACTTACTCCTGAGTAGACATGCCTAGGATTAGGCTGTGAGGCTGCAATCCTAGCCACACTTACCTGGGAGTAAGCCCCATTGAGTACAATGGGCCTTACTCCCGGCGTTTCCTCCCAGAGGCACCTGAAGGGGGGGGTCGGCACTCCACGATCTACTCATTTTGCCTCGCGATCTACTGGTAGATCGCGATCCACCTATTGAGCACCCCTGTTGTAGACTCACAATCTGGAGAGAGAGGGGGGAGGAGGAAGTGGAGGCAAGGAGAAACTGGGGAAAACTCTATTTCTTGGTCAGGTACTTAAACTTGATTACTGTATCATGCAAGAACTTTCTTGACAGCCACTCTGGATAGGAAGGGGACTTAATGGAGTTGCCCTCCTCCCTTGCTGGGGTTGCTCCTGCCACAATTCTTCCCAGAGACAGCTGGCTGGATGGCCATTAGAATCCTAGTTAGGAGGGGACTTGTCCTAGATCCAAGTAGGCTCTTGCTTGTCCAATCCACTTTAACACAACGCTTTCCATGCAGAGTCCTTTATCGATGCCAAGTGCTGAGGGTCAAGGGTCAACATACACAAATTATTCTCTCTGCTCTCTGCTGCGGGGGCAGGGGTCATTCAAAACCGATTGGTGAGCAGGTCACAGACCAAAGAAAACGATTTCTGCAAGCAACCATGTTATGCTATTAATTTAAATCAAGTTGATGAGAGGAATTTAAATCCTTGTTGGAATCTCCAAGAATCATAGTTGGAAGGGAACCATGAGGTTATCTAGTCCAATCCCGTGCAGGTGGCAGGAAATTTTCCTAGTAGAGCATCTCCAGCAGGTACTTGTTGAACCTCTGCTAGAAGATCTCCATTGAGGGAGAATCACCAGTGTCCCTTGGCAATCTGTTCTATTGCCGAACCGCCCTCACCAAGAATTTCTTCCTGATGTCCAACCAGAATCTCCCCTTTTGCAGTTTGTGTCCATTGGACCTAGATCTACTCTCAGAGTCTGTTGAGAACAAATTTCTATCTGTTCTCATACTCTCTATTTCTGTTAATGCTATCATATCCCCTCTTAGTTTTCTTTTCTCCAGGTTAAACATACCAGGTTCCCTCAACCTTTTCTCATAGGGCTTGTTCTCCAGCCCTCTGATCATCCTTGTTGCTCTTCTCTGAACCCATTCCGGTTTGGGCTACATCTTTCCTTAAGTGGCATGCCCAGAATTGGACACAGTATTCCAGGTGAGGTGTGCCTAATGGAGAGTAAAGCAGATCCACTACTTCTCGCATTTTGGAAGCTGTGGTTCTGATAATGCAGGCTAAAATTGTGTTAGCTTTCTTTGCAGCTGCATCTGTATCCCTTTTTTTAACCCTTTAAGCTCTTTAAGTTGAAAAGGATCACAGAAGTTCTTCTTGTAAACCACATCTGGCAAACATCCTCTCTCTTCCCCCTCCCCTCCACAATGCTTTGGACCAATGCAATGTGTGGGACTTCAAAGAAAACAACATGGTGACTGCTGGGTGGCATTTAAGAACAGCTTTAAAAGAAAAATACTAAAGCTCACTGCTTTGCTACACTGCCAAATATGGGCCCCCATCAGTGTTGTGAAGAGGGGAGGGAAAATCTTTGCAAAACAAATTGTTGTAAATGAACCAATAACAAAATGAATGAAGATCTTTTTATAACAAAACTAATGGAATCCCGTGAAGAAAAAAGGAGCTTCTTATTACCTATAGCTGCTGTAACAGCTATTGGTTTGCAACTAAGTCGAGCCCTTACTGGGTCCAAAACCTATGTTCATGCAACCTGCTTCTCTTTTGTACTGTGCAGTTGATAACTCCTGAGAGATAAGGGAAGCAACTGTGAGATTTCAGCTTATTTCTGTCTGCACAGATGCAGGGCCACGAAGCAAGATCACTTGCTTGAAGGCCCAGTGCACAGAGCATACAAGAAGTAAGAATTGGTGGTTACGTGACCGAACAGTGTTTCTCTGTGTGATGGAAAGTAAATCTCCATTGTGTTTGTCTGGTAGAGTAAGAGAAAATCATGATTTGAGAACCGAACACATTACAGAGCTCAGGTGGTTATAGGATACAAATTAGTACAGGTAGGCCTCCAGTGGATGAACCTGATGAAATACAGGAGGTTGGTGTCTCCTGGGTTACAGAGCCTATGATGGTTTGCAAATCCTTGGGTCCAGTGGGAAGCCCACAGTTTTAGAGAAAAAGTGCCTGACTGCTTGTGTTAAATATCCATGGCTCTTCCATTTATGTACAAAAAAAAAAAAAAAAATCAGCCCTCAACTCAGGAGCCTGGTTCAGCTGATCATCTAACCATGGCTGGAATCACTGTGAATGAGTCAGTCCTCCAGTGGGCTTAGAGGTTGCCCATATGTTAGGTGAGGTGATCTGGGTTGCATCAGTGGCAGACTGAAGAGGAGGCAAGAGGTCAGCGGTTTTGGGGTGCCCTTCACTGCTGCCTCTGTGTCCCTTCAGCCTGCCATGGATGTAACCTGCGCTCATCCACTCTCTGCCTGCTAAAGGTGAGCAGAAAGTAGATCACCCGCCTCCTTACTTTCTCCATGTGTGGTTTCTTCAAACACAGAAGCGCAGGACTTCCAGTTTGATTTACAGGGATCTTGTGAACAAAGGAGCTCCATGGCTGTATGTGCTTTTATTTTCCTCCTCTTGCCAGAGGAAGAGGCTGAAAGCTTTTGTTCGCTTTTAAAATAAATCACCATTCCATGTTACCTCTGAACCCAGGGAACTGTGGTTTATTTTAACTGTGGTTTGTTAAAACAAATCATGATGAAACTTTGCTTTCTGATCTTTGTTTGTTAAGAAACAGCAGTTAATATAAACCACAGGTCCTTAGGACTAGACATAATGCAGAATTGTGGTTTATTTTAAAAGCAAGGAGCTCTTCTCCAGCATGTGAAATAGGAGAGAAAGCCCTAGAACCTGCCAGAGGGAAGGCTCATGCACAGTAATCTAAACCATGGTTTAGATCAGGGGTGTCCAAACATTTTGGCAGGAGGGCCACATAATCTCTCCGACACTGTGTTGGGGACCGGGAAAAGAAATGAATTAATTTACATTTAAAATTTGAATAAATTTACATAAATGAATTTATTAGAGATGGAACTTATATGAATGACTGAAGGTCATGCAGTAGCGCAAGGCCTATAAAAGACTTTGCACAAAGCAAGGCCAGCCTTTCCTTCACTGCCACTGCTGCATCACAGATGTGAAACAGCAAGTAGTGGAGGGAGCCCTCGTCCCACAGCTCAGGAGAGAGGTAGAACAGTCGTCCTCACGCTGAGAGCAGTTGCATCGGGCCAGTGTGGGCTCCAACAAATCTCTGGAGGGCCAGTGGCTCATTGGAGACTGGGGGCTTCCTGAGGGCCGGATTGGGAGCACCCGAGGGCTGCAAGTGGCCCCCGGGCCGGGGTTTGGTCACCCCTGGTTTAGATGATTGTCTGAACTGGACTAATGTGCTTAACAGACGGTCATGGATTCAGTTTTAAGAGACTGTAAGTATATTGTAATGTGTTTGTATTAAATTCAGATTTTGTTTTAAATCAAGTTACTTTTCAAAAGGCACACAGTAATATAACTGGAAAAGTTTACATTTGATTTGAGAGCAATTTGATTTTAAATTATTTTTTTATTTAAAAAGAAAAATGTGTTTATATACTTTCTATAAGCAAAGAAAGGAATATGTACAAAAATATAATATAAGCATTGTTGGAAAAGATACAGAATTGGTATAGCATAGTAATACTGTACCAGGACTTCACTTAAAACTCTGTTATGTTAATAATTGTTTGTATATATAAGTGACCTTTGAAAGTCCTTGCCACATGATGTTATGGTATTATATGACTTTCAGAGAGGTTAGACAACTGTATGGGGGAGTTAGGCCTAGCTGTTGGCAGGGGTGGGCAAATCCAGTGTTGCTTGACTTAAGTCGAGTCATGAGTCTCTATATCCCACAACTCCACAAGAAAATGAGTCCTAACAGATGGACTTTCCAAGTCACCCAGAGTGGTTTTGCAACTTGTAAAGACTCAAGTCATGAGTCTTTTTGATACACATGTCAGACATGGCTCCATGGAAATAACAGAGCTGCTTTTCTTGCTATCCAGACACACAAACAGAACCCTGGCTAACTATCAGTTTGGACAATCTTGTAGTGCACTTCAGTGGCATAGCTAAGTCATCTGGCACCCGGGGGCATAAGAATTTACACCCCCTGTGTGAAATGTTACACCTCCCTGGTGTTTAATACCCCTGGTGTCAGGTATCCGAGAGGTGGTCTGAGGTGTGGGAAGGTTGTGCATGAACTCCCTGCACCTCAGAAGGCCTCTTTGAGGCCTTAGAGAGTCACATCCGGTGTTTGTGATCTGGTTTCCTGCTGCCTTTTAAATCTTTGGGCCACCTACGGGTATGCAAGTTGACACTTGAGAGAGTTCGGTACCTGGGACAATGTACCCCCCCACCCTTAGCTATGCCACTGGTGCACTTAGACTGCAATCCTATTCACACACTGAACTCCACTGATGAGTAAAAATGCATAGGATTGTGCTATTAGAGAAATAAACGAGGTGTCAAATCAAAATATAGTGTATGTAGGTCTGCGCACTTGTTTTTACCAGTTATCTCCAAATTAACTTGATGAAAGGGGGAAATAAAAATCATGTGGTATAAGTAGGCTGTAGTTTTTGTAACTTCTCTAACTAATGGTGGCAAGAGATCTTCCTTACGTATTAGCAAGGGCAGGAGGTCTGGTCTAGAAGGGCAGGAGGTCTGGTCTAGAGGGTTGAGCCTCCATTTGCCTGAAGGTGACATACGAAGGTCGCCAGTTCGAGGCCACCAGCACCGTGCGACCTTGAAGCAGCTGACAAGCTGAGCCGAGCTATTCCATCTGCTCTGAGCGTGGGAGGATGGAGGCCAGAATGTGCGACCAGATCAAGAAAAAAACATCTGAATGTTGTGGTTTCTTGAAAGATAGAAACCTTCTTTCAAATGTAAAAATCCCTACGGGGATTTAAATTGCCTGCCTATGTAAACTGCCTTGAATAAAGTCTAAGGAGAAATCTGAGGACCTAGAAAGGCGGTATAGAAATACCTGTATTATTATTATTATTGTTATTATTGTTGTTGTTATTGTTGTTGTTGTTAATAATAATAATAATAGTGAACTAGCCAATGGTGCACAGCTGAAGTCTTGCATTCAGCTGCTCAGAAGTTTAAAAACTGGTTCCTATAAAAAGCCCTGGGCGGATAGGACTCTATGCTTTTGGCAGGAACGAAGGAGAAGGGAGCAAGTCATTTTTTGATCAGTAGACTAAGTATACAATAGCGGGATATGTGGCCATGGTCATGCATGCCTTAGTTGCATCTAGATTGGATTACTACAATGTGTTATACATGGGGCTACCTGTGAAAAAGTGTTAGGAACTTCAGCTGTAACACAATGGCTGGAGTGTTCACTCAAGTCAGACTTGGCCTAGTGCGGTGGCCAAATTCCATCTCTTTTTTTTTTTTCCACTGCCACCTCTGCTTCGTCCGCTGGCTCTGCCTTCAAAGTTGGCTGGGCAGGGCTGATCTTGGGAGTTCGCAGACCATAGCATTCACCTCACTTTCTCCTTTAGTTCTGGTGCTGTGTTCTTCAGCAGATGCTATGCAGATGCTATAATGCAGACATTATATATCTGGACTTTCAGAAGGTGTTAGACACAGTCCCTCACCAAAGGCTACTGAAAAAACTCCACAGTCAGGGAATTAGAGGACAGGTCCTCTCGTGGATTGAGAACTGGTTGGAGGCCAGGAAACAGAGAGTAGGTGTCAATGGGCAATTTTCACAATGGAGAGAAGTGAAAAGCGGTGTGCCCCAAGGATCTGTCCTGGGACCGGTGCTCTTCAACCTCTTCATAAATGACCTGGAGACAGGGTTGAGCAGTGAGGTGGCTAAGTTTGCGGACGACACCAAACTTTTCCGAGTGGTGAAGACCAGAAGTGATTGTGAGGAGCTCCAGAAGGATCTCTCCAGACTGGCAGAATGGGCAGCAAAATGGCAGATGCACTTCAATGTCAATAAGTGTAAAGTCATGCACATTGGGGCAAAAAATCAAAACTTTAGATATAGGCTAATGGGTTCTGAGCTGTCTGTGACAGATCAGGAGAGAGATCAGGAGAGAGACCTTGGGGTGGTGGTGAAAGAAGGCCAATTCTATGCTTGGGATCATTAGAAAAGGTATTGAGAACAAAACGGCTAATATCATAATGCCGTTGTACAAATCGATGGTAAGGCCACACCTGGAGTATTGTGTCCAGTTCTGGTCGCCGCATCTCAAAAAAGACATAGTGGAAATGGAAAAGGTGCAAAAGAGAGCGACTAAGTTGATTACGGGGCTGGGGCACCTTCCTTATGAGGAAAGGCTACGGCGTTTGGGCCTCTTCAGCCTAGAAAAGAGACGCCTGAGGGGGGACATGATTGAGACATACAAAATTATGCACGGGAAGGACAGAGTGGATAGAGAGATGCTCTTTACACTCTCAAATAACACCAGAACCAGGGGGCATCCACTAAAATTGAGTGTTGGGAGAGACAGACAAAAGAAAATATTTCTTTACTCAGCGTGTGATTGGTCTGTGGAACTCCTTGCGACAGGATGTGGTGATGGAGTCTGGCCTGGACGCCTTTAAAAGGGGATTGGACAAGTTTCTGGAGGAAAAATCCATTACGGGGTACAAGCCATGATGTGTATGCGCAACCTCCTGATTTCAGAAATGGGCTATGTCAGAATAGCCTTGCCAGATGCAAGGGAGGGCATCAGGATGCAGGTCTCTTATTATCAGGTATGCTCCCTGGGGCATTTGGTGTGCTGCTGTGAGATACAGGAAGCTGGACTAGATGGACCTATGGCCTGATCCAGTGGGGCTGTTCTTATGTTCTTATATGGAGGAGAAAGTAAGCCACACCACCTCGTTCTCTTCTCACTTGCTGTACAACAAGAACAAGCAAGAAGATAGGGCAGGGGCCACATGGAGCAGTCGCAGGCTTGGGGTGACTCCTGCCACTTTCCCCAGCCTGCCACTTGAAGCAGGTGCCTTGGACCACCTCATAGATGCAGTTGGAGTGTGTTAACTTATTTATTTTATACATTTTTATACCACCCTTCCTCCAAGGAGCTTAGGGTGGTGTATGTAGTTCCTCTCCTTTTTTCATCTCAGCAATCTTTCCCCCAAGGTCACACAGGCAGCTTCATGGCTTAGCACAGGGGTGCTCACACTTTTTTGGCTCGAGAGCTACTTTGAAACCCAGCAAGGCCTGGAGATCTACCAGGGGGGAAGGAAGCATCTGACAGACACCCCTTTGATGTATGGAGCCCCTGCTGGACCAGGTCAGAGGAGGCCCACCAAGTCCAGCTTCCTGTGCCCCACAGTGGCCCACCAGATGCTTCAGGAAGCACACAGGAGGCCTCTCCTCTCTCTCCACCCCACATACTGGGGGCAGCCACAGCTCCCCCCAAGAGGCACATGCCCAGCCTTGCTGCACTACGGGGGGAGGGAGGAGCTCCCCACTCCCCGCCCCCCCAAACTCTTTGTGGCTGCGCCCCAAGACCAGCAGGGAGAGGGAGGCATTGCAGGTCCTCCTCGGAAGGGGCGGGGGGCTTCCCCGTTTCCATGGAGAGGGGCTGCGCGTGCAGGCGGCAGGCGGGGGAGACACTGCTCCCACCGGCCCTCCTCCTGCAGCGGCAGGGGGGCCAGGGGGGTCATCTCACCTGACAACCCCGACCGAGAGCGGCGCAGCACTTACCTCTGGGCGGCTGGGCCGGGCATGGCTGGGCTGGGTTGGGCCGGACCTGACTGGAAGGGAAGGGGAGGGTCACTCGGGGCCTCCCGCTGCAACCGCCATCAGAGCGACTCCATCTCGAACTCCCGCCCCTCCCCCCTTCCGCTACGGAGCCCCCGGAAGCGCCTCAGTCCAGTGCAGCCCAGCTCCCCCTCCCGCCGCTGCCCACTTTAGCTCCTGCTCTTCCAGCATGCAGCTCCACAAAACTGATGAAACTGACTAGAGTCTAGTCAGTTTCGTCAGATTTGTTGCTGCATGCCTGAAGAGCAGCTAAAGTGTCAGTTTCAGTGTCAGTTTAGTGTCAGCTAAATATGTCAGTTTCGTCTAGTCACTAGACGAAACTGACATATTAACAGTTTGGAGAGACAGGGCTCCGTGATCTACTCATTTTGCCTCGCGATCTACCGGTAGATCGCGATCCACCTATTGAGCACCCCTGGCTTAGCAGGTATTTGAACCTGGCTCTTCCAGGTCCTCCAAACCACTGCACCATGCTGGATCTCTTCTGTATCCACCTCACTGCTTTCACTCTGTTTTTGAGCTCAAGTCAAAGTGCTGGTTATTACTCTCTAGTACCCCAGGTGCAAGCCAGGATTAGTACTGTAAAGTTCTTTGTCCTCTTGCTTGAGCTTGCCCGTCCGCTCAGATCAGCTGGGAACACCAGCTTAGATGTCATCACTAATTGAAATATAGTTGGTTGGAACACCCAGCGTGGCTGGTTCGATTACTGTACCTAAGCTATGGAACACCCCTGCCCTGGGACATCCAACGGGCTCCATCCTTGCCCACATTTGCAGGTCAAAGATGACTGATGTTTTATGATGTAAACATGAGAATAGCTTTTTCATCTGCTGCCTTGCAAGTGTTTTATGTGTCTCATGTTTCTGTTGGATTAATTTATTTTTTCGTTGTAAGCAGCCTTGGGTACTTTAGGCTAAAAGAAGAAGGCAGGACATACATCAGAGGTGGCCAAACTGTGGCTTCTGAGTCACATGCGGTTCTATGACATATAACGTGTGGCTCTTGGAAATATGTTGGCTGAGCTCCTTCTTGCATCACAATTAATATAAAAGGTAAATAAGAAATGCTCAAGTTTTATAATGCTTTACCAGGTATAAACTGAGAATCTATTGGGTTAATTCATAAGTTTAATGTTCATGGTGAGTAAACATATTTTAGAATTTAAGTGCTTCTTAAATATTGCGGCTCTCAAACATCTGAAGTTTATTGTATGTGGCTTATCGTACGTTAAGCAAGTTTGGCCACCCCTGGTCTCCATGAATACAAGATAATGAGAATATTGTCTGTGAATGACATGTGTGAATGGTCTCTGTGCATTGTCTGTGAATGGGTGTGTGTGGGTGTATGTGAACGAGGGAGTGAATGGAGAATGAGCACAGGAAAGGAACAGCAGACAGTAAAACACTTCTGCAGATTTACACATGTCTCCATCTGTTCTAGCTGTTATGAATGGCTACTGTGTGTTGTTTTCAAGGTGGCCTGTATAACAGAGAAATGATAGCACTCCCACTTCGCAGACCAGTAAATAAATCTGCTTATTTTTCCTAGTGCATCTCTAATGCACATTAGTTATAATGTTTTGCAATTTTAAAAAAGCCTCCAGATCATCTCAGGTCAGGTGCACATTCCCTCTCTGTGCATCAACCTTGAAGTGAGAGGAAAGCTTGGCATTTTTGGAACCGTTCCCATCCGTTCCTTCCTGAGCCCAACTCCCGAGAGAGAGAGAACTTGATGTTGCAAAAATTAATTCCCAAGTGGGGGTTTGGAAGAAAAATAAATTAAGCACGTTCTGTGGATTGTTATCCAGACTCCAACTGGCTCCCAAACACAACCAAATTGTCTTTTTGAAAGGTGTAGGTGCGTAGAAGAACTTGCCAGGCAGAGGGGGGATTTGATGACTGTTTGATTAGTGTTTCCACTTTCTCCCTCAACAGGGCTCTCTAGCCTTTAATGTGCACAGGAGGCCAACATTCAACAGGTGCAGCCTTATGCATCTTGGGGGCACAGTGATGGGAATGAGTAGGTGAATGAGGTTAGAGTCTGTATGCTGCCAAATACCAGTTGCTTAGAAAGCAACAGTGGGAAAGGCTTTTGTCTTTTTGCCCTATCTCTTGGTGACAGCCATTGTCCACAGGGTTCTTGACGGGATGGACCCTTGATCTGAGCCCATTGGCTTCTTATGAGTAGAGGTAAAGACCAGCATTCTGTTGGACTGCACAAATATATTATTAATGAAGCAGGTGTATAGGCACACACCACTTAACAATGGGGATTTGTTCTGCAAACCCCGTCAATAGACACAGCAGTTGTTTCCTGGACAGCCATGAATGGCTGTTGGTTTGCAGCCCAGAATGGTCTGCAGGACTGGGGAAAGCAGGAACAAGGCAGCTAGCTGCCAAAGCATGAAGGAGAGCATGCAAAGCACTGGTTAGCCAGCTCAGGGAGGGAAAGAAGCTAACCTGGTGAGTTTGGTGGGACCACTGTCATATATGTGGTGGTTTGTTCACTGGAATGTTGCTCTGTGGTGCGTACCTTTTATATATTTCTATAGAAATATATAGAGCAGTGCTTCTCAAACTGTTGGGTTGCGACCCACCAGCTAGAGGAGCACTGTCCTTGCCCCTTTAAGGGGCGGGAGCGGGGGAACAGAGGTGACGCGATCCCAGAGAGAGGGGCTTTATTTCAACTTTACTTGTGTCCCTGCCAGCCTCCCTGGGGTGCAGGGAGCCCTGCGGAGTCCTCTGCAGGGCTCCCTGTGGTTTGTAAAAAATAAAAAGGCGATTGTGACCCACTTTTGATTTTGTGATTGCAACCCGGAAGTGGGTCGCAATTGCTTTTTTTACTTATTACAAGCTGCAGGTAACCTGCAGACAGCTCCACAGGGCTCCCCGCACCCCAAGTAGGCTGGCAGGGACACAGATAAAGTTGAAAAACACCCAGGTGGTGGCACAATCCTGGGGATCACGTTTCCACCATTCCCCATGCCCGCAAACACTAAGAGTGGTTCTCGAACTCTGGGAGATTTTGAGAACCGCTGATATAAAGTATATCCACTGAAACTGGAGCCTTGTGATATGACTAAACTATGGAGATGGACGGCATTTTTTCCTGAGATTTTCTTGAACTCCTTTTACATTTCATAACAGGCTGATTTTGTATATTTACTTAATAGGGAATGTGGAAAACATGCCACTTTTATTTTCACTGAGTGTTCCATTTTTCTGCTCCATGGATGGTGGAAGTAGGATAGCTGTGGAAACTTCATGGAGAGTCCTGGATAGCCTTGTTTTCAAGGATAGTGCATGTCAGTGGGATGGAGTTCTGTGTGAATACCGTTCATTACTTCCTGTGGGTCATATGGGTAATAGCAACAGTCTGGAAGCAAGAAACCTTGCTTTGTTTGTGGCTTTTAAAGATGCTGAATGCATCATAGTAGGGCATCATCTCAAAAAAGGTGTTCCCCCATAAATGAGATTAGGAAATGCCTCTTCTGAGATCTGAGGGCTTTTGAAAGTGCTTGTTTTTAAAAAATCAATTAATATATACAGTATTTCTTGTACGTTCTTCTATTTATACTAGGGGTGACCACATTTTTCCCCTTTTTATACAGACTGTTAAGTACATAGGAGCCCTGCCAGAAAAAGTGGCAGCCTTTGCAGTCTTGAGAACAGCTAGCGGTTGGTGGAGAAGGGTAAGAGAAAGGGGTAGGAAATAGGAGCCTTAAATTGCCCTAAATGCCAAGAATCTCTGCCTTCACTGTTAGGTTGTGCTACACCCAAGTACCACTAGAGGGCATAGACTCTCTTCTTTTTATTTATTTTCTTTTGCTTCAAGAGGACTGCCATAATCAAATAATACAGAATTAGATACAGTCGAGGAATCTGAAATAAGGCAATTATTTAAACTTTGTGAGGCTATCCCAGATATTTGCAGTACACTGAATGGTGCTGTCTTTTGTTCTACTTTGTATGTTCTCAATTAGGACCTAATTTTCAGCCCTGAATGCTGCGGCTCGTCAGTCTTGGGACGTGTGAACCAAGCAAGACAGCAGCCTTGTGGCACCTCATAGTCTGTGAAAGGTTATGTTGAAATAAATTGGTCCGCCCTTAAGGCGCCACAAGATTCTTGTGTTTGCTGTGGAAGGCTACCCACTGGAAGTTGAACCAGTCAGGAGAGCCTCTGAGCATGTGCAGTGTGTTTTGCTCACTATTCACTATGTTTTGCTCACCTATTCGCCGGACCCTACAACTGAGGATTAAGGGATAGGGAGTGCCTGTGAAAAGATTAGGGTTGCTTACTATCTTTTTTTTTTTTTTAATTAATCATGGTTCTTACTCAGTTTTTTATGGGTCAAGAAGGGGGGCAGATACTCTCCTCTCCCCTTTCCAGCTCCCTACATAATAATTATTAACCTCTTACATTGCATTTATATGCTTCTGTAGGATGTTCCAAGTCCCTCCGTATACAGTGAACTTTACAACAAATCCTTTAAGATAGGGATAATATCGTTATCCTGACATTGGAGATGGGGGTGTGCTGAGCCTGAGATGGTGCTCGCCATTTAATGAGTGGGTTGTGACCCCATATCTAATCCCCAGTTCAAATGGCACCTCTGCCTTGGATATGAAATTTGAACTGGTGATGAGGGTGGGGTAGTGGCATAGTCCCTTAGCCACTCAATAAGCAGGGAGTTTTCTCAGATGTTGGTAGAATATCCATGTTCAGGAGCAGTATGCCATTTTTTACTTGTTGCTGAAGGGCCAGCAGCAGGGAAGGCCTGTGGCATTCATTCCCTGCTCATGTGTTTCCTAGAAGCTTCTGGCTGGGCCACTGTGAGAAACAGAAACAGAAGAAACAAGATGGATCCAGCAGGGCTTATCTTATGCTAGGGTGCCCTACCTTGCCACTACCTGAAGCTAGTCTTGCTTTCAGCACCTGAGATTCTGTCCGGTATTGTCCAAAAACTAGAAGAGGTTCTGTGCCATGCTTAGGGAACCCAGGACCTGGAGTGTGTGGAAGCCCAGGCGGCTCCTATTAAAAGCCGAGAATATGAAGGGAGGGGAGGAGGCTGTGTCTGTGTAATTTCTTTGTTGTGGGAGCTGATTGATTAACTCACAGGCCAGGATATGATCTCACATCCCTGTTTATGGAAGAACAGGGAAATGACTGGGGGCAGTAAAGCTCTGTGTCCCATTGGAAAATGTGCATGGTGGTGAGGGGGAAGGGGGTATCCTTGTGTCTCATTCCTTCCTCCTCAGACACATCAATTTAATCTACGGTGGTATAACCCTAGTCTCCCCCCCCCCCCGATAAAGTTCCGGGCAGTGCCTTGGAACTTCCTGATTGTTTAGTTAGAAGGGGCTTTTCCTGGTCAGCTGATGGGGTGAGGGTGTTATGAAGATGATGATGATGAGGAGGAGTTATTTTTTGTGGTTCCCTTCACCTAAAGTCTCCCACCCCCAAGGCTTGTGTTAAGAACAAGACTTGTGTATACAATGTATTAAGAACATATTAAAAGCATGATAAAGCCAACAAGTTAATAAAAACAGGTGAACATTTGTAACCTTCACTCTGGTGTTAAATTGATCCAGGGCTCAGTGGACAATGTAGACTGAGAATTTGTGATGCAGAGAACATCTCTGAGCATGTCCTGCTTTTTCGCCACAGAACCATAGCATGAATGGGCACCCGCAGCCAAACTCCATGCATCCTTCCCAGGTAAATACGAAGGCTGTGGTTTCCATATTGGCCAGAAATACCTTTGTTGGCATTTGTCCTGTCAGAAATGAAGCCAGCTGGGCCCAGCAAGAATGGTCTACTTGCTGTTTTTACCCAGATGGAAAGAGGGAAACCCTCAATGTACTCATATGCTCTGGTGTGAAGGTCACAAATGTGTATTGTGGGTGTAAACTCTCATTGTCTACCATGGGTCTACAAGGCTACACTTAACAAAATAGGAACACTTGTCACCTCTGTGTGTGATGCCACAAAGCCACTGATGCTACACATCAATTTTTCCATTCACCAGCACACAACCAAGCAGAGAGGATACCATGTGTGCAGTGACCTCTAATAATGGCGTGATTTGTTCTCACAGGCTCTCTGCTTTTTGCATGCTCTGGTTTGCTTTGGGTGGGTTCCTCTTTGGCAGCCTAATGTGTGTGTGCCCAACTTAACAAGTGGCAAGAGAGGGGGTTGGACAATAATGGTAATCCTGATGTCATCCACTGGCTGTCAGCATCATCCAGGATGCTCAAAGAGGCTCTTGCATGAGTTGGGTTTGTGACACAAATGTCATAATCTAATTTTAATCATGTGTGAACATAGTGCCAGAGAAGCTCAAAGGAAATCTAAGATTTTTTGTTGGGAAATATTCTTGAGTGTGAGCTGTCTGCCAGGCAACCCCTGTCAAATCTCTCCTCAGCCCTAAAGTCACTAGGTGGTGTTAGAGAAGCAGCTGTTCTCTGGCCCACAAACCCCCCTCCCCACAACTGGAAAACAAGGAGGGCTTGTGGTTGCTCGTTGGTAGTGTTCCTTGTTCTGCTCATCCATTAATGGCTCTGGCCGCTAAAGGCGGGGGCGTGTCATGAGAGCTGTTGTGATGGTGTGGCTAAGAGCATAAGCTGTGAGCCAGCAGGTCCCTGGTTCCAAGCTCTCCTCTGCCACCAGTGTGCCAGGTGCCCCTAAGTGAGCCACTCTTCTCCTTGCTTTAGTCCTCTCTACTCCCTCCCTCTCCATTCTGGGATATTGGGATAACCACATGGGCCTACCCTTTAGGGCTGTACAAAGTGTTGCTGAGCTAACTGGTATAAAGTGCTTTGAACCCTTGAAATGTGCCATAGGAATGCTAAGTAACGTGACCATCTCTGTTTACCCCACGCATCCAAACATAATTTGTGTGTATGTGTGGTTTGCTCTCCTAGTATCACCCCATTTCTTGGGAATGTGCCAGTCCCTGCTACAACTGCAAATCTCCCCCCCCCATGACCTGTCCCTTGTGATGACCGCTATACAGTCTGTACCAGTTCATGTTGGCTCATCCCTTTGTCAGTACCAGGCTGCAATCTGCCTGGCCCTGGATCCTCTCTGATGCCAGTCCTGAAGGTGCCAGCTGTGCCTGGCTGTAACAGCTGCCTGTGCCAATTCCCCCCCCCCTTTGCTCACTAGTTGCTCCTTTCTTTCATTTGTTCTCTGTCTCTCTCACTATCTGGTGCATTTGCTCCTTCTGACTCCAGCTGCATTCACATATAGTTAGATTCAGTTTAACAGCACCTTCACATGCAATTAACCTTTGTGCTCTTCTCCTTGTAGGGAAAGTTGTCTAGTTATCTGTGGGGGGCTGATTTGAGTTGAGGCTGATTCACAAGTTCAGGAACTGACGTGGATCCATCCCTTGGGTGCAGCTGTGTGGCCTCAGTTTTCCCATGGAGGGCAGCTGCCTTTTGTGTGTGTTGTTTTAAGTTTCTTGACACAGCAGACTCCCTCTCAGGGAGAGAGAATAGGAGCCAAGAAGGCAACCACTCTCCTGGTGGTGGGGCTCTTTATCTCTGATTCTTACCCAGCTTGTGACCTCCATTCTCATGTCTTCTCCCTGCCCTTTTTTCTTTTTCCTTGTCTGCCTGCCTGCCTGCCTCCCCACCAATGGGGGGACAAAAGGCAAGGTGACCAGATGCCATAACGTCGAAGGAGGACAAGGCACCCCAAAATGTAGGACGTCCAAGAAAAATGTAGGACACGGCAAAATGAAAGCTAAAAATGCCCATATATTGGTTTCATGTGGCTAATTTAAACACTATATTACTTATTAAATTTAAAACAAGTGACTCAGGATAGAGCCTGGTCACGTGTCTCCTCAGGAGTAAGGCCCATGTTGAGTGTTTGTAGGGTTGTAGGCTTGAGTGTGTGGGGGGTGGCAGGCTCCGGGCTAGGCTGGGCAGTGCCTGCTGTCTGCCCCCTTCCTGCCATTCTCCCCCTGGGCTGGCCCCTGTTGTGCGTGTGGCTCTCCCGGCCCCTTCTTGCTGTGCGCGCTCCCTGCTCTGGCTGTGCCCCCTTGGAGAGGGTCTCTGGCTGGCTGCCCTCCGCTGTGCCCGCCCGCAGCTCCTCCTCTTGATCGGCTTAGGGGGTGGCCGTGCCTTCCCTCCCTGCCTCCTGCCGTGGAAGAGGCGGAGCCGCCGGGGCTGCAGCCTGGCCCAGCCGCGCGAAGGTCTCCCCAGCCTGGCTGCCGCCGCCGCCTTGCCTCCTGTAGTGCGCTCGCGTCCCGCCTGTGGCTCTCCTTCCCGGCCAGCTCGGCCGCTTGTGCGCCCCGTCGGGGCCAGCGCTGCGCGCCCGATGAATGGAGTCGCCTTTTGCCTGGTTGGGATCCCGCCGCCAAGGAACCCCGAGGTGAGCGGGGACGAGGGGAAGGGAGGGGGGTTCTGCTGCTCCTACTCGTGGTGGTGGTGGGGGGAGCCCCCTTACTGGAGGAACTGGGCTGGGAGTGGCGGGGTGCCCGTAGACAGGCTGGAGAAGGGTTGTACTGGGCAGACTGGAGGGCCATCTTGGGAAATGAAGGGGGGCATATGGAGCAGTGGGGAGAATGGGTGTACTGGGCAAATACTGGAAGGTCATACTGGAAGAACTGGGAATGAAGGGGAGAATCTTCCTGGTGGGGGGCTGTGGAAGGGTGTCATACTGGGGAACTGGGAATAGGAAAGGAGGGTTGTACTGGGGAGCTTGTACAGTCACACTGGGAAGTGGTTATACTGGGCAAACTGGAGGGTCTTACTGAATGAAGAACAATACAGAGGAACAGGGAGTAGATCATCATTCCGGGTAGTCTGGATGTCAATTTTACTGCATAAACTGGAGGGGGTTGTCAAACTGGTACACTGAACACTGTATTGGCAAGGCTGGGAAAGAAGAGGATCATGCAGTGGGTGGAGTAGGCAGGGGGTGGAGTGGGGTGGGGGAATCCTGGGGTCCCTAATACTCAAGATGACTGTTTTTGGAGTTATGGGTAGGCTAGGGGATTCTAGAGAAATGCCATGATTGTGAAAACTGTAATTGTGGCAAAGTGTTAAATGTTGGTTTTTATCTGTTTCTGTGTTAAGAAGGCTCACTTGTAGTGCAGTCCTGTACACAGTTACTCAGAAGTAAGTGTGCTTAGAATTTTAACCTTAATGCCATGTGAGTTACCCTGCAAATATTTTTTAGCCACCTTGTGATATACGCACGTGTGATTCAGGAGTGGTGATGTGTGGTTTTTAGGAGTAAATTTGAGGCTTCTCATCCGTGGTGGTGACTATGAACGTGAAGCCTGGGGTAGTAATTTGTTTAATCTGGAGTAAAAGAATGTGATCTTGCACTTGGGGTGTCAAAAGGCTGCCGGCATGGGAGGCGGAGCAGAGTTGCTCACTTGACTGAACTCTTTGGATGAAACTGACATCTGCATTTGTGCTGATGCTTGTTAAAGTTGGAGGGGGTTGGAAATAGAATTTTGGGAACTGGCACAGAACAGTGTTTGGAAGTTCTGTGGCTGTAATGGTGTCAAAGATGATGCTGGTCCAGGAGGGGGGGGAAGTCAGATGGGCAAATTGTTCTGTTGCTTTGCCTGCCTCAGAGTCAGAACAATGTATACTTTATGCTTTAAAAAAAAAAAATTAAGCTAGAAAAGCTGAATTCTGCAAAATGTATATAATACGCCAATTAAGAAAATGTACACAAAACTTGCTTATTTTTGGATAATTTGTCCTGCTTTTCTGGGGAAAGGCAAACAAGTTGTATAAATTCACTGAAGCCTCGCTCCCTGACCTCTGGGAATTTGCTCAAGTGTCCTCTTTTGAAATTTCAACAGGCATTGCCTACCTTGGCAGCCTAAAGACGAAGAAACTTGATATGTGATATATTAAGAGAGCCGAGATTTCCAGAATGCTGCATTCTGTGCCAGGTACCAAACTTTCCACTTGTATTTTACAAGAGCCATCCTTTCTAAACCACTTTCTGTGCTGTATGGTAGAAAGGTGGCTTTGAAATGATTGAAGTAAGCAGTGGAATCTGTTCAGTCCAGCTGACAGCATTGGTGTGAGAGGCTAGTGAGCTGAGGTTATGTTGTCATCCTCCTTGAGGACTTGGAACAAAGCGGGGAAAGAATACAGAGTAAGGGTTTTGTCCCTGCGCTGTGTGTGCATGCGCATTTCATGCATCTAACAAGTGGACTCTGGCCCATGAAAGCTCAGGCCACAATAAATTTATTAGAGCCACACTAGGTGCAGTGGTTACACATCTGCCTCTTTAAATGGTGGTCTGCCCCATTCGTGTACATGGAGGGGGCCGAGTGTGTGATTTTTTTCTTTTTCTTTTTTTTGAGAGCAAACTGTTAAACCTTCTTCATGGTTGCAGCTTAATTCTTTGCAGTCCCACAGAATTTCCCACGTGCTGTACTGTTCTCTTAGCTGGACTTACAAAAATGTGATATTGTGGACATACTATGGGGATATTTGGCACTCCTCTTTGCGCTTCCTTCTTGCTTTCAAAATCTCCCCCCCCCCACTAAACCTTCAGATGGCCCAGTCCTATCTAATTTTCCAGTGCTGATGCAGCTGCAGTGCAGCCCTGAGGTAAAGGAACACTTGTTGAGGAAGCTATCCTTGCTGCAGGATGCAGCTCACACCCTATCAGCATGGCTGTTTCAGTGTTGGAAAGTTGGCTAGGATTGGAACTCGAGTCCCCTGCCATTGCATCTAGTTTGGCCCTTCATCTGATGTGACACCTTACAGACCGTTGTGGCAGCAACTCTGGAATTTAAGATTGAGAAAGAATGGAAGTACAGTGGGCTTTTGGTATCCGCGGGGGGATCCCTTCCTATGCGGATCTGTGGATAATCTCTGATTTCTGTGGATAATCAAATCCATGAAAAACTAGAAGTGAAAAACTGGAAGTGCCTTTTAGAAAGCTCTGGCAGGCTTTCTGAGGCTCAGGGAGGCTGTGCACGATGCACTTTCAGTTGCATCTGGGAGGTCATGTGAGACCCTCCAGTGCAGGTCAGCACTGTGGGTCAAATCCACAGATACTGAATCTGCAGATAAAGAGGGCCCACTGTAGAGTTAAGTGGTTCTTGAAGACTTACAGTTCAATATTGACCTTCCTGGTGCCTGCTGTAGCAGCAGCACCAAAGACTTTCATCACCGCCCCCTCTCCCGGGGAAAGCCCCAAGCACCACAGTGGGGCTTCTTAAGTCTGCACTGTCTATTTTGCTGGTGCAGACTTGAGAGACTCAGTGTTGGACCAGGAGGCCTGACACAGAATTCAGGATATGGCGATTGCGCCTTGGTTCCTCCCCCATTTACGGCATGTTTACAGCACCCAGTATCAGTGCTAGGACCCAGCGCTGGTGCTGGACCAGTTTAGGATTGGGCCCGTACTTCCTTTCTTGGCTGCTGCCTTACCAGTTGGCCCATCCAGGAAACCTGGTGTGAATTATACATTCACCTTATTTATGAGATTTGTGCTTGTTTGGGGCAGTCTCGCAGGATGAACTTTCAGGATGCTGCTTTGCTTTTAAAACAGCCCATGCCATGGTCTTGCAGACTTTCCTAGCAGTTGGGTGCTTGGGAGGAGATAAATGTGGCTGCTGCTTCTCACCCCCACGTGTTTTGCTAGGTGACTGCCCCCCCACTACATAAATGAACTGTTTACGGATTAATTGGAGTTTTGTCTCAATCCTTGCACTAGGTTTTTAAGGCTGCAGACCTGTATGCACTTTCAGGGGAGTAAGCTCCATTGAACCTAGTGGAACCTACTTCTGACATGCCTAGGATTGTGCTAAGCCTCTAGGGCAGTTGGTCTAGTGATACAAGGGGTCATCTGAGCATGTGCAGACTGCACTTATGTCTCACCATGGAGAAATTGTGGCTTACATCTGCTTACAGAGGGGTAGGATCTTGCAGGCAGGATGTGTGGTTTCCAGGCTGACCTGATCTCTGGCATGTTTCTTTTGAGAAATTAATCGCTCAATCTAGTCATCCGGAGTCAAGTATTCCTGCTCAGAGCCTGCCTTTTCTACACCCAGGCTTTTTGCTTTTTCTTTTCTTCAACTTGAAACACTCTGTCAGCTTGGTCTCCCCCGCAGGCTCCAGGCTTCCCTGCTTATCAGTTTTCCAGCATACAGAAGTTCCTGCCTGCCTGTCCCAAGCTATCCGGTTCGGCTGGTGTGCTTAACTGGATAGGATGTCTTTAAAAAAAATACGGTGGAACCTTTCCTTTGGATTTTGGTTAGAAATGCATTCTAATTTTTCCCCCAGCAGCTCTCAGTGCTCCCCCCTCTTAACATTTTGCCCTTGAGGTGAAATTCCTTTCTCTGACTGAGCTATGCTTTCTGGATCAGTGCATGTACATAACTCTGATTACCTATACATTACTAAGGATTGTGTTTAATTTCTAAAAGAGGAGGTGCTGGATTCAAGCTTCCATATACTCACTGGCTTGAGACCCTTTGACCCTAATTCCAGGTTTGCTAGGAGCTGGCTGGGGAGTACTCAGTGATGGGGCACTGCACATTTTCAGAGTTGTTCTCATCTTTATTACCTCAGTTGATCCAAAAACTTGGTCCTGATATTTTAAAAAGTCACATTCTGTTGTTAAGCCCAGTGACGTAGCTAATGATCGTGTAGCCCGGTGCCAAGCTCAAAATGTTGCCCTGGAAGTGATGTCACAACCGGAAGTGACGTCATGCCCAGGCTTTTAAAAAAGTGAAAATTGGGAGGAACCCGTGTCCTTCCCCCCAGCAGTTTGACACCCACTTGCTCTGCTGCCTCCCTCCCCCCCAGTTAATGGCATAGCTAAGGCATCTATCTGCTCCCTGGGGTCAAAGAAAATTTGTAGCCCCCCCCAGACAAAATCAAATTTAATTAAGTAAATAAATAAAAAGTGTGCCCCTGATTGGTTCAAGACACTGTCATGATATCATGTCATTGCAACTTGTCAATAGCATAATAACATGTCATTGGCTCTCAGAACAATCAAACTCATAGGTCAGTTTTGAGTTAAGAAAATCCACTTTTTGTTGCATAAGGCTGTTGTTTTCATTTTCTGGTTAATTGGCCATAACCTTTGACAGAATACAGATATTCCAGTGCGGTTTGTTTCATTGCATTCTGCATTAAATTACCTTTCCAATGACATATAACATGATGGTATTATTCATACATACCAAGATTTTTACAATTTTGGTTACTTGTGTCAAGCTCAGCTTGTTGCCCCCCTAAAGCTTGATGCCCGGTGCAACTGCTACCCCCTTAGCTACGCCACTGGCTAAGCCTGATTAGTCCCATCTTAAAGTAATTGTAAATTGTCTTGAATAATGGTTCCCAAATTGTAAGCAGCAGAACCTAGCCAGGGGAACTGTGGAATCCTCGCAAAAACCCACCACCCTATATAATGTATAGGATTGTAGTCCTAATGGGGAGCCACAGCCAATGGCCTAGTAGGTCAAGAGAGCCACCAGTTGAAAAAGTTTGGGAACCACTGGCCTTGAGTGTTGAGAAAGAGTATTGATGGTATAAAGAGGAGGAACATAATCATTTGGTGTCACTTGTTAAAATGTGGCAGTTTCCTAACTCTTGCTGTCATATTTTCCAGATACTGCTCTTTCTGTTGTACGTAGATTTTGAGTATGTATTTTAAACCAGAGAAAAGTTGTCGCTCTCTGAGTAGGTTATGTAGCCATGTCACTTTTCACACCTGCTGTTTCAAACAGCAAGTAGTTGACTTCATATGTAAAATTGGCTGTCAAATACTTTAACATGGCTGCTTCAGGAGGACTTAAAGTAGTAGTAGTAGTAGTAGTAGTAGTAGTAGTAGTAGTAGTAACTTTATTGTCATTGTGCTACTGCACAATGAAATTTATGCACCTTTGAGATACAAGCATAAATATATACTACAATTCCAACAATCACACTCTACACACTCACCCACACATTCTGTACAACATGCATCATAATATAAAAAACAGTATAACAGACCATAATGCCCAGGAGCATGGTAACAACTATATCGCCTGCTAAACTGCTCCCATTTCTGTTTGCACTGTCCCCTTGTTGAGAAGAAAAGACGCAGCTATTGCTCATTCCTTTGCCTTGAGTAGAAGGGTATGGAGGAAAACTGAAAAGGACTCTCTGGTCAACCATTTTTTCTGTTCAGAAGAACTGAAGAAGTTACTGCTCAGTCTGCTTAATGCCACTTTTCCCTGAAGGCTTGAAACTACTCCTAGATCTTCCAGCAGTAATGTAACATCAGCTTTTGAGTCCTATCATGGTAGGTATGCACCTGATAATAATTCCAGCAGCAGACCTCAGTAAATTGCTATGTCTGAAGATGCCTGAGAAGGGATAGGGAGAAGCTATGTTTGGGGCCCAGAATAGATTTCAGAAGCTTGCACTGGACCTAGGACTTCAGTCTCTCTCATTGCAAATGTACTAGACCAGTGGTTCTCAAACATCTTGTCTTCATGACCTACTTTGTTGCATATGGTAGATCCCAGGCTTGCTGCAACCGGAAAACTGAGAGGCAACACAAGGTGTGACCTGGAAGCTGCAAGTGGGTTGTGTAGGCCTACGACCTGTGCCATTGGCCATGTTGCACTGCACTTCAGAATGCTTTGTAGGGAACGCACTGCCCTGATACCTGGATCAGCGACGTCATGACATCACTTTGGGGTTCTCCCTGGAGGAGGGAGCACTAGCTGCAGTGCACCCCATTCCTTCTCCTGTAGAGGTAAAGCGAGGGGAGAAGGAATGGGGGTGGTGTGAAGCCACTAGCACATCCTCCTTTGGGGAGAACCCAGAAGTGACTGCCTTGCGGTGCTTGCAGTGCAAAGCGGTCACTTCATGTTCTCCCTGGAGGAGGGCATGCTAGCTGTGGTGGCTTCGCGTCCCCATTTTTTCTCCTGTGGAGACTCCCTTTTGAAGGAGAAGGACTGAGAATGAAGCTGCCATCACCTCTTCTGTAACTACAGTGGAGTCTGAAGGATAGCCATGCGCCCCTTGGTGTAGCACCTAGGGCGGGTGTCCCTCAGGCTCCATTTTAGTTACGCCTCTCAGCTTCCTCAGTGCATTCTGATGTACAATGATGCTGGTCGTGGGCTGGTGTGACCAGAAGCAGCTTCCAGGTTGCAGTGGGTCTGTGAGCCACCAAAAATGAGGTCGTGATCCACGGTTTGAGAAATGCAGAACTGGATGGGGGGAGGGGAGGAAAGGCATTTTATTAATCTCATTCCAAAAGATTCAAGATACCTGCTTATTCAGTTTAAAACACAAGAACAATAAATGTATAGTTATATACACCGCAGTAAAATAAAATAAAGCATGCGCAATAGAAAGTGCGCAGGGTCTGTAGGAAAGAACGCCTCTGCATGTGCATTAAGTGTCCTCCTTGTTGAGTTGCCACACCTAGGTTCCTGCATGCCTGAGGCGGGAGCCAGTGCCTTCCAGAAAAGCTGGTGTTTTGGCCCTTCTCTTCCTCTATTCTAATTGAACCGCAACTGTGGTCTCCACCTTGTGCTGATGCCAGCAACGTGTCTCCAGTGTGCCATGAAAAAAGGTGCATTTTCCGACATGTGCCTTGCTCAGATTACCGGTGCTGAAAATTGCTAAGGTGTGGGAGGTGGGTGTGGAGGTTTGAAGAAGGAAATTGAGTGTGAGATGTGGTGGGACGGGGAGAGAGAGAGTGAGTTGGGGAACCTTCATATTGGCTGCAATCCTATACACACTTTCCTGTGAGTAAGCCCGATAGAACGCAATGGGGCTTAGTTCTGAGTAGACTTGCATAGGATTGTGCCCATTGTTAACTGGTTGGGCTCTGGTCTGGAAAAATCTTTTTCCAATGTGGTGATGGCACCTGAGAACTTGGACATTTTCTCTTCCAGCTCCGTGCAAGGGCTTGGTTCTGGAACAATTTGCATCTCGATGCGCAGGGCTTCTCATTTTCTGTGCCTGCATGTATGCGCGAGAGACTGAGTTTCGGTATTCCTGAAATAGCATTTCTGAGGACCGAAAGCAAACAGGCCCCAGGCCTGAAGCGGACGCAGCGTCTTGTTAATTTTTGCATCACTCCCTCCATGCTTCAGGGTTTATATTAGTCCCTGTCGTGTCAGTTGCTGCATGCTTCAAGAGAGTTTCTGCTGCTGCAGAAACAGAGAGAGAGAGATGGAGAAATCTCCGGATATTTGCCATCCTCTTGAGACTTGTTAAAGTGTGTGAAATGCCTTGGAGACGGTTAACAGAGTATGCTCAGAAACATCGAGTGCTCTTTGTGATTTTACTTTTCATCTCTGCTGGAAGCTTGCATCGTTTATGGGTAGACACCAGGATTGGGAGGGGATGTCTTTTTTTGTCCACGTGGTTTCTTGAGAAAGCCTAGCCCATTTTGCCGTGTATGTGCTGTTCTTTAATTTTTTTTTTCCTAAGTGCTATCTGTGGTTTAAAAGGACACTCCATTCTTGCAGGAGTGGGCAGGTTGCCAAGCAAATTTGAGCCAAGAGGAAAGTGGAAGCTCTTTGCTTCTGCTCCTTGGCTGATTTGTTGTACCTGGAATTCTGCAATGGGGGTTTCGTGTCTTGCAGAATTTCTGCCACAAGATTTTAGGATATTAAGCAAAATTGCCATGAGTTTTCGCATTCCTGCCAGTGATCCTGTTGTGCAATGCAGAACTGTGTTCAAATATTTACAGGCGTCCACTGGTACCTGGGGGATATGTTCCTGGCCACCCCGCAGATACTGGAAACCACGGATAAGGGAGACCCTGTTTCCTCAACTCCCCCCATGGCTCATTACCTTCATTTATGCTTATTACATTTCTCTGAAGAGTAAGGTGTTTTGCTTGAACAAATGCTATAAGCAAAAGTCTTATAGTCAGACACATAGGCAGGCAGCCTACAGCCTAGAAGGGAGACTAAAAGTGAATGTTCATTTCCTGCTTCCTGTTGCTCTTAGTCTTCCTTCTAGGCTGTTTGCCTACCCATCTGGCCATAAGCTTTTTGCTTATAGCATTTGTTCAAGTACGACACCTTATAACCTTGGGAGAATAAACATAAATGGAGGTAATGGGGTATGGGGAGACCACAGGGAACCATGAATAACCAGACCCACAGATACCAGGACACACTGTCTCTATCTCTCTGTATATATTTCTCTTCTGTGTTCATACTGTTTTACTAGTTTAGCTAAACTAGTAGCTAGTTTAGAACTACTATGTAGCTTTGTAAGTTTACAGTGGTTACTAACCTTCCTGCCCACACAAACCTATATAAGTCACTTGTGGTCTTTAAAAAAAAAAAAGCCACCAACTTTTGCAAAGCTTCTCCAGTTGGTTGCCTGGAGGTGATTCTTGCGCATCATACAATGTGTGTGGCTGATTGCAAGTCTGCGCTGGTGGTGACATCACCAAGGTTGCCAATTTCTCCCTCGTGTCCCCGTGCAATGTATCCGTTCATCCTTGAAACAGCCTGCAGTTTGTGCACAGGTGCCGACAGCTGTATACATGTCTTTACAAACATATGTGAAAGTAATTGGACACGTTGTTTTAATGGATTTTATTTTTGCCAGCTGAATATGCAAACCAGCCTGAAAAAGAAAGAAATGGTCTGGGCTGGGGGATTTGGGAAAGTGAAAGGGTACACACTAATATGGGAGTTGAAGGCAAGCTCAGAAAATTTATTGGATATAAATAATTATATCTCCCCAAAGGGCACCCTACTCTTAATTTGGAATCTTAGTGTTCATTTTTTTAAAAAGAACAAACTTGCAGTTCTCAGTTCTGTGGAAGAAAGCTGACAGGACATAGACAATATTTGGTGGAAACAATACCACTGGGGGGGATTCAAGGGGGATTAATAGACTTCTAACTCCAAATTCCTGTGTCGCCCCAGTACCCCCGAATCTATTTTTCTTATCATCATTTGTGGCTCTGGTACCTGTTGCTTCGTTTATAGCTTTTGCTTGACAGATACTTGCGTTTCCCAGCTTGGTTCTTTTTTTTTTTTTTAAACTGTGAACTTGAATTACCAGAAAAGCATGTTGTCCTCTAGTTACTGCATACAAGTGGCAAATTTGGGAACTGGCCTTGGAACCCAGAGCTGAGCTGGCAACACTTGAGTTTCAGCCTGCAGTGCTAGTATTGTGGTTGTGGTTCCAGAGCTTTCTTTCTATGACTCTTTCAAAACATAGTTGATGCTGGATTTAGTACGTATATGCCAATGTTTAATTCTGCACAACATAGTTGATGCTGGATTTAGTACGTATATGCCAATGTTTAATTCTGCACAAAAAAACCGGGTAGATGGGACTCGTCAGCCTAGGAAGGCAGCTCATCTAAGAGAAGGAAACTCTGACCTCAAACCTCCACTGCCTTGTGGCTACATCCAGTTGTGGAAAAGGCTTCAGGAGTCAACCTCGAGGCAAAATCAGGAGCTGGAGTCCCTGAGGCAGTTCATGGCTGAACACAGTCACGTTCTGGCAACTCCTGCGACGCCGCTGGAACCAACCGTATTGGCTTCTGCCTTTCCATTGGACCATTCCAGCGACGTGGAGAGGGGGGATTTGCTGCATGGGTAACAGCCTATCCTCCATACCTTCTTTACCCAGGCTTCGCGCACTGGAGAGGACACTCCAACTTCGCCATACGGCGTCGGCACAACACGGGAAGCAGCAGTTTACTGGTTACAGACCAGGGACAGACTGCACTTGCTCCCGGTGTGGAAGGGATTGTCACTCCCGGATTGGCCTTTTCAGCCACACTAGACGCTGTGCCAGAACCACCTTTCAGAGCACGATACCATAGTCTTTCGAGACTGAAGGTTGCCAATACATAATTCTGCACCCTTTTCCAGTGCTGGTTCAGTATTACAGCTTGGGTCTGGGATGTGTGAAGAAAGAGAGAGGTGCTTCTGAACATTTGATGATTGCCTTTTCTCACCAGTGAATTAACTCAGCCTGTCATAGTCACAGATTCTGGGGCTCAAGCCTTGTCAGGAGTCTTGTTCCTCAGTCCTGTCTTGTTGGAAATTAGCATTAACTTTAGAAATGAAGCCACAAATTAAATTTGCATAGATATGGGTGAGGTGACAGGCGCTTCTCTTTCTTAAAATTTTCTCTAGTGCCTGTGTCATGCGGGGTGCTTTACAGAAGAACACTAGTGAAAATGGTATCTGATCACAAGATGTTGGGGTTTTGAGTGCCATTTTGGGAGAGGGAGGTGTTGAAGATAAGTTGTGAAGATGGGGCAGGGGGGAAATAAAGTAGCAGCAGGGATGGACAAGCTGGTGCTGTTTGAGTTAGTTTCAAGCTTGCTTTAAATGTCATAGCAAACATCTCAGGAACCATGAGCACTTGTAATTCTTGCTCAACTACATTTCCCTGTGTTCTTTGTGGAAAGTCCAGACAACTCAGTGGGTTTCAGCTTATTTGACATTTACAGTGGGGATATGTTCTAAAGCAGTGGTTCCCAAACATTTTAATGCAGTGGCCCACCTCATCCTCTGCAGCAGGTTGCAACATGATGCTCTCTGTCTTGCCACAGAGCATTACTAGGAGCCACCAGGGGCCACTTCTGGGTCATGCTGGGCCTATAGCCCACTCCACTGGTCTTCACAGGCCCCAGAATGCCATGCTGAAGCAATCTGGGAGTTACAGGTGCAAAACAGAAGTTGCTTCAGGTAGCTTCTGAAAGACATGCTGGGGCCCACAGAGTGGTTCATGAACCTGGTGCTACCCAGAAGCAGCCTTTAGAAGTTCCCAGTAATGCTTTGCAATATGACAAAGAGCATCTTATATTGACCCACAGCACATTGGGTCATGACCCACCAGTGGATTGCAACTCACAGTTTGGGAAATGCTGTTCTAAGGTAAAGAAAACGGGGAGCAATTGAAGAAAGGTTTTGGTTAAAGAGGAGACTTTGGGGTATGCAGGAGCCTGCTTCTGATATAAGGAACAGTGCAAAAAAGTATCTTTACTGGAGCAGCTGCCAGTAGTTGAAGTTCTGCAGAGTGGTGGAACTGTAAATGTGTGAGTGAAACTGATTAGGGGCAGAAAGAGGGGGATTTTCAGATTGTACTTTTGTTGGCAACCTTCAGTCTCGAAAGACTCTGAAAGGTGGTTCTGGAACAGCGTCTAGTGTGGCTGAAAAGGCCAATTCGGGAGTGATAATCCCTTCCACACTGGGAGCAAGTGCAGTCTGTCCCTGGTCTGTCTCCCTGGCTATGGGCCTTCCTTCTTTGCCTCAGACTGTTGGCCAAGTGTCTCTTCAAACTGGGAAAGGCCATGCTGCACAGCCTGCCTCCAAGCGGGCCGCTCAGAGGCCAGGGTTTCCCACTTGTTGAGGTCCACTTCTAAGGCCTTCAGATCCCTCTTGCAGATGTCCTTGTATCGCAGCTGTGGTCTTCCTATAGGGCGCTTTCCTTGCACGAGTTCTCCATAGAGGAGATCCTTTGGGATCCGGCCATCATCCATTCTCACGACATTGTCATTCGCATCTCAGATTGTACTTACCTGTAAGTTAATCTGCGTTCAGTGCAGAAAGGATGGTAGTGGTGGTGATGGGGTTATTGCTCCCAGAACACCCCTGCTATTTGGGACTAAATTTCTTGAGGCTTGCACCTATATCCCTGCTATTGTTAAGATCTCTGGTTATAAAGGCAAGTGGTCCTTGGAAACAAAATCCATGGGCTAGTGCTGCCATTTCACTTTCAATGCATGCCCAGTGCCATTCCATCAACTGGAGTACACTTTTGAGTTGATCTGGGGTCTTATGGGTGGAGAATTATGGAGCTCCAGTATATGTTGAAACCGAGGCATAATTTGAGCTCTGTCTTGCCTTGCTTGAAACTTGCTACCTGTTTTAAATACTGGGACTCCAATTTGGAATGTGTCGGATGGTAATATAAAGGAAAGATGGCCTTTTGTTGAGGGAGGGAGCAGTGCTCTGCATGTCCTCAGAGGCTGTGTCTGAGATTGGGGTTATAGACCTGAACTTCACAATTTCCCATTTCAGAAAAGGCCTGGTAGGCATCTGACACAGCAGGTCTGTCCCAGTCCTAGCCGGCTATTTGACATGATTGAGCATCCCCTGTTCCGGCATGGCTATGGGAGCCGTTAACAGTGGCGTCCTTCATGGGCCTGCTTGTGGGGGAGGATGGGGGATGGTAGGCTTTCTTACGACAGTAGCCCCATTGTGGTGGTTTCAGTCAGTATAGGTTCCTTCCTCACATTCTTTGTCACTTGGTAATGATTTACTACCCCATATTTCGCACTTTGGGCCAGAACATAGCCATAGGTTGCCTGCTGTGGATCAATCAATATACATTTATAGAACTTAGATCTTGTAATCATGTAGCTGAAAACAAAAAGATATTAGCGGGGCAAAGAAGAATGCGATGTTTCAGAGACTGAGCAGGATAAATTCATTTTTTAATTCATTTTATCTTTGGTTTTGAAAACGGCTACAGAAATCAGCCCTAGCTCTGATTAGGTGGGGCATAAATCTAATACAACAGATGATGAATTTACGAATCCTGCTGTCTCCGTTGTGGTCAGAAAGGCTTCCAGAAGAAAAGAGGGGTGAGGGGTATGAGTAGTGAGATGTGGAAACGGGAAAAAAATAGCCTCACGCGGGGTTGGAGGAACAGGAAATGATGCATACATTTAGTGGCGAGGTTGTAGGCACGCAAGGGAGGTTTGCTTGTCAAGGGGCTGTCCGTCAAAAGAGAAGTGAGAGTGAGGATAGAGTTTTTGCCTTCCCCCCCCCCATTCTCCTAGTTGAGCCCCTGAGCTATGAACAGCTATGCAACAGGCAGAAATTCAACAGGTGGCTTCTTCCTGGCCTGCATCTGGACAGCTTCACCTGTTGTGTTTCTGCATGTCATTCAGTGTTTTAACAGCAGGGATGAGGTGCCACTTTGGCTCCTCGGTTGTAAACTAGAGAGGGTTTTATTCTTGTTGCACTCACTTTGGGAAGTGCTTGGAGCACCTCTTCGGCTGGCATGATTGTGAAGGCAAGCCCCTCTCCTTCTTTCCAGCTTCTCATTCCAGTGGGGAATCAGGAACCTGTCCCTTTTGTTGCTTTGGAGATACCTGCTGCTTTCCAGGTACCTCAGGCTCCACAAGATGAAAGATGGAGACCCTATTTGAGCAAGATGGCGTCGGTGGGGGTGGGCAGAGACACTCTGAGCCAGGCAGTTGGGGGTGTTGTGCCGTTGGCATTTGATGCCTGAAGATTTTGAGCCATGTCTGAACACAGAGACCCCTGGGGTTCTCAAAACTGAGCAAGTTTTCTCCCAAATATTTAAAAACGTAAAGCCCTTTAGTGGAGGATTTCATGAAGGGAATGTGTGTTGGAAAGAAGTGGGGCGGGGAACCCTTTCTCCACTGACCTTGTTAGTTAGGATATCCCGCCGGCAGTTCTCGGACAAACCGGAACGTGAGTTATGAGGTATCCCTTCCAGGCCATTGCAGGAAATAGCTCATTGTTTGCTCCAAATTCTAATTATTATTTTTGTTTAAAAAAGGAAAATAATGGCGAAGCCAGGATCTATTTGCAGGGTCCCGTGTTTTCAAAAACAGGAAGCCAAAGATTTGCTTTTTGGAGCAAAATGCCTCCCGATTTGAATGCTGTTTGTTTAGGATCTTTCTGAAGAAGGCTGAGGAAGGAGAAAAGGATGCAAGCAAATGGTGGGGCTATTTCCTCTGTTTCTAGAAGACTCTATTATGTTTCCTCTGCATATTTCTCTACACCCCAGGAGGAGATAATTTGAGACTAAGCTCAGCCCCATAACGTATTTTCAGTGCCAGGGCTAGCCTTGGAACATGGGAAGTGATGATGAGAGAGAGAATTCTTTTGAGTGTTTAGTAAGAGTCTCCCATACCATGACCAACAACACATCACCAGCTGGTCCTGGGAAGAGGGAGGTACTTTTCATTTTCTTGAAAATGAAAAAAATGCCAATATCCATTTTGTATTTATTGAAATGATTTGCACACCATCTTGAGCTCTCCATTTAACATGGGGGGAAAAATCGGGAAAATACCAACATAGGAACTGGAATGTAAGGCGTAATAATTACAAAAATCATAAAGAATAAAATAATTTTAAAAACTGGGGTGTACTTGCCCCTATAGTTAGCCTTTCCTTTCCCTCTCCCGTCCTACCCTGACTTGGCCTGATCTCCCTGGAGAAGCTGGCAAGAAGTGGGAGGGAGAGAGGAAATGTTTTGTGAACGAGCGATATCTTGTGCCCTTGACTTTTAAAACAAGATAGTGCTTCTTCAGTGTTTTCATTTTGTTTTCTGGGAGGAAAGTTGTTTCTTTAACATACAAGAAGAATGCTTTTTTTAATGGAGCTGTTGAGCACTGGTGTGGTCAGTATATGTTCTCTGTGAATAAAATCAGGGTTCTTAAACTAGGGCAAATCTCCTGGTTAGGCAGTTTAAACAGGGCCAGTCCTTTCCAACTTTCTAGCACTGATGCAGTTGCAATGTAGCCCCAAGGTAAGAAGGGTACAAACATTCCCTTACCTTGAAGAGACCTCTGTTACTGCCCCCCCACCATAGGATACAGTTCATACCCTGTTGGCACGGCTGCATCGATGCTGGAAGGTTGGATAGGACTGGACTCTCAGTCACCCTCAATTGGAATCTGGGAATGACAGGCTTCATCTGTACATTTCTTTAATCAGTCAGTAATTTCATTCATTAACTGTCTCCTTTAAAATTGCCCAAATGGCTTGAAACACATGTGTAAGTATAAAACAGTGACATAGGTTCAAATGCATTGAAATGTCTATTGCTACTGCAGGCAGGCTAGATAACAGCAGTCTACACACTCGTAGAACGCTGAAATAATAAAATGGTCTGTACCATTGCAGGCTGCAGGTGGGAGATGGCCATTTTGGAATGGACTCCCACATTTTAAAAACAATCTTCCCTGTAATTAGAAAACAAGAGCTTCTAGCTTAGTCTACTCCCTTCAATTCTAGATCTTTTACTTGTTCATGTGCGTTTGTGAGAGAGAAAGAGAGAGAAATATGGGGGAACTTTCCAAAATGACATTCCTGTTGTCTGGAAGTGGTAGAGTCTTCTCTATCATTTGAGGATTCTGCAGTCTTACTTTGCTGCACACAGCATTGCTAGACCTTCCTGGAAAAATACCTTCCAGATACCTTCTCCTGGGAGAATTCCATGCCAGCTTGATGGAGACCTGCCTACAACATGCTATGAATACAGTGATTAAGTTTGCTCTTTGGCCATTTTAAACATCAGCCATATTGCCAGGCCCCACTGCACTGAATGGTCTATTATTCCTTAGAACTGTTTTCTTACAACCAAGAACAAGGTGGTAACCTTAGGGTGGTCTGCAAAGTTCAGTTGCTTGCATAAGTTCAGTGTTTTTCCTCCCCAAATTCATTAAGGTAAAGAAATGCTGGTACCCTCCCCAAACAATTCCCTGAGTTTCTCAAGGGAAGCCACAGCAGCTAACTCTGTTACATCTGTGACTTCAGATCTGCTTGGAGGCAATTTTTCTTCTGTAGCTTATTTAGCATAATGATTAATTCAGCTCCGAGGTGTTTCAGGAGTCTTGTGACTATGTCCCTGTGTGAGGCCGGTCATGTTGGAAGCCACATGGCCCAGCTGTTCTGAATGTCAATTGCTGCTGCATTAGGTTCCCAGCCAGCCAGTGGTGTTGGCTCATTGAGGGCCCCCACTCTCATCTGTGAGTTGCTTTCTGCCCCCTCCCTTGCAGAAGAGTCTGGCGGGAGAATGGCAAGCAAGTAGCGCTATAAATTACACATTGCATTCATGGGTCACAAGAGCCAGGCAGGAGGAATGACATGTTTGAGTCCATTATTGGCTCTAAATGATGGGCCAACAGCATCACGCTTCATTAATTAGCAGGAAAGGCGGATGTTTTTAAAATGGCGAGAGCTTTTTCCTTGCTCTGGAAACAGAAGCCTGGTTTGCAATTAATTCTGACCACTTTTGAATGAGTGATAGATGGCCATGCCAATCTGCTTTGACCCTCCTTCTTTCCTTCTCAAGTGGCAGTTCTGAGAGACATCCCGGAAGCCCCTGGGCCGACTCACTTCATCTCAAGCAGTCAGCAGAGTTGGAAGCCGCACATGACTCTTCTTGCGCTTGGCTGTTGCTGATGTTTATGTGGAATACTTTGCAGAGGTAGCGGTATTGACCACAGCCAAGCTGAATGTAATGAATTCAAGTTGCCCCAACCCAAATTTTGCTCAGGTTCCAGCTCTGGGTTTACACACTGTCCCCAAAATCCCCCCACGTGGATGCCTCTGATTCCTGTATTAAAATTAGTTGTAGCCAGCTTGCACTTGTAAATAGCTGGTGGGAGGAGGAACAAATAATAGCTGCTTCAATTTGAGTTGTGCTCTCAGTTCTTCAGACTTATTGTTTGTGGGTATGGGATGTCATTGTGGGGCCCAAGACTCTGGGCAGGGTTTTGAGCTTTGCCCTGTTATTGGTGGAAATCTTGCTTCACAAATACCAGATTTGTAACAGGACACTTAAACTTTTAAAAATTTTTAGCCCACTTTTATTCTAAATATTTAACTTGGTTGAAAAAAATTTTTTTCCAGGCTGCAGAATTTCACATGAGATAGCCATGACTTAACTGAGTGCGGATTTTGCAAAGCACAGTTCCCTGAACCTGTTTTTACTGCAATAATCTATACTTGGAATATGTGAAATAACAGTGAAGGGGAGAGTGTCTCTGATCTTGTGTAAAGTGCACTTTCCCCTCAACTGTGGTAATTTAGGTTCCGAGATCTTAGCTTTGGATCCAAAAGTTTAACTCAGATTTGAGGCCAGCATCTTTTTTTATTTATTATAAAAGTAAATTACTCCCTGGAGATAATTATATACTTTGTGTACAGTAGTATTTAATGGCACAATCCTTGCTTGTAGTCTTCTTTTGGAGAAGGTTGTTTACTTATCATTGAACAAAGTTCTTGGGACAGTTCTTTAGTAGATATGTAATTCCACCTCTCACAAAGTGCTGCTTCGAGTGATAAAAGGCAGCCAGGTCAGGAAATGGACTACTAGATCCTTAGGATGTTCGGCCACTGACCTGCTGTACAGAGACTAGGCTGAGAGCCCAGCAAAATCCCTCACTTTCAAACTTGAAAGCGACAAAACACAAAGGCCAAGCCTAAATTGGCAGAGGGAGTGTTGAGGGCTGCCAAGGGAAGATAGAAGTTTGGTCATGATGCAAATGAGCACAAGATCAGAGCCGAATGGGAATCCTGCATTGACTGATGGAGGAAGACGGCCTGGGCTGGAGCGCTGTTGAGATTAAAAAAAATGGGTGGCTTAGGATGACAAAAGTCATTCCTGTGTGAACGCCCTGAAAGGAATGTCTGCTATCTGGGATCATTTCCCCCACGTTTGTCTCTCTTGCAGCTGGCTCAATTCATTTCACCTTTGTCTTTTTGGGCATGTTTTCAAAAGGTTCCTCTGTAGCCCTCGGGGATCACGTGTGCTGCTACAGTCGGAGGCTGCCCACCTCATACATCTAAATCAGGGGTGCCCAAACCCCGGCCCTAGGGCCACTTGTGGCCCTAGAGGCCTCTCAATGCGGCCCTCAGGGAGCCCCCAGTCTCCAATGAGCCTCTGGCCCTCCGGAGATTTGTTGGAGCCCACACTGGCCAGACTCAACTGCTCTCAGCGTGACGGCGACTGTTTGACCTCTTGTGTGAGCTGTGGGTTGAGGGCTTCCTCCACTGCTTATTGTTTCATGCCTGTGATTCAGTAGCGGCAGCAAAGGAAAGGCCAGCCTTGCTTTGTGCAAGGCCTTTTATAGGCCTTGAGCTATTGCAAGACCTTCATTCAATCATATAAGTTCATCTTTAATATATTCATTTATGTAAATTTATTCAAATTTTAAATGTAAATTAATTCTTTTTTTCCCCCGCCCCCGACACAGTGTCAGAGAGATGATGTGACCCTGCTGCCAAAAATTTTGGACACCCCTGATCTTAATTAAAGATGTAATGAATATCCATGTTTTAGGGCTCTGGCAGTGGAAAATAGCCTGTTAAAAGCATGCTGAATAAAACAGCAGGTTTTGGAACAGGTATTGCTGATGTATGAAAAGAAGGGGGTGGGCCAACTACTCTGTAACTCCTTACCTAATTAAGCCCATTGCCCTGAATGGGGAAGGATGCACACTGGTTTGGGTCTTTGAGAGACCATAGCAAGCTGGTTTACAGTTGGTGGCAGAAATGATATGCCACCCCTGGTGCCATATGTATTAGCAAACCAGCTTCCAGCTACTTGGGTTGAAAGTTATGTTAGGATGTTAACTACGAATATAGAAGGCCTTTGTAAAGGTTGTGTATTCAGTGGCATAGCTAAGTACATCCCCCCTTCCTGGGCAGAGTAGCAATTTTCTGCCACTCCCGCCTACCCTCAGCTCAGTACAGCTCCAAGTGAAGCTGTTTATGGGCCAGGGTTGCACATGCGCGAAGGGGGGTGTGACAGCGCAAGCATGGGGTGTGTGACGCGATAACGCAGGGGGTGTCATTGCGTCACCTCCCAGCTACGCTACTCTGCATATTGATACATTTTGCTTTTTGGCAAGACAAATATCCATGAAAGTAATAGAGGCTTTCACTTTTAAGTCTTAACCTATAATCCAGTGGTTCTAAAAACTGGTGGGTCGTGACCCATGCCTAAGAACCACTAGCTCTGCCTCTTAAGAGGTGGGGCAGACGGGATAGTGGTAAAGCAATCCCCAGATTCGCACCAGCACTGAGAACAGAGGGACCATTCTTTACTTACTCTCTGTTTGCGCCAGTCTCCTGGGGGTGCTGGGAGCCAGGGCTCTATGGGGTTCCCCACACCCCCAGGAGGCCAGCGCAAACAGAGGGTGAATAAAGAAAAACCCCTCGGTCTCCAGTTCTGGCATGATCCTGGGGATCACATCACCCCCCCCCCCCGCCCCCCCAAAGACTTATAACAGTGCAAACTTGACACGTGAGTTTGAGAACTGCTGGTATAATCTAATTGGAGAGGTTTCACTTTTAATGGTCGAAACAGCTTGGGCCCTATATATCTAAGTCCTAACTACATGTTGCAAGAAACACACAGGCCTATTTTTTTTTGCTTTTATGGGGGGATGTTCCATGATGGGAAATAGGGAGCTTTAGAAGTTTGTTATGGCTCTGACCCCAACCTTCTCTCCCCATATGCTATTTATAGGAGGGGGTAAAAAAGCTTCCATTGCCTGCTCTCTCATTTAATCAACAGATAAACAGTGCAGGGAATTCCTGTTTGGCTGTGTCTCCCTTCATTTTGCACCTACATGGAAATAATGTGCAGTTTCCCATAAGATGTATGAGCTGTTCTTAACATATTTGTGAAAATTAAGTAAAACCTAACTAAATGAGCATTTTGTGCTTGAGCATTTTATATGTAATTTAGGTTTGTGTGTGTAGTGGTTTGTTTTTCTTTTAACGTCTAAGAGTGAGTGGCATTTGGAAATAGGCCTACCAAAAGTTACATCCTCTGGCCTTCTGGGTCTGGTTTTACAGTACTGGAACATGAACAGTAGTACTAAATTGAAGAGCATGTGCAGAGTGCCCTCTCTTTTTTGTACATAGGTTACTGAATAACCAAAACCAGTCCTCCTGTTTCTGGTAATAATGGCGGCTGAGAAGAGTCCAGAGAAGAGTCTATGTGGCTGTCGATCAGGATTAGACTTAGACATACCTAACTTGTTGCATCTTGGATATTAGTTTCCTTAGGATGCCGAGAATAGTTGCTGGTGGTTCTCGGGGCAATCCAGTTGTTTGTTTTAACATCCCACTGTCCTTAAGTGGAACCGTTTACCAGGTGAAGCTAGACAGGTGATGTGTGTGAAATGTGAGAGAGTATGCCACTAACAATGTTTTATTTACTGTTTATACACTTCTACCCCCACCAATACATTACTGTGACTTGGAGGGCTGGTTGAGGTGATCGTGGGGATCCTTTGCATGCAGGTTTAGTATCCTGGAGTATACTGGTCCATGGTCTGACTTTTTCTATGAAGGTAACTCTGTCCTTGAATGGCTGCATGAACTGGACATTGAAATTTGATCTAGTCTAACCGATATAGAAGTCCATGTATTATATGCCATACGCTAAATAAATAAACAAATCCTGGCATCTGCAGGTGGGAATGGGAAAGATTCATCTTTGTCTGAAATCCTGGTGAGCCCCTTCCAGTAGGCAGTACTGAGCTCTGAATCACTGGTTTATCAAAGGCAGTTTCATATCCTTTATTGTGACATCCTGGAGGGGAAGACTAGTGCCTGCTTTTTCCCCATGGGGAATGTAGTGTGGCTCTCTGTGTCTTGGTTCAGCCTTGGGCTTTTATTCCCATCTGTCCCAGCAGTGCCTCTTGCTGTCTTAGAAGGCCGTGACCAGGATGATGCTATGTTTGCTTTGCAAGTCACTGAATCAATATTTGACAGCAGTTTTAATGGGGTGTTTATGTCAAGCCTATCAGAGTGCCAGTGTCAGTAAAACACATGACATGGTAAACAAGAGAAGGGCACACAGGTAGTATTTGAAGTTCCTGAGGCTCATCTCCAAGCAGTTTGAAATGATCTCTTCCCGACCTATAGCCTGCTTGTTGTTTATATGCTGCTTTCTCAGTGCATGGTCAAAGCAGCTTACGATGGTAAACATAATAATTAGTAATACATCCAAAGTAATTTTTATACAACCAAAAAAGCTTATTAACAAACAGAACAGCTAAGGCTGCAAACCTGTGCACAGCCTGTAAGCTCCATAGAACCTGTAAGCTCCATAGAAAAACAGTGGGACTTGTTTCTGAGGAACCATGCTTAGGATTCCACAGTGAAAAGCATGCCAAGATGGTAACTCAAGTGGACTGAGTTTGCTTCTTGCATGAGGTGTTTTAGTGAGGACGCACAAGTGGGGAGGTGGAGAGAGAGAGTGAGTGTGCGTGTGAGCAAAAGGGTGTTATGTAGTAACTTTGCTCTTTAGAAATCAGGTACTGTCCCACAATGTAACTTTTTTGTGCTTGGTGTTTTGGGACACGACCCAAGAAAATGTGTGACTGGTTTCACTCATCCCAACCCATCTTCTTCTGTTTCCAGTTGCATGTTGTTCTTAGCCTATGAAACTGCATTGTCTGCAGAGACTCAAAACAGGGGTCTCTACTTGGAGGTGCCAAGGATTGAACCTGAGACCTTCTTCATGAGGCACCCTGTCATGCTGGCTGTTTTGTAGGAGCAGTCCTCTCTCTGGTCAACACCCAGCTTCTGCATAAAGAGAGACTACTGTAATAAACAGAGGAGTGAGTCTGCATACTAGGTGTGCTTGCCAAAGGTACAAGTCCCTTTACTTCAAGTCAAGAGGCCTCGTTAACTCTGCATTGATGATCTTGCTATAGTTATTAAGAAGGATGAAATGTACTATAACTTGTAAATGTTCTTTAACACTCTGCTTCTTTGCAGTTCAGTCTAAGATGTCTCCAAGAGCAAGGTTTAAACCTTGCTGTGAATCTTGTCTTCCATATAGAAATTGACTTGTTTGCATGACTGTGTCAGCTGTGAAAAGCAAAATAGCAGTAGTAGTGCACAGTAGCAGCACAGAGGATCATGTGAGTAGGAGTTGCTCCGGCAGGCACTTCTGTTCTGAGAACCCAAAGAATTGCTTTGGGTTCTCACTGAAGGTTCTGTGGACAGTGTTGGATGGTGCATGAGTTGAAGCTAGCTGCTGTGCACCCCCATGCGTAAAACCTTTGTGCTGGATTTTTGTGTGAAATAGAACAGTGTTGGGTCTTCCTTTGGGTGGGAAATAAAACTCAAGTTACTACTCTCTTCACAAAGCGCTGTTGTGATGACATCATTGAGGTAAGGAATGCTGTCACTGTGATTTGTTTAGGTTTCTGAATTCAGACACTGATTCATGATGAGACAGAAATCAGCAGGGCTGTGGTTTTGTTGCCCCCCCACCCTGTGTTCTATGGAAATGTTTTGTTAATGGGCCAAACTTTTGTCAGATTGAGATTGTGCATCACTTTTTCACAACGCTGGCAGTGCCTTCGCAAAATACTGAGGAAGCTGGTATGCACAGAGCTTTCTTTGTCCCTTTTTTTTTTGAAGAGGAGCACAAGAAGTGCTCTTTTTTTCTACAAGGCTAGTGACTCCCCAGATAACAACCGACCTGTTTAAACCCTACCTCTGCCTGTTGACTGATATGCCCATATGGCATGGGATACTTGTGAACACTGTTAATTCTCAGGATGGAGGATTGTCAGTAAAAGCTTATTACACCCTCTGTGAGGGGGTATTAAAGTCAGTTTTGTGTGGCAAAGACCTTTGGCTCACACGGGAGCAATGTATTCTGCTGGCACAACTGAAAGGGGTTGAGGTGGAGGAAGCCTAGAGGCTGATGGCTGAGAACCTGAGTTAACGTATGATGCGGGATAGGGGAATAAAGGGAAAGAGTTGCTGAAGGAAACTAGCACAAGAATAGGTGGTAGACTGGAGATGAAGGCCTTTTGGAAAAGTGGAGTCAAAGAAGCAGGAAGCTGAGGAAAGGAGTGGCTGAGATGACTGGAAGAGGGGAAAACCTTACACATAGTTTAGATCTGGTAAGTGAGGTAGGCCTGAAGGTGTTTCTGGGCAAGGCAGGATAGTGTAGGACACGATGACTTGCTGAGGCTACATTTCACATATTAGTTTAAACTTTCATTGGCACCAGTCATTGCTTTCTCTCTTTCTGTCTGTGTGTGTTCTAACAACCAAACCTGCAAGTCTCAGGAATCTAGTTTTGGCACTATCCAATAGTGGGTGGTGTGCATACCAACTGGTCAGTAAATACATACCTTTTTATTTCTCCCTCCTCCAGTCTGGAGGTAATTGGGTGAGCAGTGAGGCAACTGGGTTGCTTGATGCAGGCTGAACCCCTGTGCTTTGACTCAAACCAAGGCCCCCCCTCTACTTAGTCCAGGTGTATCCGCAGTGCTGGGCCTGCATGTTTGAAATACTTTCCCTGTTCCTTCCCTGTCGGCATTCCAGAGTCTCGTTTTTCAGACAGCTGATCACTGGGGGTCGCTTTCAAGATCTACTTTACTCCGTTGCTGGCTTATCCTGCTTTCTCTGTTAGTTCTTTCCTTTTCTTAAAGCCCATGGATCCTGCTTAACTGATGAGCACTGTGGGGGAGAGAGAAATGAGGGAGAAGAATTGGTGGTCACTCCATGCAACAAAGATCAGTATTGGAATAATAGTACTGTATATAATGCAGTGGTTCTCAATTTTTTCCAGCCCACAACCCATCTTCAGTGTAGAGTTTGGCAATCTTGGAAGTGTTGGCAGTGGTGTGATGACATCATCACATCACCGCCAACACTTCTGTGTTGCCAAGATCTCACATTTTTTAATGCCAAAAGCCAGCATCTGGAGCTTGTTCTTGATGACGAGTGTGTTTTTTGTCAGTGAGAACACAATGCGACTTGGTTGGAAGCGTTGATTGGGTCGTGACTCACAGTTTGAGGAACACTGATGTAATGGATAGAGCATTGCTGCACAGAAATTACAGAGCTCTAGGTACCATCACCCAAATTGGGGTGGAGTTGTGGCATTGGGAACCAATACCAGAGGCATAACTAGGGCAGAGTCTGAGAGGCATTTGCTCTCGGTACTACGCCAAGGAGGGTGCATGACTGCCTCCAGGCTCTGCCCTGGTTATGGAGGAGGCACTGGCAGCTTCTGCCCCCCCCCCATTCTTTTTCCTGTGGAGGCTCCCTTGGTGGAACCTCTATGGTTTCTCCCCTCGGGGAAGCCTCCACAGAACTAGGGGTGTGAAGCTGTTGTGGAGAACCTGGAAGCAGGGAGAACTTGGAAGTGACGTCAGTGACACAATGTCATGTGGCATGACAACTCTGCCCCAGGGTGCTGGGACAATGTGTTACGCTTTGTACTGTCATTCCGAGTTATTCCACCTACTCTTTGGTGTGAGCGAAAAAGTGCCTTGGCTGCCCTCCATGTGAGAGATGAAGGAGATTTCTCCTTCATCTGGGAGGAAACTGGAGGCCAGAATGTGATACTAGATCAGAAAGATCCACCTGAAATGTTGTGGTTCTTGAAAGATGGAACATTTCTTCAATTGTAAAAATTCCTATGGGGATTTAGAACGGCCTGCCCATGTAAACCGCCTTGAATAAAGTCTGAGGAGAAATCTGACGACCAAGTAAGGCGGTATATTATTATTATTATTATTATTATTATTATTATTATTATTAATCCCTGATGCCAACAGTGGCTTGCTGAAGGTTTCCATTGAACCTTCTCATTCAACATCCCTTCTTTCAGGGAAAAGAAAAATTCTGTCTTTACAATGAGAACTCCCCTGCTTATTTATCTCTCTCTTTCTCTTTTTAAAGGGGAGGAGATTGAGAGCGCCACAAAGAGGGAGGATAGGGTACAGTCTGTTCTTAGCAGGATCAGGCTTTTGTTGGTTCTGTGAAGGCAGTTTTCAGATCTCCTTATAGGTCTCCATACTGTGCTGTTGACAATAATCGGCCAATTCAGAGGGTGAAAGAAAAAGGCAGTTCTTGTGTCTGTGGATGTATAGAGGACAGGTCTTTTTCCTTCTAGTGCTACAGTGGCAATCATTTGGCCATTAAGGCATGAAAAATCAATTTCTGTGGTCAGAAATTGCTTGGGATATTCCAAGCAATTAGGACGTACCCCATCAGCACGAGCATTCCAGTAAAACATAGGACTATATTTAGCATTAGGTTAACGCTTCCAACACCCAAGAGGGTGCAATAATTGGGCATTCCTGCACTAAACAGGTAAGGCAGCTTATAAGGCGATCACATTTCCTTTGTTTGTCTATCCATTGCCTGGGCCAGCTTTCTTTCCTACTTCCTTGTGCATGATTCATGGATATTGGGAATCCCAGGAGCTGATGTCTGAGCTGGTACCAAAGTACAAAGAAATGTCATTAGAAATAACATATGCATCCGATTTCAAGAAATGCCCCAATCCTTGCTGAGCTCAATGCTCTTTAACTTTTTTTCCTCCCCTTTCTTGGCTAAAGAGATTTAAAATGCTATCTTGCACTTGGGTATGCTAATCTGGACTTAAATTTGAGCTTGGGGATGAGCCCTGGAACTTGTTTTCATTGCCAGGACTCTGTCCTGGAACTTAACACGCTATGGACGGAAGTGTTTTGAAGCATGTGCAGAGTATCTTTCTTTCTCCACTAATTGCAGCTAGTTCCCACAAGTTTGGGATTGCTGACTTTTTGGACCCTTGCAACGCCAAAGATCAACGCAAGAGGGGTGAGAAATAGACTTCTGTTAGACAGTGATGGGGGTGGGTGGTGAGCTCAGTTGGCATGTTGGTTCTTGGATGCCTTTAAGCCAGATATGTACAATGGCCCAGAGTGGAGATTCATATCCTCCTTGCCAGAAATGACCAGTCCAGTTCAAAGAAATCCTACTTTCGTAACCTGTGTTAGAAACTGAGAGTATTTTTACACTTTCAAAAGTCGCTTGGCCAAATCTTTCAAATGGGTGATAACTGAGGGTCAGTGTCTGGTGTAAAGAGACCATCTAGGATGGTGGTTGCTGTAGGGGCCCCAATTCAACTGCTCAAGCCCCACTGAAACCACATTCTCTGTCCTCACAAAGACCTTCTTTATATATCATTATCTACAGCCAAAAAGAAACCTACAATATAGCTGGTAAAGCTCCAATAGCTTCCACATTACACGTGGACAAATAAATAAAGCAACGCAGCAAAATCAACCTTTATATATTATCTTGGAATATATAAAACCTGCATTGGAATGCTATTCCCATTTGTTAAGGGTGGTTCTGTGTTGTGTAAAAGGTTCCTAATTTTCTGGGCGGTGCTGCAGAAGATGAATAGTTTCATACGTGCTTGTAAGTGGTTTTGAAATGGGGTTGCGTGGCCAAACTCGCAGGTGGTTTTGCAGCCATAGTTCAACTTTCCTGTGGTTTCTTTTTTCTTCTTCTTTTTGGTGTGCCACCTTTGAACAGATAGGCTTCAGATAACATCTTTAGTCCTCCACTCATCATTTTTTTCCAGAGAGTTGTATACATTGAGGCTTCCCCTCAATTTTAACCTGTCAGCCTTGTGCAGAAATGCTGAGCTCTGAGTAGCAGCCGCACCTGTTGGGCTCAGTAAAAAGGAATGAACAGTTCAGCCTTTTCCTGAAGTCATGGGAGGTGTATAAATGATGAAGGAAATGAGCTGCAGGGGCCAGGGAAGGCTGTCTTTTAGACACATTAACTCTGCCTGCTTTGGGCATTCAAGCCTATAATGCTCATAAGAAGGTGATCATCTCAGCAGTGGGTGTTTTCCCACAGTCCTTGAACCCATTCACCTTCTGCCCATGGCTTCTGTAATGATTTCGCAAATTGGGTGCTGTCCCCTGAGAGGCAACCTATCCATTGTATTAGTAAAGTATCATGCCCTAGCCTAGTGTGCTTGATTGTTCTTCTCCAAACAGTAGCTAGGGTGGTTCAGTCTTGATCAGAGCAATAGTTGAGGCAAAGGATTAAAGCCCCCTTCTCCAAATGCTGTAGTCTCTGTGTCCAGATTAGGGCCTCCCATGGCTGGAGAAGAAAAATGAAGCACATTGGAGGCAAGCCCAGGGGTGTCATACATAAGGCCTGGGACCTGGATGCAGGCCACAGAAGCTCTTTGTCTGGCCCTTGGCCTCTCCCAGCATCACCATCAGCTGCTCTCAGCTGCTGAGCTGTGTTGAGATGTTGCTACTGAAAGGGCAGCCAGCATGATAATTGGGCTCTCCCATATCTTGAAAATATGATCAAGATTTGCATATTTTCTCTTCTGTCATTTGCCACTAATGAGTTCCAAAGTGAGAAAAAAAAATAGTGTTCATTTTTGGTCATGACCTGCTTAGTGATATCACTTCCTGCTTAATGGTATCACTTCCAGCCCGCAGCAGGCATCATGAATGGAAACAAGTTTGACACCCGGATTTACACCATGTATACCTTGGCTCTCAAGCAGTTTGAAATTGAAGCAGTTTGAAATTGTCTTGGCTCCCAAAGGGTTTGCTGATCAGCAAATGGGTTTACTGGGCAGTTTTCTAAAGCAGCAGAATCTACCATGCTATCCTGGCACTGGTTAAACCTTCTCAAAGATATCAGCATACACTAATATGGTGACATTCCAATGAACAGAGAGAAAGTGCATGTGTACAAAGTACTTGTACATCCTCAAGTGCTTTATAATTACCTGTTTGGTACTACAAATCTGTATTACAAATAGAATGTGATTTTCCTCAAGGGTTCTACTCTGTCTTGGAATGTAAAAGAAGAGCCTCCCCACATGAGGTCGGAGAGCAAGCTTGGTTGGTCCATATGGAAAAATTCTTTTTAATATTCGCTCCTGACCGTTGGTGAAAATCCTGGTGATTGCTATGAACTGTGTGACCAGACCGCTCACCCAAGCAGCCTTTTGTCTGGTATCTTCTCTGTTTGGATCAGTTCCTTGTTTGTTTCTTGATCTTATTTCTTTCTCATTTGTGGGTCTGACCAACCATGGATTGAAAAATAACTTTAAAAAAATTCACATACCCAGCCATTCATGTACCCAGCAAGTGTAAGCAATTTCCATATGTCAAAGCAATTTCTGTATGTCAGTGTATGCAATGTTAGGCAATGTCTGCATTTGCGCAAACATTCTGTGAATTTATGCAATTTCCGCATATTAATGTGATTTTCTTACTGGGACTTGACCATCCACGGAATTTGTTATCTTTGTGGGTTTCCTGAACGGAACCCCCGCAGATAAGGATGGCTCACTGTAGCTCTAAAACTCTTTCTTGTTCCTAGGTGAGTGTGTATCCCCCCCTTTTTTTTGCCCCCTCCTTTTTGCAGTGTTAGTGGGAAGTTGAATTTCCAAACGGCTGTCAGCCGTAGCTTGTGCTGAGAACTGCAGTTCCTAGGAAAGAATACATTATAGCATATGCACCAATGTTGCACATCTTGATACACATCTTACAAAACAGACAAGCTTTGTCTTGACTTTGCTGAGAAAGTTTGTATGTACTGAGTGGATTCTGAATTGAGCCAAAGGGAATTGTCCATTATGGTGTCACCATAGAGGTGACATTCACTAGAACCCTTTTATACAACACAGTTACTTTGCCTACAGAGGGGTTGGGTTACTTTGCCTACAGGGGGGGGCAGAGGGGTTGGGTTATAATCTATCTATTGAAAGTGTCCCCATGCCTAGGCACAGGGCACAATTCATGGTAGGTGAGTACAGGAATTTCTTCTCCCATAACAGCTGGAGGAGTGTGTGATAACATAAAGCCAGGAAAAGCAAACAGTAAGTAAGGCACATCTGCTGAAGTAGAAGAAGTTTCCCAAATGCTTTAAATAAAGTGTTTCAAAATGGTCTTAAACTTCATGGACTTCAATGAAAAGTCTGATTCGCTATATTTGGATTGTGTGGAAGCATAGAAAGGTGCGCGGGGAATTTATATGACCCCATTGTGGGAGGAGTGAGACATCGGTGTGCAGTATACAGGGGGTTGGGGGCTTTTGGACTTGAAATGGGAAATTCAGAAGGTGGTGGGGATGGAAACTGGAAGCTGTCGGTTTGTGCATGGTGGTACAGCACAGAAGTTTGGCCTCCCCTGTCCAAGCCCCCAACTTCATAATGTGTGAATTAAGACAAGTGTTTATACCCACCCTGCCACTGTGAGTTGCCCGGTTGCAAATCATGTTCTGTGTGTACAGAATTTGTGTGTGGTTGTTGGATTTGAGGCATACTTCCCTAGTTAAACCCTGGGGAAATGCTCTCAAAAAGAAAGGAATAGAAGTTGGATTTAAAAAAACAAAGACTGAGAGAAAGCTGGGATTTGAACATTTCTGCGCTCTGTTTTGGCATTAGAGGAAGTTAGAGCACATCCATGCTGCTTCCTAAATTTGTTTGGTTTCATTCCCATTGTACTTGTTGGAGGTGGGTCAGTTTCAGATGAAAAGCACCTATAGGAAGAAGAATAGGAGCTACCTGAGAAGAACCAGGCAAAAATGATGGATAGATTTGTGACTGCGGAGGAAGAGAGAGCAAAGGGGGGCGGGAATGGTGAGTGAGATTGTCGGGCCTAATCCTTCCCAGAACACTGGACGGGATTAAGAACAGAAAAATGAGATTTTAATAGGATTTCCTGGCAAAATAAAACTTGGGTTGTAACATGAACTGGATCTCATTTTCCCTTTTATGGGAAAGTGTGTCTTTGGCCCACCTGAGGGGGGGGAATTCCTGGATGTGAAGCAGTCTTAGTGGAGGGGGGGAGGAAGAGATGAAAGAAAATGTCTGGCTAATTTTGAAGCATCTGAAAGTGATCAGCAAGTTACATCTTCAAGGAATTGGAGGATTCCCACAAGTTATTTTTGTTCTCACGTTGGGATGTATGTGGGATGGCATATGTGATTCCTTTGGCATTCACAATTGTTGCGTCTTTGTCCTTTGTGTCGGCAATATACCCTGGCAGCTCATGTGCCTCCACTGATGCAAGTTGTGTGGGCAGAGTGGCCCTGTGAGAAGAGATGGGCAAGGCTAATTGAATCAGGAGGTATGCTGAGTACCACACCTAAAGCATATTTGGGGCACAATACAATACACAATACAAGTACAAGGAGGATGGTACAGTTTTTGTTCGAAATAAACAGTACCTGCACATGCCCGATCTCGTCTGAGGAAGCTAAGCAGGGTCAGGCCTGGTTAGTACTTGAATGGGAGACCGCCTGGGATTACCGGGTGCTGTAGGCTTATACCATAGTCTTTCGAGACTGAAGGTTGCCAAACAGTACCAGAACCATAATTGGCTTTACCAGAACCGTAATCAGGTTTTAGTTCTTGGAGTAGCAGAATGGTCAAGATGGTGGCAGGCGACCCCCTCTTACGCAGCCTTTCTAGAGCCATATCGCATGCTGAGCTGAGCACATGGGATCTGTAGAACAAGTGCCAATGGTCAGGACTGGCTTTATGCCAGTTGAACCAATTGCTTCTAGTTGGGTCCTTTTCCTAAGGACCCCCCACACTAGGGTAATCTTGTATTGTTAAATACACACAACAACACATTGTAATGGACATTTGGAATTTTTTTTTTCCAAACAAAAAATAAAATTCACTGTCACTAAAACATGTGATCTTGTGACTTTACTTTTCAAAGGTAATCTGTGTATTTTGTTTGTTTATGTGTATGCAATTTTATATTACGTAACATGTGCTTTGGTCAATTAACTCACATGGATTTTTTTTAAGCACACATTTTGATTGCTCTCCATTCTAACATAGAGATAGAAAGTCTATCATAAATTTTATTTATGTCTCTAAGATTCTACAGATGGCGTTTGGCCTAGATGCCTTTTAAAGGGGATTGGACAGATTTTTGGGGGGAAATTCCATCACCTGTTGCAAACTATGTTGGGTATTTACAGTCTGAGATTAGCTGGTCACTCATCATGAGGGCCAGGGAGGAATATTCTTTTTCTGTCATCTGAATTGGCAATGGTTGGCAGTTTCTTTGCCTACCCCAAACTGGCAAGGGAGGGGCATGGATTGCTCTGTAGGTTTCACGTTTTAAAAATTGGTCACTTGTGTTTAATAAGGTGGCCCAAGTTAAACCCAAGCTGCAGTCTGGGGTCTTCATTGGGGAGGGGGATGCAAGGGTAAATACAATGCTAGTTGCAGGGGAGTGGCAATGAGATGCTAGTATCTTGGTGTCGTGTGTGCTCCCTGAGTCACCTAGTGGGCTGCTATGAGATTATTTATTTATTTTATTTGAAAAATGTATATCCCGCCTTTCCCATGCCGAAGCAAATGCCTAAGGTGGCTTACAAAGCTTCATAACAAAAGTATAATGTGTCAAAAACAATAAGTAAGGAAAAAAACACATCATAAACAAGGCATTAAAACATCAATTTTAACATTAAACTCTAAACAAACACATTTAAAGCAAGGCAAAGCAAAAACCCATCGCATATCATCAATTAATTAGGGGGGTAATAATTGATTAGTAATTAGGAGATACAGGAAGCTGGGCTAGATGGGACCTGGGCCTGATCCAGCTGCGCTCTTCTTGTGTTCTTATGTACAGACCTTGGCTGTGAATAGCAGGGGGAGAGTAACTGGCCCACCTCACCCCAGCAGTGTCTGTTCGAGTGGCTGTCTGCTGATGTGGCATCTTTTTAGATTGTGAGCCCTTTTGGGACAGGGAGCCATTAGTTATTTGATTTTACTCTGTAAACCGCTTTGTGAACTTTTAGTTGAAAACGGTATATAAATACTGTTAATGTTAATAACCTGGGGTCCCACAAAATGTTTTCAGTTGGTCCCTGCAACTCTTAAGGCTGTTCTTGTCAATGGAGTTGGGAGTTGGATGGTGAATTGCAATGAAGCATAGAAACAATGGCAAGCCAAGGTCCAGAACTAGATATAAGGTCCAATCAGGGCAGCAACTGAGGTTGCAATCAGGTAAGCCACCTGAATGAAGCAACCTGTATTTGGGAGAACCAGTCGGGAGAGCTGAGGTGAGGAGGTGGGTAATCTTTCTAAGGAGGAAGCAGTAGAAGCTGGTGGGAAGCCAGGAATGCAAGCTGGGAAAAACAGAGCATGTGCTCAAGGCCAGAGGAACTATGGTTCAGATTCACACCCATCTGGAGTTAAGCCAGTCAGGTCAGGCAGAAAAACCAACGAGCTGTTTGCAGGATAGAGCTGCCCTGGGACCCTGAAGAGCTGAACTGCTGTTGCTCTGCAGGCTTTTAAAGTATCGGTATGTTTGGAGTGGCTGCCAATTAAAAATAAAGCCCTCTAAAAAGGTAACGGTTACAATTGGCTGCTTTGAGATCAGTCAAGATGAAAGGGGATGTGTAAATGATAAATAATGGACAGCCCAATCCTAAACTGCACTCGCGCATTGGAACTGCATGCCCACGTTGCAGCCAGTGCTGCTCAGGAAGTGGCTGGATGTCTCCTCGGAGTAAGGGGATAGATTTCCCCTTACCCCAAGTAATGCGGCAGCCATTCCTGTGGGGCTTCTCAGATCAGCACCAGCTATAGCGCTGGCACAAATGCTGGAAGCCCCGTGTAGGGCTGCCTAGCCTGGGAAGGTGGTTTGGATGTGCTGATCCTGCTCCCCCCGACCTGATCCTCACCTTGTTCTGCCCTACTCTGCCCAGAAATGCCTGTCTCTGCCTCCAAAACATTTTCCGCCACCCTCTCCCAACTGCCATGCCGCCTGGCTCCACCTTACCTCTGCCAGCTGGTGTTGGGATGGGATGTGGTGCTGTCAGGTAGCTGCAGGTCATTTGGCTGGCGCTGCTGGCTCACAACTAGCCGCAAGCATGCCTTATCGCACACTTGCAGCACTCTGAGCTGGCGCGGGGATGCATGCACTGGCTTAGAGCTCAGTTAGGATTGCATTCTATGTAGCATAAAAGAGAACCACAGCTTAAAAGACTAAAACACCACCAGCAAGCTTTAGGCTGGCTGGCTCACTGCAGGACTGGCTCACCACAGGGACTCCTGCACACAGACTAAGGGGTTCCTTGTTCAAAACCTTACACCTGGGCAGTGTCATCCTTATTTGCTCCATGAAGCCTATCCATACTCATGCCTTTGGAACAACTTCTTTCCCCACTTAGCCTCTGGCCTGTAGAAAGAGGAGGTGATTGGAGAGGCAGTGGCAGAAGCTTGCGCAGTCCAGCTGGGTGAAGCAAGAGATCCTTTCCACCATATTTGGTGAAAAGACTAAAGCCAGTTCTGGGGGGGGGGGGATTTGACTTTGGGAGAACAATTTTCAAATCCCACTACCTTCCTGGACCCGTTGTGTAGCTTTGGACCTGATATGCTCTCTTCAGTCTGGGCTCTCCCCTCTTGTCAATGGACTTGCAGCAGTCCATATGCTAAGGACAGACCACAAATAAAGTTGTGAGGGATAAAGACTGCTAAAATGTTCCTAAGTGCATGATGATAGAAATAGATACTGATGGAGGCAAAGGAAACTGTTGTACTTGAGAGGAACTCACGGGTTCCCTCCCTGTTATTGGGGTCCCTTATCTTCCTCCAAAAGACCCTAGCTTCAATTTATGCGAGAGCCATCAATTGTTGACATTTCATTTTTGGATCATTTCACCGCCTTTTATTTTCTCTTCTCTTCCTTGCCTCCTGGCTGATTCAGAGTGTGACATAACCCCCTTTACTCCCGTGCCAGGAGGTTAGTGTGTGTCATTCTGATGTTGCCAGCTGCAGATGTGAGAACAGGATGTGTACTTGGAGGGGGGCTTGCTGTGAGGGTTGCCTAGGTCTGGGGTAGCGCAGTGGGCAGCAGACGCAGCAACAGTAAACAGAGTAATGCCATAACAGCTGGTCCCTCGGGATGGGATTTGTCTTTTGTTGACTCTGAGTAGAAAGTGAGCAACCCTGGCTCCCCCCAGTGGAGATTTTTTTTTTTTTAATGCTTGAGGAATTTTTGAAAGCATTTTGAAAGCATTTTCAGAAATCGTGATTTTCTGAAAAATCCAAAAATAATCTTCAGGCGAATGTTTGCTGAAGTTGGAAAAAGCCCTATTGTAAACTTAGGTGAAAATCCACTGAATAGTAGTGTTCTAAAATTTGGGGAAGGGCCTGTTATTCCCTTCCCACTCAAAACTGTAGTGTGAGAATTTTTCCATTAAGTCAGTGGATTGTGAAGTGGCATGTTTGCTCTGAACTTGGTTCTAGGATCTATATATGTACAAGGTTGCTGCTTATTCCTAGTTCAACACAGAATTGCATGAGTAGCCTGCAAGTTACAGAGGTCAAATAAGAAGCTAGGAATCCAGAACCAACTTCGATCTTGTACAGGTCAGCCCTCGGTATCCTTGGGGGTTCTGTTCCCCGAACCCCTATGGATACTGAAACCTGTGGGTAAGTGACAACCCAGTCCTAACCAGCGCTGGAACAGGCAGGCCAAGCGGACCAAGTGGCCAAGTGGACCAAGTGCCAAAGGTTTAAGGTTTGATGGGCAGGGTTTGGCAGGTATTGAGAGGCAAGTGCCACCGAGGAATTACAACATGGGATTATATTCCAAATTTGAGGTAGCCCCTCTGTACCCCAGCTAGACAGGCCATAAATTGTTGAGAAGCAATGCCTTCCCTCTTTTAAGCCCTGAAGCTGCATTCCCTGCATCTGATGGGAATGGGAGAGTCATACAGGAGCACATCAGCCCCTACGATGCTACTTTGAAGCTGTCTTTAAAAGAAAAAGAGTGAATTGCTTCCATTCTTGCCATACCTCTTGTGTTTTTGTTAGTGGTGGCTGGGTTCCTTGATGTTAGGGTGTCAAGCAACCTTTGATGGAATCCCATCTATTCATTTATGGAAGAGGAAGCACAGAAGTGCGCTGGGCACACTTTTGGGGGTTGGTGGCCAAGCCTGGTGAAGAGGGCGATGCCTGCAGTCTGCATAACCCTTCCTCTTTATTTTACAGCTGCAATTTGTGGTTTGGTTTGTTGATCACACTCAGGCATGTTGGAATAGCTTCTATCAAGATAGATACTTAAAGCAGCAATGTTTTGGAGAGGGCTCCATAAGATGGTCTGTTGAAAGCAGGTCCTGAGCTTTTTCCAGAGCTTTGGCCTCATTCACCTCTCCAGGTTAGGAACTGCTGCAGATACAAGTGGAAGTGTAGAATTGTGCCTTTACACCAGGTTTCCCTTTGGGATGGTTTTGTTGAAGGATTTTTACAGCTGTACTTTGAGTTTTGTCACCTTGCTTTCCTCGCTTTCTTCTTTTGTCCTTGCCGAGCACTCAGAAGGAACTGTTGCTTAAAGTGGCAGGACATTGTTTTAACATGGCAGCAACTGTTACCCTGCACATGCCCGATCTCGTCTGATCTCGGAAGCTAAGCAGGGTCAGGCCTGGTTAGTACTTGGATGGGAGACCGCCTGGAAATACCGGGTGCTGTAGGCTTATACCATAGTCTTTCGAGACTGAAGGTTGCCAACCATTGTTTTAACATTGTCAAGCACCTGGAAGCAGCCGGTGCAGAACTTGGCTTGGGAAGCAAAGCCTCCCTCCCACAAGTGGAACAGGGACCTGGGCTTAGCCATTCCCCATCTGGCATCCTCCTCATGGGCTGCTTCTGGGTGCTTGGCAATGTTAAACAAGGCCCAGCCCATTTATACAACTTCTGGCCCCTTTAAACAAAAAGGTTGCCTAACCAGATAAATGTGCAAAGTAAGCCTGTACTTACTTACCAATGGTTATATTTGCACACAGGGAGTAATTCCTTTGCAGGTCAGGTTGGTTGTAGCAAATGGGAGCAATTTTCATCTGAGGCTTGTGGCCTGACTCTCTCAGTTGGGTCATCTGGAACTATGCTGGCAACTTTCTGTTCTTCAACTGCTATCTGTCAGCACCACATTGAGGTATATGGGGAACTGTACCTGTATCCAGTCTTAAGGCTGTGTTCGGAGTCAGGGTTCCTACTCTCTCTCTCACTCTCTGCATTTTTTTTTTCTAGAAAAATGCAATAACTGTCCCCTCCAAAATATGTGCTTTCTCAGGGGGAGGCATCTGAATCCCCTACAACAGTGGTTCCCAACTTCTTTTCACTTGCGTGCCCTTGGCAGCCCATTTCCATAAATTGTACCCCTTCATATTAGCAAAATGTTTCTAATTAATATAGTTGCTATTATTCCGAATCCCCTGGGGGCTGGGGATAAGAATAGGCCCTCAGTTTGGCTGTACTTGTCGTAAGAGGCGACTAAACAGCTACCAGGTAGATGGGACTCGTCAGCCTGGGAAGGCAGCTCATCTGAGAGAAGGAAAACTCTGATCCCTAACCTCCACTGCCTTGTGGCTACATCCAGTTATGGAAAAGGCTTCAGGAGTCAACCTCGAGGGAAAATCCGGAGCCGGAGTCCCTGAGGCAGTTCATGGCTGAACACAGTCACGTTCTGGCAACTCCTGTGACGCCGCTGGAACCAACCGTATTGGCCTCTGCCTTTCCATTGGACCATTTCAGCGACGTGGAGAGGGGGAATTTGCTGCGTGGGTAACAGCCTATCCTCCATACCTACTTTACCCAGGCTTCGCGCACTGGAGAGGACACTCTGTTCCAGAGCCACCATTCAGAGCGTGACACCATGGTCTTCCGAGACTGAAGGATGCCAGGGGAGAGTTATTATTCCGAATTTATATGTTTTCAGCTACTGATCTATAACTGAAATACACAATTTGATGACCAAAAAGGAGCAGTTGGTGGGACTTTTGCAGCCAGCTAGCTGCCTCCCTTCCTGCCTTGCCAGTCCCTCATGGCATTCTAGTACAGACCTGCCTTTTTCTGCCATTATGCAGTTCTTTTTCTAGTACCCCTGAAGGTCCTGGCAAGTACCCCTGGGGGGTATATGTACCCCCCCGGTTGTACCCTACAGTAAATGATCACCTACCATGTGCTTGCTGCATTAACATTCATAAGTTTTTTCTTAGTGGTTTCTTTTTTGGTGCTTTTCAAAGGTTTGTAGCTTTGCTGTCAGCAGAGGGCTCTGTAGTCCATTGGGAAACCCTTTCGGGGAATGGGGTGTGTGTGTGTATGTGTGTGTTTGTGTGTCATAGAGTGGCCTGATGATGGTGATGCATTCTGGGAAATTTCTGCCTTCTTTCTCTCAGCATGACTGTCTATTTAGGGCGCTCCTGTGCAAAACTCCCAAGTATGTTGGAAGGAGTCCAGCTGCTCCGGCGTTCCTGCGTGTAGAATTTGCCCTGATGAACACTGCCTGACCTTTTTCCTGTTTCAAGCTGTTAAGAACTTATTTTGTAGTTGGCGAGAGCCCCCAGTTTTTCAGGTTCAACCTTTGCTTGCTCCTTTATTTAGAGGGAGGAGGAGTGCCGGAGAGGGGATTCCAGAAGAATCCAAGAACCTATAATTTAAATTGTCGATTATTCATCCACGTCACCAAAAAGATGGAAGGCGGCATTTTGCACACATCTGAGCAAAGCCAAAAAGGGTTTCGTCTTTCTGTACCATCATTTTCAGCCTTCTAACTTGTCCAGATTTTGAAATAGAGGGTCAGCAAAATCTCTGGCATGTTTCTTCTTCCTTTTCACATGCCCTTTCAGAGATTAACTCTAACATGAAACATGAGACGAGGAATTTTTCTTCTTAAAAGAAAAGGAAGCGAGGAAATGAATGCATTACTTGAAATAAGGAGCCCACTTTTACATGCGTAGTATTCCTTTTGCCCCAGAAGCCGCTCTTTCTTGTAGATGAAGTGGGGAGCGAGTTGCAGTTAGTTGGTGTTTGCACATGCACATGCTTGCAAAGGCACTTTGCACATGCTTGGAAAACATTGTTTTCTTCATTTCTGCTTCCCATGTTCTGGGGTTGAACCCCTTCAGCATTGAAAGCAAGGGTTTTGGCTCAGAATTAAGCCCATCTCTTTAGCTTCTGTCTCACATACCTTCTGTCTCCTGGAGTTCCTCTGTTTTAGCAGAAACCTAAAGGGTGGAAAGAATCCAAGAACCCTTTTTTTTTTTTTTAAAATGCACCAAATAGCACAAAATGTTTTGTTCTGCCCTGTTGCCAGTGAGTACCTGCTGTGCCACCCTAGGCTTATTGAAGGTGACGAGTTTCTGTCCCTTTGGCAAGCTCTTGCTGTTTTACAGAAATAGAGATCTCCACTCCTATGCGGTGGTAAGGTCGAGGTCTGGTTGGTACTGATTCTGTTTTTGCCATGTAGTGTGGCCCTGTGACACTAGTACAACAGCTTGTAACGAAGTGAAGCTTGTAGTTTGGCTTTCTGCTGTAACTTTGAATGGCAAAAACGGTGATCTGCTGAAAATATGGTTGTCTGGGTGAGCCCTTGGCCATAGTGATCTTTTACAGCCTCTTAAATCAAAGCAATCTCCTTGTGCTGTGGTATGCTAAAAGGAGTCTCTGTCAAGCCTAGATATGACTGTGATATATCTCCTCCACCAAGGGCGAGGCTCACTATTTTGGGGGTTGGTGAAACTCCTAGACCAGTGATTTTCAACCATGGTGCTGTGGCACATTGGTGTGTCACGAATGATTTGCTGGTGTGCCGTGGGAGTTAGGGTCATTGAGGGATATGAGCCCCTCACTGACAGTGTGGTGTTCCATGTCAATTGTAAAAAAAAAACGAACTGATAGTGTGCCCTGACAATTTTAGTGTCTTGTCAGTGAGCTGTGAGATGAAAAACATTGAAAATGATTGTTCTAGACTATCATGTCCTTTTGTCCTGGAGTGTATTCTTTCTCTGTCCTGCTTAGCTGTGGAATAAGTGATTTCCACATCACCAACAAGCCCATCATAGGAGGTGGGTGGGTGATGGAACCTAGGCTGCTGGATGGTGCATGTTTTTCAGTGTCTACTGGAAATAAAATCCAAATTGTCAATACAATGGGCTTGTGACAGAACGCAAACAGAGGACCCATTCCCAAGCAAAGCTACAAATGCTTATTTTGTTTGTAATTTTTTTTGCTGTGAACTGTATTATATTCTATATTTCCTTCTGATCCTTTCACCAAGGAATTCAGGATGGCATGCATAATCTTTACCCTTTTAATCCTTACATCAACCTTGTGGTGTGTGCTAGCTGAGTGTCAACTGGATATGGGTTTAAATGTGTTAGCTGGGATGTGTACATGTACCATGATCTGAACTGAGACCACCATGGTACTGATTCAGCTTGTGCTGCTATTGCTGAAAGTCATCCAGTGGGCTTTGTGGCTGAGCCAGGCTTGGTCTTAAATCCCCCTGGATTAATTTAATATAGGAAATAGGAGAGGGCCGTTTATTTGTTTGATTTATATTACGCTCTATCTGATGGATTCAAAGCAGCTTGCAGCTGGTTTGGTTTGGTTTTTTATCCATGTTTGTACTTCTGTCCTCAAAGGGCTGACAAAGTAAAACATAAATAAATGACATAAAAGTAGTTTGAACACATGCTTGGATGCAAACATGAAAAATTCAGCCCTGCAGTTGCATGTCAGCTCTCCCAGAATCCTTATTTGAACATGCATAATCCAAAATGGGTTATTGGCCTGGCCTCAAACTACAATGGGATTTTGTGTTTGCCAGAACCCACAAGAGATTGGATCAGTGAGCGTGTTGCAGCTGTTCTACACTATGCGTTTGCATGCGTCATTGAGGATGTACAGAAGGCCCCTTTATTTGTCCCTGTTCTAAATGTGTTTGTTTTGAATTTTCCTACACATTATTATTTGTGCACTGTGTTTTTTGTTTTTTTGTTTGCAATGCAGGTGTTTCTATAATGATCGCACCTTTGTTGGTTCTTGTTCTTTGGGGAAAACTTTTATACAGTAGCCTTCTGCATTGAGTTCACCTTTCTCCTTCCAAATCATTGATTTGAGTGCAACCAGGTTCTGCCACAGCGCATAGTAAGCATGTTTAACTGCAAATGCTTAGCATCGGACCCTGTGCCATATAGGCGAAACAGAACTCCTGAGTTTTCAATTGGGGCTGGGTGAGTCCACTTTAAAAAGCAAAAAGTCTCATTGGACGGTTGGGGAAACAAGGGCCTTTCTCCCTCATCACATACCTCTTTGCTCAGCCCTCTTGTGTCAGCGCTGACAGCTGTGCAGAGGCAAAAGCCTTGCCTTGTTCCTCAGGCTCCACAACTCTGGCTTGTTGAGACATGTCAGGCAGAGAGAATGGGGGTGAATCTGAGCAGGGCACACACAGCTGTGGTTTTTGCATAATGCCCGAATCAGGCGGGCAAAGGCCAGAGGTACATGGAAGGCTGTCAGTGGTTCATTTCTGTGGTAGCAGTGAAGGGCAGGGGAACCAGGGAGGCCCGTGAGGTGCATTTAGAGTTTATGGCAGCAGGTTGACCATGTTCAGCTTTTCTGAGGAAAGTCACATTGACGAACCTCTGCTTGGTTTTGTGAAGACAACGTTGCATGTTACTTCATGACACAAATGTGTTTGTCATTGCTCAAGCCTCACTGAGGTGGTGGACCAGAGACTAGATCGGACTGCTTCAAACAGCAGGTGAGGACTAAAATGGCTGAATGCTCTTCCATGCGTATGTTCTCCTCGCAAATAGAAAACGAGCATGTCAGGGAGGAGTGTCATAGCCTAGTCTTCTCTGTGCTGCGCTAGTTTTCTCAGTAGAGGGAATTCCGTTTTTGTGAACACTCACAGGCAGTCTGAAGTGGTGCAGCACAGGGTATAGGTTTGCGACCTGCCTAAGCGGCAAACCGAATGTGAGTGCAATCCTAAGCACTTGTTGGGCTGGCGCAAGTCCCTTAAAGCACATTTGCGTCTCCGTGGGAGTAAGCTGCACCAGTGCACAGAGGTGTACCGGCCTGCAGAGGCCAAATCCAGCCTCCATGGAGGCAAGGAGAGGTAAGTCCGTGCCGCCCGAGCTTGGCCAGCGCAGGGGTCTGGGGGGGGGAGGCAGAGGGTGGGGAGGAGGCAGGTGTTTTGGGGTGGGCTTGTGGGCGGGCAGGCAGGCAGGGAACATGAGGTGGGGCCAGGAACTGGCAGTTATGCCGGATCCTGGCCCACATTCCCAGGCAGCGCGGAGCAGCTCCTGGCTTCTCCGTTCTGCTTGGATCTGTGCCATGTCATCAGGTAGCACATATCCGAGTAGACCCATTGGGGACACTGTGGCTCTCCCCAGACACTCCAGGGTGTCTCCCCAGGGGACACAGGGCTCTCCCCACTGCCGCTGGCTGAGCTACACTCGGTCCCAAACTTGTGCCTGGATACAGCTCAGGCCCACTGGCGAGCCTGTTCCAGTGCAAGTTAGGATTGTATAGTGTGGCAATCACACAGTACACACAAATGTGCTTGAGGGTTTAAAAAAAATTAAAAAGGAACCAAGGAAAAAAGAGCTGCTTAATCAATTTTTGCCCAGCTTACAGGTATACACATTTGATCCCTGTTGTGTATATGCGACATTGGGCAGAAATATCTTAATTCTTCTCCCTCCAGGCTTTGTTTTTTTTTTTTTGTTCCAAAGCCCCTTCCCAACTTTTTTTTTCAGTCATGGGGGAAAGATAGGTGACATTCCCTTGCAGATGCAAAAGCACCTGGTGGGATTTTAAGCAGAAAAATGCCAAGAAGGGAAAGGGTTAAGCAGCCCTTTTGACAAATATTCTGCAGGTTCCCTCAGGAGCAGCCAGGGAAAACTGTAGAAGAGCACTGAGCTACTTGCTGTCTTTCTCCTATATCTGTGGTTATCTTAAGGGAAGGCTGTCTTCCCTTAACAGCTAATTTTTTTTGTGCTCCTCTCCCTCTAAGCCAGTGGTATTCAAACTGGGGTGTCGCGACGCCCCAGCCTGTGGGTCCTGGCCTCTGCCCCCTTAAGGGGCGGGGGCAGCCATGAGACAGGGTGAAGGCAGCAGCGCGATCGACAGGATCGACAGCTCAGGGGGGCTGCAGGGGGTTGGGTGCACTTGCCCAAGCCTCCTGCAATCTCCCAGGGGTGTGGGATCCCTGCGCAACCTTCGGCAGGGCTCCCCAGGTCAGGGAAAGGGAGAGTGGGGCCATCTGCTCTGCCTCTGCAAAAGCGGAAGCAGAGCGTGATCGCCCCATTCTCCCTTTCCCTGACCTGGGGTGCCCTGCAGGCGATTGCGCAGGGCTCCCTGCAGACAGAGACGGCTGCTGCAGGGACTGGAGGGTGCATCCCTGTCCCTGCAGCCCCCTGAATGACGCAATCCTGGGGATCGCGTCACTGCCTTCTCTCTGCCCCTGCTGCCTCCCCCGCTGCCCCCGCAAAGACTTACTGTGGGTTTCAAACTACACCCACACCATGGCTTCCTCATGAGGAAGCTGCTTGAAGCATTCACTAATGAGGCTATACTATATCTCCAAAACCAGACGTGATAGGGCAAAACGGATGCCATTTTTGGAATCGGCACCCTAAATTCTTATCAAATCACCATAAAGTTTGGGAAAAACTTTTCTGACCCTCCATTTTGTAGTTCTGTGTTATTGACAGATTTCTTTTTGTTCTTAATCATCTGAATAACCCATAATGTGTGAATTTTACGAAAAGGAGCTAGTTGGTTCTCAGTATCACTGGCAGGTGCTTTTGAGTTTCTTTTGTGTCTACAATGATAGCATCAGAATAAAGGTGCTGTCACATTTTTCAGAGTTTCCAGTTCTAATGGAGAGAAGATTACTGCGCTGGAAATATAGTTCTTTGGGCTTCCAGGCTATAGAAAGGATGTGGCCAGTGTGTTCTGGCAAGAAATTTTAGGGAGAATCACAGCAGAGGAAAACTCTGAGATGCAACTCTATTGAACTTCAGCCTCCTTGTACTGTATGTAGTCTAAACAAAGGGGTGGAGGCAGATTGGAGATAGGGTAGTTCCTTCTAAACAATCTCGTGCAAGTATGACCTTAAATGAAATTACCCATTCTTATTCTCATGAGTATCACCGTAATTCCTGCTGTTGCCAGAATCCAACAATTATTTAATTCTAACAGGGGGTGCTGCTAGGTTGTCATAAATTTTCTCAGGTGCCACTAAAATTTTGCCTGGAGTGAAATCTGAAGTCAATTTGAAAGATTCAAGTAATTTTGAGGGAATCCAGAACTGCTTCAAAAAGAAATGTTCAGTGTATATGGTACTGATGTGTGCACCTGTAGGAGATCAGGGGTGTTTACTTACTGCACTGCGCACGGGTTATTTATTCCACACTTTGAGTCTCTGCAGTGCTCAGTGAGATGGGGGATATCCCAGAGGTGTCTCTTGCTTTGCTTTCTGGAGAGTTAGTAGACAGAGGCATTCTGGGGAGTGGGGGAGCAGGTCCTACTCTGCTAATAGTATTAAGGAGAGAGAATCCACATGGAATTGTCAAGGAAAGGTAGCAAAGGCAGAGGACTGTGGGGAGGGGGAAATATCCTGTTCCCTCCTGTAGTCAAGCTATTTGTGTTGGTGGTTTTGGAATTCGGCTCAGGGTAAGCTTCTTCTTCATCACCTTTCAATCATGCTTCAGTCTCTCCTTTCCACACCCGACTCTGAGACCCTTGATAGGGTCGCTTCCTTTTTATGTGGGGTAATTGCCAGGCAGAGCTCTGGAACTCTGGGCAGTATGTGAGGAAAAGACTGATATATATGTTGTGTTGTCTTTGTATATTTTTGTTTTGTTTTGTTCTTTCTCTGTATTTTATGCCAATAAAGGTCTTACTGAACTGAACTTCATCACCTTGTCCTTTCCATGGTTGCTTCAATGGTGAAGGGAGGGCTTGGCCAAGGGGCCCTTTCTGACCGCCAGCTCAATTTCTCTGCCCTCCCTGAGAGTTTGAGAACCACTGCCCTAAGCTGGTAGAGAGGGTGTTGCGTTTGAAGGCAGGGTGCATCCCAAGGCCAGTCCCTTCTTTTCTTTCATATCAGCTTCAGCAGCAAAGTATAGGGCCACCCCTACATCGATCTGCATCCACATTTCCACCCCAGCAAATGAGGACCTCTACACTGTCCTCCAGATGACCTGAGGTTTTGCATGGAGGCAGGCAGGGGGTTCTGACGCTCTCCTACATTTCTGTGAGCAAAGTGGTGGAGACTTTCTTACCCTGCCTTCCTTTCCAATTTGGCACACTTAAAGTTACATTATTGACATCTGTTTTACAACTAGATAAGCAAAATATTTTATATAGTATTTGAGGGTATTCAAAGTGTTTCATATATGTCAATAATCAATGCAAGTAGCCGGTCATGCAGTTTGGTGTTGTCCCCAGGTTGCATTTGGAGGGCTGAAGTGGAAAGAATAACGACTTGCCCAAGGCCATCTAATGAATTCATTAATGATGTGAGATTTGAAATTTGTGACTTGTATCACAAGTCTGCAATCCTAACTACACTTTCCTGAGAGTAAGCCCCTTTGAACAAAATAGGGCTTACTTCTAAGTAGACCTGGTAAGGATTGTGCCCTTAGCTACTGTTCTCAACACATCACTCATGGCCCAATACTGTCCCTATCGGTGGAGCATGCTCTGTTGCTAATGTGCCATAAAGTACGTGGTGACCATGTAGAAGTTGGGGCATGGTGGCATCCATCCCCCTTCCCATTCCTGATCTGCTGACACAAAGCAGTGCGGACTTGCGCCAGCGATTTAGCAGGCGCAAGTCTGAGTTGCCCTATTGCAGCAGCTGGGGCTTACCCTGGAGGAAGGAGACGAATGTCTCCTTAACCCAAGTATCCTGCCAGCATGCAAACTTTTCCATAGGATGGCCCTGCTGCATCCGTGGGAGGCGGGGCAGGGAGGTTGGATAGGATTGGTCTACTGGTATTCATATGAACAAATGGTTAAGGAGTAGTTACAGTCAAGCTCTTTCACTTTAATTCTTCTCTGAGGGCTTGACCCAGGAACTCAAAAGGCAGCCATAATGCTCCCTTGATTTGAACTGGAGGGAAAAGGCCTGACATTGACAGCCTTTATCCAAATTGCCTCCCTTGTGCTGCTGTTAACTATGGGTCTAGCCCTACACCATGCCTCAGATCCAAACCCCCCCTTTCTTGGAAGCTGTTTTTTTTTTTTTGAGAAAGCAAGATAGTCATTGGGAGCTCAGATTTCGCACATCATATCTAGTTCAGAGCCTCTCCACACATGACATATTTTAAGCAAACATTTGATAATGTACATAGTGAACGCATCATATATAGGAACCTTGACTGATTGACCAGATGGCAGACCTGAATTTACCTTTCCTTAATGTGAAATGGCTCTTTTTGTGACTGTGCAGATGTGAAGGCTTTGCCCAACTCAGAAGGCTTTGCTCAAACTCAGGCTTTGTGTGAACATGAACGATATAATCCATGTAATCTTAGCCTGGAGTTGGGTGGGGGACCCTGTTCCATACCTGGCAAATTTTGTTAGGAAAGATTTTTTTTGGCATTTTAAAGACTGGATACATGAAAGATACTTGGAGGTTGGAAGAAAAAAGCCCCGCAGCAGGGGAATCGGGGTCAGGCAGGGGAGAAAGAGATGGGATGCATGGTGCGTGCTTCCAGACGCCTTGGCTCTCCGAGGATAGGGGTTGCTATCCCAAAAATCCGTGGTATTTCTCCTTATGCATTCATATATTCTTTTTTCACATGCTTCTCCCAGGGCCCTAGAATGGCCGGAATGCTTCTTTGTACCTCCCTTCAACAGCACCCTGTGGTTAGAGGAAGCAGGGCAGCTGTGTAAGGAGAGGAATGAAGCATTTAACAGCATTCATGTTCCAATATAAATATTCAGCCAGCATGGGTGATTTTAAGTTGTGTATTTAGGGGTTCCCCCTCTTCCCTTGTAGAACTGAGAGCGGCAAATACATATTTTACACTTTATTTCAGTCACTAAACCTAATGTTCCCTGATGAATACCACCCATATATATATATTTTTTGGAAGCAGATTAGCAATGCAGCAAAACAGATTATATGGTGGGGCTGTTTCTCCCATGTAATTTTAAACATACTGCATTGAAGTTTCATTTGTTTCTCCGTTTATTTTTTATATCTTTCTTATTTAAAAAATGGTTCGTTAGCTCTTGGGTTTGGGGTGGTAATTTCTTATTGACAACACAAGGCACTAGCCAGCCAGTACCATGCACAGCCAGCTTTTATTTCAAAACTGCAGAACCATTTATTTCAGAGATGATTTGGAAGAGGAAAGGTATGTTTGGACTGAATGCAGGCAGGACACGTCCGGAGCAGCCTTGCTACTCAAAAAATGTTGAGCCTCTTTTCACCCTCAGTATCTGGTGGCATAAACAGTATCTCTTCTGTTTATGCTAAGAGGGTGATTCTCTTCCTGATTGCCGAGCTCAGATGTTCCAAGACAGAGTCCTTGAGTGTGAAATAGGCTCTGATGCTAACCTTGATTTTGCCCTAGATCAAATTAAGACCTACTGGTGAATAAAACTTTCTTCCTTCTCTTGTTGTTCCAGCTAGTAAAGCCTCTCCTTTTCAAGTTGGAGGGAGAGTTGCACAAGCTGGATTTGTGTTGGACTCGGACCACACCCCATGCATTTGTGTCCTTTTCCTCCCCATTTCCATCCCCCCCCTCCAAAGCACACAGCCGGCAAGTTCCAGCTCATTAACCAAGGTTGCTTCCATAGAATTGCACCCATTTGTAGCACTGCAATTTCATTATTAAGTCTTCTATTAGCATTCCCCAAGGGTACCAATATTGCAGGAGATGGTGGTGGATGTGGTGAATGGGTTAATATATTTCTGGATCCTTCCCCCCCCCCCAGCAATTAGGACATTCCTGATAATCACTAATGTGGTCTGTTGGCTCAGGATATTGGAATAAAGATTGCAGGATGTAACGGGGAGTGACCGTCATGTCTGGTGTCCTGCCTTTTTATGCCCAAATCCTCATCAAAAAGTGAAACAGTCCCTATTGCCCCTCCTGCTGTTACAGTGTGTCTTTTTTCCTTTTCTGCACCTGTCTAGCTTTGGTATTGCCATATGTGTCTTGCGATGGGCACAAAGGAACACAGGAAATCCCTTCTTCTACGATCCTCTTAAAACACTGAACTGGGGAATCAAACTGTTTCCCCCCCCCCTCTCTCGCCATCCCCATTTTGCTTTCTTTATCTTGCCATCATCACTTATTTGAATGATTACCTATGGTCATCCCTAAACTAACTCTGGATTTTAAAAATTTACTCCATTTTGTATCAAAAACCATTTTATTAAAATTTTTCCCCCAGAAATATACACCGTAAATACTGCTATAAACCTGAGCTTCAGGGAGGTCACCGCAGCTTAAGAACACAACCATGTTAAAAGTTGGCTAATCAGCTGGAAATTATTGTCCGCTTAAAATATCCCATGAAAATTCTCAAGCCGGCAGCTCTGAGCACTAGAATCCCTGGCTCTCTTCTAGCTTAATGGCAGCCAAAATAGAAAGTCCAGTGATGAAGACTTCTGAAAGAGCTGGGGCTCGGGTGGTGGAGAGTCCCTGTAAAGATAGAGTTCCACACTAGCAGCAGGGGTGCTGGTAACAGCTTTGTGGCTGCTAAAAAAAACAACCACAGTGCAGGTGATCCTTAAGGTGGGGAGTAATGTATAATTGCCTCTTTTGTGTGTATTCAAGTAAGCCTGACCTTGTACAAATGCATCCACTGCTCTTTCCGTCTGAATGGATCATGACGGAAGGGTCTATTCATTGTAGATAGTTTACCTATGTGTGCCCTTGCAGCATGTAATATTGTGCGCATTAGGAAGGGTGTAGGAGCCCAAGTCTTGCTTCCATGCCTGGCAGCAATGCAACCTACAGACCTAGGCGGTGTGAGGTCTGCTCCTGCCTTCTGTGTGCTGTCTTCCTCAGAAAGCAGACCATAGGAGCTGTTTCTGATGGACCAGATTAAATAAAAGTAGCTTTGGAAAGAGCCAAGTAATAGATCTGCTGCAGTTCCTTCCACCAAAGATCTCACTATCCTGATTTTCCTGGGTTCCATGTCGCCGCTCTTACATCCGTCTGTTTCCACAACACATGCTCTCCTGTAGTTATGCATTTGCTTAGAAGTTCTACTCGACGTGTCACTATCTTTTCTTCTTTCCTGAACTAGAACACCCTGAACTAGAAATCCAGCAAGTGTAAAGTTTAGGACCGGTCTTTATTTTTCCTTGCTAGTTTGTGACTTTCCATGTGTTGCTGTATCACCTTGGACAGCTTGCCCTGTGGCAAGTTTCTCTTAGTAGCACTGCGAGAAACCTTGACATGGAAACTTTTCTTGGAGTTGGGTGAATCCGTATTGTATGCCACACTTGATATCACAGTCAGATGTGGAAGGTTGCCACACTGAAGTGTCTTGCCATGCAGGCAGCGTAACAGGATAGGCAAGTCTTGAATTTTTGATTCTGCAGAGTTTGTGATATATTGTAAGCTTGTTGGGGCAGAGCCCTGTCGTTTTTGCTTGTTTTCCTTTTCTTAAATGCCACAGAACTGGATGATGCTATATGAATAATAACTATTACACTGATTGTTATACTGAGGTGTAGTGAGTTGAGCCAGGATGGTGTAGTAATCTGGGAGTTGGACATAGACCTGGAAGTTCCAGGTTCAGATCCCTGCTCAGTTATGAAGTCATGGGGCTACTTGGATCTGTGCCTGCTAAATTGGTTGCTTGGGCCAGGGCCAGGGGCTAGGATCCAACATTTGCTGTCATGGTTGATCCTGCCCTGCTCCCAGGCCCAACCCACCTCCCATTTCACCCTCTCCCACCCAAAAATGCCCCCCTCCCTGCTCCCAAAACACCCTCCCACCACCTTCCTCCAACCCCTACACTGGCTGGCCCTGGCTGTGCTCTAAGAGACACAAATGTCAGTGAAGCACAGATTTGGCTTTTGAGCTACCTCCTGAGTGATGAGGCTATCCTGAGTTTCTCTGTGCTAGGGATCCAGGGAGCCAAATGAGGAAAATTGGCCCTTTACCCACTCTGGCGAGCCTTCCAGCTCTGCCTTAACCCCTGCTAACTAAAGAGGCACTTTTTCAAGTGGGTGCTCCTCTTTTATTTAGCAGGGGGAGAGTAACTGGCCCACCTCACCCCAGCAGTGTCTTTTCTAGTGGCTGTCTGCTGGTGTTGCATCTTTTTAGATTGTGAGCCCCTTTGGGACAGAGAGCCATTAGATATTTGATTTTCTCTGTAAACCGCTTTGTGAACTTTTTGTTGAAAAGCGGTATATAAATACTGTTGTTGTTAGGTAATTTCAGGAAGCAAGGAAATTGTGTTTTCATGCTGCAACTTAGAAGAATTACAGGGGAGTTTAAAGCGCATAGCACCAGCCAAATGCAACTACTACTTCTCTCCCACCCCCAGAGCCCTGTGTGGCTGCTGAGCTGGTGTCAGCTGGAGTGGGCTGGGTCACAGAGGGGTGGGGTGGGGCAGAGATGGCCTGATAGCTTGAAGCAGCTGCAGGGCTGTCTGTGCCGAGTGAACGAATGATGCTCCATTCTCTTTCTGTCTGCCGGGCTGTCAAGTCACAACCTAGTCTCTCTGATTTGCATCCACCTCGTTCCCACCGGGCAAAATTTGCCGCCTCCTCCTCCTCCTCCACTTCTTTCCATGTAATTAGTTTTCAATGTACAGTCTTGAGGCTTTTCCCTTTCTGCTTCCGCCTGCTGTAGCAAGAGGGACGTGGTATTGCAAGGCTGGCCGCTGTGTTCTCTCTGAGTGTGTATGCATACTGATATCTGGCGTGCCTGGACTTGGAAATCATCAACATTTTGTCCATGAGACGACAGAGCGCAACTTTTTTGAATAGGGAGGAAGATCAGAACACCAGCAAGCAGACTTCTGCTGAAGTCTAGAAAGCAATCAAGGACAGAGCTGAGTGTGTGTCCAACGAGTCTGGATGGAGCAGAAGCAATCTGGCAGCAGGACTTGAGATTTGACCTGAAAACCATCTTGTTGATGCGTCCAAGTTCTGATCGGTTGGTTCTTTCACTCCCAACCTTGCTGTCTCTGTGCCAGAGATTTTCTTGTTTGGGAGTAGAATGGTAGAAGAGGGGTCAAGTCAGGGGAAACGGGCTCCCCGTGATGGCGGGCCACGGGGACCCCCACACCCTCCAGCCCCATCACATCACGGCGTCTCGGTGGTGGGGAAAGGAGTGTGGAGTGTGGCACGTGCAGGGAAAGGCTGGCGCTTTGAGCGAGCTGTTGGAGTGGACTGCAGCTTGCCCGAACCCCGTTGCATCTGGTTGACGAGTTTGCGGAACGACAACACCGAGTGGTGGGAAAGGCGGTGGCGCCGTGCCGGGGCGGCAATGGCCCGGCAAAAGTGCCATGCAAGGCACAGGATGGACAGAAACCTTACGGTAAGAGGCATATTTTATGCGTGCGTGTGTAGACGCCCCTTGTCAAGATACCTTTCAGAGGGTTGGAGCAATTCACTTGTTCTCCACCTCAGTTTCCCAAGTCTGTAAAATAGGAATAATTGTCATGACGTGGTGGTTTGGAGAATGAAAGTAAGGAAAATGTTTAGACCTATCCAGTGCTGTAGAAGGTAGCTAACTGGAGGAGCACTGGTTTTTCATGCCAAAGGTTCCGGGCTCAGACCATGGTATCTGGAGGTAAGGCTGGGAAAGAACCCCAGCTTCAACTCCGGTGAAATCCTGATAGTCATGACTTGATACAAGGCAACTTGATGTGTTCATGTCCTAAAAGTGATGATTGTGGTCTCTATAATGTGTTACTCTTGCCTCCTGGGACGTAATTTGAACATTGTCTTAAAGCCTCTCTGGAGTGCTGGGATTCATATTTCAGACACAGAAAGTAATAGCAACAGTGGAAGTGCCTTGCGCACCCATGGAAATTATTTTACTTACCAACCACAGTCAGCCCCCAAAATGTGAACCTGGGGTGGGGAAGCTTTCAGGTCAAAATTTGCAATGCCCAGGTAGACTTGCTCATTTAAAAAAATTCAGAACTTTTGTCTCTGCGAGCAATGTCCTTCCTTTTCCCTTATGCAACCTAAGAGAGTGAGTGTGGCTGTGCTTTTAGTTTTGTGAGCTAATGCAAGCTCTGTGTAGCAAATAACCTATATTCAAACAGCCCTTAATGCAAGAATGGATCCTGACACGGTATTGGAATCAGGACACAGCGTACGTACTGGGCAAACAGGCAGCTTAGCTGGCATGAGTTTCAGGAGGCAAGTACCATGTCAGGAATTAATAATAGGCTCCCTTGCTTGCCCTTGGGGTAACTTGCTCACAGCCTCAGTTTCTGTGATGCGTAACTTGGGAGTGTTTGACATAGCAACCCACTAATGACAGCCTATCCCTGGGATGTTCTTTAGTTTGATAAAGCTGCATTCCACTCCTCATTTATGAGGTCTTTAAGTCATTTTGTGAGCCTGAAGGCTTAGAAAGTTGAGGCTGAACCTGAAATTGGTCTTCAAAACTGTCCTTGGTCGTAGAGTTACATCCTGCACTGATTCATGGATTTTTTTTATGCATTCAGCATGTGTAAAAAAAAAAAAAAGTGTCATTTTAGTATCCTTGCTTCAAAGAGAATTGGGGTAAAGTGAAAGTAATAATAATAATAATAATAATACAGGTATTTATATACCACCTTTCTTGGTCTTTATTCAAGACTTTATTCAAGGCGGTTTACATAGGCAGGCTTATTAAATCCCCGTAGGGATTTTTACAATTGAAAGAAGGCTCTATCTTTCAAGAGCCACAACAATTCAGATGTTTCGTTCTGATCTGGCCTCCATCCTCCCACGCTCAGAGCAGATGGAAATAGCTCAGCTCAGCTTGTCAGCTGCTTCAAGATCGCACGGTGCCGATAGCCTCGAACTGGCGACCTTGTGGATGTTATCTTCAGGCAAATGGAGGCTCTACCCTCTAGACCAGACTTCCTGCCCAGTTCTGAAACAGTAGCTTATGTGGGGCTTGTCCCATTTTGTTCTTGCAACCTCCTTGTGAGATGTGTTTGACTGAGAGTGGGTGACCGACCCAAGATCTCTTTGTAAACTTCATAGATGAGCAGGGTACTCTGCATTTGGGGGATGGGGGAGGATTCTGTGTTGAGATCAAATTCTGATCTAAGGAAAAGCCAGATTCTGTAGCCTTTATAAATTATGCACGCTTGCATGTTCTATTTTGCATTATTTATTTAGCAGTGTAAAAAAAATATTTTGTGTTATTTATTCCAGTTTTGCTAATCATATGGAAAGAGAGGTTCCTGTAGAGCAGGGGTCTCCAAACTTTTTGACCAGAGGGCTGCATCAAATATCTGGTTTTGGTGCACAGACATTAAGACATTGGGGGTAGGGAAGGCTGGGTTTAACCAATGCTGGTAGGTTGGATACCTGACTTAAGATCACAGTCCTCAAGCCCTCCTTTTTATTTTTTTGGCTTTTTTAAAAAGCGAAGTTTGGAGATGTTTAGAGAAGAAAGAGTTTTAAAGGTATCCGTTTTAGCAACTGGAAGAGTTCTGTGTAATTCCAGAAGGTTTCTGAGATGATTTGATAAACCCCAGATGAAAGCATGAGAATTATGAAAATGCATGTGTTCGCAACACCACTAGTGGCCTAGAATAGGCGTCTTCAAACTTTTTGGCCAGAGGGCCGCATCAAATATCTGGCGTGGTGTGGAGTGTCGGGGAAAAAATTTAAATATAAAATTTAAATTAAATTAGAGATGGAACTTAGATGAGTGAATAAATGAATGAATGGGCTCATTCATTCCACCTCTCTGGTGCTCAAAACACCCTCCAGACACAATCAGAGCACAGTTCTGGTCATGTTCAGTTGAGTGGGCCAGAGGCTTTCAGGGGACAAGAGGTTGGCTGCGGGCCAGAAAAAGGCTTGCTGTGGGCCGCATCTGGCCCCCGGGCCAGGGTTTGGAGATCCCTGCTGTAGAGCACTGAAGTTAAAACATTTTAAAAAATCGTTTTCACCAGTTCCTCTTGGTTCTAAGATGTTAGCAGGCATTGCCCAGCATATATTTACAACCATGAGGGCTAGAAACCTGCTCTGCTTTTTCCTAAAATGAAAGTGGGGCTTCACAGGAGGCAGAATTGTGTGCATAGTTCCTAGTTCTGTGCTTCTCCTGCATTAAATTGTGTCATGCATAGAATGCTACCCATATCTTTCTGCTGTATCCAATTCTCTATCCACTGAATGTTTCTGGTTGGATACTTTAGTAAATTATAAGGCATTCACCCTCCCTTTTAAGGGCTAAGATTGACAGTGTGTCATTAGGTGGAATGTTTTAGCTTCAAAGTAAAAAAAAAAAATTAAAAATGACATTTATACTTCTATCCCTTGGGAGATGAAAATTGCAGTTGTTGTTGATTTGGGAGATGTGCTTTAAAAAAATAAAAATCATGCTAAATGTAGGTCTTCCCAATTAAGAACTTTAACCTTGGCCACTGTATGCCAGTTCCAAAAAAAAACAGGGCTTCCAAAAAGGGCACAGAGCCAAACCACACATGACATTAATTGTGTCACTGGCCCTCAATGTGTTCTAACATTCCTTGGTAAATAGGAGCTGAATCTCATGGATCGAGGCCATGGTGCACACATGCCTGCGTGAGTGTGTTTGACCCTTACACAGGGTCAACCCGGATCCCTCCCATTTCAACCCGGATCCTTCCCATTCACCTCTGTCCTGTGTGTGCTGTTTGCCCAAGGAGAAAAGCTTCTATAAGTGCCAGAGCAGCAATTGGCCATTTTTTGAGTCTGCAGAAGAGGAGTTTCATATTGACTGAGCAGCTTCTGAAATCTCTTCTCTTGAGTGCCCTTTCTGTCGAAATATGGCAATATATGGAAGAATCAAGGCAGGCCTGTGTTGATTGAACTCCCTTTGCTTATTATACCCACATGTTTCTCTTAAGGAAAGACTCAGTATAAGTAAAGCTCAATAGGGAAGAGGTTTCCCTGAAACACTTTGCAATCAGTGCTATTGCAGAAAGACCTCATGGCCAGGCAGACAGGATGTTTTGCGTATTCTGTGTCTTCTTCATCTGGTTCCTCTAGAACCGTAGATCCTAGCCAGTCCACCTTCTGGGGTTGGCGTGCAGCAGCTTATGGGGCACCTGAGCCCACCTGACCAGTCAAAGGTGGTCATAAAACACCCAGTAGGATGGGACAGTGACATTATCAAAACTAGATTTCCTAGGGCCCAATCTTAAGGTGAGGGTTCTTGACTTCGCTCCCTGCAGAGGATGCATCGCTGTGTGGTCAAGTTCTCACCCACAGATTTTAGATGCTTCAGAGAATTATTTTGCTTTTAAGGTTGCCTGTAGTTGCCTGCATAAATTTTTGCTAAGCTCTGCACCTGGGCACTGTCAACGCCCTAGCTGCTTTCAAAACCTGCTTGTTTAATTCTTTTCTCCTTGTATTATTCACCCCCTCCTCCCATATTTTTAATAAATTCTTTTTACGTTTTAACTGTTTGCCTGCCCGTGGCTGGTTGAACTCTGCCTTGACCTTTGGCTATGTGCTTTGGGGAAATCTTCATGTAACTGAGAGGCACTCAAGGATGGTCTCTCTTTGCTTGACTTTGTCTTCGTGATGGCAGTGGAGTCTACCAAATTTTGACCCTGGCCTAGGGCAGATCTGGGGAAAGGGGGGAGATGGTGGCGCCAGGTCTTTCTTTGGCCCCCAAATCCCCAGAGGGTCTCTTGCTGGATTTTTGAGATTCTGCAGGATGAAGAAAGAAGCTGTCCTGAGTTTACTTTGTATAGATTTCCAAATAAAATGGGAGGAAAAAAAAACTGCTGCAGTGGGAGAAGATGTTACATAGAGGAAGGGCAGGGTGCTGAATCCCTTCTTCCCAAAAGCATGAGGACTGGATACTTGCTTTTTAAAAACAAAAATAAAACAACATTAATACATACATAAAAACAGAATCTTAAGAGCACTGAATTCCTTTCCATGCCGCAGAACTTGTCTAAAACAAAATTATATTGCAGGGTTTGAGTAGTCATTCCCCTGGTTGCCTGTGGCAAGTAAAATTTACTTGCAGGAATGTTTTATAACTGTTGGTTCCCCCCCCCCCAATTCTCTGTGCTATCTGACCACAAATGACTAACATAAGTATGTGTGGGAAGGTAAGCTAGCAAAAAGGCAGGCTTTTCTGAATTTACTGGCAAATCTGTTATATTGCTCTTTGTTATTAAAATTATTTTTCACCTTGTAAATCAGTTTGCTGTTGGTGCAAGATGCTGTAGTGAGAAGCTATTTAGAAAAGTTTAGAAAAGTTTATCGTGAGCAAGAATTAATTCTGTGTTGGGAGGAAAGCCGGGTGCCTGAGGACTTGTTAGAGAAGACTAGGCTCCAAAATAATAGTTTAAAAGCCCCCGATTCTTCTGAAGTGTGTGTGTGTGTGTCTTTGTCTTGACTGCTAGAGTGCTTTGTTTATTAAGAGAGGTAATATTAATTGTTTAACATCTCTGATGTACTCATTTGTGGATTACCTGAAGAAGTACCTCTGAGAAAAAGGGGGGAGGGGTACTTTTTCTCATTGATACATGATCACAGCCACCTCTAGCACTCCTGAAAGGCAGATCAGAAGATTTCAAATCAAGGGGTGTCAGCTTCCATATTACTCACTTTGCAGTTCACCATTTATGTACTCTTTCCATTTTACAGATGGAGATCACGGGTCAAAATTATCTTGTTGATATAGCACCACAAATTGCTGGGTGCTATACAAAATCTAAAAAAGAATACTCTAAAGATTGTCCAGGATCATGCAGTAAGTCTGTGCTAAGCATGAATATGAATCCAGTACTCGGTCCAAGAAAATGGCAGCTAACCCATAAACGTGTGGTGGATAGATATTTATTTGCGTGATCTCAGAGATTAGGTCAGATCTAGAAGTGGGAAGTTGCACATGGAAGAAGATTGATGAAACTCTGTGGTTAATGTTAACTGTGGGGTAGTTGACCTTTAATGTATTTTATGTTCTGAATTGTGCATTTATAGCAGTTGTGCAAGGCCGTTTGGTTTTTTTGCAGCAAGAAAAACCTCTGATGTATTTGTTCATCTAAAGCAGGGGTGCCCAAATCCTGGAGGCCTCTCAATGTGGCCCTCAGGGAGCCCCCAGTGAGCCTCTGGCTCTACGGAGATTTGTTGGAACCCACTCTGACCGGATGCAACTGATCTCAGCGTGAGGGCGACTGTTTGAGCTCTCGTGTGAGCTGTGGGATGAGGGCTCCTTCCACTGCTTGCTGTTTCACGTCTGTGATGCAGCAGTGGCAGCAAAGGAAAGGCTGACATTGCTTTGTGCAAGGCCTTTTATAGGCCTTGAGCTATTGCAAGACCTTCATTCATTGATATAAGTTCATCTTTAATATATTCATTTATGTAAATTTATTCAAATTTATTCAAATTTTAAATGTAAATTAATTCCCCCCCCCGGCCCCTGACACAGTGTCAAAGAGCTGATGTGGCCCTCCTGCCAAAAACTTTGAACACCCCTGATCTAAAGAAAGGCAAGCAATATTAGGTGTTATTATGGACTTATTTAGGAAGGGGTACTGTCTTGTTCACACATGGTCCATGCACCAGAAATACCTTTCCCAGTTTTCCCCTACAAAGAGGATCATTTGGCCTGACGTCACAAGAGGATATCCTGGAATTATCCTTGGCACTCCTTTATAATTGGCTTTCTCCCTGTGGTATGGTCTCCCTCTAACTTGCACATGAACAAATAGGAATAGGGAATATATGTACCTTTTAATGAGGAATCTGTCTTCCTCCTCTTTCCTCACCTTGACTTCTTTCTTGGTCAGAAATACAGCTGTGCCCACATGTTTTTACCAAGAAAGCATAGAGCAGCTTCAGGGGAGTGATTTTCACTGTGGAAACACTGCAAGGAAAGAGTGTTTAAACCCCTTTCTCTCTCACTAGGATTCCAGTCTACATTCCCTCCCCCCTCGCTAGTTGTAAAAACTTTTAAGAGAGTCTGTCTGCCTTAACGTGCAGTTTGATCTTCAAACTGCAGGGTTTCTAGAGTCCATTAACTTCTAGGTTTCCGTTACCAGAAATTAAAGATCATGTTCTAGTTTTTTAGGAAGTGCCCTGAGGCAAAGGTTCTCAAACCGGGGTGTTGCAGCGCTCCAGCCTGAGGAACTCTGTCCTTTCCCCTTTCAGAGGTGGGGAGTGGGGAATGCAGCAATGCGATCCTCAGGATCGTGTCGCTACCAGGGGTGACGGGCTTAGTTTTACTCATCAGCATCAGCAGAGCCTCCTGAGGTTGTTGGGAACCTCACGGAAGCCTCCGCAGGGATCCCCAAGCCTTGAAAAATCTAAAAATAAAGATCACGACCCACTTCCGTTTTTGTGATTGGAAACTGGAAGTGGGTCACAATCTTTGTTTTTAGTTTTTCCAAGGTTCGGGGAGCCCTGTGGAGGCTTCTGTGGGGTTCTCTGCACCCCCGGGAGGCTGCTGCTGGTGAGTAAAATGAAGTCCCTGTTGCTCCCTTCAGTGGCGTGATCCTGGGGATCGTGTAGCTGCATTCCCTGTTCCCCTGCGAGGACTCACTGCAGCTTCCAAACTCCCGGAGAGTTTGGGAACCGCTGCCTTAGGGGATCATTCTGCGTGGTGGTACGTGTGTTTACTCTCCAACACAGGCATGTATGGATAGCTAATGGAAAATGGTAACTTCCATAGACGTATTTTGGTTGAGATTAATCTGTGGGGAGTCATGGCTAAACTGAACTGTTTTCCATGTTACTTATTAGTGTATGTTTATATCCCGCATGTTACTGTATGTAATATTTGATGTAATTAAACATGCCCTTGCTGCGGCGTGTGTTAAGGAACTTCTTATCAGCTGAGTGGTTCCCTGTAACAGATCAGAAAATGGACGTCATTTACTCTTCATAACATGGTCCCAGTGCCTGGTCTGAGGGCATATGAAGCAAGCAGAATGAAACCTGGTCGTTGCCTAGATCAGTGGCTCTCAAATGTACTTGAGTCATGACACCCCTGTAGCCTCTTCTTCCTGGTTCAGCTGGGTGCTGCCTTTTTGAATCTCATGAAATCTCATGAGATCCAAGATAGCAGCACCTACTCATGAGATTTGGGCATCACCATCTTGGTTCTTACAAGATTTTGTGAGAACCAAGATGGTGGCGCCTGAGGGAACGGGTATGAGGGGCCGCCGGGAACATCCTATAGCACCCCTGTGAGTGTGCTGCAGTATCTTAAGGTGTCACGACGTGTACTTTGGGAACTCTTGGCCTGGATGGATATCCATCTAGGATCCTCACGTGCACTGTCTTGTGTTCCATGATGCAGAAAAGGCAAATATAAGTGTAAAGCAAATTTATTAAGGCACTCCTTGGGAATCTCAGCTGCATATGTCTGCATCAAACATGCATCTTAAAAATCATCCTCTGTCATCTTTGGCTTTCCATTGTCAAATTTTAGACAGTAAGCTCCTTGGGGCAGGGTCTTCATTTTTTGCTTACTATAACAACAACAACAACAGTATTTATATACCGCTTTTCAACAAAAAGCTCACAAAGTGGTTTACAGAGAAAATAAAATATCAACTATCTAATGGCACCCTGTCCCAAAAGGGCTCACAATCTAAAAAGATGCAACACCAGCAGACTGCCACTAGAACAGACAGTGCTGGGGTGAGGTGGGCCAGTTACTCCCCCCTGCTTACTATACTCTGGAAAGCTCCACGTACACTAATGCTGTTATATAAGCAGTAATAATAACCATCATAATTATATTTTGCATGTATGATACATGCTAAAAATGCATTAGGCACAGAAAAATCTAATTACAAAGTGTCACTTAGTTTTGGGATGGGTGGGGAAGGAGGGGCAGATGTGAACACAGAGGTCCTCTGCATTTTGTAACTACGTCTGTACTTCCTCTGCAAATCTTTTGTTTCCTGTTGTCCGGAGCTTCTGTCATTCAGCTTGAATGAATGAACAAGAAGCTGCCCGTGCAAAAAAAGTTTTTAATCTGCGTGCTTGGCTCACAGCGCATCCGCCATCCCTTTCCGAGGGCCACCGGGTTGGTTGACAATAGGAAACAAACTGCAGAGCAGACAAAAAGCACATGGAGAATGACCTCAGGGCCAGGAACAGAGAGGGACTTTGGGAGCAGGCGGGAGGGGGGAGGAGGTTCAGATTATTGTCAGCATTCCCTGAACTCAGGGATCTACCAGTCCAGGAGCAAGAGGGTGAGTCAGTGCAGACTATGCCCTCAGAAAGCTGACTCAGGACAGCTCATTTGCAAATTGGGTGTCATTTGGGAATGGTGAGGGTGCTTGAATTGCACTCTTGGATCCCTTCCCTTTCTCTTGTCAGGCCGTTGAGCTGAGTGACTTGGTCCAGAGCTTGTGCTCTTGAGGGACAGCTTCTCGAATCAGCAATATCCATCATTTATGTAGTGCTTCTTCATTTACAAAGTCCTTTTAGGGTCCTTGTTTTATTCGGTTTCCTGGCAACCTTGTGAGATGCACCCCCTTCTTTGCCTTCTTTCCCCCAACCTGGCCTGCCACTGCTTTTTCTCTCCCCACACCTCTGTCCCCTTGGTCCACTTGGCACAAACCCAGGCGTTGAAAAATGCATCAGATTCCCAAGTGGAGCGGTTTTCCCAGCTTCTAGTGGTTTAAGCTCTTGTCCTGCATGGAGATGGCTAAAAAGCTCGAATTCTTCGGTGCCAGCCTCAAACCTTGCTAGGGCTTCTGCATCTGCTCTTGTTATCTTGTCTCATTCTTGCCCACCCACCCCCCTGTGCTGCTCCCTGTGGCATTTCTCCATTTCTCAAGCCCTTTCCCTCTCCTTGAGACCATTTCATAAAGATCTTCCTTGAATGGTCAGAGTCTCACCCTTGCATTTTTGCAGCTTTATGACTTTTTCCTGCCCTATAGAGCCATCACTTGTTATCAGCCCCTAGCCTCTCATCTTCGTGTATCAGTGCTGGGCTGTAGTGTGCTGAGCATACAAGAGCTGAAATATGAGTGCTGGCAGCATTTGATTTGGAGTGGAATGGTGCCCTGGAGCTGATCTCCAGACAGGTCAGTCTGCAGGTACGGTTCAGGGTAGAAGCCAAAGAAGTCATCCAAAAAGGAGCTGGCACCAAGATGCATGCAGAAAGACAGGCAGGGAGACGGGGTCCTGACAGATTAGGAGGTTAGTGTAACCTCCTAGTCTGTCAGCTAGGCAGTTAGTCTAAGAACAGGCAAAGACCCCTGGGATCAAGGCTGCAGAGCTATGGCAGGGGTTCCCAAACTTTTCAGCACTGCAACCCACCTTGTCCTCAGTGGTGGGTTGCAATGCTCAAGTTGTGCTGGGGGCTGCTTCTGGTCCAGTGACCCATTCTATAGGCCCCTGCAGGTCTCAGATTGGTCACCAGAAACCTCCATAAGCCACGTCTGGTTTTCAGAAGCAAGCTGGAATTGGCTTCCAGATGTGGCTTCCGGAGGCTTCTGGTGGCCATTCTGAGGCCTGCAGAGGCCTGTAGTGGGTCATCAGGCCAGGAGAGGCCTCATTAAGTAATGGCGCTTCTGGCATGGCTCTTATTTGGAGTCAAACTAGCGGAAGGGTGGCCGGAAGGGCCCAGATTGCAACCCACTGTGCTTGGGCTTGCGACCTTGTGGGTCATGACCCACACTTTGGGATACACTGAACTACGGTATTCATTGCGTATCAGAAGGAGCAGATAGAGGGGCAGCAATAAAGATGTGATACTGGCACCCAGGAGTGCAGTGTTGTCCTTCCTCAGATTTTAGCCCTGAGTAGTTTGTCATGAGGGAGTTTCCCATGTGTCCTGGCGGATGGTAGTGGGTGTTTTGTTAGTTCCTCTGATCCAGATTGTACAGTCTTAAAAGGAAGTTCTGTTGAACTTAGCTGAACTTCCTTCTGCGTAAATGGGTCAGGCCTAGGAGTGACCTTAGGAGAGCTGGTCAGGTGCAGTGGTTAAAAAGCTGAGCTGCCACTCAGAGGACTTCCCCAGTTTGAATCTCTCTTCTGCCCTGAACTCACTCACTGGCCTTAGGCAAAGCACGCCTTCTCAGCCTCCTCTCCCTGATTGCTCTGTGAGGATGCTAATAATACTTACTCACCTTACAGGGTTGTGCTAAGGATTTCGTAAAAATAATACCTGTGAGACACTTTGCACACCCAGAAAACACTATATAAATGCTAAATATGATTATTAAGTTTCTTATATTGTTTCGACCATGTACCTTCCTTTCTCTCTCTTGCACCAGAGCTGCAGGCCATCAGGGAACTGCAGGAGCTGATGTCAGAGCTGATTTTTTTCCAATACAAAGATGTGTCAAGAAGGGTTTAGATAGGGCTCTTCTTCCACCCAGGTGGAAGGCTGAATTGGAAGCAAATCGAGTCTGGGATTTCAGTGAAACCACAAGAAAAGTGGGACTGTTCTGAGGTTTAATAGGTGCCAGGATGTTTTGGGCTTCTCTCTTTCTGGACTTGAAGGACTCCAGTACTTGCCTATAAGAGTTGCAAGGAACCTGGGCCTTAGTCCTACTTATGGGGCACTGGCTATTCTAATAGAATTGGGTGTGTGTGAAAATGTCACTTGAATGAAAATTTCACTTTTATTTCCCGTAAAGGATGCACTGTGCCTCCTGTGGTGCCAAAGCTTTTGCTGCAGAGTACATGCTTCTGTCTCACAGCACCTTTAAGACCTGATGACATTTTACTGCCCTGAGTGGATGCATTGTGGTGTGTGTTGAAATATGACTAGGATTTGTTTCAATGCTATGGGTGATAACCAGGGTTCAATTTTGGGTTTGTGCAGTTACCAGTTAAGGCTGCAGTCCTATACACACTTTCCTGGGAGTAAGCCCTACTAAACACAGTAGGACTTACTTTTGAGTAGTCATGGTTAGGATTGTGCTGTAAGCATCACACAGCACCATTTCTGTATAGGGAAAAATGGTTGTATGTGGAGGAACACTCAGTCATGGGAGTCGCTCCGCTGAAGTGTCACAGCCCAGACACAACCTGGCTTATTAACTAATACTGAAGGATGATTATTAGGAACCATTCAGAAACTGTGTGCGCCAAGGTTATCCCTATATATATCTGTGTCTCAGTGCTGGCCCAAGCACACAGTCACCTGAAGCAGGTTGCATTGATACCAAATTGCAGGGATCTTAGGGGGCAGCAGGTTTGGGTTGCCTTTGACCCTGAGACTGCCACTGATCCAACCACGAACTTGGAAGCATAAAGCTGTTCATTTCCCTCCCTTTATTGTGCTCATCGCTCACTGCATTGAAACCTAGTAGTGCAGAAGAGTTTGCCTATAAACGAAACCAGAAGCCCCACATTTCCGGGTTTCATGGCATTCAAGGGTTGCCAGGGTTTTGGCCTTTGTCTCTTTTTAGCACAGAGGTGGTAGACCAGAGACAGCATCAGGTGGCAATTCTGCATCACGCCAGCGCTGCTGTATGTGCTTATAACAATGTGTGAAGCTACCCATGAACACTGCACGTGGTCTGGGGGCAAGTTGCTTTAAAATGGGAACAATGAACATCTTGTAGGACCACTATCAGTATCCCTTGCGGGAAAAATTTAAAACACCTTGGACTCTTTAGAAAGCAGTGATAGTGAAGGTGGATAAATTATGAGAAGAACTATAATAAGATTCTCTTTGCTGCGTATGGGTGTAACGAGGCAGAAGCGTATTGGGACTTCCGGCTTCTGTTTCTGGCTCTGTCTGTGACTCAATCTGAGCAAATGGTACACACCTGCACACCCTGCCTCAGTTTCCCTTTTCAGGCGGTTCCATTTGGCAACCTTGTATGAGAACCAGGTTGCTTATTTCATCTAGGTCACAGCCAAACTGGCATTACGTGTGGGAACTGTGGGCAGAGGTCTGGTGCCAGACCTTCAAGTTCCTTCTGTAGGTCCACAGTGTGGAAGCAATTGAAAGGTCTATTTTCTCATGACTGGAAAACCCTCAAGTGATCTGCAGATATCCTACACAGCTAGCAGTTAAGAAGCATACATACCTTCAGAGATACTTAGGGTGCAATCCTAACCCCTTATGTCAGTGCTTTCCAGCACTGGCACAGCAGTGCCAGTGGGACATTGGAAAGCACTGAAATGGGAATGGCTGGAAAGCACTGACATAAGGGGTTAGGATTGCACCCTTAGTCACCAATGGTAACATTTGCACCAATTTTGCAATGTCTGTATGAACAAGAAAGCCACAGGTTATCATGACTTCTTAGTGCATGTGCATAAATTTGCACTGCATGTTTTTCCCCCCTTGTCTGAAAGTACTGGTCGTGTAGCAAATCTGCAGTGTTTGAAACAACCTAGAGACAAGTGGAAATGATTCTATGGAATCATTATTTTAAAGAGATATACGTATGTTTCTATTATAAGAGAGCCTAGGGCTTCTCCTCCCTCCTTCTCTGTCACCCTGAACTTGTAAAATGAGTGGCCAGCTTGAAAAGTAGCACAGCCAACTCTATACATAGAAAATAGATGATGTGGGTTAAAAAGAAAATGGCAAGCGGTGGCATCTTCTACCTGTAGCCTGAAGTGGTATGGTCCACTTGATCCCTCCAGGATTCTATCTCATTCTGGTAAATAGATAGACCAGGCCAATGTTTGCTGTTGTCTTGAGTCAAGAGCTCCCAGGCAGTTGAGGGAAGAAGAGTGGTAAGTGGTTGTGAAGCTCAGGGAAGGTGGAGTGAAGAGGGGGGCATATTCAAAAGGCTGGAGAACAACAGATACAAAGGCGCATAGGTAAGTCATTTCTAGGTTTTTGTTAGCATTCATGTTGCATTACAGTATAGTTTTGCATTTTCTACCAGTGTGTGTAGTGGCTGAGCTAAGGCTCAGACTTTAAGCATAGAATGGTGCCCTGAATGTGTATACCAAATATAATTCTATTATTCTAATAGTCAGCAGAGTTATCACATAACAGACAACTAGAGGGTTAAACAGGTGAAACAGAATTGTTTCTTTCTTCGCCAAAAATGAAAGTAAAGTCTTTTTCATTAGGTGCTCATCTTGTAAAGATAGACGAGGAAACTTGTGTGGTGGTAGTGATATGCTTCGCTGTCCATAGGATATTGCCATATCACTGACCATATTTTTAATTTTTAAATAGCCACGTTAGGGCCCAATCCTATCCAGTTTTCCAGTGCTGATGCTGCTGTGCCTATGGGGTGTGCACTGCTTCCTGTATTGGGGAGGCAGTCACAGAGGCCTCCTCAATGTATGGGAAAAGTGATTTCCTTACCTCAGGCCTGCGTTGCGGCTGCACCAGCGCTGTAAGGTTGGATAGTATTGGACCATTAATCTCCCAAAGAGATGATACTGACCATGGTGAGTTGAAAAGGCTGGGGTTACAAAATATGCCTTAATTCACTATCTTTTATTGGTTCAGCTTAGGCCAGGACATGAATTTGCAAGTTTCTGAGTCTTACAAAATTATTTTTTTCTTCTTGTTGAAGAGTTCTGTGAAAGTCAAAAACTTACACATCCCTACACCAACCTAAGTGAATTCAATATCGGGTAGTATTTTGCCTACTTTGTGTATTGTAGAACCTTTGAAATTAATCTGTGCCTTTTTAGATCAGCGCTCACTTTCCCAGATATGTAAAGGAGATGTTTAAACAGGATAGAACACCAGGGTAGTTATTAAAATATTTTCAGTGTCCTGGGCTTGTAAATCACTCAAAGGGAATGAGGACCCTAAGTAAGGGGGTGTACCTTAATGTTATGCTAGTAACAGCACTGTACCCTGGATATACAAAGAAACAGCATCAGTACCTTGGGGCATTCAGTCAGGTTCTAGGCAAGTGCCTTTTTAAGACTGATAGTAGTCACCCTCAATAAAACCCAGGGGAGTGCCACAAGGAAAAGGTATAGTACACAAGATGGATGAGGAAAGAGTGAAAGAACAATTGAGTATGTTGAGCCAGGAGAATGGGAAATTGTAGGTAGGACTTAAGAGCAGCTTTCAAATATTTAATAGCTATAGAGAAGATGGAAGATAATAATTCTCTCTTACTCCTGTGGGAAATCTACAAATACAGGATGGGATATCTAGGCTAAACAGACATAGTCCTATTATACTGAGGGTGTGGATTTTGTTTATAATCAAAGCTGGGCTGTAACTGCCTTTGCCCCTTACTATTTTTCCTACATGTTGTATGCATATATCTGTGATTTCTTGCTATTGTTTGGTGTCTGCATCCCTCTATTGGTTGACCTGCTGTGATGTCATGGAATGCTTCCGACCATACTAAGTATTGAGAAGAAGAGCTAGTCATGGAGCATTGGCAATCAGTGTAACTGCCCTAACGTGAAGGAAACCAGTAGGCTGGCTGATCAGGAGATGATACTGTCTTGTCTCTGAACACAGGAAGGGTTTGTTCTGCTGTGGTGAAAGTCCTGTTGATAATAGCATAAGGTGTGGAGAGAGGACATAAATTCTCACTTTTGAATTTGGCTATCTAGTGGGATTTGGGAACATTTAGTAAGGTCTGTATTGTTCATTAGTTGTACAGGAGTTTCTACAACATGTGCCTGCTACTGGATGTGCCTAGAGTCACAACATGCCTGTGCGTTTTTGAAGACCAGGCACCCCATCTTCTCCCTGCTCCATGTCCTAGGCTTCCGTCTCCTTTAATTCACCACTTCGACATATGCTAGGATTTCCTTCTTCTCTGCATCCCCCCCCCTTTTCCTCTCTCAAGGCAACAAGAGTTCATCACCTGAATGACAACATTCTATGGGCAGGGATGGCTTGGAACTTTCTCAGGCCCATTTTCTTGCTCTCAAATGCCAACTGCATTTGGCTGCTCCTCAGCCTGCAGTGGTGGGGATGCCAACATAGCTGTCAGTGAGGGTGAGGAACGGAAGTGGCAGGGCCCCCTCCTCTCTTGTCTTCTCCAAGGAAATTGCAGCCCAGTTTTGGTTGTCCTCGGCGTCCCTCAGGCTGAGGCAAAGCAGCTGATGTGGCAGGCCTGGTGACCGCCTTAGGGGGCTGCTTGCTCGCAGACAGAGTTGTCTGCTGTGGCAAAATATAGCTTGTTGTAATGACCCACGATCCCCCAACCTGCCATTTTCTCCATTTTTAATTGTGCTTCAGGAAGGATAAACAGCAGGCCTTTCATGGTTTCCTCTGCTGCCAGGCAGTCGTGCTCTCTGTTTATTATTCTGTTGAACAGGGTGAAGTTCTTGGTGGCTGGCTTGCAAGTCCCACCCTTGAGGCTGTTTTCATAAGTGTTTCTTAAATGTGTGTGTGTCTGCATATGTATATATATATGTATTTTCACTTTTGCATCTGTAATTCAGATATAAAACCTGTGCTGACTAGAATTTCCACAGCTCTAAAAATGTCTTCCTTCCATTTCCTGTCCCACAATAACAACATTTGTAAGCGACACATCCCAAACGAAGGGTGGACCCCCATGCGTAACGCTCAACTTGAAGCTGCCATTGAAAACAGTATCCTTGGAAGAAGTTCTCCTTTCCAACCCTTGTAATATGTGTAGAATTATTTACCCCATGTTCTGACTTAAAAGAAAAGAAGAGACTTTGCAAGAAGCGAGGTTGGCACCAGCACTACTTTGGTTTCAGCACCTTGGTAGTTCAACTGACCTTCCCTTACTTACTGGCTATGTTAGTGTATTTATTTACTGCCCTCCACTATGTCCTGACGCTGCTTATCTGTTCTGTTATTTATTGTTCTGTGTAGTTTTATTTTTAATTTGTATATTGTCACTTTGAGCGCCTTCTGAGTGAGAGGGGAAAGTGTAGGATATAAATTTGTGTAGTAAGTACACAAATGTTTTGAGAGTATGGGGTGAACTGTGCTTGGGGATGACTTTCCATGTTCTATTCTGAAATGCATCTGAGGGAGGTGTATGGTTTTCTCCCCAGGTCCAATACCCTGCTGATGACATAACATTTGTTTTTTTTGGTTCTTTCATTTCTCAGAGCCTGGGACCAAGAAGGGCTGAGTTCTATTAGGATTAGTTGGCAACCTTCAGTCTCGGAAGACTATGGTATCACGCTCTGGATGGTGGTTCTGGCACAGCGTCTAGTGTGGCTGAAAAGGCCAATTCGGGAGTGACAGTCCCTTCCACACTGGGAGCAAGTGTAGTGTGTCTCTGGTCTGTCTCCCTGGCTGTCAGCTGTGTTCTACTGGCAGGGAAAAGGAATTAGCAGAAAAGGAATTAGCAGAAGCAGGGAAGCTGAAGCCTGTGTGGAAAGAGGGCACAAGAGGTAGCTAAGGAATAGGGACCCAGAGAAAGATGGGTTGATGGAAGGAGCGCAGAATAGGCAGTGGACTGAGGAAAGGAAGGATGGGAAGGAGATAACCAACTGGGGGGGGCAGGGTAAGGAGCTTAGGAAAAGGGCACAGAAGAAAGAAGGCTGGGGGAAACCTCACACAGAGATGCCAAAGAAGTGATTGCATTTTTTACACAATGATTTGAAAGGACTAGCCAAATCTTTTCAAGTCCTTGGTGCAATTATGTAAATAGATCAGGAATGAAATATTAAACAGTGGGTACCCTGGGCCCCCTCGGGGGAAGTGGCAGTGCCCGTGAGTACAGAGGCACCATCTGCAATTTACTGATGGAGCTGCTCACGGTTTTCCCCCAGGTTATTACCGGCAAGGCAGCTGTTGGTGTTTGGGTGGGAGGCTTTCCCTGGGGTGAAGTTGTATGTGTCTCTTGGGGGGGGGGAGGGGAAGGGGCTGCAGAGAAGCAGTGCAAAGGGGGGTTTGGTCTTGGCTCACCTGATGTTCCTTTGTCTCTGGGCAGGGTGGAGTTTGTGTGTCTGTTCAGCAGATTTTTGCCTTGACTTTCATCTGCTGGTAAAGTGGTACCCCTTCTCCATAGACAAATTGTGGGCAGGGGGGCTTCGCTCACAGATAATACCTGCTTGCATATTCCACCCCCTGCCATTTCATAGTTCGTGAAAGCTGGAGAGAAGAGGAGCGCCCAGAGGGAGGTGTCCATGTCAGGATGTGTGTGTGTGTGTGTAAGGTATTTTATTTTACTCAGTCACACCATCTTTGTCCAGAAGTCTTGTTTGACAAGCTGCTTGCTTCCTCCTGCATCCTTGTGTGTGCATAAAGGAAGCATCTCCAACTGCTTTGCCTCCTGCCCCTTGTTCATTTCTCCCCTTCATTCCCTTTTCCTCTCTCTGTCTCTCACATAGATCAATTATTCACTGCGCAGTTTCTTTGGCCCACGGCAGAGCCACAAAGCCACCCCCCACCCTGGTTTACCACATCACGGCTGACCTCCGATAACCCCTCGCGCGTGCAGCTTCCTGCCGTTTTGCTGCTGTGGCAAAGAAGACTATGTGGGAAAAATGTGCCCATCTGCCCATCTCGCTGTATCTCTGCCCTCTTTCCTCCCTTTCCTTGAAAGTTCAAGGCTTCTGAATTCCTGCCTTTCTCGGGAGGGGGGGCGGGCTTGTGAAGCCTCCGCTTAACTTGTTCCTCTGTTGCCATCTGATTCTAGCTTTCTCCACTCTCCCTATTTGTACGTCTGTCTCTGACTTCTTCCCTCCTCCCTCCCTTTCGTGTCCCCTTCCTGACCATTTATTTGCTCAGTGCAAACCCTCTGGGCAAGATCCCTGACCCCTTGAGTGTTCTGTGCAGTGCCTGACATGTTGCTGGGGCTGATTTATTTCAGTAGGCACAAGAATTCAGCATGCAAAGTTTTGATATTTAGCAGCCACCAAAAATTCTCTCTCTGAAGATGGTGTGTGGGGCAGGTTTGTTGAGACAGAGCTGTTGGCCATGATAGGATATACAGGGGCCAGTAGTCAGTCTCCTAGGTCCATGTATGGCTGAATGCCATTAGTAATTGCCAACCTTATTTCTCCCTGCTGTTATAAAGCATTTATTGGAATAAAACGTAGTTTTCATTGCATTGGTAGCCCTGGGACTCTCAGCAGAGCAGTAGATTATAAGCCAGCCATTTTCAACAACTGTGCCGTGGCACACTGGTGTGCCGCAAATGGTCCCCAGGTGTGCCGTGGGAGTTTAGTGGAGGGTCATTTGCTAATAGGACCATTGGGGGATATGAGCCCCCCACCAACAGCATGGTGTGCCTTGTCAGTTGTCAAAAACTGATGATGTGCTTTGACAATTTTAGTACCTTGTCAGTGTGCCATGAGATGAAAAAGGTTGAAAATCACTGTTATAGGCGAAGGTTCACATTATATGAATGTTCTTCCAGACAAAAAATGAAACTTGCCTGTAGACCAGTGTTTCTCGCACTGTGGGTCAGGACCCACTAGGTGGGTTGCGAACAAATTTCAGTTGGGTCCCCATTCAATTCAATATTTTATTTTTCATAGATTAGACTTGATGCTACCATGGTATGTGACTGCATTTGGGGAAATGTTACAGACCTGTCCTTTTAACAAGCTACTATGTATACTCTTTTAACAATGATAGTAAATGGAATTTACTCCTGGGTAAGTGCAGATAGGATTGCAGCCTAGGATTGTTAAAACTTTTCCTGCTTGATGATGTGACTTCTGGTCATGACATCACTTCTGGTGGGTCCTGACAGATTCTCATTCTAAAAAGTGGGTCCTGGTGCTAAATGTGTGAGAACCATTGCTGTAGACAATTAGATGTTGGAGGAGAAAAGGTTCTAGCCCAAACTGCTTCCTGGTATATTAGTTTTCTATGTGCAAGGTTTTTATTGGGGAGTGGGTACAGATGAACATTCAGCCATGCGTGTTTCACACCTTTAATCTGAAGTAGTACAGCTGGAAACAGATTTATCACCTTAGTAAGAGCTAGGCCTGAAAGGTTTAACAGGATAAATGTCAATAACTATGTCCAGCGATGATCTTGTAAATTTATATAGTACCTAAAATCTGTCGCCAGTGAGGTCATACTGAGCTATTGTGATGAACATCTGATAGTGCAGGGTGAGTGTGTCAGCTATTGAATGTTAAAACAAAATAACGCAAAACAAAACAAAAAGCGAGAGGTCGGTTTGGATGGGGCTGAATGAGGGCATTGGCAGGGTTGGTGTATGGGTGTCAGCAATAGGGAATGCTGACTAGGACTGGACCATGGGAGGTAAGTAACGCGAAGTTAGGGGTGCTGAAAGAATCAATCAATCAGTCATAGGGCTGAGAAAATGTGTTGTAAAGGAAAACAAGGGGAAGAGCCCTTAGACAGTGGAAAGGAAAGGCTGTGTGCTTTCCGCTGGAAAGAAATAGACAGGCAGAAGCCTGTGGGCCAAGGACAGTGTGAAGACATTATGGCAGGGGTGCCCAAACCCCAGTCCTGGGGCCACTTGCGGCCCTCGAGGACTCCCAATGCAGCCCTCAGGGAGCCCCCAGTCTCCAATGAGCCTCTGGCCCTCCGGAGGCTTGCTGGGGCCCGCAGTGGCCTGACGCAACTGCTCTCAGCATGAGGGCAACTGTTTGACCTCTCGCATGAGCTGTGGGATGAGGACTCCCTCCACTGCTTGCTGTTTCACGTCTGTGATGCAGTAGCAGCAGCAAAGGGAAGGCCAGCCTTGCTTTGTGCAAGGCCTTTTATAGGCCTTGAGCTATTGCAAGACCTTCATTCATTCATATAAGTTCAGGTTAATATATTCATTTATGTAAATGTATGTAAATTTATTCAAATTTGAAATGTAGATTAATTATTTTCTTCCCTGGCCCCCGACACAGTATCAGAGAGATGATGTGGCCCTCCTGCCAAAAACTTTGGACACCCCTGCATTATGGTGAAGGGACTCACGGAGGTGCTGTGCTTCCCATGTTGATTTGAACACAATGGTGGCTGTTAGACTTGTAGAGCTGTTGAGAAGAGTTGCCTCGTAAAGCATGCTCTGGATGTAACTAGACACCTTGGATCACAACTAAACATTGCAAGAAGAACAGAACTGCTGTGATTCCAGGTCTCTTTCTCTCTGCCCTCCCTCACTCATTTCTTTGTGACATTTAGGATAATGCAATGTGTGACGTGATGTTTTTGTACTGTGCATTTTCCCTCCACCCATCTTTGGCTGTTGGTGTCAGAGATGAGGAAATGCCTAGTGCATAATCATCGCGTCGTGGATTGTGTTGTGTGTACCATGAATTGTGTTCTGAAGAAGAGGAGAGGAAAAAACTTGGAGCAATGGCAGCTCCGTGTCTCTCGTGAAGTCTAGTTTATCACTTTTGCTTTTCTTTCCTATAACAGTGAGCCCCTGCTCTATGCCGCCATCACCCTAAAATTTTAAAGGCAACGCTCCCCACAGGAAGTGTGTGTGTATGCACACCATCCCTGCCTGGAGAGAAAAGAGCCAAGGGAAGGCGTCAATATCCATTTCTTTGTCACGTGGAAGTGTTGATCCCGGCTTGTAGAGGGGGCCTGGGGCGGCTGGCACTTGTATGATATGGAAGGAGATTAATTTGTGAATATGAGGAACCCTCATTATCTTTCTGATCCGAATGCGGGGCAGCTTTGTGACGGGAAGATAAGGATTAAGTGCCCGGCGGACCGTGAAATGCCCTGAAGGAGTGGGGAGCAGATAGGCTTTGTGTCCCTGGATGAAACGATGGTGGTGCGTATCTTCATTAGCTCTGGCGAGTCCCCGGAGGAGGCTGCTGGGGGAAGGGGGGATGGAGGGGATTATGGATCTGTATTCTCCACCTGATCTGCCTTTCCAGGCCAGTTCTTGAAGACCTGCTATTCTGACCGCCACAGGGGGTTTGAAAGCAGTCTCTGTTTGGGAGCTGGGAGGGGGCATTGCTTCAAGCCCTTACTTTGGTGCTCTGCACCTGCCTAGACAGCAGGGAGTAGTTCTAAGGTTCGCTTACAGACTTTTAGTTCAGAGCAGCCTTTCCTCCTCTTGAAACGAGTTGCAGTGGTCGCAGCAGCCCGTTCCTCGAGAGTCTTTATCCTGGCTTCGTGTCATCTACCTTTGTTACCTGGCAAGCTGCTAGCTGACATTTTAAAAACCTCCTGGCTCTGAGTGTATCTCCTCCCTCCTTTCTCTTTGTACCCCTTTTTGGGTTCCCTTTGTTCTGAGCTTCAGAAAAGGCAGATTTGCTACTGTGTGGGTCACTGAGCCACACTGGGGAAGTGTTACTGCTTTTCCCCCTTGGTCAGCGGTTCCCAAAGCTTCCGGGGCTGCGACGCCCTTGGAACCTGGAAGTGACTGGCAGTGATGTGAAACACATCACGCCATGATGTCACCGGCCACTCACTTCCTGCTTCGGTTGGAGGTCATTGCAAGCCTCCAAAGAGTGGTAAGAGGGTCAGGGCAAGCAGGTTGGCGGGGGGGGGGGCTTTTTGTAGTGCGTGGTTTTCACACACTGCAGCTCTACCTGTTGTGCTGGGTTTCCTGCCACTGTTTGAAGGCTCATGCAACAGTCTCCCTGCTGGGGCGACCACTGTGTGATGCACATTTTGGGAACCGCTGCTCTTGGCTGTTGCCTTTTCAAGTATCTCTTGGGAGAGCATGGGCCAGGAAGCCAAAAACATGTATACATCTGAAACGAAACATATGCATTCCTGTTGCAGAACTGAGGGTTCCAGATCACAAGGAGCATTTGGCTGGAGATCAGGGAGTGCATGGTGGAGGTTCTTCTTTGGGTTCTGTACCTGCAGCTTGCATTGTTGCTGGAGGGGAAAGCAAAAGAGGGATGAGGGAGAGTTCAACACCTCCAGTTAAAGTGTTTGGGGTATCAAGCCTGGGGTGATCAGTCTTTTAGTGAGGTGCTGCCAGTATAAAGATGGGCCCAAAAGATGAGTCTGGTTTAGAATAAGGCAGCGTATATATTAAAACCCCTTATAGAGGACCATTCATGGCTACTTGTCCATATGATTGTGTGTTACCAAAAGGGCTGTTTTGTTTAGGGGAATTAGTATACTACCCTTTTTGGAAACTTCAGGATCACAGGCTAGATAACAAGACGGCGTAATGCAGAGAAAATTCCTTTTTTGCCTAAAAGGGAGACTGGGAGAGAGACAACTTTCAGTACAAAATTATAGTTTTATTACAAAAGCACAAAGGTAAACATAATGCGCATTTCTTGGTTTTAGGTCTTGAATATATTGTACCTATCTTTCATGGTGGTTGCGTGTGCAGGGTATTTGGTGCATCTGAGGAAATCAGGAAAAGGGAAATTTGTACGGGAGGATTTTAGGGGTCCTTGGTCTGCCAACCCAGTTGCTGACTAAAGATGGGGAGAGAAGGGGAGAAAAAAAGGGGGGGGAGAAGGGAAAAGGTTCCAGACGCAGATATAGTTACCTGTCCCGAGGAGCAGTTGGATGGGGGGTGGGTGGAGAGTCCTATGGAGGACCCTCTGCCTTGGAAGGGCAGCCAGAGAGAGAGAGAGAGAGAGAGAGAGAGAGAGACCATGTGCCCAGAGCCTCTCTCTTAAAAGGGTTTTTTCTGTGTCCGAAATGGGCTGGGTGCTGAGCTAGGGGAGAACTGCCACTCACCAGGGTGTTTGGGGCTGAGCTAGGGGAAAACTACCAGCCACCAGGGTGTTTGGGGTCCAGATGTCCCTTATCAGTGAAATTCAATGTGTCTAATGGTTGGCTTCCTACAACAATAGGAGACACTTAAGCAACGATTTACAGTGACTGAGACAACAATGTACTCTTTAGACTTTGCTGCTTCTTCTCCATGAATGTGCTTGAAGAGCTGGAGGTTGTGTAAACTTGTGACTTTTACCAGGGTTTTTGGAAATTGGGCCTGTTTGCTTGGCCTGTATGATATTTTAGTCCATAATAACATAATCAGATATAAAAATCACAAAAGGAAAAAGGGGATTTTCACGTAACATGTGTGCCTCTGAATATTAATTATTGAGAAGCAAAAACAAGAGTGGAGATATTTGCCTACATGCCCTGCTTCTGGGCTTCCCAGGAGCATCCGTGTGAGTGTGCGGGCGGATAGATAGGCCTTTTGTCTTGTTCTAACGGTTTTTATGTTCGTTGTGCATTTTAAAGGTTGTTGTATAGCTCAGTGGTAAAGCAGATGCACTGAGGTCCTTGCTTCACTCCCTGACATTTTCTGTTAGAAGAACCTGAGGTAGTAAGGCTGGGAAGGGCCTTTGCCTGACACTGTACATTCTTACAGTACTAGGCTGCTCAAAAAAGGCCATTTCATCTGTTCATATGACATCTTATTAAAACTAATGTTGAAGGTAATTCCTAGGTATATCTGGGATTTAAAAGGCTCAGGCAGATGAGGTGTAGTACAGAGAGGAGATTTTGCCTACTGATATGTTCTGTGAGTGAAGGAAAGAACCTGGTGAAGGAGATTTCTGGGGCTGTTTTGCTCCACAGAAATGCAGCAAGAATCCCCTGTGGCGATGTAATTGCTAAGTGGAATTATATAATAAGTTTGCTTGTCTGCTGCTCTGCCTCTTGGCAGTTCCTTGAAACCTTCCATTAACTCTGGCTTTTCCTTCTCATTTAAGAAGGTAAATGTGTGTACCCTTCCCCTGTTCACTGGTGCAAACGCCAAACCAGAGAGAGGTTTGAGAGTCGGTGTTATTTTGGAGCCAGTGGACAGAACTCTAGTAGTTGGGGGCTTTGTTTCTTCAGACCCTGTCTTTGGCTTGTAGCCGATACATGCGTCTTCTGCTTTCTTTTAACATGACTAGGTAGCTGAAGATTTGGCTGTGTTAACATTGGTGCATGAATTTTCAGGTCCCCCAACTACTACCTCTTTGGTCTGCCTTTTCCTTTGGCTTATAGCATTTATGTTCCCCCAGAACCCTGGATTGTCCACACCCTTCTTTTCAATAACATACAGTTCTTCCTGTGCCCTGCTCCAGTGAAGTTTCCCATGCCCTGATCCATTTACACTAACTGTAACTGTGTCTGCTGTTGACACTCAATTAGCAGCTAGAACCTGGTACTGTACTATCTTTACCTAGAGCAATATGATCCCAAAGCAGAAGAGGCACAGTTGGCTAGTTACTTTATCATAGAATGGTTTCATAAATTATAAACAGAACTGTGCATATTGCACCAATTCTATGATCATATCACATAAGAGCAGAAATAGAAGATTTCGTTGAAGACCAACTGGTGGAAAGGTGTGATAGATGTTCTAAATAAAAAAAGTTAAAATCAGTACTGGGTTTAGAACGCAACATCTGAGAATTCCATTTTTCATTAAAATAAAATACACGGTTGTCAAGAAACTCAAAAGTATGTGGGTGTATATATTTTTTGTATGTTTATTATGTCAATAAATGTATGATGGTGATATGTGGGTGACTTGTTCATTTGGGATGAACCAGATTTCTAGGGCTTTAGTGCCCATGTCAAGCTGCAGAAGTTGTCTACTTTTTCGAAGGACTTGCATAATTTATACTGATCACAGAATTCAGCTTTTCTTAGTGCAGAATGTCGATGAATCCATTGCAGCTGATCCTATTCTGTGACTGCAAGTTTTGCTTTGAGGTCTTGCTTGCCCCCATGTAGTTCTTCATAAGACCCAAAGCCACTGAAAAAGCATCTGGTTTCAAGCTGGTGTGACAAAGAGGTGCGTAATCCCCTTCTAAAGTATAGAGTGTCATGTTGCAAACTTTGGTCATCCCAAGGGGATAGTGGATGGGAGGGAGATGGAGGGCTTTTAGATTATACGTTGGATTTGAGTGTTGCGTTCCTCTGCTTTACCAGTGGAATGTGGTTGCAGGGCAGACTCCCACGTGGACTTGCTGTATCAGCGTCTTATGCCTCGTTGGGGAGACTTTTACACTAACAATGGGAAGTGCGGTTTACTTGTGAAACTATACTTTGCCAACAATATCCTTCTCCCTGGTCTTTTCTCTGTGTTGAAACATGCCTGGATTATACAGTGATAGAAATCTTTTAGGATGAGTGAAGGTCCTGGCTAAATTATCTCCATATAGAGCAAACTCTCTGGAGTGAATGATGTATTCCTTATCCTATCCCCCAATGCCTTTTCTCCTCTAGGTTCATTCCTCCCATTCCATTGCCTTTCACTATAGTCAGCCCAGGGTCTTGTTCCAGCTAAAATGGAGAAGGAAGCTGTTGGTGGTCGCCAAGCAACCTTCAAGCTGGTTTCTCTTGCTATTTCCTTCCTCAGAAACAAGAATGGAAATGAATGCTGTACAGAAAATTGAATGTGAAATGGCAGATGTGAATGCCACTCTGTTGAATACAGGAGAGAAACCAGTGAATAAATGCAAATTTCCCATTCCGTGCACGTGCTCAAAAAATTCGGTTGTGGATTGCTGGTTTCATTAGGAGAAACACATGTGAAGCCAAGTCTCTTTGAGTTCTACAGTTCCAAATTAGGATGTCATTAAATTCATTTCCATTTCAGGGAACTGTCTTATCCTGGGGCTTGCTTGTATTGGAGTGTGTGACAGCTCTCATCTCTTGGTCTTTATGTGTGTTGGCAGCTTTAGAGAAGAACTTCTGGTTTTTAGTCTTTGCTGTCCTTATTTAAAAAAAAAAATCCTCCTTAGATGGGTTTGTGATGGTGGAATCATCACCCTACCTTTCCATCCCAGTCTGAACAGTGTTTGATCAGACTGTTCTTCCTCCATCTCTCCAGCAATTTCACTTGTTCTTGTTATGCGTAATAAGGTGTGTGGATGGGCAGAAAGGATGCTGGGGACAGGTTGCAGGTGACTGAACCAGGAACCATTTTTCGAAAGGATGCTCTTCAATGTAGGATCTTATAATTAACTGTTGGCATTGGAGTTGGGGCTGGAACTGGGTCTAGGTATACTTCATTATAAGTGGTTGTGGTGGTGGCGGTAGTCAAAGTTTTAGACTACCTTTCTCCCAGGAGCTCAGGGTGGAATATCTTATTATCTTCCCAACAACCTCATGAAGTATGTTGGGGTGAGAATGTCCGGCCGGCACCGATTGACTAGACAAAGACAGAACGCCAAACTCCGAATAGCTTATATCTACCCTGGTCAATCTAGAAATCTCATTCTACCTGCCCATTACAGTGGCTGGGCTGATGTTGTGACTCTCTCTTCCATTGTGTTCCTGAAGAGAGATCTGAGACCTAAGCACGCACTGTCCTCCCTAGCTTGGCAGGCAAACAATTGTTTTCAGTCACACCAGTTGATTCTGGTGTGGTTGAGGCACTTGTTTCCTCTATCTTATTACCTCTCTTGTCAAGCCTTCTATTCGAAGCCCTACAAACACACAGCACCTCCATTTGCCAGCTATTATACTGTTATTTATAATATAGATTTTACTTCTGTCTCCCTCCAGTTTGTTAGAAGCAAGGCAGGTGAAAAAGTTATAGACTAAGCAATGAATTGTACCATGCGCACATGGCAGGCAACAGTTCCTCTTTTAACACTCATCACTCTGGGAAAAGCTATAGTCTGTCTTCACCCTAGGGTTCCTGCTTGAGCCCCAGGTCCTTTGTCAAAGGGAGAGGCTAGACTTCTGTCAGGAAGGAGCCACCGAGGCCAGGGGCACTGAGAAATGGGATGTGCTCCAGGAGTTTCTCTGTGCCAAAATTTTCAAAAACAGTGACTGTCTCCTCCTTTCCCTTTGGAAAAATCCCTCCAGCCATGTGCACTCTATTCCAATCTCCATAAAAATCTCTGTTCATTGTTTGTGTGTGTGCATATGCTAGTGAGTGATTTTCATCCTGCTCCAAATTCAGACTGGAACTCGCATTTTTGCTGACGTATTTTTATTGTTTCTCAACAGCCAAAGCTGGGCCAGAGAGATGGTACGGCCACGAATGCCAACGCCCCCCCTGTGGAGTCCTTTCCCTGGGTGGGGCCGAAGACGGTGGTGCTGCGCAAGAACTTGCAGGGGGGTTATGGCTTCACACTCCGCCATTTCATTGTCTACCCACCAGAGTCAGCGGTTCATTCCAACGTGAAGGTAATGTCCGACTTGGATTTGGAAGCGGGCCAGGATCGTTCATGGTGTTGTTTCATAATAGCCCAAGTCATGGTTTGAGGGCACATGATACAACCATGTTGCTGAAGGTGGACAGAGCTGGGTCTGGTCAGTACTTGAATGGAAGTTTGCCTGGAAACGTATGTACGTCACCAGTCCGGGGATGGAGGCAAGGTGGCATACAACTGCCGTTTCTAAAACAACTATTTCTCAAGTTACATTTCAACATGGAAGTCACTGGAGCTCACATGATTGGGTCCATTGCGTTTCATAGTAGGGATATGCATTCTTTCATTATAGATTAATAGTTGTATTGAGTTTTTATAGCTTTTGATAACTTCCAAGCACCATAACAGAAGATGTTTCAGGGGTGGATTTGGGTGGTGGAAGGGGAAAGAGCTCTACCCGCAAAATGTATTCCACGTGTTGATATCAGTGCTTGGGGGGTCAATATCAAGCATGCAGTGCCAGATATGCCATTCAGATTCTAAGTAAGCTTCCACCTGTTTCTTCCATCTGGTATGTTGTCTTCTCAAATGCTGACAATGCCATTGAGTCTGTTCACTGATGTACGGAGGGAGAAGCATGGTCTTTGTAAAACTGGAACACCTGTTTTATGACAGTCAATAGTAGGTATATGAAGTAAATGCAATCCCTGAATGTGTCGGGGGAAGACTTCATTTTCTCTGGTGTTTCGTTGTGCAGTGGATATGTTTTAATTCTCGATGGGCCAACAGGACAGAGTGGTTTTAAGCTGTGTTTTTAGGCTTGTTGCTCTGGCTGTCTTTGATTCCAACACATTTGCTGACCTGTTGGATTTTTTTTTTTTACCTTGGTTGCAAATTCCACAAGTTTACTACAGGCTGCCCAAAGCAAACTCACCAGGTGACAAATTTAACAGCTTTTAAAAATTTATTACCTGTCAACCTCCAGGGCATCTTTTTTCCCTTTGAGAGGAGAACTTTTATTGACTTCTCTACTCCAGCTCACAAGTATGTCTAATCTCATATTGGTGATCTCTTAGCAGTCAGACTTGCATAACCTGAATGTATTTTTGCTCTCTCCAACTGTGAAGAAGCTGGGTTTTTTATTTTAAAGAAAAGATGTAAAAACAGCTGCCAGGAGGGTTTGGAACCTTGGCCTGTGTGGCTCTGTTGCAGGCACCACTTAGCCCAGTGGTCTGGCCCATGGTGCGCTGGGATTATCAATCTGGGCACAGCAGAGGTGGCACATTCACCTTACTGTTCCATCCCCTCAACCTCTTGTCTTCATGCCTGATCATTGCATAAACTCATGCCAGGCAGCCATTTCCGCTGTACATTGCCCCAGAAGGCTCTCTGCCTTGATTTCCTGGGGGAAGTGGCTGCCCAGAAGTCGGGTGAAACAATAAGATGCCGCTGCCACAGCACTGCATCTGAGCTGAATTTTTGGTCACCGGATCTGGCCCTTGGGCCAGAGTTTGGAGGCCCCTGACCTAACCCAACCTGTTGTCCTGAGATAAGACCAGGAGTCAAGCCATGGAGTTTTTAAAATTTGGCTCTGAATTGGCTCCGACAAAAGTTCTAGATTGGTTCAATAACTGGATCAGTACTTATGAACCAGTCGGGTTCCAATTTGTCAGATACTCTCATCCAAATGCTGCGGAAGTCCATCCTTCCTGCCCCAGGAAGTGGCAAATACCTGGAGCAGAAGGGTTTACAGATAAGATCGACTACCTGGCAAAGAAGAGGAGAAACAGTCTGGAGGTACAGATGAGTAACCTAGCTATAACAATCAGCAGTAGTTTGGAGTTCTTTAGCAGGCAGTGGTACGTAGTTTTCCAGAATCACCTGATAACCAGAACGAGGAGGATATTGGTCTATGATGATGAAGCCTGATAGGACCTGCCTGCCATTTTCTCTTCTGACTAACCACAGATTTAAAATATCTTAAGTGTACATCTAAAAAATGCAAAACATGAATGCAGCCAGCATACTTGGAAACACTCCCTAGCTAAGCTGTGTTGGCTGGTACATAATATGTGACATGACCTTGAAATACTGTATTTCGGTGGAGTGAGACTGGAGGGACATCCTAGTTTCTGTGACCAAGTCAACATGGAGAGATCTCTGATGTACCAGCTGTTTTCCCCCCCTTTATTTGCCTCAGCAGTGGCAAGTGTTGGAGTGGGTGGGTGGAGCAGTGTGTTTCCAAGCTACTGAAGGGAATTAGCTGTTGGGTAGGAGTGAAAAGAGAACTTTCAGCTTAGTAAACAGAAGCAGCTGGAAGAGCAGAAAGCAAAGCACACCTGGCGCCGATGGAATCTTTCAGAAGTGTGGCAAGCAATAAAGTTGTTTTCAAGGAGACTTAAGATAGCTGTGCAAGACCAGAAGAGGCAGTGGACGGGGGAGGGGGGGTGGCGGCTTGATGATGAGTATCTTGGGTCTCTCTATTGAAGCATGAAGAAAGCATCACAGCAAAACAGCAGCTCTACTCTAGTCTTTCTTACTTCTTAAAAGATGCATTGGTGTTTACACACTGTGGCTGAAGTGTAGAACTCCTCATCTATCTACTTACCCTCTTTCTTTGTCAGGTTCCATTCCTAATGGGGCTGAGTTCTGGGTCCTTTGAACCTGGAGGCAGCCCCCAATAAACTATTGACAAGAACTATTTTAAGGCAAAGAAAAAGATTTCAGGAGAGTGGATCAGCAATCTCTCGCTTTATTGTAGTTTGGCCCTTAATGTCCAGGAGAAGAGCCAACTCTTTTGCCTGACATACTAGTTTTTTTTCTTTTTAATGTGCAAAATTATTTTCTTTTGGTGTGTAGAAAAGCATTTGTTCACAGGAGTCCCCCACTGATAGCCTGAAGCAGTTTAGCCCAGACATTGGTTTAATACCTTGATGAGAATAGAACAATGATACAACCAGCATAGCAATTTAGCATTCTTCCCAATCCTATAGCTGTCGGCTCATAAGTAAGTTCCATCAGAGTCAGTGGCACTTACAGTGGAAAGTGTGGATAGGATTGCAGCCATTGTGACCATCTTGGTGATGCATAGACTTCCCAGCTCACCTTTTGGCTTGGTTGGGGATCCTGTGGTTTCAGGATGACATTTGTTGGAATAAAAATGGAAGTTTTGGGACTTGGCTACAGTAGGCTGGAGGTTAACCAGATTTAGCTTCTTTCTCCTAGTCTTAGCTGAATGCCTCTTGGTCACCACGCTGGTCACCACGCTTGGTCACCACGCTTTTGGACCCAATTCTTCCATTGGCCCTGCTTTAATTGGGGCTTATACCTGTAGATCTGCAGTATGGCAGCAGGGGGCACCAGTACCTACTAGGTCCATTGTGCCTCTGCATGGGGTCACATGTCCCCATGTTGGTCCCATGGGATCCATGTTGGTCTCATGGGGTCACGTCCTCGTACCCCTCATACTAATACGTTGCTGCAGAACTCTATCCTTTAGAAACTGGCACACCCTTTCTCCCACACCCTGAGCACAGTTTCAATCCCTAGAAGCTATTTGCTGACATCCCATTCCATTCAAATGAACTGTCTGGCATGGAAGCGCTGTCTCTGCAAGAGAGAGCCAGCTTTCCGGCCCTGACAAACCAGGGACCTCAGTCCCTCCCATTCCACCCCCCCTTTTTTTTTGGCTTTTGTCATTTCAGAAAAGGAAAGTGGATCTTTCGCCAGATAAGTTCAAAGGCACTGGAGGGGTGGGAGAGGAGATGGGATTGAAGCACGCATTAAACTGCTCTGTGTCTCTGTTCTCTTTCTGCAGAGTCAGCTTCATCTGTACAAAAGGGCGACTGTTGTGTTCCATGGTTTGGACAAAAGGCCATCCCTGACCTCCCCTCCTCCTCCACCCCTTTAGATGGAACTAGCCAAGAGTTGGCTCTCTTGATCGCCCCCTGCTGGTCCCTCTCTTTGCTACCACTCCCAGCCAAATTCTTATGCAAGGCTCCTTCTCTCTATGATTACAATTCTGAAACAGTGGCAACTCTTGTGACTAGAGAAAGGGGAGCTGTTTCTTCGAGTTTGGTTAAGGACTTTAGCTGAGTTGGGGAACCCTTTCTCTGCATGCAGGAAGTCCTTGGTTCAATCCTTGATCAATCCCGCCAGGGCAGAAAAAGGAGCCCTGTTGGAAACCCTGGAGACCTACTGTCACTGTAGGCATTTCTGAGCTTGATGAACAAATCATCTGGCTCTTGGTATGAGGCAGCTTCATGTGTTCAGCCATGCAGGCTCATAGTCCAAAATCCAGGCAACAGGAAGTTTTTGTGGATCGAATAATAAAGTAGCAGGCAGGAGCCAGAAAAGGATGAGGACTTTGTAAGTATGGAAATATTTTGGTATGAGCTGGTATCTGGACAAGAAGATTAGCACAGCTAGTTGAGGAGGGAGTCTGGAGGTGTCTGGGATGGAACTGGTGGAATGTCAAGGAGGTAGGCCTAAGCAGACAGGCACAAGACAAGGCAGAGTCCCTTTAAATATTTATTTGGGTTGCTTTTGCTCTTGTCTGCCTGCTGCAGATGATAGAGTTTGCTGAGTGCATGTGTGAATTGGGTCCAGGGGTCCATAAATGTTGTCTGGTTTTGATTGGCAGCCAAATTGCATGGCCAGCTCTGGTGCTGCCCCACCTGCTCTTGGCTTGGGGAAGAGGCAGGGTCTTGGGTCTGACGTCACTCATGAGCTTCAGAGCTTTTCGCTCAGAAACAGACGTCTCCAAAGTCCAGCATGGCTACAGGGGTGACTGGTCCTGGAGGTGACTGTAGGTTTGGAACAGCTTGCAAGCCACATGACTTCTTCCTCCGTCTTAGTAACTCTTAAAGCCCTTGTGAGGCACTTGCTGGAGAAAGCTGTGGTTGCCACCGGTGACCTGGCAAGCCCATTTGCAGAGGCTCTTCTGGTGATGCATGAAATATTTTCCAGTTGCAGGTCACATAACAGTGATTTCAGCAAGCTTGAACTATTTCTTGAAAAACCACTTCATGTGAATATTCTCCTTTTTAAAAAAATTATCTTCATTGCTGCATTGTTTCCCCTTTGCAACAGTTATTTTTCCTCTTGAATGCTGCTTCTTTCTCGTCTTTAAATTCTGTTACATAGGTGAACTCAGTCAGTCAGGGTTCATGCAGTGAAAATTGTGATCAGAGAGAGTGAGAGAGAGACCTATGTAATGACAAACCGTTGGAACTCACTGGAAATGATGTCATTAATCTGGAGGTGATGTCATGGCCAGAGGTGACATCATCAAGCAGGAAAATTTTTGACAATTCAGGACTGCAATCCTATTCAAACTTAGCCAGGAATAAGCCCCATTGACTTTCATTGTTAAAAGCATATACGCAGTATCCTGTTAAAAATACAGATCTGTAACATTTCCCCAAATGCAGTCACATACCATGGTAGCATCAATACAATATATTAAAAATAAAATATTGAAATGAATGGGGATTCACCTGAAATTGGCTCGAGACCCACCTAGTGGGTCCTGACCACATTTTGAGAAACACTGGATAAGGTGTTCTTCAGAATAAGAAGCAAAACACCCCATGGAGCTCATAATTAAAGTTAGATTGAGGGGAATACAATGAAATGGAAGGTAACAGATAAAGAAATGCAATCTACATGTTGTTTGACTTTGTTCATCACACTGAAAATGTGTATAGACCACCACCAAACACACCAAAATGTGTATTCTCTTTTTGGGGCATTGGGTCAAGCTCGGTAACTGAATCAAGAAAAGTAAAGCAAAGCAAGGGAAACCAGTATTAGAATTTAGGAGCCTACCTGGAATTTGCCAATCTCCACAGCAAGAGGAAAGTATTCTACAAGGGTGGGGCACCAAATCTGGGGGCCAGGTTTTGATGATGATGATTCACTGGGGAGGAAGCAGGGAGCTGCATGTTCTGTGCCAGGCATTCTTTGGCAGTGGTTGGCAGATGAGTTCATTGCCTCTGTGTGCCCCACGGGGAGACAGGCACTGCAGGTTACTTCACATGCATGGAGGGAGGATGACGAAAGATACCCATTCCCTGTGGTGAGAGGAGATGCACAGTTAGGCAGGTGGGTGGAGAAAAAAATTGAGTTGAGAGATTATCCTTGTCCTGGTGTACACAACCCTTTTTTACTCTGATTTTAATTTTGTTCTAAAATTTTTTACTCTTAACAGTCATCCCAAAAGAATCTTAAGGAGGCTGGCATGCAAGCTTGACATGTACATACAATTCAGACAATTCAGTGGTTTTCTGAATACAAAAATTTTAGCCAGATTCCTTAAGCATACTCTAAAGTGGTCCTGTAAACCTCTAAAGAGTTCCATAGAAAAGGTCCCAACACAGGAAAGGCCCTGCTCCTCACTGATGTACTCTTCTAGTCCAGAGACAATGGTATCCAGTGCAAAACTTCACCCAGAGATCTTAAAAAATGTCAGGGGAATGGGCAGAGAAGGATAGAGGACAAGGCACTCTTGTTTTCCAGGCAAAAAACCATACTTTGGGGAAAGACAAAGGAGAGGAAGTAGCGGCAGGTGGTCCCATAGGCATGAACAGCTTATTTTCCTGCCTGGGACTTGGGAGCCAGGATTCCCAGTTGAAAAATATGTTCTATTTGGCTGTGGAAGTATCCCCTAGCACCTCCATTTTCCTCTTGGAAAAATGTGTTTTAGGGAAGTGGGAGGCAGTGGTAGTCTCCACCATAGATATGGTGGAATGTTCAATTCTCTCTGGTTTGACTGCAAATCCCAGGATCCTCAATGGGAACCTCTTCGTGCCAGGAAGGAGGACCCTGCAAGACCTCCACCTAAGTAAAGACAAGCATAATATCTTTTTCTACTGGGGAATCTGGGACTTTTAGTCAGAACGAAGGTCCCTTACACTTTTCTGAGCGTGTCCCTCCCCAGTGATGTTGCAAGGGCCGTGCACTCAAGGCAATGATGTTGTGATCTGGGGCCTCCTCCTCCTCTTTGTGTTCAGTGGGCACGAGGTGGAGGAGCCTTCTGAAAATTGCTACTGCAGTCACTGAGTGCACACATGCTCTAGGCACTTCCTGAGTCAGGAAGTGGCTGGAGCGCAGGCACCTTCACACTTCGCAGCATCCCCTACTGACCTGAAATCTGGGGTTGGACTGCCCCCCTAACCCTCGCTTGCTATACCACTGCCTCTCCTTTTGGGAAGGGAAGGTTTTTTTGTGTGTTTTTTTTGCCTTGAGAAAGGAAGGAGATGGGAAAGATGGAGAGGGCAACTGTGGCTATATTGGGTCTTCTCCAGCATTCCAACTGAGATTGTGAAAAACCCCTTCAGGCTTTTTGAGTGCTTGACTCCACCACTCAGGACTTATGGAGGCAAGTAGCAACCTCCTTGTGCATCCCTAGATTATTTATGCCTTTACATATTAAGCGAGCCTAAATCTGCACTCACTCTTTTGTAAGATTACAAACACTTTTTTTAGTGTTAAAGAAAAAGTAAATCTTGTGAAGCTGAAATAATCTACTCCCTGAGTCAGTTGCAACACACACTTTAAACTCCTCTTCATGTTGGTGCAAACACACAATGCAGAGTCAACTCTGTCTCATTTTTGAATTGTGAAATAGCAAGTCTATGTGCAAGGCTCTGACGGCCTTTGGAGAAATCCCAGTTCCATTCATGGCTCCGGAGATACAGTTCTCAGGTGTGGGCCTGCAGGAAGCAGATGATAACTAGGGTCAAGAGCCAGGAAGACATGTCCAGCAACAATAATAAGTCACAGCTGGGTTGTCTGTCTCTGGTATCTGGGATCAGGAAGTAGGGTTCAAGAAGAAAGAGCAGGACAGAAGGCAAGGCAGCCTGGGAAGCTCAAGTACAAGGACAGGTGGAGTGTTCAGACAGAGACTTGAGCCTGACCTGGAAGTTTTTAACTCATGGAAAGTCATCACTTGGGGCAACTGTGACTGAGTCCAAATAGGCAGGGAGAACAAGCCATCTGCTGGCAGAAACCTGCAATCTCTCTTGGAACTGAGATCAAGGCAATACACTGCAACTCCCATATGACTACAGGCTGAGTGCACAATACTGACATGATAGTTGTGGTTCTTTGGGTACAGAAAGGCTGTTGGCCTGTTTGGAACGGGATTTAATGCAAGCAGTGGGGAACTGACCCACAGTACAGTATAGACATGCCTGTGCAGATATGCTAATAGGAAGGACTCTTGTGACCCCGCTGTTGAGAAGAATGAAAAGGCCATTTAGAATGCAATCCTAACCAACTTTCCAACAATGGCATAGCTGTGCCAGTGGGGCATGTGCTGCATCCTGCAGTTGGGGGGCAGTCACAGAAGCATCCTCAAGGTAAGACAATATTTGTTGCCTTACCTTGGAGTTGCACTGCCCTTACCTCGGTATTGGAAAGTTGGTTAGGATTGTGCCCTTAATCTGTGTGGCACAAAGGAAACCATAAATTTAGAGAAGGAATTGAAACACAGAAATAATAGTGCAATGTCTAATCAGAAGCAATTATCATTGACTTCAATGGGACTCACTCCCAAATGCATGTATATAGAATTGCAGCCTCAGATGATTGAAGGCTGGAATGCTTTTCCTTGTAAGGAAAGCCTAAGGAGGTTGGAGCTTTTATTTTAGGGCAGGGGTGACCAAAACCCGGCCCTGGGGCCACTTGCGGTCCTCGAGGACTCCCAATCCAGCCCTTGGGGAGCCCAATGAGACTCTGGCTCTCTGAAGACTTGCTAGAGCCCACGCTTGCCTGACACAGCTGCTCTCAGTGTGACGGCCAACAGTTTGACCTCTCGTTTGAGCTGTGGGATGAGGGTTCCTCCACTGCTTGCCGTTTCATGTCTGTGATACAGCAGTGGCAACAAAGGCCGGCCTTGCTTTGTGCAAGGCCTTTTATAGGCCTTGAGCTATTGCAAGACCTTCATTCTTTCGTATAAGTTCTATCTTTAATATATTCATTTATGTAAATTTATTCAAATTTGAAATGTAAATTATTTTTTTCCCTGGCCCCCGACTTGGTGTCAGAGAGATGATGTGGCCCTCCTGCCAAAAAGTTTGGACACCCCTGTTTTAGGGGAACAAAAGACAATAAAAATTGCCTTGTGGGTGGGAGAGAGCGTAGTCATAGTAGTTTACAGAGATGTTAAGAATGCATGGTCGTTTGATTGGCAGTAATGTTGGGACAAGCAGAAGACGATTCTTTCTTTGCACAGTGTATAATCTACAGAAGGAATTTGTTACCCAAGATGCATTGGTGGCCACTGGTTTGATGGCTTTGAAAAAGGTTGCGCAGATTAATAAAAAATTGAATTTCAGTTTTTAGAAGCATGAGCAGAAATTGGAGATAAATGGCAGTAGGATCCCTCTCTCTTTCTTGGATACCGTTTACAGGCTTTTCCAGTGTCTCTGTCTCAGACTGCCTATTGCTAGAGACAGGTAGCTTGACCTAATGGACCTCTAATTAACGATAGTGCCAAACAGGCAGCCCCTCTCTATCATGTCAAAAAACAAGCAACCCTCTTTGCCTTTCCTAAAAATTACTCTTGTGGAATCACTCATCTGGCTGATCATGAGGACTTAAAATGTCTGTGTAGATACCTGCCTTTAAGGTCTGGATGTTCACATAAAGCGACCGTTAAGGAAAATGGAATTTCCAGTCTCTTGCAGTTCAGTCCTTTTTACTGGCAAGCGTTTCTGTTTCCTGGACTTTCCAGTGGCTTTGGCACTGTGTTTGAGGTCCAGGCCTTAAGGGTGAAATGGGGGGGGGCAACATCTACAGAGAACATCAGCCAAGTACATGTTCTTTTGTGGAACAGATGCATCCAGGCTGGGGTGGCGACTGGAAACATTTCTCTGCATCTTTCCCAAAGCCTGGAAGAGTTGCCTCCACCCCGCCCCCCCGAGTGAGCCTCTGTCTCACTGAAAATGATCAGAAACTCCAAACTTGGCTATATTTAGCACCTTAATTATGATCCAGGGCCAGCAAATGCCTCTGTGTTGTATGAGTTTGTGTGTGAATGCTGGAGGGACTGTCCTTGAGATTTTGCCTTCACTTTGGTGTGATTCAAGTTGACAGGATCTAATGCTCAGAGGAGGAGAGCAGCAAGCTGGGGTTGCAGGAGGGTGTTTTTGTTCCAATCCTGTGTGACAGGCAAGGGGACACAGTGACATGGGGCCTGGGGAGAGGCTACTTCTTTCGATCTCTTGCAGAGATAGTTCTCACGCAGCAGATCTGGAGATGGAAGTTCGCATGCATGTATAGTTCCTACCAGAATGCCACAAAAATATCTGTGGTATGAAGGTTACACAGATGACATGCACAACAAATGAAAGTGAGTTCCAAACGGACTCTCAGTTTTCTCATGGTCATTTATTTCCATGTAGGTGGGCCTTAGATCAAATGAGCAAGAGCTGGAAAGCCCAATCCAGCCAGAGAATTGCCAGTCCTGCTTCTTGTCCAGTCTTGTGGATGAAGGGGTGGACGAATTTTTCCTTTTCACACAATGCCAGCCTAAGGGAGCACCCAGTAAAACTGAGTGTTGGGAGAGTTAGAACAGACAACAGAAAGTGTTTCTTTACTCCCCAGTGTGTAAGTGGTCTATGGAACTCCTTGCCGCAGGATGTGGTGGTGGCACCTGGCCTTGGATACCTTTAAAAGGGAATGTATAGATTTCTGGAAGTCCATCACAAGTTACAAGTTATGGTGGGTATATGCCGTGAATGTGCTCAAATAACTGAGCCCAAGTTGAGTTACGAGTCCCATTCCCTTGAGTCGTGAGTCATAGCATGCTGCCATTGAGACTCGACGTGAGCCACATTTAGAGTCATTTCAAGAAACTAGTTGAGTCGAAGGCATTCCTGCTGTATTGCAAAGAATGCCTTCCCCCTGGTTTCCCCACCTCCTTTCTTTCATCCCTGGCTTCTGCAGGAAAAAACAAAAACAAAACTCCAGTTGTTTATTCCTATCACAAGAAGAACTCCCTCCTCTCCACGCTTTGGGCTCCTCCTTCTCCCTTTCCTCGCCCAGAAAAAAAATGAAGCCATCTTTTGTCCATTCATCCATTCCTTTCTAGACTGCCAAATGCCCCCCTCTCCTGGGTCCTGGCTTCCCCTGCATCACCCGTGTGGTATTTAAGTGTGATGCGGAAATGGCAAAAAAAGAAAGTCAGAAAAAACATATACAGTACATGATGTAGGGACTTGGGATAGGGTTCGAGTCATTTTGAGTTCTGACTCTTTTTTAGCGCCACTGGCCCCAAGTTGTGAGTCAAGTCGGGGTCAGCAACGTCCATAACTTGAGTTAAAATGAGTCACAAAAAACCAGCATTTTCTCTACTTGAGTCGAGTAGTTTCAAGTTGAGAGCCCATCCCTGGTATATACAACCTCCTGGTTTTAGAAATAGGCTTCCTCAGAGTGTCAGATGCAAGGGAGTGGCAATAGGATGCAAGTTGTCTTCTGTGCTCCCTGAGGCATTCGTTGGGCCATTGTGAGATACAGGAAGCTGGACTAGATGGGCCTGATCCAGCAGGGCTCTTGTTATGTTCTTATGAGCATGCAAGCCCTAGTCTTGTTTTGCTGTATTCGTGTTGAAAGAAACCATGGTTTGTTATGACATCTGAATGTGGCCTTTTTGTTTTACCGTGACAAAATTTGGTTTTAAATAAACAGCAACTAATGCACAGAGCTGAGTGGTTCTACATGGGAGGGATGTATGGGTTGTCAGTCCCCATAAGGAGGCTTATCTCGCCTGGCCTGTGTCCTTTGTCTTGAATGAAGCAGGAATGGGAGGTGGATCATTGTTTCCTCTTGTAACAGCTGCAACATGTCATCGGGGCAAACTCAAGCCAAAGGGTCGGACAGAGCAAGCCTGCTTTGGCCCCATGCCCCTTGTTTGTGTGAACTGGAATGGCGAGGGACAGTTTCCTAACCTAACTTGCATTCACTGATTGAGGGCTTTATGGAGTAGAAAGGAGATCTGCTTTATTCCAGTTTTAATGTTTACCCAGTGCTTTGTTTGATTTGAGCAATCTGAACCCTATGCCAAAAACAGGACCAGTTTGGCTCCCCCAATTCTTAAACCATAGAAATAGATAAATTAGCAGCACCACCTGTGGTTTACGTTTGCATAAATTAACAAACCCCTTTGTGTTTGTGTTGATATGGGGAGGGGGAACAATCGAGCTAGTTGTGGGGAGGTATTTTTGGACCATGTCATGTTCACTGGGGGGGGGGGGGGGGGTTAGCTCTTCTATTTTAGGCCTGCTTTGCATTTTGTGTGATTTCATGCTTAACCTAACTGATATTATCTTAAAAGCAAAGTTGGCTATCGTTTTCATACAGGATGAAAGATTGTAGGAAGTAGTACTTTGGATATGCCTGGAGTGGATAAGTCTGGAACCTTTGAAGTAATGGGACAAAGACCTGTTAATTTCGGTATCCTGCCAGGCTAGCTGTGATTTGAAGAAAGCTTCAGGTGCACTCCAACTGAAGAAGTGAAAGGAAGCTTGGCTGGATTGTAACTTTTGAACATCTTGGGCTGTTTAATATGTCAAACTGGCTTTAAAGAAGAAAATTCCAATAGGAGAGGGGATAGTCTAACTCAGTATAAAGAAGCTTCATGGGTGCATCTGTGTTCAGTTTCATGTAGAGTTATGGTTCTAAAGCTGGACTTTAGCTGTAGCTGCAGGTATGGCTCCAGACTAGTCATATATCCCATACAAACCAAACGGAGCTCATCAATACTGCTGTACTGTAATGTGGGAGATGCATTTCTCAGAAACCGAGCGCTACACAGAACAGCACTAAAGGAGACATCATTGAAGTGGGAGCTGTTTGGCTTCCTAACTCACCCTTCCCAGAATACACTGTTCCCACTGACTGCAGTGGCTGTCTGTTAACATGGGTTGGAAAGCACTGTAAGAAAACAACGCAAAAAGAGTCAGCTTTGTCAGAGGTATTAATGTAGATATATCAAAAGTTGCTAATGGCTACGTTTTGAAAAATTGTACCATAGTTAGGAAAGCAAATTTTGTAGATTAAAAAATTAGACGTGACTGATTCAGAGAGGACATTTAAAACTACAGTAATAAAATTATGGGCACAATCCTAACCAGATCTACTCAGAAGTAAGTCCTATTTTTTCAGTGGAGCTTACTCTCCGGAAAGTGTGGTTAGGATTGCAGCCTATCTCAACTAAACATAAATGTTATTTTTTATAAATGTTATTTGTTAATGGAAGGAAGAGATTTGAAGCCATTATCCAAACAAGGAAACCAAAGATCATCTTAATCCATTGTTTCTCAACCAATGGTACAGGTACCACCAGTGGTACTTGAGATGGTGTCTGGTGGTACTAGCAGGACCCCTGCTTCCTATTAGTGAAACCAGGAACACGACACGACAAACAGCGGTAGGAGGCTTGGCGTGACGGGCAGAGCTCCAAACCATGCTCTTCCACACCAAAAAAGCCCTCCCGTTCACCCTGAGCTTCTTACTGGTATTTGTCATGTCGCATTTGGCCTCTCAACCCAGAAGTAATTGGCGATAATGTCATTGCCAGTTACTTCCAGTGGTACCTTGAATAGGTGGACCATGTGAAGTGATATGGCGGAGGTCAAACTTTGAGAAACATTGCCTTAGGTTACAATCCTATCCACACTTTCCTGGGAGTAAGCCCCATTGACTATGATGGGACTTACTTCTGAGTAGACATGCATAGGATTGGGCTCAAGATCCCCTAACATCCTGTCAAAAATAGTCATAAATGTAAATTGGAAAATGTAAAGAGTTCTGTCTGCAATTACATTTCAATCATCTTCTAGTATAATCTCCCCTTTTGTAAAGTTGGGCACAATCTTAATCACTCTCCCAAATGGCATTTATTTAATTGAAAACATTTGTGCTCCACTCTCTCTCCTCCCCCAACAATGGGGTGCCCATATTTTTGCTCCTTATTAGATATATGCATACAGCTGGTTGCTTGTTTTTCCCCTGAGAGAGGGGAAGACATTTAAGGCTTTGGCCTTTTCCACTTCTCTTCCTCTGCAGGTGCCTTGCCTGGATACGTTAGCAGTCTCTCCCTCCATAGGTTCACCAGAGCCCTTCTACCAATCCTTGCCTCTCTCATCCCTAAGACTGAATTGGATTTTAAATTCTCTTGTGGCAGACTGTGCAGGCCCTCCTTCCCTTTTATGTGCAAGATAAGCCCTGGACCAGGCATCTTCCCTGCTGTGGCAATGGAGACACTAATCTATGTGTTCTTATGCCATCCGCTCTTTCTTTGAGTAGCTTCTGACTTCAGCTACCTCTGGAACTGTGGAGCTTGGAGTGTTGTTCTGAAATGGGTGCTCTGGGTTGCCCCAGCACTATAGGTACTGTACTCTGCCTTGAGCTCTCCTTTTATTTGGAGGGAGAGGTAAGATATATGTCAGTTTAAATAAATGAATAATATTCCTGTACAGTGCGAAGTTTATTCTTTACGATAACCTGAACTAGGAGTAGCAAACAATGTTTATACTTTTCTCCCCAAGTATAGTGAGAAACATGGGATTATAATTCAGGTAATGTGGATGGTAGACGTACAAGGACATCTGCAAGAGGGATCTGAAGGCCTTAGGAGTGGACCTCAACAAGTGGGAAACCCTGGCCTCTGAGAGGCCCGCTTGGAGGCAGGCTGTGCAGCATGGCCTTTCCCAGTTTGAAGAGACACTTGGCCAACAGTCTGAGGCAAAGAGGCAAAGAAGGAAGGCCCATAGCCAGGGAAACAGACCAGGGACAGACTGCACTTGCTCCAAGTGTGGAAGGGATTGTCACTCCCGAATTGGCCTTTTCAGCCACTCTAGACGCTGTTCCAGAACCACCTTTCAGAGCACGATACCATAGTCTTTCGAGACTGAAGGTTGCCAACAACAACAAATGTGGATGGTTGGGAAAATGGGGGTTAATGGGATTCCAAATGTGTACTTGTCATAAGATACTTCTGAGATGAACAGATCTGTTTGAGTAGCTGAAGAGGGATAACGATCAGTCCTGTAGTTTTATAGAGTACTTGCTAACATGGATTTAAAAAAAAAATGAATGGAACAGCTATTATGAAAAAGAGTATTTTTATTGGTAATTGTTCTCCTGGAAGTATAGGATACATTCTCATGGATGCTGGTGCCAGACATCACACTGTACATTTCTCCATTGTTGCCTGTAACTAAGGGTGCTGTTTTCAAATGCACTTTCAAAAGTTTTGACCTATGAGAAAAGTATATGGTAGACACATACATACAGTACATTCATATGAGAGGTGGCATTGTAAAATCTTACAGAGAATTAACCAGAAATATGAACTTCCCCAGGTTTAAAAACCAAAGCAAACCACTAGAATCTGCAAAGAGAAGTGGGTGGGGGGTATTAACCCTTTCACTGCCAGCTAATCCCACCTCCTATGGTTGGGATTTATGGTTCCACTTACTGGTAACTATTGATAAGATATGGTTCCACTTAGCTATTGCCTTACAGCAGTGGTTTCCAGTGTTTTTTCACTTGTATCCCTTGAGAGCTCATTTCCATAAATCATACCCCTCAAATTAGCAAAATGTTTGTAACTAATATAGTTGCTGTTACTTCAAATTTATATGTTTTCAGCTTCTGATCCGTATCTGATAATATATGAATTGATGATCAGAAACTAGCAGTTGCTGGGTCTTCCACAGCCTCTTTCTTGCCTTGCCAGCCCTGCAAGGCATTCTAATACCGACCTGCTTTTTTCACCATTGAATTTCCATTCAATTATTTTTCTAGTACTCCTAAAGGTCCTGGCAAGTACCCCTGGGGGGTACATATACACCATGTTGGAAACCACTGCTCTATAGGACAATGTTGAGATAGATAAAATCAACTGCAGGGAATCATTTGCTCCCCACATTCTCACCTTCTTTTGCTCTTTCTTTTCTTCCCCAACCCCCACTTATTTTTTTCTTAACCATCCTGACATGATTTAAAATTCTTTTTCTTTTTTTCAGGAGGAGGAAAATGGAAACCGAATGGGTATGTAGCTATGCATCTGTTACCTTACTTCAGAAGTGGGCTTCCATCTTGCATGGCTTACCCTCCCCCCCCCAAACTACCACCTTACCACTAACATCTGTGTGGCATTCTTTGTAAGGCAGAACCCTGTGGCAACACATTTGTGTTACTTCATTTGTAGTACATTGCAATATTATTTCTCAGATCTTAGATTTTTTCTCTCCAATCAAACCTTGAATTTGAAGTGATTCAGAAGGAGAGATGTATCAGTATCTCCTACTCACATGCTTGTTCTTTAGTCTTCTTTTTTCCTTCCTTTCTTTCCTCGAGCTGTTTGGTTCTGTCAGCAGTCATTAATTCTCAGTGCATTTCACTGGCTATTTTATTTCTTGGCCCACCATTCACCCTTGCATTCTGATAAAAAGTGTCAAAACCTTTTCTCCCCCATTTATTGAACTTTTGTCCCCTCCACCTCTGCAGAGCCCCTCAGGCCTAGACCCACAACCTCTGGACCCACACGCCCTCAGGCCTAGACTCACAACCACAGAGGTGCTCTCTTTAACACACACACCAACAACTACCTCTGTTCCTGTGAATCCTTCCTGGTAATTGGCCTAAGTCCTGTGATGTCATAGAAAGTTAGTTTTGAAGTGCAAGCAGGAAAATGATCAGAAGTGACCTAAAGAATAGTCCAAGGCTTGGAATTTTGGCCACACAAGAGCTGTGGTCTTACCTGTTGTGAAAGTTTCTCCAACAACTGGCAGATCTACAGTCTTCCTAGGAGCCCCTCGATCTCCCATTTTTTCTAAAGCTCCAAAACCCCTCTTCTAATTTCACCTTGATACTATTACAATCTTGCATTTACTTGTGCAGTTAGGTTGATATGTCCCTATTCCTCACACTCTAATCCAGTCTGACTTATAACCTCATCTGTGCTTGTCTGTTGAGAGAATGTGGCTTAGGACACAATCCTAACTGGGAGTTAGGCCAGCGCAAGTCCCTTGCACTTGCCCAGGTGGGTTGCAAATGTAAAACGCATTTGTGCCTCCCTGTGTGTCTGCTTGGTGGGCACAGGGACGTGTGCGGCTCACGGAGGCTGCATCCAGCCTCCGTGCCAACACAGAGGAACAACTGTGCCAGCCTAGCTTGGCCAATGCAGGGGTCTGGGGAGGGTGGGAAGGGGGTGGGGGGGGGGCGTTCCAGGCAGGGGAGGGTGTACAGAAGGCGGGTGACCAGGGAGTGGGAGGCGGGGCTGGGACCCAGCAGTTATTCTGGATCCCAACCCCATTCCCTGAGCAGCGAGGAGCAGCTCCAAGTTACTCTGTTCTCCTCGGACTTGCGTCACCTCCTGAGGTGGTGCAGGTCTGATGAAACCCATTGGGGCTGTGGGGGCTAACCCGGGGTAAGGGGAAGAGTTTCCCCTTGCCTCTGGCTTAACCAATTCTGGTCCCAATCTTGCGCTGGATACAGTGCAGGCCTCCTGAAGGGATGGGGGAGAACTATGATTTTGTCCAAGGTAATTGAATGGTGCCTTAGTCCGAAAACAGCCAAGTTACAGTTAATGTTGCTACTCCCTACTCCCGTCCCTGTTTGAAGGACAGGTCTGCAACTCCAGTGCCTTTAGGCGGGATTTTGAGCTGAGCAGATCTGATGCCATCAGAACGCATCACTGCTCTCTGTCTCTGATAGAAAACTTTTGTCTTTTCTGGGAGTGGCACTCAGTTACCCTTAAGGGGAAAGCACTGAGGGTTGCTGCTATCAGGGGACTGCTTGTATTCATGGGTGGCCCCAACTGCACACCCTTTTTGCCTGTGTCATACTATTCCCATCTTTTAGGGAAGGTTAGGCCTAGCTAAATATAGGTTCCTGGATAACTCATAATCAGCCTCCCAAGCAACTTGATATTTGCTGCCATGATTTTGTTCTTGAAGTCCTTTAGGGCTACTACAGAAGACCATGTAGATGATACAAGAATCATTAAGACTTCTAATGCCAAATTTCTCTCTGATACCACCTTCCTTTCTCCCCAACATCCTGCAGGCCCCACACGGAACCGTCTGGAACCCATGGACACCATCTTTGTGAAAAGTGTGAAGGAAGATGGTCCAGCACACCAGGCTGGTCTCCGGACAGGTGCGAGAAGGGACTGCGTTTTTTCCTTATGCTCCCGCACAGCTGTTTAAGCTGCCCTTAAAGAGTAGCAGAAGGAAAACCCAGAAAACTAATTCTCGTTATTGAACTATGGCAGCCCTGCCTTTATCTTTGGCTAAATTTAATAGACAAGTTCAGTTTTCTCATGCCTGAGCTGTTTCTTGTCCCAGCGCTAGTAAAACAGTGCTGTTAGGATATGTGCATGTTCCTTTCAGGGAAAGAACTCCTGGGGAAGGCTGGCTGACCTAGGGGAGTAGTTATGGTTACTGCACACATTCCCCTTCTCACTTTCCTTTTATTGGACCAGCAACTGAACAAGGAAAAAATGGAAGTTTGTATCTGCTGCTGCCGCCATCACAGGCTACTGAGACCAGACAGGGGAGGACCATGGGGGGGGGGGCAGAATCCCTTGCAAGACAGCACTGACTCTCAGGGTTTTTTAAATAAAAAATCAAACCCAAACTAGCATCTGCAGGGGAAGAAATGTGACAATCCGCTGAATTACCCATGAATATGGACCAGGCAGACCAACGGTCAAAATGTACATAGTTTATTAAAAGTTTAAAAGCAAAGGGAATGAAAAGATTGCCTAGGGAGGTGGTGGATTCTACTTCACTGGAGAGGCTCAACAAGCACCTGCTGGAGACGCTCTAGGAGGATTTCCTGCTACAGACTAGATGACCTTTTAGATCCCTTCCAACTCTATGATTCTAAACAACATGGGAAAAGAAAAGTGGTTAGTAAAAGTGCAAGCAGGTGGATTGAAAATGCCTGTGCTTGGTTGGAAAGTGTATTCCCCAGATGGATGTAGTAACCAGTAACGTCTAGCTGATGGAGCCGGGATGCTCCTCAAAACTAACAGCCCATAATCCCCCAAAGTGTCACTGAATCGACTGAGGGAAGTTTGCACACTGTGGCTGGAGTCACTTAGCAGACAACAAAAAGTCCCTGATTGTAATCTAGGTAGTCGGTCCCTAGTTTTAAGCAGCCCACATTTCTCAAGGAATTCCCATTCGTTTTGCTTGTGGGTGAGCAGGTGAGTATTCTGATCTGAGCGCCCAACAAATGGGTCACTCAGGTGTCTGGCAGAGAACAACTAAGACTTCCCTGTGAGCTGGGAAAGATATAACTTTGCTTTGACAAATAAGTCTGTTACCTAGTGGGTAAGGTAGCTCTGTTGCGAAGCAGAATAGCTGCTCAGATAGGAAGACAGACCCTGAATCCACCTCTAGCTCATGTTTGGAGAATAATGGAGTTTCCAAACAAAGGAGAAAGGATGCCCTGGCAGCTTTTTAGACTGCTCAACCTGCACAGGAATGTCTGGGGACTTACTCAACCTGCTCAACCTGCACAGGAACGTCTGGGGAATACAGTCTGGGGACTGTATTTTTGGACTTAGTGTCCAAAAATACAGAAAAATAGAGGGAAGACAAGGCTCTCATCACAATTCCCCAGGTTTTGCTATTTGTCCTTGTGCCTGCAATAGCAGCCCCAGAGACTTGGATCTGTTTGTGAAGCCCCAGTTGGCCCCTAATTTTCTCCACTCTTCCCATCCCGTGGTCCTCCACAGCCAATGATTGTTCCAGCTACAGCAAGGTGCTAAGCCTAAATTTGCCTGTACTGTTTGAAAGTTTTCTGGCTGAGTCTGATATAATTTCAGAAGCAGGAGGGTCTTGCTCAAAGTGGAGAATTTCCTGCTCAGTGAAGGAATACACTAGGAAAGAGCACAGCATAGTGGCTAAGTGTGTGAGCGATTAACCAGGAAGTTCCTGCTTCAGATTGCAGTGCTGCTCTGAACTCGCTGGGGGGCCTCAGGCAAGCCTTGATTTTTTTCAGCCCTCCCTGTGCAACAGGAGGGTAATAACAGTCTACCTTGCAGAAAGTGCTTCAGGAAAAGTAAATTAAAGTTTCATCATCATGATTTTTAGGTATTGGGTTGTAGCCAAAGAAAGTGAATCCTGACTAAGCACCTTTGAAATAGCTGGGGCTTAACCTAGTCACAACTAACTTGTCTCGCTGATTTTGACAGATGTTAGTCATCACAACTAGCTTAAATCTCAGCGATTTCAAAAGGTTTTACAGCCAATCCTAGGCATGTCTACTCAGAAGTAAGTCTCATTATGGTCAATAGGGCTTGCTCCCAGGTAAGTGTGGATAGGATTATAGTCTTAGGGCCAAATCACGCAAACGTGCCTTACAGAGCTGTGCTGCGGACCACAGGATTGGGCTCTGAGTCAGTATTCACTATCTTTGGATACATCCCAGTATAATAATACACCTCCACCGCCCTCCGCCCGCCCAGAAACACCTCCCTCCCGCCTCCTCCACGCCCCCCCAGCCTACCTTCACCGCTTGTGTCAGCGCAGGTGCGCTGACACAAGCGGCGGCGAGGAAGCTGCCATGGAGGCTTCTGCTGGCCTCTGTGCGTCACAGAGCTTCCTCTGACACAGCTTCCTCCCAAGGAGGTGCAAATGTGCTTTACGGCACATTTGCGACCCTCCCAGGGCACTTACGCCGGCCTACATGCCGGTTAGGATTGTGCCCTCAGTCTTTGTTTAATGAAGAATTTAGGTCACCAGAGCACCGAACGTTTTTTGGTGGTGGGGAGTGCATATATTATCTCTATCCTGTATCTATAACCAGTTACAATCAGTTATAACCTTTATCTATAACAAGTATCTACTGTATTTTAGATGTTCCTTTCTAAAACACTTCATCCACCCTTTGCCTTGAACAGTATTCTTGTACCTCGTATTCATTTGTGTATTGGGGGATGGGGCTTTCTCTCTTCTGCAGGAGATCGTCTTGTCAAGGTAAATGGCGAGAGCATCATTGGGAAAACCTACTCACAGGTCATTGGCCTCATACAGAACTGGTGAGTACTTTTCCACCATCTCACCTCTATGTGCCTTTCAGGAATGCTGGTTTTGGTGCACAGACATTAAGACATTGGGGGTAAGGAAGGCTGGGTTTAACCAATGCTGGTAGGTTGGATACCTGACTTAAGATCACAGTCCTCATGCCCTCCTTTTTATTTTTTTGGCTTTTTTAAAAAGCAAAGTTTGCAGATGTTTAGAGAAGAAAGAGTATTAAAGGTATCCGTTTTAGCAGCTGGAAGAATTCTGTGTAACTCCAAAAGGTTGCTGAGATGATTTGATAAACCCCAGATGAAAGCATGAGAATTATGAAAATGCTTGTGTTTGCAACACCACTAGTGGCCTAGAACAGGGGTCTCCAAACTTTTTGGCCAGAGGGCCGCATCAAATATCTGGCGTGGTGTGGAGGGCAGGAAAAAAAATTTAAATATAAAATTTAAATAAATAGAGATAGAACTTAGATGAGTGAATGAATGAATGAATGGGCTCATTCATTCAACCTCTCTGGCCCTCAGAACACCCTCTAGAGACAATCAGAGCACAGTTCTGGTCATGTTCAGTTGAGGGGTCCAGAGGCTTTCAGGGGACAAGAGGTTGGATGCGAGCCAGAAAGAGGCTCGCTGTGGGCTGCATCTGGCCCCCGGGCCAGGGTTTGGAGACCCCTGGTCTAGAATGTAAAACTACGTATGTGTGTTTCTTAGAAAAGATACAATGGCTTGCCATACCTTGTTGTCTGACCTGGATGTATTTGGCATTCAAATTTGTGTCTAATTAGCCTTCAGGTTGTATCTGGGATATGGGGAGGCAGACCTGACTTGAGAAGAGAACCTCAATATATAACCACTGGGGAACTTGCAGAATGAAATAAATTTGGCTAGGAACACCACACAGACAGATAAGTTGACCGAGGTGCGCGCAGCCACATCGTGCCTGGCCCAGAAAAACCAAAAATTTTGCTCTTTGAATGAGTTGGAAGTGTAAGCAGAGTTTTTTACAAAATTTTCTCATTTTTGTCTTGTGGCCCCCTTCCTGGTTGCATGAGAGCTTTTGAGAGGAAGTGGAGCTGAAAAAATCCTGGTTGCTGTGAAATCTAGTGCTGGAATTTTGAAATATTTTTTTCCATCTCTCATGGAAAGGAACAGTCGACTTTTTCCACCTAAGGTTTAAAAAGAAAAGAGCAAAAATGAAATGTAGGATGGGAGAAACAGGGAGTGGTGCAACCAGGACTCGGCAATGAGGGGAAGAGGAACGCTTGCCAGTGATAACTGTACTGTTCTGTATTTCTCTTTGAGTACATTCTAGTCACTGAGTGTCCACTGTGAGCCAAGAAATCAGGTTCAGAGAGCCAAGATGGTGTAGTGGTTTGGGGTCCATGGGGTCCAAAGGATAGAGTCATGGATGCGGACCCAGGGTCAAATTTCAGCTCAGTGACAGATTCAGTAGGTGATAAGTCACTTTCCCTCTGGCTGCTTCTTCAGGAAAAAGTGCGATTTGTCCAGAAAAAGCAGATCTGCTATGTACGTAGAAGGACCAAAGTTCAGTCTCTGGGACTTCCATTTGAAATGCTTTCCATTTGAAAGCAGAGTTAGGAAAGATCTCGGAGACCTGGTGAGCGACTGCTAAGTCAGACTAGGCAGCCCTGAACGTGAGTGACTATTAATGTGCTAAAGCAGCTCCTTGCATTTTGCAGTTGGCTCTTTGATTTCCTCTCATCATCTCTCTTTGCAGATGAGCTGCCTCTCGGTTCTTGATCCAAACTGGTTCTTGATCCAAACCATTTTCATGGGGATGTGAGTGAGGGCTGGGGGTAGTCTTACCAACATCTGCCCTGCCCTTTAAGTCAGAGGTAGACTACATTTTGTGTGCCAATGTGTTTACCAGCATCACTGCCAGGAAAGAAATGTAGCAGGAAAAGCAGCAACAATGGTGTGTGTGTGTGATTTTTGAGCAGCCTGTGATTATATGGTTAAGCTGTATTCAAAACTTTAGGCTTCTAAGTCCATTTTCATTAAAACAAAAAACTCGGAACCATAAAGACTGGTTCATTTCAGGTGTTTGTAGCATGTGGCTTGCCCTTTGTTTGCCCCTCCTCAGGGGGAGAGTGACCTGATCAAGGTTCAAGGTGTGAAAACTTCCCAGCCCAATAGCTCTTTAACCTAGCAATGTTGGCTATAGCAGTGGCCATTGGAATGAGTTGCCAAAGGAGATGCTGTGAGTTTTTTCATATTCTGGTTACGTTAAATGTTCTGTTGTGCATAATAGTATCTAATAGCCTGATGCCTTTGTGTTGATTTTGGGAAAGGAAATATGGTATGTACTCAAGAGTCAGGCTGCATGTGCTCTCTCTCTCTCTCTCTCTCTCTCTCTCTCTCTCTCTCTCTCTGTCTCTGCGTGAGAGAGAGAGAACAGTATTTGTTGACAGTGAAGCAGCCCAAATTTGTTCTAGTTTTACAAAAAAAAATTCCTTCTTTCCTCTGCAGTGAAGATGCTTTGGAACTCTCTATCATGCCCAAAGATGAGGATATTCTGCAACTGGTGAGTGCTTTGCTTGGGGGGGGGGGGGATGCTCTCCTAGTACTTTCCTGAGCAGGTGGAGCTTAGACACATGAACAAGTCCCCATGTTGTTTATGGAGCTTGGAATCCTTTGAGAGCCTAATGAAAGGTTACGTGCAAATGTGTATAACCTAAGCCTCAGTAGCTGCTGTTAAAAAAGGAAAAAAGAAAATGCAGCTTCAAATGGGGGAAATTTTTTAGCAGAATAATGGTGGGCCATTTTGTAGGGCCATGGTTACCCCTTCCCCTTGATGTCTAATCCTAATTCCTTCCAGCTGCTTTTTCCCCAAGGGGTTCCAAGTGCATTCTTACCCTCACAAATACATATTTTGAACCCCATGTTAGTGGTTTACGGGGAGGGGGGGAGAAGCTGGGAGTGGGGTGCAATTGGATCAGAGAAGTCTTGGATACTGGAATAATTAAACATCTATCTTTCCCTAACTTTTGTCATTTCTCTGCTTTAAATTGTTCCTTCCCAAAGCTCCTTTTCATTTCGTTTTTGCATAGTCGTTCCCAAAGATTCACAGGCTATCTTGAAGGCTAATTGATTTATTGGAGCAAAAACTTTTTGTAGGGCCATGGTTGTACTTTTCTTGTTGTAAACAAATACAGTACATAAATAGCAAGTTTAGGATTTATATAGATCAGTGATTTTCAATTTTTTTCATCTCATGGCATACTGACAAGACACTAAAATTGTCAAGGCACAGCATCAGTTTTTTGACAATTGACAAGGCACACCACACTGATAGTAGTGGCTCACGTCTCCCAGTAACCCTACTAACAAATGATTGTCCCCCAAATGCCCGCAGCACACCTGCAGTCTGTTCACGGCACACCAGTGTGCCATGGCACAGTGGTTGAAAATGGCTGATATAGATCTTTCTGAGTGTTCAAGGGATTTCATATATACAGTATCCCCATAATTCTTACAACAGTCCTGTGAGGTGAGTCACTGTTATTATTCCCGTATTACTGGTAGGGGATTGAAGCTGCAACAAGAGCAGCATACCTGCGTCTATCAAAAAAGTCTGTGGGAGCTGAAGTGGGAACTTCTCAGCTCACTGTTGTCTGCCACTATGCTCCAGCTAGGACTCAGGGTACATCTGTGTAGGTCTTTTAGGATGTGCATGTGGGAAATTGTGTGAGATCATTTATTTGCACTGGTCCACAAGCTATATATGCCAGAGCTTGTTATATCTAGTAAGTTATAGCATAGTTATATCAGATCCTAATGGATTCTACTGATTGTTATTGAGGTTGCATGTACGTATGTATCTGTGTAGTAGTTGGCAACCTTCAGTCTCGAAAGACCATGGTATAAGCCTACAGCACCTGGTATTCCCAGGCGGTCTCCCATCCAAGTACTAACCAGGCCTGACCCTGCTTAGCTTCCAAGATCAGACAAGATCAGGCATGTGCAGGGTAACAGTATCTGTGTATGTGTGTATGCATATATGAGATTGAGAGAGAGAGAGAGAGAGAGAGAGAGAGAGAGAAGATCCGTGCCAAGAAAAGCTAAATTCACAACTTGTATATATTATGCAAATGAAGTAAACATGCTTAGTGTATTGGCTGATTTCAGAGTTGGCAATAAGCATTCATCTGGTTGCCACTGGCAGCCTGGAACAGTTGCTCTGGTGAGTGATAGTGGTGGGCTTTTTTTCCTTTCGCCACGCCTACACGGGTAGCAGCAGTGATTCTATGTGCCATCCCCTGGCACATTCTAAAGAAGACAAGAGCAACTGGGAGAAAGATCAGGCATTGCGAAAGCTGCTGCTAACTATGGAGGCATAGCAAAGGGGGGGGAAGCTAGGAACATTATCAACACTCCTCAAGCACTGCTGAAGCTGCCACTTCCAGCAGGTGATGACCAAGAAAATGTTTTTAAAGAGATAAGGGGGAAAAAAAAACTCACCACTGCCTTCAATAAGGTGGAGAGTTTAAATTTGCGAGTGAGGAGATTTTGTTACCTTAACAAGAAGCCTGGCCTATTTTTTTTTCCATAAATCGATGTTGCTTCTGCTGGTTATGGAAGGTCCAAGGCACTGAAGTCTTCTTTTTCTGCATCCCAAATGACTGGAAGTCTTTCTTAATTGTGCCCTTGGCTTATGTGGTGGCACACCCTTTGAAACCTGTCTTGGAACATGAAGGGCTAGAAACTTGCTTTTCCCCAAATAAGAGCCACTATTCCTAGAGGGATGAAGTTTGCACCCTGTAGCGCCCTCTTCACTTCCACGGTGCAGTCACTGAATTGTGGAAGATATATTGCTTTATATGAGACACCTTTAATTTGCACAGTGTCTCTCTTTCCTGTGTTTGTCATTGGGTCTGTCCTGTGCGGTGAGTCAGTGTTGCTCCCAGTGGGCATGTGTGGCAACCTGAGCTACATAACTTGCCCAAAGCCTCCCGCTGTGCCCAAACCCTCAACCTCGGTTTGCTTTTGGTAGAGAGGGAGCGATATAGGCCTCCCCTTTCAGGATCGGTAAGACAACAATGGTAATGCGTTTTGCAAATGAGAAGGGCCATACAAAATTGGTAGCAGGATTAATGATAATCCTGCTAATGTAGAATGCTGCATAGTAAAATCAGCCCAGGCCTCTATAAGCTTCCCTCCTCAACCAGCACCTCCAAAGTCTAATTTAAGTGCTGTTGGGAGGTGCCCAGGTGGCTAGGAATTGCAAATATCCAAGTGGAGGGAGTCCGACAGGTATGAGGCCTTTGCCATTAATGCATCTCCAAGAGCCCTCATCATACAGGCGTAGTAGAAGGAATAATTAGTAGGGTGTTCCTTACAGGTCTGAAGGTTTGTGGCAGGCCATAGGAGAAGAGGCAGTCCTGAAGGGGGGGAGGCTCTGTTCTGCAGCATAACCAACACCACAGAGAAGTAAGTGCCCCCCCCAACTAGTAGCTGCCCTCCTTGCTTAGATGTACTGCTGAACCTTAAGCTGAAAATATGCAGTTACAGCAATATTTTGGATAGCTCAGATGGTGCATTCCTTAAAAACTGAGCATGATGTGAAACAGTGCTACTTGGACACTCATTGACCTACTGAGTGGAAAGTGGGCACTGATTGGCCCAGTATGTAACGCTCCCATTGGATAGAATGGCTGTCAGTTATGCCAGGACAAAAAGCACTGTAACAAATTGGGCTAGAGCACTGTTTTTCAACATTTGTCCTCTGCCCTGCTACTTCACACATTTGAAGTACTATTTGAAGTACTACTTCTGGGTTGGGAGGCCTGATGTGATGTGACAGGCACCAGTAAGAGGCTCAGGGTGGATGGGAGGGCTTTTTCGAGCATGGAAAAGCATGTTTTGGAGACTCCTACCACTGTTTGTTTTGTTGCATTCCTGGTCTTGCTGCTTGACCGCAATTGTCCAGGGGTCCCGTAAGTACCACCTTACACCACCTCAAGCATCACTGGTGGTCCCTGTACCACTGGTTGAGAAACACTTGTTGAGAAACACTGAAGGAAGCTGCATTTTTGACGGTATACCTATATTTTCCTTTGAAAATCTAGCACGTGGAACAAAGCTTCCCCACCCCCCAAAATGGACCTTGCCTTTTGGTACCCTGCCTTAGTATTTTTTTTCTCTTTTCCAGACAGAACTCCTAAAGTTAGAAATCTATTTTTCTTGTATAACCCTTGCAGATGGTGAGGCTAAAAAAGCAAAGTCTGTGCCACTGAGCAGTGAGGCCTTAAGTTAGGGAGCACAGCAACTTGGCCATGGCCAGGATGTAAAATAAACAAAACTCAAAGAGATGTGAAAGCAGAATGTGTGAAATATTTTTCTTCCTCTCACAATATCTGAAGGAAAATGTTTTCTTTGCAAGTGAAAATGTGAGCAAAATTTTCATCACACCTTGTTTAAAATGTGAAAGAACTACTCTGTGTGGGTGTGAGCGGGCGTTAGAGGAGGGGAAAAGCAAATTGCTGGAGCTTGCCAGCCAAAACTTGGGCATCCCTGCTTTGCAAGGCTGAAGCCATTTAAGGCTTTTTGGACTCAACGTAGCACTTTGAATTATGCTGTGAAGTCAACAGGGAGGCAGTGACATTGCAGAAGCATTCATACTCGCAAGCTGCCCTCGTTCAGTTTAGGAGTTTCACCAAGTGCTTCTTGATCAGTAGCTGAAGCCTGGGATGCAGCAACCTAGCTGAAGATGCAGTGACTCCCACTCCAGGTGCAAGGAGCCAGTCACCCAAAGTTTCTTTTGCTTCTCCACATCTGTTTCCAAAGGAACCTTTGTGTGGATTTTCCCCTGCCCCGGTGCCTCACAGGGGTGTGTCGGCATTCCTGTGGTGCGAAAGCCGGCTTGGCCAGCCAATGAGAGAGCCCCGGGTTACAGAGTGACTCTTGACAGGATGCAAAGCGCAAGGAATTCTCAGCTTTCTTCATCCCTCCCACATCGGGACGTCCCAATTTAAGAAAAAAAAGAGAGAAAGAAGAGTAAAACTTGAAAGGAAAGATTGAGAAAGAGAGGAAATTAGGCTGGGACGTCAGAGGTTCCCAGGGGAAAGGAGAGTTGGGTTTTTTTTTTGAAGAAGGGAAAGAGAGAGCAACAAAGACAGAGGACTGTAAACAGACCGGCAAAGGAGTCAAAGGTAATCATTTTATACTATATGCATCCCATCTCTGTCAAAAATAAAACATTGTGGCTCTCCGTAATTGGGCAGGTATTGGCCTGAAATGAGAGAACTTTTTTCTGACGGGCAAAAATGTCTTGATTCTTACCTAAGTGGCAAGAGGGCAGGGTTTTACCCATCATAGCACCTAGCATAGGGTTGAAAAGAGATATTGATTTACTTGCCACAGCGCCCGAGTATTGGCAAGGGCAGGGGATGAGGGTTGAAAATGTAACTTACCACTACAGGAGCTGCTTTCAAGCAAGGAACGAAAACGTGTGTATATCCTTTCACTAACCAACTTTGCTTTCTTTCTGTCTTGTCTTGACGTCTTAAAAAGGAAGGTTTTGCTGCCCCTTTAAGCTGAGGCCTGGTTTCAAATATAGCTCCTTTTTTGGATCTTGGCAAGTCCCTGGCCAGAAATGTGGTTTTGTCTAACGGGCAGGATTCCAGTGTGACAGCAGGGCTCGGTCAGGCGCAGTACAGATATTTTTTGGTCCTTATGGTGGCGTCTGAGCATTTTTGCTACCTAGCAGAGGTCTTTTGGGAGATGCGTGGGTGAGTGGATAAAGATTTAAGAATTACACACACATGCTGAAAATGGAGGGTAGAATCTGTGCCTGTCCTTCCGGACCCCATCCCTTCACCAGTCTGACCTGGCTTCACTCACTGAGGAGTTGCCGCTTGTGTTTAACTATACGCATTACATTCTGGAATCCTATCTCAGCCTGCAATGCATCAGATCAGGGCATGGATCAGGAGACCTCTAAGGAACACACAGAAGTGAAATTGCTCAGACTTTTCTTTTAAGACACAGCAGTATTATTTGTCCTCCATCCCTGACAAAGGAGTTTGCAGTCTATTGTTGATAATATGGAACATCCATTTCTTGTCAGTACTTCAGCTGCTATCAACTCTCTTGTTTTTCCCCCCGGCAAATGCCCAGTTTTATTTTCTGTTTTCAAAGAGAATCTGCTTTTTTTTTTTTTTGGAGGAGTGACTTTGTGTTAAGGTTAGAGGCAAATATTTATTGTGATGTGGATGAAAGAAGAAAAAAAATGAAAGCATAATGTGCATCTCAATCTTTAATTTCTTATTTGATGTCTGCCTGACATCAGTAGAACTTATGCTTTCAGCAAGGTTTGCTCCAGGTTTTGGAGCAAGACTGCTTAGTGTCACTCTTTCCTCCAGTAAGCCCCACACTCCTTGGCAACACTGCCCATTTGGTTACCCAGAAAGTTGGCAGCTGAGTGGCATGGGATGACAACCTCCTGCTGTTGCTATCTGCTTTGCCCAACCAGAGAGCCAGTGTGCAGAGGACACAACTGAGGAACACAGTGGTTATGGGTCAGAGGTTCCTCTCTCACTTCTCTGCTACCGTGGCAATCAGAATTTGGGAACATGTGTTTACTGTGGGGATAAAATGTAATTGTTCCTTTTTGAAGTGCTAAGCTCATGATGGGCAGGGCAAGGGAGTGAAGAGGATTTGTCTGACATAAACATACACATATTTTATGGTTTAAAAACCATGCAAGCCCCCTGACCACCAGCCATTGCCTGAACTGCTATGATGTGAAGTTGTGGGGGAAGACAATTCGTTTTGGAATCCTGAAAAATCAATCAAGTGTGGTTTAAGGGAAATGAAAGTGATTTTTAGCTGGGGGGGGGGGGGAACACTTCATTCACAGTCAGATTTTTATTTTTACTTCAGAGTGTATGAGTGTTTGCATATAGCCCACTTCAGCAATGAACTTTGCTAGAGAGATACTTTGAATCTTCCTCAAAACATACTGCCTGCATTAATTGTTACTAAAGCTGCTGCTCTGTCCATATCGGTCTTCTGTTGCCTCTGAACTGGCAACTGGATAGCCAAGCAAAAAACTTCTGGGACCAGAACTGACCCAGAGCTGCCCCTAGAAGATAATGCCAGTGGGCACACCATGTATACTCAATGCTTTTTTCATCTTAGAAAACAGATTTTATGCCTGTACCTTGTGACTCATATCTGACTTCCCTGGAACGGGTAAAAAAGTTAACTCTTGACAACTCAGCTTTCTGTCCACTCCTTTCCCATACTTTTTCATTTTCTCTTTCCCAGGCGTATTCTCAAGATGCCTACTTGAAGGGCAACGAACCGTACTCTGGAGTGGCCCAGAGCATCCCTGAACCACCACCCATATGCTACCCTCGCAAAACCTACCCGTTCCAGTCGAGGTCCTCCCCCCAGGATGTCTCAACAGCTGAGACATACCAGAGGCAACAGGCGGACAACAGACAGCTCTACCATTCAGGGTCCTCAGGCCCATCTTCTCCCTTGAACAGCACTGCAGTCCACAGAACCCCTCCTAGTGTCTGGGCTGAGTCCACACAGAACTTCACTAGCAACCATTCCAGCCCTGCCCACCGCACAGAGGAGATCCAATATGGAATGACTCAAAGGGTACCAGTCACAAGACCCCTCCCACCTTCTGGCTCCTTCTCCCGCTACTCCAACAGCAGCTGCCCGGGTTCTATACCCTCCTCATTGCCTGAGAGGTACTGTGCCCCTCCCGCTCCCTCTATGCCCAATCACGCCTGTTATGGGGCCCCTAAACGCCTCCCTGACCACCGTCCTCATGGTGGGTTGAAGGACACAACCCGTGAGGGCCGGCCCTCCCGGGACTGCATTGGGGCCGACCCCAAACCTGTCAGCCGTCTAGAATGCCAACAGGCCTTGTCCAACTGGATCTCCAGCCAAGTGCCCCGGCGAAGCTCCTCGGAGGAGCGCCACTGTGCCATGCCACCTCGCTACCGGAGCGTCTCACAAGACCGTCTGGGGGACGCCCCATCCTCCCGGGGTTGGCCTCATAGTGCTTCCCAAGACACCTTAATCCAACCACCTGCCCAGGATGTTTGGAGTTACCGGGCTAGGTCAGATAACTACCTGGTGAAATACGGACAATCTTTGGAAACTCTTGAACAGGGTGGTTTGGTCTCTCCCAGGTATGAGAGGTGCATGTGGCCGCCAGACAGGTTTTACAGGCACGGGCAAATTAACCGAGCCCAGCCTAATCACCCAGGTTCCTATATTCCTTCTGCCTCTTCCAGGGATCCGCCTCCTGTGCACGTTCAAAAACACCCTTCCCAACCCAACCTCCAGAGCATTGAGGACTCTGGGTATATTGGTTACCGAAGCTACAGCCCCTCATTCCAGCGCAGGACTGGCTTGCTCCATGCCCTTTCTTGCCGGGACGCTACATTTGGTAACCTTCCCACCTTTAATATTTCTCAAAGGCAAGGAAATCACTCAACGCCACCTTACCTTGAGAGGCCTTTGCCTACCGCCATGAATTCAAGTGCCCCCACTCCTTTCTCAGAACTTCCATCGGATAGTAGCCCTGAGATCCCCAAGGACCAAAGATCAGCCAAACAGGATGACAGTGTGAAACCTCTTGAGCGAGCTTCTCCACCTCAGGCCACAGAACGGTTGCAACCTGAGGCCGAGGAGAGGAGGGACGAGGTGGTTCTCCGGCAAAAGCCGCCAACTGGACGCAAAATGCTTCCCCCTGCGAGACAGATGAACTTTGTGTTCCCGGATGACATGAAGGAAACAGACATTTGCGACCCGCCTCCACCGGCGCTGGCAGCCGGTAAAGAAAGTAAGCGAGGAGTGGCTCCATTGGCCACGCCCGAGGATTCACTAGCATCCATCCCATTTATTGGTGAGTAGAAAATACAGATTACTGGACTTTAGAAAGAAGTGTTGGGCCTGTATAGGATTGCTCCTGTGTTTTCCCTACCATGAAATTTCAAGATAAGATTAAAGAATTAGACAAGATGAGTGAAATTTCTCAGGAAAATTCTGCACTTCTATAGACTAGTGGCTGCCAGTATCTTGGCATTCTGTCTCCTCCAAGTGAGGTCTCCATCAATGGGGTGAAGAGGTGGGAAATCTGCTTTGGGCAAGTTGGAGGGAACTGAAGTGTGGTGAATCCACACTGGGCAGAAGGTAAGACTAGCTGATGTTTGAGTTCCTTTTAGCTATGAGAGTCTGCAGTGTGACTTTTTTTTTCCCACTCTGGAAAGCTCAATCTGTTGAGATGGATACAGAGGAAGAGGCGGTGGTGGTGGTTTGGGCGGTTTGGGCAGGTAGGCGAGATGGAGACATCCATTCAGAGGAAATTAAAGGTGTTGTTGACTGCCTTGTAATGTACGTTGCTATAATGCACATAATCTTTGAACAAGGTAGCTTGTGTCACTTTTGTATCTGTCTGCCTGCTCTTTTAGTAGCTGGCTAATAAACAGAAGTGAAACCCTTGTTTGTACAGCTGGGAGCTCTCCCGGTTGCAAAATAAATTATCCCCAGTCTTCATTGGTGCTGTTTTCTTCAATTGCTGTATTTTACCATAATTTTGCTTCCCTGTATTTTGCTTCCCTGTCGTCGTCCCCCTTTCTCAGAGTGGAGAAGGACTTCCTTGAATGGTTTGTTTCTCCCACTCCAGACAGACAGGACTACAGAAGTGAGGCGTTTTTGAGGCAAATGGGAGGAGCTATTCTTCCGCTTTGTTCCTGTCTTGCTCCAGAGAACTGGACTGTAATGCACCTTGTTGGTTGTCTTCACTTCATAGATCTTTAGTTTCTCAGTAGTTAGTTTCTGAGGAGTCTTGGTGTCAGGGGTCTCTAGCTTCTCAAGAGTCTTAGAGTGTTGCTGCATCTTTTTTTCTGTAACCTTTTAATGAGGTCTAGAGGAGGAACAGGTTAGTTAGCCCCGTGAGGGCTAACTCAGCCTAATCATGGTGGTATCCTGCAGATGCCTGATCTTGTCTGATCTCAGAAGCTAAGCAGGGTCAGCCCTGGTTAGTACTTGGATGGGAGACCGCCTGGGAATGCCGGGTGCTGTAGGCTTCTACCATAGTCTTTCGAGACTGAAGGTTGCCAACCAACCTTATCTGAAGACACAAAAGGAGCCTTAGATTCTCTGATTTCGTGGCAAAAGAAGACAGAAGCCACCCCACTGAGGTGAAGGCAAAGCCCACATGAGTATAAATGTGAGTGTGTGGTTAACAGATACCCTCAGAATTAGCAGCACTGTCCTCTCCCAGCCAAGACAAGTAGCTTGTTTTTAGAGCTCACAGGGCTAACTTGTTCCAAGTCTTGCATTTGTGGGATCTGAATGACACCACCTGACCTATTGAGCCTGCTGTCTGCCCACCATGGAACTTGAAAATGACCCTGAGGGGCAAGCCTTCATCCACCTGCGAGCCATGCAATCAACCTGCACTTGCACAGCAAGTCACACAACAGTTTACATTGACAGGCTGACCATAAACCTCATTTATTTTTTAGAAGTGTTATTCCATGAGAGAAACTGATAGAATCCTCAATATCTCCAAATATTTCCTTTCATAGTGCAGTCACCATCCTGGCTGCACAGATCTTGGACTTCCCAAGTTTCCACAGGCAGCTGCAAAACACATCTCATGCTCAGAGTGTTGTCCATTTCTTTTCAGTTAACTCATCCACACTCCTCCACATTCCTTCATCTCTTGCCAGTGGCTTCTGGATACCCATCCAAGGGGAGACCTGAACTGATCTTGCTTAGCTTTCTTCAGGCAAGGTGACAGCTCCACCTCCATACCACACCTCCTGCCCCATAAGAGTTCCTGAACTTCTGCTGGGAGTCTTCTTACCCTTCTGAAACAGAAGTGGAGAGCGTGAGGAGTCTCAAGGAGGGAGAAAGCAGCTCTTTTCCAACTGAGGGCTTCCTGGTTTTTCCTTTGAGCCCCAAACACCTTTCTTTGCTGACTCCTTGCCTGTGCAGCTCAGAACAGAGGGGGCTCCAAGCATTCTTGCTCAGCCTAGCTACAGGAGCAACTGGGCAGGCAAGGAGGGGACAATGACAGTGCAATGGCATCTTCCCCACCACCTTCTCCTTCTTCCCACCTGGCTGCTGTTTCAAACAAACAGGCAGAATGGGGCATACTGCGAGCAGAGTCCTCTTCCACTCCCAAGATGCTCTGCCCAGTCTGTTTGTTTAAGGAAACAACTGGGCAGGAATAAAAGAAGTGTAGATAAAGGAAAAGGGGGTTGTGTTATGTAGTCATCTTCACCTTGCCTGCCTGGCTGCATACTCAAACAACCAGACTGACTTTATCCAACCTGTTTGCAGAAGCAGCCAGGAGAGTGGAGCAATCTTGGTTTTGCTTGCTTGCTGGGAAGGGGAGTAATCCAAACAGGATTGCCATGGGTTACCCTTGCAGTTTCTTTCTTCAGCACCATAACCACAATTGTTTTATAGTAGCAGCATGGAGGAAAAGATGAATTGCTGCTGCCCCAATCCTCCTCTTACTTGTTGCCAGCAAGTGAGACGTAGATTGGACCACAATGAAAAGTGCCAGAGTGGGCTGGGGGCAGTAGTGGGCAGGCATGGAGTGCGGTACATCCTATATCATCCTGCCACCACCTCAGCGCACCACACAAAGTAGCTGCTTCACCCCACCTCATGGGTGGGCCACCCAGATTCAGTTATGAATTTGAATAAGCAGTGTATGCACAAAGCAATATCTAAGTTCAGTCTGGCTGCTGCTAGAGTCCTTGTTCTCCTCCCTTAGGCAGGTTGTTCTAATACAACCAATGGAGTTCATACCAGTGTTCTAATACAACCAAATGGCTTCTTAATGGTGATAGGATCATTGCACCCTGGACAACTGTGTCCTGATTATTGGCATCCTTGGACATTTGTGTCCAGTTTTTTGCATCCTGAACATTTGTGTCTCAATATGTGTATAATTTATATTACATTACTCGTGCAAGGAAAGCGCCCTACAGGTAGACCACAGCTGCGATACAAGGACATCTGCAAGAGGGATCTGAAGGCCTTAGGAATGGACCTCAACAAGTGGGAAACCCTGGCCTCTGAGCGGCCCGCTTGGAGGCAGGCTGTGCAGCATGGCCTCTCCCAGTTTGAAGAGACACTTGCTCAGCAGTCTGAGGAAAAGAGGCAAAGAAGGAAGGCCCATAGCCAGGGAGACAGACCAGGGACAGACTGCACTAGCTCCCAGTGTGGAAGGGATTGTCACTCCCAAATTGGCCTTTTCAGCCACACTAGACGCTGTGCCAGAACCACCTTTCAGAGCGCGATACCATAGTCTTTCAAGACTGGAGGTTGCCAATACAAATATTACATTATTTTTATTTTTAAAACGCAAAGGTAGGGCTAGGGATTGGATAAGAGGCTTAGGATGTTTAACATGGGGTTTGTTGTCCAGTTATAGTTTGTTTATTGCCCAATTATAGTTAAATAATCAGGAGGCAAAAAAAAAACTGGATGTGAATGTCCAGGGGGGTCACCAGTGATTAGGACATCATTTGAATGGAACACCATAGTCCAAGACACAAATACCCTAGTACCGCTCCTTTTTTTTTTTTTTTTTAGAAAGAAGTTAACCTGTAGGGATTGTAGAGATTCCATAGGTCTTGACGCCAAAGAAATTCCATAGACTTCAATATGGAAGACTTGACTTCCATAGAGGAATTTTCACTAGATGGGAAATATCTTCCACGGTTCCTTTCAGATTGTTCTCTCAGAGAGACTTATGAGGTTCAAGTGATAATGGACATGAGCTCATTGCTCATGGGGGGAGGACATAGGGGGGTGTCTACTGCATGAGTCCGGTAGCTTAGTCAGATGTTTTCTGAGCCCACTGGGAGCAGCTGTTGGAGCTACGGCAAAGTGACTGGCTCTGAAAGCTCTCCTTCCACATTTCCAGGGAAAACATGATCATCAGAATAGATATTACCTCGGCAAAAGAGATGCTGGAAGCACTGTCTTTTGTTTACTGGATGAGATGGTTTCTGTCCTCTTCCATCAGCATTCCTTGTGAAGAGAACTCACAAATTCAAAACACACTGGCAATCTGATATTGGAAAAGGAATGTAGGATTGGAGCTCTTGCATCTCTGACCTGTTGTGTTTGTCTTTCTGGCAGTAATCCTCTTTTGCCACTCTGGGTTTTGCCTCTCATGGTCTGCAGCCAGAGGGCTGCCATTCCAGGATGGCCCCTTACTAGGTCCACTCAGAAACATAGTGCTGAGGAGACAACAGTCAAGCAAATACATTATTATCCTTCAGGGATGCTGGGGTAGATTTAGGATACATGTTGAGCCTCATTATTCCAAGCACTCAGTGGATGGCAAAAAAACAAACAAACAAAAAAAAACGCACTATAGCAAAATCAATTTAAAAAACAAAGTTCTCTTGCTCAGGTGATTCTGCTGAGCTTTGTGATGTAAGATAAGAGTCATTAAGAAGACAATCCATCAATCAGTCAGCCTCCAAGTGCTTAGAAAGGCGCTTCACTCAGCCCTTCCCTTCACCAATGCAAAGTGATCACCATGGGGCTCAGGGGGAAGGGAGGAGAGAGAAGGATTGATGGCTTGTCAGCCAGCTGCCCTCTTTCTCTCTCATTAAGGAGGCTGTTAAAGGACTGTTCAGTTTTCTAAACTGATTTTAAAGGGGTGCATTTTTCCCCTTCTCCAGGGATCAGCACATTCCTTCTCATTTGCAGGGGCCATTGAGTCAAATCTGTGTATAAATAATCCGTGTATAAATAGGCTGAACCTGTACACACTTTAACTGAGTGGGCCTGTTCCTGCGATTGCAGAAGAGTCTCCTCCTGTTGACAAGCAAAGTAGCCATTTGGATGCTATATTAATCGGCTACAGACGTTCATAATGACACGAGTTCAGTGTGAAATAAATGGGGAGCTCTCTTCCACAACCACATCTATTTTCCTTCCATGCCTTCAATTCTAAATGGTGAGTCCCTTCATCCAGAGTTTGCCATTTTGGATAAAATGGATGCCAGTCCTTACCAATAGGCGTAGGCGTAAAGCATAAAGTGAAGACCCATCACAGGAGGGCATGTGTCTTCTTTTCCTTCAGCCCTGTGAAGCGTTAGAGAGATTCAGTTTTTTGCAAAACCGTGGGAAAGCATTGCAGAGTGAACAGAAGCTGTGGGTCATCTAACTGATGGTTTCCAGTGCAACTTTCTGAGCCCCCAGCATATTCTCACAAACATGTTGAGGAGCGATGAGGCAATCTCCTGGGTGTGCTTTTTTGTGATGCAACTTGAGGTAGTTCCTGTATCTTATTTAGAACAAATGACTGAGAATATCAGACCCATTCCCAGGCAGTAAAGGGTGTTTTGCCTGATGCTGAAACTGCAAAAAGTTCCTTATGCTGGTGCCCCCTCTTCTCCCAGCAGTCTTGACTAAGGAGGTTTCAGATCCGTAGACCTCTGTATCTCAATTCATCCACCAGCATAAGCAGAACACTTATGCATTTGCAAAAGCTGTCATGGAAGACAGGTACTTCAACAGGGGTAGATTCAGAACATATGGTTTACCCTTCCAGGTACAGAGGAAAAGACTGTTGGAAATCTCTGCCCAAGGATGCTGTCCTCTATTGTGAGAGAAAGAAAAAATGTTGCTTAACAATATTTTCTGCCTTCCTGGTGGATGGACGACATCCTACCCACCCAGGAAAAGGAATTCTTCATCTAGAGGATACTTAGGATTCCAATTTCTGAATTTTTCCATTAACTTGTTCAATATACTCATTGTACAATATGCTTTACATGCTGATCAGTTAAACCAGGGGTGCCCAAACCCCGGCCCTGGGGCCACTTGCAGCCCTCGAGGCCTCTCAATGCGGCCCTCAGGGAGCCCCCAGTCTCCAATGAGCCTCTGGCCCTCCAGAGGTTTGTTGAAGCCCACAGTGGCCCGAAGCAACTGCTCTAAGCTTGAGGGAGACTGTTTGACCTCTCGTGTGAGCTGTGGGATGAGGACTCCCTTTACTGCTTGTTGTTTCACATCTGTGATGCAGTAGTGGCAGCAAAGGAAAGGCCAGCCTTGCTTTGTGCAAGGCCTTTTATAGGCCTTGAGCTACTGCAAGACCTTCATTCATTCACATAAGTTCATCTTTAATATATTCATTTATGTAAGCTTATGTAAATTTATTCAAATTTTAAATGTAAATTAATTCTTTTTTTCCCCGGCCCCAGACACAGTGTCTGAGAGATGATGTGGCCCTCCTGCCAAAAACTTTGAACACCCCTGAGTTAAACCATTTCTGCCCAGTCCACAGGTGTACACAGTTGATCCCTGTTACGTATATGCAACATTGGGCAGAAATGGCTTAAGTTCAGTTAAAGGAATTTGAGGTTCCTTTTCAGATTCTTATGACCAAACTGGTGGAGTAACTCCTCCTATAGGCCTTAAGAAAGCATCATTTGCATAGTCCTGCATATCTGGAGCAAGTGGGATGAGGAACCTGTCCAAGGATACTGTCTATCCACTGTGAAGACAAAATTTGCCATGCCTCAGTCCAGCGTTGCTTAGCATGGGGTCAAGCCCTGTGCAATGTTAAATGCATAGTTTGCCTTGCATTTTTTATTTTCATTTATTTTTAGATAAATAGTATTTGTGGAAGGAGGAGTATAGATTCGCACTGCAGTGCTTTGGAGAGGAGGCATTTAACCCACTCTTTCCCTTGTGCCATGATTCTGATAAAATCTATTCACACATCTGCTCCATGCTGTGATTCTTTTCTTTGATGGAAGGTGCTGTTGGCACCAATATAACCTTTCTTCTGGGAGACAAATCAGGGATATGTGTGCCTGCGTATGTGGGCTAGATACACCCACCCATGGCTTCTCCTCCACTCCTGCTTGACTCTCTCCTTCTCAATCCCAGACTACTCATTTGTCACTCACTGGCTTGTCTTACCCTCCTTCCTTAGTCTGGTTAATGCAAACCGTCTGACATGGACTGTGGCATTCAGAGCTGAGCTCAGACTTCTGTGGGATCCTGGGCATGAGACCCGCAGTCCTTTGCTCCCCGGGCAAGAGACCTGTTGCACCCATCACGCACAAACATGCCCATACCCCAGTGAGAGTGGCTACTTTCATAATCCTTAATTCACCCTTCTTATTAGTATCTTTAATCCAGGGAGAGGATGACCAGATTAAAGATTCTGTATTCTCTCAGTGCAACTCTTCAGGGTGGAAGAGTTACCACATCTGGGAAATGCTGTCAAAGGTTGTTGCTCCTTCTCTATTCCATTACTTCATGGTGTATATTGCCATTCCAGATGAACCAACGAGCCCCAGCATTGACCTGAAGGCGAAGCACGTCCCTGCCTCCTCGGTCGTCTCCAGTGCCATGAATTCTGCCCCTGTGCTCTCAGCCAGCCCCTCCTCACCCACTTTCACCTTTGCCATCAACCGCCACTACTCCCAGGACTGCAGTAAGTACTTCCTCAAACTCAGATGTTCCCTGTCTCTGAAAAGCAGCCTCTGTTTGGACTGGAAAAGGTGAACTAAGTGGAGGGGCTAACGGAGAGCCAACCTGACACTGGCAAAACTAAACATTATGACAGATGTGAGCTAAAACAGAATTTCACACAACTTTTAAACTATTTGGCAAAATTTCAGAAGCCAACTTCCTCAGTTAAAACACTTCAACATTTTGCATTTAAAATTATACAGTAATATTTTAAAAAAAATTTGAACTCTTTTAAACTCTTGGTGATTTTTTAATTCTTGGTGATGAGTTTTAATTAGCACTAGTATGCTCAGTTCAATACTTTTAATTTCCCTCCCTCCCCCCAAAAAGATTCTTATGTGTAAAAACACTCAAACTATTGAAAGATCTTTTTCCAATTAGAAAAATGTACTTTGATAATTTTTCTGCCCAAGTTCTTTTAGCTGTGTTATAAAGACTGTGTGATGTTTATAACAAATTCCACTGACGCTGAATCATAAGATGACTGGGGTGAGGGGAGACTCAGAAAACTAGCAGCCTACAGTGTTAAGCCTTAGACTTCTAAGGAAGTAATTCCCAAACTGCATGCTGTGATAGAATCGCTGGTGTGCCTGTAGAGGAAAACAATTAATTAACTAATTATGGCTTCTGTAAGGCGAACTTAACCATTCATGGAGGAGGCTGCTTACCTTGTGTCTCTGTGTGATTCACTGTCCTGGCCTTTCCTCTTTGCAGTCAGGAGGTCCACTCAGAATAGAGACTCGTGCAGAAACACAGGGGTGTTTCACACCTGAAAAATTCTCTCTTGCACTTGAAAAACAAACCCTTGTGGTTATAATTGGGCCTCTGACTTCAGAGAGTAAGTGTGCCTGATAGCTAGTAGAGGTTCGGGAGTGGGCTGCTTCTGAGGCATACTGGACTGCATATGTATTTACTTCCAAGAAAATGTGCGTGTTTACATTAATACTAACTGCCAGCTCATTTCTGGTGGTAATTCCAGCTGCAGGTTATTAGCTTCAAAGCTCTTACAAGGCTTGCTTGAAGGATAATCTCTCCCCATAAGAATCTATCTGTCCCATGAAGTCATTAGGAGAGACCAACCTGCAGGTCCCTTCCTTCATGGATGCTCAGGTGGTGGTAACACGTGGGAGGGCCTTCTCCAGTATGTGCAAGCCCTCTGGAACGCCTTACTGGATAAGGTTTGTTTGATCTCCACCTTGGTATTTTATGCCAAAATGTTAACACATTCCTGTTTGGGCAGGCACTTGGCCTGGCTTGGGTGAGACCTTCTGGAGCTCCCTTCTGTTGCCAGGGTGTTGTTAAATTGGCTATTCGGTTTATTGTGCATTTTTGTTTTTTAATTTTTTTGCTATTATTCTTTATTATGACTGTAAGCTGCCTTGGGTTCCTGCTCATGAAGAAGAAAAGCAGCATCTATATATTTTTAGTAACAAATAAATGTAATATAGATGGATGGCCACTATCAATAGGAATCCCATGGAAGGGTGGCATGGAGTCCCAACAGTACGCAAGCATTTACTCTCCCACACACAGCCTGCCTGTCAGAATGATGGACATTTCACTAATTGATCAGTAACAACTGCTTCTGCAGCACTTTTTAAATGTCCATCTTATTTGTCTTCCAAATCATAGTCATAGTCAGGATGATTATGCATGTGTGTTATCTGGTTCTTACAGGGATATGTCACCATGAAATAATTTTAAATTGCAACACTTCAGTGGTGACTTATCCTAAATCAGCCCACACACATAGCTCAAGAAACTGGGCTGGCCCATCCATGAGGTGACTTGAAATAGCTGCTTTGAGCACTGTGCTGGGGAGGCAATGAACTGGTGGAAGTGGAGTAATTTACCACTCCTTTTCCAGCACCAATGCTGAAGGACACGGCAGTGGAGATGCAGGAAGAGATGGGGTGGCCATTGCAATCATTGCACCACTTCCTTCTGTCTCCAGTGTTCTGCACCTTCATGGGCTGGGCAGATCTTAGGAGCAGAACTCAGCAAGTGTTGAAGAAGTGGTAGGCAGAGAAAGGGGTGGAGTTGGCAATGATGGGGCAGGTGGGACATGTGCACAGATGTGCATGTCAAGAAGTAACAAAAAGGGGCAGGGAGTTGCAGTGGTGTAGCTAGGGCATCTGGTACCTGGGAGCACATAAATTTTTGGCACTGCCTATACCCTCCATACATCCCCTTGCCTCGGAACACTTCCCAGATGTGATCTCCTCAGGCTTGGTATGTGGGGCCCTGTACCTCCCGGCCCCCCTCCTTAGCTATGCTAGTGGGGAGTTGGATACTGTTTCAGCTTGGGCCAGGTGGGTCAACAGAGATCCTAGTTGCCAACCCCTTCTTGACTGAAGGTCTGGTTTTGGCCAAGATACAGTGTTCTCCTGCCTCTGGTTTTTGCAAGGGAAGATCATGTCTCTTCCTCCTTCTGATCTTGGGGATGTTCCCCCTCTTTCTGAAGGACTGCTGCAGCTAGCAGACGGGATGTTTGATGGCTTGGAGATTCATCCCATTGAAATTTTGTTGGGATGTCTCATTGGATGGGGTTTTGAATATAATCAAAATTGCCTGACCCTCAGCCATATTTCGGATTGTGAAATAATTGCCACCCTGGGCAGTTTGCCCAAAGCACCTGGGTGAATTTTTTCTCTATCGCACAAGTGTGTTTTTTTGTTTTTTGTTTTGCTCTGCAGCCTCTATTCCTTTATGCACGTGCTCTGTGCTGCTCGCACATCCTAGTGCTGTCTTCACAGACTGGTCTTAGTAAGGGCAGGCGGTTGAGCTAAATGGCCCCTTTCGGTTCCTTCTGTCATTCATGCTGAATTTCCTCTGGCAATGTTTTTGTGTCACAGGTAACATCAAAGCCAGTCGCCGGTCTTCCTACCTCTTAGCCATAACCACAGAGCGCTCCAAGTCATGCGATGATGGTCTGAACACATTTCGGGATGAGGGGAAGCTTCTGAGGTAGGTCCCAGTGTCCCCCCCTAGAAATCCCTGTAATTTGATGCAGCAGGGTGGAGACTTACTTGTAGGCAGTAGCATAGCTAGAAGGGCAAGTCAAAGTGCTAAGTTTTACAAACGCTTGAGCATTCTGTGCAAGAAGCCCCCCCCCCCCGCTGAGCCATTCCTGGTCGCTAAAGCTAAATGGTGGTGTCTCCTCTGTTTTGCTCTAGCCACCCAGAATGGCTCCAAAGGGGAGGGGAGGAGGCGGGCCACTTTCACTCAGGCACCTGCAAAACCTAGCACTGTGAACCCTAACTATGCTACTGCTTGCTTCCATTTGAAACACTTTGATTTGCCCAGTATTGCTGACCAATTCCAGAAGACTGTCTGTGTTGGGCTGGAGACGGATAGTAGATCCTGCTTTGAGAGTGACTTCTTTTCCCCCATGATATGCACATATATTTTGTCCGTAGGCAAACAGGCTTGGGAGGCTTTTGAAACTTTAAAAAACTTGTAGGACCTGTTTACCAGAAGCCAGAGTATATACAGGTCGAGCTTCGTTATTCCTGTGGGTTCCATTCCAAGCACTCAAGTGGATGGCAAAAAAATGCACTATAGCAAATCAATTTAAAAAAACTAAGTTTCTTTGCTCTGGTGATTTAAAAACAGCCTTGCTGACCTTTGTGATGTAAGATAAGAGTCATTAAGAAGACAATCCATCAATCCCCTTCACTCAATCCCTCCCTTCACCAGTGCAAAGTGATCTCCTTTCTTTCACTTGCTCAGGGGGAAGGGAGGGGTTCTCTCTTACTGGAGAGAGGAGGATTGATAGATTGTCAGCCAGCTGCCCTCTCTCTCCCTCATTAGCGAGGCTATTGTTATAGAACTATTCAGTTTTTTTAAACTGATTTTAAAGGGGTGCATTTTCCCCTTCTCCAGGGATCAGCACATTCCTTCTCATTGGCAGGGGCCATTGAGTCAAATTCCTGTATAAAAAATCAGTGTATAAATAGGCTGGACCTGTATACACCAGGAGCAGCCCTATCTCTCTTCAGACCATTTCAGCTTTCTGGAAGAATTACCATCCATCTCCACCTATAGTCTTTTTGACAGGAAAAACAACCTATAGCTCTATTTATTTAAATGATTCAATGATTACCTTAAGAATGCAAAGCCTGCCTTATTTATTGAGTCAGGGCTGTTCTGAGCTTTGTGCTGTCTGTCTGAATCACCGCCTATTCTCCAATCTTGGAGAACCTATTCTCCAAGCAAGGTTTCCCAACCTTGCTTACTTGAGTTCTTTTAACTGGATATGACAGAGTTTGAACTGGAACCATCTGCTTGAAGGGCATATATTGTAACTGTGGTGCTTGCCACATGGATTGTGCTCATATTTTACTTCAATTTTGTTCTTATCATGCATTTTGCAGTGTTTTCAACTATATTGCACCCCACCTTAGAGCCCTCTGATTACTTGGAGGGAAAAGAGGGATATTAGGGCCCAATCCAGAGCAGTGTGTGAGGCGTGTTTGTGGGTATTAGTGCCAGCCCAGCACAAGCCCATGCTGGCACAGCACTGAGTGGAGGCTGGCAGTCCGCCACCTGGTGCTTGCTCGGCTCAGCTCCGCTGGATCTAGAGCCCTGTGTTTGGGCCTCATGGCCTAACACAAGGCGTCCTTACTCTACACCGGCTAAATAGCTGATGTAGAGTCGAGTAGCCCCATTGCAGGACTGCTTCCCTTACTTGAGGGAAGGGGACAAATGACCCCTTCCTCCAAGGAGCTGCCCGGTGTGCTCAGGATGCCACAGCAACCATTTTGGCGCCGCGGCAGCCCCGTGTGCTGGGCAGCTCAGAATTGGGCTGTTAATTGCCTAAATATGCAAATGGTATCTATGAGGAACCTTCTCCTTGGTGTGGTGGGGCATGTGGGTTCTACATACCCGCCTCCGAGCAGCTGGATTATGCTAAAGGTCTTGTTATATAATGAGCCCATTTCACCAGATGCAACTTGCAGTGCAGTCCTAATCCTGCACAGGTTATTGCAAGGCTGCATGGCTTGCACAGTATCCTATGCAGGGTAGGAGGTGACTGGAGGTCACCTTGGGGTAAAGGGGCATATTTCCCCTTACCCTGTGTTACACTCTAGCCATCCCTATGCGGCTTCTTGGATCTGTGCCAGCTATTTAGCTGGTATAAATCCGAGAAGCCTGGTGTAACACCACGCTGACCAGGAAGGAGTATAGGATACAATGTGCGCTGCCGCCACCAAATCCTTTTCCCTCCCAGGCCCAATCTTCCCTTGCCCAAAAATGCACCCACCTGCCTCCGAACCACCCTTGCACCATCCAGCACAATCTTACCTGCTGTGGCTAGTGCAGGGTTGGGATCCAGTCACCTCTTGAGTCAGTGCAAATGTGCCTTATGGGCACACTTGGAGCTGGCATAGGGACTACTGCACCAGCTCAAATGCTAATTTGGACTGGGCTCTTAGTCTATATTAATCTTTAAACCTATTTCTGTCCAGCCCACACGAGTACACATTTGGTCCCTTTTGCGTATATGGGCAGAAATAACTTAAATTCATTGCTCAGTTTGGAAGATGCTTTAGAGTCTGAATTGACTTCTTGCATTATATGTCACTTGTGCTCACAACATGTTTATGTTCTGGTCTCTTCCATCAGTGGCCCTGTTTTCCTCTTCAGTCTTCCCCGTCACACTGGGGGAGGATGCACCTCCCTTTCCCCACAATTAGAGAGAAAAATATTGGAGAGGCCAAAGGGGAAGAGGCCAGAATGTGATGGCGCATGTCATTGAACACATGGGGCTGGAAAACATCATCCGACCCCACCCTTTCATTAGACTTTGAGCCATAGAATTCTTTCTTGTTTTTCCAGCACAGGTGGCATGATGTGCCATGTGCATCTGTGAACATGTGACATGGCATGCATAGAGTGGCTTTTTGTGACACAATGCTGGAGAAGGAGTGGTTGATTTCTGGAGTTGGGCTGCGGGGGTGGGACAGCAATGGGGACTGAAAGGATTCACAGGCTTGCCTGTTCTCTTTTTCGTAAGCATTGCTTTGTGCCAACTGTATGAATGGTCTCTTCCCCAGGAGGTTGCCAAGTCGTGTGCCAAGCCTCCGCATGTTGAGAAGCTTCTTCACTGATGGGGTAAACATTTGTGGCTCTGTCATTCTCCTTTTCTTATAAATGTGGATCAATAGCTTCTGTCTGTGTCTGTTCCTCACCCTCATCATTTATTGTGCTTTGAAGCGCAACCAACTTGGAGGGAAAAACCGACTCCCAGCATCCTCTTCCCAGCTCTTCCTCTGTAGGTTAGGAAGACTGGGAGTGGAGCATGAGCTTCTGGCCTCCATGGAGCCCTTGGAGGTCCTTGAGGAGGGATCCACCCTGGAAGAAGTTCTAAATTACTCCCAATTTGAAATCCATTACTTCTGAGTCCATAGCCTGAAACTGGTTGGTGTCTCTGATTCTCAGGTGTGAAGCTGCCAGCATCAGCCTGGCTCTACAAAAATCACTGCATATTGGCTGTATGTGAACAGCTGAGAAGCTGGAAATCACTCAGTTGCTCATGTTGTTGTTCATCCAACGCTCCCATTTCCTTCCATGTTTGAGTACTACTTTATACACCCGTTGTGGAACAAGTGTATAGTGGACCCTCTTATGAAATAAGATGCTCCTTATTTCCAAGTGACTTCCAGTTGCCTGGTAGGTGTTCTGAGGCCTTCCGAGGAGGTTCTGGAAGGCTCAGGACAAGCCTCCAGGTAGGTTTTTGTGGAACTGGGGCCCTGGCCCCAGGGGTCGTGAAACCGACGTCCCCCTGCAACACTGAGGGACCACTGTACTTTTTCTTTCCCTCCTCTCCATTCCATGCTTCAACTACACTTTCTCAAATTTTTCTGCTAAGGGAACATTCTCCCACTGTTCAAGTAGCCATTCTCCTCCTATACTCCAGCATGCTTTCTCTCCCTCTCTTCTCCTTGCCTGCACTTGAGCAGCAGTCTCTCTCTCATGCCACAGGTACCCATCAGTGTCCCTCTGATTTCCCTTCTCTTCCAGTCTCTGGATAGCCTGGGCACCACGGAAGACACCCGATCAAAGCGGCATTCAACCTCTGACCTATCGGATGTCACTTTCAGCGATGTGAGGAAAGAGGGCTGGCTCCACTACAAACAAATCCTCACCAAGAAAGGCAAGGTATGTGTACTTTCCTTCAAGGTAGTTGTCAACAGGAAGGAGTAGAGCCCTCATGCATGTGAACATTCTCATGTGTAGGGGAGGGGACAAAGAATCCCAGCTCCACATAAAACAACACTGGCACTGAACTGGCTATTACTGTTCAGGATGACAGTCCTTGACATACCCACACTTACAGCCCTATCCTGTTGGCATCTGCTGCTGCTGGAACTAGTGCTCTGGCATAAGTAGCTGCTTTTCAGCTATCGGAAATAGTACTCTAGCAGCTTGAGAAGTTGGACACTTTTGGAACTGCTTGCAAGATAAGAGGCAAAAGAGCAGAACAGTAAGCGCCGTGCATGATGGGGAAGGTTTTTTTTACAAATGCAGAGGTCCCATGGCTTGGAGACAGCTAATCTAAAGAGCTGATACAGGTCTGAGGAGACCCATTGGCGACTGGGAGGCTTACAGAGGGGTAAGGGAAAATATTTACCCTTTTCCGTCCCGAGCCTCCTGATCTCCCCCACCCCCAATCGTATACAGCACAGCCCATTTGGATGTGACAGCGTGCCACGACTGGGAGAAGGATAGGATTGGGCTCTCAGGATTGTTCTGTTATCCCCATCTCAACCTGGGTAGCATACAACTGAAAAAGTGCAGTAAAGGGCAGTCAAAATGATCAGACAGCACCTTCCCTGCAAGGCAAAGCTAAATTGCTTGGACTTTGTAGTTTAGGGGGAAAAGGTGACTGACGAGCAAGGAACTGATATTATGGCATACCAGGGGGAGAGAGAATTTTTTCCCTCCTCTTATAATACTAGGACACGGGTGTCAAAGTTGTGTCATATAGTGGGGCCAAATAGCATTATGTAGCCTGCTAAGGGCTGAAAGTGACATTGTTATGCAGGAAGTGACATCATTAAGCAGATGATGGGCAGAAATAAGCACTTCGTTCTCACATAGAAAGGCCTCATTAGCTGTAAATGACAGAAGAGAAAATGTGCAAATCTTGTTCATAATTTCAAGATATGAGAGAGCCCAATTATCATGCTGGGAGAGCCCAGGTATAACGGGGTCGAATAAACTGTTTCCAGGGGTCACATCTGGCCCTTGGGCCTTATGTTTGACACCCCTGTACTAGGACTTGGGATTGCCCAGTGAAATTCATTGACAAGAGTATACAAGATAGAAAAAAGCCAGCAGATATCCCCACAGTGCAAAATTAATGGAATTTGTGCTATCCAACTTGCTATCCAAGTTGTGTGGTTGGCTTATTTTAGATGGCTTTTAAAGGGGGATTAGATATGCTAACTGAGTTCGGGTATCAACAGGAATTATCCGTGATAGCAAAATCAAGCTTATAGGTTCAGGTGCAGTATGCCTCTAAATACCTAGGTGTTGGGTAGAGACATGTGATTACAGCCATACCTGCTTGTGGGCTTCTTGGAGGCAACTGGTTGGCGACTGTGGGAAGGAGGAGGGTTCTGGACAATATGGCTTCTTGGTCTTATCCAGCAGAGCTTTCCTTATATACTTATGCCTATATGAGTAACTTGCAGCTATATCATATACCTTTTCAGGAGAGTTTGAACAGAGTCACCAGCCCGCAAACATTGTTCAGTGAGTCACCTCTGTATTCATTTTAAAATGTTGCACCTGGAAACAAATTTGCCGCATCCTTAATGCAAACTACCCTACAAGGAGCCCCAGACTTCTGGAGCTTGTTTGGCAATGCTCCCTGTTTGTTTTGCAGTAGGAAGCTTCTGCTTAATGGAAGTTAGAAAGCTATTCTGAAATTTCAAAAGACTCTTGGGGGTTTCGCACACACACACACCTAGAAATGTCAGACATATTTAGTGTAATCGCTAGGAGGATTCAATAAGAACTGTTGCTTTATTGTGCAGAAGATCTTGTTAATTTGCAAAGGAATTTACAGTCTTCATTGCATTTGTCCTGGTCACAAACCGTGCAAGATAAGTTGCTGTAATGAGAACTAAATGCTTTCTGCTTCATTACAAAGGTGGAACTTGGTACTAGGTGCAGAAGGAAACGTCCCAAGACCCTTGCTTGGTATTTTGTTTTGTTTTTAAAATTTCGTTTCTAGTCCTCATGACTACATTGACAAGGAAGACATAAGTATATCTAGTAAAATATCTAGTAAAATCTCAGAAGGGGTTGGATGTGCGAGTGAGAGAACAGGACCAAGAGTTGGGGCCCTCAGTGGTTGTCTGCCTCTCCACATAATTAAGAATAAGGGCTGCAAGTAGGGGCAGAATAGGGCCCCCCAATCAATCAATCAATCAATCAATCAATCAATCAATCAATCAATCAATCAATCAATCAATCAATCGCTTCTCTGATTTTCTTTCAATGTATGTCTCCAAGACAAGAAGGAAGGCTTACATGCACTCCGCTACCTGGGATTAAACAAACTAGGATTAAACAGTTTCAGGGGTAAAGCTTGAATGGGGAAAAGGGTTTAACAACATCATCTGAGCTTCTCCTAAGGTGTACGAAATTGCTCAATTCTTTTTACATGGATTTGGTTTTGATTCACACACATTCCTGCCACTGTCAGGTCTGGTTTGAACCTTATTCAAAGTTAGTAGCTGTTTTGCCTTTCAGGGTGAAAACACAGGCAAGCGATTCTACGGGTTGTAATCAATAGGAATTTTCAGCAATGTTGACAGGAATTTAACTTGTTTATTATTAAATTAGAATTTTGGTTCTAGAGCATGATTGTAATATGGAATACTCTATTCTCAGATTCCAATTTCAAAACTGATGAAGAAGAAAATGCATAAACACATTTAGTTTGAATTACTTTTTCTTAATATTTTCAAAATTAAACATACCTTCCCATATAGGTTGAGAGAGGTTGAAATTCAAGAATAGTACAAATGTAAACCTATTTACATTTAAATAACACAGGGCTTGAAAGCTGATCAAGTTTCAAACTCTTGAAAACTCTTCTTTAGGAGAAATATTTAGTTCAAAGAAGTAAAGAATATTTTGTAATGTAGCTAGCAGAAACTTTTTTATTATTATCTTTATTTTAAACTCAGATTGTTACCATTTGACCAATGAGATACTATGGGTGACAGACACTGGCTTGCTCAAGGTAGTAAGATGTGTCTGAAATAGTGGCAGGGCTATTGTTACACTGGTCAGGTGTAACAATAAATCAGGGTGTTGCTATGTAAATGTGCCCAGGGAAGCCATAGTTCATATTTGTGTCCTTCTGCGTGAAGTGTCCACTTTTACATAAAAAACAAATCACAGTTCTGCATTGCATACAAACTTGAAGAACTGCAGATTGATTTTATCCTGATATAATATCCAGGTTTATTCTAACTCTACAGTCAGTTCTCCGAGTTCACTTTTGGAACAAACCTAAACTGCAGTTCCCTGAGTTTGAATGTAAGACAGAACTGTGGTTTGTTCTAAAGTGAAAGAACACTGTTTATTCTCTTTCTCTCTCAAATACAGAGAGGGGCTCCCTTAGGCTTATTTAGGCATAACTAAACTATGGTTTAGCATTACATCTGAACTGAACATTCCAGACTGAAATGTTGCTAGACAGAATTTGCACTCAGTGCCCTGATACAACTTTATGGGCAGATCATACTGGCGTTCATGCTCTTCATTTCCCCCCTGTCTTTCTCTCTCCCTCACCACCCCATGTGCTCAACTCTTGTCTTCCTTCGCCCCCTCTACAGAAAGTTGGTGGAGGCATCCGGCAGTGGAAGCGGGTCTTCGCTGTCCTGCGCAAACACTCACTCTACTTATGCAAAGACCGGAGAGAAGCAGTGGCCGGGGCCCCGCCCCCAGGTGAGGAGGAGCAGCCGCCCATCAGCGTCCAAGCGTGCCTGGTAGACATCTCCTACAGTGACACCAAGAGGAAGCACGTCTTCCGGCTGACGACCGCTGACTTCTGTGAATGTCTCTTTCAGGCTGAGGATCGGGATGACATGCTGGCCTGGATTAAAGCCATCAGGGAAAGTAGCAAAGCCGAGGGCGAGGTGAGAATCGGCCATGGTTGGCTCCAGGCCCATCAGCTCATCAGATCCACCTCAGTTCACAATCACCACTTTACCTGCTCTCCAGTTGTTTACTGTTTTCCTAGGGAAGAGGCCAAATGCAAATTCCTAGTGTGCCATGTTCTGTTTTTAGCATACGTGGCCGCAACCAGCCAGGAACACCCCCCCCCATCTCTGGAATATGTAATCACTTTGTGGTGCTCCAACATATTGAGTGGACACAGCATGTCTTCTAAAGAAGCAACAAACATACACAGGGGGAGAAACTCTGTATGTAGCCAGAGGCTTCTTTTAAATTGTCATGGTGGTGGGGGGAGCAGTTTAAAAAGCAGCTGGCCTCTTTAGCAGTCAAGAACCGCTTTGGTGAGAACTTCAAAGATGCCTCAGACTGAGCATGAAGTTTTCCCACATGTGCATATATAACTTTTTTTGCATCGCAGTCTGCTGACATGAATACATGTGAGTGCAAGCCTGCAGATGGCAGTGGGTTTTTTTCTGTCAGTTTCAGGAGCTCCCCAGAGTTTAGAAATCAATTTGAGGGTTTCGTCAGAAGAGCTGCTTGAAGGAAAAAAACAAGGGGAAAAACAGAACTGCACACAGTTCTGGATTGGAGCCAGTGTCCCTTTTATCCAGGGGGCAAAGCATAGTATCCTTAGGAAAAATGCCTTTCCTGATCCAGACAATCCATCCATCTAGCTTGTTATAGTAAACATTGACTGGCAGCTAGTCTGTAGGGTTTCAAATAGGATTCTTTCCCTGCCTTACCTGGATAGAGATGCCAGGAATTGAACTTGGGACTAGTCCTGAGTTATGGCCCACTCCTTGCTCATTTTCTGAGTGTACTTCTGATCAATTTTTCATCTCCATACATGGACTTCTTGGTATTGGGGGGTATGAAAGTTCTTTGTCCAATGATCAAACTTGGCTTTTTTGCTCCCTCAGTCGCTGGAGGTGATAGGAAGGGAATAGGCTGTTTTAAAGAAGGTGAAGAAGCTTTCGGTTTTATGAGCTCCTATCTCTGGGTCTTTGCTTGGCTTTGACCCTCTTGTGAGAGTTCCAATTGGATTATGGCGACATCTGCCGGCTAGAAAATAAAACTAAAACAGTTGTTAGAACCATTATAGTACATAAAGCAGAATCAAATAGTGAAATTTTTCCTGGACTGTACTACTTTAGAATGCAGGTGGATGGTTACAAGTTTGAATGTTTTCCCTGCAAAAAAATAGGTAATCCAAACAAAAATAGCTTCCTAGTAATAGATGCAGGTTCAGTCTTCTTCCTTTCAGGAAGTTTTTTGCCCTGGAGATAAATTCATTCAAACCCCTACCTGAAGCCCAAATAATGTATCGTAGTCCAAAAATGCCCCACCACTTGATTTCAGTTTGAATGTATAAACCAGTTCTTGGACTGCAGGAGGGGAAAAAAAGTCAATGTGGGGTGTTGGCACTTTTAGGAGTTGATTTCTAAGGCTGTAATCTGAAATGCTTACTAGGGAGCATGCCCCTCTGGACACAGTGGAATTTACTTCTGAGTAAGCACACATAGGATTGTGCTATAAAAGCATCTGTTAAGCCTCATGCAGACAACTGGTTCAAAATATGCTCTGATTGTATTATAGTCTGCCCTGGAGTCTTAGTGAAAAGGGACTTTGATCAGCAGAGTAGAGAAAGAAATGGCTGAATGGATGTTACTTTAATCCGGTAATTAACCCTCTTTCTCTCTTTCTTTTATTTCTGCATTGTCTCTAGGACCCTGGGTTTGCAAGCCAAGCACTGATTAATAAAAAACTAAATGATTACAGGAAAGTGGGGTGAGTTTTATTTTTCTCTTTTCTTTTTGTGATGTTACCCTCCCCCCACCTTCTATCCGTGTGGTTTTTCCTGAGAGCACATGGCTGGGTCGTACCACTTCAAACTTCAGGGGGGAGCTCACTTGACTGAATGTGCCTCCATACCAAAATGGACGCCCGTCAAAAAAAGTCCCTGTACGAACCCTTCCTTTCTGATGGGCTTGTTACCTGTCCATAGAATTTTGTTGCATGGAGGAACATTCAAGCCAGAGGTGATGTCATGATGCCATCACTGAACTTCCAGATTGCCAAGCACCAGATTACTAAGCACCAAGTGACTGTGTGGAGCTTGCCTTCAGACTCAGAGACTTCAGAGTCTTTTTATTTATGTATTCAAGGGTGTTTATCCCACCTTTCCACTCTAAAAAGCACCCAAGGTGACTTGCAATTCTAATTAAAATCCAATAAAAGCAACAGGAAAACCAATAAGAGTTGTAACTGTTTGCTGGTCCCCTGCTTTGGTCACAGGGGGGTGTAGCCTCCCCCTGTCACAAAGGCTGTGATATCTAGTGAGTGTAGTACCACATTTTCATTCTTGGGGTGATATGAGTAGCTGGATACTCTGGTTTCTGGATCTTTCTGGGAGCAGTGATGACAGATGAAGGCTCTGGGGTAGGGAGGATGATGCTATAATGTCCAGATCTTAGGCTGCAGTGCTATCCATGCTTACCTGAGAGTAAACCCTAGTGACTATAATTATACTTACTTCTGAGTTGACAGACATAGGATTGGGCTCTTAGTTGGTCTACTTTCCTGTGGTAGACTTGCCTCAGTCTTTTTTAAATCATGGCAGCACCTGTCATGTGTGAATCCTTTTCTTGTTCCACTATTATCAGGTCCTCCAGTCTTTCTTCCAGGGTAAGGACCATCCTCAGGTTCACTGCTGTGTACCATATACTGTTTTGCAAGCCCTGCTGGGTCCTGGCATCTTCCTGTTCTGCTCAGTTCTCTCTGTGGCTGGCTTTCTGTCATCTATTTCTCCCCAGAGCTGAGTGTCCCCAGAGAGAATCAGAACCAGCACCTTGAATCTCATGCTTGGGAGGCAATAGAATCCCAATTAATGTATACTTTGGTGCTATAATTCATGCGCTCCCAAAGACCTGGAAGAACTCAGTTCACCATGCTGCAGCTTCCAAGCGGTTGTCTGCACCCTCTTATTTATTGGATTTGTAATCCGCCTTTCTCCCCGGAGGGCACCCGAGGCGGCTATGTCGATTGTATTGTAGCCATCTCTCCTCCGAGTTAGATTTAACAGTAGGCACTATCTGAAAAAAATTATTTGTATCAGTATTCCTAGAATATACAAGTGTGCCCCAGTGTCCCCGGGGGTTCACCCCCGTGCTGCGGATGCTAGGGACCCACTTCGAACATGCTCAGGAAAAAAGCCTCCAGTAATTTGCCTAATTGTCATGCAGCACTTTTGCTACTTTTGCAGAACTCCAGGCAGTCTCTTCTGCTTCTTCCAGCCTCTTCCAGGTTGTGCAGAGGCCCTTGTCTCCACCCAACTTCACCCCAGAATGTATCATGATACATATTTGGAGTGGGTCCCTGGCACCCGCAGATAACTAGAACTGTGGATACGTGATTCGTGGATACCAGGGGAAGCCTGTACTGCATTTTAGTTCACCTTCAAATCAAGTCTTGTTTTGAAAACATTTTCTGGCTGACTCGGTAGCAAAGATCTGTGTACGGTGGGGCAGGGGGTGTGGTGATGAGACCCGAGTTCTTGAATTAATGCATTCCATGGTCTTCTCTTTTGCAGCTCCTCTGGGACCAAACCAGACTCCTCCCCAAAAGGTCTTCGTGGACAGGGGATAAAGTTGGAGATACAGAAGCAAATAGGAATAGGCCCACCCCGCTCCCCACGGCAGGATGCAGTCACGTTTAGAGGTATGAAGGGCCTGAGTGTGTTGTTGTGTGAGGCACTGTGAGCATTGCTGAGTCAGGTTTGTTGGGCCGAAGCCAGAGTGGTTTGGTTCCATATAGTGTGGACTCCAGGGGGATTTAGGGCCCAGTCCTATGCTAGACCAGCGCTGGCGGCCACTGCGCTGCCGAAGTCACTTCTGTGCTGCTGGTAAACCTGCTGGGTCAGTGCCAGTTGGCGCTGGTCCTCAGCGTCGAGAAGATGATGCTGTAACGGCAGAAGATTCTGCCACCATATCCTGTGCCCCCTCCCAGGCCAGAAAGGCCAATATGGGCCTCCTTAGTTCTACACCAGCAAAATAGCTGGTGCAACTTTGCACCATTGGGGCTAACCCATTGGGGCTATAGCGCCTTTATCCAAAGGAAGAAACGCTCCCTTACTCCTAGGAGACTCTGGTGTCATTTCGGCACCGCTGCTCCTCTAGGTGCTGGGTCAGCTTAGGACAGCTTAGATTCAAGCACCATCTCAGTCAAGGATGGGCCTTGGGAAACGTAGTTGCCCTTAGCCTCAGTTTCCTACATGCAACAGGGGGATGGAATAATGTGGGCTTGTGGTTAGCCAGTAGTGAAAGCCAGCCTATTTGTATATGCTTAGAAATGTTCCTCTTTATTGTATGCTTACACCACTCTTCTGTTCACTATTATACTCCATATCACCTTCAGAGCTCTAGGCCTCACTTTTAACTTCTACAGACATGGCACAGTGCAATCATACATAAATACAGTCTTCTCAGTTTGTGCCAGTTCAGGCTACAGGTGGGGGAACTGATATTTGAATGCTCCTGGATATATTTTTCTAAAAATCCCTGCACATAGAAAGTTAGTGTGTCAGAGTTTTTTTTCAGTCTTCTCCCTAGCTTTTTACATGCATGATTGTTTTAATATTGGGTGGGGGGAGTTTCAAATATTAAATCTCACAAACTGTATTAGTACAGTCCCAGGAAGGACTGTTTTGCTAGATACTATTTTCCTTCAAATAAGCTTCTTGTGGGTCAGTTCAAACATGCATATTTATCACACGAAGACTGGCATGTTTGTAAAAACTGTTAGACACCAAACACTACAGACAGTGAATTCCTGTCTGCAAATTGCGATTGTCTGAGACATTAAGTGATGAATTATGGGTTGAGGTGCCTGCGTACATGTGTGAACTTGCATTTCCACCATCACCCCACTCGTCGTTCTCTTCCCAAGGTCATCTGTTGTCAATCTCCTTGTCTTCTTTCTCTCACTCCCATCTCCACACTGTTTGTCATGCTGGTCTTGTGACTGAAACAATTTCTTCTTTCCTCCTGTCATGGTGGGAATATGACAGGGAAAATTCACCACAGTGAGACTCTGCCATTCACAGTTGAAGAAAAGCATCCTGACATCTTAGACCAGGGGTGCCCAAACCCTGGCCCTGGGGCCACATGTGGCCCTTGAGGCCTCTCAATGCGGCCCTCAGGGAGCCCCCAGTCTCCAATGAGCCTCTGGCCCTCTGGAGATTTGTTGGAGCCCGAACTGGCCCAACGCAACTGCTCTCAGTGTGAAGGCAACTGTTTGACCTCTTGAGTGAGCTGTGGGATGAGACCTCCCTCCACTGCTTGCTGTTTCACGTCTGTGATGCAGTAGCGGCAGCAAAGGAAAGCCCAGCCTTGCTTTGTACAAGGTCTTTTATAGGCCTTGAGCTATTGCAAGACCTTCATTCATTCATATAAGTTCATCTTTAATATATTCATTTATGTAAATTTATTCAAATTTTAAATGTAAATTAATTCTTTTTCACCAGCCCCCAACACAGTTTCAGAGAGATGATGTGACCCTCCTGCCAAAAACTTTGGACACCCCTGTCCTAGACCCTTAGGGTAGTCAATTTGAGCAGAACATTTGAAGCTGCTTTTCAAATTTGAAGAATCTTCAGAACATTCTGAATTCTCACTCCATCCAGCTCTATATTGTCCACACTAACAGCTCTGAGGTTTTAGGTGGGGGTCTCAGCACTACCTGATGATGCCAGAAACTGAATCTACTTGCAGTGCATGTCCTCTGCTCCTGAGTTATGGCCTCTCCTGTCTGATTCATCCTGCTATGTTTCTCCTCTTCTGTTTGTATCACTTCTCTGCTGGTGACACTTTTGTTTCTTTTTTCCTCCTCCTTCCCCAGATGACAGTGTCCCTCAGAAAATTCCCTGGGGTATCAACATAATGAAGAAGAACAAGAAGCCTGCCCCAAGGGCGTTTGGTGTTCGGCTAGAAGACTGCCAGCCAGCTCCTGACAACAAGGCAAGCCATTTATCTCTGTGGGTGGAATTCCTTGCATGTAGAAACCTAATATATTAGGAGAAAAGCTGTTGGTGGAGTTTGAGTTTTGGTAAGAAGCAAAACCAGTCGCTTGACTTGATTTTGTGGCAGGCAAGTAAATCCTTTAATGTGGTACTTGCACTCCAGTCTTGGGCAGGGTGGCAGGGAGGTGAAAATGGAAGGAGTACAGGAGGAAGTTGAGGAAAGGAGCCTAGTAGGAGGAGCTTGATGACCTAGATGTAGTCTGTGGAGTACCTGTTTAGGGGTTGGGCACTAATTCAGTATGACACTTTTCTAAAGGGAGCACCCAAAGATGGAATGTTCACAGGCATATCTTTGTGAATAGCTGGTCAAGAAAACCGATTGTTAGCATACTTTGGAGATGTGAGAATCCCTTCAGGATCTCATGACCCCTTAGAATACAGTGCCATAGCTATCTCCAGTGGTCAGATCTAAAATAAATTCCAGTGTCTGTGGATTTGACCAGGTACAATTAGTGTGACACAAATTCAGATGTAAAGCTTACAAAAGAATACAATTCAGAATGCATGTGTGTAACTTTTGTGGCTGGCCAGCTTGCTTAGGATTGCTTCTCCTGACCCAAAGATTCCCAAGTTGGTTTCATTGTGGCAGGGAGAGGAACTTGACACTCAACCCCACTTGCTTCTGTAGCTCTAACCATCCCTAAATGCAGATGTGGGGAATGCCCCTTCATGGTTACTGAACTTACTGCAAGCATTCACCTCTGTGTCCCCATGTTGGCTTCTACAGAAAGTCCCCCTCATTGTGGAAGCCTGTTGCAAAGTGGTGGAAGACAAAGGCTTGGAATATATGGGCATTTACCGAGTCCCCGGGAACAATGCTGTGGTGTCCAGCCTGCAGGAGCAGCTCAACAAAGGGTCTACAGAAATCAACCTGCAGGATGAGGTAAGGTGGTGGTTGGCAACCTTCAGTCTCGAAAGACTATGGTATAAGCCTACAGCACCCGGTATTCCCAAGCGGTCTCCCATCCAAGTACTAACCAGGCCTGACCCTGCTTAGCTTCCGAGATCAGACGAGATCGGGCATGTGCAGGGTAACAGTTGCTGGTAAGGACAGCACATGCTTTGCCCCTCCCTGGCCTTGCTGTTCTCTCAGCCTGCTGTCAGTTCCATCCCTTTCTCATTCTTCACAAATGTTGAAAATCAGTTTTGTTAGGTGGCACTGACACCTAGCGGCCGTTTTGTCTGTAATACAGGCTGTCTGCCCATGTCTATATGCCAAACTGCAGGGCATAGTACTGGTTGTAGCACAAATCCAAAGCAAATTCATACAACCCAAATTTGACCTTTGAACTTTAGGAGCAAGGAGGAGTGGTGTAGCATAGTATCTGAGAGACTGAGCTACAGATCAGGAAGTCTTGCCTATAAAAACTTTATTTCATTGAGACAGTATGGATCAAAAACTTGGGCCCTCAAAAGTGCTATACAAATGCAGTATTGATGATGCTGATGATTTTATTATTATTAATTAAACTGCCTGAGTATCCTATAGTTACAAAGGTGTTCTATACATTTTAAGATAAATAAAATCTTGCTGCCATCATGAAGTCCCTCAAGCCCCTTAGCTATGAGGTTGGAAATGCTATCCTACCATACAGGGTTATTGTAAGAATTATAGCAAGATTATGGGTAATTTTAAGGAGAACTATATAAAAGCTAAGTGTTAGCGGTGTTTCCCCGTTAATGAAATAAGTACTCGGTTTGTAGACATGCTAAACACCAGTTCAGGGTTCAGGGAAGGGTATGGGTGATTTCCTGCAAACCCAGCATATGGGGAGAAAAGCCCAATATAAAAAAGGCCAAAAATTAGAAAAATGGCTGGGCTGCACTTTCCATAGTTAGAGGAATCTGAGGGTGAGCCATGACACCTTATGGTGTTTGCTTTACTATTAAATCTCAGTAGATTTTGGGAGAGAGGAGAGGCTGTGAGCGTTCTTCTTTGCATCCCCAGAAACTGTTGTCAAGGTGGCATTTGATAATATTTCCTTTACAGTTTGGTGATCTTAAACATGGGTGGGGGTAACACAGAACATTATTCGAACATCAGGAACATGTATGTCTGCATTGCTGAACGTACGCAGAGGATTTGTATAGACCAATGATTTCCAGACTTCTGTGGATCACAACACCCCCACAGCCTCTTCTTCCCAGCTCAGTTGAGCGCTGCCATTTTGGATCTTACAAGATTTGGGCATCACCGTCTTGAATCTTGCAAGATTTTGTGAGATCCAAGATGTTGGCACCCCTGTGAGCATACCACAACACGCTAGGGTGTTGCAGCACACACTTTGGGAACCTCTGATGTAGACTATAAGATCTTGGCAGTGCTGTTAGCTAGATGTTTAAATAACATCATACATTAAGTATATTCATAAGGGGTGACTTTTAACTGATAATACAACAAATGTAAATTCAGGAAAGAAGAGCTAGTTCCTTTCTTTTCGGATTGCAAAAAACTTTGATTCTGTAGAGACAGGATTTTTGTTTAGTATACACCAGGGGTATCCAAAGTTTTTGGCAGGAGGGCCACATCATCTCTCTGACACTGTGTCAGTGGCCAGGAAAAAAAAAAAAAGAATTAATTTACATTTCAAATTTGAATAAATTTAAATAAATGAATATATTAGAGATGGAACTTATATGAATGAATAAAGGTCTTGCAATAGCTCAGGGCCTATAAAAGGCCTTGCACAAACCAAGGCTAGCCTTTCCTTTGCTGCCACTACTGTATCACAGATGTGAAACAGCAAGCAGGGGAGGGAGTCCTCATCCCACAGCTCATGCAAGAGGTCAAACAGTTGCCCTCATACTGAGAGCACTTGCGTTGGGCCAGTGTGGGCTCCAGAAAATCTCTGGAGGGCCAAAGGCTCATTGGAGACTGGGGGCTCCCTGACGGCCGCATTGGGAATCTTTGAGGGCCACAAGTGGCCCCAGGGCTGGGGTTTGGGCACCCCTGGTATACATTATTGGAGAAGTTTGGTACAGTATTGTTGGTAGTTTTCTTTACCAACATTTCTTTACCATTGGAGCAATTTATCAGTAACAACAAGCAATTTTAAGTATTAACTATCATAATTCCAAGTTCTGTAGTGTATATTGAGGGATGCAGCAAAGATGCCCCCTTTGTGCACTGTTATTTGTATTAAGTATAGGCATTTTGGCTTTATTAATTAGGTCTTCTGAACTAATTCACAGGATGAAAATTGGGACTGTGATCTTTAAAATCATATGTGGATAATGTTTTAATTTCAGTGAGATTTCAGTAAATCAACCCCTGTAGTATATAGGATTATTAAATTATACAGAGCAGTGTCTGAGTAAAAAAAATACATCTGAGATGGATGTAATAAGACTTATGACCCAGTCCTACTGAGGGCCTACACCATTGGAATGGGTCTGCTCTCTGTCTGAAAATACTGAAGATCTGAAGAATGGAAGAACGTTAAAGTTACCTTGAATGGGAAGAATCAATGTAATAAAAATGAAAATTCTTTCAAGAGTTCTATTTATGTATCAGAATTTTTAACTACTGAATTTTTAAATGAAGTGACAGGATATAGTAGTAGAATATAAACCTGGTTGCAAAAAATTTAGAATGGCCCTTGTGTGCAGGACCCATAACAGTGAAAATCTGAATTTTCCAAATTGTTGTAATGTTATCTCTATGTAATTGTTATCACAAAGCTGGACTTAGGCTTAAAGCCCTGATGCAGTGACAGGGGCACCGTGATTCCCAAATTTGGTACATATTGGAGAAAAGCTGTCTTAAAGTTCTATCAAGACTTTTGCCATGGTACACTAGAATGAAATGTAGAAAATTAGATATAATTCACGAGCTTAGCCCAAGAAGAAATTGAGTCCTCGGATACTACTATTACCATCCTTCATCCTTTATAGGGAATTTCATTTAACTGACAATGACAATATGATGGGTTGGCTACAGAACAGCATAGTAAATAAGTATATTTACTGATGTAATAGAAGACATCCCTTTCCATGTGGGAACGGATGAGAAAAATGAATAATAATCCCCCAATGTGGTTCTGATATTTCCAACTTGGGAGCTATGTTACAGAAACTGTGAGCAGGGGCTTATTTAGAGAGAGACTAACAGGTGTTAGTGTATGTATGAAATAGGGACCAAGAAAGACGTAACGTTGAAAATCTGTCAAATACTATAACGTTTAGACCGCAGTGGAAGGAATTCATATGAAATGTGATGAGAGAGGCTGCTAGGCGCTCTGATCTGATGTGACCTGGCAAAGTATATACCCTAAGTGTCCTACTTTCTCTCCCTATATAAATATAGAACCACTACAAAATATTACACCAATTGTATCTGATACCTTATTGAATAAAATATTCTTAATAATAATTAAAAATAGTATTTATGTGAATACAGTATAGATTATCATTCTTGGAGAAGTATGGGAAAGAAGGCGCACTGGAACCTATGATAGCATTGTCCTGAGATTGTGTGATTTTGGTAGAACATCAATTATGCACTTAGCCTTGTTTTAGAACTTAATATCCCTCTTAGTCCATTGGCAATGCTTTTAGGATATTTAGACCGTAATGTAATGTTAAGATAGAACATCAAGAGTTAACATGGAATTTATTAATTCCACCAAAAGCCTAGTGACGAATAGGTGCCAATAAACCTGATCACTTATTTCTGTGGCCAGGAGAATGGAATGGTGCTGAGTTACCTCTGGCGCTTGGCTGGCCTTGAGGGCTGTGAACGTGTTTTACGTTTGCAGCACTCACAGCCGGCGGAGCACTGGCAGTACAAGCTCAGTATTGAACTCTAAGGCTGCAATCCTATCATGAGAGTAAGGCCCATTGAACACAATAGGATTTACGTCTGAGTAGACATGCATAGGATTGTGCCCTAACTGCAATTTTCAGCATGCCTATTCAGCAATAAAACTCACTGTATTCAGTGGAGCTGCTGGTATACTAACTCCCTTCTTGAGAGTCATCCTGCAGAGCTGGTCAACCCAGACGTGCAACAGCAAAATAGCTGTCACAGGTCTGAGCAGATCTGTCTGTCTGTATCAGAGAGGCTTACCTCTGGGTAAGGGAAAGATTGTTCCCTTATCTAGAAGAGACCTCTGTAACTACCCCCCTCCCACCATCATAGGATGCAGTGGTCACCATTTGGAGGGTGGAAAGGATAGGGTTGGGCTCTGAGTGTGTGGTGGTAACATATTCTGTTGAGTACATCTGTATGCATACAAGAGTACATTAGGAAGTTGACTTTTGTGTGTTGAATATGAAGGATGTTGAATATAACAGGAGGGCAGGAGGTCTGGTCTAGAGGGTAGAGCCTCCATTTGCCTGAAGATTAACATCCACAAGGTCGCCAGTTCGAGGCCACCGGCACCGTGCGACCTTGAAGCAGCTGGCAAGCTGCAGCTGAGCTGTTCCATCTGCTCGGAGCGTGGGAGGATGGAGGCCAGAATGTTAAACCAGATCGGAGTGTAACACCTTGAATGTAGTGGTTCTTGAAAGAAAGAACCTTCTTTCAATTTGTAAAAATCCCTGCGTGGATTTAATAAGCCTGCCTATGTAAACCGCCTTGAATAAAGTCTTGAATAAAGACCAAGAAAGGCGGTATATAAATACTGTATATTAATATTATTGTATTATTATAACAGAGTAATTTTTATGTGTGCATATTTATGTGTATTTATATGTCTGAATATTTTATATATTTGATGATAACATTTTTAAATTTTATTTATTTTACAAATTTATATCCCACTTTATCTGCTTAGTAGGCATTCAGAGCGGGTCAATATAAACAAAAAGTCAATATAAACATTATAAAATATTATAAATAACATATATAATAATATAAAAATATAAATAATATGAACATTAACGTTCCCTAAAAACAGTACCTAATCTAAAAATCTCATTAAAGGCCAGGAGCAAAAAGCAGAAAACTGGCAGCAAACACTAAAAAAGAATGTAAACCCATAAAACGAATACATAAAAACCTTAAATATCCAAATTAGAAAAAGAACGTATGCAGAGGAATAGGAGATTTGACAATACTGAGGCAAGAAAAGGAAACTATGAGGACACATGCAGAAAGCAAAATGATTATAGATATGTTTGGGGAAAATATTGAGATGATGGCTGTAGATTTGACAAATGTATATACACAGTGGTCCATATCCACTGATCCCATATCTGCAGAGTCACTTATCTGCAGATTGGGTCCACGCTCCCCCCCCCCACGTGCCTCCGGAAAGTTCTCTGAGCACAGTAGACACCATAGACATCCATCCGCAGCCTCCAACAGGCTGAGATTGAACCTCCCGGTAAAAAAAACTTCCAACTTTTTTTCAAACCACTGCTGAGTAGGAGGCACTTGAAAAAAGTGGGTGCTCCTCTTTTTTTAGCAGGGGAAGAGTAACTGGCCCTCCTCACCCCAGCAGTGTCTTTTCTAGTGGCTACCTGCTGGTGTTCTTTTGCATCTTTTTAGATTGTGAGCCCTATTGGGACAGGGAGCCATTAGTTGTTTGATTTTTCTCTGTAAACCGCTTTGGGAACTTTTTGTTGAAAAGCGGTATATAAATACTGTTGTTAACAACAACAACAACAACTTCCAGTTTCACTGTGAAATCAGAAGTGACATTTTTAATCCCTTATAAAGCATTAGGAGGCTCAGGGAAGCTGGAATTTGCATTTTTTTTCACTGAAAGGCTTGGTCTGAGCCCAGCAGAGGCTGTGGACCGATGTCCATGGTCTCTACCCTTTGGAGACAAGGGGAGCTAAGCTGGGGGGAGTCGCCCATGTTCACGGTTTCACGTAATCACAAGGGTTCCAAAACAGAACCCTGGCGGATACAGGAGCACACCTGTATTTGAAAAAGTGCAGTTAAGCTTTCACAACCATGTAGGTTTCATGAGAGAGAGGACTGTTGTGGGGAGGGGGTAATACAAGCCTTTAAGGTTGAAAAACATAAGGAAAATAAAAAAAATCATACAAACACTGAATGAGAGAAAGAGAAAAAACTAAAAAGAATGTTGATTTATTGTAAATATCAGGAAAAAGGGGAAGAAAATAAGCCACTGACAGCTAGAAAACCATAAATAACAAGTCACAGTTTAGGAAAGCAGCATTTAATGACAGAAAATAACTGGAAAGAAGTTTAATGAGGAAAAATGTAAAGCATAATTGTGATTATAATAAAAGAAACTGAGGAGATATTGTGGCTACTTTTAGCAAAGGGCCAACTACCTGTTTGTTGTGAAGTAAAATAAAGAATTGTAGGAAAATCATTGAAAAGTGGCAGAAATACATGTGTCAGAACTGAAGGGTTATCACATAGCTACAAAGGAGACATGGACCAGTGCAAGTGAGAAAAAGGGAAAAATAGTGATCTGCAAATGAATCACAGCTCAAAATAGGATGACATAAAGTTATGGGGAGGGGAGGTGTAAGACGAGGGAAAATTCAGGAACCTGTGCAAAATAGGGATAAAATCTGCAAGGACATTTAAGCCACATTAACCAGCAAGTGGTTAAGTGGAAAACGCTGTTAAGCAAAATCTTGGCAAGCCACTTCAGGTGGGTGGAGATGCTGCTCAACCAAGGGTTGGTTAACAAGCCCATCAGACTCCTTCCTCATAGTTTATTTTTATCATCTTTTCTTCCCCACACATATCAAACTCTTTTAACTGTTTCTCATAGGATGTGTTTTCCTCACCCCTCATCATCTCAGTTGTCCTCCTCTGAACCTTTTCCAGCTTATCACGTTCCTCTTTAAAATGTGGTGTCCAGAACTAGATGCAGTATTCCAAGTGAGGTCTGAGTACTACAGAATAGTGTGGCTCTCATGATCTGCACTTATATGCCTCGGTTAATGCAGTCCAGTATCATGTTGACTTTTTTTGCAGCTGCATTTTATTAATGGCTCATGTTCAGCTTGTGGTTGGTTAGGTCAGCCAGATGCTTTTCACATGTGCTGTTGCCAAGCCCATCCCATACTTGTCCCTCTGTTTCTTCTGTATCTGTGTGCAGCACTTCACATTTGTCTCCATTTACCTTCCTTTTCTTGGCATGGGCCCAGTGATCAAGCCTTCAGGATAGTTTTGAATCTTGCTTCTGGCTTCCAGCACTCGGTGGGAGTTGAACAGTTCAACTTGCAGATGCTAAACAAAAACTACCATCTGTAGAATCCAAAGATGGCCTGTAGGTCAATGCATACTGTGGTCTCATTGTGAAAAATAAAAACAGGTCACTCTTTGGCAGAGCACCAGAAGTGCCTTTTTACAACATCTCAGCCTTGTAACTTTCTCTTTTTCCTCTCCCTTTGGCCAGAGGTGGCAAGACCTGAATGTCATCAGCAGCCTCTTGAAGTCCTTCTTCCGGAAACTCCCAGAGCCACTGTTTACAGATGGTGAGTAATCACATTTTGACACCCTTCCCCTCTCATAGATTTTTTTCCTTTAGCACTCATAGAGGAGAGGAAAATTTTAGGTGGATTCCGGAATAGGCCACATTTCCTTTGGCAAACTAGTCTGTTTTAGTCAGTGGTTCCCAAACTATGTGCCACTGTACCTGAGGATGCTGCAGTGAACTCACAGGGGTGTCACGGAATGTTCCCAACAGCCTCTTCTCTGCTCTCCCAGGTGCTGCCATCTTGAATCATGTGAGATCTAGTGTGATCTGAGATGGCAGTTCCTGGGAGAGCCGAGAAAAGAGGCTGCCATGAAAGATAGGTGCCGCAACTACAGTAAACTTGAGAACAGCTACCCTAATGCGAAGCCCAGATTTACTGAGTCAATTCAGGCTTGGGGCCAAATCCTTGCCAAGTAAACCTTAACGCATGGTCGTCATATTATGCCTGAGACAATTTGCAAGTAGAAAAAAAATCAAAACTTGACTGAGAATTTTTCGTTTTCAATACAAGACAGTACAGCTGGACCCTGGCACCTGCAGATTCGGCACTTGCAAATTTGACTTACCAGCAGATTCGATGCCAGCAGATACTGGGTCTGAATTTAAATCCCTTTTAAGAAAAAAAACAACCCAAATCAGTCAAACTGTGCCATTTCCCAGCCTGTATAGCTATTTTTAGCCCTGAAAGACCCACTCCCAGATCATGTGGAGGTTCCTGACTTCTTCCAGGATTGCCCCAGAATGCATCGTGATTCTTCAATCCCTTCCCCATCAGATCAGCCTAACCTATCATAAGATCAACTTGGATCTCCAACTTCTTCTCTACTTAGAGCCTTTATGCCCCAAATGCTTCATTTTCAGATTCAGCTTAGCCTTCTAGTTTCTTTTATAACGTTCCCAATTGGGAATTCCCTGTATGTAAATCTGCCCCAATTCTTTTTCACTGTTCTGAAGCCGTAATTTCTGTTGGACAATGTGATGGCTACCAAATTAGGAACAAGAAAGTCTTTTCTTAGGTGTTGTTCCTACAAAAATATAATAGAGATTGGGAGAGGAAGAAACAGCAGTTACCCAGTGCAAGCATCATGAGAAAAATGCGGTACTTGGATTTCATTTCCTTTGGAGGAGCCAGTAACCTGAGGATTGCATTCTTGGTTTTAAAATCCTTTATCACATGTTCCTCACATTGACTGCATTTTATCCTTGATTTTAGGCGGGAACTATTATGGGAAACGTGGCTGATGTCAACCCTTGCCTGGCTCTTTCTGATGATGTCCCTTAACAGCTTGAAATGTGACATTGCTGTGTTCAGTTTCCTTAACCTCAGTGCGCTTCATTGGCAGAGGGTGGGAACACTTTAAGCAGCGCAGTGTCATGTGATGAGTTCTCTTTTATTAGTTTTTACTGGAGAGGGCGTATACTGGCCCATGGTCTGACTTTTTCAATGAAGGTAACTCTCTCCTTGAATGGCTGGACGAACTGGACATTGACATTGGATCTAGTCTAATTGATATATAAGTCCATGTTTTATATGCCATAACACTAAATAAATAAATAAACTGGAGAGGGTCTGGCAGCCCAATCCTGAGCTACAGGGCACGCTGGGCTGCCGCAGCAACAAAATAGCATCCTGAGAATACTGGACAACCACCGCTGGAGAAAGGGGACATTCATCCGTAAGGAAAGTAGCCCTGCAATGGTGCTATTTAGCTGGTACAGAGTAATGGAGTTCTGTGTCAGGCCGAGAACTGAGCTCTGCTGGTCCTGCTGCGTTGGCTGGGCAGTATGTGTCACAGGTGTGCCTTATGGCATGTTTACGATACTCCGTGCTGGTGGTGAGCCGTTGTGCATAGGTCAGGATTGGGCTCTGGGTCAGTGGGAGTCCCTTGTTCCTGTAATGTCCAATTTGGACCTTGATGTCCAGCATCTGAGTCCAGTGTGCTAGATTTATACTAGACAGACCAAATGGAAGTGTTCCTACCATACTTTCCAAAACTCAAATTGAATTCCAGGTGGTGATTCTCTCCCCAACCCTTTATTGTTGGTTTTGTTTTTTTGCTAATTTCCAGGTGTGTAAAATGTAACTGTGTAATTGATGTGTAACTGTTTTAAGTTCTCACACGTGACTCATAATTTCCTTGGTTAGGCAGCACCACTGATCACAGATGTGATTGTGGACTTCTTTTTTCCCTCCAGATAAATACAATGACTTCATTGAAGCCAACCGGATTGAAGATGCCAGTGAAAGGATGAAGACCTTGCGCAAACTGGTATGTAGTTTGAGTTGATGGAAACTGTCCCATGAAGAAATGCTTTTTCTTGCCTCCATTTATAGGGTAGCTTAAGAGAAAACACCCGTCTGTCTGTGCAAGCTGCAATGAACTGTTCATTGTATATTGACAAGTTTATGACATAAAGCATTTCTCAGGTGAAATTAAAAACTGCAGGTGTATGAGAATAGCATGGGTATCCAAGTATTCTAGGGGCATAAATGTTGGGACTTAAAGTGTGAGGAAAAATGCAGGAAGAGGAATTCAGCAGACGTCACGGGGAAATCTTAGGGAACATGGGAATACAGAAGCTGGGAAGGACTGGAGAACTGTCTGGCTTGGACGGCAGACCAAAGGCTTAATCAGTTGTTGCCATTTTTCTTCCATCTCAATCTCCAGATCCGGGACTTACCAGGCCATTATTATGAGACATTGAAGTTCTTGGTAGGACATCTGAAAACAATCGCAGATCATTCCGAGAAAAACAAGGTACTACTCAGCCCTCTAGTTTTTTTGTTGATTCCCAAAAAATATACAGTATGTTTAAATTGCTGTTATGTTACAGATCCAGGGAGGTGCCATGAATATAGAGCTCTAATGTGACACACCCTTCATATATTGTTGATGCTGAATCTGGGAGCTCCTCTACCCTGAAGGTTTAAACCAGATTGTAAGGTTATTTGAAACTGGTGTAAATTACTTGACTTTCTTCAAATAAACTGTGGGACTTGTTCAGACATTTGAACATTTGTTATTGGAGAGCCACTATCCTTTTATAGAAGTGCAGTTTTCAAGGTTCTTTACTAGGAATCTGTGACAATTAAACAGGTTTGAAACAGGTTTAAATGTATGAGCATTACAGACATGATCTAGTTTGCAATTGCTACCTCAGCCTGGTTGGCAACCTTCAGTCTTGAAAGACTATGGTATAAGCCTATAGCACCTGGTATTCCTTGACGGTCTCCCATCATGTGACCTAATTCCTTGGTCATGGAATGGGTCATGCAATCTAAAATGGCAGCACCTGGGAGAGCCAGGAAAAAGAGGCTGCAAGGGACATCCCATGGCACCCCGTGAGGGTGCCACGGCTCACAGTTTGGAAACCACTGCCCTAAGACATTACGGCAAGCTGTGGTCCCATCTCCAGGCAGATTCAGGAAGAGGAGCTATGAAAGTGCCTTCAAATTTGACATTTTTGGAGGTATGACCTTGCCTCTGTTCATCTGAGAATCTGGCAGGGTATTCCCACAGGGAAAGGATGCAGTGGGGGCCTGAGGTGTGGGAGACAGCTGCTGCTGAGGCTATTCTCAGCCCCGTGACAGCCCTGGCTGATGTTATTCTGACACATTTTCATTAATTTTGGTGGTGGTGTTTGACTTATTATTTTAGAAATGTATATGCTGCCCTTCCACTTCCAAGGTGCTTTTAAGACAGCATGCAGAAATAATGTAAGACTGCAATCCTATACACACTGACTTGGCAGCAAGACACACTGAACGCAATGGGGCTTACTTCTGAATAGACACCCACTAGGTTGCACTGTAAGTGTAGTTTTGAAACACAGTTCATGATCGGTGCCCAAGCGCAATTGTCACAAACCACTGCCCAGCCCAGGCAGGTACTATTGCGTACATGAGTAGGGAGGAGTGCAGGGTTCATTCACTTCCTCTTCCCACCCTCTCCAGCTTGCCTCTGGCACATGCACACTGTAGCACCTTAGACATCACTCAGTATGCAGCCAGTACGTCCTCCATTCTGAGCCCTGATCCTCAAATTGCTCCTGCTTCACCAAGCTGAAACATCCAAGTGAACAATTGACTCCACGTATCATTGATTCTAGTAGACCAGTAAATGACTTATTTACATTTCCAAGCAGCAAAAACCCCAATCTGCCATGTATGTCATGTAGGTTAAATTTGTGTGCTTTTAATTTATTTTTTGAATTGGTAATCTTTTACGCTTACTTGCATGTAATTTTTTTTTATCTTTGTATTTATTTTATTGAGCATTGTAAGCTGCTTTGAGCTTTTGGAAGGGCCAGATATAAATGTTTTAAATAAATTTTGTTTTTGCAGATGGAGCCCCGGAATCTTGCCCTGGTGTTTGGTCCTACCCTTGTCAGGACATCGGAGGACAACATGACCGACATGGTGACGCACATGCCTGACCGCTACAAGATTGTGGAGACCCTTATACAGCACGTAAGGAGCAGGAGGGTATTGGTGGGGAAATCTGAGGGGCAGCGGGTGGTAGGCTGATCCTGCATCTTGAAGATGGAGAAAGTGAACCAACAACTTCAGCGCTTTTGGTCTTAAATCAATCTGGTTATTTCCTTATAAAGAAATGCTCACTCCTTGCATCAAAAGATAATTCCATTGCATAATACAAAATGCATTTCTGTACATTTCAGAGAAAGGTGTGCCTGCAGTCATTTTTATTACTTTAGAGATCTCATTTGGCATTTCTAAATTTAGGAGAGGAAGGCCACCTTAACCATATAAGAAGAGATTATGTGAGATGCAAATAAACCCTCATATCTTAACCAAGCAATCAGCGATAAAAGCTTCCTGTTCCTTTTTATTCCTGTATTCGGTTCTTTGCAGTTTTGCTGCTGTTAATCAAACTGCAAACTCTCTCTCTCTCTCTCTCTCTCTCTCTCTCTCCCGTCTCCTTACAAAATCTTTCCAATAAGCCTTTAACATCCTCTAGGGAGAAAACGGTAATGGGCTACTTAATATAGCTTTGATTTTTTCCATAACCACCTTCCAAAATACGTCAGTATTAGACATGCCCAGTCAGCTTTGTGATTAATTTACCTCCAACAATTGATAGCTTCCAAATGGGAGGGGAGGGGGAGAGAGAGAGCGAGCACTCTTTCCTTTGAAAATAAAGCAGAAACAAAAGAGTTGACATTGAAAATCGAAGAATACTCAGCAAATACAGCAGTGGTGAAAGAAATGTTAGAAGGGTCCTAGAAAAGGTGGCATTTAGCCGAATACTCCAGTTTCATATGACCCTTGCTGGAGTGTATTTCTCTAGAGATTTGCCAGCTCCCCTTGTCTCAAATTGCAATGAGCTTATCAGTTATGAGTGTAATAAAAGGTTTTCCAAATAGTGCAGGTTCAGCTGAGGCAGGGCTAAAATGTTCATTGAGAAAATGGGAGAGGAGGAAAGGGTTCATGTCCCCCAAGGTGCTTTTACCCTCTTTGCTATACTCCAATACCAAAAGTGAACTTCACTGGGAGAATATGCTTGTGGGGAGAGCCCACAAGGATGGTTCAGTGCCCCTCAGCCCACTCTGTACATGATTGGATATTAAAATGTAGTTCTAATGCCATCATGTCTGGTTTGGCTATTGATCTCTCAGAATTGAGATTATTCTAATCCTTTAAGATTCATAAAAAGGCAAACTTTCACTGAAGTTACCCAGCATGTAATGTGTCCAAATTTAATCACTCATAAGCCAAATATTTCCCTCCCCCAGCACGCTTCCCCTCCCGCCTTCCCGTAATGCTTCCTCCCCGCCCTCTGCCTGCCTCCCCCCTCCCCGGAACGCCTCCTCCCCCCCTCCCCCCATGCCCCCACTTACCTCTCTGCTGCTCAGCGGTCTACATGACCGCCGAGCGGCGGAGGTCAGGTGCCTTCCCGGCAGTTTCCCGCTGGGCTACCACTGGCGCTCGCCTGGTGTTAGGGCCTGCAAACGTGCCTTATGGCATGCTTGCGACAGTGCACACAGGCGGTGAGCCAGCACACTGAGCTCAGGATTTGGCTCTTAAGTCTGCACAGAAGCGTCTGTCCGTAATTTGCACGTCTGTAACTCAGGGACCCACTGAATATCCTGGAGAACCAGGATGGTATAGTAGTTCGGGAGTTTGACTTAGACCCTGAAAGATCCTGGAAGCTCAGCCATGAAGCTTCCTGGGTGACCCAGTCTCTCTCTTTCAGCTTCATCTACCTCACAGGTTTGTTGTGAGGACAAAAAGCAGGAAGGAACCATGTATACTACCCAGAGCTCCTTGGAGGAAGAGTGCATAAAATAAAAATAGAATAAGTGCACTGCAAAACACAGGGAGGGGCAGGTCTGATGGCTAACCCAGCATTCGGCTTTAAAGCATTCAGCTTTGGCTTAAAGCATTTGGTATATCTGTCCTTCAAATTGGAATGAGCCCAATCCTATCCAATTTTCGATTGCCAGTGCAACCATGCCAATGAGGCATGTGCTGCATCCTTTGGTGGGGAGGCAGTCACAGAGGCCTCCTCAAGGTAAAGGAACATTTGCTCCCTTGCCTCAGGGCTGCACTGCGACTTTTTCTGTGCTGGAAAATTGGGTAGGATTGGGCCCAAAGTCAGGAAGAAGCCAGGTTCCCTCTGCAGGTGAAGAACCTGCTGTGACTTCTCTTTTGAACTTCATCCTTTTGAGTACTGGATGTTGGGATTTGGTTGCTGGGTTTGGTATGCAGCCCTTTGACTTCTCTCCTCTGTCTCCCCCCCCCCCACCCCAAACAGGCAGACTGGTTTTTCAGTGACAAGGAGGATAAAGGTGAGAAGGTGAGTTGCAAAGTCGAGAAGGATCCTCAAGTTGGGATGGCTGCTTCTCCCCTGGGCTTCAGGGCAGTGCAAAAGCGATGATGACAGCTCAGTCCCTCCCAGGCACACTTGCCACTGGGCGTGCTGTCTGCTGACTCCTGTGGGTTGTCAAGGGGATCGGTCTGCAGTTATGATATCACAGCGAGAAGCTGATTGCAGTGATATTCACCCAGATAAGGCTAAAGACAAGTAGTCACTCTGAAGAGGTTTTGCCTTCCATGGTAGATACTGGTCATTCTTTTGTCTGTTGTCACCTCAGTCAGGGTTTGAAATGGTAAGAAACCCAGGAGGCTTGTTTTGCAGAGGTGAAAGTGGGATGGATGTACAGATCCAGCAGTCCGACCCCTCTTGCAGACCACCCTCACCAGTCTGAGATAGGCTGGAGTTGCACAGTAGCTTAAGGCAAAAATTGTGAGGCCTGTTAGCAGCTATTGAGGAAGGAGTAGCTCGGTTCTGTGCATTTCACAGTCTTGATGAAAAGAAGTGCTTCCCTTGCACTTTCCGCTAGTTTGAATATGTACCTGCTCTGCCCCCTAAACCAAAGACCAAAAATGTGAGAAAGGAACTCTGTACAGTGCTGGGACTCCATCCCCCCCCCACCTCTGAGGAAGTGATTTTCAACCGGTATGCCATGGCACATTGGCGTGCTGCAAATGGTCTGCAGGTGTGCAGGCAAGAAAATGTATGAGCGGTTCTCCAATTTTCTCTTAGTTTTGGTCTTTCTAAGAAGTAAGGAATAAGGAGAAGTGTGGATCCCTAGGGTTTCCCATCTGAGATATTGAAATTTTCCCGGGGTGGCTGAGTCTACTTCAGAGAGGGCAGGCAAGCAGGATGTGGGGACAGACATCCAGAAGCCCTATGGGTCTGGCGGCTAGCATGAACCTTCCCCTCCTAACCGTGCGTGTGCCCATTTCACAGACCCCCGTGGATGAGCAGGAGGCCCAATCGGTTCCGAATATTGAGTACCTTCTGCCCAACATTGGGAGGACAGCAGCATCGGGGGACGCATCAGGTGAGCCAGCAGGGAGCTCTGGATTTGGAGAGCGTCACCAGGGATAAACCAATGACATTCCCATAGTACCAAGTCCTAGCAGGCGTTCGGCAGTTTTGTCTCTGTAAAAGTTTTTTTTCCCCTTAGTGGCTCAATCCCTTATATAGAAAGTGCTAGTAGTCAGTAAATTTTCACGTTGTCTCCTTCTCTGCTGCTGCTACTTATGCCAAATGCACCCAATTCCCAGCTCTGATTTTCCTGAGATTTCTCATGACCCTTGTGGATTTCCCTTAATCCCCTGTGGTCCTGTGCTGTCACCCTATGCCAAAGGCTGCGAACAGACTCTCTGTCTGCGCCTGAACAGTATCCACGTTTCTAGTGGGAGAGAGTTCTGCGGCTTTGCAACAACTACCATTAATGTCTCGTGTGTCCTGGTGCAGTTTTATCTGTTAGAAGCAATGTGCCTCACACCACTATGCCCATTTTAATTAGGTTGCCTGAAGGAACAGCATCTCTCAGGCCCTGGAGGAGAGGGGAACCATCCCTGCTCTCTGGTGGTCATTGCAGATATTGACGGGAAGCTCTCATTGGTTGTTAAGTGGGGTTTTCCTCCTCTGCCTTTATGAACTTCCTTAACTTTTTTTGCTGTCTCTCTTCCTTCTCTCCTTCCTCCTCTTCTTCCTCCTCCAGCGGATCTGCCGGAGCTCTAGAGCTGGTACAGTGTGGTTTGTGCACTGGTGTTCGTACACTAATTCCATTGGGTGATTACGAGAGATTGTCAGGCAGGCGGGCCCTGAGCTTGGGCTCCTGATTGGTCTTTCCAGGTTGGCAAGCAGCAGCTGTGGCGGAGTAGGGGTGGTTTTGCCTTTGGGTGGCTGGAAAAAGTCCCTTTAAAGCTGGTTGTGTATTCAGCTCAGTTCAAAACTCAGTTGAAAAGAAAATGGAATCTTTCTGGAATATGGTTTGGGCAGAATGAAAAGGTAGCTAATTCTTCTCTTAGACCACTCCAAAAAATTTGTAATCTCTGCACTTTTTGTCAGTGATCCAGTGTAACTTATTGCCACAGGGAGTTAAAAAACTAGATAGAATGATTTTAGCCCATCACTGTGAAAATAAACATTTTATATATTATCTGTCCCTGTTAATACTTTTCTGTTAAAAATATACCGTATGGCGTACAATAATTAAATCATTTGCAGTCTATTTCTGTACATATCATACATACATAAGACCTTTATTGGCATAGATAATGGAAATACGAAACAACAACCAAACATTAAACATTCAGAACACACACACAATAAAATAAAGCACTCGTAATCATCCAATACCCCCTCCCCCCATTCACCAAAATATAGCGGAAGACCCAGAATTCCGTCCTGCCAGAATCCCAGAAACAAAGTTGGCAACCTTGTCAAGAGAGTCAGTTTCCTCTATGGAAAGAAGAGTTTGTAATTTAAATGAATCCTCCCAGCCCTGCATTTTGTTCAGCAGTGGAGCCAGATAGATCTTACGAAGGGTATCATGAAGTGGGCAGTAAAAAAAATATATGATGTAATGTCTCCACACAATTCCTGTCACAGGTACATCTTCTTTCTGAGTAGGGAATGCCACAAAACCTGCCCGCTAGCAGAGCTGATGGAAAGGCATTGCATCTCGCAAGGGAGAATGCTCTGCGAGCCTGTGGGCACTGCAGATGATAAAGGAAAGAAGCCGGCTTCCCAAAGCTGACTGGGATGTGCAGATGGAGAGGGGAGCAAATGGTGTTAGCTGCACAGAGTAGCTCTTGATGCTCAATATCGAGCAATTATACTCGATATTACAATTATACAATTATATTGTACATATCAATATTGCTGACTTCTTCTAACTAAGTATGGTTAGGTTTAACCTTGGAAACATCAAGCAGCAAACAAAACAAATAGCCTAAAAGCTCAATAAAACCAATAACAATGAAAAACATACAGAATTTTAAAAGTTGTCTAGAAGGGGCTGTTCAACTGAAATGTTTTAAACTAATAGTCAACTCCAGCCATGTGCACCAAATTAAATGAGAGCAGTTTCTTCTTACGGCCATTGTTACACTGGAGAATGAAATTTAGGCCCAAATCCTAACCAACTTTCCAGCACTGACATAACTGTGAGTGGGGCGTTTGCCTGCATCTTTGCAGTCATGGAGGCCTCCTCAAGATAAGGGAATGTTTGTTCCCTTACCTTGGTGCTGGAAAGGTGGTTAGGATTGTGCCCTTACGGTAAGTAAGTTGAGGATTGTGCCCTTACAAGCGAGTTCCATTGAGTTTAGTGGCACTTACTCCCAGGAAAGTGTGGATAGGATTGCAGCCTTAGCTGTCTTTCATCTCTGCCTGACAAAGAGTTCTGTGTGACCTGAAAGCCGGCATGCTGATCCAGTGAAAATAACTGCTTGAGCTGTTTTGTATTTTTTTTTCCTCCTAGAGGGGAATACCACTTTCCCAGTGTGAGAAGCAAAGACTTCTATTCCAAAACGGAATTCGATTTCATTGCCTGGCAGTCTGAATCCTTGTTCCTCGCCTTCAGAGAGCTGACTTGTGCAGGGGCTAGGAGCGGAGTTAGAGTCACCTTTCTGCCTTTCCTTACTCTCGTAATCACTAGCCACTAATTCCATGGGGGCATGGGGGGCAGACTTCAGGTGGTGTGGACATTGGGGGCCATCCATTATATTGCCTGTGTGATGTTGTTGTCACTGACATTGCTGGAGCAGATTGATGTGTGTGTGTGTGTATTTGTTCATATGGAGGATAGGGGGAAGCTCTTGTTCAGACTCCTGGCTGGTGCAGTGTCCCTGCCCCCTTGGAGAGTAATGCCTAGCCCATTTTTCATGGTTTCTGCGCTGCTGTTTACACCTATACTGCTGCCTTTTGGGACTTCCTACATCTGCCTCTGTCTTGGGCCTCACCTCCTTTGCCCATTGCATTCTCTTTGCTGGATATGTCTGGTCTTGCTTTGAATTTTGTTAAAGCAGCATGTGAGCAGAGACATCCATGCGGACCTGCAATTACCACCACTTCAGTCTTCGCCTCAAAACATCTGGGCAACATCTGCTGGTGGTTCTCTCTTTGGATCTGCCCTCCACTCCCCCCCCCCCGGTCATGCTTAGTTTTACACTGTATGGGACACAAGATATGGATCCCACCTTTGGCAATGGCAGCTGCACTGTAGAGATGATAAATCCTGGAACACTGCCTCTTAAAACTTCTTACCTTATTTTTTTTATTTGAAACATTTATTACTATGAAAAGCATACACAGCCCACCAGATGTTGGTGGTTGGATTTGGTCTGTTGAGTATTGGGTCTTTCCTAAGGACCTAGGACAGCGGATCCCAATCTTTACCATGCTGCAACCCACCTCGTCCGACACAATGCTCCTGGTGGTGCCGGGGGAGGTCCCAGAAGTCTCTGACAGGCCAGCAACCACTCTGCAGCCCTCAGAATGGCCTTCTGAAAGCTACTTCCAGTTTTCAGAGGCAAATCAGAAGTTGCCTTCTGAAAACTGGAAGTAGCTTTCAGAGGCTTCTGCAGGCCATTCTGAGGTCAGTAGAGTCGGTTGTCAGCCCGGCACGACCCAGAAGAAGCCTCTGGGGGCTCCCGGTGTTTCTAGAATGGTTCAGATTTGGGGCCGGATGGAAGCAAAGGTGGGTGAGAGGACTTACGTCACAACCCACCTGGCATGAGCCCACAACCTGCCAGTGACCTAGGATATTCACAGATATTTTCTCAATACAGGCGTGCCCTAGTATCCGAACAGAACCCCCTGCGGATATGGGAAATTGCAGATACAGCGTACGCCCCCATGCGCACGCTGGATCCTCCAGAGGCGAGCATGGTGGGGGGCTCCCACATCCACGGAATTGTGGATATGTGAAACTGTGGATACGGGACCCGCAAATATGGGGCCCCCTGTATCTGTGCTGTCCTGAGTAACGCTGCTTTCTGTAATGGGTGTGTAGTAATTTCATTTACACCCAGGATGTTCAGATGTTTTTGGAGTGGTTTGATATTGCACCGAGAACACTGACAAAGGCTGGCACTGTTCGTTCGTTCATTCGTTCGTTCGTTCATTTATATACCATTTTTCAACAAAAAAGCTCACAAAGCAGTTACAGAGAAAATCCACTAACTAAATAGCTTCTGCCTTTCCATGTTTATAGCCTTCAAGGCAATTAACAAAAAATAATAATTAAAACATCCCCATTAGTGAGCTCTGCCTCTCACTGAAGGCTTTCAGACATGAGTACCAGATCTCAATTGCTAGTTTACCTTTCAGCCCAGGCGTTCCCACTGCTGCTGTTGCTAGTGGTTGTTCTAGCTCTGGATTTGAGATTTGATGTAAATAGTCCCCTGTGGAAAACGGCTGAGACGACAGTTGTAGTGTTTACATTGCAGGCCACGATTCGAATTTCCTTGTTCTCCGCATCCCAACACTTTGATTTAGCATTACTCTTAACCAGCTTCTGAATTTAAACACGGCTCCTTCTACACTTCAGTGCAGCTTTACTGAACATGCAGCGTGAAGGAACAGAGGGAACATTTCTAGGCAGCAGGTAGGCGTTGCTGTGTTTTCACATGCTCAGTGTCATCGAGAGGTTCATCAGTCAAGAAGATGCTGCTGTTCAGAGCTGATTAAACCCAGGGAAGATTCTGCTGCCATCTCCTCCTTCCACCTGTCTCTTCAATAAATCTACACTGGAGTGCAGGACTTACTCAGCATTCATCGCAATTTGCTTTGGAAATGACTGCCACATTTTCGTCTCCTAGTTTTGCCATGATCATAGGGGGTCACCTGAAAGCAAAGCACAGCTGACAGCACTCAAATTATGGCAGAAAAGAAGGGGGGCTCTTAATGAAATCTACAAGCTCCCCTGACTTCCCCACTCCCAGAGTTAGTCAAGTCATGGCACCTCATAGCCTTTTAAAACAACTAAGGGGACCCCCCCATGACCTTCTTTGTTGGAAAGTTACTCCTGCCCCTATCGTAGGTCTGCGTGACGTGTGTCCCGCTGAGATGCCCACTAGCAGACTGCCAGGTTCTTGCAAATCTTCCTGTTTTGCAGTTCCACTGGGGAAAAAAAAGGTGCCAGGCCTCAATATGCACTGGTGGATTGTGTTTGCCCTTGGTGGGTCACATGATGTACAGGCTCCTCCAGATGAAAATCTGGAATGCTCTTTTTGCGGAATGGAGTGCTCACATGTGTGTGAAAGCATTCAAGATTCCTGTCCAGCCTTTTGGGAAATAGCAGTACTTCTGTCTCAACTGTGGGTTTGAAGACCGCCTTCCAAGGAGTAGGTGAGGGGAAGAGGTCAGATGTTGAACAGATGTTTCATTGCATTCACACAGCCACCTGTTGCTCTTGTGCTCTCTTCCCTCACGGCCGCCACTAAATGCCATTGGCTCTGTTCTATTCAGCTGCTTTCTTGCTATTGCACAGGTTAGTGCACCTATGGACAGAAGGGGTCACGAGCCCCTTTTCAGTCCAGGTGTTCTGTGGGGTTTGATTTGCTTTCAATTTCCTGTCTTCATTTTTTTCCTCTTCCTCACTGGCACATTAATTTTATTGACTTCTCAAAATAAACTATTTCTTTATATACTGCAGTCAAGTCCTTTCTTGTGGTTCAGGGTTTTACATTTGTGAACTCTTAGAATGACCTTCCATCCTCTGAATAGAGACCCAGTCTTAGATGTAAGGCCCTCCTTGAATTATTTTGAACAAGGGCCAAAATGATTTTTTTTTTTAATTTTCCTTAGAGATTTACTGTTGCAAACCTACAAATATTGCTGGAGCTGGTCAATTGATTTAAGGCATTTTTTTTTCTTGGCAACAAATAATGCATCTGTATCATTAATTGGAGAAATAAAATTGCCACCTTACTAATTGGCCGTTGAATTAGGTGTGCCCTGATCATCCTGCCTTATGCAATATTTCTCAAAGTGAGGGTGCCCTCCTACAGGACACCACCAGGGGGAGCAAACAACTTTGCATGTGATAGGTTGTCAGAAGTGCAGGCAGTGATCATAATGGGATTGTCAAAAGGGAGTGGAGGTTTTGAGTCCCCGACTTCTGCAAGCTTTGTGTGCGAGTGAGAGAGTAATGAGCCAAGTGTTGTGCACCAGGGTGGCCAGCTCAGTCTCCTCAACCACGTTTTCATCAGGGATGAGATCTAAGTATATAAAGACAATATGTTTTTGTAAAACAACTGAGCAAATGAATCTGTTCAAGAAGGGGAGTTTCACTCCCCTGCCGGAAAACAAAACATTTTTAATTAAAAGCACTGGTTTTGGGTGCATCCTCTCGTATTGCAAAGAGCTTATTAGGTTTCCACCATGTTCAGCTGTGGGATCAGCCCATGACCCAGACTCTTGACAGCATACCATCTGATGTCTTCACAGTGCCTGTGGTTCCTTGCATAGCTTTCTGCCCTGCCCAAAGAGAGCATGTAGGCTAAGCATGGCAAGCACACAGGAAAACATCTGGGACGGGGTGTGCTCCGTCCAGCTTAGCTCCAAAGTGCTGCCTCAGCATGGTGCCACGCTCCAAGGCATCCCACAAGAATTGCTGGGAGGACAGTGGGCTTAGTGTGACCTTGCCAGTTTCATGATCCTTGCCACTGCTTCACCTCCGACTGATGCTCTTTCTTTTGTTGTTGTCGTTAATTCTTGCAGATTCAACCAACAGTAGCTCAGCTAAATCAAAGGTAAGAGGCCCTCCTTGATATCTCTGCACTTTGGAAAGTGGTCAGGGCTTAAAAAAAAAAGGGACGGCTGGGCAGGAGAGTTTTCAGACAGGAGCTTCCCCCAAGTCAAAGAGAAATGGTTCATTTGTGTTATTTTGAGCATAATCCTATCCAGCTTTCCAGCACTGACATAGCTCTGCATCTTGCAGTGGGAAGGCAGTCAAGGGGGCTGCCTCAAGATAAGGGCATGTTTGTTACCTTGCCTTGGGGCTACATTGTGGTTAGGTCAGTGCTGGAAAGTTAGTAAGGACTGTGCCCTCTGACTCTTGCAGTCTCTGCCCACCCGGGCATCCAAGGTTACTTTTGATGCACAGCAGTCTGAGCCCCCAGCAAGGGTTGATGCAGATCTGTGTGATTTTGACCTGCAAGGTATAATGTTTAGAGGCAATTAAAGCAAAGGCATCTGCCTTTCCTCAGGATGCTCCGCCTGCTCCTGCTCTAAACCCGCTTACATGGCTACCTGTATGTGGCAATCCCAAAGGAATGCGGAAAAGAGGCAGAGCCAACACCTTCCTGCCTTTTTCAGCTGTCTCTTTTTTGTTGGAGAAGACATGTTATCTAGCCCTTGCATGGCTGCAGATGTATGCCTGAAAATGCATATGCAATGCCCGCGAAAGGCTAGGAGTCAAAGGGATGGCTCCTCTGGCAAATCAAGGATAAACTATGCCCAATGAGACCAATTAGGCACATTTGTGCCGGTTTTAGCATTTATGTCGTCCACACAGATGCTGAAACTGGAACAAATGTGCCTAATTTACACTCTTGACTTTTCAGGGCACCGAATTTGAGTTTTGATTTGCACAGAGCGCACACTGCGCTATCCACTGCTGTTGATTTCATGTGCTCACCACGTTTGCCTATTTTGAGAGAAGATTTTTTAATTAAAAGTTCATCTTCTTCCTTTTTGCACTCATTTGCCACCCTTTAGCAGCCATCCGTTAGCACACAAAGCAGTTACAGGGCAGCTAATCCACTTTAAGTGACTGAATATGATACGCCTTGAATTGCCTCTTGCTTGAGCATGTAATCAGACCAGTGCATTTAAGAGATTATTCTCCCAGAGCTGATTATGTACGCAAGGCCACTGTGGTTGTTCATGTCCATTGTGTCTCCCCCTTCTGCTCATTGGTTGCTTTTTTCATTTAAAACTCACCTTGTCTTGCTTTCCGCCCTGCTTCAGGCTTCATGGGGCTCACGGAAGGAGCACTACCACAAGGAGATGCTCGCCATCTCCTTCATCTCAGCCGTCAACCGCAAGAGGAAGAAGCGGAGAGAGGCCAAGCGTTTTGGGAGCAGCACAGATGATGACTCTGAGCATGAGTTGGCTGCCAAGCCAGCCGCCAAGAGAGACGAGGAAGAGGCTGAGGAGGAAGACAGAGAAGTCGAGGGGCTCAGGAGCAGTGGCAGAGTTCCAGGGCCTGATCCGCAGAGTGGTCCAGAGTGCCCCGCAAAACTGGAAGCAGAATCGGGAGAAAGGAAGGTGGTGACACCTCGGGGTAGCCCAGAACCGGCACCAGATGCCCGCTCGATTGTGTCCGGTTACTCCACCCTGTCTACCATTGATCGTAGCATGTGCTCGGAGGTGCAGTCAGTGGCAGAGAGCCGTGGGGAGGAGGCAGATGATGAGCGAAGTGAATTTAGCCATGTGGAGACAGACACGGAGAACGGTTTTGGTTTGCCAAGGCAGGTGGGCATGCTCCCACAAGGGGCTGGGATGGCAGCCGTGGTGGAAGGTGGGGCTGGTGGTCCTGACAAAGTGTCTCATAACCGGGCCTCGTTCAGCTCCCACCGGCTCATGCAGTGCGACACCCTGGCACGGCGCAAGCTCTCCCGGCCCCGCCATAGCAGTGAGGCCTCCTCCAAGAGTAGCACAGAAGTCCCCAGCTCCAGTTCCCCAGGCAGCCAGGAGTCATTGCAGCCTACGGGTTCCACAGAGCTCCACGTTCGGCCTTCCCTCACAGAGCAGCTGCGACTCCGCCTCCGCGGCTCAGCAGACGACATGCTGACGGTGCGCCTGCGCAAGCCACACTCTCCTGAGACACGGCGCAAGAAGAATAGTTGGCGGCGCCACACTGTGGTGGTGCCCGGCGGCCTCAAGGACCTCAACTACAACGAGTGGAAGGAGCAGCACATGCCAGGGGCAGCCAAGGCCTGTCCGCTGGACTCCTCGAGCCGAGACCCCCTGAGGGACAACAAGGACTCTGGACTCAGCAGCCTGGAGTCCACCAAAGCTCGGCCTTCCTCATCTGTGCTGGGGAACGTGGCAGCATCTGGGCAGCAGGGCAGTGATGAGCAGCAGCACCGTAAGGGCAGCTCCGAGGGGCGCTCAGCGCTCCGACGTACAGCCTCCTTGCGCTTCCACCAGTGTCTTTAAGTAGCCCCCCTTCGTGAATGCTCTGGTTGGAATGGCTGAGAAGGAACCCTGGGGATGGCCGTGCTGGAAACCTTGATCTGAGAACGGGAGAAGAGTGGATGGCCACAGATGCAGGCTCCCACTTAAGCTCCCACTAGTGTTTCTGCCTTGCCTTCTTCAATACCTCAAACTTCAGTGGAGCAAGAGTCTCTTCCCTCAAACCCTCCCTGGCCTTGCTTTCAGGTCCTCTTCCCCCTGGCATTAATTTAATGACACCCCTATTTTGTGACTTGTGAACTTTATTTATTCCCCCCTTCCCCCTCCTCATTCCCCCAGGGTGGTGGCTGAAGAAGGAAAGCAGAGTAAGGATAGGGCTGCTCACCCATTGGATAGACAGGAAAGCCTGTTCTTGGTTTGGACTCTTGGAGGTCATTTGGAAGATCAGCCCCATTCCAGCTTCAGAGTTCTCTCCTCGCTTCAGGGTGGAATTTCGGTGCAGGTTAAGGAGGGAGGAGCAGAAACCAGAATGGTTCTGGGCGACCTAAGAGGACCCTGCACATAACCAACCTCATCTGATCTTGGAAGCTAAGCAGGGTCAGGCCTGGTTAGTACTTGGATGGGAGACCGCCTGGGAATACCAGGTGCTGTAGGCTTATACCATAGTCTTTCGAGACTGAAGGTTGCCAACCAAGAGGAGCCTCTTAATACCCAAATGCCACTTTGTTTCCACCAACTCACTTTGTCTCTTTTATATTTTACTATTAAGGACTGGAGCTGGGGACACCAGATCAGACACATAATAGATGCAAGCTCAGATACCACCACAGCCAAAGCTCTGTTGCTGATCAACCCCCATCCCACCCCATTCTGCCTCTGAGGCCTCCTTTCCTGGTGCAGGACTTCTTTGCCCTGGTTCTCTCTTACCAGTGTCTAAACCACAGCCGCTGATGTTGGCATCAAGGGGCTTTGCACAGGCACCCCTGAAACACACACTGTCTTCTCCATGCCATCCTCCAAGGCAAGCAGGTGGGTGACTTAGATTTCCCACCTGCTTGGGCTCAGTCTTAGCAAACTGCAGAGGCGGCTGCCTTAGCCACCATTCTTTTTTCAGTTACAGCACAGGGATGCAGGTCCCGTGGTTGTGCCGTGGGTGTTGGCCCCAGCACTTGCCCATGAAGTTCATCTCATCATGAGCAACAGAAGCACAGAGGCTTCATGGTTCTCCAAGAGGCACATAGGTTTTGCAGTGTTTAAAATGTTATTGCCCTTCTCCATCTACCTGAGTGACGCTATCGTCTTTTTCAAAACCCCCAAAGAATCCTGTGGCACCTGAAAGACAAATGATGTTACTGTGTCATCAGCTCTGGCTCATGAAAGCTACTACCACAATAAGCATGTGGGCCTTTAAGGTGCCACAGGACTCTGCTGTTTCTGTTGCAACAGAGTAACATAGCAATCCTTCCGAAATTTTCTTTTTTAACCCCCTGCGGTCACACTCCTTCTGCCCACCTAAGGATTTCAAGTTGATTGAGGGCTTAGTTAGAGTATACTCTCTTTGCCCACGACAGTTTGTGAGCACTTTTAAAACTTACAGCACAATCCTATGTTTGTCTGCTTGGAAGTAAGTTCTATTGAGTACAATGGGACTTACTCTTAGGAAACTTATATAGGATTGCAGCCTTTGTTTTCTGTTTAGCTATTCAGAACTTGGACGAAAAATGTTCTAGAGCAGTGGTTCCCAAACTTTTTGGCATCAGGACCCACTTTTTAAAACGACACTCTGTTGGGACCCACCTGGCTTTACAAGGCTTAAAAAATGTGTTTCACTTTACCAGTGCTTAAGCCTCTGTTTGCATCCTTTTTACTATAGTGGAGGGCGCCTTCTGGAGTGTTCGTTGAGCTCCGTGTTCATCAGGTCAGCTGCAGCCCTTAAGGCCTGATTTGGGCAACAGTGCCCTCCCCCAAGTAGCAGCTTGTTTAACCCTTGATAGATATAGCCTAATCTACCCTGTCTGGTTTGCAACCCACCAAAAATTGGGTCCCCAACCACCGGTGGGTCCCAACTCTCAGTTTGGGAACCACTGTACTAGAGACATATAGGTAGAGGTACGTATTTGTTTCCGATGAGTAAGATAATATTACAGCCTTAGGCTGCAATCCTAACCACACTTTCCTGAGAGTAAGCGCCATTGGACAAAATAGGACTTACTTCTGAGTAGACCTGGTTAGGGTTGTGCCTTTAGTCTTACTGAACACAATGGGCTTACTTCTGTGCAAAGTAAGTAACACCATTTTCTAACACCTCTACATATAGGTGTTTGCCCATCTCACTTCTTGTGACACTTTCTCTAAAATGGGGGGGGGGGGAAGAAATACTGTGGTTTTAGGAGCTGGGAAGTAAAATTATCTGCGTCAGTTCTGTCTGCAACCAGTCTCGCCAAGCGCCCTTTACACTCCCAAGATCTTCCTACAACTTTTGGTGCTAAAGAGGATGTGTGAGATGAACATCCTCCCCTCTCTAGAGGGCAGCACAAGGGCCTTTCATGCTAAGCCACTTTTAACCCCCAACTGTAGTACAGAGAGGCAAGGGTTTGACATGGACATTGCAGACACTATGGGATCTGTGGGATGGATGCAGCAGACAAGCTGCATTGCTCTGTACAGGTATACCCTTGAGAGTCATGGGGAGTTCTTATTTTTGCTTTCGAGATTTCCACAGTAGCACATGCCATTTGTCAGGGCCAATGCTGGCTAAGACATCACAGTTCATGCCATCCTGTGCTAGTTGTCCTTTTATAAATACTCTCTGAAAAAAAATGCAACTTTTAAAATTCTTCCTGGTGCTACATTTTGTTTTTTAACAGTGTCTTCCCCTCTTGGTTTTCTTACTATATTGGACAGAAGGAAGTAAGCCAAGGGGCCACTATCATTTACACATTGCAGATCCAGGTAGTGCAGCCACATTCTCTCTGCATGCTGCTTGCACAACTTTCATTTTTTGAAAGGCATCTTAAATTTTTGACATTGGGAGTGTTCATTTTCCTACCACCTTTGCAGAATCTCGTGCTCAAAAGGCACACAAACAGGAGGTACCACCACATGGCAGATATTCTTCAATAGGTGAACACTATGGAGGCATGAGTTGGCACCACCTCCATCTCCTCCTCTGCCTCCTGGGTACCTTTTTAAAAAAATATCCACGCTTTGGGAGAAGCTTCCATGATAATCTTAAAAGACTTCACCACAGAGTGACCTTTTACTCTTGTTCTTGCATATCGAGGGTTTCTTGTGAATTCAGAACTCAGCAGTAATTAACCACATTGGTGCATGTTTCCATTTTCCATCCTATTCAGGCACACTAGTCAGTTAGTAGCTTTCTGCAAGTTGCTATGTGGCAGCCCAGCTTACTTCACTGCCATTATGAAGAAAGGGTGGGATGCATGCAAATAGGTGCTAAATACTGGATTTTAATTACTTGGTCATGCATTTAGAAACTGTTCTTCACCACTGGAGAATGAATGAAAGCCTCCTCAGTGACAGCATAAGCTGTACTTATGCTAGTTTATGCACCAGACCTAATGAATAGCCTTGTTGCCATATATTAGTTTCTTTCCTAGGCTTCCTCCAAGAAACTAAAAAATGGTATTACCTTTTAGTGTCCTCCTACTTTATCCCCACAGCAACCCTGTGAATTAGGTTAGTTGAGAGATAGCAGTTGGTCCAAGAGTGATCTTAATAAGCTTTCTTGCTGAAATTTAAACCCAGGTCTCTGGGGTTTTTGCCTATACAAGTGTCTCTAACTGTAGTTCATACATGCATACGTGTGATGAATCTGCCCTGTCAAAGCTAGGTGAGTTCATGAACAGAGATAAATGAATTAACATGTACCTCTGCCCCTCTAAACCTTGCCTTGGTGAGAGAATTGAAGCACATGTGACTTGTCCATCGAGGCATCAGTAATAAAAACTGTCTAGCATTTTATACAGCACCTTTGAACGTTAAGTGTTTCACGTACGTTTCTTGTACCATCATAACCATTCCTATAATTCAGTCTGACAATGTGCAGTGATTCAGCAAAACCCCAACCCAGTGGAATTCCAGTGTGGCAACAGGACTCGGACATCTGACCTGTCAGGTCCCAGTGGGCTTCATTTGTCCTCCTTCCATACATGATACCTCTAGCAGTAGACACTTCCTACGAGTACTACACCATGCGTGCAGCAATTGTAGAATACCTAGTCTATGATGCCGTGCAACTCAGGGTGATGTGCACATGTATGAGGAAGCTGGGGGTTGTCTAATGTTTTAACATTGTGCATGGCTGGTGGTATGAAGATCAGACGCCGAATCCCTATGGTTTGTGCATTAGTGGTTTCCCTGACTTATGGAGACTCTGGTTTAGAAATCAACATTCCCTTTACAAGTGTGGAAGGGATTGACTCTGTCCTGAGAGCTTTGCCCACCCATTAGCATGCCCTTATGGTTCAGCAGTGGTTGTTTTGTGGACCTCAAAGAGCAGTAAAATGCAAAGTGCATAAAAAATAATGCCTTTAATGAATCAAAGCATATATGTCAAGCAGTCAAACATTAACCCATCAGACACCTTCATTGTACCTCCTGCCCCAGGAAGAGTTCGGTGGAACTTGCAGTCCTAGCCATATCTACTCAGGAATAAGTGCCATTGTGTTTGATGGGGCTTACTTCCAGGAAAGTGTGTATAGGCTTGCAGCCTTGAGAGCTGACACAACCCTGAGCTTTTCTGCAGTTAGGAGTAACAATCCCATATGACCTCCTGTGTTTGCACACTAATGTCTTCAAATTGGGGTTTCTGCCACAGAGGTATTGAGAACCAATTCCCATATAAGGGTCATAGAGGCTGTATGCTCTGTTTGTAGTACTGGGGAAATATTTGAACACAAAACACCAAAAATTTAGCATGTCTATAAATTGCCTATAACGTGTGCTCTGGTCAAATGAGCAAGACAGGCGCACCAGCTCACATTGCCACAGCTTCTGATGCGAACATCCCAGCCATTCAATTGAGGCCTTGAAAAGGGGAGGTGTGAGATTTGAAACTGAACAAAAAGCAACAATTTATTGTTATGCATTGTTCTTATACTTTTATGCAAAAATTTGCTGTAAAGTTTTCCTTTTTTCACTTTATTTTGTAAATAGCCTTTAAATGTGTAACATACGATGACAGAGTTTATAAGGATTTTTTAAATACTTTTTTGTTTTTCTCCTTTAAGAAAAACACAGCAAAACAAAAAAAAAACCTGACTTTATGCGACAGTGTTGAATTTTTTTTAAGAACCACCGCCCCGCCCCTCCCCCGCTGCCTGCATGGTTTGTCCCTCTTCTCACCTTCACTGTGTTGTACAATGTCAGACATATATATGGTTGAAACAAAACAACTGAAGACACCCAGACTCCATTTTTGAGACTAGCCTCAGAATTACAGTTATATATATATTGGAAATAAACTGGCTTATTCAGAGAACAAGTTTGTTGCTTTTGTTTTTAAATAGGCCCTCTCCCTGCTAAAATGACCTGTAATTTTAATATTGCATTTCTTTCCTGGTTAGATTCACTTGGCTTGCTACAGTGAATAGCGCTGTGTACATTACATTAGTATAGGAATTCTACAGATGAGACATACCTCTGTAGGAAATCTGTTCACACTCCATTCATTGAATTTGTTTCATTGGGGTCTGTGCAGAAATTGGGCTGACTTTTGCCCAAAGAGCTTTGTGTTCCTGAGGCTTCCACCACCACGTATGACATGAGTAACAGCCAAGAGATTGTGGGCACTGAAGGGGGAACCCACCATCACATATCTACACTAGGGTAACCCAAATCCTTATCCCACTGGTTCGCAAGCTTTTTAGCATTGGGCCCCACATTTTAGAATGACAATCTGTTGGGACCCCCTGGAAGTGATGTTATTAACCTGGAAGTGATATGACCAGAAGCGGCATCATCAATTTAGCTTTCAGTCTTAAGCTGCAATCCCATCACTCATGCTGTTATTTTGCATAGCTCATCATTTAAACCAGGGGTGCTCAATAGGTGGATCGCGAGGCAAAATGAGTAGCTCGCGGAGTGCCGACCCCCCCCTTCAGGTGCCTCTGGGAGGAAACACCAGGAGTAAGGCCCATTGTACTCAATGGGGCTTACTCCCAGGTAAGTGTGGCTAGGATTGCAGCCTCACAGCCTAATCCTAGGCATGTCTACTCAGGAGTAAGTCCTGTTATACTCAGTGGGGCTCAAGGTACACCAACATACATTGTACACATAAATGTTATATGTTATGATGGCGCGAACATTGTAAAAAAAACTCTGGTAGATCTCCGGGCCTTGCTGGGTTTCAAAGTAGCTCTCGAGCCAAAAAAGTGTGAGCACCCCTGATTTAAACATTCCAACTTGGAGATCAAAGCAGAAGGCAGACTTGGAGACTTTTCCAACCACACAGCCTTCCCCGCTTTCCAGCACCCCATCTGTTCAGGGCAAAGTTCCATGTCGCCCACTGGGAGTCCACCCTGGCCAGCAGCTCTGTCCCCTGTATTTTCAGCTCTGTATTTTCAGTGGTGGCTGAGCTAGGGCCTATGTGACCCACCTAGTGGGTCCTGACCCACAGTTTGAGAAATGCTTATTTATCCTAGTTCTATTACACACATCAAGAAAAAAAAATGCAAACTTTCACTTACTTTACTCATCTGCTAGTTATGTGAAGATGTAAGCTACACCAAGCCCTTCTCCACCCCAAATCACTGCAAATTCTGTTCTCTGGCTTCTGGGGTGACTGCCAGCAGGCACTGCTCACATGCTTTTTAGATTTACCTTTGCAACCACACAAATCAGAAGCTTGAGTGTGTGCGGGTTTCAAATGGCATTTTTCTCAGGATTGTGAAACACAACTAGATGTTAGCTCTAGATGCGAGATATGTTTGGAAACCAAGCACACAATGTCCCTGGTGTGAGTTCTTCAAGAAATGAATTAGTGGGAGGAGGTGCTTCACCTTTTCCCCACTTACTGGTTCTCCTTCCAGCCCCTCAAAACTGGCCGTTTTATATTGTTTCCTCCAGGGGTGTATCTCGGGAAAATGGTGCCCACAGCAAGGACTGAAATGGTTTCTCTGTCAGAGAAGGGGAGATCATGGGGTGGGAAGCCACCCCTGTCCAAGCAAGTTGAATTTATTCAGTAAGCACAGAGAAGGGGCGATAAGGAGGATAACAGCCCTGTTCCACCAAGTGAATGTGTGCAAAAATCTCTGACTGCTAAGCCCCTGCCTAAAAAAGAAATGAAAAATGGTGTTCATTTTCCTCTTTTTGAAGGTCCCCTGAAACTGGTGCAAAAATACACCATTGGTAGAATATGGGTATGTCAGCACCTGGTGCCCCCCTTCAAATGGCGCGAAGGGCAGATGTCCCCACTTGCCACACCCTAGATATGCCATTGGTTTCCTCCCCCAGTCAGACTGCAAAACCATAAGTGAGCTAGTTGGGGGGAAAATGGTCTGGTGTGCCATTTACTAAGGAGAATGAGCTAGCATAGGAGAACTTACCCATTTCCCCTTATAGCTGCATGGCTGTGCTCTCTCCAGCCTGCCTTTAGTTTCAGTGCTGAATTCTGTGGTTATGCCTACAGTAGGGTACACAGAAGTCCCCTGAAAACCAAGGACTGCAATGGGTGTCAGCTGCTGCATCATCCTCTAAAACGGGTGCCCAAACCCCGGCCTGGGGGCCACTTGCAGCCCTCAGGGGCTCCCAATCAGGCCCTCAGGGAGCCCCCAGTCTCCAATGAGCCTCTGGCCCACCTGAGACTTGCTGGAGCCCATGCTGGCCCGATGACCTCACCTGAGCTGTGGGATGAGGGCTCCCTCCACTGCTTGCTGTTTCACATCTGTCATGCAGCAGTAAAGGCTGCCCTTTCTTTGTGCAAGGCCTTGAGCTACTGCAAGACCTTCATTCTTTCATTCATATAAGTGCCATCTCTAATAAATTCATTTATGATTTATCCAAATTTGAAATGTAAATTCATTCTTTCTCCCCCCTGGCCCCCGATACAGTGTCAGAGAGATGATGTGGCCCTCCTGCCAAAATGTTTGGACACCCCTGCTCTAAAAGATGGTATGAGACAACACCTTAAGGAAAGAAGTGTAACGGGGGGGGGGGGAGTATTTTATTAAAGTCAGACACTCTGATAGGAAACAAAAAAGGAGGGAAAAAATTAAAGAAAAAAAGCAACCTTCATTTGGAATTGTTGACTAACAATGATCACATTTTGTCACAGAAGAAAACATGGCATCCATATAATTTATACATAGAACTCTACCTACAGATAGCAGCAGAAAGATTTACAAAAGTTACAGATTTTTTCCCGAAGTGTTGTCTTTATAACCAATTTGGGTGCAATGTCATTTGTATAGTTGGCTTTTTTTTTTTTTTTTGCTGTTTGTTTTTCCCCTTTAAAAAAAAATTTCACAATAAAATCCATGCAAAACAGACACACAACATCAGCAGTCCTTCGTACACAGTGTTTAAAGGTTGTTCTCTCACTCTCTAACAATCTCTCTCTTTTTTTTTTTTAATTAAAAAAGCTTTTAAAATTTTTTAAAACTTTTCATAAAACAACATCCAGACAAGTAAAGCGTGGCGCATGGCATGCAGTGGTGATTGCTTCCCCCCCTACACACACTCGCACTCACACACGCCCAAAATACATGCATAGCTTAGTGCTTTCTAACTTACATTTCTGTCACTTCTTAAAATTAAAAATCTTTTTTTAAAAAGAAAAAGTGGGACTAAAGTGTGGGTTGTTTGTAGCTAAACTCTCTGCGATTGTTGTTCATACAGCAGTTCGGTGATGCCATGACAGTGAGACAGACAGACATACTCACACACATGTCCCCATGCACGATAACACACTGAGAAACAAAAAGTGTTTAAACAAAGAAAGCGGAAGGAACTAAGAGGGAATGACTCAACCAAAAAGCTGCCTGCTGAGACTTTTGTCTCCCCACCTAGTCTTTCCTTAAGGCAATTTCCTTACCAAAGGATGCCTGCTTGCCCCTTACAGTAGAGATTTGGGTCTTTGGAACATGTGGAAATGAGGCGATTGCTTTTGCAGGAAAAGCTGACATGCACCCAGGAATCCTAGAAGGCATGTGGGACTCTTTGCTGCTGCCTCCATATCTGTTTGGTGCATGAAATTTAAGTGGCATCCCCCCCCCCATTTGCTAATTGACATGAGTCACAATCTAGCAATGTGCTCCTCCTGTGTCTGGGCTTGCTGAAAGGAAGAGGCACTGCTCTGGCATAACTCCATTTTAAGGGTGCTTGCTCAGGGGACCTTTCCCATGAGTCAGTGCACTCTGCCTGCCATTCTGCTGCTCTTACGGAAGTCTAGAGCCTGCCTGCCTCTGCCCTTACACGGCTCCTGCTGGGGGTGTTTGTGTCCATGTGGCACCATTCAACTCTGTTTCTACATAGGCAAAGCAGCATCCTGCTTCACACAAGAAAACAAAGTGGGTGGAATTTGGCTAAGGGCGCAATCGTAACCCCTTATGTCAGCGCTTTCCAGCACTGGCATAGTGGTGCCAATGGGACGTGTGCTGCATCCTGCAGTTGGGTGTCACTCATGGAGGCCTCCTCAAAGTAAGGGAATGTTTGCTCCCTTACCTCAGAGCTGCATTGCCCTTGTGTCAGTGCTGGAAAGCACTGACATAAGGGATTAGGATTGCCCCCTAAGGTGGTATAACAAAATTAATAATAAAATTATACTTTTCTGCCCTACTCTTTCGCTTCATTCAATGAGCTGATCAACACCAGGCCAACTGAACTGCAACGCTCTTCTCCCAGACACAGTTCGTCTAAAAAGAGCAGATGTGCTGCAGGGCAAGATAACCCCAGTTCTCTTTCTTACCAACTTCTGCAAAATATTGAAATTACAATCATTTCATGTTGTTTTGGAACCAGCTTGTATGTGTCACCTGGAAGGGGGGCAGATGAATTGCTGAGGTATGTGAAGGTTGAAAGGAAATGCTTTTCAGATTGTAGAGAAGCATTTCCAATGCTCTTTAGGGTGGGATATGCTTCTGTGCACTGCACCTTGACCCGTATGTTAACCTGGAGGGTGTGTATTCCCAAGACCACCCTAGGGTGCGTTCGGTATTGTACTCCTTGGCATGTGCTCAGCTGCCTTTTGATACTCGCCATCAAGGCCATCTTCCACTGTCATCAACATATGAATGTGTTGGGCAGGGAGTTTAATCCACCTTAGGTCCAGTAGAGCAGAGTTGGTGCTGAAACCGTTCCCGAGTTGCACCACTTCATGCTGCAGGCATGTGTGAGACCAAACATTTCTTCTTAACAAAATTTTCAAAATGCATACGGAAAGTTAGTGAGTCTGGAAGAAGCCTAAGTAAGGACTCTATCTATGGAATTTTTAAAAATTATGTATTATTAACAATATTCAGCTGTATGATCCCCCCACACAGTCTGAAGTGGTACAGTTCAGGGATAGTTTTATCACTTTATCTGGGTGTGTGTGTGTGTGTGAGCGAGAGAGAACTGAGTCTTGCCGTCTGTAAAGATCAGACGTGGCGGTGACTCCACATTCTATATCTTTAAAAGGCACCATCTGGTACAGGGAACCTCCAAAGCAGGGCAACAACCTTCTGTCTGCGCACTGCCTTCTAGTGTGCTTGCCCTGATTTGTTTGATGTGTGCAGCTCTTTCCGCTGTCCCTATCATCATATGAAATTCTTCTTTCTGGGAAGAGGAAAGGATGGAGAACTGGAGGCTCTCCCAGCTGTGGTTTGGCCATGAACCACAGCATGGTGCTGATCCAAAGGGTCTCCTGCACACTGACCAGGAGCCAATGGAAACCAGCCTGTGGGCTTGCACATGTACAATGACACCTTAAGTACAATACTGTGTGTAAGTACAACTAGAGCTCTTCACAGTATGAACGCGTTAACGACATGGGTTTGGCAAAGACTGACTGTCTGGCTGTATCCGTATGACGCATTTGCCACAATCCGGCAAAGGGGATTGGCCCAGGCTTCCACATCATGTGAGCCACTCACCAGATTGGGAACCACAGACATAAATCCAGTGTATGCCTGATAGAAGACACAGGAAACCTGCACTGCATTTCCAGGGCTGCACGTTCCAAGATGCATTCAGAATCACACCTCTGCCCACATTCCTGTGCAACTAGTCACATATTTCCCCTTTGTGTCACTACAAGTGAATCAAGGTGTATTTCTTTTGCTGCAACAACAGCCCAAATGAAGAGCACTAGACTGCAAAACAAGTAACACTTTGGTCCAGAATTTTCTTTTTCGGGGAAATAAGATCACTGCTCTTATTGAAACATGCATTTTGCCTCCATGCAGCTGCTCACAGACTACTGTGCATCACATAGATGGCACACAGACACACAGAGGCAACTATCTGCTGGCATTGACGATGTGAGGCTCAGATGCTTTCAGGACCTGAATAAATCTGTCTGTTTGCAGTCTTTGCCTGGCCAGCAAACAAGACCAGGGCTGGTTTCAGTGGGAGTATGCACTGTATGTGCCTGATTAACGAAAGAACATAAGAAGAGCCCTGCTGGATCAGGCCAAAGGCTCATCTAGTCCAGCTTCCTGTATCTTACAGTGGCCCACCAATGCCCCAGGGAGCACACAAGACAACAGAACTGCCTGTGCACTCCCATTCCAATGTACTTTAGGAAGATGCACACGCAAGCAATGCCAAATGCAGCAAGTGAGTTCTGGTTGACGGCCTGCCCGAGACAGTTGGGGAGCTTTCATAAGGGGCCTTGTGAGTGTCACGGGCACATTCTTAAGATCACTGCATTCAATTTATTACCCGTTTAACTACACTTTTGCCTAACTGTTAGTCAGGCACTCTGATCCAGTAAACTCAGCGGCAGCCTAAGATGTCTCAGATAGTGTTTCACCCCTGGAAGCAGAGTGTCTAAGTCTAACTTCAGGCAATCCCCATGAGGTATACATGGGCTCCCCACAATTGCAAGAGGGGCTGAAGAGACCATTGAACTCCAAAGTGTTATTACAGCAAATGCTGCTGTAGCTAAAGAGTAGGGGAAAGGTGGGCTTTTCCTCCCATCTCAACACAGGCTTTTGGGGGAAGTGGAGTTTCTTATACACCTTACACAGAATCCAAGATTGGGGGGGGGGGGGATGATGGCTCTGAATGCAGATCAATTTCAGCGTGTGACCCCAGAAGAGCTCTTGATTTCCTTACAGAACGGTTTGTGCTCTTAAAATAAATTGTGCTTTGCCATTGTGTGGCTTTAGCCACGCCTCTCCCATATCCCTGGTCATGACCTGAAGCTATCCCACACCTTCCTCCCTGAGCCTTGGATTCTCAGCATGTCTTCTGGGGATTCTGCCGACAACTTTGTGTAGGGGCTGCTCATCTACCAACTGGTATTGCTGGTGATGTCAACAATGAAAAACTTTGGGTTATCTCATGCCATTCCCTACTCCAGTGGTTCTCAAACTCTCTAGGAGAGTTGGAGCCACAGTAAGTCCTTGTGGGGCGGGAGGGACGCAGCGACACGATCCCCAGGATCGCGTCACTAAGGGGGGATGCAGGGACTGGTGTTTACTAACCAGTGCCTGCAGCAGCCTCCCGGAGATGTGGGGAGCCCAGCACAACCTTCTGCAGGGCTCCCCGGGAGTTTAAAAAGTGAAAGCAAAGCGATCACGTTCCACCTCAGCAAAACCAGAAGTGAGTTAGCTTCACTTCCACTTTTTAAGACCTGGGGAGCCTGCAGAAGGTCACACAGGGCTCCCCGCACCCCTGGGAGACTGGTAAGTAAATGCCAGTTTCTGTGCTCCCCTTTGCGATGCGATCCCGGGGATCGCGTCGCTGCCTTCACCCTGCCCCCGCCCCTTAAGGGGAAAGTGGCCAGCGCTCTCTGACTGGGGCGTCATGACGCCCCAGTTTGAAAACCACTGCCCTACTCTTTTTACAGTGGCACACTTGTTAGGAAATCTGCCTTATTCCAGAATCTTGTTTAAAAAAAAACACAAAAAATTAGCCCTCTATTATCACTTGGATTTCCACGCAACAGACATGCTAAGAGCCTATTTGCACACATGTATTCATTGTGTATCACTTTAACTGTCACATTACCCACCTCAGGTGCCTAGGAATTATAGTTTGCCGAAGTACTAAGAATTGTTGGTTTTATTATTGTGATCCCTCGGGGGCAGGGAAGAACCTTTTCATCTGTTTTGCTATGTGAAATTCTGTCGTAAACAAGTATATAAATATTTTTCATCATCGTCAATCTCTTAGGAGACCCTAGTCTCCCTCACAGAACTATAGCCCCCAAGGCTCTCTTGGTAGGTGAATGGTTCTTAAACCAAAGCTGTGTTCGTTTTTCGGCTTGAAAACGGCCGGAAGTGAAGTCGCTAGCATGCAAGAAGCACAATTAAAAAAACAAATGACAGACTACACAGAAAATGGCATCCAATTCAAAAGTAGAGATGCAGTGGCTAGAGCAGAAACACCCTGTCCCCTTGTCAATATACAGCATCATTACAATGGAGGTGGCCATGTTTTCTAGCACTGAGCTTGCGGGAGATTGCTAGCATGGTGAGTGTGTTAGAAGGTGGAAAATAAAAGCAACGCTAGTGTGCTAGGAGGAGGAAGCTGAAAACCCTAGTGTGCACTGGAAGCTGAAAAATGAACACAACTCAATTCAAGTCTGTGGTGAAGAATTGGGAGATGTGCTCTGAAGGGGAAAGTTAATGTTGACCACTGTGACGTTTCTCCACAAATTTAGAAGCCCTGCACGTTCTACATTTTTATAAATATGCCTGTATAGCAGTGTTTTTCAAACTGTGTGTCGGGACCCACTAGGTGGGTCGTGAGCCAATTTCAGGTGGGTTCCCATTCATTTCAATATTTTGTCTTTAATATATTAGACTTGATGCTCCCATGTTATGTGACTGCAATTGGGGAAATGTTACAGACCTGTACATTTAACAAGCTACTCTGTATATTCTTTTGACAATGATAGTCAATGGGGCTTACTCCTGGGTAAGTGAGGGTAGGACTGCAGCCTAGGATTGTTAAAACGTTTCCTGCTTGATGATGTCACTTCCGGTCATGACATCACTTCCGGTGGGTCCTGACAGATTCGCATTATGAAAAGTGGGTCTGGTGTTAAATGTGTGAGAATCACTGCTCCATAGTATTTTTAAAAATGCATTTGTAAGGAGTGACTTCAGTATTTAAAAAAAAAAAAGACTGCTCACAATGTGATGAGATTTATTTCCTTTCTTGCTCTCAAAGGACAGTGTAAGTGTGCACATGTTTTTATAATACTCAGTCCAAAGAGGACCCCCCCCCAATTCTACACAAAGAGCCCCACCTTAATTTCATTTTCTCCAAATGGACAGTTTGCCATTTTAGAAAACAGAACTCTAATGTTTCAACCTGGTTTCAGCCACCTCGAACCTTCATGGGTTGGACTTCACATGTGAATAAAACAACAGCCAGTTTCATGCCACTGCAAACATGGATGGCTTTCTTCAAGGAACACTGGGAGCTGTAGCTTTTGCAAAAGCACTGAGAAGTCAACAATTCATCCCTCCTAAAAGAACTACAATAGCCTTGGGTTGCAAAAGCCAAGATAGGTAAGCCACTCGTTCAGTTAACATGCCTTTATTCATGACCACACTTCCAAAAAACCCTGCCCATCTCCTTTTTGTGTTAGTCCTTCAGCCTCTTTCTGCTGCCAAACAGAAACATTGCAAGAACAGAGAGAAAGATGCAATGGGAAAGTGAGTGGGGCAAGCTCCCTTCTTGCCCATAACTCAATGGGAGAATATGAAAGTGACAGACAATGGAAAACAGACACAGAAAGCCATAGAAATGGAATGTCAGCTTAGTGGAAGGGTTTCTAAACTCTTAAAGGCATAATCCAGCAGGAGAGATCTCCTGCACAGCCCTCATTCATTGGAACAGGGCTCAGCAAGAGAACCTTCCGGGTGAATTGTGGCCACTAGCTCTAGTTGCGTCATCACCACCTTGATAGTTTCTAAAACACAAAGAGCTAAGGACATAATTTAATCAGGGAAGAAAACACACCAGTCTCTCCCCACCCCCTTAATATACTAGACACAACAAGAATTTCATTTTTGTTTTTTTTCTCCAATATTTATATATATATTTATATTACGTATATTATATATATATAATATGTAAATATATTTCTTAAAACAAATATATAAAATGTTAAGACACTTCACTTAAATGTAAAGAGGTTGCTTTTTTTAGTTTTTGTTTTCTTTAAAACCCAAGAAATTTTCATTATGGATTGTTGCTGCTGCTGCTGCTGCTGTTACATACTGTATTTAATTTTTTTGTTTTTTAAAACTTTGTTATTCAAAAAAAGCTCTCTTAAAATTTTTTTTATACAAAAATGATTAATTTACAAAAAAAGAAGAAAAACCATAAAAAAACAAACTCCCATACTCGGCCGACCCCCCCCCCCCCCCACCAAAAAATTCCAAGAATAACAAAATTAAAAAGGACGAGCTAGTCAACAAAACAAGGAGTGGATACATCTTGTATTATGTTGCATACAGACACGTCATTTCTTTTTCTTTTTTACATGAGCACGCCATCTTGCTATACATGTAGACGTGCATCCTTACACAGGCACACATGCCACGTAAGATACCTCTAATGTCCTGTCTGTGCTTAACATTTGAGGGCACCATCTCAGAAGACGCTTTCCTGGGCAAGCCCCATTGAGAAGAATGGGCGCTCTGCAAGAGCATGGTGGCACTCTTGCATGACTCCCATTCACATGTACGGTGCTTGTGCGGGACAGGCCTTCCCGGTTCACGCCCTTAGTTTCATCTCTAAGGAACATTTCTCCCACCCACCCAACCTGGGCTGCCATGCCAACATATACATGCATATTGTACTTGTACTTGAAGACAGCCTTCAGGATGACAAACTCTCCCCAATCTTTTTTGCTAGACCCAATGGTGTTTTCAGAACTCTGTGCCTGTGACTCAGACACTGACGTATGACATTCTTTCTCCCCCACTCCACCAAATGTGACGTATTTTCCATGCTGTTATATGTATGTTTTCTACTGTACTTTCTGCAAACCTAAATGCCACTCCAAACCTTTTAGGAAAGTTTCTGCATCCCTTCAAAGAAGAAATGCAGCCCCTCCCCCCCCCAGCCCACTGGATCTTTCAGGCTAAATGCTGCCCAAAACCGTTCATCTATTCAAGCTCATGGCAGAGATTCCAAGAAGTGTGGTGCTAAAGTTACATGTAGCCAGGTCCTCCATTAATGGCAACTGGCTGGGCGGAGCTTTTTAAAACCCACTATTACAAGACCATGATCTTGTTTTGGGCCATCGTCTGATGAGAAATTATCTTGTGCAAGTTCCACTGAACAAAGGGGGAGCCTATTCCTGTAAATGGGTTGTGTGCAAGAAACTTTACCCCCTTCCTTCTGGTTTGTGCCTTTGGTACTGAAACACATAATTTTCCCAACAGTTTTCCTCCACTGTCCTACCATTCATTCTCCTTCTTCTATTCTAGCTTTTAGACCTTCATAGACAAGGAACAGAATACGTGCCACTGACAGACATTGCCAACATCCCCTCTCTAACCTTATCTTGGCCACACAGAGCTTTTCTCTCCTGCAGGAGGCTCGCATTTATGAAGGAACTTTGCCTTGCAGTTATTAAATAAAACAGGGGCACTTATTCATGGTCTGATCCCATTCAAAGGACACCCTTAGAAATGATAGGACATTATTTAACTTCCTCTGGTCCTCTGCAAATTCTCCCCAAACTCTCCCTTTCCCTGGTCTCCCAGCTTCTTGGATACCCTGATGCCCCTATCTCCCTGACTTCTGCCTCCTATTTGGTTATATTCCACACATTTTGAGGGCTCCTTCCCCTCTCACGTACATGGTAACTGAACAGACATTTAAAGTGCTACATTATGCGGATTAATTTCATAGGAAGCATGAACTTTCCATTTTCGGACTCTATGACCAACATTGTTCAGATAAACTTTCTGCTACCTACTTCAGCTGTGTCCTTTCTGATAACAGTCTCCTTCCCCCTTTCTTAACAGTTGGCTTCTTCTGCATTGTTGAGAAGATGGGGGGGGGGCATTGTTACAGGCTTAAAATTCAGTGCTTTTTCGAGTCTCTGCTCTCCTTCCAAATTTAATTCAGTGACTTGGAAGAAAAAACAGAGATATCAATTTGCACACGGACACGCACACACGTACGCATTTAACCCTTTCTCCCCCCAAGAAACAGTCTTTGATACAGCAAGTAAACAAGAGAAACCCACAAAATGGAAGCACACACATGCCCCAAAGTCAAAACAGCATTGATTCATGAATGACTCGGTACACACCTACAAGGATCCACATTAATCAATTCATTACAACTATTTTTCAAATGTAAGGAAAGATGAATAGCAGCAAATGTCCATGGGGTTCTGAGGCATCCTCAGAAACCAGTGCCTCCCCTCCCCTTCTCTAAGCTTCTGTGATGCTTTTGTTCCCCTTCCCAACCCCCTTAAACAACAGTGGGCACAGCCCCACAACCTTGTTGCTTGGAGTCTGTGGAACTGGCAAAAGTTCTCGGTGTTCTTTATACATAAACAACATAAACTGGCGGAGTAGAAAAGTGAGGTTGGGATGGGTAGGGAACAAGGACGGAGGGAGGGGGAGATCCAAGAAGGAACAGAAAACAGCCAGTCAGCCATATTGTAGCAGGATATAGTATACATCGCCTGGTCAGTTTGGAGAAGGTTGCGAGAAAGTAAACTGGTCATTCTGGAACACAAAGGGGCTGACCCTTGGGGATCAGGAACGGAGTCTGGAGGTCAGCCACTTTTGGAGAAGGAATTGAGATCGAAGCTCGGTCATTTTGAAGGACCTTTAGAATGTCTTAAGGGGGAGGGACTCTTTTAGGTGCCTCAGTAAGATCTGGGGAGGAGGAAAGCATACAGAGAGAGAGACACAAGCCCTCCCCAGTCACCCAGCAGCAGTGGGTAGGAGAACAGCAGAATGAGAACTTGGTGAGCTTTTAGAATGAAATGGAGGAGTTCCGTGACCCAAAGGAAGTCAGTACTGGGATGGAGGTCCTGCTCGAAGTAGGTTTTTCTGAGACTGGGCTTGAAGTCTCATTCATCGTGCTAGGGTCCTTGGTTGATCTAGCAGCCTAGAAAGAAAAGCAAGATTCAGGGAAAAGAAGAAGGAGGAGGGAGGAAAAGGAGAAGGGGGAAACCAAACATTTTCTTCTCAAAGAAGAGAAAAAGAGAGAGAGAGAAGGAAAGTGAGCAAAGAAAGAGACAGAGCAGGGGCTATTTAGGAAAGATTCCCTTAGAAGCAGTAGCATTGGCTAGGCCCAAGGCAAAAGGTCCATTTCACAAAAACAGAGTACGAGATGAGCTGGTTTCCACTGGTTTACTGGACAAAGAGAAGGTGCGATTTTCAGAGGAGGCAAAGGAGACAAAAGAAGACACACACACACACACACACAAAAAGACAGAGGGGCAGGCGGACAAACATGCAGGCAGGCAACAGAAGGGAGGGGAGGGCAAGGAAAAGGGGAGGGACAAGAATTGAAATGTTAGTTTGTGACCATGGACACCATGTTAGAATGATAACAATATTCATTTAGCCGAGGTGAGCAGGGGGACATTTGGGGGGTGGGGGTGGAAGGGAAGGGCGGGATGCAGGCTGCGGCAGAGGTGCTGTTTATTAGGGCCCACCAAAGGGCCATGGTTCTGTTTTCGTTCAGTGATTTTGAAGAGACGGCTGGGTGTTAAGGCACGTGCTCAACTTGCAAACCGGAGTTTGGGCTGGACACGGATGGAGGAGAGCAATTTTCACTTTTAAGGACAAATCTTTTTGAGCTCTTATCTCCGTCATTGCCAAAGGGGCGGGGATAGATGCTGCAGATCTGTGAATAATAAAATGACAGTCTCTGCCAATTATGTGCAAAGAAGGCTCTCCTCTCATAGGCTGATCATTTTAAGAAGATTCTGGATAAAGTTGTCAGATTTTGGCAAATTTTTCATTCAAAAGCCCTTGCCTTGGGGCTGGTTTATCCTCCACGGGAGAATATTTGTGAAAAAGTGGGGGGGGGGAGGCACCCTATCATGTTGCTTGCAATGGGAAATTTTGCACGAAAGATCTGTGAGCAAGAGCAGGCAGTTGCAGGCCTGTTGCTCCTGAGCTCTGATGTCCCATTACTAAAGAACCAAAGACCAGTGAGATGGGAGGGAACTGGAGGGTGAAACCCAAAACAATTCCCTGGCAGCAGAAAGAAGCCTTACCTTGCTCATCCACCTTCATCTCTGGTGAATGACATCCCTGAATTGAGAGTGACTCTAAGGAAATCCCTGTCTCATAGATAGAGGCCATGTAAATTAAGCCAGCCAGGTCTTTACTCAGCCTGCTCTTAAAGGCTTCCAGGGATGAAGGTTCTGCAATCCTTCATGCCTGTTCCTCCAAAGATATTCCATAGTGGAGGAAGATTTTTCTGTCGGACCCCTGGTCTGCTCAGTTTAGACATGCTAGTTGTGTTGATTGCACTGATGCTGTCCCCCCACTGCTGCAAAAATAAATTAAGATGTAGGGTCACAAGCAGTGGATCTTGGGGAAGCTTCCAGCCATGCAGAGACTCCAACAGTGTGTGCACATCAGCTGGCCTGCTATTCTCCACCCTGCTTGAGCTAGTTGGCGAGAGACATCTTGGCAGGGAGATGAAGCTACAAAGCCGCTGGTGCAATTGGGCCCATGAAAATAGTGTCTGAGAAGGCGTGCCCTTAGACATGTTCCATGGCTACAATTCTAGGCAAACAGCACCTGTGCTTTGTGGCAGAGGGGATTCAGACTGTGGTTAGTAAGTACTGGGGGGGGGGGTACAGGGATGTAGGGTGAAGGGAGTTGTGCAGGAGAAACAGCAGGATTGAGCATTTTTTAGTGGCAGTCCCATTTTGCTCACAAAGCAGGTTACAGAATACGATGAAAAGTCACAAGAGAGAGGGCTGGGCTTACAGCCCTCCATCTACTCTTCCACTTTTGTGGAGTTGTCTTTTATGGGTGCGGGTACCACAAAATGAGCAAAACTAAGGGCCCTGGGGGGGGGTGAGGGAGAGAGAGAGAATTGGGAGACATGGGAAGGAGGCGTCCATGGTCTTTGCCATTCATCAAACAGGGCTAGCATGACAAAAAAGCCAGGAGCAGCAGGGGTTTCTGGGAAATGAGCTAGCATATCAAATGCACTGGGGGGGGGGAAGGAGAGGAAAGAGGAACAGGGGTTGTGGAAGGGGGGGTCAAGTCAAGTCTTGGGGCACAAAGGGAGGCAGGAACAGGTAAAGATGTTGTGGTGGTTTAAGGGTTGAAAAACTGGCGGTTGTTACCTTGCTCTGTGGCCTCAGAAAGTTGGCCAGCCACTGGGCACACTGTTAGCATCGGCAAGAACACAGAAGCATGTGAACCCAGCTGAACTACATGGGCCTAACCATTAAGACCCTGACCAATGCTAATGCGCTTGGACCATCTGGGCAGTGGGGAAGACACTGAAAAGGGTTCCCATCTCCTCCGCAATGCAGGGCGGGGAACATTCGTTATACATTTTCATAATATTTAACACCTTTTCTTAATGGGCAGTTCTATAACACTAAGGCCAAACTGGGAACAAGCCAGAACAGAAGTAAGCACTCTCTTAAGTTTTTTGGTTTTGTTTTCTTTTGTTTTTAAATCGACAAAGAGTCTTGCGGTACCTTAAAGTCTATTGTGGCAAAACCTGGGTGGGAGCTGATATTACCAGCGTAAAGAAAATTCTAAAACTGACATCAATGTGTACATCTTAAATTACTAACTGCAGCAGTAATTTATTTTAAATAATATGTATAGTTTAAAAATAACAGAAATGTACATTTGATCATATCCAGTGGTTATTGAGGAGAATTTATTTTTGTCATAACCATTGCCACAACAATATTAATATTGCTATAAATACCAGTTGTAGCATCTTTGTGCTATGTGGCTTCAACCCCACATCTCTGTAGCTGCCACAACATAGATTTTCCCCCATATAATTGCTATGCATCTCTTGCAACTGCTCAAACATCCTGTCTGTTTTCATCTCCCAACCAAGAAAGCGGCCACACTGCTGCTGTGACCTTCCTGCGGTCTGGACCTCTTTTACCATCCCTTGGATTGGGGTCATCAAAGCATGCCAGGAATTGACCTGAGGAGGAGCACCCTCCATCCATTTGCAGACCACTTTTGAAGATGGTTCTGCAAATGCTGAGTTCTTTGAGTGAGATCTACTCCCTCTACATCAAGACTTCAATTCAGAGCCTCATATGCACTCCCAATGTGCACACAGAAGTCGTACATTCATGAACAGCCCCATTTGCTCCAGCCCTCCTCTCCCAATTAAATCAAATCAGGTAGGCCTTGTCAACAAGAGAGTTCCAGATGAGCACTGGAATTCCTGAAACTCCTTGTGGTTTTAAAGCTTTTCCAAGTACCGCCCATCCAAAAGTGGTAAGTCAGCCGATATATTTTCCTTCCTCCCCCCACAACGCATCCCTCTCCCATATTTTCTCTGCTGAAAATGCAAATGCTTCTCTGACAGCGCCTTGGGTAGGGAAGGAACTGAAGCAAGTGCACATGGATGTGTGGTGAAATGGGGAGGTGAACATGGATTTGATTGCATCACATCAAACGCCGCTACCTTTCCTGGCGCTTAATTTTTCAGGTTATAGCTCGTTGAAATGTATGCCCTTTATATTTTTGCCTTCTCCATAGGGGACTACTTACCTCCTCCAAGTAAAAAAAAAAAAACAAAACAGCAAGGTAAACCACCAAGTGTTGAGGTTTATGGTCAGAAGTGGGCAGGGAAAAGTGTCAACCAGGGTAACGGATTCCAGTTGGTGCCGTATGGAATCCTAGAAGGTTTTTATGGAAGTTACATGCACAAGGAGCTTGAGTCAAAAGACCACATTGGGTGGGCGGGCAACTGGGAAGAGAAACGTAGGTTTAAGGGTGATGCAAGCTCTATTCTGAACCCAGAACAACAAAGGGAAATGAATGTTTGTCAGATGTGGTTCCAGCGCCAATGATTGCCTGTGGACAGGCGTTCCCCATCTCTCTGTGCTGTACTGTCACTGGCACAATATAACCATACATCCCTTCAGACAGAAGTTCTCAGTGGTGGGTAGCTGTGGTGCTGGGCTGCGTTGGGCAATGAGAAGATGCTGTCACAGCCATTTTTGAAACCACACTGCAAATCCGGGGCATGCTGTACTCTCAAGGGACATTATGAAAGTGTGCTCCAAGATGGTGCAGGTGTCTCTCCCCACTCCCCACTCCCGCTCCCTCCCCTTTCAGGAGGCAAGACCAGCACTTCCCCCGCCAACTCTCTACTAGTCTCCTCCCCAAATGTAAAAAATGAAGGGATCCTAGCCCAACTCCTGTGCTCCAGTAGTATGGCTGCCTAGAGATAAACTACCTGCTGTTGTCCCTGGATGCGCATGTATTCCATGCGTTGCTTTATGTGCTTGCTTTTGTCTGGGCTGCTCTGCTGGGTCTGCTTCAGCCGCGATGCTGGATTGACCATCTTCATAGCCGGAATTGAGACGCCGACGCCACCCTGGAGAAAGATCAGATGAAAGGGGTCAAATTGAAGAGAGGCTTAGGAGCAAGCTGCCTGATTGCTGACATAAATAACAGGCTGAGGGACTAGCCACTAGATGAGCTGCGGCAGTGTCATGGAATGAGCTGCTGGTCACCTGTTGCTTCTTGCTAGACACATCTCCTCTCCCTCTTGGTCCCTATTGGCCGCTGTAGCACTGTGGAACATTCACAAACATTCTAACTGCTCAGGAGGAGTCTGTCAGCTGGAGAATTCAAATGTGCAGTTCAGCTTCTACAGAAGAGGCAAAATAGCCATTTCCCCTCTTTCCAGGGTTCTGGTAGAGGAGAGGTCACTCTTGCAATCAAATCAATCATACCCTCAAATTCCTCAGTGAAGTACAAGACATTCTGAAGGCCAGCAAGATATCTACCCTGCTGATGTCACGTCACTGACAATGTAATAACCGTGGAACCCCTTTGACCTACCAGAAAAAGCCACTAGCTGTTAGTGACAGACAACCTGTGAAATTACAGAACTGGAGTCTTGTACTATTGCAACCAAGGTGCAATACTTATATTGTAAAATAAATAACTCTTTGTTCCTCTTCTTGCCTGGCCAGTCTGGAAATGGAAAAGGTTCAAGGGTGGAAAGCGCTGAATGAAGGGTCCGAGAAGAGTAAGACACAAACAAAGAGGTAGTTGAATAGCCGCAAAGAGGTAGTTGAATAGCCACAAACACAAAAGAATGGGGACATTTTTATTAGTTTTAGCATATGGGTTTCTTTCCCTGATCCAGTGCAGGCAATGGATGCCTGAAGAAGCAACTCCCACAGGGAAATCTGCTGAATTTAAAAATGATCATAATATTATTTAACCACTTTCCATCCCAAAAGAGTAGGAGCCCAAATCAGTTGATGACCATTGCTCTATCTACATTAAGATCACAATAATCATGAATGAAGACTCTAAAACAGTGAGCAAGACTCTAATATTAGCTATCATATTGGGCTAAAGACTGGATTGACATAATAATGCATCCTTTCAAGCCTGGGTGGAAGATAAAGGTCTTCATCTTCCAAAAGCCCCCAAGTTGTGGGCGAACTCAGAAGCCCCATGCTGGGATTTAATGCACTAAGGTCAAAGATATCCAAGGGCTGAAGGAGGTATGATAGAGACCTTGTTTCCTTTGATGAACCACTCATTTCTTCTGATCTGCTGTGAAACAGGTTTGCATGTCTTTGAAGCACTACAAAAACCCACCAGTCTTGTTTACCAGATATAACAGTAGGCTGAGTGCTATAACCTCAGTCACAACCTCAGTCACACCAACTTTCTAGAGAAAACAAAACGTTACTTCCTGTCGCCAGTGTAATGTCCCAGGCCTTCATGAGCTGCTCTGAATGCACTCTAGGGGGCCTGGAGAAAAGTTGACTGCATCCAACAATAGGGTAGTGCAGTGGTTCCCAAACTGTGACCTCTGGCTCCCTGGGGAGCTGTGGAAACCAGCCAGAGGAGCCGTGGAAGCCTCGCAAAAAAACCCGCTGCATTATACAGTGTACTGCCCTAATAGGGACCTGCCCAGTAGGTCAAGGGAGATGCCAGTTGAAAAAGTTTGGGAACCACTGGGTTAGTGCATGGGTAACCACATGCCTTAAATCCCACAGAGATGACTATGCAGCATCCCGAATATTTAGACACTGCCTATCAGTGAAATGGGGGAAATGCTGGTTCATGCTGCATTAAGCCGATGGGGTTGAGTGCCAGTGGCGTCGCTAGAGGGGTGCGGGGTTGCTGACCACACCTGGTGACACCCTCAGGGGATGACACAACTACTGGCCCAAATTGTGAAAATCTTGAAATGCTCAAATAATACCATCGTTATATATCATTTGGGTAATTTAATGCAGAATGCAATGAAACAAACCGTGTTGAAATATCTGTACTCTATCAAAAGTTATAGCCAAATAACTAGAAAAGCAAAACTGCCTTATATAACAAAAAAGTGGATTTCATTAACTCAAAACTGACCAAAGAGACAACCAGAGAAATCCTATGTTGCGCTGGAACAGGCAGGCCAGGAGGCCTGCATTGTATCCAGCGCAACATAGGGGCCCAAAGTGGCTTAGCCGGAGTTAAGGGGAAACCCTTCCCCTTACCCCTGGGTAAGCCACTGCAGCCCCAATTGAGCTCCTTGGACTTGCACCATCTCTGGAGGTGGCATAAGTCAGAGGAGAGTGGAGCGGCTTGCAACCGCTCCGCACTGCTTGGGAACGGGTGCTAGGATCCAGCATATCTGCTAGGTTCCAGCCCCACCTCCTGCTCCCTGCCTGCCTGCCCCAGGGACCGCTCTCTGCCTGCCCTCCCCCCACCCCGGAACACTTCCTTCCTGCTTCCTCTCTACCATCCCCAGAGCCTTTCGTCGGCCAAGCTCAGCCAACGCATGGCTCCCCTGTGAAATTGGCGCAAAGGCTGAATTCAGCCTCTGCGGGTCCTGCACCGGCCCGGTCGACTGCCAAGGCGGCACAAACTTGCTTTACGGCATGTTTGCAACCCTCTTGTGCTGGAGCAAGGGCACTCCTAGGATTGCACCCAAATTGTTCCAAGAGCCAATAAGGTGTTGTTATGACACACAGGGACCCAAAAAGGTGTTAGTATGAGTCAGCTCTCGTATCCATGTATCAGAACTAATAATAATAATAGAAAATCAAAATGTCTGGGTAATTGATATTGCAGTTGCTGGAGATGTGAGTCAATGAAAAAGAACTAAAAAAAACAACAAAATACCGAGACCTGGCTATTGAAATCATGCAACTATGGACAAAACATACCAAAGCGGTCCCCACTGTCATTGGGGCACTAGGAACAATCGAAAAGTTTTGCGAATTATTTTAAACAACTGCAACTTAATGAAATAATACCATCAGATCTGCTTTTGGGAACATCACACATACTGCGCCAATACCTAGTAGTTGATACTTGGGTCTCAGGCTGAGACTTGTATCAACTGTTCAAACACCAGTTTGCAACTGTGATTCATGTAATTTGGATTAATAATGATAATAATAATAAATTGTGTCAGCCACTGATGTTTTGTTGGTTCCTGATTTGTTGAGTGACCTGTACTGTTATATATTTATTACCGTAGATGCTCATATATAGTACGTGAAATTTTTGCCAAGCAATCAAGCTCCAATTATCACTTCGCCTGATCTCCGGGTCAATCAGAGGGCAGAGCCTTTCCACTCTGAACAGTTTGTTTCTCTGCTCAGCTCAGGAAGGCACCTCCTTAGTTGCTATAGCAATTTTCCTGGGACATTCCAACCAAAGTTAACCTTTTATTCTCCTTCCTTCTGCTGTAGCCTGGTTCTGCTTTGCAAATGCTTGCAAAGCAGGTCAGTTTTTCAAACAGCTGGATGGGATCCTCCTTCCCAGACTACAATTCAGTGCACCATTACTTAAGAATAACACCCATGGAAAGCAGTGGGTCTACTTCTGAGTAAAAAGGGTTGCAAATATTTCATCTCTCTGCTGTGAACTGAATTGCACATTTTCAATTCTGTGTTATGGGTTGTATGTTGTACGTAGAGCTTCTGGCTTAACACGCTAGACACCTTAAAGGTGGATTTGATTCATGGATCTCCTGCAGTGGTTCCCAACCTTTTTCACGTGCATATCCCTTGGCAAACCATTTCCATAATTTGTATCCTTCGTATTAGCAAAATGTAATTAATAATACAAGCCCTCATCTCCTCCATATGAAAGCCCAGACTTCATGTATTCATCACATATTTTCACTTTTCATCTGTCTGAAGAACAGAAGACTCTGCCGTTGCACTGTTTTGCACCAGAAGTGTGCTGAGAAATTCTGGGTGATTGATCACTTTCCATATTATGTTTCAGCTTTTTTACTGTGCTGGTTTTCAATCACTGGTTCATACATGAATTGATGACCCAAAACTAGCTACTGCTGGGGCTTTCACAGCCAACTAGCTTCCTCCCTTCCCTCCTTGCTGGTCCTTGCAAGGCATTCCTGTCTTGCAAGGCATTCTGGAGCACGACCTGCCTTTTTCTGCCATTATTCCATTCTTTTTCCAAGTACCCCTAAAGGTCCTGTTGAGTGTCCCTGGCAGTACATGAATACCAGGTTGGGAACCACTGTTTTACTGGTATGTAGTTTACAGCGCACTTACTCTGATAGTGTTTACAAAAAAGTGGTGAAGTGATTCCTCTGTGATTTGCTCTTTTGTGCTCTTTTTATTCTGTCTTTTAATCTGACTACTGTTTTTATGGTCTCTGTTAATGTGTTTTTAATATGTTTTTTTATCTGCTATTTGTCCTAATTCATGTTTTTTAAATCTGTTTTTTACATGTTGTTAGCCACCCTGGGTCCCTTTTAGGGAGAAGGGCGGGATACAAATAAAGTTTATTATTATTATTATTATTATTATTATTATTAAGACCAAAATTTTAAAAAGAATAAAAATGTATCTTATGATCTTTTACTATGTTTTTAATAAATTAGAGGCTACAGTCCTTAGATAACAATTAGTGGTCGGTTATTTTTCAGGATCTGGCCTTGGGTAAAATCAGACAAAACTATAGTCAGACACCCCCCTAAGTTTAACCCCCGACTTATCCGAGGGTCATAGAAAATTCCGTTGGCTCAAAACCTGCCCTCGACTTATCTGTGGGCTCAGCTTGTGGGCGAGTACCTGCGGTAAACAAACAAACAAACAAAGTTAACGGGGGTTGCACCAACCCTAGTGATGCCACTGCATTTAGACTATGCGTATGGTATTGTAATTTATTCTGTATGGTCTGGTATGGGAGGAAGTCCATCATGCGGGTGACACAATGAGCTCTCACATCAGGTGGTACAAACCCTAGTGATGCCTCTGTTGAGTGCAAAAATATTCTGAAAGGGTAAGAGTGAGAAATCGTTCACATTCCATGGGAAAGAAGCAGCTCGGCACGAGTAGAAAAGAAGTACACCCGTTCTGTATCTCTTCCAAAAGTAGCTGGGCATGTCAGTAGGGTTAGCATACCAAGCGCAGGAATCTGGGACAGAGCCCTGCACTGAACCCCCAGATAGTATCCCGTGCCCACTTCCTGAAGGTATACTAGACACGATTACTGCCACCAGTACTTATGGTTCAGAGATCAGCCTAGCAGGGTGGTCTGGCTCCATTGGCCAGTGCTCAGCACTTGACCAGGGGCACATTGTCACATTTGGTTGGCAACCTTCAGTCTCGAAAGACTATGCTATAAGCCTACAGCACCCAGTATTCCCGAGCAGTCTCCCATCCAAGTACTAAACAGGCCTGACCCTGCTTAGCTTCCGAGATCAGACAAGATCACATTTAATACCCAGAAAAACGTATAGTTGTGTTTTGAACTGAGCATCATTAGCCGATAGTAAGTTTTGTGTCAGAAGCAGAAGTTCCACTGCAATTGGTTGCTGAGGAAGCTTTCAGATGACTGATTAGCTTAGCAGTCATTCACGAAACATACATGTTTTGAGCTTTAAAACAAGAGTGATAATGCGGATTGCCATCAGAATCTAAGTTAATTTCTGCCTGTTTTCAGAGAGGAAGGTGAGGTGGCAATTTGGTTTTTCTTGTAATAAATTGGAACTGAAGGTTGTTGGCAGGTGAATGTGTGAAACTGACTCTGCTGAAGAGCACTCCCTTTGAATCATCATGCCTATCTGTGTGTTCTGTGTGCCTTTAGCCAGACCTTTTCTCATAGTTAACATGGGGTGTACTTCAGTGCACTTCAGGGCTGTTCCATTAACTCCAGTGCATGACGAATGAAGACAGCTAGTTGTATCAATTATACAGAAGAGGCCCATTTCCCAGAGCACACACACACACAATGTGCGCATCCTCCAGAAAGGCCTATTAGCTAAGTCGGAAAAACCTCTTATAGATATAATTGCTGAGAACAGAGGAAAGGGATTGGGGTGAGAAATCCAAGCCTGCTAATCCAATCTTCTGGGAGTTCAGTAACATTTTAGTGAGCTACTTAAGCATGCATGAAACATACCTATTCTCATCATTTATATTTCATTTATGAGAGATTTCAAAATGAGAGAATGTCAGAAAAAAAAGGTCAACTGATATATATGTATTTTTTCCCCTGAATTCCAACTTTATGCTTCATTATCCGTTATTATATTATAATCATTTTATTATTGGCTCTAGCGTTTCATTTACTGGACTCATTTTTGTAAAGCTATGTGCTGGAAGTTGGGCTGGAGCATAGAGACTTCCCCCAAATAGGAAAAGCAAAGTGTCATCCCTTCTTGACTGAGAGGATGGTAGGAGGAAAAGAATGAAGGAGAGATGTTGTTTCAAACAGAAGATTCTCGAGTGAGACAGTAAGGAGATAGGAACAAATTTAATCCTGTGTCCACATACACTTGGCAATACAGAGGATGAATAAGAGAGACAGAAACAGAAGTAATCTTCACCCAGAGTAAAGTTCATACAGAACACAAAATGGTAGGCTGGATCAAATCACAGCTAACAGTTAGGGAGCAGAGGGTTAAAGATGACATCTAATTTATGACACTGTGGGCACAATTCCAACCCATAAATGGGCCAGCGCAAGTCCCTTGTGCCAGCCCAACTCTTGCAAAAGAGCTGTAAAGCAGTGTTGTGCCACCAGGAGAGCGGCGAGGCCGACCCAAGTCCCGTTGGACCAACATAAAAGTAAGTCCGCGCCGGCCAAGTCAGGCCGACACAGGGGTTTGGGAGGGCTTGGGGAGGGCGGGATGGAGGCTTCAGGGTGGGGAGAGGATGGGCAGTGGGTGGGCCATGGGTGACTGGAGGGTGTGGACAGGATCTGGCACTTGTGTAAGATCCTAATCCAGGTCCTGGGCAGCCGGGAGCAGCTCCAGGTTGCTCGGATCTGAGCCACCTCTTGAGGTGGGGCAGATCCGAGCAGCCCCATTGGTGCTGCTGCGGCTTTACCCGGGGTAAGGGGAAGGAATTCCCCTTGCCCCAGGCTGAGCCCTAACGAGCCCTAACCCTGCTCTAGATGCAGGGCAGGCCTGCTGTCTGCCTGCTCCAGCGCAGGTTAGGATTGGACTGTGTGTCTCATCAATATTGGCTATATTACTGGAATGAGTGACAACAGTGCACTTCCTACAGCCTCATGCACTATCCCTTGCACAATGAATATATACATCAGCCTGCTCACTACGAGGCTTCACACACTGGCCTCTTTCATACATCACAACCCATTTCCCTTTGGCAACATGCTGCTCCTTAAAAAGCTGAACTCAGCTGGGGCAGAATTTGTGGCGGGCAGGAAGAACAAAGTTACAACTCCAACTGTGGAACGTCTTTAGTTCTGTTCTGTTTTTGGAACTGCCATTCTGTGAAAAGATTTGGGAGGTTCTCATCAAATTGCAGCGTGAAAAGAAACTATGAGAGTGAATTGCCACTAATGTCCGCTTTTAAGAGCCTCCTCGGGACCCCATTGTTAAGTACAGGCAATCAAAAAGGCATCCATTCAAGAAAACCTAATTCTTGTTTTGTGCCTACACGCACCTCTTGTAGTTAATCATTAGGTGTGAATTCACAACCTTAGCTGCTAAGGGGACATTGAGATTTAATTGAGAGGAAATATACATGCATTTTTCACTTAATGATAAATACTTGGATCTGATTCACAGTCCTATCTATGCATGTTTACTTAGATGTAAGTCCTATTGTAGGCAATGGGGCTTACTCCCGGGAAAGCATGCACAGGATTGCAGCCCCAAAGAACCAGGAAGGCAGCAGAAAGCACATGTACACATGCACCAACTTCTACTGCTAGATGGCGTTCCAGGACTTGGATGGAAGAAGAGCACCCGTGAACAGACTGGAAAAAAGCAGTAACCCTATGCTACTTCTGAAGGGACACACAGCCCCACGACAAACTTAAACCAACTTGAAACCAGTTTTAGCCTCCTCCAAAGAATGGAACCGGGATGATGCAGTGCAGTGGTTCTCAGACATTTTTGCATTGGGACCCACTGTTTAGAATGACCATCTGTCAGGACCCACCAGAAGAAAAGTCATTAGCCTGGAAGTGATGTCATGGCTGGAAGTGACATCATCCATTTAGGTTTGAAACCTAAGCCACAATCAGCCAAATGTCCCATTACACAGTACACTCATGCAGTTGTTTTGCATAACTCAGAATTTAAATATTCCAGCTTGGAAGTCAAAGCAGAACATAGACTTGGACCCTGTCTGCCCTGCCCAGCAGCTCTGTACCTTGAGCAAGGTGCTATATGACCCACCTGAAATAGGCTTGCGACCCACCTAGTGGGTCCCGAACCACAGCTTGAAAGACACTGATGTAGTGGTTTGGGAAGTTAGACGTGGAAGATCCAGATTCAAATCCCTGCTCAGACATGAAGTTTCCTGGGTGACCTTGGGCCAGCTGCTATTTCTCAGCCTCACCTACCTCACAGGGTTTTTGTGAGGACAGAAGGAGGGAAGTAACTATATAAACTGCCTAAATACTTTTGGAGAGGTGCTGATACTTCTACATTAGAGGCCCGCAGCTCCTTCACAGAACTTCATTTCCCAAGATTTCTTGACCAATAGGAAGCCGTGACAGTTCAACAAACAGACTTGTGCAACTGATTTACATTTGTGGTTCTACCTGACCTCAAATGAAATGTTGAGAAAATACTGATCTTGATGTTTGTCCTGAGACAGCCCTTCTTACCTTTCACCTTCCTGGCGATGATAGGGGTTGGGGGAGAGGGTAGAAACGAGCACAAACAGAAAGCAGAGACCTACAGTAATAACCATACTAAAAAGCAAGAAACACATATAAAGTCCAGAAATAAACAGCAGCTCAAAAAAGTGAAGGGAATTTCAATGGGCTTCTGAGTGAGACTGGACCAGAAAATCGCCCCTCAAAGCTACAGTTTTGCGGAGACTTAAAAGTCCAGTCTTCAGATGTTTCACATCTTAAGAGCCAATGAAAATCTTGAGAGGACAGACAGCACAGAAGAATTTCAGGAGGAGTTTCAGGAATTCAAGAGTTCAGGAGGAGGACAAGAAAAATATCAAAAACATGAACCTGCAGATTGCCGTTGACCAGGAACTGAGGTTTGGGCAGCAAAGGTGGTTTGCAGCTGCTTGAGGGAGACTTGGTTGGGCTGCTGCTTGCTTCACACTGTTTTAAATCCTGGCAGTCTGACTCCACATTCACAAAATTGGCTTGGCTGCATCTGGACACACTTGCATCCATTTTCCTTTCTCCTTTCTTGACATCTTTGGGTCCCGGCTGCTCTAGAAGGTTCTGGGGGAACATAAGCTCTGTAGACGCCTGGCAGCTAATCTGGCTGATTGACATTTCTAGACCCCTGATGGTTTCTTCCAGGTGATCCAGTCTTTGGTAAGTGTCTTTGCAAATCTCTCGGCTGCTTACGGTCATGGCATCAAGAGAAGCACATTCTCTTTGTTTCTCTTTTAGATCTGTGACCATTTCTCTCTCTGAGTCCATATGGTCTCCTGTGCTAGCCCAACCGAGACAGATGGGCTGTCTGGGTACCATGTCTTGCTTTCTGGCTTCTTTGTTGGGAGGGGATTTTGGATTTTTCAAGGGCAAGTGTGATCTTGAACAATCAGATGGATGATCTTTCTGCATCTGTGTGCAAGTAGTATCTGGGGCTTCCAAAGCCTCTATGCTCTGATTCACTTCATTTTTCGGTTCTGTGATGCTGTTTTTGCTCTCTGACCCTCCACTTCTATCCATGAATGAAGAAAATGTGACCTTTGATAGGATGACAGCCACCTGTCCATCGACTGTAGGGATCCTGTCTCCTTGGGAAGATGTCTGTAGACTATTTCCTTGCTTGTTCTCAATGTTCAAATCAATTATGCCTTCTCCTTCTAATGGAGCACCTTTATCCTCCGATGACATTCCCAATGCCTCTAGGTTCCCCCTTTTTCCAGGATCAATGTCACCAGAAGGCCCAATTATAGGGTCTGCTCGAGATCCCTGAGCTCTTAAGGATGCTGGCAAAGAGTGGGAGTATGTTGTCAAGGTCCTTTTGGACAAACCAGATGAAGCACTAGCTACAGATTTCAGCTTCTGATCATACTTGCTCAACAAAATCTCTGGGCGCTCTCTCCCTCTCATTTCCCTCATAGTCCAACCAGTGACTCCTGACTGTCCTCCAGTGCATTGACGATTATGGATCTGAAGACTGCATTTCTCTACGCCCACCTCTGGTTGAGATTCAGGAGAGGGCAGGCTGGACACGCAGTCAGAAAGGACAATGTGAGGGAGGTGGGAATTGCTACCAGATGGAGACTTTGAGGGTGCTGACTCCTAAGAGAAAATTTAGACAATGATTACTGAGGCATCATACTGACTGGGTGAAAGAAGAGAACCAGGAGCTTCTCTGTTCAAGACCCTCATGAGCATCTATGCCTGAATGGACTAATAATGTATCTAACTTGGCCTGTTTGCCCAACTGGAGTACTCACTTACCTAGTCATGTTCATCTAAGGACCTGAAGTTCGAGGGGCCAACAAGTGAAGTTGAAGACTGGTATTGACCTGTGACTGGAAATAGAGTTATTTTCACCCAAACCAGTAACATCAAGTGGTGTGTGAGCAGTTTCAAGCAGGATGGGGGGTGGGCGGGTGCTGCTGGACCCTTCCTCCACGCAATTTGGTTGCGGGACACAATAAATAAATGTCCTCCACCTGGCCAGTGAGTGTTGAATCTTTCCAATTCACTTTTAACTTCTGATTCCAGCTCTGCTGGCATTAGTTTAGGGGTTGTTATAAACCATGATAATAACTGAGCACATAAAATAGCCTTCCCCACTCACTCAAAGTCACAGAGATGAGGTTTTCCCCACTGTAAGTCATATGGCTTATTTACACTGCAGACATATGGATCAATTTTGTACCAGGCTCACTGCCATGACTACCTGCAGAGAATCCTGGGTATTTCAGTTTTGTGAGGGTATTGAAAATGACCTGCCGGTAATCCGGTTTTATGGCACAGAGCTCGTTATTAGGATTTCCTGAATAGAGGAGAGTTCATAGTGTAGGCATGCTTATTGAATTATAGAGCTGGACCTGACTAAGAATTCATTCATTCCACCCTCTTGCACAAAAGGCAAAACTAACTGCCCACTAGCCCCTCACGCAGTCCAGACCACAGCTTGCCATAAGCAGAGAGCAGACGCTGTAGAAATGGTGCCTGTAAATACATGAATAGCCCAAACCTACCCTGTGTTGGAATAGGTTGAGTGCTGAGTGTCCTGCACTGTAAACAGCATACGTTAGGAGGTAGCTGGGGGGGCAACTTGGGATAAGGGGAAATTTTTCCCCTTACTGTGACAAAGGCCCAGCCACCCCTAAGGGGCTATTCAGATTTTCACCAGCAAAATGCCAGAGCCTAGAACGGGGGTTAGGATTCGGTGCAGGCTGCTGCAGCAGTTCCCACCCCGCTCCAGGGCTTGATCCACCTCCCAGACCGCCCCCTGCCCAAAAACGCCACCTTTCCGCCACCCGCTCCCACCACTCCTGGGCTGGCACAGGGGGCCTGCACTGGCCTAGCTCAAAGTCTAGAATGCACTCTAAGTCAGTCAAACATGCTACAAGTAGCTGGCAGAGGATGAAAGACCTCCAGGGCCACTTCTAACCTGACTTGGGGAAAATATCCTTCCCAATTCCAAAGATGGGAATCCTTGAGCATGAATGAAACCCATTCACTGATCCATCTCAAGACTACTCCATTAGGTGCCAATGCCCACTGCCAAACATTGTGTCTCTTGCTGCAGCAGTTCCTAATGTAGTGGGGAGAGAAACCCCAGGATTCCATGCAAGAGAAGAGGGTAGTACTTCCAAACCCCACAACTGGCCACAACTGATGCATATGAACAGAAACCACTATGTTTTGTATAACACAAATATATCCAACTTTATAGTGAACCCAGTGAGGTTCTTAGTTGCTAAAACTGTTCTGGGGAGCAGATTGCAAGATGTCTATATCACAGCTAAAAAGCCATCCACAGCTAAAAAGCCTGCCATTTCCAGGCAGACGGGCAAGCCACTCCGAAAACCTGAGCTGCATCCTCCTCCCGGGGTTGTGTGGGTGGGTGGCAAGAAAGCAGAGGCCCTCCCTGGGCTTTGTGGTATTTCTCAAGTCAGGATAACATGCACTTAAAACAAGCAGTTGGCTCCACCCAAAAGGGCATAGCATGCATTGCAGTCAGGGAATCTCTCTGTTTATCAGTGCAGGCAGCAGCATCATAATGCAATCAGAAAGAGTGAAGTATCCCCAGCTAACAGTGACAAACACCCTAAATGCCACCCCAGTCCAAAATTTCCCAGCATTTTCTGGGAAAATCCCAGCCGCCCAGACTCACTTTCCCCTGCAAGAGTCACGTGCAGTTAGTGCCCACTGCGTCCCGTGTCATGTCAGTACAATGCACGCTACTTTGTGTCAGACGGGTGATGTGGGGAAAGAGTGAAAGCGCCATTAGTTGGTTAATGTACAGAAAGAGAGAGAGAGAGAGAGAAGAAGAAGAAGAATTAACAAGGGCTGCAGAAAAGGAAGAGGAATCCTGTTAGGGGTGCAATGGTGGGTAGCCAGTCGGAGGGAAGGAAGAAAAGGAGGGAGTTGCAATCCATCCAAGCAACTGTGTTACCTTCCATCCTTCGGCTGCTATGGTGGCCCCATTGGGCCACATGTCTGCGGCTGGAGCAAGCTGGTCACAACGGAACTTAGGAATAAATGAAGAGCTTCTCTGAAACACCTGAGAAAGTCAGAACATGGAAGGTGGATTTTTTTTTTAAAGGGTGCGCATACAGGCAGGAAACAAAATAATGCAGACTGCAAATTCTGGCTCAAGGGTAGCGATGGGGGCAACCATAAACCATAGATCTGAGGTTTGGAGGAACCTCCCCCCTCCCCGCACCATATACCTGCAACCAGAAATCTGACCACTGCACATTGCCACACTCCAAGTTTCAGAAAGGGTCTGCAATCAGATGGATATTTAAGGACTGGAATAACAAGGATGTACCTTGAAACCATAAGAAAATCCACTTTGAACTGCCAAGCACATTGTACACTAGGCTCTGACTGACAATAATTATGCATATGGATAGGAAAACCATAACAAACATCTCTTTTTACATCCTGGATGTTGTTGGATGACACATTTTGAAAGTTTTGTTCTGTGGTCTGCAGTGGAAAGACTCTCAAATCAAAACAGCAGAGAAAAAAGTAAATAGTATGTTCCTTGAAAAAAAATGTAATAAAAGCAACCAAACAACAAAGCCACAACACTCTCGCGTGATTTTAAATCCACAGCCCCCCAATGGTCTTGTTCCACCTTTTGTTCCACCTCTAAAAAATTCCTCAAAGCGGTTGTGGTACATTGGACCAAAATCGGCCCCAAATGAAAAACAGTGGCACCACCCTGCAAATATACAGGGCTCCAAAAACATTTGCATACAAATTCTCATCAGATTTACCAAGTATCTGATTGTACTCAGTAGCTGAGGAGGGTAGCTGCTGTTCTCCGCATATCCACTAGGAGTCACTATGTCCCATATGTTGTTTCTAAGTTCATATTCACAGTGCCATTCGAAGTTATCAAGGGTTGTACCATATTATCTGCATTTTATCATAGTAATAAGCCTGATGAATTCTGAAATCTGCAGACATGATGATCTGGGCCAGGATTTCACTTCCTCTGCCCTCTAAAGGTGTTTGTTTGTTTGTTTTGTTTTGTTTTGTTTTGTTTGTTGAAATTTTTTGTTGCAATTTTTCTGAGTTTTACTGTGAAACTACACAACACTACATGGTGCCCTCTAGAATGTGAAATGGGTCCTCAATGATTTTTTTTTTTTTTTTTTACATAAAGCTGCTTCAGGAGATGGAAAGTGGAGAAGCATGAAAGGAGAGAGGGAATACTTAACCCTTAATACCTCAACTCTCATTTGTCAATCCTCAACTCTAATTTGACGATCCCTCAACTCTAATTTGTCCCACCGCTGGGCTGTTTTCTCCACAGCCTTTAAGATGTATCTGACAGACTTTCACTAGCACTGCAATAATCTTTTGAAACTAAGTCTAGGCAAGCATCAGGACAGAAAATTAACCAATGAAAATCTGAATTACTGTGGATATGTCTGAATGACAAAGGGCCAGAACAGAAATTGGAAAAATAAGGGCGCAGTCCTAACCCCTTATGTCAGTGCATTCCAGGACTGACATAAGGGCAATGCAGCTCCGAGGGAAGGGAACAAACATTCCCTTACTTTGAGAAGGCCTCCATGAGTGACACCCAACTGCAGGATGCAGCACATGTCCCATTGGCACCGCTAGTGCTGGAAAGCACTGACATAAGGGGTTAGGATTGCGCCCTAAGTGGCATTTAGAGGAAACATATGAGTACTGTTTGTATTTGGGGGTTTCATCACTCAAAGACGTACGTGCACTAATACAAGAAAAATTGGCTCCTTTGATCAAAAAGATAAGAGTTAAATAGCTGGGTAAGAAATAATCATTTATGGAATGGGAAGAATTACTATTGAATAAAAAAGATGACCAAAATAATTGCTGGTTTTCCTAACTTTACCTCCAGCAATTCCACAGGAAAAAAGTAAAACCAAATTATGTCTTGTTTGAACAAAGTTATCTGAAAGCACAAGGTTCCAAAAGTGAAATGTGAATCATTAGAATCCAAGGCAACCTTGTGCCTTGTTTAGTGAAATGACTATTCCACATGTAACCAAATAGTACCTTGTAATTGTGCTGTTTTCTGTGTGTCAAGGGATGACTGTAACAATGCATTGTATACTGGAACACTGAACAATGTAGTACAAAGATTCCACTGGCAGCATGGGTTTGGTTGAGAAGATAAAGCCAAACCAGACCAAAAAGTAATGAAATATGTACCACCATAATTAAAATCTGAGATAAATACAGGAAACAATTAGCTCCTGCTACTGGCATCAGTCCTATATAATAGAGATTTTCAAAGGGCAAGGGGAATCGAGTAACTATGGTATCTGGGAACAATATAATTTATCAAGGTTTACGATCTCTTTTTCCAAGAGGCAGACATTACTTGTAATGAAATGAAATGAAAAAAAGGCAGAATCACTTCCTGCAGTGTTTTCAGTATTTGCAAATCAGGAGTCCAATTCAGGCAATACAAAGAGAATGTGAAGTGACAAGAAGCTTGACAAAATTTAAACTGTTGCTAATGCCTCCTATTACTCAGAAAGGGCTCCTCTCTAAGACACATGGAAGGTTGATGGAGCCTGAGCCTCAAGATTACAAGTCTAAAGACAAATGGAAAAGGGATTTGCTTGTGTCGATTTCAAACTCACAGCAGGCTCACATCTGTAAAGAAGGACAAAGCAATCCTTAGATGTCACTTCTATAGAGAATTTGTATGAATTGTGGGACTAATAGTATTGTACTAAATTTTGCATTAGGAAAAATATATGGAAATACTGTATATCTTGCAATATTTTGAGGTGAAATCGACACAGATTTCAAACATGTATACTGGAGGAATCTGAGTAGAAATATAGACACCAAAAAGTATAACACACCATCACACCCTTGACAAGTTCTGAGATTTGAAACCTTCCCAACATTCTTGGGGGTAATTTGTTGACAACAGCACATATCCATTCATTCAGAAAAACGTTGGGAAAAAGAAGTGTCAAGCAGAGGAATGGGTGCACAGAGTTTAGTGCAAGCCATGTTAATAAACACGCTGACAAAATGTTGACAGGAAAGAACAAATTCAACAAGAGAGGCATCATTTCATCAACAGAGACTTCATATAGCAGAGGAGAAGCATAACAGACCTAATGAAAATGCCTGACAAGAAGCATTATCAATGGCTTAATATTTGTATTGGTGAGGCTCAGTTTAGATACCTAGTAGTTGTCTTAAAAAAAAACCCAAAACCAAACATGCTTGCAAGATACAAGACCAAACTTGTATCTGAACCCTGCAGCAAGGACTGAAAGAAGCCACTTTGGAGAAGGGAATTTTGAGTACTGAAACAGCTGATGGGGAAAGTTAAGTTCCTTCCTCCCTACCACTTCTCCATCCTAAATCCACCCCATCCCCCAACCCAGAAGTGGTGTTGCCTTTTTTTTTTTTTTTTAAGGCATCAAGGAGCTGTTGCACATATTACTGTTTAAGATGGTAATCAATAATTCAGCCCTGATTATCTAGTGACAGGTGGATAAGCAAACCCAATTTGGGGGGTGCTTTCCACAGAGTTCTAAACAAATAACTCAACTTAAAAAAGGACTTTAAAAAATGAATAAGGGCCCAATTCTATCCAATTTTCCAGTGCTGCTGCTGCTGTGCCAATGGAGTATGCACTGCTTCCTGTGATGGGAAGGCAGTCACAGAGGCCTCCTCAAGGTATGGGAACATTTGTTCCCTTACCTAGGGACTGCATTGAGGCAGCACCAGTGCCGGAAAGTTGATAGGATTGGGCCCTGAAATATCTCAGAAGAGAATATGCTCAGCTTGTCCAAACAACTTGAGACGTATAAATGGGGGGGGGGGGAAGGTTTCAACATTTGACCAATGAAGGATTCAGGTGCAGCACCAAGTGAGTGCAATCGCAGATCACTTTTAGGGATGTAAAAATGTGCAGGCAAAGACAATCTGCAAAATGAATCTCCCCTCCTGCAAATTCCACTTCAGTGAATTTGTGACAGTTCTAGAATCTACTCCTCAAAGCGCAGGCAGCCTGTCTCCTCATGCTACATATGCCACTACAGCAGGGTTCCAAAAATGGAGCCACACTGGCTGCAGACCACATGAGGGAATTTCTCTGTACTATAGAGCAGGGGTCTCCAAACTTTTTGGTCAGAGGGCCGCATCAAATATCTGGCGTGGTGTGTGGAGGGCCGGAAAAAAATTTAAATATAAAATTTAAATAACTAAATTAGAGATAACTAAATAACTTAGATAACTAATACTAACTAAATAACTTAGATGTGTGAATAAATGAATGAATGGGCTCATTCATTCAACCTCTCTGGCCCTCAGAACACCCTCCAGACACAATCAGAGCACAGTTCTGGTCATGTTCAGTTGAGCGGGCCAGAGACTTTCAGGGGACAAGAGGTTGGCCGCGGGCCGGAAAGAGGCTTGCTGCGGGCCGCATCTGGCCCCCAGGCCGGGGTTTGGAGACCCCTGCTATAGAGAAATGTACGAAACACATCACCGTGCAGCCATCATCTCCAGCTGCCATGCATGTTCTTCAGCCACAGCACAGAAGACCCATCTACAAGCCACGGTTCTAGAGCCCTTTCTTACATTTTCCCCTACCCACCTCAAGCTCAGCGATGATCCTGTCTTCATCATCGTCATCTTTAATGGCAGAGGCAATGATGGGGGGTGTTGAGGCAGGCCTGGCAACTTCTGACACAGTCCTCCTCAGTTTCACTTGCGGCTTCTGGGTTTCCAGCTCTTCTGATTCGGCTTTCTGGAATCACAAGCAAGTGAATAAGAGGGTGGGAGAGAGGGATTGGGTTGTGAATAAAGGGCAGGGAAGAGATATAGTTAGACCACTGGATGACTCCAGCAGAGGCATAATGAACTGCCACAGCGGGGCAGTGATGTCACAATATCACGCGACACTGCGTCACATGACCTCACTTCCGGGTTCTCTCCGGAAGAGGGGCCATCAGTGCAGTGGCTTCACGCTGCCCATTCCTTCTCCCATGGAGGTTCACCTTGAAGGGGAGTGTGCACCAAAGAAGGAACAGGGGGCGTGAATCCACCAGTGCCTCCTCCATAACTAAGGCGGAGCTTGAGAGGAAGTCATGCCTCAGGCCAGGTGCCCCTCCGGTTCCACCCTAGTTACAGCTCTGGACTTCAGCATGAACACTTCCATGTTCCAATTCCTGGGGGATGAAGGGATTTCATACCTTCATGAAACTGGATTCCTTCTTGCTGGTGACAATCACCTCCCCTGTGCGTGTGGTTGTGAGACCATGGGAGGATGGGAAACTGCGCCGTGGGGGAGGTGGGGGAGGAGACTTGGAGGGCTTCTCTGTCCGATACCTGGGCACCGTCAATTCATCTATGGAGATTACAACATTAAGTGTTAGGAGCTGGACCTTCCACTCATAGGATTCATAGACCATCAGCCTACCTGCAGGTGGCTGATAAGTTTTTTTCAGAAAAGGGAGGACTCCCTTTTCTCAGAGAGAAGACAGCACCTCAGAAGCCGCAGCTCTGAAACCAGCGTTAAGGGACAATGTCCCCATAATGTGAAAAAAATGATTCCAGAAATGATTAGACAGTGAGGTCTTGAAAGCAGGACAAGTAGAAGTGAACCTCAACCCTGGTGGTACATCTCATAATATGCCCATTATGAAATTCTAACCAGAACCAACCCAAATGAGATTATGAAACATAACTTTCTTTTTGAGATGATGTCTAAGGCCAAAATCTTAACCAACGTTCCAGCACTGGCATAGCGGTGCCAATGGGGCATGTGCTGCATCCTGCAGTTGGGTGGTACTCATGGAGGACTCCTCAAAGTAAGGGAATGTTTCTTCCCTGACCTCGGAGCTGCATTGGCCTTAGGTCAGTGCTGTAAAGTGGGTTAGGATTGTGCCCTTAATTACTTTTGCTGAAGGTAGGATAACAACTGAAGGGCAATGGCTTAACAAGACAAGTTGTCCTTCATGTCGTGTGGGTGAATACAGGGCTAGGTAGACTTTCAAACATGTAGGTAAGAGAGATTTTTATTTTTTTTCTATTAATGTTGCCAGCTTCAGTAATATACAGGGTGACCCAAAAGTAGGTGGACAGTAAATGGTAACATTTATTCCACCTACAGTCCACCTACTTTTGGGTCACCCTGTATATTGTGAGCTTCTAGGCAGAGGTGTCACAAGGGCTTGTGTCACCCAATGTGAGAGCTCATTGCATCACCCCTATGATGGACCTTCTCCTGTATCTGATCACACAGGATAAACTACAATATCATACACACAGCCTAAATGCAGTGGCATCACTAAGGTTGGTGTAACCCCCATTCACTTTATTCATTTATTTAAATAAATCACAGTGCAGTAACCAGCCAAAAACCAGTGGCCAACTTGATGACACTCACACAACTGAATAAGAGTTATAGGATTAGCTCTGATACATGAAAATACTAAAATCTTATTGGTTCCTGGTATGTCATAATAACACTTCATTGGCTCCCGGAACAATAAGTCTCGCTGGTCAGTTTTTAGTTAAGATAAACCACTTTTTGTTACATAAGGCAGTTGTGTTTTCCTTTACTTTTAAAAGAATATAGATAATTCAACATTTGTTTCATTAATTGGTTTCATTACATTCTGCATAACATTAACTTTCCGATTACACACACACACACACACACAAAGAGAGAGAGAGAGAGAGAGAGAGAGAGAGAGAGAGAGAGAGAGAGAGCGCTTTATTATTCATAAAGGCAAATAAAAATTTGGCCACTAGTGGTGACACCCCCTTGAGAATGTCACCTGCTGCAGTCCACACCCCAGTACCCTCTAGTGACACCACTGCTTTTAGGACAGCAAATTAATACCAGTTGTATAAAACTACAGCAAACGTGCATGCTGAGTTTCATACATTTTGTCAGTCCATTATTCCCCACCTCCCTTACCTGATCCCCGGCGACCATTGGGGTCCATTTTGGCTGTGGTCTTCTGTGCATGCTGGGGCTTGGCAGGCTTGTGCTCAGGGGTGGAGGCTGCGCTCCCACTGCCCCCACTGCTGGAGGTCTGCTTGTGCTTGGCTGCAAACTCCAAGTCAGGGATGGCTTTCATCAGCTCAGCTTGGGTTTCTTCAAGTAGGCGGTTAATATCTTTAGCACTGTATTGGGTCAAGGCTGCCCGCTTCTCCTCCCAGTCTCGTTCAGCCGCCTGAAAACAGGGTAGGGTTAACAGTTGGGCTGATTAAAAGAGGGTTTGGCAGTCCAATACTGGATTTCAAAAATAAGAGGTGCTGAAGTTCAAGCCTCTGATTTTGAACTTTTCCTCAAGGACAAGTAGCAGCAAGACTGACACTGAACAAGGAGCACTGTCTTTTTTAATGAGTGGGGTGGAAAATTTTGGAATTTTCTTCCTTGTCACTAAATTTGCATGAAATAGCTCATCCCAAGCCAAACTGTGATGGGATCCCTTCCTACTGAGCTGGTTCTTGCTCTCCCAGCAGTATCTGTATTGTCTTGCACTTATGATAGTGAAGCTTCTAGCAAAGATCAACTGAGCCAAGATGGACTGTCTATAAACATTCCAATTGGTCAGGGAACAAAGCTGCTAGAATGTTTGAAATCCAGATTCTTTGTGGGAAGAGAATGTTGTTAGTTTGACTGGGGTTACAAATCTCCCACAGGACCTAGGGCCAGGAATAACTTTGTGGGGCAGATTGAGAACTGAGAAGTTTGTCCACTAATAGGGTCCCTTTTTGGGAGAAGGGCGGGATAAAAAATAAAGTTTTATTATTATTTATTATTATTAATAGGAGGAGTAGGGGTTGATTTTCCACTTTGGGCACCAACATGTTTTGGGCTGGTCCTAGATTTTGCCTTGGCAGTGGCCAAGCCTTCTACACAGGTTCTGTTTTTCTTCTCCTTTCCCTTAGTAAACGTAAAGCGCGCTCACCTCTACAGACACTGATCTGTCCACGCTCCTCTTGCTGGGGGTCTCAGATCCCGTTTGAGTCTTGGCAGCAACCATCTCTGAACGGGACGGGTTGCTACTCTTGGAAATGTGGATTGGCCCTTGACTTTGTCCATAGCTGGTCATGCCCAGGCTATCTGTGGAAGCAGTTAAGTCATGCAGGTTCATCGGAGGGCTTGTGGGTACCTCGAAATCCAAGCTCCTGCTGAAGTCACTTTCCGGCTCCACTTTCTTTGGAGACTGGCTGAGGTTACTGGATGGATCCCAGATACCCTCGTCCACTTGCCTGCCAAGGAGAGAGCATGGGAGGTCAGGTGCAGATCAAAGGTCTTCAGAGGAAGCCCACATGCATGGCAGTAGATTCAAAAATGGCTGCCATTTGTAAATACAGTGCCGCCAGGTTTGTTTCCCTAGAAGGGCCCTCAGTAAGACTGCACATGCATGTGCATGAACAGCAGCATTAACAACATGATGGCTGGGTTTAGAGGTCAGCAGAGAAGCCATGGCCACTGGGAAGCAGCAAATGGGGGGGGTGTAATGGCAATAAGGGCAGTGATGGTGGTGGAGCCCTGCTCATTGGGGGGGGGCCTTGGGGAACATAGGGCAGGGCTTAAATTAATGCCTCTATTACATCAGTCAGATAATGGCTGGAAGACACTTAATGTAGTTTCTAATTGGGAGGCTCTCCTGGTCTGGCCCTAGTCAGTACCTGGAAGGGAAACTGCAAGGGTATCCCATGCATGCTATTCTGAACTCCTTGGAGGAAGCAGGGATGCAGCAAATAAAACTAAAATGTTTGTAGGTACACCTGTAGGGCACTGTAGGGCACTGTAACTGTGAGTATGGCGGGGGGGGGATGGAAGGGACCAATATCCCAGCCTATCAGGTCCCAAGAGAAACAGCAAGGCTTCTTCTCATTCAGGAGGGGCTCACTCACTTGCGGACGTGCGCCAGGGTGTCGGTCACTGCCTTGCACCGCTTGAATAGGCCGTCCAGCCGGTGCGGCTCTTCCTTGAGGAACTTCACGGCCTCCACCTCCACACGGAGGACCACACGCATTTTGCTCTGCAGGCTGGGAAAATTAGCTGCAATGCCAGGGATGGGCAGAGAGGGAAGGGAGAGGCATGGGGGTCAGAGCAGGCCCAAGGAAGGCTTTCACCTGGGGGAAAAGGGGGGCATGGAGCCGAGAAGGGAAGCAGGCGGGCGGGATGGCGAGGCTCGGGTGAGTGAGAAGTGAGGCCTCCCCTGGCTGTTACTACTACTCTGTCTCAGAGGAGACACTGCAGTCCCCCACTATGAAAGCACCCACCACTGCATCTCCCCCCCCCACCCCCGCTCCCAAGAGCACAGCCAGTCATAAGCAAGGTAAGCATTTGTGTATTCTGCTGGATTAACAGGGGAATGTGAGAAAGGGCTACAAAGCTTCAGTTAATCCACCCTCCAATGATGGCATACATTTGTGAAGATTTGCATCCTGTTTTCATGAGGGATAGCAACTTAATCAAAGGTAAATAACTGAAATGTTCTTAATTTTTTTTTTTTAACACCAAGAATAATCATTGTTTGGGGCAGCAATTTTCAATCAATGTGTCGCAAATCGTCTGCAGTCTGCCTTGTCAATCATTAAAAAAAATGGCTGGTGCGCCTTGACTATTTGCATGCCTTGTCAGTGTGCTGTGAGATTTAAAAGGTTGAAAATCACTGATCTGGGGAACAAGTGGGAGGATGAGACTGCACTGAGGGCAAGATGAACATGGCCTAATCCTGCGGTTTTCAAACTCTCCAGGAGTTTGAAAACTGCAGCAAGTCCTTGCAGGGGAAGGGAGGGAGGCAGCGATGTGATCCCCAGAACCGCACCACTCAGGAGGGCTGCAGGGACTGGGATGCACTCACCAGTCCCTTCAGCAGCCTGTCAGGGGTGTGGGGAGCGCTGCGTGAGCGCCTGCAGTGTTCCCCAGCTTGTCAGAAGTGAAAGTGAAGTGATCACGCTCCACTTCCGGTTTTGCTGGCCTAATCAAACCACTGGCCTAATCCCTTATCCACATCCACTGAAGACTTCACAGGAGCACACAGGAGACATGACACTGGTCCGCAGAAACTGCTGTAAAACCTGGACATGACTATGTCCAGCCTGAATACGTCTGCACTAAACCTCTGCCATTTAAGGCTTTATTTTGGTACATTTCCCAGATTCTCTTTGCATTAAATATAAGAAACCTGGTGAATATTAACATTTACCAGTAAGGCTTAACATTGCATGAAATGTCAGAAAACTTTGTATCATGGATGTGCTTTTTTTGATATTTACACCCATAGAATAGGAAAATGTCCTTTTTCTTAAAAAAGGGGAAATGAAATTCACATTTGAACATCTACTAAAAGCATTCTTTTGGCCTTGACATTTTGCAATAAGTGTCAACATTTCTGAAAATTCCCTCTCAGTCCTATTAAAAACTTATGACTTACTGGTAAATGCCAGCATCTCCCAAGTTTCTGACATTTACCATTTGTAGAATACACACACACGATCCCCTTAGGATTTCCAAACTGGCTTATAGTGCAATCCTATCGTGCGCTGGAACAGGCAGGCCAGGAGGCCTGCGCTGTATCTAACGCAAGATTGGGCCAGAAGTGGCTTGGCTGGAGGGAAACTCTTTCCCTTACCCTGAGTAAGCCACCACAGCCCCAATGGGTCTCCTTGGACTTGTGCCATCTCAGGATGTGGTGCAAGTCCGAGGAGAATGAAGCAGCTTCAAGTTGCTCTGCGCTGCATGGGGAACGGGGTTGGGATTGGGCAAAACAGCAGGATTCTAGCCCCACCTCCTGCTCCCCGCCTGCCCCAGGACCGCCCCCCGCCTGCCCTTCCCCCACCCCGGAACGCCTCCTCCCTGCCCTCCCCAGACCCCTGCATTTGCAGAGTTCAACTGATGCAACCCTCCCTCCCCAAGTCGGCGTGGGGGTTGGATGAAGCCTCTGTGGGCTGGTACGCATCCCTGTCTCCAGTCAGCAGGTAGGAAAATTTTTGCAGTATGAATGAGAGGGGGTTCTCTTTTTCCCACGCTGTTGATATGACACAAATTACTTACATTGGTACATAGTGACAGGGTTAGCCTACATGTTGTGAACTTGCAACTCTTCTGTGAGCCTGCTAAAATGTTCAAAGGCACTTGTGGACCCTTAAACTACTCCTACCTTGGTATGCAAAAAGAAAAACATTTTTAAAAGAAAATAAAAGCATAAGGGGAAAAAAGCACCTGTTGGCGGGGATTGGGGTACAAGTGGTCACACATATGGGTTGAAAAACTGGAAACGAAAATAGTGGAGGAGGAGGAGTGGGACAATGGTTCACATAAGGACACCACAAAGCTTTTGTCCAAATGGGCAGAAGGGATATCATAAGGTTTGTGCTCGTTTTATGAAGTACGAACTTCCACATTATGAAATGCGGACGTACAGGGCAATTGAAACTGGAAATGGGATGAGATGTGGATTTTCTGCAGCCAACCCTGTGAAATGCAGCCAGTACAGACTTGGGGCGCAATCCAAAAGGTGCGTTATGCCGGCCTGTCCTTTGCGCCAGCATAGGAAGGTTGCAAACATGCCATAAAGCACATTTGCGCCTCTGTGGCTGGGAGCTTCTCCTTGCCCGTGGCTGAGCCGCTGCACCCAACAAACCTGCGTTGGATGCAGTGCAAGCCACCTGGCTTGCCTGCTCCAGTGCAGGTTTGGATTGTGCCCTTAAGAACACAAAAAAGTCCTGCTTTTAACAGGTTTAACTGCCAGTCCATATGGATAATCTAGGTCAGGGGTGCCCAAACCCCGGCCCAGGGACCATTTGCGGCCCTAGAGGCCTCTCAATGTGGCCCTCAGGGAGCCCCCAGTCTCCAATGAGCCTCTGGCCCTCCGGAGGTTTGTTGGAGCCCACACTGGCAACTGCTCTCAGCATGAGGGTGACTGTTTGACCTCTCGCGTGAGCTGTGGGATGAGAACTCCCTCCATTGCTTGCTGTTTCAAGTCTGTGAGGCAGCAGTGGCAGCAAAGGAAAGGCCAGCCTTGCTTTTTGCAAGGCCTTTTATAGGCCTTGAGCTATTGCAAGACCTTCATTCATTCATATAAGTTCATCTTTAATATATTCATTTATGTAAACATGTAAATTTATTCAAATTTTAAATGTAAATTAATTCTTTTTTTTTACCCAGCCCCCAACACAGTGTCAGAGAGATGATGTGGCCGTCCTGCCAAAAACTTAGGACACCCCTGATCTAGGTAGTTAAATGGGGACAAATGGGGGAAGCTTTCCTTTCCCTCAGTGCAGCCATTTTCAACCACTGTGCCATGGCACACTGGTGTGCCACAAACGGTCTTCAGGTGTGCCGTGGGAGTTTGGGGGAGGATCATTTATTAGTAGGGCCATTGCGGGATGTGAGCCCCCTACCAGCAGCATGGTGTGCCTTGTCAATGGTCAAAAAACTGATGGTGTGCCTTGACAATTTTAGAACCTTGTCAATGTGCCATGAGATGAAAAAGGTTGAAAATCGCTGCCTCAGTACGTGCTTATCACATGAGCAACAAAGGGAATCTACTCTGCATTAGATAACATAAATAAAAGCATGGATTGGAAACTTGAGGTGGGGGGGGAGAGTTCCTGTTCTGAATGAACTGATAGTAGAAGGGTGTCTTTCTGCCCCAGCATTTATCTGCCTACCTTGAATCTCTGAAAGAGAAAAGCCAGTGCTTTCATTTATGAAAATTCAATGCGCAATGGGAATGCTGCTGTGTGGTTTGAAGTGGAGAAACTCCTATCTCCAGGGTTTTGAATTTTGATGCTTGCTTAATGGCCTTAAGGGCTGGTGACCACTAGTTAGTAGGCACATTCCATTTACTTGGATGGAGATTGATGTAAACCATTTGTTTGCTTGAACACAGGCAGCAAGGGAAGGAGAACACTTGCAGCTGGTTGGCAAGAAGAGTGGGGAGGGGTGTCCTTCAAGAGTGTAATCTCGCTTTCGAAGAACTGGTCCTGCTTTGAAAAGAAGCGTGGACTTTCAATTTGCTTGATTTCCTTAGCTCAGTGTATTTATTTGCAAATAAACAGCTGTTATAAAAAGAAAATAAATCTGAAAAATGAGGCCGTCCTCTGGAATTTCCTATGCAAAGGTTAAAAAAAAAAACATATCTAAACTGACGGGAGGATTTCAATGATAAGAGATTGCAGGGACAAATAATGTCAGATGGAGAAGGAAGGGGGAGGAATGACAGAGAAGGGAAGGCCAAGAGCTAATCTCCACATGGAAGAAGGAAGCAAATGGGGGGGGGGGAGGAAGCATGACCTGTCATGTTAGATCAGCCGGAGTCCCCCATATGAGCTCAGACAGCGAGCAGCAGGGCAAACAGGGACACTGGCAGGCAAACAGAGTGCACAAGGTTTCTATGCACGTGTGTTTGCTTGAGCATGTCAGTTGCACGGATATTGGTGTCTCTATACCTGTTGTACAAGCAAGGAGGATTCTGCAAATATTCAGTGGAATTATACATAGCTCTTCTGGGAGCTGGAAAAAGAGGACCTGTGCGGTTTCAAACACTTGCTACGTTTCCCTGTGCCAGCGTACATGGTTCTAGTTTTATTTTTATTTTTTTTAAGTTGCTTTTTAAAAAAATATTGTTTTTACTTTCATATGGCACTTTTTGACTGTACAGTATTTTATTACGGAAAAGTAACTTAATATGTCTTCACTACTTTTAATAATAAGACCGTTATCATGAAGAGGGAACAGTACGGGCAAAATGAATTGGGTGGAAATTATGGGTGTCCATTGGATGCACATCATCACATGGCAATTATCCTGTTTCCAACCTACCAAATGGCAAGGGGAATGCCAACACTGCCCTGCTTTATGTGATTCCTATCAAGGACACAGAAGCTTGGTAAAATTTTCTCCATTGGCAGGATACAGAGGACAAAGTGATTATGAGGTCTCTCTCTCTCTCTCTCTCTCTCTCTCTCTCTCTCTCTCTTCTCAAGGTGCTGAAATTCATCCACCAATTAAAAAACAGAAGGCAAACCCAAAGAAGGACTTCATGCAAGGCGTAGGTCAGTGCCACAGCATGTTGTGATGCACCTTAGCATAAATTGCTTTGAACAAGGTTGACAGGTGGTCTATTGATTGATGGAGGATAAGTCTATAGTCAGCTGCTATTGGCTGCAGGAATTTGAAACCTCCAAAGACAGATTGCCTCTTATGACTGGATGCTGATGAAAAACAACAGGGGATGCCTGCTTCCATCATGCCTGCTTGTGAGCTTCCCAGGGCATCTGGATGGACACTGTCGGGCTCAGCCGACCTTTGGTCTGAGCCAGCATGATGAGTCATGTGCTCTTATGATTAATATCTTGGAAAAGCCCACTGTTCCCAGGGGCTTTTACAAACAGGCTGTTCATAGTCTGTGTGACCAAAAAACCACAGAGCCAGCACGGGCAGATGTCCCCTCAACATTCCCAATTCTAGAGAAATTAATCCGTCCAAGACAGGACTTTATTTCTTGAGTAAGGTGTTCAAAAGCTACTTTATTCTGAACATGGTACATTGGAGTTTTGGTGAAATTGGGAAATCATTGGAAATTTGCAAAGCACGGTGGTGGTGGCCGCAGCGGTAATAGCAGAAAAATCAGGGTGACCTGACACAATGGAGGACAGAGTGCCTATAACTTTAACCATTGTATAGAGGAGGGAAATTGGACAGGTGCAGCTATTTAAACCTTCCATATTGAACTGCACCTGCTCCCTCTTCTATTCAGTGGTTAAATTCCCTCTTCCCTCTTTAAATTCCCTTTTCTATTCAGTGGTTAAAGGTATAGGCATTCTATAATCCATTGTATCTGGTCACCCTGAGAAAGATAAAAGAAGTGGTGAAAATGCAATGGGTAAGAGAAACATGGCTGAAAGTCATGAAGGTGGGGTGCAGAACATGGAATCACAGGTTTATTGTTGTAATGTATCAATCCGTCAACAAGACAGGACTATTCACCCAGCAGTACCTCATGTGCAGATCAAAACAAAATGGTTCTTCTGTTCCCAGGATAGGAGAGGTGGATTTCTGCAGACACAGAGTCTGCATATGTCCCACATTCATCTCTGCAATAATCATGAGAATTGGAAACTTCCTTTTTTTAAAAAGGGAGGGGAGGAGGGCTGCAAATTTCACAAATGTAAATGCATGCCAAATTCTGCACAGGATTTCTGAACCATAGAACAAAGCAGGAGAAACCTATTTCCGACCCACTTATTTGAGCCCTCCCATCCCTCTCTCACCCTTCAGCTCCATCAAGGTATCTCCCAGCTGTTTAAGCACTAGAGACTTTTCCTCCAGTTCTTGAGTGGAAATAAGGCGGTGGTTGTGGGTCAAGTCTTTTTGGATCCTCTCCACTGACTTCTCCAGGTCGCTGCAGGAACACAGAGAAAGCATCAAACAGTTTAGAGAGAGGGTAATTATGTGGACCAAGGGGTTCCTCTCTCCAAAGAATGGAGGAATAAAGTATGGTATCTATGAACTTTATCACCTCTCACCTATTTATTTGTCACGTGTTATACTGCCCTTCCTCCAAGGAGCTCAAGATGCTACACATGGTTCCTTTGCTCCTTTTGTCCTTACAACAACCCTGTGAGGTGACCATGGAACCAAGTGCAGCATGGTGAGGCTGAGAGATGGTGGCTGGCCCAAGGTCACACAGGAAGCTTCATGGTTCAGCACTGAACCTGGATCTTCCAGGTCTAAATCCAACTCTCAAACCACTACACCATCCTGGTTCCCTAGACAAATGTATCTTTCTCCTCAGCTCTAACTTCCTGCTATAGGAAGCTGCCTTGTACTGAGTCAGACCATTGGTCCAACTAGGTTGCTACTGTCACCACAGCCTGGCAGCAGGTCCTCATGGTTTCAGGCAGGAGTTTTGTTTTCCTCCCACCCACTTCACTCAGAGATGCCAGGGATTGAACTTGGGTCTTTCTGCATGCAAAGCAGGTGCTTTACCACTATCTTCACACCTCTTCATAGCAAAATTTAAAAACTTCAGCTCAACTAAAGCAGCAGGCTTGTAATTAAACCAGCTTGTAAACAACTATTTGCCTGATTGTCTGTGGCAAGTCAGAATGTGTGATGTATGAGGAATATGTCTGAGTGTGGCCCAGTGGCGTCGCTAGGGGGGGTGTGAGGGGTGCGGACTGCACTAAGTGACATGCTGGGGGGTGACGCACCCTGGGGGGGGTGATGTGCTAAAATCGCGGCTTTAGGAGCTACCCCATCATGCCTTATGCCGTTGGATGTGGAATTACCAGTGGATTGCAATGCAAAAAACAGAATTGAAATCGTTCCTTTCCTTCAAAAGTTATGGCCAAAAAAAGGAAAGAAAAAATGCATAGAGCCCCGTGGAAAGTGAAAGTGAGCCATATCGCATGTTTACTCGTGAGTAGGCATACTTGCCATAGTCGATCGGAAAGGGCAGGCTGAGATGAATCCAACAACACCAGAATGGTCCTGATCCAATGAATGCAGCCCCCCAAAAACACCTGAGAAGGAGGTCCTATCCCAGTCTATTGAGCCCAAAACGAAGCCACGTGACCACATTTACTCGCGAGTAGGCAAACTTGCCTTAGTCTGTCAGAAAGGGCAGGCTGAGAGGACTCCAAGGACATCAGAATGGTCCTGATCCAATGAATGCAGCCCCCAGAAACACAAAAGGGAAAAGGAGGTCCCTCCCTCCCAGTTGCAGTCTATTGAGCCCTATGGAAAGCAAGCAGCCTCATGTTGCGTTTACTCGTGAGTAGGCAGATGTGCCTTGGCTGCTGGTCAGGCCAGGCAAAGCGGAATGTGAGGACACCAGAATGGTCCCAATCCGATGGAGATTGAGTGCAACAAATGCTCCAGAAGACAGCCTCCCCTCCCACTAAAAAGGACAAAAAAAGAGGCTTGAACTGGTAAGGGGTATGTTTTCTGTTTTGCATTTGCAAAGCCAGGTGGGTCTTTATCTTGATATGCCTGAAATAGAAGAACTTTAAACTGGGCACTGGGGAGGGCTGGAAATATCACTGATTCTTTTGGGGGGGGGGTGTTATTGCAGGCAGATGACAGAGTAAGCTCCATTGACCACTATGGGACTTACTTCAGAGTAGACATGCATAGGATTGGGCTCACAGGCTGCAATCCTACCCACACTTTCCTGAGAGTAAGCCCCATTGACCACAATAGGACTTACTTCAGAGTAGATTCACTTGGTGGAACAGGACTGGCTCCCCCTTATTTAATTATTTCTTTTATTTTAATTTAATTATCTATAATTATTTATTTTAATTTGCTTGATGATGTCACTTCTGGCCATGACATCACTTCCAATGTCCTGGACAGATTGTCATTCTAAAAAGTGGGTCCCAGTGCTAAAAGTTTGAGAACTGCTGCAATAAGGTGTTAGTAAGTTGACATGAGTGTGTGTGTGTGAGACTCTACAAGTTTTCAAAATCACTAAAATCAGAATCTGGAGGAATAATCCCATCATGTTATATATCAATCAATGCGCAATTTTATACAGAATGCAATGAATCAAACCACACTGAAATATCTGTGTTCTAACAAAAGGTACAGTCAAAAAAAAAGTGGGGGCGGGGCAATGGTACCTCACCACACCCACCACCTGGAGCGTTGCCCCGCCTACAGCATGGGGTGACTCGCAGGCCTCCTGCACTGGGTGACGCGAATCCTAGTGACGCCACTGGTGTGGCCCCTTCCAACAGAGTTAGGCATGCCTAAATCTACTGATGGATTTAACCCTAAATGAGTTTAAAGCCTGCTCAACTGTGTGTTGGATTGTGACCTATGTGAGTGTGTGAAGGGTGGGATCGAACAAATACATTAAACATCTCAAAAGAATCAGTACTGGGAAGAAATTGCCAGTCCAACTCTGGCTGTAATCTTGAGACGCAGAAAGAAATCGAGGAGGTTACCAAAATAGAAACTGTGGTAATAACGGGTGACTTCAGCTGCCCTTAAATTGATTGGGTAAATGTAAATTTCAGTCATGACATTTTTAGATACAATCAATGATTATGCCTTGGGACAGATAGCCATTGAACTGACATGAGGAGAAGTGACTCTTGATTTAATCCTGAAATGGCCCAGGAAGTCTGACATAGCTGTATTTAATTTCAAAAGCAGAGATTTCTCAAAAGTGAGGGGATTAGTTAAAAGGAAGCCAGAAAGTGCAGCTAGGAAGGTCAAATCCCTTCATAAATCTTGGCAGTTATTTAAAAACCATTACAATACAGGATCAAATAATATGCTTACTAAAGATCAGAAAAAAGCAACACACTCAAGTCGAAAGGTTGCCAGCAGGCTTAAAGGGCAGTACCCAGAAAGCTACAGAAAGGGAAGGCGACTTCCTGTGCAGAGCAATCCTAGCGAGTGAGTTCAGTCCCTTAAAAATGTGTTTAGGATTGGAGATGTCATTTCAGAGAAGCTAAATGAGCCCTTGGTTGTGGCATTCACTGTGAGAACTGTTGGTGTGCCAACACTTGTCCCCTCACACGTTTAACCTCACCAGTACGACACGGCATCTACAGGTGTAGCTGCCCAAGCTGCTACTCGGCTAGTTGCTAATACTCTGTACCTGAAAGCAGGTGGAAGTTGCTGGGGGAATAAGGGCCAATCCTAAACTGAGCCCTACCGCCAGTGCTGGGTGCTGTAAATGTGCCTTAAAGCATGTTTAGGGCACCCAGGGAGTAGGGAGCACTGGTACTGGGCCCATGTCAGTCAGGCACCAGGACCCAGAGCAGGCAGGAAGAGAAAGCACTGCCACCGGGGTAAGTACAACTGCTGGGTGGTGGTATGACTTTTAAGGGGTGGGAAAGGGTGGGGTGGGGGGAAGAACTGGGGCAGGAGGGGGTGGGATCGGCAGAACTCTGCTCCATTGTATCCTGAATTCTGTGTCGGGCCAAAAGGCCCAACGCAGGGTCTTTCAAGTCTGCACAGGTAAAATAGATAGCGCAGGCTTGAGAAGCTCATTTGTGGGGCTTGGAGCTTCCTCCAAGGTGACCTCTGGCTCCTTTCTGGAGCCCACTGGATACAGCAGTAGGCGCTTTACTGTGGAGCCACTGCTCTAGTGGGTGCTGGGAAGCTCAAGATTGGGCTGCCCAAGGGCAAAGAAAGGGCCTGTGGAGGGAGAGGCACTTCCGGTGTGAAGGGACAAGCCAGATGAAGAAGGGTGAGGGCTATCAGCAGGGCCTCTAATAGGAATTTTATCAGGGTATACTAAGTTTCTTTTTGGCCCCTTATTATTTCATATAACCACTGGATCATAATTTCTATGGATTATGAGACATAAACCGACATAGGCTTAAACAAAATGTGAACGCCAGCCTTCACACAATATACGCAAACATTTTCTGAGATCCCACAGGGGTCGGCTAAAGCTAAAGGACAAGGAACTTGCAAAGGAGCTGCCACCTCCAGAGTGTCTTCTGCTGCTCTTAGCTAATGAATCCCCTATGATGTCCTCCCGGGAAGGTGGTGACAGATGCGCACAACTTAATGTGTTCTGGGGACACCATTTCTCAAACAGATGTGACAAGGGATGACATTTTAACACTAATTAATACATGGCACAATACACAGCATTAATACATGGCACAATCCCACTGCCTATACAGAGAAGGAAGAGTGTGGGAGGCAAGATGCCCTGCATTGCACCAGGCCATGGCACAGCAACCCAAGACCTTCTGTTTTTTCCCCCACAGTCGCACATAGTACTGCAGGCCCAACCTGCACATATGGCTGATGGGAGAGGAAGCCTATACCATGTATTGGGTGGGGCTATACCACTTGCTGCCTCAGAAGGAGAAGCTGGCTCCTGTTGAACTGCATAGGAGCAGTGAGGAAGCTTCACTGTTCCCACTTCTTCCCCTACCACTCACTGATGTGGGCTTCTGCTGGGGCAGGGTTACCTGGACCATTCAGCTGCTGCTGAGCTGCAGAAATGGGAGGGTGTTTGTATTACATCGCCCACCCCCCAATCCTACTCATTTTCATATTTGTTCTTCCCCAACATTGTCTCTAACCCAGACAGGTCCTTAGTCTTCACTACCTCATCAGGGAGACTATTCTGCGAGAGTATTCTGGAACCCTTCTTTGGATTTCTAACCTAAGTGATTACATCTGTGCCATTAATTCTACCCATCTTCTTCAACCAAAATTGCACTCCTCCTTTTTTTTTATGTTACCTCCCCTCATTGATATATCAATAATATGTTCTCCTTTTTGCAGTCAAAAAGCATTGTTCTGGCACGAAGATCTTTTACCCTGAAATATGACACTTATTTCTGTTTGCTTTTATATTAGGAATTTCTTATCATGACGCTTTTCATAAGGCTGAGATGAAAGTCATCAAGTGGATTGGGAGTGGGGAAGACACAGCACCAGTGACTCATCTTTTTTTTTCCATTACTCTTGCCAATGTTGCAGTAGGTGGTAGGAGCATTCCTCCCAGTAGTCTGTCGCTGGGGTTTTACCCCAGAATCCCTTCTGAGCAATGCTACCAGTATTGCTTAGAGGAGGGTTGGGAGATGGGGGGGGGGGGGGAAGGAAATACAATGACATCCAAGAGGTGTGCATCTGCCACCATTGGAACATTTCATGCTTGCCTCCACGACCATCTTTTGTTGCCCACTGAAGACTATTGTTGAAATGATCCCACCACTTTTGCAGCCAGAGAATAGGGCTGTGAAACTTGGAGGAAGGCCAGCCACAGCATTTTCCGCCGTTTGGGATCTAGAAGATGGGCAAACATGAATAAATTGCACCTTTCTAGCGGCTCAAGACCAAAATCTTGGAAATTCAGTGCCCCTCCCAATATTTTTTTAAAAAAAGGATTTCCAATGTACAGGTGGGACGTCAGTGTCCAGTGATTTGGTATCTACTGATTTGACTCAACACAGATACTGAGGTCCACCTTCAAATGTCTTGTAACAAGGGAAAAAAGCACCAAAATCCCATTTCCTAACTTCGTGCTGTTAAATAAATATAATTTCATTCTATTAGATCTCATTATTCACCCCATCTAGTGGCTGAATGCAGTATAGTGCCTAACCCAATGCATTCTGGGGTGACAACAGAAGAGCAAAAATCCTGCAAGTGGTCTTTAAAGCTATTTTTCCACTGATTTGGTATCCACTGATTTTTTTTTATCCACTGAGGATTCCAAATCGGATTCAGAAATCCAGTGGATAACAAGGCACAACCTCTATGTGTATTACCAGCCTGACAGAACGTGAAGTGCAGCAAGGTAACACAAGACTACCTTATATTATTAATATTTGTTTTGCTTGCCACAGCCATAACAGAATGTTGACAGGATTAAAACAGTACTTAAAAAAAAAAAGCCCTATATCCCTTCTCTGCCACTTTACACTTTTTACTTTGGGAATGTGGCATTATGGTGTTCAGTGGGACAAGGGCACTTATAACACTTCTGAATTCAACCTGCTAATCTATCCGCCCTAGCTATGATTGGGTCGACCCCTTCCAGAATTGCCTACACCAGCAGCCATTCTGCCAGTCTTTAAAATGTCATTACAAAACAGTGTGAAAGGATGCTGATCTTCCTCTTCCCTAACCATTCCCTTTTTTACTTTTGTATTCCTTGCTCCCTGCAGCAGCCAGCAGAAGGGCTCATGGAGAAAAGTGTCCCACAGCCAGTGTGGAACGCTTTTCTCCATATGCCCTTCTGCTGGTTGCTCAGCTGAAGGCCCCTGCCCTGGACAAAATGTAACCGGGTGATCTAAAATCCTCACTTTAGCTGCTGGGTTATGAGCTCTTCCTCATTGAGGTAGCGAAGGCGCTCTTCCTCCACCAAAGTGCGCTGGCGCTGCAAGGGGTCCTCTTGTTTGCGCATCGTGTCAGTCACTCGCACACTGATCTCGGTCTCAGTTCGCCGCAGCATGGTCTTCACTGTCTCCTGGTTTTGCAGCTGAAAGGACAAGTCAGAGGAAGGTGAAGAAGCTGAAATGATGCAGAAAGACAAGCTCAAGGGCACTAAGGCCATAAGGCACCAGTCACCCACAGAGAGAGGTGCAGGTAGGATGGAAAAGGAAAGGATTCATCCACTCTTTTCTGGAGGACACCTGAGGATGCCCTGAGTCATTAGTGGATTCAGAGCACAGTTAATCTGTTACTGACAGAAACTGGTTACAACCTGTTCACTGCAATGTGTGCAATTTTCATTTTAATGTATAGGTTCACATGAAATGCACATCCCCTAACACCCGAGAAGGAAGTTCTCCCGCCAAGCTGACGAATGTATTGAACCCTATGGAAAGCAAAACTAAATGACACAGTCACGTTTACCCGTGAGTAAGCAACTGTGCCTTGTCTCGTGGTCAGGTCAGGCAAAAATGAATGCAAGGTCACCAGAATGGTCCTGATCTGATGAATGTGGAGCTCAACAAATGCTCCAGAAGGCAAGCCCCCCCATAAAAAGAATAAAATAGAGGCTTGAGCTGGTAGGGTGAATTTTTTTCCTTTTTTAGACTTGTAAAGCTAGGTAGGTCCAAACAGCGATATGATTAAAATCTAAGAACCTAAATTGAACTGGGCACTGGGTAGGGCTGAAAATCTTACTGATTTTTTTTTTTTTTTGGGTGGATGTGGTGTTATTGCAGGTATGTTGCAGAGAAAATTCACTTGGTGGAACAGGGCTAGCTTCCCCTTATTTAATTATTTGTTTTACTTTAGTTTAATTATTTCTAATTATTTGATGGTGTCACTTCCAGCCAGGACATCACTTCCAGTGGGTCCCGATGCTAAAAGTTAGAGAAGCACTGTACTAGAGTATATAGAAGGTAATAGACTTGTGGGGCCCATGGAGAACTGTGGATAAGTAATACTGTGGATACCAGATCTGCTGGTGGGGGGGGGGTGCCTGTATATCTCTGAATACCAGTTGCAGACATGCAATGATGGAAAAACAGTATGCCTCTCCTGCTTGTGGGCTACCCACAAGCAGTTGGGCCAGTATGGAAAACAAGATGCTGGACAAGATGGGCCTTTGGACTGATCTAGTAGGACTTATGTCCTTATAATAACTTTTTAAAAATGATTTTTTTTTTCTTCAAAAGGCACGTGTCCCAGTGCTAAACCTGGTACTAAATGAGAGATATCTCATTAGCTATTTCAGAGAAATTCCTATGGATCGGTATCTGGTGAATTGCTGCCTGGACTAAAGATTCTGTAGGATTATTTCTTCTACTTGGACCCATTAACATTCATACCTTTAGTTTAATTTTTTTAAAGATCATTAGAATGAAATTATTTGTGCACATGCATACATATACTCGTTCACAGAACAGAAGTCCTTCTTTGCCTTGGCCTCAGGCACACCCTCTGTTGGGTGCAGCACTCTTAATATAAGATCTCAGGATCCCAGGACTCACCTGAGTGAAGCATTTCATACATGATTGACACTGATAGAAAAAGGCGGTTAAGAGACTGGACATGGCAGGTTTTCCTCAGTTCAGAGGCATCGGGGGAAGACGAGGGATTGCGAGCCATTTGCCTTTGCAACCCTCTGCACCCATTCACCAGTTTCCAGCTTCCAGCAAGCTGTCACTTGTAATTATCTCTGGAGCTAAGCAACTCAGAGGAAACACGGGCACCTCCCGCGGTTGGGGACGGCAAGATCAGATTGCTGGCTCTGGATATGCAGTTGCCATCTGGTCTTTTGCTTGGTGCCAAGTGCTCCAAAATGATATTGCCCATCAGTGCAAGAGGGTTTGCATTGGTGAGCAATGATGCTAATGAGAATAAAAGCCAATGGTGGAGAAAAGGGAGAAGCGGAGATTGAGAGTGCAGAGAGAGCAGGGTTGCTTGCCGGGGTGGGGTGGGGGAATTCGCTTGCTTTTCCATAAATGCATGAACAAGGTCTGCTGCAGCAAGAAGCAAGTGAGAATCATTAGGTATGATCTCTTAGCCCAAACCCAATCAAAGCTTCAGTACAAGTAACTAAATTTGCTTGCACCTATCTGCCATGTTCAGGTCACTTTCCTCCTCTCTAACATACCCATGCACCCTGATGCCTACTTTTAAATGATAAACTCTTTGGGGCAGCTCTTTTTATTTATTTATTTATTTGCTTTCCTCTTTTAAAGATTTTGATTCTGACTTTCTCCCATCCAATTCAAAGCAGCTCACAACGAAAATTTAAAAATAACAATAGCAAGCTTAAAAAAAAGTTAAAGCACAGTAGCAGCAAACACTCAGCAATTCAATCAACAATTAAAAGAAAAATACACAGGGCAGCAGGCAACACAGCACAGGGGATTGGAGAAACCTTCCGGGGGGGGGGAACACCTTCAGGCTTCTCCAAAATATTGGTAGAGAAGGAGTTAGACACTTCTCATGGGAGAGGGAATTCCATAAGGAGGGGGCCATCAATAAGACAGTCCTCTCCTTTTGCCGATGTTACTATGTAAAGGGGCAGGAGCTGTGCCTTGCTCAAAGAAGCTAAGTGGGAGCAACCCTGGTTGCAATTTGGATGGGAGATGGTTATAGCTGATAAAAGCTGTTGTGAGAGAGCAGAGCCATGAGGAGTCACTGTTGAACACCTGCTGTGAGAGAGCAAGGAGTCAACTGTGATGAGCTGCAGAGAGGTGGAAGTCAAGTGCCATGAATGAATGACACCTGGCTGATTTGAGGTTGCTTCTGCTGGAAACTCAGACAGCACGTGTTGACAAAAGAACGATGACCATACAGGAAGAAAAACATCAGGATGTGATGAGTTCTATGAGTTTCTCATATAGAACATGTCAGTAGAACATATAGAACATTAATTGTAAAAACTGCACTTGTAAAAATGGGGTTTGGTGATACCCTTGGATCTGTAAGACTCTCACTCATTGTGAGAGTTGGTGAGAGAAATACTGCATTATTTATAGAGACAGACCAGGGACAGACTGCACTTGCTCCCAGTGTGGAAGGGATTGTCACTCCCGAATCGGCCTTTTCAGCCACACTAGACGCTGTTCCAGAACCACCTTTCAGAGCACGATACCAGAGTCTTTCGAGACTGAAGGTTGCCAACACACAATAATACAGGTGGAGCCTGTTTAACTGTGGGAGTACTGTTCCCAGACCCCCTGCAGATACAGTTTTTGAAGTCCACCTGGTGAAAGCCAGCGTCTGGAAGGGCCCACTAAGCTCAGCTGAGGGACTAGCTTGCCGGGGGTGGAGCCTCCAAGTCTGCTGACCTGCTGGGGACTGACTGACCGATTGTTCTCCTCCTCCTCGTTGGCAGGTGTGTGCTATTTCACCGCAGGGCTTGCCAGAGGCGCGAGCCTTTGGCATGGGTCGAAGGGCCGAAGGGCTCTCTGCCCGTGGCTCTTAGCCCAGGGGCTCGTGCCACTCTTCCCAGTCTCTGACAAGGCTCCCAAGATGGTCAGCAGCTGTCTCCTGAGTTCCCCTCATCACTTCGCATCCAAGGAAGATGACTGCCAGCTAACATTTCCACAATAATACAGTGTCTTTATGCTCCCCCAGTTTGCAATCGTTAGGACGTGGGTCTCCACAATTTTTACATCCTTTTTCAACAACAATTCCTTAATCAAGGTACCGCTGCTTTTATTGACCTTTAAGTCCTATGGACTGAGGACTTTAGATTTAATTATTTATAGTTCTTGTGGCATACGCCAGATTCAGCAAGTTATTTCTCCAATTGGAAACAAAGAGAAAAATTATTATGGGATGGAAAAAGTCTCACTCCCTTGAGGGTGTGGCGGGAGAAAAGTTATCTCCGGCAACTAAGCAATCCAAGATTGAAGATTTTTTTTTGCCTTAACAAAGATGCCATAAAAGGAGCAGAGCAATCCAGATTATTTGGAGGTTGTGTGTGCAAATGAGAGCCCTTTAAGGCAACCCTCTCCTAAAGTTACACAGGAGGGTAGCTGCTTATTATGTGCGAGAAATGCTAATAATCTGAAGGGAAATATGGATATTGAATTCTTAATCAACCAGAATTTCCTCATGGCTGAGACACTTCAAGCAATATCTACTCAGCTTGACTGCATCACCAATCCGCTTCAGGACAGGGACAAAAATTTACAGCCAGAGAATCAGGTGAATGCCCAGACAAGTAGTAGGGAGACTGAATTTATAAATAGAAGAGTTACCCTACGACACAGCCTGGCGGTCATTTTACACAGACAACCTTTGAGAAAGATTCTGTTGCCCTTAAGCTGGATATAAACAGTTTAGTTATTAATATCTCCCCTTTTCGGGGGAGACGTACAGACTGGTCCTCCAAATGGAAGGCCAGGCAGCATCTTGCGTTCCTTCTCAGGAAGACCCCTGCTGCGATAGATCTTTATAAGCTGGAACGGTTGCCCAACTTGAGACATCAGGAGCGTTTTCTTCTTCATTTTTGGACAACTAATATCCCAAGGCAGCTTCTTGCACAGGCCTCTGAGTTATCCGGCTTTGGGATTAAGGTGCATCGTCACTTTAGAGATTCTGTATTACATAAACTTGAGCTAACCTCTGTGAAGCAAGGTGAGAGTGCCAAGGGGGCTATTAAAGCTCAGAAGGGGATCCCTGTGGTGAATCATGAAGCATCAAGTCTATTAGATCAACCTACGCCAACAGATCTGCCCACACCAATGGCATCAACTAACGTAAAATCAGTAAGCTCCCCTATTGTCTTGAGCCAGACATCCCCCTTAATCCATAGCGAACAATTAGAACAATCACAGAGGAGTGTCTCCACACCTGGCCTGTCAGAAGATGAGATGGATGCCAAGCTCCTGTCTTCATTTGGACATTTGCCTTCTAATAATAATAATAACTAAATGAACAAGATGTTATGATTACAAGACTAGAATCTTTGGTTTGTGCCTTGAAAGATATTAAACAGTTATCTATTGCCAATGCCCTTCCAGCTGTCTCCAGATTCTCTGGCCAAAACTTGTCAGAGGTGATTCCAAAGAACAAGGGTCTGCCCTCCTCAAAGAGGCCCTGTCACCCACTAGAACCAACAGTTATAGTTAAAAGGGGCTTCTTTGTGGTCCAATGTGAGTGTTCCTATGGACAACCTTGGTCTAGGTGCAATAACTGCAGACTGTAATTCAAACCAGCAGTCAGCTGAGGCAGGCTTGGCCTGACTACACATGGATAAGCCTGCGCTGGACTGAATGAAACTTTTGTTAATTGCTTCTTGGAACATTGCAGGCTGGACCCGCTGTAAAAGCCAGGATGTTTCTTTTTTTCATCGGAACTACGACATACTTTTGCTTCAAGAAACATGGACAGATAAAGAGGGCTGATGGTTACCATTCTTTTAGTGTTGGGGCTACTCTGGGGGTAGGGCCAGGGAGGTTGAAGGGTGGTTTGGGGAGTGATAACATCCCTCCTGAATTGATTAAAAACTTTGTGGATTGGTGGGCTCCATTTTTAGCCTCTTTATTTACCATAATTGATTCCACAGGATGCATTCCTGATGGCTGGGGGCAGGCTGTCATAGTCCCGATTTTCAAGAAGGGTAAGAGGGAGGACCCTGCCAACTACCGCCCGATAAGCTTGCTGAGTATTATCAGCAAGCTTTACACTGGCCATCTTCTAGAGAAGCTTAAATGTTGGACTGATGAAGAAAACCTAATTGCAGAGGAACAGGCTGGTTTCAGGGAGGGCAGGGCCACAAATGGACACGCTATAATCATGCAGCATCTGATGGAGAAATATTCTGGTTCCCTCTATGCAGCATTCATTGATTTAAAATCTGCTTTTGACTCTATACTAGAGTCAAACTGTGGGAGAAGCTGGAGGGTTTGTCCACTGATTGCAGATTATTATTTCTAATCCGTGCTTTATATTCCAACACATCACTTAAGGTAAGATGTTCCAGGTATGGACATCTCTCAAATGCTATTTCAACTTATAAGGGTGTAAAGCAGGGTTGTGTTCTTGCCCCCCTTTTATTTAACATCTATATAAATGGCTTGGTGGACCACCTGAGCTCTCCCACCTGAGCTCTTCCATCCTCCAGCTTTAGCTAACCGTAAGATATCTGTCCTACTGTACGCGGATGATACAGTTATCCTTTCAAGGACCCCAGTGGGACTTAGAAGGGCCCTTAATAGTTTTAGTCTTTTCTGTGAAGAAAACCAGCTGGTCATTAATTACCAGAAAACCAAGATTATATCCTTTGGCAAGAGACCTGAGTGCAGGCCCTGGAGTATTAATGGCCATAAGACAGAGCAGGTGAGTTCCTATAAATATTTGGGTGTAATGCTGCACTCCACTGGAACTAGAACCGCTCATCACGAATCTGTGGCTGCAGCTGGCCACAAGTCTGCAAGTGCAATAACCAAGTTCTTTCATGTTAAAGGTGGCCATTAGATTATATCTTGCAAAGGTCTTGCCCCAACTTTTGTATGGAATAATTCTTGGTCCCTCCTCTTCTTCCTTTGTCTCACTTGAACATGTCCAATCCAAATTTTTAAGATCTATATTTCAAGTGTCCAGCTATGTGTCTAATGCAAGCTTACGTCTTGATTAAAGGTCAAGGCCAGGATTGCCTTAGCATCCATTTATTTGTGGCTCAATCTAAATTTTAACACCCAAGGCCTAACATCTTTGGTTTTAATTGATAATTTTCAATCTACCTGGCTCAAGGCGGTACACACGAAGCTGAAATACTTGAGGTTTTCACCAGAGATTGTTCTGGCAATGGATTTGATTCAGGCAAGAGTGACTATAAAACAGAGACTGGGGGACATCGAACTACAAGAAGATGTTAGCAGGTCTCCAGATTTTCTTGCCTCTGACGACACAAGGTATATAGCTGCCCCGACCACTTATCTTTCATTATTAGAGCTTCCTGGACAGAGGAGAGCTTTCTTCCTAGCTAGGTGGAGAGCTCTTCCTTCGGCATTTGTCGAGGGCTGTCTCAGAAAGATCCCCATCTCTGAAAGACTGTGTCCCTGTGGTTCAGGGGAGGTTGAGACACTTGAACATGTCATGTTCTGTTGCCCATTTTATCAGGGGATCCGAGATAAGTTTATTATTCCCCTGAGCAGAAAATTCTTGGGCGTGTCACAAACAGAAATGGCCAAGAAACTACTTTCAGGGGCTAATTCTCAGCTTTTAAGACCAACTGCAAGTTTTTTGGCTGCTGCTTACAAAACCCAGGAGGGCATTATTAATAATGAAAGGAAATTTTAATTGCTACTCCCTCTTATTTGATGGCTATTTTATTGTATTTTAATGCTGCATTTTAATGCTGAATGTATTTTAATGTTGAAATCTTAAATTCTGCCTGTTGCAGGGCGGTATTGTGTGTTTGTTTTTGCTGGTCTTTGACCGTAACAATAAATATCTATCTAAGTCCACCTGAGCTTCAAAGGCGACAGGAACCTTGCTCCAGTCACCTCCAGAGCCATTCTGTAGAGGCCGTGCCTGGCTTTTACGGGCCTCAGAACGGCCTCCAGAAGGGTACTTTCAGTCAAAAACCGGCCAAAAGTGCCCTTCTAGGATCTCTGGAGATGTTTCTGCATCCCTTTAAGTCCATGCGTGGTCTCTACAGGCCTCAGAAGAGCCTCCAGAGGTGACTGGAGCACTGCCCCATGGATATAAAATCCGTGGATAAGTAGACCCTACCTGTAATAATATTAATAAAGCATCATATAAACACTGATGACACAAAAACAGAGAAAAAAAGTATGGGCTGTAAGTTCTTATATGAGGGAGAGCCAAAACTGGAGGAAGAAAGGAATGGAAGCCATGCAGAGGGTCTGAAAACCAGGTGGAGTGAACCAGGCCACCTTCAGTTCAAGAACTATGGGAAGCAGTTACTTTTTAATGCTGAAACAAAATGTCTTTCCATTTCACATCCAGATTGCAGATGGGGCGGGGGATTTCTGGAGGTGGGGGGAGTGATTTGGGGGCACTGAAACTGATTTGGCAGCAGTGTTTCTTTTGGTGGCTGCAAACTGACTTAAGCCACTGTTACCCTAGACTGCCACTTGGGAGGATTCTAGGTCATCATGTCTTGTCTTTTTGAGAGGCATTCTGGAGTAGGGGAAAAATGGCAGCTACCAGTTGCTGGCAGCCAGGAGGAACACAGTAGCTGACACTGCGAAATAGTGGCAAAGGTAAAAAGGCAGCAACAAAGGAGGCTACTCACTCTGGATCCCACACCCCCAATTAAATCAAAAGTTCTCCTTAGAGAACTTGCAGCCTAGCCTTAGAGCACAATCCTATGCATGTCTGCTATGTACTATGTTCAATAGGGCTTACTCCCAGGAAAGCGGGAACCGAATTGCAGCCTTAGTTCCAGAAGAAAGAAAATCACCAAGCAAATGCCTATTCATTCAATTCCTTCTAAAATTTAGCCAGGGACCCTTTTCAGTTTACAACAGAAACAGGCTCCAGCACAAGACTGTGTACTTCGAGTTTCAAATAATGAAAGTTCTAAACCCAAACAATCTGACAAATCTGAACTCTAAGATCTGCACATAATAGGCAATTCAAGCCATTTGCATCACTTCTCCTCTGTTGCTTAATTTATTCTAAATTTAGCAAGCCATGGAGCAGGACAAGGAGCCATGTAACTGCTACAAGGAGCCCCAGCTGCTGTGATTCAGCTTCTCCAGCATCCACCTGGCTTCCGAGATTTTGGCAGATATTACTAGGGTAGCAGATACAGAGAGGGGGCAGCATGCCTATATCTTTAACCATTGTATAGAAAAGGGAATTTTGGCAGGTGCAGATCAACGTGGAAGGGATGAAAAAGGTACACCTGCCAAAATTCCCTTTCTTATACAGGTTTGGTTGGCAACCTTCAGTCTCAAAAGGCTATGGTTTAAGCCTACAGCACCCAGTATTTCCAGGCGGTCTCCCATCCAAGTACTAACCAGGCCTGACCCTGCTTAGCTTCCGAGATCATGGTATAAGCCTACACCACCCGGTATTCCCAGGCGGTCTCCCATCCAAGTACTAACCAGGCCTGACCCTGCTTAGCTTCCGAGATCAGACGAGATTGGGCATGTGCAGGGTAACAGTTGCAATGGTTAAAGGTATAGGCACTCTGTCCCACTTTGCCTCTGATAACCCTAGGTATTACCCACATGCTTCTCAGCAAATCATTCCAAACATGAGGGTCAGAAACCTGCTCTTTTCAAAATGGAAACCAGCAATTCTCAAGAAGGTGGCATATGCACGGCCCTGCTCTGACCCGTTTACCTGCAGTTTCTTGAGTTGCTGTAGCTGATTGCGGAGGTCACTGGCATTCTGCTGAAGGTCATGAAGATGCAGCTGCATGTGCAAACGTGTGATTGCAGTGGGCTGCCCAGCCGGTGTGCCAGTAGTAGATGGGGGTGGAGGGCCAGGAACAGGGGTCCCCACACCGCTTCTGCTGGGGGCTGAAAGAAGGACAAGAGAAGACATCCATCAAGAAGCATGACCAAGGAGAGCTGTCAATTTTTACAGGACATTCAGGCTACATCTAAGTTTAAGCTGTCTCTATATTTATAAAACAATCAGCAATCCATGGAAATATGGATCCTATGCTGACCTATGTTGGATCCTATGTTGACCCGTATTGCTACTGCTTGGTTCTGTCACATCTTCATTTGGAGATGGTGCCTACCATGTTAAAAATTCAGTTGTTTAGGGTTGAGTTGAAACACACACCATCTTCTGCCACTTTGTTTGCTGGGTGAAAAAGTACTGCCTTTTAGAACCACTGCTCTTATTCTAAATTTGCTTCATGAAGATGCCAGGTAGCCAATTAGACTTGTCTCCATAACAATTTCATGAAGTCAATTCAGAGAAGCGGTAGGCAGCACTGCCCTTGCTCAATTTTACTTTCTGGCCACAACACTACTACTGGCCACATCACTACTCATTGACATCTGGCTATGTGGTAATATCAAGAAGTAAAACAGAGTGAGGGAAGACCTTCATACCTTCACTCTAGTAAAGTCCCCCCCAAAAGAAATGATACCAGAAAGAGAGGAATATGACTGCTGCCATCATACGGACTAGGAACAGGCAATAAAGGAAGGGAGAACAAGACTGGAGGGGGTTTTATTGATAACTTTAATCTCCCCTATCCCAACCTGCCCCTCCAATAAAAAAAATATTTTTTAGCACTTTGGCTCAGCTCTACCTCTGACAAGAAAGCATACAGCCAATGCACCTCCTCCTCTATAACTGATATCTCTGCCTATCCTCCTCTTCTACCTGCTTTACCAAGTAGGATTCTAATTTAGCACCACAGAAGACAGGAAAAGAGACAAAGGGCCTAATTCTATCCAGCTTTCCAGCACTGATACAACCATGCCACATCTGTTCCCTTACCTTAGGGCTGCATCTGCAGTACTTATAACAGCCCACCTGTAGCTACACCACTGGACCAGAAGCAAGCCTATGAATCTTGTTTTGTTCTGAATGCAATCAAGTTCAGAAAAAAACAGAGGAAGAGGGCAAGTCCCAGTATCACCTCCATGAGAAAGGATACACTTGAGAGCCTAAAATAAACCCTGTCTTGTGATAAGCAGCCTAGGGGATGTCAACACAAGATGGTCACTTACGGGCTGATGGAGGTGTTCCTCCATTGGTCCCTTCTGTCCTTTCACTGCAACAAAAACCGAGAATTAGACATTGAAAAGACATTTCTTGTGCCACTGTGATGTGGGGGCGGGGGGGAGTGTCAAAAATGGAAGAAGAGATGTTGGTCTGCTTGGAAGAGATGTCTAATACAAATATCCTCGTAAGCAGAAGAGTCTGTTCACAAGATGGTTTTTCACACTCAGCATCAGGTGAGCTTGTGGAACTTGTTGCCACAAAAAGACACATTCAAAAAAATTATATACGTAAAAAAAAAGCCAGGCTGGATCAGGCCAAAAGCCCATCTAGTCCAGCTTCCCATATTTCACAGTGGCCCACTGGATGCCTCGGGGAGCCCATAAAACAGGAGACCTGCATCCTGGTGCCCTCCTCCACATGGTATATCTTGCATATACCTTTAGAGGTTTGTTTGCAGAGCGCACAAGGCAGGGCCTTCTCCATGGTGACGCCCATGCTCCAGAACTCTCCTCTTGAGAGATTTGCGGAGCTCAATCCCTCCTTGCCTTCCAGTAACTAGCAAAGATGATGCTAATCCACTGCTCGTTTAGAGCTGGCTGATGTTGGGTGACCTCTGGGTTGTGGTTTTTATTACTGTGTTTATGGTTCTATGATTGTGTTTTCCTGTTCTGAATCTGTTTCAAAGTGTGGTTTATTGCTGTTGGGGTTTTTTTGTCTGCAATATGCAATGAGCTACTTTGGGGCTTCTTTTAGCAAAAAGTGGCGTACAAATGAACAAATAAACCACGGGCGACCAACCTTTCAACTTCAGGGCTTCTGGACCTTTATTAAATGTGTAGATGAGGAAATTTCAGCAGGTGCAGCTTGTCATCTGACATACGTTAAAGGTTCAGGAGCCCTAAAGTTGAAAGATTGGCCACCCCTGAAATAAACAAACCCCACCAAAATCAATACATACTGTCAAAAAAGATAGTCCTGCCACGGCCTGAACATTTACATCAACCATAAGAATAGCATAGGGAAGTATTGGAGTAGCTCTCCAGAGATATCCTCTTCATTAGCATGCCATTTGGGGTACAAAAAGGAGCTCATCTATTTCAAGCTCAAAAATTATTTATTCCAGCTTGGGATATTTCTTTTCTAAATAATTTCAGAAGCGAGAAGTTGAGCTCTTCTTGCACTTGAAATGGGTGAAATGGGTGTTTCTGGATATGGATTTTGAAAATCTGCAGAGGAGCAGTTGGCCATAGTAAAAAGGAGGGACTGCACAGAACAAAATGATGCAACTAAAGGGGCCAGATGAAGTGGATTCCATGCTTAGCTGATGGCTCCGTTTGCAGTAATGAGGATTGTGCAAATGAGAGGGGAACTGTGTAGAGCAGAAGTTTTCAACCTTTCTCATCTCATACCACATTGACAAAGCGCTAAAATTGTCAAGGCACACTGCCAATTTTTGACAATTTGCAAGGCACATCATGTTGCTGGCAGGGGCCATACATTCCCAATAGGCCCTATTAATAAATGGCTCTCCCCCCAAACTCCTGCAGCACACCTGTGCAGCATTTGCGGCACACCAATGTGCCACAACACACTGGTTGAAAATTGCTGGTGTAGAGGGACAGGAATTCTTCTATGGTGTGTTTTTGTCCAGCACTGGCGATTCTGCTTTACAGGAAACTCAACTGATCTATCATTTTAGGGGCCTGGCCTCTGTCAGCCAGGTGGCAGAGTCAGCCTCCTCCTGCCAACTGAGCAACACTTTTCCCCAGGTGCATAAGAATGCAGACTCAGAAGACATTTGCTGAAATTGAACCTGTAGGCTGATACCAAGACTCTGATTTGCACAGGGGATGGTCCAATCTGCAGGCAACTCTGCCACCACTGACATCCCTAGGGAAAAAGTCACAGAAATTTGTAAAAAAAAATAAAAATAAAAAACAAAAGCAAAAAAAAACCCTGCTTACCTGGGAGTTTCTGAGTCAGAGCTTCGCATCAATGCGCTCTGCACCAACCCTGTGAGACTGGCAATCTGTTTTTCCATGGCTTCCATGCGCTCCCTTGACAAAGAAAGGACAGTGGATCTAGTGAGAACTAATAGTGTTGTTTTTGACAAAGTGTTGTTTTTTTTACTTTGTTACCTTTGGTTGCTTCTAAATAAAGCACTGCCTGACCACAGATGACACATAGTATACGGTTCTTCCCTCTTCCCTCTCTGTGGGTGGACATAATAATTTTGTTGTTGTTAAACTCAGGGGTGTCAAACTCATTTCACGCAGCAGGCCAAATGGCACTTGCGGAGGGCCAGAAGTGATGTCATTAACCAGGTGATGCCTAGAAATAAGCACTTCTTTCTCACTTAGGAACACATTAGCTGCAAATGCCAGCAGATAAAATAGGCAAGACCTGATCATATTTTCAAGTGGCAGGAGTGTCCAATCACAATGTGGGCAGTCCTTTTATCAGTACTGCTTCTGTAAAGGCATCACTTTGCAGTGCAGCAGCTGAGAGGTGCTTTGCAAAATGATGCCCTGGCAAAAGCAGTGCTGCAGAAAAGGCAATCCGCATGATAATTGGGCTCTCCCAGTGCCGCCCTTTCAGTGGTGGCACTTCTGCTGATGTGTCACTTTGCAGCGCAGCAGATGGTTGGCAATCTTCAGTCTTGAAAGGCTATGGTATAAGCCTAAAGCACCCAGTATTCCCATCCAAGTACATCCCTGATCGATATCTTGCTTTTCTCTCCCCTGAACAGCCAAGGCAGCTCACCAAAGAATGAAAAAGCGAAAACACAATAATTCAATGTATATTTGTAAAAACTATTATCCTAATAATAAAAAATAAAACCGCTCTGGAAGAACGGCTTCACGATATGCAGAAAACTGTGGGGCAACAGAGGCATAAAGAAACATAAGAACAGCTCTGCTTGATCAGACCAAAAGTTAATCTAGTTCGGCAACCTGGTTCCCAAAGCGTATATGGATATTAAGACAACAAGGATTAAGGGTAGGAATTAGGTTAGGAGAGAAACACAGTTGGGGTGAATTGAAATTTGAACTGGGGTTTCCCCACTGCGCACTGACAGCAAAACAAACACTTGTCAGTGGTGTACCTGGGGGTCCCAGCACCCGTGTTTTCCGCCCCCTCGTTTTCCTCGTTTTCCGCCCCCCCACCCCTTGCCCCCCCACCCCTTTTCTGCCCTCCCACCCATGACCCGGAAGTAATTGCGGTGACGTCGTCGTCACCACAATTACGTCCATCCAGCTACCTTCTCGTTCCCCCTTTGGAAAAAAGGGGGAATGAAGGAGACAGCTGAGGCCCTGACGGAGCCTTCTGCGCCGCTTGTAAGCGGCACAGAGTTCTCCGTGGGAGCGGTTTGGGGCTGCTGGAAGCCCACCTGCCTGGGGCGCTCCTTCCAGCAGCCCCGGACCACTCCAAAGGAGACCTCCGTGCAGCTTAGAAGTGGCATAGAAGCCTCCTTCGGGGTCCGGGAAGCCCAGAGAGTCCGCTGATGCTCTAAGATGCACTCTCGCTGCCTCCGGAGGCCTCTCCAGAGGCAGCGAGAGGGTAGCGCCCGGGTCAGAGCATCAGTGCCAACGCTCTAGGCCGCCCTCTCGCTGCCTCCGGAGGCCTCTCTGGAGGCAGCGAGAGGGCGAGACGCCCAGGTCAGAGCATCAGCACGACAGGAGTCGTGCTGATGCTCTAGGGCGTCCAGCCCTCTCCGCCTATAAAGGAGGAGGTGGGGGGACAGACCAGCCCGACGCTGAGTCGCTGCCGGAGAGGCAGGTTCTTGCTGCCTCTCCAGGAGCGCTCCTGGGCGCCCGCCCTCCGTTGGGAGAAGGCTTTTCTTAAAGGGATAGAAGCCGGCAGAGATGCTGGCTTCTCTCCCTTTAAAAAAAAAAAGTGGGCGGACAGGTGGGCGGCAGGGGGGAGGCTTCAGGCGGCGCCCCTGGAGGGTCAGCACTCGGGGTATTTGCCCCTTCTGCCCCCCCAGGTACGCCAGTGACACTTGTGCATGAACAGCATGCAGGTTTTCTAAACTTGTTTTCCTAAGATACCAGCCTGACTCCATTCAAATGAAGTTTTGGAAAGAACATTTCCTGCTGCACCTTCACCACTGGAACTCAAGTAAGCAGAACATATACATAGGTCCACTAAATGACATGCAGATACTACTGACCCATGTCTTTGATGTGTCTCCCCAGCTGTGTGGAAATGGGGAAAAGTGACATGACATCACCACACTAGCATTTCTGTCACTCCCCCCCCCCCACACACACACACACTTCACTGGTTGCAGCTTACATAGATGTTGCAGAAACTCTTAAGTGCCACTAACTGCATCGTCTCCATAACGAGTAGAAAGCTGTGACATAATAGTGCTTTTCCCCCCAAGCATTAATTAGTGCAAATATGTGGGTCAGCAGCCCTTTTGTGTTTCCACATAAAATGGAATTTGGGCCTCAGAAACTGCAGTGGAGCATGGGGGGGGAATACTATCTCTTAAAGAAATGTGAACCCAGTTCTGGAATGTGAGTGATCGTCATGCCAATACATACTGTCCCTCCTGTCAAGATTAGAGGGACCTGGCCAATTTGGGGTGACCAAGCAATTTCTCAGGGGCAGGGTGCCCTTTCGGAAGCACTTCAGAAAGGGGCAAAAAAAATCAGGCATTCTGGTGCACAATGATCTTTGTTTTACCTACTCTCTCCAGAAATGTCCATCTCAAAGGCCCTCTTCAGTCAGCCTACCTTGAAGGTTCTGCACTGATGAGAAATTTCTCTCACACACTTTCCAGTACATTAACTTCTGACAGGACTGTGCTTGTCATTCCTTTGACCTCTCCTGCTTCCTATCACTCCCCCCTCCCTCGCCTCTCCCTCCCTCCCTCTTGCTGTTTCTAATCATTTCCTCCTTTCTATCTTTTTTGTTATCCTAATGAGCTCTGTTTCGACCATTCCCTCCTGACAACTCAACTGACAGCTCAAGAACCGTCCTCGATGGTGATGTAGACACAGTGTGATCGAACATGAGATAAGGTGGAATTTCTTTTGCTATCTCATTTGCCGGAGTACATCTTTTGCCTGCCTCCTGAACAGAATGTGAGAAGGGGGCCACTCACAAGTTCCAAGTAGTGACACGATGGGGTGAATGGATGAGGCGCTCCAGTGACAAGGCACGCATGTGAGCATTGCAACTGCTCAGGGTGGATGTGTCAGTAAAAGAATGTTGGCAAGCAATTTCAGTGAGGGCAAGTGGAAGGTCAATTTGTCTGGAAGAAAATCTTTACACAGGACAGAAGGATAGGGGGAGCTGAGTGCTGTTTGGGCAGGAAGTCAACTAGATAGGAAAAACAAGAGATGGGGGAAAGATGGGTAGAGGAGGAGACAAATTGCCCGAGGGAAAAGGAGTGAAGAAAGAACCATGACTTGTAAAACAGAAAAGTTACTCAGAACTTGGGGTCTGGAGGGATTGGCAAAGAAGGAGTAGACAAGCAACTTGGGAGGCCTAGGGGAAAATAGATCTGGAGGGTAGATAGGGCAGTAATCTGAATTCCATATATTGGCATGAACCAGTGAGTCCAAATTTCGTTATGGCTTTCCAGCACTGGGAAATCCCTCTCTAAGTTCTCAAATGCATATGCTCACAGTGCCAAATTCTGTTAAAAACAGTAGAACCTGTGTCAGCATGACAAGTCCACTCTCAGAGATACAAAATATTCAGGGCACTGATCACAGTCTTATTGAGAATACCCCCACTTCTCCTTCGAGAGGGCTATGCTCTCATCTTACCTTGTTTCCGTATCCTTGGCAGGCACAGGTGAGCTGAATCCAGAAAGGGGACGCTCCCCAGGTCCAGGGAAGAGCTCTGGGGGGCCCGAGGAGCTGGGATTCCGTGGCTTGTTGACAGGGCTCTCCATGAAGACTGAGGAGCAAGAGTCTTTGCGGAAGGACTGTCGGACTGGTGAGGAACGGCTCGGAGGCCCTGAGTAAGGGCTGTGGGGACTTTGGCTCTGCTGAACGTCCACCAGCCGGCCATCAGCAATTTTCTGGGGAGATGATGGAGGCAAGCGAAAGCCCATCCCTGGCCCATAGGTATCACTATAGATCTGTGCATTGGACTTATATAAGCTGTCTTCCAGTTCTGACTGCAGTGCAGCTGCTGAATAGGTGCTGAGAGAACGGACCGAGCCACGCTTATAGAGCCCCCCAGGGTAGGCAAATGGGTCTCCCATCCCCGCTAAAGACTGAGTGGATGTAATGCTCAAGCGCCCCTCATGCACCATACTATAGGGGTCGGCATACAGGCCCTCGTTCTTCACCAGCACCATGTTCTTCCCAGCCAGGTCTTCATCTGGTTTGACATCCCGGCGTTCCAAAATAGCACTAGGGCTTGGTGAAACACCTTGGGCTGGAGGCAGGTTGGAGATACGCTCCCCATGGTGCACAGGACTCCCAGCATAGGAAGGTGGGCGCCCACCACTGTAAGACATGCGGGAACGGGACGGCGATGATGACTGCAGCACCGGTGGAGGGGAGCCTGAACTTAAGTGGGAGGCAGGGGACATGCTGTTGAGGCGCCGTGTGGGAGAGGACTCCCTGGAAGTGTAGACCATCTCTCTCTGGAAGGAGGAGAAGGCAGAAGAGACATTAGAACTGTGCCCTTTGCATGTAGGACACAGGTTAAAAAAATAAACCATTCTCTATGATGAAAGCAGGAGGAGGAAGCTAAATGCAAACCAGTTCCAATGCTCATGGTGATGGTCTGCTTCACAGAAACAGCAGATGATGTGGAAAAGATGTTCTTGGTCTGTATTATTGCAAGTGAAGGCATTGCACAGTGGGATGCTTCCATATGGGGAAATAACACTTTGCAGGTATAAAGCTAGCACTATCAGGCAAAAAGGCTATGTTAGTTTTCTATTAGCAAGGAGCTTTGTATCCTAAGGAACATTATAACCTTCAGCAGCAGCCAGAAATGGCACCATCAGGGGTTTGTTAGGTAAGGTGCTCACTGAAGGCCCATGTCCACCAGTGGGCCCACCTGGCCTAGCTGCCCCCTGGATCCTCAGTACTGATGGCAACTTAGGATCCCATGAACCATCAACGAGCAAATGGAAGGCATTATGGGAGGCAGAGTCCCAACCCCTACTAACTGCGTAAGAGGCATTTTTTTTTCAAGTGGGTGCTCCTCTTTTATTTAGCAGGGGGAGAGTAACTGACCCTCCTCACCCCAGCGGTGTCTTTTCTAGTGACTGTCTGCTGGTGTTCTTTTGCATCTTTTTAGATTGTGAGCCCTATTGGGACAGGGAGCCATTAATTGTTTGTTTGATTTTCTCTGTAAACCGCTTTGTGAATTTTTTGTTGAAAAGCGGTATTATTAACAACACCCAACTTCGTTCCAAGGCCACCAGCAACCTGGCATCAATACTGAATGGTACAATCCTGGGACTGTTTTATCCACTCCGTCAGCTGTTCGGAATGCATTTGGCCTTTGACTAGGGCTAGAACATCTGCCCTACAGTAATACAAACTCAGCCACGAGATCTGAATGCTACAACATACACCGTGCAAACCAAGCGCATTTGCCAATTTAGCTTATCTTATTACTCTTCTGTTAGCCATGGGGAGAGGAGAGGCACACTGCAGCTCTACCTCCCAACTACCAAGCTGTATGGACATTGCCCACAGTTTTTCAAGCTCCTCACTTCAACTCTAAGGATTATAACTTTTTAAATAATGAAAGCTTGAAGACTCCGAACAGTTACATTTTCTTCATCCAGTATCCATTTCCATGATGGCACGGTACACTCCTACAAGTGTGTAATATACACAGGAGTGGCCGTGAGAAGATGGAAGCAAAACCACTTACAGCCCAATTCTATGGGCCTTTCATGCTGACTCTCTTATGGCAGTCGCGAAAGCGCTTCTGGCAGCATGTGAGGTAGTGTCCTGCCAGAGTGCCGGCAGGAAGGCTGGAGTCTTCCTGTGCACATTGACACATCAAGGTCATCCCTCCTGAAGGAGGTAAAGTGACAGGGAGGGACAAAAATGGGTGCGAAGGGGGTGTAACAGGGTATAGAGGCTGCAGGAAGGGTGGGTCTGGTGGTGATGGCGAGCGCTGCATCCTGCCTCAATGTGAGAAGCCTCCTCGCTTCCTTTCTCTCCTTGGACTTCTGAGCATAGGTCTGAGGAGACCCTTTGCAGAGAAAGAGGCTTACAGGGTGTAAGGGGATTTAAATCTCCATTCCCCACAGAAGCCTCCTGATTTGCCCTCTTCCCCCTCCACCACTGGATACAGCATGCCTGTTTTTGGCGTGGTTGCACCAGTGAGGGGATAGGATAGGACTGGGCCCTTATTCTTGTAACTACCAAGCCTGGTTCCTCCATCAGGCTCCCCAAAACAATGGCTCACATTGGGCTCCCTGCCTGCTCCTTAGAGCAAAAGACTTTCCTCTTCCTCTCCTACCCTTCCCCCGTCCTTTTTCCCTTTTCACCCTGCAGCACAGTTTACTCTGATTAATGCCCTGATTATCATGTTTATTACTTCACTGCTACGGCTCTGACTATCCATTTTCCTAGAGCAACATTTGCTGGTGGTGACTGATGGTACGGCCCATAACTCCTTCCAAAGAACCACACACAATTACCATCTCCATTTCTCACTGTTTCCCCTGCAATCACCTTGTCCACCTCTTGTGTATCCAGCCTCTTCCCCCAAGGCCGTCACTCCTGCGTGTGCTCCTCAATACTTCAAACAGCTGTGTGTGCATGGGCACCCTGCTCTAACTACTCTCCTAAAGGTCCTATAGCTACTATGCAACCAGATTGTATTTTATTTTATTTTGGACAAAGATCTATGGCAATGCAAATCCTTTGTTTAATTTCTATCTCTTTTTCTCACAGCTTTCCAAAGTATAGGGTTTTTCTCGGAGTAAAGATGGTGCAAAAGTTCTCAAGACTTTTCAATCCCAGGGGAAATTTAGCTGTCTTTCAGAATTCACACTAAGATGCAAAATCAGGCTTGCCTCCAAATGAGGGCATGAGTTTCTCAGTCTTACTGAAGGAAAAAGAAAGGATCCTGGATTTGAACTCCTAGTATCACTTTCTGCAAGTTTGGCGGGGGGGGGGGGAGACCATCACCACCACACTGTTATAAAGCTATAGCCTGCAGTATGGAAGGAAAAAGGGAAATTTCCCCACCAGTACTACTAAATCACACCACTGCATATCTGCAGAAGCACATTGCTAGCTAGAGAGAATATCCAGGATGCAATCAATAGGTTAGTTATTGCTGATCCTTGGTAATCTGCTTCCCACACACCCCCCACATTGACATAATAAGATGACAATAATAGCTTAGCAGCTGCAATATAAGTCCTGCCCTTACCCGTAGATCACCATTAGTGATGTGGGATCCAGGGAAGGAGGCATAGAGGGGCTCTTTCCGATAAATTTTGATAATGCTTCTGTCCTGGATATCCCTGCAAGAATAAGAGCAAAAGAATTAATGAGACAATGAGCGCATGGGAGCCCTGGCTGTTGTTCCAAAGTTCTGATTAAGCACAACTGTGACAGCAGCAACAGCAGCACTGGCAGCTCCACAGAGCAGATGGATGACGTCATTGCTCCAGAGCAGCTGTTAGAGGCTTTCGTGCAAGCACAGCTCAGGCCCTCCTCTTGGTGCAGAGGATTTGCACATTTTCTGCACTAATCTGCTGCTCGGGTCTGGGTGGGTGGATTTGTCCACACAATTTGGATTTGTCTGTGGTTTACGCAAATTGATTTTGCGCCAGGCTTCGGCATTCCTCTTATGGGTTACGCACATCCCCAGTTTTGAGCTGGATTTCTCACTCTTGTTAGTAGGTTTCGTGATGCGTTCCCAAGGCTTACATCAAAGGGATCCTGTAAGAACACAAACAGGGATTCTCCCAAAGGTAGTTGCTATCTGATCAATCAAATAGCTTAGAGGGAAAATGCTGCTAGAGGACTTATAAGGAGGATGATAGAGTGGGGTGACTATGGAACAACATGACATAACAAGCTTAAAAAGTAGGAATGATGTGAAGACAGCAGCTAAAGAGAACTTTTTCTTCCTTTTGTATAGTACTAGAACTAAGGGACATCCAATTAAATGGCAGTAGATAATTATGACTGGCAGTAGATAATTATGGACCGACAAAAGGAAGAATACTTTACACAATGCAAAATTAACTGACGGAACTGGGCTGCCACAGGTTGTGGCAAGGGCTTACATGAAAGAGGATTAGATAATTAATCAGTGTATCGAGGGTTACTAGCCATGAACAGATCATTCAGATTCAGTGGCAGTCAACTCTGAATAGTAGGTGCAAGGGATAAGTAACAGAGGAGAATTGCTGCTTTCAAAACTCTTACTGAGAGTTTCTCAGAAATTTCTGATTGGCCACTGTTGGAAACAGAAGATTGGACTGGATGAACTTTGGTCTGACCCAGCAGCGCTGTGATGTCATTAATGATTTGAGCATAAAAGGAGACTGGAACTAAATGTAAGTCTCGGGCTAACTCACTCCCCTGCTTCCAATGCAGATTTAGTACTTCTCTGCTTCCCATGAGGTTCTCCTCTCACCTGACATCCTCCAGTTCATAGAAGACATTGCGGGATTCATCCTTGATCAGGATGGCCGTGTTGGGTGACTTTAGCATGCCCATTGTCAGCTTCTGAGGAAACATGTGGACGATGAGGGCGTGCAGAGTATCCATGCTGCTGATTTCATGGGTGATGTGAACCCGCCTTGTCTCATCCCCAAACTGCAGAAAAAGGATCCCTAGGGAAATGGAGGATGATGGGGGATAAGAGGAAGAGAGAGCAAATCGGTCAAGTGATGCAGAACATTGACTGAATCAGCCAATGCTTGTGGGGATGGAACTATACACTTTGGGTTACCCAGGATTCTTCTGCTGGTAACTTGTAGGAGTGCTAAAAATAGAATAATAAGCACAAATGGAAAACTTCTACCCTCAAAACATAAACCCCATTCTTGCAAAGATCTTTGGGGGCCCTCCTGAATGTTCCATTTATCCAGGCAGGCAATGCATTCAGTAGTTACGTGTAGCAGGGCCTAGGCAGACTACGTACCAAGTCTCTGAGACACCCCTATTCTCACTAAGGAACTTCATCCATCCCTACATATCCTTGGGCTTTGAAGAACATTAAATGCATTTTTATATCATCAAATTTACGGGATTTGTTAGGAGACTGAACTTGAAGTTAGAACCTGATTTCCTTATGCATTCATTCCAAAAATGATTTTTAATAAGCTTTTTCTATGGTACAGTGGTTGTATGTTTATTTCTTTGTTTAGGTACTCTTTGTCAATCATCTTGAGTTAAATTTTTTTTAAGGCAGGTTTTCATTTTTAATACAATGATAAGTAAGTCAATTAACCTATGTGATGTACATGAAACTTCCTGGGTCACACCATTAGTCTACTAGTCTGAACTTGCGGTAGCTTTCTAAGAAGACATGTGCCAGGCCTGCACCAAAGATCCTTTTTTAACTAGAGATGTCAAGGATATACCTGGGGCTCCAAGAAGGCAAAATGTGGGCTCTTCACTAAGCGATGGGCCCGTCTCCTAACAAGGCATATGAACCCTTCGGATCTCTGAAACGTAAACCCAGGACTTTGAAATTATGAGGGACAAACAATACCTGATATTGAAAGAATCACTGGCTCGAACATGCTTCCACTTTGGTAAGTAGTAGCTGGATGATCTCACACATACACACCCATCAGTAGACTTGGACCAAAGTGGCAAGAGAGGAGGAGCTTTAACCCCATCCTTCTGCCATGGACCAGATCCAAATCAGCTCTGCCCAAGGATATTATTTGCCCTGGATTAAAGATCTCCCATAATAAACCCCTCAGCACCATGCTACAGTTCCATTCAAGGGACAGTGAGGAGATACCTTTGGCTGCAATTTACTAAACAAAAATAAAAGCATGCCAGACCCAACCACATGCTTATGGTAATGTCTAGTTTGGGACCTGTTTGACCCTGACACAGGACAGGTACTGAGCTAATGCCTTGAGTCAGAGAGCAGGCATGATACAAGAATGGGGGGGGGGGCTGTGGGTTAGTGGGAGAGCACTTGCTTTGCCTACAGAAGGTCCCAGGCTCAATCACCAGGAAGGGCTGAGAAAGACCTGGAGACTGCTGCCAGTTCCTATGGATAACACTGAGATAGACAGATCATTGACTTGACTCAGGATAAAGCAGCTTCCGTGCATGCATGTTCCAACTCTCATGAAAATACCTATGAGAGGTGCTCTGGTCAAGACTCAGACAATTTCAACCATGCAAACTCTGAACACCATTAACAAAGCCTCCACAAGTTTAATGACTGCCAGAGGGTTAACTTTTCTGCCTAAAGCCAGGGATGCTTAAGAAGCAGTTTTCCAAGCTGCAATGGAAGGACAAAGTTACCTGGTGACCGAAGCTTTGTTTGACTGGTGGATCGGGACAAAGGCAAGCTTTGCCGGAAACGGTTCATCCTGTTGAACCCGATGGGCAGCTCAGCTTCAGACATGGTTTCCAGGGACTCGGCCGAAGCAAAAGAGAGCTTGGCTTGATCGGCCAGACCAGGCTGGGAACCCTGGGAGTGCCGGGAACTTCGAGTCTGAAATGCAGAAAGAGAACTGTGGTTACAGGCAGGACTGTATAGTTTCTACAAATCCAGGCACTAGACCTGGATTTTTAATGCGTCACTCTTTCCCTTCTCATTACTATTTTTTTTACACTTCGTTTTTTAAATCTTGTTACATAATCAGGAGGCAACTTCATGGGTCATGAAGTCCAGCAGCAGAAAACCACCTCCCAGGGTGTTTAAGAAAAAATAAAGACATGGACCAAAGTCCCCAAAAGATACCTATCCTCATCTTAGACTGGAAGTACAGTTGCAAGCGTTCACTGGTTTAATTAGTAGATCAATCAACAAATGTTTTACTTAATTAATGGATAGGGGTTGCTTTTAATTGGTGAGGGCAAATCTCAATCAGCAGGGCTTTGTGTTAATGGCATGCTTGTTTCATTCTTTACGGATTTTTGTTCTGATGTGTTGTTATTAGAGGGACTGAAAACTATTAAAGATGGCCCTTTATTTCTTCCAACAAAGAGGGGGGTTGTATATAAAATAGTAAGTTGCATGCTGCCTTAAGTATCTCAATAACACACCCTATGTTGAGGTTTTGGTACAATGTAAATGTAATAATAATAATAACTTGGTATTTATATCCTGCCTTTCTCGTCATCGGATTACTCCTCTGACTTTATTCAAGGCGGTTTACATAGGCAGGCATTTCTAAATCCCTCAAGGGGATTTTTACAATCACAGAGGTTTTCTCTTTCAAGAACCAACAACATTTCAGAATGGATCTTCCTGGTTTGGTCTCACTTCTGGCCTCCAGTTCTCCCACGCAGGAGATAAATGTATATAAATGTAATCAGATGACCAGGTGATCAAAAGACAGTCAAACAATCAAGTCAAATTCTTTAACAGGCTGACCAGCTAGAGTTGGAATCAGGGCCTATGAGAGGAATTTTAGCAGGGGGTACAAAGTTTCTTCTGGGCCCCTTCCCAAAGGGGAAGGGGAGCAATGGGGGCAGGCAGAATGGGGGGGCCAAAATAGGGTGGGGGAGCATGCTGCCAGCCACCATAGTCTTTGGGCCTCAGGTCTACTAGGCTTCTTGATGCAAAGCCCAAGTCTACCTGATCATGCACCATTGGCAGCTAGATAAAGTAATATGGAAAACCAAATACCCTCCCAAGTCTCTCTAAAATTTTTGAAATATAGAAAATTGATTGCAGAAAATTAGCATCATCATATTTAGGCTCACACTAAAATGAATCAAAATGAACTTCTGCAGCAGCTGTAGCCCCACAGCTGGGTCCCTGAGCTTCTACACCAGGGGTGTCAAACTCATTTCATACTGAGGGCCGAATAGCATTCATGATCCCTGCTGAGGGCCGGAAGTGATGTCACTAGGCTGGAAGTGATGTCATTAAACAGGTCTTAACCAAAAATAAGCACTTTTTCTCACTTAGGAACTCATTAGCTGCAAATGACAGAAGAGAAAATACACAAATCTTGATCACATTTCAAGATATTGGAGAGTCCAATTTTCAAGTGGTTTGCCCTTTCAGCAGTAACACCTCAGCACTGTTCAGCAGCTGAAAGTCTGAGGGCCGGATAAAAAGCCACATCCAGCCCCTAGACCTTATGTTTGACACCCCTGTTCTATACACTCTTTCATGATTATGGGATCCACAAGCCAAAGAGCTACTGTAGCAGACCAGTTTCCTCCCAGATTTGACACTTTGTTAAGGAGGGTCATGGATACTTTCCTGGGCCTGGTGTGTATGGCTTGCAGCAGCAGTTAACATTGCATGCACATGGTTGTGCCCCAGCATTATGCACTGGCAGTGAGTTCAGGTGAGATAGGAAAATGTCAGGTCCCAGGAACTTTCTGGGCCCCTTCCTTTGGCTCCTGGGCCCCCTTTCTGACCCTGGGCCTGGGTACAAATTACCCCCTTTACCCCTCTCTCCTAGGCCCTGGTTGGAATTATTTATTTTCTTCATTTTCAATACAGGATTTATATCTTGCCTTTAACATCAAATCTTTAATGCGGTTTACACAGTAAAACTGGGAAACTGATTAAACATCTTTTAAAGTTTCTGCTATGGTTTCATCTGCGTCCTTCTTTGTGACTTGTATGAGGCCTCACTGGGGAGGTAGTGTCAGAGGCACTTGGCTCTCAGAAGTCCTAGTAGAGAAGACTTTTGGAGAGCCACAAGAACAATGATATTAAATATGCTTTGGTGGCCTCAACAGGATTGTCATGGCCACAGGAGAACAGCCTCTCTGCTCTAGAAGTGCATTATTGAACCCCAAGCCTAAGTAACATAAGATGTTTGTGCACAAAGAGGGCAAGAGCATCTCCTCAGCTGGGCAGATAGTACATCATGCATGCAAGAGCTTCTGCATCATGCACAGTCCCCCTCATAGAAATGCAAGGGACTTGTGTTCACCTCAAAAAGGATTTAACTTTTGACTGTGTCCAATATGAAGGCTCAAAAAGTTCAAGACTTTGCAAGTGTTTCATTCAAAAGGCTCAACAATGTTTGCAAGAGCTGGAGCAATCAAATTGCTAACAAAAGTTCAATGCACCTCTGCCAAAAAAAACTACAGACTCCACAAATCCCCTTCCCCCAAGCAAAATGTTTATCTCTGGGGGCGGGGAGAAGGTGACAGTGTACATTTCCAGAGCCCCACCAGCATCCTTTCTCAGTGAGGAGCAGGAATAGTAGTTCCAGCCCAATGCCCAGTGGGCAATAAATACGGTCATCTCTGTCCAGGCAAAAAGCCTCAGATTATCCCTTCCAAGGTGGAATGATACAAATTGTTTCCTAGCAAGGATTCTGGGACTCCCAGGAAGAAATGCTATCAAGGCCCTGGAAATGCCATCTGCCACTGTGTTCCCTACCTTTAAAAGTACAGTAAGTGCTTGCCTTTGGGGGAGAAGGAACAGGGAGGTGGCAGTGGCAATAGTGATGAATGCTTTACATTTTAGTCTTTTGAGCAGTCATTTTGATTGCTCACAAAAGTTCAAGCCTCTTGTGAGCACACCTGTGTTTGTTTTGATTCTGCTCACAATCAATCCAATAGGAAATGCTTGCTTTTCTGAGAACCCCACTAGAGACACCCACCCACAGTAAATGTAAGTTGTTTGGGTATCCTGCTCTTAAAGATACCCAGCAATGAAGATTACATACATAGCCTCAGCCACGCACACACCTCTCTTGGCAATCTACTGCCAGAACTCATCAGCCTTACAGTTAACTTGGGTCCACACTAGCACTCCTAATCTCTTCTCTTTATATTTGGCTTTCTTCCATTCTCTTACTTGCTGTCCTATTCCACTGTGCCAATTTGCTTGAGTCAGCTGGCAAAAGTAAACAGTAAAATACTTTGCATTCCCCAGGCTCAAAAACCAGTATAAAAATTATTTGCAAGTCAGAGCTCCAGCCTGCTATATAAAGAGCAGTCTGGACCATTTCCTTGAGTGTAAATTTGCTGACAGAAAGGGCCGAGGTCCACCTATACAACACAACAAGCTGGAATCCTTTCTTCACAAGCCACAAGCTTCTCATCTTGCCGGTTTCACTATTAAGGGGGGGGAGGGATAAAGGGGATTTCCATCCCATCCCCACCCCATCCTGGTAGTGTGCCCTTTAACACAGTGTGTTAAAGGCAGTGTGCCCTTTAACGCAGTAGACCGGGGAGAGGGCTGCTATGTACACATCTCCAACAAACAAGTCACCGAACATTCAACTGCAGTAGCGAATTAGCTGGGGCAAAGCTCCTCACTGAAATCATACTGGCGCTTCATGGGTGTTACAAGGAACACACAACAGGAGAGCCGAGAAGCTCTCTAAAGGCAAAGGCCAATAAACATCAAAAAGAGGCTCAGAGCATAGGGAAGAGGTTTTGAGTTCTCTTTTGAACATGCCTCTGTAGCATAGTGGTGAACTGAAGATTGTTATGCTACAGAGGTAGGCTGGCTGGTGACTCTGTGGCTGCCCCCTCTTCTTCAAACTTCTCCTGTTGGGGAACAAAGCATTCCATTACCACTTGCCTGAGATGAAAGGAGGCTGCCCCACTCAGCTTTTGCTTTCCCAGCAGCAGCAGGAGGAGGCAGGGACAGAGCAGCAAGGAAGAAGGGAAGTAAACTCCCTGAACAGAAAGGGGAGGGGGAAGGAAATGGCTTTGTTTCCTGCTTCTTTGCTACTTCTCTCACCTTGCTGGGTATGCCCTGCAGCCTTCTCCCACACTGGGCAAACAGGATGCTTTGTTTCCCAAAAGGAGAAGTGGAACGTGGAGGTGGTAGTGATAAGAGCATTCAACCAATGTCCCTGTCATAAAGGTGTTCAATTTGCTGCTATGCTTCAGAAACACATATAATCAAAAAAAGGACTCAAAGTGTATTCACAGTGCTGTGAATTTCTTTTTGATGTCTACTTCTCTTGGCCTGAAGGTCACAATAATTTAAGTCTGTGGTACAGATATGCCTTAACAAGGTACTCACTACTCAGGGACAAAAGCTGGAAGTAGAGTCCTAATTGGGGATGTCTCCTATATGTGTTGTGGTGCAGATGGAATCAGCCTTTCCTAGGAAAAGAGTTCTCCAAACACCATGGGTACCAAAAGAGGGATTTCCCTACTGGATCAGAACAAGTATATGCAGAATACTGGATCCCTACTGGATCAGAACAAGTATATGCCCTGGTACTTGTTTCCTTCCACTCCATGGATAACAACAGGAAAGGATAAAGCAGCAGACAAATAAGTCGGAGCATTGGGATAACCTTTGAAATTACAGGAGGTTGCCTATCCATTATGCCTGAGAAACAGCTCCTGGGAGACATAAAGGGGTCCGCTGTGATTCTGCAAAGGAAGAGGCAGCAAAGTTTATGGCTGCGCGAGGCAGGCAAAACTAATGGGCATGGACTCCCGGCAGTAAAAACGGTAATATGCCAAGAGTCCCATTTCACATGAATGACCATATGTCCTCCTAGCACGAAGGCCCCATTTGCACTGATGGTTGTGAGGGTAAGAGTGCTGCTACGTGCAGTGTGTTGAAACGGCATGCGGGCTCATAAGAGACATGACCTTCTTTGTATACTCTCTGGGTCTGTTTATGCAATCAAAGAATCAAGAAGTAAAGAAATTCCTGGACTGTATCACTACAGCCTGCAAGTGAGTGGTGGAGGGAGGACAACGGCCACACAGTTTCACGTGCAGCACATCAAATGGCTGAATCTTTCTCTTTGCCATGCTAATGTTTATGTATAGGGAAGCTGGTTTGGTTTTTTCAAGGGAGAACATTCAAACATTTGATCCTCTGCTTGCAGCCTGACATGGTAACAGTCCTAAGGTTTATCACTGGACTTTGTTGACTGTATCACTTACTCTCTGCATGGTCAGATTCTGGTAAAATAGGTTTCCCTCCAGAGGATAAGAAAGCACATAGGAAATGTTGAGCCAGAAGGCAAATTCGACATTAATTTTACAGAGTAGACCCCAGAGAATCTAGCTTCCTGCTTGCAACCGTCCCTGAAGAAATCCATGAGAATGTTGCCTTCCAACATAATGTTTGCGCACAGCAGGTTGGAAACGATGAAGAAAGCTGAGTTGCCCCAAATTTAAATTTAAGCATCACCTTGGCTCAAACATTCACCCTGGTTTCCGAGTGATACTTTTCACATGCATTTGGTTTACTACTATAAAAGCTCAAACATTATCACTATGATATCACAGTATCACTAATCGGAAGTGCATTTCTTAATTCCATTAAGTACACTAACCAAGTGAAGAAACTGGTACTGAGCACAAAATTCCACTTCCTGAGAATCTCAGCAATTCCACTCCCCTGGACATTTCTTGCCTGCATGGTTCCCATGGCTTTACTTAGTTTTCCTTTCCCACTGTAACTAAACTTAAGAATAGTGCATTTGAAACAACTTCATATGCTTCTCCTGTTTACCCCCATTCCTCATTCCAGTCGTCTCCCCTTGTGTCAGTATCTAGATTGTAAGCCCTTCATTCTATCTAAAGTGCTGTGCATATTGATAGTCCCCTTGTTGACAACCTTCAGTCTCGAAAGACTATGGTATCACGCTCTGAATGGTGGTTCTGGAACAGCGTCTAGTGTGGCTGAAAAGGCCGATTCGGGAGTGATAATCCCTTCCACATTGGGAGCAAGTGTAGTCTGTCCCTGGTCTGTCTCCCTGACCGTGGGCCTTCCTTCTTTGCCTCTTTGCCTCAGACTGCTGGCCAAGTGTATCTTCAAACTGGGAAAGGCCATGCTGCACAGCCTGCCTCCAAGCGGGCCACTCAGAGGCCAGGGTTTCCCACCTGTTGAGGTCCACTCCTAAGGCCTTCAGATCCCTCTTGCAGATGTCCTTGTATCGCAGCTGTGGTCTACCTGTAGGGCACTTTCCTTGCACAAGTTCTCCATAGAGGAGACCCTTGATAGTATTATATTGATAGTATAATATAAATAAATAACACCAGACAGATCTGAAAGTGTATAGGTAGATAATACTCAATGAAATCTCAGGATGTCAGCAGCTGGGGTCAGGGTAAGTCCAGTATCAAGGGGTTGTACACGACCCTGAGCTCCTTGGAAGAAGGGAGGTATAAATACGTGAAAAATAAATAAAATAATAAGTTGTCTCCACCCCACAACATTTAGCCTAAAGTCATGCCAGTGACAACAATGCTTCCCAAAGCACTTCCCCACACATTCTTCCTGGGGTTCACTTTCATGGCACCTTTTAACCCCCCCCCCCTTGGATAATGCCATTTCTCATGCTTTAATGAAGCCCTGGCATTTTGCCACTCCTAACCACAGTCTCTGAACAATCACACATGCATTTCAGAAGCTTCATGAGATTCATTTGGCAAGGAAACAATTTATCACCCAGGAAATGAAATATGCACATTGCTTTTTTCTTTAAAACAACAACAACACATGCAACAGAGGCTGTTTCATGCTGACAAACTCTGGTTGAGAACAAATAACTGCTGGGGTAAACAAGTTGCGGAGGTGTGTGTGAGAGATATCAGTGTTTGGAAGCCAAATTTTAAAAGAAGAAGAAGCAGAAGAAGGGCAAAGAAATCAATACTTAAAATGATAAGAACCATAATCATCTTTTAAATGAGCCATTAATTGGAGACTTTAATTAGTCATGTGGGGTGGCACAGAACGTGTTCTCTCCATAAATAATTTACCATAAAATTGGCTGTAATTTTTTTTTCCTTCAAAAATGTAGAGCTTTAAAATTCTCCAGCCTCCAGGGAACAACTTGATGTATATGGCTGAAAGGAACAAAACTCCTTTACCAGTTTGATAAGAAAAGGGCAGGCAGATTAGGATCTACTCCTAGATCTATGGGTGATCTGCAGTAGATCAGCAACAGCTTCTGAATCCCAACAGTTTAACAAAAGAAGAAACAGTAGATTTCAATGTGAAAGGACTGTGAGCTCAGTTCTGTTTCTGAGGGGAAAAATTCCTCAGCAACATGATCCTTAAGTCTAAGAGTATGGATGTCGTCCCCCCCCCCTTGCAACTTGCTCTGACTTGGGGGTTCCAGTAAAAAAAAAAAAAAATCAAAGGAGCCTGTTGGACAAGCTTGAAATCTGTCTACCCCTCTAGTTAGACAGTAAGATGTTGCATTTTATTGGCTTTCAGTGTGGGAGCAAATAAAAAATAGAAGACAAGGAAATTTTCAGATGTAAAGCCCGATGGAGACACTTACTAAACCAGTTCTTCCACTTGAACAGTGTCTCTCTCCTCTAATACACATCACAAGTATGCAACATAGCATGCCTTCTATAGTAGAGGCTGATGTGCCCCAATTTGTGTATCTCTTTCCCCTTAAGAAAAAGGTAGGAAATCATTTCCCTTGGGTCGATGGTCTTCAACCTTTTTCATGCCAAAACATCAATCAATCAATCAATCAATCAATCAATCAATCAATCAATGAGGCTGGGGCTCCACTGTTGATCCCATTCCCCAGACCCTATCTGCCCACCCAACCCTCTGTCACTACCCACTCCCCACCCCCGTAACACCCTCCCAGCATTGTTCACTGTAGCCAAATATTCTTATTAGAGAGAGCAGAAAATGTTACCATGAAAACTGGCACTAGTGAAAGCTATTTTAGCACAACTGCTAAGAACTTGAACAGGTCTAGGACACAATCTTCTAGAATCTGAAGAGGTACACCAGATGCCTCCCCCTTCTCCTGGTGGTGCTCTAGTCTAGTGGTCTGCAACCTATTTCTTTATTTTAAGCGGCTGTGACCCCACAACTGAGGCTTCAAGATCCCACTGGGGTCACGATCCCAAGATTGAAGAACACTGCTTTGGACCTGCACACATACAGGGATCCACACTGCGGTAAATGACACTTTTAGGTTAAATTGCTGCCCTGCAGTGATGACTTTCATCAGGAAAAACAGCATGGAGGTAAAAATTTAAATAACCCCTTCCTCCCTAAGGTGGTCTCCATCCAAACTGTAGCCCCATGCTACAGACTTAAACCTGAAACTTACATATTTAGTATTGCATGTAGTCTGAAACTTGAGGCATTTGATTTCAGTGTGTGTTCAAACCACTTCCACTGCATTTACCTGCCTTCATACCATGCGCAAGAGGAGCAACAGACAGAAGTCTGGCGCATGCTGCAATGTGCTGCAGGGTCGGGGAGAGGGAGGTTCAGGGCACCCAGCAGGCAGCACCCTACCTTCTTTACCACCAATGCTCTGTCTCCCCTGCAAACCCAACTGACCAAACCTTGAAATTTAAGAATACCACCTAAGTTGCAGCAATTGTGAACTGGCCTCACAAGCTGATCCCAGCTCACCAAAATCCAAAGCCTCGTCCTCAGAACTGGCTCATCACTACAAGTAAAGCAGTAAGAGGCTCTTCTTGGCTTGGCTTGCCTTGCCTTGCCTCACCTGTCTTCCCTGGAACTCAAACATGGGGACCCTGATTTGCTTGCTCTGGCTGGTGTGGATAATACTTTCCAAACCAGCCCCATTTGTGCATGAGGCATGCTGTGAATGTGCATGTCTCCCACAGTTCCCAGCACACTGGATGTTTTTTAGAGGAAAGGGATGGTTCATCTGGAATGTCCTCTCCCCATGTGATGCCCAGATTTCAGGAAGTGGATGGCACACGCATGTTCACAGTACAATTACCCTGCAAACATGCAAAGAGGTGGAGGTATCATTCAAGCCGGCCCCTTGTCTTGGCACCTGATAGCCACAACTTGGCGTGTAGTAAACCAAGGGTTGCCAATCTGCACAACTCATGAGCCACATGAGGCTCTGACATATGCAGTTCTCAGAAATATGCTGGCTGAACTCCTTTTTGCACCACAATTAATATAAAAGATAAATTTAAAACATTTTCAAGCTTTATAATTAGCATCTTAAAGAGTAAGAAATGTACTGTAGCGCCTGTATATATATCTTCTTATTGAAGATTTTGCTTTGTGCGTTTTACCAAGTGGCCTGTTGCCCACTAAGGCTTATGCTATAATAAATTTGTTAGTCCTTAAGTGGTCTCAAGACACTTTGTTATTCATTTGCTGGGACAGTATAACTAACTTGAGAAAATATGACTCACATCCTGTAGATGTGAAGGGCTGGGTCCCAAGTAATTTTGGTGACAGAGGCAGACAATCTAAATGGCATCCCTCTCTGATGGATTAACATGGAACACAATCTCTCTTGTGCTCAGTGAGGCTTGTGCAAAAGAACTTCCCAATGGATTACAGTTCATATGTCTCCCACTCTGCTGACTTTAATGGTGCTCCAAGCCTACTACATGGAGTAACTACCTCATCCTATCCCACAGTGGCAGAGGTGGTGTGACCAGAGGCACAGACCACCATCACCACCCCGGATCCACTGCTGCTGCCTCAGTGAGAAAAAAAGCCCTTTTCATAAACCAGGAAGTGCGGGACTTCTGGTTTTATTTACAGAGAAGACACAGACAAATCGCCTTCATTTATGTGGTTCCTGTAAATAAAACCAGATGTCCACACTTCCTGCTTTGTGAAAACTTAGCATTGGAGCACATTTAAGGAAACAGATTATCAGCTTTTCACTCACTTTTAGCGAGTGGGAAGTGGATCAATGTTCATGTGGGTTCATGTCCACTACAATTCATGTTTGGGGGGGGGGTAGGAAATAGGCAGCAGTAGGCTTGGGGTAAAGGCCTCCACCTGCTTGTCCCTCACCAGCAGTCAGGTCATATCACTGCGGCCACACCTCTGCTAATATCTGATACACATGATGACCACAATCATCTATTGTTGTAGCCTGAGGTTTTATTTCTCAGCTCTTTACAAATACTGTTTTCTGCCCTGGTCTTTTGGGTGGGGATGGGTGCATGTAAACAAATGCAGATATTTACATTCATGCCCTTCCCACAGGTATTTTTATTGCCCATCAACAAGCCATCAAGATTATGTCTGAACATCTGTTTTCCAAGGCGAGACAAAGCTTTGCTAGTCTGTATCAGACAAGCAATCTGTTTCTCTCCCCTCTCTCCTGATAGCTTGCTTCATTGAGAAAAGAAAAAAGAAACAAAAAAATTGATTGGATGAAAAAAGGGAGGGGGGAAAGCTGATACAGCTATATTTTGACAATGGTATGGGATTTTTTTCAGCCAAATCGCTGTGGTTGCTATGCTCTCAACTTGGTTGCTAAGTGGTTTGGGGCACATGCATTTCAGAATATCTGGGCAGTTGACTCGACTGTACTTTCTCTAATCAGTGGAGGTTAATCTTTCAGAGAAGCGACAATGTTCAGTTTTATCAAGTGGAACCTTCAGAGGGGGAGGCAGGGCTTAATTTATACCCAAGTTCAACACAAATGCGGGTCGAAGCCCAGAACTACTTTTACAACGCCACCATTTCAGTTGCTAAAGATGCCTTTCCTGGATATGGGTAGAGATCTTCTTCATGTTACCTCAGCGGTGTGGGAACCGCTTCTCCGTGGCGTTCCCACACTGCTGCAGTCAGCATCTGCATGCCGCATCAAGTGGGCGAGACCAATCATTTGGCTCTCTCTTGCCCCATCATCGTCTTCCTTCTGGACTGAGCGATCAGCCTTCCTCGTTTGTTGGGGCTGCCACAGTTCCAGGTGGGGCTTCAAAGAAATGAATGGAAAAACAGTGATACCCTCATAACCAACAAATAACATCCATAACCTTATAACCTAAGTTGAATAAGAACAGTTATTTGGACATTCAGAGGCTTTTATCTGCTTAAAACAAACACCTTCCTAAAATAAATCATCTTCCTTCTTTTGTCCAGGGTCTGCTGAGGTCTACTGGGAAGTTGCATCTCCTGCCTCCCAGGAAGGACACCATGGAAAGGGGAAAACCAGCCTGGTTCTATCCTTTAGTCAGAGTAGAAGCAGTTGCAGGGAGCTTGCTTCCTCCCACCCTGCCTAAAACACTTGGATTCCACTGCAAGCTATTCTGGGCCTGTAGAACAGAAAGGAAGGTTCTTGAGCTCTGTGCTACTCCTTGTCCTACCATATGACTTTTGCTAACTAACTAAATAATGCAGATTTTAAAACCCTAGGCAAATACAGTTCAGGTAGCAAGTGCTACTTTTAATTATTGTACTATATATGGGAACGTGCAAGATAAGAGCTGAGAGGAAGGAATGAGGTGCAAGGTATGCAAGGATCGCCAAAGCAGAACAGAGGCATGCTTCTCACACAAACTGAGAGTGTGTCCCAGAGTCCACTGGTGGCACCCAAGTATACCCACTACTTCTGACCTGGCTGGTAGCCAGCTTAGGGCCCAATCCTATTCAATTTTCCAGTGCCAGTGTAGCCGTGCCAATGGGGCATGCACTGCATCCTGTGGTGGGGGGACAGTCACAGAGGCCTTCTCAAGTTATGGGAACATTTGTTCCCTTATCTCGGGGCTGCATTGTAGTTGCACCGGTGTTGGAAAGTTGGATAGGATTGGGCCCTTAAAATCTGCCTGTATGGAATGCCAAACAGAAATGATGATTGGTGACACTTTTCCACATTTATGAAAAAAGAGAGATAACAGAACAAACAATGCTGCAATATGAATTTTTGTATGAATATGTATAACAAATATACATGACAAGTATACAAACACACACACACACACACACACACACAGAGAGAGAGAGAGAGAGAGAGAGAGAGAGAGAGAGAGAGAATCTGCTCCTAGCATAGTTTGGTATAATTTACCTGACACAGGCTGCCTAAATTTACCTGTTAGCATTTACCCAATAGAGATCCCTCAATTGTAAGGTGTGCAAAGGTAGCTCAGATGGTCCCTAAATGCCTCCTCCATTCTGCTTATTAAACTATTGGTATCATCTCTAGTAACTTTTGAAAATTCAAAGAGAGGGAGATTTCTGTTGTCTCATAGCTCTGAAGTTTCTATTGCTTCGTTCTCCACTATTCAACCCATGATGAAAGGCCAAGACAACCTCGTGGTATCTGCATATGCAGTACATAATATTTCCATTCAATAAAACCATATTCCTAAATTATGCTAAAAGCTTTGAGGGATACTTCATATTCCTGCACTTTAATGCCAAACACTGGATTTATCTTTTCTACTCCATTTGCAAATTTTGCACTTGCTTTCTCCTGTAATGTTTGCTTGCTGAACTTTTGATCAGAGAAATGTAACTGGATTAATTTGCAAAGTGGCTGCAACCTTCCAAGGAGTTCGACTTTGATCTATCAGCTCAGCTTCAAAAAGGCTTATTAAGAGCAGAACTTGGTAGATGAAAGTAAAACACTTTGCAAGAAAAGGTGAGATGGGTTGTGAAGCATCCTCCCGTAGTATGCACTTTGCATCATATCTGGGGTCCTCTGCAGGCTAAAGACCTGAATGGAGACTGTTTTGCTTTGATCTCCCAAGCTCATCTTTTGGAAAGCCTCAGTTGCAAATAACATTGTTTGGGCTACTTCAATGAATTTCCTGTAAGGCAGTGGTTCTCACACATTTAGACCTGGGACCCACTTTTTAGAATGAGAATCTGTCAGGACCCACCGGAAATGATGCCATGATCAGAAGTGACATCATCAAGCAGGAAAATTTTTAACAATCCTAGGCCAAGATCCTACCCACACTTACCCAGGAGTAAGTCTCATTTACTATCATTGCTAAAAGAATATGGTTTCAATTCAATCAAGACTTTCCTGGGAGTAAGCCTCATTGAACACAATGGGACTAACTTCTGAGTTGGTGTGCCTAGGATTGTGCAGTATACATAGTAGCTTTTTAAAAGTGTAGGTCTGTAACATTTCCCCAAATGCAGTCACATGCCATGGTAGCATCAAGTCTAATGTATTCAAAATACAATATTGAAATGAATGGGGACCCACCTGAAATTGGCTCGCGACCCACCTTGTGGGTCCTGACCCACAGTTTGAGAAACACTGCTGAAAGGTAATCAGAAAAACCAGTTCACACTGGGAGTTCAGATCAGATGCTCCTCCTACCCCTATTTAATCATGTCAAGAATCATTCCCTGTTCTCTGGTTCCCTCTTCTCTGGCAAATCAAAAGCCCTTTTTGGGCCCTACTTTTACTTTTGGGGTTATTGACATTCTGTTAACGTGGTGAGAGTTGTCATTCTTCAAGTTTGGCTCCCCCAGTCTCTTGCAGTTAAATCACTGCATGAGGGAAGGTGGTATGCTGTCTCTTGAGCAATGGTTGTCCAATTTTTTAGCACTGGGACCCACTTTTTAGAATGACAGTCTATTGGAACCCACCGGAAGTGCCATCATCAAACAGGAAAACTTTTACCAATCCTAGGCTGCAACCCTATCCACACATACCCAGAAATAAGTCCAATTGACTGTCATTGTTTAAAACATATACATAGCAGCCTGTTAAAAGCACAGATCTAAATGCAGTCACATCAAGTCTAATATATGTTAAAAATAAAATATTAAAATGAATGAGGACCCACCAGAATTTGGCTCGCAACCCACCTAGTGGGTCCCGACCCACAGTTTGAGAAACACTGCTCTAGAGCACATGCATATACAGTACGTTCACACACATCAATGCTAAAGAACCATGCAGTGCGCAGTCTGCCATTTCATACACTGCAGCTACAGACATATATTTTGAACAGCTGGGAACGTATAATAGGACAATTTTGTGATTTTAATATATCTTTAACCAAAGTAACAAAACAGTTTAGCATTGCTCTTAAATCAGTGAGGGTCAGGCTATGGCAGAGTAAATGAATACCTCCAATGACATATGAAGAAGAGGTTTCAGCAATATATAATGGTGGTGACAGGAGGCCTTAGGGAGCGCTCCTTGATTTGAAAATTTGTTACATTACAGGCGTATTCTATCTGTCACAGTATTGAAAAGTATGGACGAAGGTTGAAAGCCTCACAGCTAGCAGGAGGACGATTTTCGGGCTTCCACATCATGTAGGCTTTCAGGTGGGTAAACCCTTGCATCTCTCATTTCAAATAAAACAGCTCCACCACCCCCAATATAGGAAAAAGAATAATAACTAGTCCCTTTGAGCAAAGTGCACTTTAGGCACACGAAGAGGGTCTTTCCCTCACTGCTGAGTAAGATCTGACTAAGATCCCCCTCCCAATTTGAGATCAGGGCATAGAGATCTCCCTGGTTGGAGAACCTTGCAGACAGCCTTGAGTCCCTGCACCTCTTAGTTTGTAAACTAAGAAGCACATTTCTAACATGCAAATATTCTCAATACATTGCATCTATAGCTTGCCAAAGAACCAGTATCAAGTATGGAGGTTCATCTTCGTAAACAGCCCCTCTATTTTTTTTTCATCTGTTCTGTGTATTTACCCAAGAGGTTTACTCCCTTTCCATTCTGCCTGATGAAGAGCCCCGTGAAACTCAAAAGCTTGCATATCTAAGCTGGCCTAATAAAATATTCTATTCTATATGTCTTATCTCCTTATAGTTCATGAATTATTCCACAGCACCACGCATGTAAGGAGATGAGAGATGGGAAATTCAAATAGGTATCAGTGCTAATAATATACTCTTATATTCATAAAACACCTTTCACCTAAGAGACCCGCTTGGGTTGATCTGTCTCCCTGGTGTATTTCTAAGATGCCTATGACTCTGATAGCAAGGCTGATGATTGTTTACACCCAGCGCATACGCCATACAGAAGTATAAGCACATCCCCACAACTCTAGATGGGAGAGTGTTTCAGGCATACCGAATGAACGAAACACCACACAGGGGACCTAAAGAATATTTACACCCCGGATCAACAGAGGATTCAAAGGGGATTTGTGGGAAGGGGCACCACTGGCTAAGAGCATCCTCTGCCGAAGATGCCCAAGTTATCTTCTAAGAAACATTCCTTAATTGTTTCATCATGAAAATGAAAATATTATGCAAATCAGATGCTTTCTCCTAATTGTGACACTTCAAAAACAGCCCAAGTTATTCTTTTTATAGAGATAAATATGCAGGTAAAAAATTAGCTAAAGACAAGGCACTTCTGAGACCCACTGATTTCAGTCAGATATTTTTAAGCATGTGCTTAAATAGTTTCCATTGCCATCAATGGCACTTAAAACAGCAAAACTTTTCAATAAATTATGTCCATAATGTTCAGCATCAATAAAACTCAATGCTGTGTTCACGATTGAAGACAGAACACAGGTATATCCAAGATACATCCAAGTCTGCTTGCTTTGCATGAAAGTATTTAATTTGCATATTTCATTCTGAATTCCACATTTGAGGTTTTGTAGAATTTGGACTCTTTATTTGTTCTGCAAGGAGCTGTAGAAAGTAGAGATAAATTTGGAAGTAATGAGCAATAGAGAAGCCAGAACTATTTTTTTAAGAGTCCACCTAATCTTGCATCCTGTTTCCAGCCATTACCAAGCCAGAGAATGGTTGACAGCCATACCTTTAAAATTTTCCAATATCACAGCAAACTTTGCAACTACCATGTGTACGCACAAAAATGAAAAACCAGACATTACAGAGCCTGAAGACTACAAAACCCATGATGCAACACAGCCTCAAATAAAATATGCATCTACTACCTCTGTTTAAAGCCCATAACTGAAAATACGGTATTGCATTAATTGACGCATAATCCAAACCCACCAGAATTCCAATAGGAAACTGAATTTTCTATGAGGATCTGCTGCTCAAATTCAGGAAACAAAACTCAAAATGGAGTTCTTTTAGTATGTCTTGCTACACATGCCCAGCCTTTGTAAAAGTAGCTTAGCATCATGCTCTAAGATGGGGTGCCCAAACCCTGGCCCACAGGTCATTTACAGCCCTTGGGGACCCCCAATCCAGCCCATGGGGAGCCCCCAGTCTCCAATGAGCCTCTGGCCCACCAGAAACTTTTGGAGTCCGCACTGGCCTGACACAACTGGTCTCAGCGCAACGCCAACTGTTTGACCCCTCAGAGGAGCTGTGGGCAGAGGGCTGTTTCATATCTGTGAAGCAGAAGTGGTAGCAAAGGAAAGGCCAGCCTTGCTTTGTACAAGGCCTTTTATAGGTCTTGTGCTATCGTGAGACCTTCATTCATTCATCGAAGTTCCATCTCTAATATTTAATTGATGTAAATTCATTCAAATTTAAAATGTAATTTAATTATTTTTTCCCCAGCCCCCAGCACAGTATCAAAGAGATGATGAGGCCCTTCTGCCAAAAAGTTTGGACACTCCTGCTCTAAGATATGCACTATTTCTGCCTTGGGACTTTCACCAGCAGTGCTGGCCCTGTACCCTGAACCAGCACTGTACCCCAACAACTATTTCCTAACATGCAATCCTGCGATCACTTGCTGTTCAGAAAGCTTTAGCAGCCTCCCACCTTCCCCACAAGTCAATAAAGGCTACCCTGAACTTCTCAAAGTTTGGGAAAAAATCAAAATATCATAATCATTTTCAGACTCAGTTTAGATCAACTTTATCTTTAGTGCCTGATCTACAGATTGCTTTTTTTTAAAAAAGCAATATCTCTCAATATAAACATGCACAGGCTCGCACACAAGCTTATCCACTGACACTGAGATACACTCCACTTTCCACAGCCCTATCCCGCTCATCATCAGAGCTGAATCGGAAGATTTGATTGCCCTGGATCAGGGGTGTCCAAAGTTTTTGGCAGGAGGGCCACATCGTCTCTCTGACACAGTGCCGGGGGCTGGGGGGAAAAAAGAATTAATTTACATTTAAAATTTGAATAAATTTACATAAGTTTACATAAATGAATATATTAAAGAGGAACTTATATGAATGAATGTTGGCATCCATCTTAGAAGACTATGGTATTACGCTCTGAATGGTGGTTCTGGAAAAGTGTGTCCTCTCCAGTGCGCAAAGACTGGGTAAAGTAGATATGGAGGATACATTGTTTCCCATGCAGCAAGTCCCCTCTCTCCACGTCGCTGAAATGGTCCAATGGAAAGGCAGTGGCCAATACGGTTGGTTCCAGCGGCATCACAGGAGTTGCCAGAACATGACTGTTCAACCATGAACTGCCTCAGGGACTCCGGCTCTAGATTTTACCTCGAAGTTGACTCCTGAAGCCTTTTCCATAACTGGATGTAGCCACAAGGCAGTGGAGGTTTGGGATCATTCCTTCTCTCAGATGAGCTGCCTTCCCAGGCTAACGAGTCCCATCTACCAGATGAATGAATGAAGGTCTTGCAATAGCTCAAGGCTTATAAAAGACCGTGCACAAAGCAAGGCTGGCCTTTCGTTTGCTGCCGCTACTGCATCACAGACCTGAAACAGCAAGCAGTGGAGGGAGCCCTCATCCCACAGCTCATGCAAGAGGTAAAACAGTTGCCCTCACGCTGAGAGCAGTTGTGTCCAGCCAGTGTGGGCGCCAACAAATCTCCGGAGGGCCAGAGGCTCATTGGAGACTGGAGGCACCCTGAGGGCCGCATTGAGAGGCCTCAAGGGCCGCAAGTGGCCCCAGGGCCGGGGTTTGGGCACCCCTGTCCTGGATCAATCAGGAATGGCATCGTGTTGGTTCAAGAATCATTTTGGGACTGTTCTGGATGCCCAGTATCCAGCACTGCAAATTGGACTTGGAAACACACTGACAACTTCACTATACAAATGAGTCAAGACAGAATGATCTGGAGTCTGCACATGGAATCTTTATGTAAGAAAACAATGGCTAGGGAACAATACCTGGTATTGATCAATACCAGGGATTCATCTCCTCACCTGCAGTTCACTTCCCCCCCCCCCATTCTTCTATCATTCCTGTCTAGACAGGCATCCCTTAAGACAGGCAAGGTGTGTGTGCATTTGTGCTGGAACTGCTGCTGTAGTTGCTGCTGGTCATGCTGCTTCAGCACATGTGTCTGCCTCGGCTTGGGTCCCTCCAATGTCCAGATCTATTCATTTCCTTTTCAGTCTAGTTGTGAGGGTGGCTTTATGGTCCCTTGTAGTGTAATGTTGAGGCATCCACACACAATTGGAAGTGGGTTTTACCTGTACTGCTGAATTACCTGTGCCCTTCCTGTGCTTACACAGCATCTGAAAGAGGTATCCAGAAAGACCCAACCTAGCCCCAAAACAGGTGCAGGCCCTTACTTCTCAGAGCCATTCTAAACATCCTGCAGAATGAAGAGGTGAGCTGAGGACCCAGCCCTTAGTACTTGCATTTGCAGCCTGGGAAGTATTGCAGCACAGATCCCTCCTGTGCTCTGAAGCTACAAGGTGTAAGGCTGCCTTGAAGTGGAGACTCTAGCAGCAGGGCTAGATGCCTTGCTCCCTGCACCACCAGGCTGAGGGAGTTACCGGCCTGATCTCTGGTACACTGCAGCACCACCCTTACAATGGCTAGAGTTGGTACTGTGATTCTTCAGCCCAAGTGACCTGAAGTAACAACAGAAGTCTGGCTGGTTCTGTAGAACAATTGCTTCAGGCTTGCTTCCTCAATGTGAGCAACTCATTTCATGCAACAACAGAGAGAGCCTTGCTTTGCCCCTTCCCACCCAGTAACTGACCATCAGTCCATCTTCAACCTTGTCAGCCATCTCTGGCCCTTGTGATCCATGTTCACCCGATCTGGTACCTGGCCCTAGCCTGTCCTGACCAAGTGTGCTACCACTGGTGTCTGTGATATATTTATGGACCTGGTCTAGAATCAGAACCCCTTCACTCCAAGCTTCAAAGCCCATTTTGTGGCCTCTTCCCCTCCTGGCATTGCCTCTCTTCCAACTGGGGAAGAGCTGGCATTTGGGCTCGGAAGGTTTGGGACACCTCCCTTGAACAACAGTGTAAGAAAAAACGCCACAATGCAGCAGCTTCCACACAACAAAGTCAACCAGGGAAGTAATATTCTGGCCAGTGGGGATGTCATATTTTTGAATCCTCCCTCCAAGTGAAAAGGTCGCAGGTAGCAATCATGCACAGCAGAGAGAATGTTTTTGTGTTGAAGTCTCTACTTGTGCATTAGTTTGCTACATGCAGAGAGCTTTTATATGGGAGACCAATTCAAATCATCTCTCAAACACACACACACACCTCCTGGCTCTTAGTAACAAAAGCCGTTCTGTACAATCACACTCCACATCAAGGAGTAAAGTTTCTAGTCAAAGGGGATGGCTTCCAGACAGGCTTAAGTCCCTGCACCTTTTTCTTCTCAGAAATTAATCATCCCCAATCCCACACGCTAGGATACGTTGATGTAAACAGGAAAGAAAGAACTGCAGGGGGAGAAAACCCTCTCAGGACAGAGAAAGGAACGAAGAAGAAAACCTGACACAATTAAGCAATTCTCAAATCCCATTCCAACAATCCCTTTATTGTGCCTGCTGAAAAATAACTTCATTATATCTGCCTGCTTAGATAAGACAGCTTCCCTGATCCTGCCTCCCCATGTGCCTGTCTCCCATTCCGTACTCCCATATCTCTCTACCACTTTGTCAGCCAATACTACATTTGCCAACTCTGCCTCACTGAATATTTTGTTGCTGGAGGCATTCAAATCAGTTTCAGAAAAGAGAGGGAAGAGAGAGGTGTGAGATAGCCAAGGAATAGGGAAGCTAAAATTTTTGGGATGCACAGAAGAGTTACCCTCAATCCCTTCTCAGCACTCACTCCTTTTCTTGATTCCACTCAGAAGTTTTTTCCCCCCAGTTTTGATGCTGAATTTCTATAATGCATGATAAAAGTCCTCTGTAGAAGCAAGAAAACTTGCATGCAGATGTGCATGCAGGATTTTGTGCAGGATTTTGGTCTAGTTTCAGTGGGGAAGGGCAGGCACACTGCACTATCTGGACTGAGCTTTGAGAGTTTAATCTCCTAGCACAGTTCCTGTGTCCTTCAGAGTTGTTCAGGAGATATAATGTCAGGCAGACTTCACTTGTTGAATGACTGCCTGTCATGTAGCTATTAGAGGTACATGAGGCCTGCCCTGAAGGGGAAAAAAACCTGCAGTGGAGTTCAGTCTCAGGCATAGCTCAAACTGAGCTCAGCATAAGAACATAAGAACAGCCCCACTGGATCAGGCCATAGGCCCATCTAGTCCAGCTTCCTGTATCTCACAGTGGCCCACCAAATGCCCCAGGGAGCACACCTGATAACAAGAGACCTGGTGCCCTCCCTTGCATCTGACATAGCCCATTTCTAAAATCAGGAGATTGCACATGCACATCATGGCTTGTAACCCATAATGGATTTTTCCTCCAGAAACATGTCCAATCCCCTTTTAAAGGCATCTAGGCCAGATGCCGTCACCACATCCTGTGGCAAGGAGTTCCACAGACCAACCACACACTGAGTAAAGAAATATTTTCTTTTGTCTGTCCTAACTCTCGCAACACTCAATTTTAGTGGATGTCTCCTGGTTCTGGTGTTATGTGAGAGTGTAAAGAGCATCTCTCTATCCACTTTATCCCTCCCATGCATAATTTTGTATGTCTCAATCATGTCCCCCCTCAGGCATCTCTTTTCTAGGCTGAAGAGGCCCAAACGCCATAGCCTTTCCTCATAAGGAAGGTGCCCCAGCCCAGTAATCATCTTAGTTGCTCTCTTTTGCACCTTTTCCATTTCCACTATATCCTTTTTGAGATGTGGTGACCAGAACTGGACACAATACTCCAGGTGTGGCCTTACCATCGATTTGTACAACGGCATTATAATACTAGCCGTTTTGTTCTCCATACTTTTTCTAATGATCCCCAGCATAGAATTGGCCTTTACTGCTGCCGCACCTTGGGTTGACACTTTCATCGACTTGTCCACCACCACCCCAAGATCTCTCTCTTGATCTGTCACAGTCAGCTCAGAACCCATAAGCCTATACGTGAAGTTTTGATTTTTTGCCCCAATGTGCATGACTTTACACTTACTTACATTGAAACGCATCTGCCATTTTGCTGCCCATTCTGCCAGTTTGGAGAGATCCTTCTGGAGTTCCTCATAATCACTTCTGGTCTTCACCACTCGGAAACCACTTGTCATCTGCAAACTTAGCCACCTCACTGCTCAACCCTGTCTCCACGTCATTTGTGAAGAGGTTGAAGAGCACCGGTCCCAGGACAGATCCTTGGGGCACATCGCTTTTCACCTCTCTCCATTGTGAAAATTGCCCATTGACACCCACTCTCTGTTTCCTGGTCTTCAACCAGGTCTCAATCCAGGAGAGGACCTGCCCTCTAATTCCCTGACTGTGGAGTTTTTTCAGTAGCCTTTGGTGAGGGACCGTGTCAAACGCCTTCTGAAAGTCCAGATATATAATGTTCACTGGTTCTCCTGCATCCACATGCCTGCTGACCTTCTGAAAGAATTCTATAAGGTTCGTGAGGCAAGACTTACCCTTACAGAAGCCATGCTGATTCTCCCTCAGCAAGGCTTGTTCGTCTATGTGTTCTGAGATTCTATCTTTGATGAGGCATTCCACCATCTTACCCAGTATAGATGTCAGGCTGACCGGCCTATAGTTTCCCGGGTCCCCCCTCTTTCCCTTTTTAAAGATCTGCGTGACATTTGCTATCCTCCAATCCTCTGGCACCGTGGCCGTTTTGAGGGACAAGTTGCATATTTTAGTCAAGAGCTCAGCAACTTCATTTTTCAATTCCTTAATAACTGTTGGGTGGATGCCATCAGGGCCCGGTGACTTATTGATCTTTAATTTATCAATGAGGTCTGAAACATCTGCATCTAGCATTTGACTAACTCCTACCCACATCCACCCACCCTCTTAATCACTTACTTTAAAAAAGCAGAGAACTGACACAGTCAATGAAATAAAGAGGCTATCAAGGAAATTGATGTTGTTGATTTCCCTTTAAATGCTGATCTGAGAGATGCCCCTAGCTAATTTCCACCCTGTGCACAGAACTCAGATGCATATTCAAATCCCTCTGCATCCCTGGGGATGTGTCAACTGACACAGGGATTGCTGAAGAATTGAGGCAGCTTGCAAGGAGGCTTGATGTATTTAGGGGGAAATACCTACTCAGATTTTAAAAAAAGGGGGGGGGCTCTGCTCCCTGACCTATGGAAGGATCATTCCCTCAAGACTGTTAGAAGCTTTCCCCCTAGAACAGTGGTTCTCACTCCTTTAGCAACGGGACCCACTTTTTTAGACTGCGAATCTGTCAGGACTCACCAGAAGTGATGTCATGATTGGAAGTGACATCATCAAGCAGGAAAATTTTTAACAATCCTAGGCTGCAATTCTACCCACACTTACCCAGGAGAAAGTCCCATTTACTATCATTGTTAAAAGCATCTTCATAGTAGCCTGTTAAAAGTACAAGTCTGTGAAGTTTCCCCAAATGCAGTCACATACCTTGGTAGCATTAAGTCAAATGTATTAAAAATAAACTATTGAAATGAATGGCAACCCACCTGAAATTGGCTCGTGACCCACCTAGTGGGTCCCGATCCACAGTTTGAGAAACACTGTCCTAGAAGGAAAGGTTCTTTCAGTAGAAGTCCAGGCTCCATCCTTGGGTGGGGCACCTCACCACCAAGTAAACCCCATTCTATCATCTATTACCAGTTATTCCTACTTACTTTCACAGCTACCCAAATCTCTCTGATCACACAAACAACCAACAACCTTACCCCAACAACCTACACCCTTCTATGTTCCACATCTCCCACAACAATTCTTCATTTTCTTGGACCTCCAGTCACTCACTCAACTAGAAGACTCCCCTTAATAGAAGCATAAAGCTTCTATAGAAGTAACTCCTCAGGGAAGGGAAACACCTCTTACATTCAAAAATGCCCCATGGCCTCCAAACAGTGAAAAAAACTGCCTTTGGAAACACCAGACCTAACTAAAGACTCACCTGTCTTGATCAACCAGTGTAAAACTTATGGATGCAAACATTCAGGATGTATAGAAGACTTCTGAGCACATGGTTCATAAACACATTCGTCCTCACATTTTTTCTTTCTTTCTGGAGTTTGTGGAGCACTTCTGTGCAACTCAAAAGTCTGCATTCATCGTTTTTAAAACACTGCTCACCCCAGATAAATGACTTGCTATAATCCCATAAGTGCAACACCACCTGTCTCACACCCTCCCAATCACAGTAGAACACAAGGTTAAATTACTTGTTTCAGTAAGTGGCATATTTACAGACTTTTAGGCATTCCCACAGCAGACATGTAATCAGCAGAGGGTTACAAAATTTCCAGTGACTGAAGAAATCACACAAACTGTTTCCCCAACACATCCCCACACTGCGCCCAAAGACTATCCCTGAATCGCAGTAATTGTGACAAAATCAATCTTTAGCAAGGGAGGTCCCAATAGTTCCCTGACCCTGCATCTGAAGAATGTGCAGCCTTCCTTGTCCTGAACAAAAGGATGACTCTCACGTGGGAGGACTCCTCAGCTTCTTTAGTAAATCGGCTTCTTGATTCTTCAGTAAAGCTACCATCAAGTGGCACCCAGCCACTGAGAAATGTTCCGCAACTTCTGTGGGATCCCCAGTCATCCTCCTTCATAGCCAGTTCCGTCACAATTAGCTAAGATAATAGCCTGGAATGCATTCAAGGCAGCCAGAGAGGAGGCAGGGAAGCCACCTCCTGAGTGGATGGATAACATCCCTTTGAAGAAGATGCCAAGAAATCAATGTGTGCTTTTCTGCCGGACACCTTTCTGTGAACTTGCCTGGCGGGGTGATTTGATTCCCTGTATCTCCCGAGGAACACAAACTTCCATGGATAGGGGCAAGGGTAGAAGCAGATTTCTACTACAGCCAATGGCAGAACCAGCCAAACCTTCAGGCATAGTACGGTCAAGCGGTCATTTGGCAAATGACTGAAACCTTGATGCTGGGACACAGATCTGAATTAATCCGATGTAATCCTCCTTTAAAGACAGTTTCTAAGTGGTCACCAACTGGTAGGCCCTGGGCAAAATTTGCTCCGCCCTCCCCACTTTTGCTAATGGAGAGGTAAAAGATAGGGGGCTACAAAGGAGAGGAGTAGTGCTGTGGGCAATGGGATTTGCTAGTTGCCAGAAAAATAGGCTTGTAAGAACAATTTGAGCGGTTTCTCTGATGGGTAAGAAACTGTGATGCATAAGAATGGCTGGACTGAAATTTTGTTTTGGAGCTAGTACTGAAACAGCATCCACCAAAGGGACACTGACTTATTAATAGGATAAAAACACAAGCAGATCAACAGAAGGCTTCTCCTTAAAAACAGACTCTCAGAATGTCTTTAATATATCATTTGAGGAAAGTGACATCAAAACATCATAGCTGTACTACAGCACATTAATTTGAAAGACAGCAAAAGTTGCTTTTGATAAAAATCACATCCAGCCATCAAATGTTAAGTGCTAACCAGCAATCCAGCAATTTAAAAAGTTGCAAACCTTCAACATAACAGGATGACTGCAGAAAGACAGTAAGTACAGTTACCTCAAACACGACAGTGCCTGTCCAAGAAATTAAGCATGCCATGAGAAAACAGCTCAGTTCTAGAATAGCAAATATTCTTCCCAATTTAAATGGAAAACTGGTTCACTGACTTATTTCAGACTGGATTCTTAGATTGTCGTTCATATACAGGAAAATGAACATTAAACTAGGTAGTTCAGTAAGTTTCAAGACATGTTTTAAATTACTACTGCTTTGCACAGGCTGCTATAATCAAGGCTATGTGTATTTCTTAACCGTACAATTAAATCACAGAACTACAGAGGACAGAATTCAGTATCCTGAAAATCCATGTCCTTTTAATTTTTTTTAAAGCAAGTTTTCTAGCCCTTAAGGATGACAGGGTGGGTTTGAAAGTGTGTGGGCATATATGTGGTAAAATCTATTTAAGATGTTTTTATCACGCACTTCTGCGCCCACTGGGGACTTCCAGAACAACTCACAATAGATGCAGAACAATTTATAAAATAGGCATGCAAACAATTCATATAATAATTCCAGGTCAGAAAAAATCTTAGGACACTTCCAGACACTCTGGCTCTCTAGGAGGTGAGATGGGTAGGTATGATCAGACCAGCCAAATTATGGTGTCCCAGGAAAGGTTCTTAAGGTGGGAGAATATTACCATTTTGCTGCAATCAAACTGTGAATAGGACATGGTAAGAAAACGTGACAAGGAAGTGTCTGCCCTAGTGTCACAGACACCAGTTGGACAGGCCTGTGATGTCAATGCGAGACTCATCACATACACCCTCTCCCTATCTGCACCATTTATCCATACACTAGATGGAGCAGCAAGTCAGTGTCCCTATGTCGTTCATGGCTGTTTGCCATTTCACGTGACTAGTTTGCCACACAATCAGATACGCAGACAACAAGGAAATACCGTATATGTAAATACGCATCTTTATGGAATCAGGTTATAATATGGCTTTTTTGGCACAAACTTTGGGTCACCTTGATTCAGAATTTTAATTTTTGCTAACATGAACACAACCCTGTACATAAGCCCCATTCCAACTAACCCAGTGATTTTCAATCTTTTTCATCTCATGGCACACTGACAAGGTACTAAAATTGTCAAGGAACACCATCAGTCTTTTGACAATTGACAAGGAACACCGTACTGCCAGCAGGGGGCTCACATCCCTCAATGCCCCTACTAATAAATGACCCTTCTACTCCCATGGCACACCTGCAGCCCATTCGCGGCACACCAGTGTGCCATGGCACAGTGGTTGAAAATGGCTGAACTAACCATTTTGCAAATAAATATTATTTTCATTCAGCCCTCTCTCTCTTTCTCTCTTTCACAAGCTAATACTTCCCATGTGACTGTTTGTGCTGGAAAAGGATGCTCACTCATGAACAATGAGATTTTAAAATTTATCCCCCTCCACCCTGTTTCATGACTCCACTCAGAATCTTTCCAAACCTGGAAAACATGTTCATGCTTGTACCCCTGCTGTGAGATCGCATACTGTTTTACAACATGGTCCCATCAGTGAACTGCCAGACTAGCCAGCCATAGAAGCTCCTCAGGTTTCACACTGTTAGGAGAGAATATGGAAGGAGATACCCAAGTAGCGTGAAATTTTTAAAAAGTGGAATCCTTTCCCAGGTGAATTCCAACAGCTTTCTGTGTCAGGCATCTGATGGCCCAGCAAATGCAATGAAAGCAAGGAATTTAAAAAGAAGGAAAAAAAGAAACAACAATTAGCAACTGGGTTGAGCCCCTGAACCCAAGTGGGAGATGAAAAATGGACAAGACTCTTGATCATCACATATATCATCAAGGGACTCACATGGGGAATAGATCTCCCTAAAGGCTGCCAGTAGTCCAAAATGTGCCTTCCAGACTGCCAAGTTACATTCCCATGACGGATGAAGTGTGCCTCCCTCCATCCACCTGGGAAATGTTATGTACCAGCTTTGGGAACCTGGTAGCTGTGGGAAATTCTAAGAGGCAGCACTACTGGATGGAGTTTTCATCTTAGGTGGTCACATGAGGTTTTTGTAATACTGTATCTATTTACAAATATGCAAGTTGAGCATGGGAGAGCAGGTACCCCCCCCCCCCCCACACACACAGACAGCATGCATCTGTAAAGCAGAATCAGTTCCCCATACTTTTGGAGACTTCCCCCCATACATGACTCCTCCCTGCAAGCCAGCTTAAACAAATAGACCTGTTTCTCCCCTGCCACCTACATTCCAACTACAAACTGCTTCTCCAGCAACACAGAGGCAGAAATCTGATCTCAGACTCTCCCCTCCCTGTTAAGAGAATATCTCCATCTACTAGGGCTGTGGAAAAGACCTGTGTTAATCCTGATGTTTCCTGGAACAAACATATAACACGGGCCTCATTCATGCATGCACACACACTTTTAAACACTTGTGTACACATCTAGGAAAGCTGGTCCAGGTAGGAGTCCGAGACTAGAGGTGTCAAAAGATACAGTACATCAACATGCTCCACACTAGTGTAACACCCATTATGTCCTATTCATGTGTAGAGCCATCCTTTGTTGAACCAAAGGTTAGAGAACAATAACTTTAACCTGGTAACATGCAATAGCACTCATATGCTAGAGAGATATTTACTCCCCTCTCCTATTTTCACTGCTTTACTCTTTGTGAAATCAAGAGCACTACAACATCTGGACTATCTTCTGGTGGCCCAAATTAAGCTGTTTTGGGCTGGTTGGGGGTATTTCTGCTTCAATTTTTCTAATCAATTTTCTAATTAACCAGTATTTAACTTTTTAAAGCATTATTACCTTCCCTGGGCTCTTGGAGACAGTGTAGTCTGGCAGATAAACTTTGACTAATTTCAAATTGCTTCTCAGTCTTGCAGCTCATTGTATAATCGTGACGAGTCACTATTTCTTAGCCTGATGCACCTCAGAGATTTATTGCAAGGATAAATCCATTGTGCTAGTATATACTTTATTATGCTTTGGGGGGCCTTCAGGGGAATGAAAGTTGGGATATACATCTCTAGAGAAAGAAAGATTTAAAACATACACACCACCACATACACTGCTCTGTGGAGGAAGGATAGGGCTGGCAACTCTGACTGAAGCTATTGGTGGAGATTTATTCCCCAGGCTGGTGTAATTTTGGTTGGACATTACTAGAGACTGTGTTAAAGTCTCCAGGATTGCTTTCAGTAGCCACCTGGAGATGGATTCTGGTTCCTGAAGACTCCAGGAGAATTCCAGAGGGCTATAACCCTAAGGAAGGTTGGGATAAATAAAAATAAAGAATAGTTTGGATTGTGGTAGGTAAAAATGGCTGTTTGTAAATAAATCTGATGGCACACCACTTTCCTTTAGCCAGTGGCATAGCTAATGATTGTGTAGCCCAGTGCCAAGCTCAAAATGATGCCCCAGAAGCAGGACCTCAGAATGGAATTTTATCAAGGGGTACAAAGCTTCTTTTGGGCCCCTTTCCAAAGGGGGAGGGTTAAAATGGAGCAGGGGAGGGTGGTGATGGGTGAGCGGAATGGGGGCAAGGAGGGGCAAAAAAGGGTGGGAGGAGGGTGGAGACAGTTGGAAAAGTCTTTGGAGCCCAGGTCTACCCACCCATTTGGCATCGGCAGCTACATACAGTAATAACAGAAAAACAAAACACACTTCTAAGTCTCTATAAATCTTTTAAATCATGCCGAAAATTAGCATCATTAGCATCATTATATTTAGGCTCACACTAGAATGGAAAGTGTCCCGGGATAACAAAATTTGCTTCTGCAGCAGCTGTAGCCCCACAGCTATGTCCCTGAGCTCCTATACACTCCTTCAGGGTAAGCAGATCCACAAGCCAAAGAGCTACTGTAGTTTCCGTCCAGATTTGACAGTGTGTTAAAGAATGTCATGTATGCATTCCTTGGCCCAGCATAAATGGCTTGCCAGTAGCTGCAGCCGCACACTCATGGTAGTGTCCCCAGCATCCCATGTGGGCAACAAGCCTGAGTATATAGGAAAATGTAATATCCCAGGAAATTTCTAGGGCCCCTCCTGTGGCTCCTGGCCCCCCTTTTTGACCCTAGGCCCAGGTACAAATTATTCCCTTTACCCCCCTCACCTAGGCCCTGCCCAGAAGTGATGTCACGCCCAGGTTTTTAAAAAGTGAAAATTGAGGGAAAACATGCCTCCTCCCTCCAGAAGCTCACCATCCGCTTGCTCTACTGCTTGTTCCCAGCCAGTGCTATAGCTAAGACATCTACCTGCTACCTGGGTAAAGAAGATTTTGTAGCCCCTCCCCCAACAAAATCAAATTTAATTAAGCAAATAAATAGAAAGTGTGCCCCTTATTGGTTAGAGACACTGTGCTGGGGTGAAGAGGGACAGTTATTCTTCCCCTGCTAAATATAAGAAGAGCCCCACTTGAAAAAGTGTCTCTACTCAGTTAGCAGGGGTAACTGTGTTATGATACATGGAAATGAGAGCTGACTCATATTAACACCTTATTGGCTCCATGCTGTACCATAATAACATCTCATTGGCTCTCAGAACAATCAGTCTCATAGATCAGTTTTGAATTACAGAAATCCACTGTTTGTTCCATAAGGCAGTTGTGTTTTCATTTTCTGGTTAATTGGCCATAATGTTTGCTAGAATACAGATATTTCTATGCGGTTTGTTGCATTACATTCCTCATTAAATTATCTTTCCAATGATATATAACATGATGTTATTATTCATACATACCAATTTTTTCACAATTTTGGCCACTAGTGTCAAACTCAGCGTGTTACCCCCCCTAAAGCTTGTTGCCCAGTGCAACTGCTACCCCATGCACCCCTTTAGCTACGCCACCGTCTTTAGCCTAAACACATACTGAGGGAAATACGATAACTCTTCTTGGTTTAGCCCTTTGCTTGGGTTGTACCGGTGTTTAAGATCCCAGAATGTTCTGCCTCTTTTGGGGGGAAATGTACAATTCTCTGCCCCTCCCCAGTCCTTTGCACAGGCAGAGTGAGGTGTTGCATAAAACACTCTGGCCAGGGATTTGCCCTGTTGCCTTGGCAACCCAATCATCAGGCAGCAGGCCTAAAGCACCAGATGTGTCTTCCTGGCACTAAACTCCCTTGCGCAATTCAAAAGTTGACATCAGGACACATCTGGAGAACAGCCATACAAGTGTCCACTTTCTATCCATCTGCAGGTGACACCCTTCCCCTGTGTGCCATCCACCACAGCTGCTGACCCTGCATAATAGGCTGAGCCAAAGCTACCTCCTCTGTTGTGCAGGATGTTTTGTGACAGCGGATTCCAGTTCTAGAGGCGACATGCTGCCTACCTTTTCAAGAGCTGCGAGAAGGTCTATACAAGGGACCTGCACTTCTTCTCGCCCCACATTTGTTATACAGTAATGTTCTGGGGACTAACAGTTGGCATTATCAGGGTGTTGCAGGAGGCAGTCCACTTCTGTCATCAGGTTCCAGGGCATCACTGACTTGCCTCCAGCTACTCACTCCCTACATGCCACTAAAAATGCAACACGCTTCAGGCCAGAGTTGGGTGTGAAAGTGTCTCACACTGGCTCAAGTGAGACCTGTGAATCCCACTTGATGTGTTATGAAGGGGAAAACTCCATAGCTTTGTCTTTCTCCATTCTCCTAAGCAAGCTCTTGAAAAAAGCCAAACAGACAAAACTACAGGATGTAGACTTTTTTTCCATGTGTCCCATTTATGGCAGTGCAGTGGTTTCAAAAGTGTGTTCAGCAGAAAAGTGTGTTCTGGGGCTCCTTAGGCTGTAATCTTATTCCTTGAGAGTAATTCCGATTGAACACAGTGAGACTGACTTCTGAGAAGGCAGGCACAGGATTGCACTGTGGAAGCCTATCAGGGGTTCCTCAATGAGAAGATTAGTCATGGCAAATTGTTGTTCTTGAAAGCCAGTTTGCTCATCACTACTGACCATCCCCTGTAATGTGCAACTATAGAAGAACAGTGGGTGTGTTTGAGAGTACACTTTGTTTCAATTGAGCTTAGCATCTTCCGCAAGGAGCAAAGTTTCCCCAGTATGCATGCGGATCTAGACAGGGTATAAAGATGGCAGAAAGTCTGAGAGTTACTTTTCTACGAGAAAATCTTTCCATTTTAAAATGCATGCCACCCTTGGATGATGATGCCACCACCAGCTACAAGTGCTACAGTCTACATTCATATGCGCTGGTAGAATACACATATAGGATGCTTCTCTACCAGGGCCCAGACTTGGAACCCAGATCTATCTACTCGGTAGACCTGGGCTTCCATTCAGGGCCCTAAAGCACTGCATAAATGCTGCTTTCCTAGAAGCAGAATTAAAACAGTAATTCCACATAGCACTTAGTAAAGTACTAGTTGCTTTGTCATAATCCAGCAATGTCGACTCATTGTACAGTTACTCATAAGTCTTATTCAGCAAAGATCTCACTCCTCTTGGCACCTGTCCCTTTAGTTGGTAGCTTCTGCCTTGCTCTTTTCTTTTAAAAGCAGCTAATTACTTACTTGCTGTTCACTCTCCATAGCCAGAGCATTTCTGAATTGTCCCTCAATTAGTCAGTTCCTGTTCCCTGTTGTGCAGTGTGTGTGTTAATTATTGGTTTCCACTTTGCAACTAGCGCAGCTGCTTGTTAATTAATTTTTTATGTCGGCAATTGCAAAATCATGCTCTTAAAAATTATTACTATTAAGAAGAAGAAGAAATAGCTGTGGTTGCAAAGAAGAAAAACTTCTTGGGCTGTAAACAACAGAGACACCCCACCACTACGCATGCAGGGAATGGGATTTGACAAATGAAAAGATAATTCAAGAATGAGAATGACCACAAGCAAAAAAAAATCAAACAATTGAAGTGGGAGAAGCCATTCTTTAAGATAGTTGTAAGGAGTAAAATTAAAGCTTGATATAAAGAGTCATTCTGTTTCCCACCATGTTCTTATTCTATCTCCCAACTTTGTAACTAAGGGAGCAATCCTAACCCCTTATGTCAGTGCTTTCCAGCACTGGCACAGCGGTGCCAATGGGACATGTGCTGCATCATGCAGTTGGGTGTCACTCACAGAGGCTTCCTCAAAGTAAGGGAATGTTTGTTCCCTTACCTCAGAGCTGCATCGCCCTTATGTCAGTGCTGGAAAGCACTGACATAAGAGGTTAGGATTGCACCTTAAGAAAGACATGGAATACAGAATTATTGGGATAATTTTTGGCAGGACTCAATGGATAAAAGATAATAACACAAGATCTAAGTTGCTAGAGAAGACCATCGTATTCTTGGATTTACCAATAGGCTCAGAAAAAAACAGGAGAGAGGAGAAAGAATGTCAGGTCCTAGTTGTCAGCCTTGGAGCTGGGTGTAGCCTGGTGTGCATTTTTTTTCTCTTGTATATTGAAGAACCTCAACATAAAAGCTGTGATCAAAGCAAAGATGGCTGGAACAAATCCCTCCAAGAACAGGATAGTTATTATTTTAGGATAACTAGCTTTTGGAGGTCTCAGTAGAACCTTGCCAGTCTGAGGCACGGTGACCCCAGATTGTAACCCACATGTAAAGGCCACTGGAGCAACACATAAGCATAGTGGAAAAAGGCTGCTTGGTGTTTAGAAAGAATCATTTTGCAAGTCTGAAGCACAGAGAATAGTAAAAGTTGCTCGATTTTATTAAAGGCAATAAGCTGACTGAAGCTGGAACTTTGGGGCCTCAAAGGCTGTGTTATACACTTTGGAATTTAGTTTAGATAACAGCATCTGGCAATGGCTGGAGATGTAAGCCTTGGCAGAAGTTAAACACACCTGTGTCCCCCAGAAAAACTCTGTAACTATACTTTCATGCTGTAAGAGCAAAAGCATACATATGGAGACCAAGTAACCTTTGATACCAAACCAAAGTATGTACCCAAAGTAAAAGGTCACAATAGTTATATAGAATTGACATAGAAGTCAAATTGTTTGATTTTAGTGAAACTGTTAAAGGAAGTTTAAAGGTCTTTGCTTCGCAGAGGTTTGCAGAGGGCCCCACAGTGTTCTACTAAAAACAGGAGAAGAAATGCAGAAGCGATAAGATAGGTGGCTCAAGCAAGGCTATCCTAATTAGGATGAGTCTGAAGGGGATGTATGCCAAGAAATGGGTCTGAAGTTCTGCCAAAAATGAGGTCTTCACACCTGTGTTTAAGTGTTTTTGTGTTCTCTTTTAATGAGGCTAGTGAGAGGACTTGTCAATTAATTTCTAATTGGAATGATAAATGTCAGTAAGGGTCAGCACTGGGTCAATACTGGATAAAATGATATTATAGCAACCCCTGCTGGTTCTTGAAAACTTTGTAATTCAATATGTTTAATTTTACCTTTTATGGGAACTGTAACCTGAAACAAGCCTATCAGGTGTCTCTAAAGTTATCTATAGCCTATTAAGCTTCAGCCCCATCTATGATGTCAAACTTCAGCCAATGGGAAGTCTAAATTTTCAAACAAAGAACCCAGAAAGGTATAAAAAGGTCAAGTTAATATTGACAAATTGCTCTCAATGCTTTGGACATGAGTCCCTTGAGATGCCCATTGCTTGCAATGAAATAAAGCCTGCAAACTTTCACTCCTGCGTACTGAGATTTCTTGAGTTGCCTTCTTTCTACCCTGCCACAAGTCCACATAGAACAGGCTAGCATCGCAACAAAAGGCTAGCATTTTGAGACAAAAAAAATTTGGGTCAGGGAGAGGGAGTATCCGGCAGCAGTTGCACACACCAGGTCTTGTCCCCCATTTTGCTGCCCTCCATGGCCCCTGGCTCTCCTTGAACTTGTGCCAGAAAACTGGCTGGCATATGTCCAAGAGGACCCATAAGTAGAGGTGTTTTAAAACAGTGTTATTTTACTCAGAATCAAGCCCACCGTCTTAAAAAAAAAACAACTTAGGCTGTAATCTTATTTTACTAACCAGAAACAAACACTTCTACTCATAGGCAACTGGGCAGCCTACTGGGGGTATAAGTAAAAAAAATATTTTTACTTGCCTCCTGCAGGCTCAGTTGTGCCCACACTATAACATGCAGTGAGCACTCTGTTGGTGTGGCTGCCTGCCATAGGTACTGTATGTGCATAATATATGAGGGGACAGGATTGTTAATAGGATTATGAGAGGGGTATGCAAAATTCCCTATGATGACAAGTCTCTCTCACGTTAATTATAGGGAGGACATTATCATTTGCATTTTCCACATCCAGTACCAAAATTGTCTTGAGCACATCTTTGACTGGACCTTTCCCCTATCCTCATAGATCAAGCTATGCAACCTAGACCACAGTGTTCTATGAGAGCTATAAATGGATCAAGCAAGTGAACCAATTCACATTCTGTCGAGGAAAGTGAGCATTTAATCCTGCCTACTAGAACAGTCATGCTTAGACAAACAAATACATGTTGGCTGCCATTCAGGTAACTCTCTACCTCTGGTTCTTGGATGGAGACAGGCCCTGATGCTGTAAATTTTTGACCAAACAATGGTTGCTCCAAGCTCCATCATATTCAGTTTAGCTCTTCCACCAAAGCACATTAAACCACTGCCTCTTACTTCTATTGACTTCCTAGTTTCACCCCTCCTGACCAATCCTCTCCCTCAGCCTACAAATTTTAGAATTCTTTTAAACCTGCACATCACTTGGGGTAACAGTTGGATATTTAAAATGCTCACCATTTTGTCAGGATTATCCCGATTAACCCAGAATTAATCTCGATCTTGACGTTAACAAGATTAGTGTTGCAATCGGATTAGCGGGTAAACCGTACCCCCTTGACTAATGTGCAAGGGGGAAAAGCAGGGAGATGGAGAGATGGGGATGTGCCTGGAAGATACATGCCAGGCTGCCCAACAGAATGCACCAGTCACAAGAAGAGGTTGTTGAGAGCAAGGCAAACAGGGTCCTTACCATGAGTTGGCTATGTCATGATGATTAAATCACTAGTCATCTGCTCGGATGACTGCATCTGCTGTACGTAAGTCCCTGGCCAGATTACACAACTTATGGCAGCATTGCACTCCTTCCTTGGTAACACATTTCAATCTTTTTTTTTCTTTACACATTCAAGAAGCGCATAAGGGCTGCTTCACTCACGATGAGTGAACAGAGAGACATTTTTCTTTCTTCCTCTCTCATAATACTAGAATTCGGGGTCATCCAGTGAAATGGATTGACAGCAGGTTGAGGACTGACAAAAGGAAGTACTACTTCACACAATGCATACTGAACACATGGCATTCATTACCACAAGAGGTAATGATGGTCTCTAGCTTAGATGGCTTTTAAAAAAAGATTAGATAAATTCACAGAGGAGAGGTCTATTAATGGCTTTTAGTCAAGACAGCTAAATGAAACCTCGCTCTTCAGAGACAGAAGAGTACCATTGACTAGAGACAGAAATAATTTTTAAAAGATCTGAGATGGTTTGAGAGAGGATTCAATTCCCACGGTATATGTGCGCATGGATTTTTTCCCCCTCCACTGTCACCTAGGTTTTTGAAACAATACAAAAACCTGCCACATTTGTTTACCAGAGCTTAATGTGACATGAGTGCACATGCCACAAGCAGCAAACCCTCTTTGAAACCTCTCTGAAGAAAAAAAAAAAAAAGACGATCAGATATCTCCAAGCTCTTATTATCAGCTGCTGAAAGTAAGCAACATGGAATGACTACTTCCATCTTGCTCTGCTTGTGAGCTTTCCAGGTTTCTTTACTAATTTTTTTTAACTGAAATTGTAAGTCCTCTTGGTGACTCCTTTATTAAAGCAGAAACTCTTTAAATAAGTAAATATGTCTGGCTGACCATCGTATGCTGAGTGAGACAGATCTTTGGTCTGATTCAGCACAGGCTGTTCTTATGTTCTCTCTTGGCAGATTTACACAGCTATATGAAAAAAGATCTGCTTGTATCACCATCTGTGAATATCGTATGCATCCCTCTTTCGCATATGCTGCAATGCAAACCCATACCCATTCGTTCCTTCCCAACCTACGCACTGAGTTTATGCATTTCACTATCTTATGAAACGTAGGCCCAAATCCTAACCAATTTTACAGTACAGGTATAGCCGTGTCAATGGGACGTGTGCTGCATCCTGCAGTTGGGTGGCATTCACGGAGGTCTCCTCAAAGTAAGGGAATGTTTGTTCTCTTATCTCAAAGCTGCATTTCCCTTATGTTGGTGCTGGAAAGTGGGTTAGCACTGCGCCCATAGATTCTCAGTATTCATATATGATAGGATATATTCTCCACCTCCCCCCCCCCACACCCTTATACACCATACAGGGCACGTGTCCCATACAGGCTGAAAAGAATAGGGAACCAACATTGCATGAGAAGCTTTGGGCACACTGGACTTGGCTCACCTTTATTTCTTTCCCAAAAGCCTTCTGAATAGAAGGCTTGAATAAAACAACCACCACTATACAAGTATCCATAACCAGCAAAATAACCTGACACCTAAAGAAATAAGTCTAAACAAGAAAAATGTAGGTGCTATACCCTGCCTGCAATGATGTGGAAGCTTTTGCCTCTCTCAAGAGTACAGGGGCTGATCAGAAGTGAAGGGAAATGCACGCTTCACGTGCTTTTGAGGCACTCTTTCCTCTTTTCAGAGCTGAGTAATGGCATTGAAAAACAGCTTCTGTGGTGTGGCTCAGATTCAGCCCTGGTTGCCCATCTCACAAAATGTAGCCCTACACTTCAAGGTTGGGAAGGGGGCAAACTCTGTAACAGCAGCTGGTCCAGCAGCAGCAGCAGCACAGAAAGCACAGCTGCTCCTCAAAGCCACTGGCAGGTCTGGCCTTCAGAGTTCTGGCTGCGTTTTGGCAGAGGATTATAGGTGTTAAGCCTGCCTGATATTTGCCTGACTCATCAGAGCAAACATCTCTGACATGTAAAGTACCAGTTCTGTAAACTCTCTAGCCTACTGGAAAAGTGCAAACAGATCTGCAAGGTACAAAGATGCTGCTGCCTCTTGAGGTTTCAGCTCACTCATGCTCCACAGACATCAAATGCCACTAACTAGTACTGGCCCAAGACACTGGTGTTTTAGACAGAAAAGCATCCCCCTTTCTATGATTTTCTATGGAGGAAAATCTCTTGGGAAGTTCTGTGGAAGCTTCACTGAAATTGAACAAAGGCAACATTTTAAAAATGACATGTTCCTCTAGGCATAGGCAAAATGTATTCTCCTTGAACTGTTCCTTAGAAACCGCTAAGTAACAAAGTCTAGCTTTACCCACAAACGGGATTCAAAGTTCCACTGTGTCTTTGGCTTGAAACCTATTATCAGCACCAGAGCTCAGAGGGAGACACATGATGAAACACTAAAGAAGAGAATGCCTCTGAGACACAAACAGAATTCATTTCACTCAAGGCTGGGTAACCACAGCCCACAGGCAAATATGTGTAATAATGGAAGGAGGTACTGGGAATGCAGAAGCTATCTGAAACACACAGAAGCAAATCTAGCTGAGAAAATGCTTAACTAGGAGAAAGAAAACCATTAGGAAAAAGAATAGGGAAATTATCAGCAATTTGGGCAAACAAAGGAAGTGATGGGTATGGATTAAAACAAAACCAAAAACAAATACTAGTGCCTAGTGTCCTGCATCATTTTCCCTTTGGTTGCTGGAGATGCAGTTGCTAGGTTACCAAAAGGCCATTGGGTACCAAACTGGCAGAGGACAGATTATGGAATTTGCAGTGGGACAAAGGAAACAGAAGTTCCTCTGACAACTGTGGCTGGTAGGTTGGGGGTGGTGGGGTAGACAGATAAACTGAGTCATCTGATGCAGAGCTTCAATCAGGTGATAAAGTAGGAAGAGGAAACACGCATTTGCAGAGCAGCAACCAGCAGGTAGGGATGGAAAATGTGTGACTGAAACTAGAGATGATGCTGCATGAACCAAGGTGGGTTGTGCTGAATCTGGACAAAACAGGGCAGGGAGGGGGACTGGGTTAAAGTGCAGCATGAGTAGGCAGGAGAGAGCAGCTAAATGTATTCCCTGCCCATGTTTTCCCCTGCAAAAACCACATTTAGCCAGTTTTCTCCTGGCAGGATTTGCTTCTGGCCCAACATGGAGAAAAACAGCTTTTAAGATGTATATTGGGGGGGGAGCACAAACAGGGGAAGGTTCAGCTCCCTCCCTCCACCTGTAGTACCCTTAGAAGTTCTCAGCACCCTCACTTTGTAGATATCTGACAGTGACCCAATCCTAACATGAGTCCACTGCTGCTGTCCCTCCTGGTTTGGCCCCAAATGTTAACTAGAATTCATTTCCAAGATATAGTACTGACATTCTACATGCTTCCAAAACAGATAGGGCCATACAGATTTGGATCCATGACTCCATTTAGAATGGAACAAAGGTGCATCTTCCCTAGAATACGTTAATACAAATTGTTTCTCCATTTTGCATAACTTTGCATACCCTGTCAAAAGTACCACTGAATATTTTAAAGAAAAATACAAAGCTATGCTTTCCCCTCCCTTTCATGCTTGCACATATTCAATCTATGCTAATAATAGCCAAGCCTAGGAACTGTATGCATTTTGCAAGGAATCTTTCTGCCGGGGAACATTCAATCATATGAACCCCACTTACAGTCCAAAGTGGTACAAGCCAGACATAGATTTACAACCTCAGTGAGAACCTGGTCTTTTATATTAAGCAAGTCTTCAGTTCCAAGATCTCAAAGAAGACCCTTTTATTTCCCCAAGCTGCACTGTATAGTATTTATAGCTAGACTGGAAGCATACGCCTCTACCCAGAGTACATCTTTGCAAATATGGTTCTGAAAAGTGGGCTGGCCTTTGTCCACAGCTGTGTGTATTCTGCAGTTTTGTGACTGCACCAGAATTCAGCATATCCTGAGAATTTCAGCATGCTTTTTTATTTTTTTTAAGTCAAGGACACAATCGTACTATTCCACTCAGGAGCCAAGGAGCATACAGGTGCACAGAACTCAAACCCCTTCAGTCACAGTTCATGGGGTGTGTGTGTGTAGATATACCCCATGGGGGAGGAGAAGAAGAGAGAGAGTGTGTGTGTGTTTGAGTGACAGACAGCCCTTACCAGAGATAACTACATCACCAGTTCATGCCCCATCAGGAAGAAACTGCAAAGATGTTGGGTAATAGTCAACTGGACCTGCAGCCAATACTCATTTATTAGAACAGAAAGTAACTGGATCTAAACTCCAGGAGGCACCCCAGTAATGCATCCCAGTCAGGGTTGGCACTAGCCTCCCATTACAACACACCCGCTAACATGCCCCCATGACAAGAGCAGTCATTCCATTCTTGTCCTCCACACAGTACTCTGCTGCAGAATATGGCATACCATGGAGATCCCTCCACAATGACACAAAAGAACAAATATACACTCGAATGGTATCTATAAATATCTACATTTATCCGAAAGGCACTCTGAGCACACTAGAAAGCGAGATATAAATTCCATATAAATCAATAAATAGCATTTAAAGTGGGTGTGTGAGTGGGTGGGGAAAGCTGCTTTTAAGAAAGAACTCTGTTGTTATTCAGCTCTGCCTCCTTCTATGCCCTGAACATCCAAGTTCAGCAGAAATGAGCTAACAGGGCTTCTCTTTCCTTTGACGCAAGCCAAGGGAGAGCTCAGGCGTTATTCCTGCCAAACCACTGAGAAGGGAAAAGTAAGCTCCTGAGTGCAGTATATCTAATGCGGGCCTTATCATGAAGCAATGTGAAAGTTTCCTCAGGCAGCATGTTCTAGGAGCGTATATAAATATTTTTTGCATTTAATCTTTTCTCTGTGTAGTGAAAGAAAGAAAAAACACACCTAAAGAGTAGCTGTGAAGGGTTGGGGAATGGGCATCATCTATTTTTGCTTCAGGCACAAAACCGTCTAAGGCCATCACTTGCAGAAAATCTGTTCTTTCCCATTCTACACGTGGGGAATCTGGGAGTAAAGCATGTTTCACAGCCTAAAATTATTTCTGCAAGGCAATACAAGGCAAAATGTGGATTGTGCCTAACTATTCGTGGTCAACTTCTTAATATTTGAAGGGTGGTGCTGCCCATTTTTAAGTGGATCCCCCTCCACCAAGGAACACGCAAAGAAACCCAAACCCCACAGCTCCTAAATCAAACCGACTGCTAAACTGAGAGATGCTTGCCACGTAACCATTTCCCAAAGTACAAGTTGTTCCTGAAAATGTCTTGTCCGTGGATGGGTTCTGACTTATTACCCTTGTGAAAGACAGGCACTGCTTTGCTGACACAGCCATTCCTGGGACCTTATCAGAGTGAAACTTGCATAAAAATTAAGGGCACATCTGTATACCACATATTAAAGCATGTTTAAAATGTATACTGCACAGTTAATTCTCACGCCCAACTGAAATGAAGCTTAAGTCTATGTATCTTCAGGGACCCGTCTATTTTGCTTATGAAATTTTTATGTGCCTTGAATGGGGATGGTACTGTTGGATAAAACAGTATGGATGGATTCTGACTTACTACCCCTGTGAAAGACAGGCACTGCTTTGCTGACACAGCCATTCCTGTGACCTTATCAGAGTGAAACTTGCATAAAAATTAAGGGCACATCTATATACCACACATTAAAGCATGTTTAAAATGTATACTGCACAGTTAATTCTCACGCCCAACTGAAATGAAGCTTAAGTCTATGCACCTTCAGGGACCCATCTATTTTGCTTATGAAATTTCTAAGTGCCTTGAATGGGGATGGTACTGTTGGACAAAATTATTTTAAAAGTGCCTCGAAACAGACTCGGCTATCATAGCTCCCCCAAGGACTCTGAGGAATTGTAGTTTGGAGTAGCGATAATTTTTTGTAGAGAGCCCGGCCTAGAATGTTCAGCAAACTACAATTCCCAGAGTTCCTTGATCAAAAGCCTGGGATGAAATCTCACTTGAGAAGGTGTTGTGAATGACTAGCACATGGCATGCAGTCACATTAGGAGGCACATTGACTATCTAGGAGGACATGCCAACTATCCATGCTGCATTGCCATTGTGACTGCTTCCTCATGCACTATGTCTTGTGCATCAGGAAACAGCTCTGCTACTACTGCTACTACTACTACTACTTTTATTTATCCCCTCCCTTTGTACTTTCATTACTCTTGCCTCAGCGTTCGCCCCTTCATCTTTTGCCTTCCCCCCTCTGCCACAGTTCCCATTTAGACTGCAAGTTCCTCTGGGGTGGAACCTGTCTTTGGTTCACTTTACTCTGTAAAGTGCCACATACACCTATGGAACTATATAAATAACGAACACTCTGCATTTCTATTCTGCTAAAACACATGGATTTCCTTCAGTACCCATGAGAAATGGGACCCTGTGGAGGTTTCATCACATGGAAGGTAGCGCACTGAGTCGTTTTCTCACACAGAAGAAACCCACGTAAGAGAGTCGTGCACCAAGAACAGCTGTTCCATGCGCAGAAGAGGGGTGCAGGACAGTTAAGCAGGCTTGAAACCAGCTCAGATTGGCAGTGTAATCATGCACTTGGGGGAAATTAGATGTTGCACGCAGATGTGTGTAACTTTTTCCTGGCTTAAAAAAAATGAAATATGAAATGAAAAGCAGCCTTAGAATGCTATGACACAGATCGGAGGGACAGCACAGGTGCTTAATTTACGGTTAATCCTAAACATGTCTGCTCAGAAGTAATCCCCATTGAATTCAGTGGGACTTACTCCCAGGTAAATGTGTTTAGGATTGCTGCCGAATCTCCCCCAGGGGGATTAGTGACTTCCTGGTGCATTCTCATGTCTGGGGAGATGAAATTCAAAAACCAGCAATCAGAAAAAAGGTAGTCTTGTGCAAAAAGAAAAGAAAAAAAACAAAAAAAAGGAGGGCAAAAGAAGCAGACCTCCCAAATCCCCTCCCGCATCTGTTTGCACGCACAGAAATATCGAGACAGGGTGGATAAGCGCATGCATTTGTTTTCAACAAAAGCGTGGGAGGGGGAAAAATTGGAAGTACTGACCTTAAAGCTCCAGTAGTTGGGTTGCTAACAAACAAAAAAGAAAAAAAAACAGAACAGAATAAAAAAAATACCATTAAGATTCTGTTTTGAGAAAACAGTTGACTTTAAACTGTGTGAGAAGTTATCGGTTTGATTGGTTTGTTTAAAGTCCCCTCCCAATGGTTTTTTTTTTTTTTTAAACAAAAGCATGAATTTGCTAAAATGAACAGGGATGGTTGATGGGTGCTGCACAGGGAAGGCTGTCAAACAGATCAAACACTGTGGTATAGATGCAAGACTCAACTGCAAGAAAAAAAATTAACAAAAAGAAAACCACAATGCATCAGGGGTCTTATGAGGGTCAGACTGTGGGTAATCTACATGCCAACAAATAAACAAAAGTTCTGCAGCATGAAAAATCCAGATTTTGCCCCCAGAATATGTCATGCAAACTAGGAGACTTGACATGTTTGCTCATATTGCATGATGTGTGCTCCGTCACCTAAGTTTTGGTTCTTCAGAACAAAGCCTACTCTGGTTCCCAGCCTGAAATCTGGACACAACACATGGGATTTTGCAGTGGCGGAACTATATCTATCATGAGCAACCACTAAGAAAATGCCCTTCCTCTAGCAACACAAGGTTGAGGCATCCCCCCATAACGCAGGAGCACTTCAAGCAGATTTAAGAGAGCAATCAACAAGAGTGTGTGCCAAAGTGCATGTTATCTTTAGCTCCTTCCTTGCACTTGCCCTACTTCACAGCACAAGACTCTGTCACCACATAGTGGTTTAAGTGGGGAGCCTCAGAATAAGAGGGAAAAGCGCTGTAGGCAGTCAAAAAGAAAAACTGCACAACAGTAGGGCAGGCATCCAGCAAAGTCCCTGAAATCCTGAGATCTCCTAAGTAACTATTGCTGCAATTCTATACACACTTTACTGGGAGTAAGCCCTATTGTGCACAATAGGACTTACTTCAGAGTAAACATGTACAGGATTGTGCTGAATATTTAGCATTTATATAGCACTTCCCAAGCATTATATCAGTAAGCCTAACAATGACTATATACTTCAGGACCATCATGTCTGTGCTATAGGTAAGGGGTGGTGGATGAGAGGCTTGCCTAAGATTACAGGGGTATCCAAACTAAGGCCTTGGGGGGGGGGAGACATCTGGCCCACCACAATACTTGATCCAGCCTGCAACAACCTTTTTCTTTTTTTTTGGCAAAGCATTTGCTAATGTTTGACATTTTTACTCATTAGGTATCATTTCTCAGTCCGGCATTGTTTCTTTGTATTGTGCAGATGACAAAAAAGATCCAAACAAAACTTATTCATTCATTTAAATTATGTATTCATTTAAATTCATAAAACTGTTTTTTTTCGGCCTGCAAAAATGTGCAATATATACAATATGGCCTTCATACTGAAAAAGTTTGGAGACCCCCTGGTCTAAGAACATGAGTTCCATTTCTAGCTCACCTTTCTTCTGTGGAATTCAAGTTAGCACACAAAAGGTTTTCCTTGATGGTCTCATACCCAGACACCAATGGGAACACAAACTTCCTTAGCCAAATGTACCGTGTGCCTTCAAACCATAGCCTGGAAATTTCTGGTTTAGCTTAGACTAGACACCAAAAGCTAAAACAGCTCTCATTAGGAGCCAAAAATGTGCTATAGCTTTGTGCGGATGCACAAGGCCACAGAGAATGTTACATTGCATAACTAGGGGCTCAATCCTATCCAGTTTTCCTGCGCCGGTGCAGGAGTCCATGAGGACTGTGCTGCATCCTGTGGTGGCGAGACCATCACAGAGGCCTCCTCAAGATATGGAGACATTTGTTCCCCTTACCTCGGGGCTGCATTGTGGCTGCACCAGTGATGGAAAGCTGGATAGGATTGGGCCCTAAGGCTGGAATCCTCTTTCCTGAGAGTAAGGCCCATTGAACAAAACAGGACTTACTTCTGAGTAGACTGATTAGTCTTGTGCCCTAAGACTATCAGCCTGATCCTAAAAAAACTTTCCAATGCTGCCTCCTGTGGTGAGGAGGCCTCCTCAAGGTAAGGGAACCTTGAGGTTGCATTGGGGCTGTATCAGCACTGGAAAGTTGGTTAGGATTGGGTTGTATGGGAAACACGTGAACACTTTGAGCACTTTTAAATTCCACTGAGAGTATAAATGCTTAAAACACTCCCCACTGAAACTAGTGGGATTTAAAAGTGCTTCAGTTTATTCTGGATCATGCCAATGAAGTACATTACATTTCAGAAGCACATGGTCAAGAACGACATTGAAGACAACGTCAGCCAATAGGCACCTCTGACATTTGTGCAAACATATGCTGTGCAGCCATTCAAATAGCAACGGTTTTGCTATCTGGGGAAAGAATTATATTTTCCCAGATAAACACACAGAAAAGTGAAAATGGCATATCTCGGCAAGAGAAATGGTGAGTGGGTGCTTGGGTGCTAGTGAGCAAGTTGCAATGTGCCATTACCAGCACAGCAATGTAAGATGCATTTGAACTTGCTTGGACGTCTCCTGGGGATGCAAGCTGAGTACTGGGAGACCGATAGCCCAATCCTATGCTGCTTGGAGCGCGGGGCCGCCGCAGCACCGAAAATGGCTACTGCATTACCCTAAGTGCTAACCAGGCAGCTCTGGTGGCACTTCAGGAGAAGGGGCTTTTGTCCCCTTACCCCAGGTAAGACAAGTAGCTCCGCAATGGGGCTACTCAATTCTGCAGTAAACCTTGAGCTGCCGTAGAATCGAGAGCCTTTGTGTTGAGCCTGTGGCCCAACACGGAGGATCTGGATGTGGCGGAGCTGAGCTGCACTGGTCCTGTCTCTGTCCCACACACCTCCCTCCCCCCAGCATGCCTCCTCCCCGCCCTCTCCCCGCCTCCTCTGAATGCCTCCTCCCCACTTCACCCCATGCCTCCACTCACCTCTCTGCCACTCTGCGGTCCGCATGAACGCTGAGCGGCGGAGCAGCAGTGATCCACCGGCACTAGCCCAGTTGCAGTCGGATCTGGGCTAGTACAGGTGCTGGACTGGTGCTGAGGGCCCCAAACGTGCTTTACAGCACTTTTTGACGCTCACCGCCAGCGGAGCGCCGGCAGTGTGTGGTCAGGGTTGAGCTCCGAGGCTGCAATAATAATAATAATATAATATACAGTATTTATATACCGCCTTTCTTGGTCTTTATTCAAGACTTTATTCAAGGCGGTTTACACAGGCAGGCTTATTAAATCCACGCAGGGATTTTTACAAATTGAAAGAAGGTTCTCTCTTTCAAGAACCACCACATTCAAGATGTTACACTCCGATCTGGTTTTAACATTCTGGCCTCCATCCTCCCACGCTCCGAGCAGATGGAACAGCTCAGCTGCAGCTTGTCAGCTGCTTCAAGGTCGCACGGTGCCGGTGGCCTCGAACTGGCGACCTTGTGGATGTTAATCTTCAGGCAAATGGAGGCTCTACCCTCTAGACCAGACCTCCTGCCCAATCCTATCCATGCTTACCTGGGAGTAGGTTCCATTGAACTCAGTGGGACTTACTTCTGCGTAGATGTGGATTGGAATGCGAGTGCTTTATGCTAGAAGCCACAGGCAGGATGAAGCAGCCTAGAGCTTGCAAGCATTTGGGGGTGGGGGATGTCTGCACTGATGCCTGCTTTGGGACTGACTTTGAACATAAAAATAAGCCCTGCTGGGTCAAGCCAAAGGCCCATCTAGTCCAGCATCCCATTTTTCACAGCAGTCCACTGGCTGCCTCTTGGAAACCCACAAGCAGGAAAGAAATGCACATTTCTCCCCTGCTGTTGCTTCCTCACAACTGGTAAAGTGCCACTGGTCCCAGGGGTAGCACAGAGCCATCATGACTAACAGCTATTGTCAGACCTGTTCTCCTTGATTGTCCCATCCCCTTCTGAAGCCATCCAAACTAGTGGCCATCACCACATGTTGTGGCAACACATTCCACCGGCCAATTGGGCATTGTCCTTTCGTCCGACCGAAATCTAGCAATCATTGGATGACTCCTGGATCTTGTAGAATTGTGAGAGAAAAATAAAGAAAAAACTTCTCTCTTTCCACACCCTCCAAGTTCTAATCATGTCCTCCTTCCTTAATCACCCTTTTCCAAGTCATAAATTCCCAAATGATGTAGCTTTATCTCATAAGGAAGGTAGCTCCAGCCCTCAGATCATTTGGCTGTCTTATTTTGTCCCCTTTCCAGCTCTACAATCACTTCCTTGGGCTCTGGCAACCCGAACTATACACAGTATTCCAAATGTGGCCACATCCTAGATTTATTCAAGGGCAGTATAATATCAGCAGTCTTATTCTCGATCCCATTACTAATGGCTTCAGCACAGAATTTGCTTTCTCCATTGCTGCCACACAATGAGCCAACATTTTCATTGACATATCCACCTTGCTCCAAGACCTTTATCCTGGTTCATCACTGACAGTTCAGACCCCATCAGTCTGATGGGATTTTTAGCCCCAATGTGTATCACTTTTCCTGTGTTGATTAGGGAAGGGTTTCCTATCTCCGTTTCTGTTTGAGAGACAAATGTGTCACCAGGAGCTGATGTTCAACCTATTTTGCAAAAGCAAACTGATACAGCCAAGACATGAAACTTTCCAGGATGTCAAATACAAACTGGCTGAAACAAAGGGTTCATCCCACTTGTTGCATGCTCATATAGTAATACAAAATGGTCTCTCCTGAAAGATAGGTCCAGCTTTAGCCTGATTCTACAGAATTGGATCCACGCCTCCCCCTCTACTTTGGATTAGCCCGAAATACAGCCACACCAGAAGCAGTTGCCATGACATGCTGATGGCAGAGTGTCACGCCACCTACTTCCAGGAGGGCATGCTTCATGCCAGGTGTCATCGGCGCAGGCCCCACAGCTGCCATAAATCCTTGCAGGTAGGGGCACAGGGGGTGGGACTTCCAGCCTTGCATTGGGCCCCACTGCTTCTAAGGCTAGTCCTGTTGAAATTTAGCCTGCAATCCTATGCACACTCACTTAAGACTGAAATCAGTGGGATTTACTACTGAGTAAACGTGCATAAGGTTGCAACACACATCATCCAAGAGCTGGGTTCTACACCAGGAGGGAGGAAAGCCCCATCTGTGCACAACACACCCTCCTAAACTTTGAATTAATCTTCACATACTTCAGGGGGAAAAAGCATGGTACATTGCATAGCTATTTAGGGCTATATAACTCTAGAATGCAGATGGGAGACTGTACCTTTGAATGACTAAGGCTGTCATTTCAAATCCTCTCTCATACCCTTGAACCATGCAAATCAAACTAATTGCAGACAAAGAGTGCAACAAGTGATCTTGAAAAATATATTGTTAAAAGGCAGCTTATTTGAGCTTTTGGTTTGTTCCTTCATGCTTGTGTTTTGTTTTTTTACTTTGTTTTTGGCCATATGTGGTTGTCAGCCGAGATATTTTATTTGCTCATCGCTGAGTCACTGGAAGAGATAGCGATTTCTTTGCACCTTACTTACTGGAGGAGATAGTACTCTGTTTGCACTGCTTGGAGTTGCCAGCAGTCTGGTGGGTGTGGGAAGAAGCGCACATGGACTTGCCCCACATTTGCCAGCAGCCAAATTAACAGAAGGCAGTAATGATCGCACAGCGTTCCTGGCTTGAAGCAAGCAATGGCTTGTGGCAAGCTAGTTCTGTTTCAAAAGTAGCAAAAAAATGGGGTGATTTGAACCCCTGCTTTAAAGCATAGGTTGCCAGGCTGAACAAGTTTGATGCTTGCCTGCTGACAAAATGTTCAGCACAGGAGTTCCCTCCACATTTTCCCCCAAAGCTATCCTCTGCATACCCTTTAGCGCAGCTATTGGCATGGGAAATCAATTGCATTGCAGCAGGCGAGGGTGGTGATGACATCAGCAGAATCACTCTCCCCCCCCCCTCGCTTTTTTTTCAAAGAGAAGGCAGGATAGAGTGGCACAATTAATATCTCTCTGCTTGTATGGGGGAATCAAAGGGACACCATAAGGGTATGAGAGAGGATTTGAAATGACAGCCTTATTAGCACCGATAAAAGCCAGGCAAATGGTGCGGAAAGGGCAGTATGAAGAATGACAAAGGCTGAAGAGTGGAATGCGAGGAGGACTAAAGCACATCCGCATGACTATGAAATAACTGGCCTGCTGAAGGTCAGTTTCTGGACAGACTGAGCCAGAGCCAAGAGCCAGAATCTGTTTCCAGTCCCAGGACTTAGTGAAAGATCAAGGGAGATGAAGAGGGTAATCTTGGGCATGTGCAGAGTGCCTTTTATATGAACTTAAGAGTGAACTGTCACACGAAGTCAGCCCACAGACCAAGCATGCTAGCTCTGGTAGTAATAAGCCAAGCCCAGCAGAGCAACTCAATAGTGGGGTAAAATGGTGATTGTGGCCTCCCACTGCTGCTTTGTACCCAACATCTGGGAACCAACTGCTCTGCCTTGCAGTATGGAATATACACTTCCTAACCACGATAGCTTCAAAGCTATCTGCCATTAATTTGGCTTACCTTGTTTTAAGCACACAACTGATATCCGGAAAAGTGTATGCAGGAGCCATAAAAGGTGCTTAAATGCATTTCCTATGCAGGTTCAGCGACTTAAACTTCATGCCACAGAAACTCAAGTGGCTCTCCACTGAGAAAACCTGATAAGCAAACCCTGGAGTGAACTGTTCCCCAAATTAAGCCTCATCAAATGCTCCAAAATGCTCCAGGCAGACAGGTTTGTGGTCTCCCAATGTTTCAAAAATGTGCCTTCTTCACTGCAGTAAGTCTGGTCGTTATCTCGACATTTTTATTTTCCAGACCCTGATGGGATGCATGCTGATGTTTTGAATTCCTGCTCTGCTCATCACCATACCTGCCATGAGCTTCTCAGTTACCCATGATCACTTCTCCAAGTTTGAGGGGAGAGGAGTCTGCACCACTGAAAACTATATTCCAGTTCAATAGGAACCTGACACAGGCAGCAGGTGCAGAAACCTGATAAAACAAAATTATCATGCAGCTGCACTCATTGCGACTTCCCATCCCACCCCTTCCCCGCTCCCATTCTCCTTGGTTTCCATTCAGTAAGAGAGCCATGGGAACAGTGACCAGGAAAGAGCAAACCTGATCAAATTTCAAGCACAGCCGTGACAACAAGGACCAAACAGAAGAGGCTGAATGCAAACTGTTAAGGTACATCCAGTCACAAGCAGACAAAAAGCCCCAGCGTGGGCAGGAGGTCTGGTCTAGACGGCAGAGCCTCTGTTAGCCTGAAGATAACATCAGAAGGTCGCCAGTTCGAGGATACCGGCAGCTCCCTGAACGCCTGAGAATGGCGAGACCTTGAAAGCAGCTGACAAGCCTCTGGTGTAAGCAAGAAGTGTCTTGGCTGCCCTCCATGTGAGAGATGGAGCTGCTTGTCAGCCTGCTTGGGAGAACTGGAGGCCAGAAGTGAGATCAGACCAGGAAGATCCATTCTGAAATGTTGTTGGTTCTTGAAAGAGAGAACCTCTATGATTGAAAAGATCCCCTTGAGGGATTTAGAAACACCTGCCTATGTAAACTGCCTCAAATAAAGTCAGAAGAGTATAATCCGATGACCAGAAAGGTGGTATATAAATACAAAGTTATTATTATTATTTAAGGGAGGACAGTCTGGGTAAAGTAACACAGACCACTTAGACCTTAAAATTCACTACTCACCGTTTTGTATTCACAGGATACCTCTAATCATGCATGTAATCATTTTGCTTAAGCATTTAACATTCGTTATCTCAGTAAGCTGTACAACAACCCTGTAAAATTGATCAGTATTATCACCTCTGTATCAAACAGAGGACAGGACTGGGAGAACAGAGACTTTTCCATGGCTACACTTCGTGTATTGATAACTGAAGATTTAAACCAGCAACTTCCTGCTATCACCACCACACTCACTTGGTATACCAGCTCTGAACCTCTGAATGAATTCTCTGTAAAGACGGGACAGCTCAGTCACTCTCCTACTGTACTTCATCTCAGTCATCAAAAACTGGCCAAACTAGAATTTTTTTCCTATAAGATGCTCAGGCTGAGATGTTTGTGAAATCTGCAAGGGAAGAAATCACAAGCGTTCTTTGTGACATGCTGTCCTAACTTGGTGCACAAATGGCATAGACCTGACTAGATTTGCAACCAAAATTCATAAAACCAGGAATCTGGGTGAATCTTGGGAAATCAAATGCTGCTCAGAACAATCTATTGGTAAATCTAAAACCTACCATGTTTTTAACAAAGCTGCTGAGTGACACGTACGTACTATTCTCACAAAAGCTGCATTCTCATGCCGCCTTTAATGTTTTCACCCCGAACCATTTTCTGCAGTTTCACCAAATCACATTTATTTATTTATATACATTTTTATACCGCCCTTCCTCCACAGAGCTCAGAGTGGTGTACGCAACGTTCCCCTCCTTTTGTCCTCACAACCACCTTGTGAGGTAGGTGAGGCTGAGAGAACGTGACCAGCCCAAGGTCACCCAGGAAGCTTCATGGCTGAATTATCCGTTGAATCCCACAATATCCTCTTGTGTTACAAGCTTTCCTTAGCAATCTCACCCAAGCAAGCATTAATTACACAGAACAGAACTGCACAGAGTGAGCCCATAAGTGAAATGTGCATGAGCAAAAGCTAGTTAATGTTTAGACAGCCTCAACACTTCTAAGCCTATGATGAAGTGCAGTTGCAAGAGGAATACATCTGGGCTGAACATACATCTTGTTTCACTTGTATCACACAGAATACAAAGGGCATACAATCCTAATTGCTGTATGAAAAAATATATATTAAAATAAATTACGTATTACTGCTGGATCAGCATGCCCAACTGGTGTCTTCTGTGCAAATGAATAGTTAGCACTGCCTTTTGTTCTCTTTGTTCTGCCCTGTTGCATTCTCTTTGCCATCCAAATGAGAATTCCAGAAGAGCCGACCCCTTTATTGCTTGTTTGTCATCATCCAAAGAAATCATTCCACAGCTTATTTGTTAATACTCTCCCATGGGTCCTGATCAGTTTTGCTGAAGGAACCTGATGTTTGCAAGCCCCTGAAGGCTAATTCATAGAAGGTCAGCCCATTAATTTGCAGTGTGCTCTGAGTCTGTGAACAACTGGTCATGAGTGCCAGTCTGTGCATCTGCACAACACTAAGGGGCCAATCTACATGACCACTCAGCACATGGTGGCCACAGAACTCTGACACAATTGGGTGTCAGAAGCCAATCCGCATCAAGTTCTGTGCCACCACATATTACTCGTGCAGCCAGACTTCACAATATTGCCTTATCACAGGATGAAGTCGACATGGATTGTCTCCTGCGCCCACCATGACAAGACCGGTCATGCAACATGTCCTTGAAACATGTCTCAAACTGGGCTGAATGGTGGGGGCCAAACTGCAGACTTTGCTTTTATATAAATCACTTTTATATAAATTTTATATAAATCACTGCTTTTATATTAATCACTGTTGAGATAAGGAGGAGAGGGTGATGGTAGAAACCATTCGGTATGTAAGAGATTACAGGACCTGCAATGAGATATGTTCAAGCACAAAGCATCACTAGGACCTGAGTTGCTACAGAGGCTGCAACAAGTTGCTCCTGGGTGGTTTTAAAGCTGCTGGAACAGAGGCTTCTCTTCTAATTACGGTGTCTTTTTCTTTTGTGATTAGTCACATGGGTGATCCCAGATAATTGGCAATCATGTCATAAACAGGATGATGTCATTGTGATGTTTCATAGATCTAGCTTCATGCTGACATCATTGAGGACAGTTCAGTGTGGGAATGCTTCCTGGGTCAATCATATGAGCAGTCTCAGTCCATGGGGAACCATGTTGTAAACAGAATGTCGTCATGGTGCTATGCAACCATCTGATGTCTCTGATGGCAAATCAAGTCCATTTGGAATGAAGCTGGGTGCTTTCCAATGCTGCTGAAAATCATCAAGCAAAATGTCCCTTCCACCCTTTTTGACCCAGCCCTATTAATTAATAAATAAATAAATATATTGATCTACCTTACAGGGCTCTTGTAAGGATGACTGAATAATGATTATAAATAATAATGCTATACATCAGTGGTTCCCAAACTTTTTAGCATCAGCACCCACTATTTAAAATGACACTCTTATTGGGACCCATCTAGTCAGATCTGGCAACACCATGATGACAACATGAGAGTTTAAGAAAAGGGGATCTAGAAAAAAAAATGTTTTTATTTATTACAAGTAATAATATTTTATTTGTTTACAAAAAACTCTATCATTTCTCATAATAAAGCCGCCCTAATGAATTTTAATTAATGCTCTCCTTCCTTTCATTTCTCCCCAGAAAAAAAAATCTTCTGGTTTTTTTTAAATTCTTTATTAGGGGCATCAACTAAGACACATTTATCTCCCTATATTTACACATGCTGTCAAACTGCAAGAGCTCAGCTCCTTGCAAACTCCAGGAACTGAGCGGTTTGGTTTGCAGGGCAGTTAACAGCTATCTGATTTTTGAATAGCCTCAGGGCTTGAGGCAATTAGTTATCTGATCTTACCATTACCTGTGTTTATATGAGGTTCTGCCCAGTCCTTCGGGACCCACCAAAAATGAGCTGCAACCCACCAGTGGATCCAGACCCACAGTTTGAAAACCACTGCTATACATTATTACTCCTGCTATTGTATAAGAGACTATAGGAGCCATCCACAAAAAAATTGTCTAAATTCAGAAGCCAAAGGCCCTAGCTTCCAGAACTAATTTCACCTTCAAAATCATTGTATGTACAATTATTATAAAGTCTGGTGGGATGAAGCATTGATGGAAATTGGATGTTGTGAAGCGGGTCTCATGCCAGCACATAGCCAGCTTGTGTTTACGCGGTGCCACAAGCGGACAAGACGGATGCCAACCTGAAGCCAACAACACAGATGCCCTTTTTTTCATCAGTAGGCTGGGGAGGGAGAAGTAGCGGAGGCTGTGTAGGAGGCTAAACGATTTGCAGGCTTCTTTTTCAATGAACCGTCCCCGTCCCCCCACTCCCTTTTCAATGCTCACTTTTTCAGCAAAGCCTTCCAGGCAGCAACCCTTTCCAGTCTCATCTCATCTGCTCCTCCACTGCCACCTGCCTCTCCCAGACCCCTGTTTCCCTACTATTGATCTGTCAGTTCCACGCTTCTCTCTACACTTCTGCCTTCTCCATCCAAAATGGATCGTACAGGGACTGTGTCACTTGAACGCTCTGTATATCATCAAAGACACTGACTGCGCTGTAGGAATGTTAATTATGTGTTATTGTACTGTGTGCCTTCATTGCCATCCCACCCCATCCCTAGGACTCAGGATGAGTGATGGTCTAAAAATAACACAGATGTATTACAACATATCATGTCATAATAAAAATCAGACTAATACCTCGTTTTTCACTGAGGCAGTTAACCTCTGTCTGGGCTATAACATTTCAGACTGCAGGGAGGGGCACGTTTGACTGAATACTCCTCCATGCAACTGTTGCACAAATTATTGATGGGATAGAGAGCACTCAAGCATATCACCTTCCTGAAACATTCCACAGGTAGATCACAAGACAACGTCATCTCCACAATGTGCAAAATTGAGGAAGATGAATATTCTGAGTGGGTCAGTGAGGCAAAGCTTATGTCACTGCCAAGGGGTGGGGGGCACAACAGAGAAGCAAAAATGACTTTTCTGAGATTCTTAGAATCTCAGTAGTAGATGCAAGAAAATCTTTCCCTCATCCACATTCTCCGAGGTTGTAAACTAGGCAAAGGTTGCAGGGGATGAGTATGAGAGGTGCAGATCACAAGTCTCTTGGGTTTCCAAGGAGCTCAGAGAAGGATAGGTAGCATTGTCTTCATTTAAGAAACAGCTTACATACTGTCTGCCTTATCCTCATCTCTAAGGCTCACTCTTACAATATGTGGAATAAAATAGAGTGCCTCTGGGCATGTGCAAGTGCATTTATCTCACAACTGGAAAAGCAGAGCTAGGGGAACCATTACCCATCTGGGGGAAAGACTCCTAGATTAGAGGGCACACTTTCCACATAGGTACCTCCCCATTTAAAAATCATGTATTGGCTACCAGCAGTGCTTTTCTAAGACAGTAGAGAGAGAAGAATGCCAATCTTCATTACTGTGAGTCATTTTCTTTTTCTTTTAACCAGCGCGTTTAGCTTTTGCATATTACTATTTTACAATCTGATTTTAAAAGTCAATGTATGGTAGGGGACAGAATGCCAGATTCAGACTGGGGAGGCCTGGGTAATATTCCTCCCTCAGCTATAAAAATTACTAGGTGACCTTGAGCTGGTGACAGTCTCTCAGCCTAACCTGACCTACCTTGCGGGGTTGTTGTGTGAGCGTAAAATGGGGAGAACCCTCATGGGCACCACCTGAGGCTCCTTGGAAGATGGGAGGGGGAGAGGTGCGAATGAATACTACTGCTCCAGTCTCTCTCACCCTCCTGCAAACACATACCAGTACTTTCCCCCCCCTATATTTAGAGAAAAAATTACCACCCACCAACACACCCACCTTGCGTTACCTCTCCCTCCTCAGCCCAACCTGAAAATTCAAGCTGACCCCCCTGGAACCTTGCTGTTGCTGTGTGTCTTAGCAACCACACCGCTGCACACCCCTCTCTCCAGTTACTTCCTTCGTTCTCTCCAGTGAATGCACAAAAATTCAGCAGTGCCATCCCCATCTCTGTAAGGAACACAGGAAAGCAAACACTGGGAGAATTGTGCCTGTAGAGTGAGTGAGAGTGTGTACCATGCCCAACGGCCTGATTGCGCTTTTATTGCCCCACAACCCATCTGCAACCCCACAGGACATCAGGTAGCATCTATTTCACTTAGGGTGGCGGGGGGGGGGCAGTGTTATTGACTGGCCAGTTGGTATGTGATACAGTTTGGTGCAGTGATCGAATTACAAGACAGAGTGGGGAAGAGGGGGCGGGGAAAGAACAGCCCCCTTACCTTTTTTTTTTTTTTTTGGGCAAAGGCTTTTCAAACCAACCCCCCCCCCCTTCCCTACTGGCAGGGAGGAAAAAAACCAGCAGGTCTACTTTCCTGCCTACCTGCAATTCAAGCAGCAGAGGGAAGATGTCACAGCTCACCTGCTGGCCACCCCCCTCCTTCCATCACCTCCCTCCACCTGTTTCCTTTGCCTGCGCCTTCTCCTTACCTGTACCTGCCACAGGTTAGATCCAGCCGGGCCACCTCGCAGACCCTCTTCCAGCTCCTGCCATCCCTCCTGCAGCCTGCTTCGCACAATGGGAAGGCTGCAGTGTCGATAAATTCATCCGTCAGCAGCCCGGCTGCCTTCTTTCCGCACTCCCTTCCTGCCTGCTGCTGCTGGAGATAGTTGTTTGGTGGGGATGCGGAGAGGTGATGGAGAAGGGAAGGCGCATGGTGTGTGTGGGGGGGGGGAGGGAATCACCAGGGAGAGGGGGGAGCAATGCAGGTGCAGCCCCCCCTCCCAGCTCCCTCACACGCCTGCCATCTCCGCTCCCCCACCCCCATGTCTGACCTTAGCAATGCAAGCCAGCTTCCTCTTGCTTCCCTTATAAGGACACTGTCGCCCTGGCAACCAGGACTCCACCTGTCTTTTGGAGGCTGTGCATGAGGCAGGCGGGCTGGACTCCTTGTGGAGGAAAGAGTGGCACTCCAGACTCAGGCCTCCTCAGGATGGCAACAGTTTCCTGGGCTTTAATCTGTTGCTTCCTGGCTGTGCTGGAGCAGCATTGCACGTACAGAGCAATCACACCACAGACCGGTGATTTTCAACCGCCGTCATCTCACCGCACACTGGCAAGACACTAAAACTGTGAAGATGCACCATCAGGGCAGTTGGCAAGGCATGCCACACTGTGATGGGGGGGGGCTCACACCCCCCCATGACCCTACTAATTAACAGACCCTCCCTCAAACTCCTGTGGCACACCTGCGGACCACTCGTGGCACACCGGTGTGCCGCGGCACAGTGGTTGAAAACCGAGACCTTCTCCATGTGCCCAACAACTCCCCCTTTCTCCCAGACATTCAACACCTGCACACCTGTTTGCAGCCGGGGCAAGCAAGGTATGCAAAGATCCTAATTCAGGGGCAGCCAGAAATTTCATGACTTCTGGATTGTGCAAGGCTTTAGGGGGCAAAAAGTGTACTCTCCCCCTTCCCAGCAATACTGAATAGAAAATGAGTTTTGGGGTTTGCCACTCAGTGATTTCATTACTACTACTACTACTACTAATAATAATAATAATAAACAGATGTACATAAGAACAGCCCCACTGGATCAGGCCATAGGCCCATCTAGTCCAGCTTCCTGTATCTTACAGTGGCCCACCAAATGGCCCAGGGAGCACACCAGATAACAAGAGACCTGCATCCTGGTGCCTTCCCTTGCATCATGGCTTGTAACCTGTAATGGATTTTTCCTCCAGAAACCTGTCCAATCCCCTTTTAAAGGCGTCCAGGCCAGATGCCATCACCACATCCTGTGGCAAGGAGTTCCACAGACCAACCACACGCTGAGTAAAGAAATATTTTCTTTTGTCTGTTCTCCCAACACTCAATTTTAGTGGATGTGGATGTAAAATATTTAAATTGTGAAATTGAAAAACAGAGTAGGAAGGGGTGAGTTTGACTAAATGCAGTGTTGTGTAGAGGGGCTTCTTTACAAGTGGGGATGAAGGGTTAGACCTGCAGTTTTTAAACTCTCCAGGAGTTTGGAAACCACAGTAAGCCCTTGCAGGGAAGGGGATGGAGACAGTGGGGAGGCAGTCATGCAATCTCCAGGATCGCGTAACTCAGGGGGCTGCAGGGACTGGGGTGCACTCACCAGTCCCTGCAGCAGCTTTCCCAGGGTGCGGGAAGCCCTGTGCGAGCATCTGCAGGCTTCTAAAAGTGAAAGTGGAGCAATAGCGCTCCACTTCCGGTTTTGCGGAGGCAGGGCGTGATAGCTCAGCTTTCACTTTTGAAGACATGGAGAGCCCAGCAGGTGCTCAAACAGGACTCCCCACACCCAGATGGTGGATGGTGAGTGCATCCCAGTCCCTGCAGCCCCTTGAGCAACGCAATAGTGGGAATCGCGTAGCTGGCTTCCCCCCTGCCCCCGCCCCTTAAGGGGAAAGAGGCCAGGGCCCTCCGTTTGAATACCACTGGGTTAGGCCAAAGACCTCATAGGAAAAGGTGGGTTTGGAGGAAGCAGGGCTGGCCCAGGCTGACTGAGGCAGTTACCTAAGGCAGTCAGTTGGTGGTAGATGCCCACTTCTGTCTGCCCACTCACCTTCGCTATCCCTCCCTCCTCCCATTCCTTGGATTGCAAAAGGAAGTGGGGGGGGGAGTGGAAGAGGAAGTATGAAAGTGAGAAGAGTGGTGGCTTGAGCTCTGTCCACCTCATCCTTTCCAATCCAGGGAGGGGGCAGAGGCTGGGATAGCACTTGGGATTCTACCTAAGGTAGCATCGGTTCTTGGACTAGCCCTGGGAGGGAGATGTTGCTATAAGGCAAAGTAAAGCAGCTGCTTCAACTGGAGCGTTTGGGTGCCAGGAAGAGTTGCAGTGTAAGAAAGACAGACACTCTCGTCCCCCTTTCCCCCCTTATTAAACAGATCTGACCCCAAGGACACAGGCCACCAAGACGTGCTCCTGCATTTAGCCACATGAAAATGAATAGTAGCTGCACAAGAGCTTGGTGGTGTTCTTGCACAGTTGATGGTTGGCAACCTTCAGTCTTGAAAGACTATGGTATAAGCCTACAGCACCCAGTATTCCCATCCAAGTACTAACCAGGCCTGACCCTGCTTAGCTTCCGAGATCAGACGAGATCGGGCATGTGCAGGGTAATAGTTGCTGTCTGTTCACAGCTTCTCTTCGACAGGTGCCCAACTGCTTCCTGGTGGACTGTGCCCAGTGGGGAAAGTGCTGGTTCTGTACCCCAGGAACCAAAATGTCTTGGGCCAGCTCTGAAGGAGGACGCTATTGCACCAGTTAAAGCAGCATGTAGCATGACTGGAGAGAAAGATGGCACAGAAATTGAATTGATTAATATCTGAACTCCTCCTGTTTAAAATGCTCCTGAGCAAAATGTGGGTGGGTGGTTCATAGACAAGGCACTCATTGAACTAAACAGGGGTGAGGAATGTGGAAGGGGAGACAGAAAATAGTTGTGAACAGAGTTTAAAATGGTTTGAGGCAGGCTTCACTGGGTACAGTGTACATTTGGTTTCCCTAGTCAAACAAATGTTGCAGGGAGATTCTAAGCAACACAAAACCTGCACAGTCTATTCATCAGGAGCAAGGTGGGATAAAAGCCCCTGAGCACATACACACAAATGCCTTACAAGCTGCTATACCTCTTTTAACCCACCGTCAACTTTCGGGGGTGGGGGGGATGGGATGAGACTCTCTCTCCAGCCAGCCAACAACTCTGTATTGAGTCATTCATATTCTGCACTGGGAAAAGAGGTTGGCATCCTATGAAAATCTGCATCTATTTCCCAGTTCTGCAGTTTATTCCTCTTCAAGTGCTTTCAGGAAAGGGTAAACACTGAACTCTTGCTCTCAGAAGTCTTACGCAACTACCTCACATTGTGATTGTCATAAGCTTAATTCAGACATTGCATCTGGCTACAATTAAAGAAATTTGGGGTTTGGGGTGCTGTCTCACAAACTACATCTTGCAAACCAGAATCAAAAACCATGGTACAAAGTGGTTTGTAACCCACAGTTTGTCTTAACAATGGTTAGCATAAGAACATAAGAACAGCCCCACTGGATCAGGCCATAGGCCCATCTAGTCCAGCTTCCTGTATCTCACAGCGGCCCACCAAATGCCCCAGGGAGCACGCAGGATAACAAGAGACCTGCATCCTGGTGCCCTCCCTTGCATCTGGCATTCTGACATAGCCCACTTCTAAAATCAGGAGGTTGCGCATACACATCATGGCTTGTAACCCGTAATGGATTTTGCCTCCAGAAACTCGTCCAATCCCCTTTTAAAGGTGTCCAGGCCAGATGCCATCACCACATCTTGTGGCAAGGAGTTCCTGTGGCAAGGAGCATGACACTTGAATTTACAAATCTTCATTATGGCTATTGCTCTGCCCCTAAAGGTCACTGCAACACTGCAGGAGCCGGAGCAAATTTATGAGACTGAGGGAAAATGAAAGCAGACAAGCAGTGCAGAAAACCACCACACCTTACTTACTGTGTATTTGGAAGCTCAAATCATAATTTGGGGTTTAAAGTACTGTATAAACCATGATTTGGCATCCTGCCTGAACCGAAGTGTGCAAGGATGCACCAGAACTTTAGAATGCAAGTTTGACATACAAACACACAGAATACTATCCTATGGTGGGACCAACAGGCCACATGCAGGGACGGCCCATCTGTGAGGCCAACTGAAGCAGTTGCCTCAGGCAGCAGATTGGGGGGAAGCCCATCTCTGCCTATTTGCTTCCACTGATCCTCCTTTTCCTTCCACTTCCTGGATTGGAAAAGGAAGAGGGGGGCAGAGAGGAAGTGGAAATGTGGAGGAAAGGGAAGTGTTGAGCTAGAACATTGAGAATGGGAGGTGTAGAGGTCAACACATCATCAGGTAACGGAGGCAGAATTTTGCATGCTTACCCAAAGGGTCAGGAAGCCTTGGGCTGGCCTGTCCACATGCCTCAAGCCTTAGGAGATGAACTTTCCACACAAGATCAGCAGAAGGCAACCATGGTACAGGAAAGTTAAAGGCATGGCCACAATTCACCAGCAAAGCTCCTTGCTAAATGAAGTAAGCGAAGAACCCAAATGGTTTGCATGTTTGGTTTGTGTGTGGTCAAAAATGCCTGCAGTGCCAAACATTTGTTTTCTGCCAGGGGACTGATCCTATTGCCTTGGGAAAGTAGCAGCTGTCAGAAGAAGTGTAGGTTGTTCTGGAACAAATGACCTGATTTGTTGTACAGCTACGTAGGATGCCCTCATGAGTGCTGTATTTTAGGTTTTCTTCCTGAGGCTCCAAAAAAATGGCTTTTGGGTGAACAGAGAAGGATAGGGCTCCTATCTTTTAATTGAGGGCAAGAAAAGGGTGTTTCAGCAGGTGCCACCCCACCCCACCCCAATTTACTGTCCTTTACATTGCCTGCAGCCAGTCACTGGGGGCCCTGGGATAAAGCCCAGCACTGGGATTCCCATGGTGCCCCATACCAGCTCCCTGTAGGGTTACCAGATACAAAGTGGGACATAGCGCCTATACAGATTGATCCTACTTATCAGCAGATTTTATATCCACAGATCTGGCTCAACATGGGTCCCCTGGACCTGCATTGAGTCAGACTTGGCCCAAATTGAACCCTCCCAAGGTGACTGGAGCACAGCTCCAGAGGGTTTTCGCAGCTACAGAGCTGCAAGAGCTCTGAGCTCTCTGAGCTGTACAGAGCTACAGAGCTACACAGCTACAGAGGGTTTTCTGAAGCCTGCATGTCCATCCGTGGTCTCTATAGGATTCAGAAAGCCTCATAGATGCAAAAAAAAAGCTACTTCTGATTTTCAGAGGAATGCATTCTGAGGGCTGGGGAAGCCCCGGCTCTGATCACCTCCAGAAGGCTTAAGGGGCCAAAAACCACAGATTTGCTTATCCGTGGTTTTTTGTATGGGGGTGTGTGTGTGTCCAAGGATGAATCCCCCACAGATACCAAGGCCCCACCTGTAACTTTAACCATTATATAGAAGAGGGAATTTTGGCAGGTGAAGTTTTTTAAACCCTTCCATGTTGAGCTAAACCTGCCAAAATTCCCTCTTCTATATAATGGTTGGCACTCTGTATCTGGTAACCATAACTAGGGGTTACCTAACTAGGAATTACCATGGCTACTGGTTCTGAGGGTTCAGGAGCTGCCTATACTAGATGGGCACTCTGACAGGCGTATGCCCAGTGCCCAAACTGGCTGTCCACTAACTCCGATCCTACACATAATTTCTCTTTCATCCCCTGGTTCTCAGTTTTTCAGCTGGTGAACAAGTAGACTGGCAGGAGTAACATTCAGGCCAGGGTGGGCAAAAGGGAAGAAGAGAGGGAGGGAGTGGGTGAGTCGGCACAGAAGCACCCCACCGGCCCACTGCTGAAACTATACCCTGTGGCCAGCCCTATAGGCAACTCCCCATCTCCACCCCCAAAGCAGCAACTAGTGTTGACAGCACCAAACACCTGCTTAGCAAGTGCACACAACTGTCAAGAGTTCCAAGTTGGAGGCGGGAAGGGGAAGCAAAATGAGGCAAAGCTGGGCTAGATGAAGCAGAGGCAAAGATGAAGTGAAGCAGCTCAGGGGACAGCGTGGAAAAGACCTCAGCCTTCTGCTAAAGATGGACTTTAGAGGTACTGAGTTTTGTGTGACCGGAGCTGGTTTCCCTTTTAAGTTTTTGTCCTTAAATCAGATATTCTTGGCGGCTATAAAGTTGCAGTTGTCAAAAAGCTTGTGAACCCTGCTCATTTGGCCTTTTCAAGTATCATTTTCCCAAGCAGCTGCAAATTCCCCTGTTTTTGCACACTTTCATGTGGTCTGTATCAAAGGCATTTTTTCCTTGACGCAGTGGGCCAAAAAAGTCTGTATTTTTAACCCTCCTTGTACCTTCCGCCACTTACCGCCTCCAAGGGCTTTGGGTATGGGAAGCAATTTGGATCCTCCCGGCTATCACATCTTCCCTTCAAAGGTTAAGGTGGGGGTGGGGGGGGTTTAAGGTTAAGGGGGGCAATATCTTTGTAATTTCCCACTTCCTGTTGCTTATAATTGTATGGATGCAGGGCTTTTTACAGTACATCCCAGACTGGCACATGCCACCCAGGTCTCGGCTGACAAGAACATTTTTGAAGCAATTTAGCTGCTCGGAAGGCAACTAGGACAGCAGAGGCCAACCATTTCAAAATTACAGTATTTTTCTTTCTTTTTCAACTGCCATTTCAAACTCACTGAGGAACAGTTCAGATTAAACCAAGGACATCTGAAGGATAGTGCGTAAGACAGCTGCTATGAAAAAATCTGTGAATGTTAGAAATGGCCACTTTTGAGTTTTCCTTAGGTGCATACAGATGTATGCACAAACAAGGGTTGATACCTTTTTCTCTTCAGTGGCAAGGTGAAACTGCCCAGCCCTCCCCTTGCTTTTCAAAGGATACATGTACTTGTCCTCTTTGCCCCTCCCTCTGCTTCAGGCAGGTTTCCTGTCTTTTGAAAAGGACCTTGCAAATGTATTCAATTAACAGCAAATCCTATGCATGCCTACTTGGAAGCAAATCCTAGAGTATTCCAAAGGTTCTATTTCCTGATAAATGGAAGTGGAAGCTGGCTGGCAACCTTCAGTCTCGAAAGACTATGGTATAAGCCTACAGCACCCGGTATTCCCAGGCGGTCTCCCATCCAAGTACTAACCAGGCCTGACCCTGCTTAGCTTCTGAGATCAGACGAGATTGGGCACCTGAAGCTAAGCCGAAGTGGAATTGCATAGCAAATGTTTGCTGTAGCAACAATTATTATTGTTGTTGTTGTTATTATTATATTTTCACACAGTCAGGTATTTTGGCTGGTTTGTTTTATCCAGACATCGAGTCCTTCCCAAGGACCTGGGATGCCTGGTTTTTATCCTATAAATACCTTTGCAGAATGTAAGCTGTTCCCAGTAACGCTGCTTTTTGCAATTGATTGATGGTAATTTCTGTGGCCCTTATGCTGTTTAGGTGCTCTTCAGGGTGTTTTGGAATAGCACTGAGGGTGCCAATCACCACTGGGATCACTTTGGTCTTCTTCTGCCACAGCCTCTCAATTTGTAAATCTTTGCATTTTGCTATTTTTTCCAGCTCTTTTCCTTCCACTCTGTTATCCCCTGGACATCTGCAAGAGGGATCTGAAGGCCTTAGGAATGGACCTCAACAAGTGGGAAACCCTGGCCTCTGAGCGGCCCGCTTGGAGGCAGGCTGTGCAGCATGGCCTTTCCCAGTTTGAAGAGACACTTGGCCAACAGTCTGAGGCTAAGAGGCAAAGAAGGAAGGCCCATAGCCAGGGAGACAGACCAGGGACAGACTGCGCTTGCTCCTGGTGTGGAAGGGATTGTCACTCCCGGATTGGCCTTTTCAGCCACACTAGACGCTGTGCCAGAACCACCTTTCAGAGCGCGATACCATAGTCTTTCGAGACTGAAGGTTGCCAATACAATATTATTATTATTCCAATCAAAGTTTTTTTTTCTAATTTGAAAAAACTATTTGGGTAGTGGAGGTAGAGGAAGGTGATGATGGTTATATACTACCTCCAGGGTCAGAGGTAATACGCTTCTCTGAATGTCAGTTGCAACCTTATTTGCCTATATATCCTACTCTTGGTCTTCTAAGAATCATCTGGTGGACAATTGTGAAAACTTGATTGCTGGACTAAGAAGTCTTTTGGTCTGATCCAGCAGGACTCTTATGTTCTTGAGATGGCTTTGTGATATCATATGTGCTGGCCAATCAGTCCTGTGCCCAGTTAGCTTGTGCTGGAAACTAGCAGAAGCAGTATGGCCTGAGCTCAGTGCTTCAGGGAACACTGGATATCTGATCAAAACATGGGGTGAATGTGGTTCCAGACGCCTCTAAGTATGTTAGTACTCATGCATTGCTGTGCATCTCAACCTGTAGGAGAGTGAACTGGCTTCTCATGGGAGTAGGGGCAACTGGAACAAGAGCATAGCAGTTTGGGAGCTAACTTAAGCTGCAATCCTAGACACACTTTCCTGGGAGTAAGAACTATTTGATGCAATGGGGCTTACTTCTAAGTAAACATGCACTGGATTGCACTCTCAATTGCATAATCCAGGTAGCACAACTGAGAGACTGAAAATATCCCAAGGGTCAGTGCCACATACAAACCTATGGGAGGCCAAAATGTGGGGAAGAGGATTTAAGAGAGGCTAACCTGCTACTGGTCCAGGAATGAGCCTGTGGTGGCACCTGGGGAGGGGGGGGGGCAAAGGATAGCCAACCTAATGAGGTCAATGAAACAGAGGTAAATTGCAGCCAATGTAGCTGCAAGGAAGTGTGGTGAATGAAAGAGAGTAGGAAGGATACCTACTCAGTTTCAAAACTGAGAGTGAGGACAGGCAATATTATGTTCGTTCTGGTGCTGGTAAAGCCTATGTACAAGATATCTTGGGGATGATGGCACTCCGGGCTAAGTCACAGCTATGAAAACAGTAACATTTCATATTTTTACCCATCTTAGTAAGAGGTAGAAGAGCAGATTGCAGCTTTTGAGTGGAAGATTCTGACTTACTTGTAGTCCATCACATTCAGTGGCTGCTTAGAAGGCAGTAGCCAGTTAGAGAATAAATATGCAAAATTGGACACCTGACGTATATCGATTCATTTAAACAACCTCCCTCCACCCCATGCTTCTAGCCTTCATAGTGGCAGAGAAAAGCTTGGGAACACCCGCTCTTCTGCTCAATGAAGAGGTCAGAGAGATTGGATGGTCCCACATCAGTCTAAAGCAAGCTAATAAAAGATGTCATTGTACATGCATTGGGTGTCCAGGTACTTTTTAGAAGCCTCTTCGCAGAGCTGTAGGAGAGCAACAAGGAGAACAGCTAAACTGCCAAAGGGTAAGCAAAACTGATTGGATTTCTGAGCTGCATTCAAAGGATGCTGAGATAGGACCATTATACAAGGGAGTAACATGTGTGAGGACTGTAAATGGGTTCCATCATGGCACTCACTCACCACTGTTCATCTATTGTTGATACACTCCATGCATGTGTATTGAGCCCAATGCAAGAGCCCATACATGTGTACTGAGCTTGGGCTCGAGCACAAGTCCTGAAACCCTCTCTCTTCCTTGAGGCAGAGAGATTTTTTCGGATAAACCAGAGGTTTTCAAACTGGGGCGTCACGACGCCCCAGCCTGCGTGCCCTGGCCCTTGCCCCCTTAAGGGGCGGGGGCAGCCTGGAGGCAGGGAGGAGGCAGCGGCGCGGTCCCCAGGATCACGCCGCTCATGGGGGCGGCAGGGGCTTGGGTACACGTACCCAAGCCCCTGCAGCCTTCCGGGGGTAAGGGGAGCCCGGCGCGACCTGCAGCAGGGCTCCCCGCAGCAGTGAAAATAGATGCAGAGCGATTGCGCTCCACTTCCACTTTAGCGGAGGTGGGGCTCAATCACTCCGCATCTACTTTCGCTGCTGCGGGGAGCCCTGCTGCAGGTCGCGCCGGGCTCTCCGCACCCCCGGGAGGCTGCAGGGGCTTGGGTACATGTACATGTGCCTTCCCCTGCCCCTGCTGCCCCCCCCTCCCGCCCACGGAAGAACTTAGTGGCTCTCAAACTCTCCCAGAGAGTTTGAGAACCACTGGGTTAAACATTCCCATTTCAAATTATCTCTCTCCCATCTGGATCTTAAATTAGCTGAGCGTTCCTTTTCCCTTTTTATTGTTGTCAATTTGCCTGATGGATGTCTGTGCTATTATACATATGCCTTTCCCCTGTTTCCACTCCCCCCCATAGGCGCGCGATTAAAATTAACTTGGCGCTCGCTTTCTGATTGCATCACATATTATAGCAGCAGCAGCTGCACAGCAGCACTGAGCAAAGCCATGACATTTGCAGCGCATTTCTATTCATGTCGAGGGGCCTTTTTGGGTCTTCTCCCCTCACATTTCCCAACAAGGGACCATCTCTGAAACCAAAGCCCACATTCTCAGCAGTCTTCCTTTTATACAGCATAAAAAATTTAAAGTGACTGATTGAAAAAGAACCTGAAACAGGTCTCAGATATCAAAAATGTTTTCGTTGCCTTCATGACTCATTCTCCAATGTCACTTAGAGGTTCCATCTTGTGCATACTGGTTAATGTTTGCATGCAAACGTATACAATTGGCACGTCACCAACCATATACTGTGCTCCACCAAGTGCTAGACAATCCCCACCATTTCTGCATTCCCAGGCAGGTAGCAAAAAAAACAACCAAACAAACAGGTGGCTTATTGGACTTCCTTAAGGGTTGCTGAGCTGTGCTCAGCTGGTTGGCAACCTTCAGTCTCGAAAGACTATGGTATAAGCCTACAGCACCCGGTATTCCCAGGCAGTCTCCCATCCAAGTACTAACCAGGCCTGACCCTGCTTAGCTTCCGAGATCAGACAAGATCGGGCATCTGCAGGGTGCTCAGCTAGATGGGTAACAAGTCTGTGGCACCCTATTTTAGGACAAAGTGGTAAATAATCAAGATTCCATGTTTTGTGGCCCAATCCTATGGGGCCCTTGTGCTGTTGGAACTAGTGTTCCAGCAGTGCAAGGTCCTTTACAGTTCTCTCACAAAAGGCACCATGCCATTTTGCACAGTCAGGCTACTGCCACATGCCAACAGCTTCACAACGACCCTTGGTACAAGTAAGTCAGTGTGGGGTGGGGGGCAGGAGGAAAGCAGGGATGGGGGGGTAAGGGGAGGAATGGGATGGAAATTGGGGCAGGAAGGGGGTGGGCTGAGGTCAAGAAAGGAGAAGCATTGGCAGCAGTGCCACCGTCAACATCCAAGCTCCCTTCTGGCATCAATCCACCTCCTTGGGTCCATTCAGATTTGCTGCATCGTTGGGGCAGGTTGGAGTAGGCCCAGTGGGACAGCGAGGGACTTACAAATGTCCCCTTACCCAGAAGAGCCCTCCAGAACAGCACCCCTCCCCCGCACAGGTTGCAGAGCACACTCTGGTGATGTTGCTGCATCTGCAAGGAGTGGGTGGAATTTAGGTAGGATTGCACTCTTAAATCAACCAACTGGTTCAATTAATCAGCTAAGGTTTTTTATTGCCAATTAACACCTCATCTTGGATTAACTGGTGAGACTGATAAAGACACGGGGACTAGGGACATTTGAAGGGCATATCATTGCCCAGGAGGAGCACATTTGAAGACGCCATTCCTTCACTGGCCAATTTGTTCCACAAAAACCCCACAACCCTGCTCAGTTCCTTCTGACAAGGAGTAGAATCTTTTTTTCCATACAAAGCTAATTTCTCATACTTAAAACTGTCAGGCTCTTTTATATGGAGGACAGATCTGTCAATAGCTATTACCGGCAGCAGCTAAACAGAATTCCCAGCTCCAGAGACTGTGCGCCACTGAATACTGGTTGCTGGGGAGGCAAAAATCAGGGAGGCTGTCGCTGGTGCCTTCATGTCTTGCTGCTTGCAGGTGTCCAAGAATAACCTGGATGAGCACTCTGGAAACAGGATGCTAACTAAAAGGACCTTCATCCTGATCCACCGAGATTATGCTTATAGTTCAACAGGTGCGTCTCCCAGTATTCCTGCCCTTGTCCCTGCAGACCAGATCTGTGGGTCTAGAAAGCAGAGCCTCTGAGAGGAATTTCATCAGGGGGTACAAAGTTTTTGGGGGGGCTCTTCCCAAACAGGGAGGAGGTGAAACAGTGGGGGAGGGTGCCAGTGGGGGTGGGCAAAAGGGGGTGAAACAGGGCAGGGGGAAGGCGACAACAGCCAGAAAAGTCTTAAGAGTCTTTGGAGTCTACAGGGTTTCCGAATGCAGAGCCCAGGTCTATCCACCCCCATAGCTGGATACAGTAGTATGGAAAGCCAAACACACTGGGAAGATTCTCTAAAATCTTTGAAATATATAAAATCATTGCAGAAAAGTATCATCATCATATTTAGGCTCACACTAGAATAGAAAGAGTCCTGTTTGCACCAAAACTTACTTCTGCAGCAGCTATAGTCCCACAACTGTCTCCCTGAGCCCCTATCCACTTCTTCATGGCAAGCAGATATACAAGCCAGAGAGCTACTGTCGCAGGCCAGTTTCCTCCCAGATTTGACACTGTGTTAAGGAATGTTATGTATGCAGTCTGGTGTATATGGCTTGTGGCAGCAGCCACCGCTGCACACCCATAATAGTGCCTCCACCATCCTTTGTGGGCTGCAAGTCCGGGTGGGATAGGAAAATGTAGGATCCCAGGAAATTTCTGGGCCCACTCCTTTGGCTCCTCCCCCCCCATTTGGACCCTGGGCCTGGGTACAAATTAGCCCCTATTTCCCCCCCCCCCCATGGACCCTGCTAAGATGAGGGTCATATTTGCAGCAAGGCTGCTCTTGTGGAACTCATTCCCAAAAGAGTCTCTCCCAATGTCCAAAGCTAAAAAAGACCATGCACATGCCCCACCCCTGGTCCTAGAACCCTGCTTGTCCTCATGTTTACATTTTCTTAAACAGGGATCCAGGGTCACTCTGTAATCCCTGCAAATTGGGCACAGAGGCACCTTTTAAAGTGGTAGCCTCTTGCATTTAGCAGGGGGGGACCAAATGTCCCTCTTTGCCCCAGCATGACTTTTTACCTCCAGTGGCTGCTGCTGCTGGTGTCTCTTCTTCATCTCTTCTTCATCCCTTTGGGCACAGAGAACCATTTATTGATTTATTTTGCTTTGTAAACTGCTTGATGAACGACTTTTTGTTGAAAAGGGGTATAAAAAATATTCTTAATGATAACAAATACTTATGGATACAGAGGAACAAAAAAGCTAACATGTGCACCAGGAAGACAGAGCCCGGTTAATCAGCTGTTTCTCCCTCTACTGGAGACGAAACACTGAGCTAGAGATGGATCTTTTATTATCTGCCCCAGCAAGGTATCACAGCCTGATCAGGTCACCTAAACTGAAGGCAAAGTGGAGATTAGCCTGGATTTAAGAGGGAGACCAAGGATGAAATCCCTTTAGGAACAGGCAACAGGGCTGAGGGAGTACATTACTCATCATAGACTCTATTAAGTGGCTGCAGTGACTAGATGGCAACTGGTGGACCTTCTCAAAGAAAGCATCTGTTCCTAGACAGAAACCATAAAAAGTCAAAAATCCAGGCTTTCCCTCCTCCTATTTTTAAATGACAACAGAGTTTCCCCTCTGTAATCTGCTACGCAAAGGGACTGCTTTATTTCACTTCATGGTAAGGCTAGCTCAGCCGGGATTAACATGCATCAGCTAGGCATTTTGAATTAAGAGCCTAATTTTTCTGGAGTATCAATTGTATTAAAACTAGCTGCTCCACACCATTCTATCCATATTTATAAATTCCACTCTGCTCCACCCCCTACATTACAGAGAAAAATCATAATTTTTTTTAATCATAATTATGAAAAATCATAATTGCAGCAGCAGAGTGGATGCTGCTGCGGCTTACCAGGCTACCATGATAACATTTGGAAACCCAGTTACCAAGTGCATGAAGCTAGTTCATGTGCATCCTTCTAATTCGACTGGCTGGAAGAACAGGCATCAAGCAGATGGGAAGAGCTTGTGTGACTGGACCCACCCATCTGACTCTTGGCTTTGCAATACTCTCATTGCAGCATCAGAAGATGCCACACAGCCGCAGTTCCTGAGCCACTACAGTTATCTAAAAAGGAGCCCTGAGATCACTGCTTTGCACAAACTATAAAGACACCAGTGACATGTGGTGAGGTCCAAAGCCGGGGAGGCACAGCATGCAGAGCTCCCGAGTGACGTCATGCTGCAAGGGATTCTGGGGGCTACGAAGAAGCTCCAGTGCCTGCACAAACACAGCAAAGGCTGCACTGCCACAAGCTATAATCTCTCCAAGAGACTCTCCAAGGCTGTCAGAGTCTCTCTGAGAGACTATAGCTTGCGGCAGTGACAGTTCAGCCTCCCCTGTGATCCCGCAACCGCTCGGAAAATGGGTGGCATCCATGTGCAATCGCAGGGGAGGCTGAGCTGCCAGGACAGCAGAGGCTCCCCTGCTTCCCCGAACACACATCCCCGAAAGACATGTTTTTTACTCAATAATAATAATAATAATAATAATAATAATAATAATAATAATAATAATACAGGTATTTATAAACTGCCTTTCTTGGTCTTTATTCAAGACTTTATTCAAGGCGGTTTACATAGGCAGGCTATTTAAATCCCGGTAGGTTCTATCTTCCAAGAAGCACAACATTCAGATGTTTCTTTCTGATCTGGCTTCACATTCTGGCTTTCATCCTCCCACGCTCAGAGCAGATGGAATAACTTGGCTCAGCTTGTCAGCTGCTTCAGGGTCACACGGCGCCGGTGACCTCGAACTGGCGACCTTGTGGATGTTATCTTTAGGCAAATGGAGGCTCTACCCTCTAGACCAGACCTCCTGCCCTTTTACTACATAGGACTTAAGATTATAGGTAAAGAATATGCAAAATAAAGAGCGTTAACTTCCAACTACTTAAGAGTTGAGGTGTACAAAGTGAATTCCAGGGACATATGATTTGTAAAACAAACTCAAGGAAACTGTCAGCCACAGCAGGTGAAGTGTGACGCAAATTCAGAACTGCACTTTGTAGCTTTGTGGAATGAGATGAACCAGGAATTAATTAATCACAGTCACCTTAAGTTGGCTGCTGCCTTCAAAAGGTGTGAGCTCAGGTTTCAAGCACTAATCAAAGGGAATCCAATTCTCCAACTGGATTTGCAGATTTGAAAGGCACTTTTTTTTGGCTCAGAGATGAGTCCCTTTCCTTCTTCCTTCTTGTCTCAAGCTTGTCTGCAAAAGTCAGATAATAAACCACCTTTGCATGTAACAGGTATGTAGGCAGGAGGTTGAGACATGGCAATGACATCTGCAAAGCCATAATCCTGCCATGCCATGCAGCATCTGATGCTGCACAGTTGAAAAGTAGTCGGGATTTTTGATATCATGAGCGCTTCTGCTGTTCAAAGGACAGGAATTTTGAAAATGTATGCGCAGTAGGAGGTCTAGTTAATTTGTTTAATTAAAAAAGAAATAGGAGTGCTTAACTTTGCCAGGAATATGGAACCCTACCCCTTTATTTTGAAATCTCTTGCATTCTCCCTAATCCTAGATGTGTAGGGTTTCTCTGAATTCTAAATGTGGAAGGGTTTAATGCTGAGGGAAGGGCACCTATTGGCACATGTACAAGGGCACCTTCTTTTCTTTCCAGTATTCCAGGAGCAAACTCTGGTACTCAGAACAGATGCCAGACCTGTCTAAGACCTGGCATTACAGAGACAGCTCAGGTGTCCACCCCATGGGATAACAACTTATCTATTTCAGCTGTTCCCAATCTTTTCCATCCTGCAGCCCACTTCGTCGGCAGATAATCTCGGTGGTGCCAAGAGAGACCCCAGAGGCCTCCTTGTCGCACCAGGCATGAGACCCACTCTACAGGCTTCTGCAGCCTTCAATATGGTCTGCAGAAGCATCTGAAAGCTACTTCTGGTTTTCAGAGACAAACCAGAAGTTGCCTTCTGAAACTTGGAAAAAGTTCTTGGAGGTTTCTGAGGCCTGCAGGGGCCTGTAGAGTTGGTCACTAGCCTGGCATGTCCCAGAAAAAGCTTCTGGGCCTCTCCATGCCTCTGGAATGGCTCTGATTTGGAGCCAAATGGAGGCAAAGGCAGGATGGAGGGCCCAGGTCGCAACCCACCAGTGGGTCACATAGTTTGGGCAACCCTGATCTATTGGGATTTTTAGTCCAACTGATCCAAGAGGTTTTCTGTGCAAGTGATTTACAACAAACTTAAACACAACAGGAGCTTAGATTAACATTTATATATGAAAATAAAGTTTTATGGGATCAGTGCCCCAGTTCTGGATACCTCTACAATTCACGTACCATCAACACCCTCAGAAGCATTTGGGTATTCTTTCCTTTCCTCTGTTTTACAGGAACTTCTGGGATTTGATTGGTTGCAAGCCTAGCCTTTGAGTTTTAGCTCAGAAATCTCTGTACATGTTTCCAGTCCTCAGCATTCTGTCAGTAAACTGTGGCTATGAAATCAGGGTGTTCGTGCCTCAACTTGCCTGGCCATTTCTCCCCCCCCCCCCCGGCCTACACCTTCCTTCCTCCCATACAGTGTCACCCTACCACCATTAAATTTCTTCCTTGAACTTCAGCTTCTTCTTCCACCCAAGTGTGCATCCATGAAGTGTGCCTCAGTGCTAAGATGAAGTACCAATACAGATGACATAACCTTGATATCAGTCTCTGGATCACAGCTAGTTGACCTTCTTTGGTTGGCCCATCTTTTGAAAATAGTTTCTGGGACTCAGCCTCAGTGAGCTTTTGTTCACCTAAACTCCTATGAGCAGTCACAAAAACACCAGGGGTCAGAAGGTGGCACAGGGACCTCTCAGAAAAACAGCCCTCTTTTCTATGTCTTGCAACTCATCCCACTTTCTCTCTCCTTCCACAATGTTGAGACACAATTCACATCCAACCCATGGAACTTCTACATGCCTCAGAGCTCTGTCCTATCCAACTTTCCCACACTGATGCATCTGTGCCAGCAGGACATGCGCTGCATTCTGTGGTGGTGGTGGGCAATCACAGAGGCTTCCTTAAGGTAAGGGAATGCTTGCACCAGTGCTGGAAAGTTGGATGGGATTGGGCCCTCAATTAAGTAGCTGTGCCAGAGATTCAAAAGCAACACATTATATTCAGCAATGGGTAACTGCACATCTAATTCTCCCATTGTTGAATCATAAATTGGATATTAAAATAAGCCTGCAATCTGAAGCATGCTTACTTGGCATTTAATTTCATCAAAATCAATAGGACTTTCCTCAGAGAAACTGTGTTTAGAATGGAAACATTAGTGGAATGTATACTGCTATTTCTCTTTTCAAAATACGATTTGTGAGACAGTGTTAACTATCCCAGATATGCCTTTTGTCCTTTTTTGTGCCCCCTTTTTTCCTGTGCCACAGCTGCCGTCTCCACATCTGATGTCAGTAAATTCTGTTCAGGAAGAGGAGAAGATCAATAGTGCCCATCAGCAATATGTTTCTTTTCTTCTTCTCTCACTCTGACCCCAACCATATGGCGAAGCCTGTGCGTGGCTGGAGAATGAAAAGCTAAAAGTATTGGGGGGGGTGTATCTTGGAAGCCAAAGTTGGTCTACAGACCTGTCTGGGCCTGTCTGAGCTTAGTTCTCTGAGCCCAATCCAGGCCTGGGGGCAGAACAGGGAAGTCCTCTTTCAAGCACTTTAAAAAGAAAGCAACAGTTCCATTTTGGAGATGTACAGTCTTGCTCCTGCCATGGTTGAGGCAAATAATCTTGAACTCTCTTCTGATTTCTATAGCTAACACACCCTACTTTGACAGCTAAAATAAATTAGGCAAATCTGCTATTTATTTGCATAATTATGCTGAATTTGCATGCTCTTATCATTCTCCCAACTATTCAGTTTTTTAAAAAAATGTAAATAAATTCATCTCTGCAGATAACTAAAATAAGAAGGATAATTCCATCCTCCAAAGTCAGGGATGATGTAGGATTTAACTAGAGCAGCCATTTTCAACCACTGTGCCGTGGCACACTAGTGTGCCGCGAATGGTCTGCAGGTGTGCCATGGGAGTTTGGGGGAAGGTCATTTACTAGTAGGACCATTGGGGGATATGAGCCCCCCGCCAACAGCATGGTGTGCCTTGTCAATTGTCAAAAAAATGATGGTGTGCCCTGACCATTTAGTCCCTTGTCAGTGTTCCCTGAGATGAAAAAGGGTGAAAATCACTGAACTAGAGAGTAATCCTTCTACCAAGCCACCTTCTTAGGTGTCAGCTTTTCATCTATCTGAGACAGATTTACACAGTCAATTATTTGTTTTGAAAGAGCTCTTTGACTTTCAGACAAGATTCCCACCTGATCAAAACAAACTATATCAATTTGTAGAAGATGGAATTACATTTATGCTTGGCGGTTTTTACTGTACTCACAAATGCCTGCATACACACACAGCATTCTTTCGCTAATATCAAGGATGTCTAAAACGATTTACTGAAAATAAACTGAAATAACCTGACAGAAGGAGAAACGGCATTGCTAACTGTCTCCTTGATGCAGCAGCACCGTGAAGCGCAAGGGCTGAAGACCAGGAAGTTCTGCTACACAAGCCTCCTTGAAATGAATGGCAGTGGTGCAGGAACAGTTTGGTTTCCGTGGGGCTTCAGACTGGAGAGCTTCCTGCCAGCATTTACAAGGCTTCACAAGTCCCAGTGACTCATCGGGAGAAATTTCTCATGAGTATGGCCTGCTGCAACCTTAACCACTGTCTATGATGGGGAAAGCAGTCATTAAAAATTAACGCAGCCTGCAGTGCAAGAATGAGAGCAAAGCTGATTCGGCAGGCTGGGACTCAGGGCTGGTCCCTCAGCAATGTCCAGCACTTCGCTTTCAGCAGAGACTCTGGCATGTCCAAGATAGAACAAAGGTGTTGTCAATAATAGAAGAGGATCTTGAGCCCAGGATCAAGTCCATAGGTTTGTCAATTTTAATAGATCCGTGGGAAGGCTCTGGAATTTTCTAGATCAGGTCTGGGACCCACCATTCGGTTATGACCTGTTTTTGGTCCATCACAAAACTGACAGGGCAGATTAGGCTATGTGCATCAAGGGTTAAACAAGCTGCTACTGTGGGGGGAGCACTGCTGTCCAATCACCATTATAGCCACACCCCTTGGCATTTATAAATCAGGCAGAAGCCTTTAAAAAGTTTGAGAACTGAACCACTATAGATAATTTACTTTTATGCTCTCAGATTTATTTTTCTACACTGAGGGCTAGAATCATGCAGCCTAGTTTTTAAAATTTAAATACCGTTTTTAATTTAAACTTTTGAAAAAATGAAAGTTTGAAGGAACCCCAGATCTGCGCCGAGCACTCAATTTCTAGGGGCATGTATTCAAATTGATCTAACCAAACCAAAGGCAAGAGTCTCATTCTTTCAAAAATGATAAAATATGAGGTTTTAGGCAAACCATGTTCCAGATGTCATATTCAACAAGATGGCAGGCAGCCGCTATTAGTCTCTTAACAGTATTCTGCTACAGAGAGTCTATGTCATTTTAAGGCTGAAAAGGAAACCACAATAGACTAGAGAACACAAAGGCTGACTTACCTTCAAGTCACAAGGTATTAAAAAAAGAGGCTGTTGAACATGGACCAGCTGTGGGAAGGGTTCCGTGCATCAAGATGATGGCACATCAACCTTATAAGCGGAGAAGAAAGAGGTCTGCAGGGGCTCTCAGCAAGATGCATTCTTTCTTACTGCTCAAGTCATTTTCATAGATCTGAGTCACCTTTTATGCCTTCGGGAGAAACCTTGTTAGTGTTCTTACAGAATTTCTTTCATGCGAGCCTTGGGAATTAGGCCTCCAATCTACCAGTAAGTACTCAAAAAGCCATATCCTGAAGAGATGGCAGATGGAGTGGAGAGGGCACAATTACACTGCCTGCTTCCCCTCATTTTAGGAGCATGCCACCCTGCTTCTGACATTATGCATTCCCTGAACTGAAAACACACTGATCTAGAAGGAAAATGAATGCAGATCACCACATATGACTGAACGCATAACATCGCTCCACAAACCCAGTCCAACGCAGATATGTCTAACCAAGCTAGACACAAAGCACAGCTTGTAACATCCGTGCCATGTTTTACATTTTTTAAAAAAACATTGTTTCACTTGTGCCAGTGTTTTCCATGGAGTTGTGTTGTGAGCCCCTCTTTTTTTTAATGAAATACAATATATTTAAAAAGTTTATTTATTGATACGTGCGGCCACCCCATCCCGCAAGTTCAGAGCAGGTAACAAAGCAGAAAACAAAACAAAAGAAAAGAAACAACTCACAGAAAACAAAACGTAGCCATTTCCATGGCTAAACTCCTATGACATCGCATTTAAGGCTTTGCAAGTTATAACCAGCACCTTGAATGATTCCTGGAATAATATGCATCTCATACATATTGTTTACACATATGCAAATAGATGTGCTAAATTTGGGTCCCTCGTTTGCCTTAATTTTGACAGGATTTTTTTTAACTCATCACCAGCCCAAGTCCCAAAGGTGATGCTATTAGAGCAAGGCAAGGTTAAGCCTTCTTTTTTTTCCATATCGGGGGAAAAGAATATTTCTCATCCCAAAGAGTGTGGCAGTGGTTGTTGGCAATGGGGCTGTCTCCCCGAGCTCCCCAGTGTCACTACTACTCAAGAGTGCCAGCCCTTTACACGATCTTAACATAAGAGTAGGAAAAAAATTATTTAACAAAGAGGTTTCTGATCCCATGCAGGCAGTTGTAAAAGCCCCAAAAGCTGCATTTGTGTGGCTTTCCACTGTCCAGTTAAACATGGAACCTGGTGCCAGTAGTTTAGCTGGGGGGGGGGGGGACGACATTAACTACTGCAGATGCCACCATGTGCTGTATAAGCAATCAGAGCCATTCCCAGAAGTGATAGCAATACACAGGCATTTGCCAAACCAAATGGCATCTCCTACGCATTGCCGCTGCTGCCCAGAAAGGCAAATGGGCTGCTTACACAGCATGGTGCAGCGCCTGCAGTACTTACCATTCCCCCCCAGCTATGCTACTGACTGGAGCAATGGGGGCTTCCACAATATAAATTAAGGCAGAGGAAGGAGTTAGGTTTCTTATACCTTTCCCAGAATGGCTTACTTCCCTGCTGCATTCAACAAGATCGACTATGCTCCCACATGGGTTCCCCAATCCCACATCTTTCATTTAAAAACAGGCTCCTGGCCTTCAGCACAGAATAGAGAAGCAAGTTGAGGCAGGCCAGGTAGCCCTCAGCTTCTGGAAAGAATGCTTGCACAGGTAGACTGGCTGCTTAAATTAACAGGTTTATATTTTATATTTTATATTAAAAGTTTATATTTGGAGGTTTGTTTGTTTGTTGGCTTGATTTCTTATTTTGCATTCTGAAGCCATGAACGCAAATATGGATACACCAAAAAGAAAAAGAAAAATCATTCCAGATTGTGACCGCAATCCTAACCCACTTTCCAGCACTGACATAAGGCCAATGCAACTCTGAGGCAAGGGAACAAACCTTGCCTTACCTTGAGGAAGCCTCCATGACTGCCCCCCAACTGCAGGATGAAGCTCATGCCCCACTGCCACAGCTATGCCAGTGCTGGAAAGTGGGTTAGGATTGTGCCCTGTGTTTCATTTGGTGGCTGGATTCATTTTCTTGGGTCATCTCAACAACTTGCTTCATTTCAAGGCCAACTCAGATGCTTGCTGCATTTCAGTTTTGATTTCATTTTTAAAATTGTTTCCCATTTTTTTTCAAATGGACAAAATTCCATTCACAATAACTTTTTATTTCTGCTCAGAATTGCACAGGGGGGCAATGCCAGTTGAATTTCATCCAGATGGGTGCTGCTGGGATTTTTATTCTAGGGGCAATTAATGTGCAATAATTTTTAAAGGTCTCAGCTGTCCCATCACATTTTTTTGTGTGTGTGTGGCCAGTCTGCACCATACTTACAGTTAATGTAGATGCGTTCCAAGGTTAAACCCCTGCAAAATTTCAGTAAATTAGATGCAGACAGTTGAGAAGTAACTCATTTAAAACAGCATTAGTGGTTTGAGCTTAGCTTATCATAATTTTGTTCTCTGCCCAATTTGTACCCCAGTCATGGGAAATGTAGAGCTAACTCTAAGAGAATTCAGAGAGATAAGATGCAGGTAATTCACAAGGAAATGTAATCCTTCTAAGTACTGCCCTTTAAGGGCTGAGTCAAAGCAAAACTGACACAGGCACAGAGACGGGAGTGGACAGCTGAGCTGAACTAAGAATTGGGAGAATGAGTTTGGGTCCTGGGAGCAAACAGAAAAAGTGTACTTGAATCACACCCATAAGAAAAAAGGAAGGAATAATTTAGGAACAATGGAATAGGAAGGACTTTATTGATCTTAACCCCTGAGGGCTGGGGGATAAGAATAGGCCTTCAGTTTGGCTGTACTTGTTGTAAGAGGCGACTAAACAGCCATCGGGTAGATGGGATTCCTCAGCCTAGGAAGGTAGCTCATTTGAGAGAAGGAAAACTCTGATCCCAAACCTCCACTGCCTTGTGGCTACATCCAGTTATGGAAAAGGCTTCAGGAGTCAACCTTGAGGCAAAATCCGGAGCCGGAGTCCCTGAGGCAGTTCATGGCTGAACACAGTCACGTTCTGGCAACTCCTGTGACGCCGCTGGAACCAACGGTATTGGCTTCTGCCTTTCCATTGGACCATTTCAGCGACGTGGAGAGGGGGGATTTGCTGCATGGGTAACAGTCTATCCTCCATACCTACTTTACCCAGGCTTTGCGCACTGGAGTGGACACTTTGTTCCAGAACCACCATTCAGAGCGCGATACCATAGTCTTCCGAGACTGAAGGATGCCAACAAAAATTATTGATCTTAAGCACACACCAAAAACTCCTGCAAAATGGTTAACCCCAAACCTGTATGTTGTCCCATTTTCACTCAGTTGCTATATGACAGCTCACAGCAGTCAATCGCATTGCCCCTTGCCCGACCTCTCCCTCCATTAGCGGACTTCTTCTGTACTGAAGTCATCTTCAATGCAGGGAAGAGACAGACACAGAAAAAAAGGGGGAGAAAAGCTGCTTTGCCTGGGAGGGGCTCTCTCTAAAATGGGGTGATTTGGTTCTGAGTGTGATTCTTTCAGAAGCAATTGCCTAGTGCCTGACCTGCAGCTCCATCTGCTGTTTTCCCTTTGCCTCTTTCATCACCATCAGCGCTCTGCTAGGCAGGAGAGAAAAATCTGTCACTCTTTCTTCAGGAATCTGGACAGCTACATTGTGAGAGATGCCAGCAAGATAGCAAGCATTATTATCGGTATTTTTTTTTTTTTTTTACTATATAGCAATCAATTCTCAAATCATTAGAGCTGCTGTTAATTCTGTGGTACCTTGCCAAGACTAGGAAAAAAAGTCTTACCTGTAGTTCAAATACAAATCTGCTAAAAGTGAGCTCGAGGGTTATCTACTGAAACTGATGGGAAGGAGACACAGGGCAAAGAAAAGTCCTTCAACTGATGCATAATTAATACATGGAACTCACTGCCACCAGATGTGGTAATGGTCACGAGCATTGATGACTTTAAAAGAGGTTTGGACCATTTCATACAAAAGAGGTATGTAGCGGATTATTATTTCTATAATTAATGGCCCAATCCTGTTTGGGCCTTGCGCCATCAGAACAAGGCCTTCTATGGCTGTTGCAGAAGGTAGCAAGCCATTTGGTGCAGGCTGGCCGCCACCCTAAGTATTCGGTTCCACACACCAGTGGATTGGGGATGCTTGCCAGTGCAGATGCCCAGGAAGGAGATGGGGCAAGGAAGAGGGTGGATCAGGTGCCAGGAAGGGGAGTAGAAGCGACAGTAGCACATGCCGATATCCTAACACCCTTCCCAGGGCCACATGGATTTGTGCCAGCTTTGAGTAGACCCAGCAGGTTTACTTTGGCGCATGGGAATTAATGTTCCTTTATTCCAAGGAGGGCTCTGGAGGCTGAAATTCCCCTGCAGGAATTGGCACAGCTGCATTGCTACACAGAGAATTAAGTAGGATTGAGCTGCCCAACATTTATACCCTGCTGTTCTTGCCAAAAGACAACTCAAGGCAGCTTACAATCAAGGGAAAAAATGATAAAATAAAACAAAATAGTGGGCAAAAGAGGCACTTTTTCAAGTGGTGTTCCTCTTATATTTAGCAGAGGGAAAGCGACTGTCCCTGTTTGTTCCAGCACAGAGTGTTTTCCAGTGGCCACTTATGGGATTTCTCCTGGTCTGTTAGATTATGAAACAGGGAAGCACTGAAGCATAATTTTGCTTATTTCTTACATAAACCATTTTAAGAACAGCATGTTAAATGCTGCCGCCCCTTCATCAGTGATGTGTCTGTTTCCAGCTCCCCTGGGTTGGAAAAAGGAAGAGCGGGATGGAGCAGAAGAAGAATTGAGGAGAGGAGAGTGTCTCCATTTGAAACTCTAGCTCATCATTCTCCTCTCCTCCACACTTCTACTTCATCCTCCTCTCCTTTTTCCAACCTAGGAAGTGGGAGGCGGCACAGCAGAGACAAGCGGGCAGGCAGAGATGGATGACCCATGTCAATTTGCTGTCTGAAGTGACTATCTCAGTAGACTTCATGGATGGTCCATTCCTGACCTCTGGTCTGATCCAGCAGGGCTCTTCTTATTCTCATCAAGCCAATGTGGTTGTGTGAACTGGACCTTTAAAGGCTTCTAGCCCCGGTTTCTGAATACTGGGCTGAGCCGATTTAACTCTGATGCTTTTATATGTATTTCTCCAGCTACAAATGTACCGTATTCATATAAATCGACTTGAGTTCCTCACTGTCTTTTTCAAGCTTGGGAACAAACTTGGAACATGCACAATTCTGTTTTGGAGGCACAATCCATGCAGAGGGGTGTTATGTTCTGTTACTTCTGGTGCAGGATTCAAACCAGGGTCCTTCAGATCCAGAGACAGAAGCCACTATCAGCTGGACAGCCTGACAAGCTTTCCCAAACTTAGTCTGCCACACTGACAAGACATACCAATGCAATTGCACTATAATTCTACTTCCCATGTTCTGGGATTGAGGTTTGAAGTTGAAACAAGGTTCACATGTTGAGCCCTGAATTCAATAAAGGGCTATGTTCCATCACTGATGTGTGCAGATAAGAGATGCTTCGTGCAAGGAGATAAAGCCCCGCTGTGTTTGAGAATATGGCCTTCACAGTGACCACCCTGAGCTAGTAGCTCAGTACCAAGCAATTAGACAAAAGGAGAGCTGGCATGTCATCCCCAGGTGATCACAGGTGGAAAGAAGTCAGCACTGAGCATGTAGAACAGGCGTCTCCAAAGCAGCGCTATTCATATGCACCTGGCACAAAAAGAGACATGGGTTTTTTTCACTCCCTTAACAGTTCTTGTTACAAACATTTAAAACATCTGGGTCTGACATCACCTTCGGCAGGCGCTAGAGGGGAGGAGAGACAGCTTTTCACATCAGCTATTTCCCACACTGCAGCTTCAGATGACATCTGGACTCTCTGGCACAGGAACCCAGGAGCCCACCCCTTCACCTCGTCCCCTTGTGCCTATCTAGATTAGAAAGCTTAGGAAATTTCTTTAGAAAGGTTGGGAAATTTCAGGCGACTTTCTTCCTTCTTCTGCTTTGCAAACCAAATGCAGTTTTATGTGCACCAAAAATCCAAAACCAAAGAGCCCTGAATGCTATGGTCGGAATATGGAACCTCAGTCTGACAGCTTGTCTTCAGATGACTCCTGCATGGTACCTTTCAAATAAGCCTTTGGGAATTAAGAGGAATTACTCTGTTGAATTCCCAAGGACAGGGATTTGAATGCTGGATCACTGCAGCTGCCTGATGATATTATCTCCTCCTTTGTCTTCTTATTCACCCCATCTCTCTTAAAAAGCTAATTTCCTGACAGCCTCTTTTTTTCTCTTCCCCCTAGCTCTGCGCCTTCTGATATGTTTGCTCAGTGGTTCCCAGACTGTGACCTGTAGCTCCCAGGGAGCTGCAGAAATCAGCTAGGGGAGCTGTGAAATCCTCACACGCACAAAAAAAAACCCTACTGCCCTATACAATGTATAGGATTGTAGCCCTAATGGGGAGCTGTGGCCAATGGCCCAGTAGGTCAAGGGAGCTGCCAAAAGCTTGGGAACCACTGCGTTTGCTCCTTAGACCAGGTCTCTCCTTCTCCATTCCATAAGTCCTTCCTCCTCTTCTAAAACATGAAACCTTCTGCACACGCACCCCAGCCCCCACAAGCTGCTGTAACTAACCTAAACATGCAACTGAAATTCTTCTCCTCTTTACCCGTACTGCTTTTATTCCCTTCTCCTGCACTGAATGAAAGATTGTAAGCCACTTGGGGCAGGGACCTATCCGTTTTTGCTTTTTGGAGCATGATGCTGCTTCGTAAAGAAACAAGCCTAAGCAATAACAATCTGCTTCCTTGGCAAAGCTTATCCTGAACCACCCTGGGTCCACACGGCCTGCTTCTTTGGTTCACGTCCACTATTCACTGATCAATCCCTCTTACCTTCTCCACTGCCTGGAGATGGTAAGCCCACAAGAGCAGGGACCATTTCACTTCTTTGGTCTGCAAAAAATCTAGCAGACTGTTGGTCTTACATTGATGTGGACTAGCAATATAAATATTATTAACAGCTGCAGAAGCAGCAGAGAGAAAGAAAAAGAGGTTCAATAGATTAGTCAAAGCTTAGCTTTCTTCATTGCTGCCTGTTTGCTAGAAGCTGTGGTGCAACTCTTCCTGGAGGCCACCAGTTGCTCTGTATTCCCCAGAAGCTCCTTCAGAACAATGCATCTGCTGCAATGTCCTCCTTGAGCCCTCTCTCAGAAACCTCTGAAACTCCCCTTCCCAGTTTTGCAGACTGTAAATAGAGAGGTGAACCGGCTCAGCTTAAAAAAAAAATAACTCTCCCAGTTCAGAGAACAAAATCTTCCGCTTCTCACACCTATGCTTCACAACCTATTATCCTACCTGCCGCCACATCCTTCCATCCAATCAACTTCCATTACTCTTGACCTAACACTCACAGCCGCAATTCACAGGACCCCAACTTGATGCCCTTCCTGATTTTAACCCATCACCTTTCCCAACATGTATTCAGTCAGTTTCATGCTGTCTCCTCTTCTACAGGCAGAAGGTCTTGCTATACCCTGAAGTTTCTGCCTTCTCCTCCTCCTCCTCTTCCATCTAAGGCAGGGATGCCCAAACCCTGGCCCTGGGGCCACCTGCAGCCCTCGATGACTCCCAATGCAGCCCTCAGGGAGCCCCCAGTCTCCAATGAGCCTCTGGCCCTCTGGAGATTTGTTGGAGCCCACACTGGCCTGACGCAACTGCTCTCAGCGTGAGGGCGACTGTTTCACCTCTCGCGTGAGCCGTGGGATGAGGGCTCCCTCCAGTGCTTGCTTTTTCAGGTCTGTGATGCAGTAGCGGTAGCAAAGGAAAGGCCAGCCTTGCTTTGTACAAGGCCTTTTACAGGCCTTGAGCTATTGCAAGACCCTCATTTTATTTCATTCATAAAAGTTCATCTTTAATATATCCATTTATGTAAACTTATGTAAATTTATTCAAATTTGAAATGTAAATTAATTCTTTTTTTTTCCCCTGGCCCCTGACACAGTGTCAGAGAGATGATGTGTCCCTCCTGCCAAAAACTTTGGACACCCCTGTTCTAAGGGGACATATCTAAAGCTGAAGTCCCCTGAGGTTCTACACTCTCAAGAGTGAGTTTAAACAATAATGGACACAATTATTTATTTATTTATTTATTTATTTATTTTAATTTTGGGTTCCAAGTTTTATCGTGTTTTATTGTTTTTAAATGTTTTATTTTTACACATATTTATATATTTTATGTTTTTATATGATTTATTTTGTAAGCCGCCTTGAGTGTCCTTTACTGGGAGAGAAAGGCGGAATATAAATTCTATAAATAAATAAATAAATAAATAAATAAATTGGGGCTAGACATATTTTATGGAGAACCTATCAATCAATGCCTAGTAGCTATGATATAGCTAAAAATGGAAGTGCCGTGTTTAGGGGCAGAGTAACTCTAATTACTACGGGCTGGGGGCATTGGGGACAAATATCAGGCAATGACCATCTTTGTTGCAAAATTCTAGCTGATCACATGCCCCGTTATATAGAGTTTTTGGTCTGATCCAGCAAGGGAATTCTTTTCTCTTTTTACCAGGCCCTTCTTACACACAGTGAAAAATTCCAACATATTCTTCTAATCCTATTTGAACCGTATATATTCTTCCACAAAACAGAGATAAAGGCCAGTGAATACACAAATGCATCTTTCCCATGAGAGATTCCCTGTTTCAGTGTGCAGGGGCGCATTTATAACCACAAGTAAACACCATAGAATTTGATGCAATTGGATGAACAACATCCATAGAGTTGGATGCCATTTATTCCTGATGATCACCAAGGCTACCACTGATGTTAAAATATTTATAGGGCATCATCCTAATGGTTGTAACTTCCTGGGTAATTTTTGCACAAATGAAAAGGTATATTTCATGGAGAAAGTACAAATGTTCCTGTGATTAGTCTGAAAAGGTGCAGTGTGTAAATAATTCATCTGTAGGCTTTAAAAAAAACAAAACTTAAAACACTGCTCTAGGCAAGCCGGGAGAAGCAACTTCATGCTTGCTACAAAGGTCCATTCAATTACCAATCTGTGCAGTCAAATCAGAAGGGGGTTTCGTAATTGTCACAAGGGCCAGCCAGTCAGCATACTATATAATCAGCTTCTCCTGGAAACAGGAAGAACTGGTTGCTCTTGAGTTCAGTTCAATTTGGAAGTGTGTATGACTGCCCCAAAGAGAGTAAGTGTGAGTTCCCAGCAGCCTCATCTTAAACTGTGTACATCTGTACGCAGCCTAAATATTTTCCTGACTGAAACTAAACTTCACAATGCTATACAAGGAAGAAGCATAGCCAGGGGGTGGTGTAGTAAGTACGGCATGCAGCGCAATGCGTCTTGTCAGGGATCCATCCCCCTCACCATCAGAACCATTTGAGACAGTGATGGCAACACATTGCCATCTCTGCCCCAAATGGCTCTGATGGCAAGGGAGAAGGGCCACTGACATGGTGCATTATGGTGTCTGCCGTACTTACCACACCGCTGCCCCACTGTGGCTAGACGTCTGTCTCAAGGCTTCCCCTCTTTTTCCATCAATGTTGCACTATATTTAGCGGGGTGTATACAGATGCACGTTCCTTGGGAAAGCCTGGGCTCACAACTTCTAAAGAAGGAAGGCTCTGTGTATTGTAAAGGTGCAGATAACACAGGCCTACAAAATTGAGGGTCAGAAAAGTTTTCCCCAAACTTTATGGTGGTTTGATATGAATTAGGGGTGCCGATTCCAAAAATGGCATCCGTTTTGCCCGATTACATCTAGTTTTGGAGATATAGTATAGCCTCATTAGCGAATGGTTCAAGCAGCTTCCTCATGAAGAAGCCATGGTGTAGGAAGCAAAATGTGTGTTGGCCTGTGTAATAGTACTGGAACAGTAAAGGACAAAACTGAAGTGAAATGCAACAGTAACCTGGACATAACCAACATAACCAACACAGAAATCTCAGCACTCTCAGAAACACCCAGAAATTCTTGGGGTGAGAGAGGGTCATAATTTAAAACTAATTGCCTTTCGAACTGTAGACAATTATACCTTTAAGGATCAGCACTGTAAAACAAAAGGCCAGCACTGATTTGCAAAATGGTGAAATTGCCCTTTAAACGTAATACTACATACTGAGCTATGGGGTTATATTTGCAACACTGATGGATTTTGATGTTCAACACCAGAGGGAATGTCACGCTACTGTGTTTATCTGTCTCAAACAGGAATTATGTGCTGCTGCCCCATGCTGATGCCATTCCCAGCCAGGGGTGTAATCAAGGGGGAGTTGGGGCAGGAACAGAGGTCTGGAACTTCTCCTGCAGCAGGAGGGATGACTTCATCAGCTCATCTCAGATGCTGCCTTTGACACTTTTTCCCATAGGACCTTAACTGAGAAGATGCTCAGTAAGAGGCAAACTGAAGGCATAAGTGCCAGTCTGCCCTGCCCCCAGATGGGAGGGGAGGAAGCCAATGGTTAGAAAGAGGGAAGAAGGTACAACTGGATCATGCCTCCCAGGAAGAGGAGTGGGGCCTTTTCATTTCATTGGATGAGTGGCCACACAAGAGCCATGCTGTGCACATACAGTACATGAAACTAGTGAGCTAATATGCACAGGATTGCACTCTAAGCCTGCAAACCTAAACACTCTTTCCTGGTAGTAAGCCCCACTGAACGCAATGGGACTTCTGCGTAGACCTGAATAGGATTGCTCTGTGACATGCCTTTTATATATTTGCAGAATTGTTTTTATCTACCTTTCAGCTTTATACATTTCTTTTATGCTACCGCAACCCACTCCAAGACTTTGGGATGAAAGTACATCTTGGAGTGAAGTACGAAATTCAAAGCAGAACTAAGTGGCAGGGAAAGAAAACACCCCAATGATGATGTCTGAAGTTGCCTTTTTGGTGTGCAGTCTTAGTGGCTGTAGGGATATCATCACAGCTCCTGCATTTCAAAATCTACCACCGCACTGCTGCTCCCAGCACAGCATACATCTTGCAATGTGTGAGACATAGCTAGCTGCACAGATGGCAAGGTGGAGGAGATGTCTGGGACTTAAGGCTGGCAGGGGCAGGCAGCAAGAAGAACTTCGGAAGATGGACAAAATCACCCAATGAATGCATCACATGGTCTCTGTGTCACCCTTAGTTTTAACTGGCTTTATGAATCCAAAAGGCAGCATTGGTTTGAAGAATGGCAAAGCAGCTCCTCATGTGGCTTTGCAGGGGATGCATTCTCTGCTTATGTACACTATGACATCTGCCCCTTTACTGGTCAAGGGACTAGAATCCCAAACCTGGTCCATGCATATTTGCTACACAGTAAATCTATGGTGTTCTTCAAACGCAAACACAGGCCTGGTACACGTGACCTTCAGCAATTTGTTTTCTTTCCATGCAGACCTTTTACTTCTGCAGAGCATAGATGCGTGAACTGGGCACCACCAGCCCAGACAATCTGAATGCGCACAGTGAGTTTGCATGGATTGCAAACAGGCCCAGCGGGATGTTGGTCAATGCCTCAAAACCCCAAATTCCAGAACTGAGCATTGCAAAATTCACATAAGGATCTAAAACCAGGCATGTCTCAAGGGAGTCTCATTCCAGGGTTTTCCACTATTATGAAAAGGAAAAGAAGGGATGCTACTGCTCTCCTTGAAGGCTGGGCAGGAGAAGTGGAAACCCTGGATCAGGCCTGTAGTCATCAACAGCCCACAACCAAGAAGAGAGAGGACTCTTTCTCCATGCCTGACTGCTAGATTGGACACCTAGATTTAGCAAGCAGGGCCTATGCTCATCTGCAGTGCAGAAATCCCATGAACACATTGGTCACAGGACCAGGCAACGCATTACATTAAGCCTATCATTAGTGTTGATGGGCTTTTTCTTTTAAAATAGCAGACGAAAGTACCAAATGGAACTTTCTTGTCAAGGAGCCCTGATTCAGATAGGAAATGCAGTGGCTACCCATCCATTTAACCCAGGCCTTCCTCTCCAGGTATGTCATGCTAAGCATTACAAGGAAATTGGTCCTCAGTGAGATTTGCTTTTGTGAAAACATGTTTCAGATCAAGCTGATTTCTGCATAAGCAGAGTGCTTAACAGTAGGGTGCTGGGAACCCTGGGGCAAATCCACGCACTGGCTTTCCATGACACTCCCTGATGGCATACAGTGTGACTCTGCCAGTGTACTGAGGGTGATTGAGGGGTCAGCCAGCTTGGTGTTCCTTAATTTCTGCAGAGATGTAGCCTATCACTCTCTGTAAGCACCAATTTATTGGTGACGATGAGGAAAAAAAACGGCAATCAACAATATCCACACAAAAGGGTGGCTTGGGGGCACACATACTTAGCAATGACACATTAAAACACACATGCCTAATAACTGTGCACAGAAAAATCACCAATAATATAGATCAGATTTAGAGAAGTGAAGAGCTCTTGCACAAAGTCTTAAGGCACATACACAATCAGTCTGAGGGCCCAATCCTATCCAACTTTCCAGTGCCAATGGAGCCACAATGCAGCCTTAAGGTAAGGGAACAAGGGTGCAGCACATGCCCCATTGGCATGGCTGCATCAGTGCTGGAATTTTGGATAGAACTGGGCTCTGAAAGTGTCTGAAATTGGACTAATTCCAGTGGCTTTTTCCAAAGATGGCTGGGAACTTGATGGTAGCTTCTTGATGGTGCTTGGGAATTCTCTATGCGATATTTCAAATACCTTCACAATACCCCAGGACTCTCAGATAAGGAATCATGATAGTTCAACAATCCAAAATGTTTAAAAACTGATAGGAGATTCCCAGAGAAGCAGGAGACTGGAGTTCTGACTATTGCAAAAAAAAAAAAAAAAAAAAGCCTGGAAGAAATCTAAAGTCCACTTTCACACCACTGCTACTTCCTATATGATCAGACTTGTCTCATAACCTTAAGGAAGCCGGAGAGGCACATTGGATGTGCCAGGAACCATCCCACACTCTACTTCAGAGTGTATTTCTTGTACAGGCTAACAGGGCCCCTCAAGGGAAAGCTGCACTCTTGCCTAGCTATGTACCTATGCCAAGAAAATGTCAACATTATAAGAACTGATAGAGAAACCTGACTGAAGAACAAAAGGTAGTCATTACCTGGTCCCGGATCCTCTCCTGCTGCCCACGGATCGCCAGGGCATGCTGGGGGTATTTGCTCTTCAAGTGATCCATGAAGGCATCCCGCTTCCGTTCCATCTCAGACTTCTGAAGCCCCGTGAGGGCTTCCAGGCTCTGGGCAGCAATCACAGTGTGTCGACGTTCTGAGGTATGCACCAGCCCTACGTTGGAAAATCGGCGTGTGCCATTGCCCAGGGTCCGGTATTCCCGTGGATATTCTGCATCATCTGCCGAGATCATGTGGGCGCTAGTCCTCTCGGGATCTACACGGATTTGGGAGGGAGGAAGAAGAGTGGAGAAGGAGTCAGGGCACCTTTCTACTTACCCTACCGTGTGGGGAAAGGATCTGGAGTTTCCAATGTATAAGAGGTTGTCTGTGCGCGTGTGCATTTTTTTTTAAGGGAAAGGGAGAAAGAAGCCAATTGTGGGCTAGAAGGGGAAGCAAATCAGTCTTCACAATTGGACAGCTACACTTTTTGCACAGGACAGGAGCAATCCTGCCTGATCCTCAGCAGAAAGTTCTCTTTGGCAATAACCAATTGCTCTCCCCAAAGGAACTGAGCGTTGGCTGCAGCTTTCTTTACCCTCCTAATCAGCCTCAGAATGAGGTCACACACGTGTCAGGCCCTTAAAGGGAGGACAGGCAGATTTCAAGCTTTGGGGAAGCATGACGGAGGTGGGTGAGAGATGGGGAGACAGAGGTCTGTTACAATCACTTTTGATTTAAAAGTGATTTCTGTGAGAGTTCTGAGTGCAGAGGGGACAAAGGGTGATGGGCAGAGAAGGCCGTCATCCCAGGAGAAAGACAAGACAGGAACATACCAAGACGAGTACTGGGGGTAAGGAAGGGGGAACCACAGAGACATCAAAACTGCTCAGAAGGAGCAAAAAAATAAATTTAAACAGTCAAAAGACCTCAACGAAGGATGACGGCCCAAGCCCCCTGCTACCGAGCAGAGGCAGACAGAAGGACAAAGACAGACTCACATTCTGAAACAGTTAATACAGAAAGAAAGGAACTGAAAGAAAACAAAAATGAAGTGCAGGTTGGTTCAGAGGGGGAGGAATTTTTGTGGCACACCAGCCTGAAGCTCAGGACTGACTAGTGCAGCGGTTCCCAAACTTACTGTGGTCACAGTGCTCTTCTTTTGCGGTGGCCTCTCCTTCCCAGCTCTCTTGGGTGCCACCATCTTGGATTGTGTGATCCATGATGGCAGCGCCTGGGAGAGCAGGAAAGAAGAGGCCACCGGGGACATCCTGTGGCACTCCTGTGAGTACACCGCAGCACCTGAGGGTGCCGTGACGCACAGTTTGGGAACCACTGGACTAGAGTGTCTGAAAACAAGAGAATGAGGCTTTGCCTTCCAACGCCCATCTCAAAAAAGGGAGTAATGTATCTCAAGGAAGAACAGCCAGGCCCCAAAAGGTCAATGTCCCCTCAACTAATTGCCATCAGTAAAATAGGCCTGCAACCTCTCACATCCAACCAAGCACAAAATCATTTTTTCACACCATTAAGATTCCCTGACCCAGGGCCATTCCTGACCCTTGAGTTTGTTCCATAACAGCCACACTAGTTTAGATACCCAAGAATTATAAAGAAGAAAGTGGGCTATGTATGTATATATCCTCTGCATGGGAAAAAAGAAAATTCTGTACCAAACTCAGCCCAGTTGAATATCCGGGGGGAAAAATAATAATTCTGCAACCTAAAAATGATGGCAATTAAGCATGTTGATATGCATTTACTAATTTTGCATATCTCTTCTTTTTGCTAGCCTCAAAGAGACTAAATGGAAGACCTAGACCTCAGCCACTGGATGTCCCACGGTTGCCTGGACTTTCAAAGCTCAGAACTTGAGACTCAGCAGAGTGGTGGTGGGGGGGGGGGAAGAGTCTCATGGTGCCTGTTGGAGGCAGAGGATGACACTTGTAGCAGGTCAGAATAGAGTTCTAATTATGCCTGCTTTATGGAGCCAGATGGGCATGGGAGCAGACAAAACAGCAAAATAAGCTAAACAAATACTCTGCCCATTTGATTCTAGCTCCAGATCCTGAGGTTTCTTCTCTTGGAGATGCCCTGAAGAAGGATGAAACACACTGAAACTTCACGGGAAATCTTGAGTCCTTGGAAATTTCCCAAACCCAGGGGGTATCAAACATAAGGCCAGCAATTGGGCTTTCCCTGCATGATAATTGGGCTCTTTTGTATCTTGAAATTAGAAACAAGATTTGCACATTTTTTGTCATTTGCAGCTAATGAGTTTCTATGTGAGAGCTGGCCATCAGTGGCTTAATGATGTCACTTCCTGCTTAATGATGTCACTTCCGGCCCTCAGCAGGCACCATGAATGCTATTCAGCCCACTATATGAAATGAGTTTGACACCCCTGCCCTAAGCCATCTCTAGCTTTTTACCTAGGCTTGGAACACAAGGTTTCTGTAAATTTGCTTTGTATAGCACTGTTCTCCTGGATAGGATTGGATCTCCCATTGTCCTGATGGCGGCTTGCAGAACAGCAAAATACATACTTAGCTATATCATGATTGCATGCTGACATTATCCTCACTCACAGCCAGTTCCCATGTTTCATTATGCACCAGAGATGGAATGCCCATGTCTCACCCCCAAAGCCAAAATCCTCTTGAATTATCATGTTTATGTAAGGTTGGCTCAAGGCCTTTATCAGCATATCACTCAATGATTTCCACTTGACGATTTGCAGCTGAATGTGTGAGCAACTCCCAGTGAAAAGTATTGAGTCTGAAGTGATGGGGGAAGCTCTGCCAGTGGTGTTTGATCTGTGATGACTCATTCACACATGCAAATCATCCTTCGATTTTGCTGTCACTGGGTGATGATTAGGAATAAGAGAACTCATCTTGAGGCACTCAGTAGGAGAGCCCACTGAGAGATGGTGAAGCTGCCTACTGAGTCCGATTGCTGGCTCTTCTAAGCCCTGTACTGTCCGGCTGGCAGTAGATCTTTATGGTCTCAGATAGAGGTCTTGGCCCTGGCCCTGCAACTTGATGTGATATACAAAGAAATGGCAGGAACGAGCCTGGGACCTTCTTCATACAAAGCATGTCTTCTAATACTAAGCTAATAAAGCTTTTTGGGGCAGGGGGAGGGTGGATGGCTGGCTTTCCCCGGGGACGGGCAGGGAGTGGGAGGCAGGCCCAGGACCCAGAAGCTATGCCAGATCCTAGCCCTGTTCCCAGGCAGCCCAGGGCAGTCCAGGACTGCTCGGATTTGCACCACCTCGTCAGGTGGTACAGATCCAAGTAGACCCATTGGGGCTGCTGCAGCGCGGATAGAGCACAGACCCGCTGGCCTGCCTGTTTCCAGTGCAAGTTAGGATTGCGCTCTTCCAGTTTTATTTAAAGGGACTGTGCAAATGTTTGGCAACCTTCAGTCTCGAAAGACTATGGTATAAGCCTACAGCACCCGGTATTCCCAGGCAGTCTCCCATCCAAGTACTAACCAGGCCTGACCCTGCTTAGCTTCCAAGATCAGACGAGATCAGGAATGTGCAGGGTAAACAGCAGCTCCATCATGCACACAGTTCCCGTAAATAAAAATGGAGGTCTTGCACTTCCCCATCTGAAGGAACCATGTAGGGAACATGGTAAGGAGATGGATGATCTATTGTCCATTTGTTTTTAGCAGGTGGGGAGCAGATCCACTGCCTGGACATACTTCCCCACAATCCACCACTGATGCAACCTGCACTACTTTGCCTCATGCATGGGCTACTCTTGTTTGGTCACAATCAGTCTTCTCCCCCATAGCCATTAAAATACACATGAACATGGCATCACAGAAGCTCAGCCAGTGCTTGGAAGCCAGGAAGGTTTATGGGCAATAGGCAATAAATCTTTTTTTTCAGTCACACTTGTTTTTCTAAAAGATTCCTTTCAAGTCATTCATCATCTTGATGTTAGTAACGAGAGAAGAATGTGTTTAACGCTATTCATGTTAAATAACACAGAGGGATGCTACTTAGATGCCTGTCATCGTGTCATGAGATCGTAGTCTGAAGACATGAGAAAAGGTGTTGGAATGGGAAATAATGAATACATCTGTTGCAATACTGCAACAGCATTGCTAGCAGGGTGTGGGGGTGCAAGCCGCACCAGGTGACACGCATGGGGGGATGACACTACTGCTAGCCAAAGTTTTTAAATTTTGGTGTTTCGAATAATACCATCATGTTATATATTAATTGAAACCTCTATTCTGTCAAAAGGCATAGCCAAAAACACAGCAGGGGCATGTCAATGGTACATCACCACACCTACCACCCAGGGCATTGCCCCACCCACTGCATGGGAGTAGGTCCATCATGGGGTGACACACTGACTTCGCACACCAGGTGATGCAAACTCTAGTGGCGCTACTGAATGCTAGAAATGCTGCACACACTTAACATCTGTTCTTATAACAGAAACCTCAGGAGTGGTTCAAAGCAGGGGTGGTCTACTAGAGGCTTATGGGCCAAATTGAGCCGACAACAGTCCTACCGATTCTTTGTCAAGGTACTGTGAAAAAGGATAGCCACGCTTTCACTTCCAAGGAAAGAAAAAGTGCTCTCAAGCTGTAAGAAACAGAAATCTTCCATTATAGCTGCATTCTGCATTTTATTTTGTTTGTAACTTATATGTGCAATATATAAATGTGCACATTTGTGTATCATGCTACTTCTGAACACATACGCTCCCCAGAACTGTGATGCCCTTGTTGCCACACAGAGCCGACTTTATTATGGAGCCTGGCTATGCCTGAGTGGGTCTGTTTGTATGGCAAGATACTCTTCTGTCCCCGAAACTGGTTTCTGGAGGAGACAGTGGCCCCTGAGAATACAGAAGCCAGCCATTGCTGATCCACAGCACAAAGACTTTAACATCCTTCCAAAAGACAATAGCTGGTCAGCCAAAGAACAGAGCTGGAACTAAGTTCCTCTAATCATTCCAACATAAAACCTGATCTGTCTTCTACTTTAACGGGTATGGGTGTTGCAAGGATAGCAGTTCTGTCATTGGCTACTTGACTACTGACTTGAATAGTCGGAAGCAAAATCACTGCATGCAGAGTCAATAGCTGCCTGACAACCAGATGCTGGGATCTCTTAAGACCTGAGGCAGTCCCCCAAATGCTGCCACCCCCCTTACCTGGTGATGTTCCAGCCTCTATCTCTCCTCCACACCTCCTCATTTGTCTGTCCCCCTCTTCCTTTTCCAACCCAGGAAGTGGGAAAAGGAGGTGGTGGTAAGTGGGCATACAGAAGTGGGGGCTCCATTCCAACCTACTGCCTGAAGCAATCATCTGCTAAGGCCCATGTGTGCTTGTGTATGTGAACCTAATTCCTTGCAGCAACCAGCTGGCCAGGGTCAACCAACAAAATACTGTACTGAGCTAGTTCCAGCAGTAGCCATTCCAATGTCCTTAGATCTATAAGGCACACTGAAATCCTGGAAAACGGTCAAATTCCCTTTCAGATGGTCACTGGTCACAAAATGCACAAACGTCCTGCTTCCAAGGTTGCTGACTGCATCTCTTGAAAATGGCACTGTCCCATTAAAGGTTCAGCTGTGGCGAGGTGGCCGTTTTGTGATAATATAGTACTTCAGTTGATGGCAGTGAGCAGCGGAGTGTAAGGATGGCTTCAGAGATTGGCAAGGGAAAGACAAGCTTTTTCCGCCATAAAAATACTTTATGGGATCTTGTTATGTTGAAAGAGGAGGAGGGAAAACGAGCGCTGAAAAAATTAAAAAGAGATTTAACAAGGCAGTAAAAAATGAAGGAGATTGGCTAGGCTGTGCTCTCTGCTGTAGAGAAATGTTGTCTTTAGCAAAAACATCTTCATTCCACCTGCTTTTCTCTTTCGAATGCTATACATCTTAGGATCCAGAAAGGACAGAAAAAACACCACTAAATATACTGACGGGCATTACAATTTTGCCCCACGGGTTTTGGTCTTACAGATTCTCTTTTTTCCCCTGCTAGAATGAACTGACATCTTTGGTGCTTGAAACCTGTTTCCTTGAACCCACAAATGTTGGCCATTTTCTGGACTAGAACCCGTTGGAAGCATTCAGGTCCTGGACTGAAAGTTCTGAGTGGACAAGACTGGATATGAATGTATTTCATCTGCCTCCTTCTTGCCATGCATCCCATCCCATCCTTCTTCGTCGGCCCCCCCAGCCCCCGCACCACCATGCTGCCTGCTTTTACCAGGTTTACAACAGTTTCCCTTTCTCTATTCATCCAGCTACTTCTCTCTTCTCAAGACCCATGTCTACAGCATAGGTAACCCTTAACCATTTCTCTGGCTATGAGTTCGAGGCTAGGTCCCCAGTTTTAATATTCATTTCTTATCTTTTCCAATGCGGGGCATAGACTTGGTACTTCTATGTTCTTGTAAAAAACAAAACAAAAAAAACAACACCACAAGCTTTAAAGGCCCAAAAATAAACCATAATGGGCATGGAGACGATTTAAAAAAAAAAATTCGTAGTTCTAATGCATTTTGAGATAAAACTCTTCATCGAAGAATGAGGTTATATTAGCTTAGAGACAGCATTTTCAAAGTGAGCTATACTGTCCTGCAGAACTATTTCACCTAAACGGCATTGAAACATTCAGCAGGAGGGTAACCTTCACTCCTTTAAGCTAAGAGCATTTCATCCCCTGGTGAAGAGCTTATCTTGAAATGCGTTGACACTGTAAACTATTTTTTTATTGAACTGCTTCCTTCGCCTATTACAGTGTCTGTTGTTCCTGCTTCTGTATTTTGTACTGCACCTAGCCCTGTGAGCATTTGATCACATTACATTTGGAAATGCACCCAACAACCCCAAATGGAGGGTACTCATCCATGAAAAAAACAAGAGCACACTTGGTCCCTGCAGTGCTCCATCCTCCAAACCTCTCTGATGCTTGGGACTGCTTACCCAGGAGAACTCATGACACACCATCTGCTACAGCTGAAAACACCCTACTGACTTCTCCAAGTTGGAGAAACCAGGGCAGTTGCTAGCCCATGCAGCACCTTTGTGCAAATTAGAAAAGGCACCCCCTTCCTCTGGTAGAAGTGATGCTCTGCTGGCACCCTCCCCATCTATGATGTGAATGGTACCCTCTTAGATGTGGTGCCTTTGAGCAGTGCACAACTTGTATAACTACATAACAGTCCTGGAAAATGCACTACTAGATTCCAAAGCTGGGAGTGGCAGCTCAGCCTTTTGGCATGAAGAATTTGGATCAACTTACCCACTGTATTGGAATTGCGGAAGATCTGGTGAGGAGGTAGGATGTGGTGTCAGCAGTGGCCCCTTTAAGGGTTAAGGCCTGGGCATTCAGCAGAGGGTGTGCTGCGCAGTGGAAGCCACTTGAAGGCAATAGGGCCCTCAGGCATAAAAGCACCTGATGGAGAGTTTGGTGTGGGTAGTAGAAGGAGGAAAGTGTGAGACTGGATTGAGGAGCTAATGGACTATGAAACTACTGATGGGTGAATGGACTTTGGAGCAGAAACTGTTGGAGACGCTGAGATTGGTGTTTGGCTGCCATGCCTAAGACCTGTGGAGGAGCAAGGTGGTGCTGTAGTGGGGGGAGGAGCTGCTGGCAGGAGAGGAGAGGGGAGGAAGGAGGACCGCTGCAGGTTGTACAGGCGAGCTACCCTGGTGGTGGGGTCCAGCAGTACTGCAGTGGAAAACTGGGGCCATTGCTGGGGAACAAAGGGGAGCTAATTAGCTTAGAGTGGGCCTGAGTTCTCTAAGTGAAACTTGAATTGGGAATCTGGCAAAACACCCACCAGTCAAGATTGTTCCATTCCCTCAGGGGTTGCTGGGGCAGAAAAAGGCAGGGGGCCCAAAGTTCCCTGCTCTCTCTCTCAGCATGACTCAGTGTCTCACTTCCCTTCCTTCTAATCAGCCTTCATTGCCATAACTCTTAATTGGATGCCAATGGAATCATTCAATCCCTCTTGAAGTGCAGACTCAATTCAGCAGAATTGTTGCTGTCAGATGAGCAGGCTGCTGCTTCTCTGTAGGGGTCCCTGCCTTGGGCATGCCTCTTTTCAGTCTGGAGGCACACACTCAGAACAGCCAGCCATGCAAAAGCACAGAGAGCGGGCTCCTCCGAGGGCAAAGCCATTTCACACTCTAAATGCACCTTTCTCACATGCAAAATGCAAACCTTTCCAAGCATAAAAAGGGAAGGATACCACCAATCTTCATTCCTGAAGGAGCGTGCATCAATAGAGCTATCAGCTATCAATAGAGCTATCAATAGGCTCAGCTATCAATAGAGCGCTAGAGAGAAGGAAGGGCAGACCCAGAAACTGAGAGAAGCAAAAGGGCACAGGAAATAACTCTGGCATGGACATGGGGGCACCAGAGAGAGAACAGGCAAGGAATCAAACCAGGGGGTGACGTGAAGAGGGGGAATTAAAGAAAAGAGCTTTCTCTCTCCACTGAGAATGGCTATGTAAAAAATGATGGATCTGGACAACAACACACCTGGGCTGTACCACTTCCAATCATAGGAAGGGGCTCACATGATCCATACTGACAAATTCCTTCCTCACAGAAAACTGGCATATCAGGAAGAAGGCGGGGCAAGATACCCTTCTCCCCGGCTTCTACTATTCTCTCTGCCGGTCCAGCTATGAGGTGTGCTGAAGTGGGTTGCATCCTTCATTCATGCCATCCCTTTAAGGAAGATCAGAAGTCTTGCACTTCCAAGTCTGACAAAAAGAAGCACCATAAGGAGCTTTTTTTCTTCTTCTCCTTGTCAGAAGTGGCCACTATGGTATTGGTATGGGGCAGCACCCCCTGTCGCTCTGCTCTATGCAAATGGAATTGTTTTGCAGTGGGGGCCAGACCAACAGGCTTGCCAGCTCAGCAAGAACTGGGCCTGTGTTGAGTGAGAACTCAGCTTGATGCATGTTTTATTTTATGAACAGCTCTAAATCCCCACCACTTTTATTACCTCTAGCCCTATGTCTCTGTTACACCCAGAGGGAGGAGTGCCCGAGAAACTAAATCACTGGCCTGCTAGGAAATGGCCCTCTTCAATTAAGGCTGGAGACAGATGATGGTTTTCAAGAGAGCTGAAAGGAAGGATGCCACCTTTCCACTTGATAAATTACAGACAGTCCAGCTATTTGCCAACATCAAGGGGGCAAAGCATCAAAGGGGTTTATTGAGACCACAGCCTAACCCTGTGTCTTCAGTCCCCTCTCGGTCATGATTAAACAAGGCATTCAGGCCTCAGGGTCACTGTAGAGTCTGCTTAGCTTACAGTTTTCTGAGCTGGAATGACAAACAAGAAACAACAACGCTGTTGTATTACGCTTCTGAGTTACCTTTCATCTTTTCACAGTGTTCTGTTCAAAAGGCACAATTAGCGCAGTGCAATCCTGTGCATGTTTATGCAGAAGTCCCACTGTGTTCAATGGGGCTTAATCCCCCCCAAAGGGTGCAGAGCAGTGGTTCCCAAACTTTTTCAACTGGCGGCTCCCTTGACCTACTGGCCATGATCATGGCTCCCCATTAGGGCTACAGTCCTATTCACTGTATAGGGTGGCAGGTTTTTTATGAAGATTCCATGGCTCCTCTGGTTGGTTTCTGCGGCTGCCCAGGAAGCCACAGCTCATAGTTTGGGAACAACCTGTGTAGAGGATTGTAGCCTTCCTGTTGCTCTCTGAGGGTGAAAGTAGACATGACAGCCACAGATGTAGCTCAGGTTCTACCAGAGCTATATGCTACTGTACAAGTCTTTTGCCCAGAAATGGTTGCACTCCAGTTATTTGCTTCCTGACAGGGGTGATTTCTAGTTTGGAACCCCACTGGGGGGAAAAATGTAAGCAACAGTGTCCTCCAGTGTTGGTGCCATGTTGCTTTGGGTTCTGGGGCAACCCTTGACTCTGGGTCCACCCACCTATATGACTGCTGCTCTCACTGGGTACTGGGACTTCAGGTCTTGGCCAGCTGGACTCCTCAATGAATGCAGATCATCAGCCAGCCCCCCCCCCCCAGCCAACTCCAGATGTCACCCTGGCTCTGCCTCACCTGTCCAGATTGCTCTCTTTAAATCACGCTCTTCCCCTGCTTCATATGGATTTCATAGCACATTCTATCTGAAGTCTTGGGTCTGTTGCTGTCAAATCTCATTTAGCTCTCAGATGTCGCCACGAGTTTCTTCTTCTCAAATGTATTTTAAGGAAATGCAATTCTACTTTCACGAGCACAAAATGACACATTCTGCCCATAAGAAGTTTCCTGCATCTTATGCTTCCAAAAGATGAGCAATCCATAAAAATAATAGACAGGGGGCGACAGCCATCTCTGGTCCAAAAGGTTTTTAGAACAATATATCAACACCTGCCAAACCTGTTTGTAAGAGGGTAAACAGCCCATTCTTTTTAATGCCCTGAACAGGATACTGTCCAGTAGTGGACCTGCCCTCATTATGACCTGGGACAGGTCTGCGACGTGCTGCCCCTCCCCAGGACACTCACATTCCATGACATTCCTCAGCAGTCGAGAAGCCTTCTGAGACTTTTCCCGCTGTTTTAAACAATGCTTCTGGTTTCCCAATGAAACCGAAGTATTGCTTAAAACAGCGGGGGAAATCTCAGAAGGGTTCTCGCCCACTGCCAAGCGCCGTGCAGAGCCTCGCCTGCCTGTGGAACAGTTCAGACGGACAAGAGGGGAGGTGCAGCAGGTGGAGGTGGTAGGGGCTCGGTGAGCATGTGGCAAGCACAGCACCCGGGGCATTTGCCCCTCCACCCCATCCCAGGTCTGCCACTGACTACTATCCTCTAAGTCCATGCCACTCTCTGTACCTACAAATCCAGTGCCTTGCATTTTCACCGGAATTAATTTGGGGCACTCTCAAACCTCCATTTCACTCACCCCCCCTTTTTTTTAAACAGTAGTTACAGAACTTTCATTGCTTTTTTCCTTGTCAGGATTCACAGGTGATTTTTCCTTTGCAATTTCATAAGCAGTGGCAGTGGATTATAAAAATAAAACACATGTAAGCAGCAGCAACTCCAGGCTCACTGCCAGGTGTTTGGGGTGAAGTTGGGAATAGGGAGGGGTGTTACATGAATTACTCTTGGCTCTGTTTTCTCCCTGTGGCTTTGGAGAGTTGTACTGCTGGCGCTGGTGGAAAGAAACACACACATTTGCAAGGTAAGCAGGTCTGTCAACAGCTATCTGCGGAGATGTCCATTGGCCCAGCTGGTTTTGAAATTGCTGCCCAGCTGCTCATGAGAGAATCAGAAATAGTAGCAAAGCTGGCATCTCTGGGATGGGTCGGGAGCATGAATAGCCTCAGAAAGCAAAGCATCATCCAGCAGGTGGGCGACTGGTGCACCAACGGCCAAGCAACTCAGCCACATAGGCAACCAGGAAGCCTGTATTCCTGTATTTGTGTGTCTTCCAAGCTAATGCAGGTCCCTTGTTGTCCTAACAACAACCTCTCACCTTCTTCCAGAAGATAAACCTAGGCCCTTGCATGGCTCAGCCTGTGCAGGCCAGACTTCAAAGCATCAAAAATGAAGATCATATACATGACAGAAAGGAATTAATAATTCTAGATGACTCAAGCAAGTGAGCCAAGCTGCAAGTTACAGGATTGAAGTGGGGGAGGACATCAGTAGCTGACCCAATGGAAATCATGACAATGTCAACCTACAGAGAACCTTTTTCCATGCCACTGTGGCTTGCAAACCAAGGGCCAGACAGCGAACTGACAGCGGTTTCAGGCAGATGGAATGATGCTGCAGGTAAGCAGGAATTCTAAATGTCTTGCATTTCCTGCTTCAGTGCATCCCTAACTTGCCCCAAAGGAACTTTCACCAGCTGCTCTCCACCTTATTCCCATAGCTGAAACAATTCTCATAGGTCCATTAGAACATCAGGATAGGTTAGGCAAAGAAGCAGAAAAGGCATAGAAATCAGAAACGTAAAGACAGGAAAGGACTGTCAGAAGCGCGTTTTACCACTACTTATCCCATCATAATGATGGAACGCTAGATAGTTAAGTATCTCCCAGAGCCTGAGCCTCGTTGATAAGGTATTAAAATGATTAAGGCCCTCCTGCAACCGAGAGAAAACTGAAATCTTGTACACATGAAAGTACAGATATTCTGATTACTAGAGAAGTCTAATTAAATTTTACCAAAAATAAAAATGTGCGTGGGTGCATATGCTGGTTTTCATAATAGACTAACAGCACAGCCTATACATGTCTCCTCAAAAGTAAGTTTCATTGTGTTCTGTGGTGCTTACCCCCAGGAGGGTGCATATAGGATTGCAGCTTGAGAGCAGTAACCAGGGTGCAGATCTGTACCATACACTCTGAGTCAGATTGCCAACCCTCCAACATTAGCTCGGCATCTCAAGGAATCAGCATCAAACTCAGCAGGTAACTACTGAAAGCAATTCTGAAGATTTTCACAGAGCCTCCAGGAACTGCCAATATTTTCTCATGGTAGGGACATGATAATATCTCCAGGAATAGCTTCAGTCACAGTTGGCAACCCTAATTCTGAGAGTCTGAGTAGACATTGCTTGCTACACACTTTTTGGATTCAGGGTAGAATGTTTGTGCTGCTACTTGCTACTCTAAAACAAGACTTTGGACTTGCAGGCTCTGCTTTCCTGAAACCCTTAAGAGCACCAATAGGAATCAGGTACAAAATACTGGTGCTATGGGCAAATGCAAAGCTACCCTGCAGATGCCCGATCTTGTCTGATCTCAGAAGCTAAGCAGGGTCAGGCCTGGTTAGTACTTGGATGGGAGACCGCCTGGGAATACTGGGTGCTGTAGGCTTATACCATAGTCTTTTGAGACTGAAGGTTGCCAACCAGGCTCAGAGGGTGAAACCAATAGCCTGCTGCACCCCAAAAAGCCATGAACTGGGTTTACCTCCATATAAAAGTATACCTCTAAAACCAGTCAACAGAGCTGTGCAAAGACCGGGTCAGAGTCAACCAAGAGATTCCTCTGTTAAGCATATTGGGAATACTGAGGTGAAGAGATAGGCTATTAGCACTGACAAGCAATAGCAGAGGATTGCTTTACTTGCTGTTTGACTAGTGTTTCAACTATTGAAAGTCAAAAACCCTCTAATCATCTAACAAACCATCTAACATCTGCCCATATTTCCTCCATACCAGTATTTCTCAAACTGTGGGTCGGGACCCACTAGGTGGGTCGTGAGCCAATTTCAGGTGGGTTACCATTCATTTCAATATTTTATTTTTAATATATTAGACTTGATACTCCCATGGTATGTGACTGCATCTGGGGAAATGGTACAGACCTGTACTTTTAACAAGCTACTATGCATATTCCTTTAACAATAGTAGATGGGACTTACTCCCGGGTAAGTGTGCAGGATTGCAGCCTAGGATTGTTAAACATTTTCCTGCTTGATGATGTCACTTCCAGTCATGACGTCACTTCCGGTGGGTCCTGACAGATTCTCATTCTAAAAAGTGGGTCCCAGTGCTAAGAACCACTGCTCTATACCATTTAGTTGAGATAAAGAGTTTGGAAGGTGCTGCACAGAACATAGGTGTGATTACAGTAGCCCCTTGGTATCCACAGGGGATTCGTTCTCATACTCGCTGTGGATACCAAAATCCCAGTGTCTGGTTAAAAATGTTTTTAAAAGTTAAAAAGAAGTTTTTAAAAAAGCGTTCCATACTTTAGTGCAGCAAACTGCATCAGTTGTAGGGCAATCTCTAGCACTTCCAGAAGACACTTCCAGGTCACACCAAGGCCGACGACTCCCGCCCTTGGCCCTGGCGCAACTCAGAATGAATTGCCAAAGTGTTTCCCAAACACCAGAGACTATCCCACTGCCTCCGTTTTGCTCCCACCACCCTGAATGACTCCAAAGGGGAGGGGGAGAGCTGCCTGCATGACGCGTTCAGGTACCTGCAAAACTTAGTGCCTTGCACCCCCTCTACCTACGCCCAGCCCCCACCATCTGCAGATGGTCAAATTTGCAGATGCCAAGACAGTGGATGGCCAGGGACCAGAAAGGGACCAGTATTTCTGTCCCGGGAGATTATAATGTAGTGGAGACTGAGGGTCAAATCCTATCCAACTTTTCAGCACAGGTGCAGCCATGCCAATGGGACATGCACTGCATCCTGTGGTAGAAAGGCAATCACAGAGGCCTCCTCCAGGTAAGGGAATGTTTGTTTCCTTTCTTTGGGGTTGCATTGCTGCCACACCAGCACTGGAAATTTGGATAGGATTAGGCCCCGAGACCATTGGCAGTAGGGGTAAGGCAAGGCAGTGTTTTTAAACTGGAGCACAAGTGATGGGGCACAGGACAGTCAGATGTCAAGCAGAGAAGTAGGGAAATGAGGATCCCTTAACACATATTTTTATACATTCAAGATTTTTGAGGGTAACCTAACAATATACAGTGCGAATGTGACAAATGGACGTTTTGCAAAGATATGCATCCTAGAGGGTTGCACTTCTCAGAGAATTGTGGCTGTATATTATGTGGACATTCAGTGGCAAACTCAGGCGGCTGTTGCTGTGTATTGCGATGAAGCCAGGATGGATCAAGAACTGTGCTGTCAAAGACGTGAGTCTTGAGGAAAGTGGCAGGGTGAATAGAGAAGATGACACCATTCCAGGAACAAGGAATTGGGATGGAAAGAAGCCCAGTAACAGGAGAAGAATAGGAGGCTATAGGAGCTGCTTGTAAGCAGATGTTCTTGTGCTGAAGAGGAGTGGTGATGATAGTGGCTGCCCAAGACAGATGGCCCAGCTAGAGCTTGATTGCCTCCCCACCTTTTTCTTTTTTTGACAACTTGCTTGGAATTAGAGCTCCTAGCATGAGAGACTGATTAATAATACTGTTCATTTGGAGACCCAAAGGAAAAAAAAATGGATAACTGGAGTGCCTTTTCAAGCAGTGTCCTTGTATTTTTAGATAATGATGCGCCCCCTTATTGAGGGCATAGTCCAGTCTGGGCCCTATGCATTCTGCCCTCCTGTGCCCCACAGGACAGCATGCACAGGAGAGAGGACAGTGGGAGAGAGAGTTCTGCATGCACAAGCAGTACATATGGGGAGTGGGACATTCAGCTGTTCACTGACTCTCATCTTAAAAAATGAGAAAAGCCTGAAATAGTCATTCATACCCAAATTAAGACTAGGTGAAATGGAAATTTGGAGCGACATGCATAGAATGCCTGTTCTACTTGCTCAGAACACAGAGGTCACTACTGCAGAGGGCTTATGATGATCTCCATGGCCTGCTGGTAAGGTTCCCAGAGGCACTTGGCTTGCCGCTCTCAGAAACAGCTGGCTGAGCTAGGAAAACATGCTGCTCTGATCTAGCTCAGCCACCCTATTTTCTCTAGATGGTTAATGTGGAACATGGGATTGAGAAATTACAGGCGAGTGCCACTCAACAACAGGGATACATTCTCGGATCCCTGTTGTTATGCGATTAGGTTGTTAAGCAAACATTCAGCCCAGTCTAGTGCCTTTGTTGTGTAAACAGACACTTCCTGCCAGAAGCAAGCTGGCTGCACAAGCTACTGGAGATAGATGGTCTCTTCTTTTCATTAAGAGGCTCTTTGGGCGCAATTCTACCGTGCCTTTGGGCCTGCACATGTTCCCATACAAGGGTCTGGGGAGGGTGGGGAGGAGGCGGGAGAGAGGCGTTCCAGGGTGGGGGGAGGGTGGGCAGAGGGCAGTCCCTGGTGCGGGCAGGCAGGTAACGGGAGGTGGGGCTGGGACCCGACCGATATGCCAGATTCTAGCCCCTGTTCCCGAGCTCAGCTGTCCTCTGACTTATGCCACCTCCAGAGATGGTGCAAGTCTGAGGAGACCCATGGTTCTGCAGTGGCTTACCTGGGGGCAAGGGGGTAAGGCTGAGCCACTTTGGACCTCTATCTGGCGTCCTGGCCTGCTTGTTCCAGCGCAAGATAGGATTGCGCTGCACATTGTGTAAACAGACAACTTGGCTGCAGGCTATGGGAGTCTTAACTGCCTCATTAAGAGCCTCTTTGTTGTGCTTTGACCACCATTGTATATGTGTTCTGTTAAGTGAAAGGTTGTTAAGTGATGCATGCCTGTCGTGGGAAAGGGGCAGGGGAGAATTTTTAGAAAGAGGGGGAGGCTGCAGGAGATCTAGAAGACTTTGCTACAAGGGTGGCCCTTGAGAAAGAGAGAGACAAAGTTTGAATACTATACTACTATTAGGGAAATGCCGGGAAGTGCAGAGGAGGCAGTCTACAGCATTACTTTTCAGCATAGGAGTGAATAGCAAATTGACAAATCCTCCCTTCCATGGAAGAAAGGCAAAGATGCTCTCAGGGGCATTACTGGCTGGGGGTTAAAGTGACTCTTTGCCCCTCCTGGTCACTCCAGTGCTCCCAGCCACGAGAATCAAGGCTACTTTTAGGAACTGGAAGACCTTCGTTCAGTTCCCTACTAAGGCTGCAATCCTAACCACACTTTCCTAAGAGTAAGACCCACTGAAAAAATAGGACTTACTTCTGAGTAGACCTGGTTAAAATTGTGCCCTTAGTCATAAAGCTCACTGGGAATAACCTTGGGCCAGTCACTTTCAGGCAGCTCTACCTCACAGGGTTGTTGAGAGAATGAAATGGGGGGTGGAGAGGTGAAAAACAATGTGCACCTCCCTGGAGGAAAGGCGGGATATAAAATACAATAAATAAATGACAGTTACTTACCAAGAAAAGGTCCCTGCCCTGAGGAACTTACAATCTAAATCTGGTAGGGGGGGGGGAGACAATGCTGGGAGAGGCAAAGATAACAATGGGAAAGATTTCTCAGACCCGGTCATGACAAAGGATAGGAAAGGAGCTTGGGCAAAACATGAAGTCAGGTGACAAACAAGGGAGTTGAATTCTTGGGCAGAAGGGCTGGAAGTTCTAAAGACAACGGAGTTAGCACTGCTGTTGGGCTCTCTAACATACTATCCCAACTCCTGCTGACACTGAAGAGCAATTCTGCCCACAATCAGATATCATTTGCATAATTGGAAACATCTGCACCATTTTGTTCCGCTCACTTGCCAACTATGGTTTCCTAATGGCAGAATTTGCATAGAGCGGTTCTCTTCCCCCTCCCCCCACCTTAACTTGCTGGAAACCAGTCAGCTTTTCTGTGAAACTGCACACGGCAGACTCCATCTAGTTCTAGTCCGTGCAACACATTTCACACCAAAACTAGTAGCGGCAAAGAGGATGCCCCTCGTCCTCTACATCCACAGACTTATCTGGCCAGCTCAAGGAGGCCTAGGTAAGCATCATAATGCTGGATGCATCTATCCTGGCTGCATTTTGCCAAGATAGTCTCCACATGGAGATTCTGATACCTTGATTGGGGAATGTGCTTGGTGATTCTAAGCAGAAGCTAAGATACTCGCTGGTGAAGAAGAGGAGATGTGCCACGGCCCACAAAGATGCCCTTTTCCTTTGTTCTAAAGGAGTCATACAAGCCCATATTTTGAAAGTTGAAAGGCACTTGTTTCTGTGTTCTTAATTATATGACACAAGCCATTTTCCTAGTAAAAGCCACAAGCAGTCCTGTATCGCCTTGAAAGCTAAGCAATTTATTTCAGCATCGTCTTCTGTGGACTACGCTCCACTGTGATGCAGTTCAGTCTCAAATTGCTATAAGACGCTCTTCATTGTGCTTGCCGCATCGGTCAAACGCACTTCCCTCTTGGTAGTGCAAAAGAGGCCACATCCCTAGAGGACAGCCAAGATGCTACATTTCTCTATGCCCCGCCCCACCCCATATAACCAACAGCCATTAATGCTGACTTTTTCTTTTTTTTTTACATCATTGTTTCACAGCACTTTGGCCCTTCTCATAGTAAATCAGGGGTTGGGTTTTGCGCGTATAAGGCAATTCCACAGCATTAGAGCACGTTATCATTCACATTTCTATCCCAACCTTCCTCCAAGGAGCTCCGAACGGTGTGCATGGTGCTCCTCCTACTCATTTTATCCTCACAGCAACTCTCTGATGTAGGTAGGGCTGAGAGGTAAGAGACCAATCCAGGGTCACCCGGCCGAGTGGGGATATGAGCATTTTTCTGGATGTCATTCCCAGTCGCTGCGGTAGCACCAAACCAGAGGGCGCATAAAGGAAGGATGCCTAAGTTTGCCCAGTGTATGCCACCCTTCAACTCAACCCCAGAGACTGGCTTTCTTGTGATGAGCTTTGGGAGACTCAAGGTCTAATCCTATCCAACTTTCCAGCACCGGTGCAGCTGCAATGCAGCCCCAAGATAAGGGAACAAATGTTCCATACCTTGAGGAGGCCTCTGTGACTGCTTCCCCACCACAGGATGCAGTGCACACCCCATTGGCACAGCTGCTGGAAAATTGGATAGGCTTGGGCTCTCAGTCCATAGCTAAAGTGGGATTTGAACCCAGATCTTCCAGTTGCAATGCTAACTGCAAACCTCTATCCACTGGACCAGGGGTGTCCAAAGTTTTTGGCTGGAGGGCCACATCATCTCTCTGACACTGTGTTGGGGCCGGGGGGGGGGTAAGAATTCATTTACATTTAAAATTTGAATAAATTTACATAAGTTTACATAAATGAATATATTAAAGATGAACTTATATGAATGAATGATCTTGCAATAGCTCAAGGTCTATAAAAGGCCTTGCACAAAGCAAGTCTGGCCTTTCCTTTGCTGCCGCTACTGCATCACAGACGTGAAACAACAAGCAGTGGAGGGAGCCCTCATCCCACAGCTCATGCAAGAGGTCAGACAGTCGTCCTCACGCTGAGAGCAGTTGCATTGGGCCAGTGTGTGCTCCAACAAATCTCCAGAGGACAAGAGGCTCATGGGAGACTGGGGGTTCCCTGAGGGCCCCATTGAGAGGCCTCAAGGGCCACATGTGGCCACAGGGCCGGGGTTTGGGCACCCCTGCACTGGACCACTCTGTACCCTATTAAATTGCCTTCAGTTTCATTTAAAAAGGAGGCAGCTAGGAGCAGGTATCCAAGTCTGACTTTAATTCAGCATGTTAGGATGCGGGACAGATCCATCTAACAATATAATTGATACACTCTTCTAGAATTAATATGTGGCATGGAGTTGTTGTGCAAGCTGCAGGCGCGCGCGCACTCTCTCTCTCCTGCTTGTATGTGTGTCTCACAGAGGGACCGACTCGCCCATCCCGCAATGCACTGGGAGAAGACTGTGCTCCGAGCTCTCTCTCCTCTCACCCCGACAGCCAAACCATCAGCATGCCATTCCCTTCCCTCTAATTACACGCTCGGATGGTGGAACATGCCAGCTCTCCTGTCTGCTAAAGAGAATGATTTTTAAGGGCCTTTTGTACAAACTGCAAAATGGGACAACCACAGTGCTGCTTGTAGCCAAGGGTGGTTTACAAAAAAAAAAAAAAAAAAAAAACCCTTCCCACAAGCTTTCCCCATCAGTGGCCAGGCTTGTCTTTCAAAATTCCAGGACAGGTGAAGCAATTAACACCCTGCATGCTGCCCTGTCAAAAACCATTGAAGCAGCAAGTGGAGGAGAGGCAAACATGTTGGGGGAGGAAGCAGCACAGGTGAGTTCTCAGATGTTCAGAAAGGATCCCTCCCCTTGCCGAGGTCCTGCTGCAGGGAGACAAAATGAAACCAGAGATGGGTGGGAGTGACTGGGCAATCCCGCAGGGTGGCACAAGAGAAGGGTTCTCGAGGGACCCTGCAGGGCTCTAGAGTGCAATATGCAGAGCTTTAGTGCAGAACAGATAACACACTGCCCCCAGTTTTAATTTCCACTTCCTCATGTTTCATTAGTCCCAGCATGTTAGACACTGTACAGATTAGGAAAGAGTCCCTAACAGGGTTGCCAACTCTTTTTTTTTTTTTTGCTATGCTTCAAGAAGGGCAAGGCAAGCTGAAACCCATCAGATGAAGATACAGCAACAGGAAAACAAAACTCCTGCTGAATTTTCCTATTAAATCACAGAAGCGTCGCCAGAAAAATAAGTTGATAACCAAAGGGCGTACCAATCTTCCCAGAGGGTCACGACAGTGTTACAGGGAAAGGCCAAGAACTGGACAAATGATTAAACAAGATGGAAGGGGAGGCAAGTAGCCATGGAAGAGCACACAAGGAGTGGCTAAGATAGGTTGAAGGTTTTCAGTAGAAGGAGTCGGACAGCAGCAGTAGAGGAGGCTGAACAAAATACAAGGAGTAAGATGGGAGGGGGTAACTGGAGTGGAGGAAGAAGATACACATGGGATGGGGCAAAAAGGTTGACAGTTTAACAACATGTACTAGATGCTTTTTAATAGCCATCCCTACACATGGCCCAATCCTACTGAGGGTCTGCACCAGCAGAACACGTGTTCCGTCAGCCTTTGCTGTTGCAAAAGCGTCATAAAACGCAAGGACTGGCCACATCAGTGGAGCCTTCCCACCGTCGCCAGTGGTCGTTGGGATTCCGCCGGAGCAGGCAGGTCCAGCACAGGGGTGTGTGAGAAGGGGGTGGAACAGGGAGGAAATGCGGCAGTGGATGGGCAAATCAGGCCTGGGAGAGGGGTGAGATCGGTGACACTAGTGTGCACTGTATCCAAACCCCCTTCCCAGGCCTCCTTTGCCTGCAAGGACCCATGAGGACTTGTGCCAGCACTATTGCTGGGGCTGCAGCTGCTGGGTCTTACCCTGGGGCAAGGGGACAAATGTCCCCTTACCCTGAGGAGACCTCCAGCAGCCAAACATCCCCCAAGAAATACAAGAGTAGCTGCAGTGGCGCCTCTGCGTTGCCATGCGGGGATTTAGATAGCATTGGACTGACAGTTTAGTAACCCTGATCTTTATGCTCCCTGGCCCTGAAAACTTCTGCAGTCCTCCCCCCCCCCCACTTTTTCTTCAACACTTGAAAACAAAACCGATTACAGCAGAAATACAGAAATGCTAATCTACTTAATGTGTACAAATCAGCCCAGCAAAGGAACATGATTTTAAAAATGTGTATTATATATACATGTACACTTGGCTACAGGATTAGATAGTGCATGTGTTCCACTGGACAATTTAGAACCTTTGATCCATGACCCTACTATTAGATAGTTGCAGAGAGAGAGAGAGAGAGAGAGAGAGAGAGAGAGAGAGAGAGAGAGAGAGAGAGAGAGAGAGAGAGAGAATGAACAATCTGGTACAATCTACTAGGAATGTCTCTTGAGAAAATACACACAGGTTCAGATGAATGGAGCTTGCTCAGCAAACCTTCCTTCCTAGTGGATTGTGTTGTATGTTAATTAGTGGAAATGTTTGCTGGGGAGGAGGTGCCATATGGATTTTCCTCTTGAGTACCACACTGTCTTTGGACTGCCCTTAGCCAAAGCAGGCCTCCCTCCCAATTCCAAACATGCATCTGGGACCATTTTATGTCATGCCCATTAATTAGCGGTGGCAGATGGTTGGTGGACATTGGGTAAAACCCAGAGTTTGGGCAAAGCTGATTCCAGCAGTTCAGTACAGTAAATAAAGCACTGCTACCAAAATGCTTGGGTTGTAAATAATCCAGGAACTTGAAAGGGTAGGTCATCTATCTCTCCACGTTAATTTCTTTTCTAGCACCCCACCAACTCTCCCTATCCTGCCTTTTTTTCACCTCCCACATTTCATTTCTCATGTGGAACTGTCCACCTTTGCCAACTTTCTCCTTCCCCATAGCTTCCAGCTGCCAAAAGTGCTCAGGTTCCCATCATGCTCTATGAACAATGGCAAGTTGCCCGAGGCTCTGCCCAGCCTATAGACCACCCCCACCAGGCTTAGCATCTCTCCATAGTGGCTAATGGCTGAAGTACTATGCGCAATGCCAGAACCAATTTGAGCAGAGAAAGAGATGGGTGGGATTTTCCCCCCTCTACAATGCAACAGAAGCAAAAAAAAAAAAAAAAAGGAGCAAATTATTACTGCCCTCTACTCCACTCCCTCCCATTACAAGTGGCTTAACCCTTTGATGCCAGGGAGATTGTATGGGTTGTAACAATCTCTGACAAAATCCTGGACCTGAATTCACAAGGTTTAAAAGGCAGCATCATTCATTAGGTTTCTACTGCGTACCAATATTCCACATACTTCAGACACAAAGTCTGACATGTTAAGACATTATTATGATACAGGCAAACTCTGCACAACCAAACTCCCCTGCAGCATGTACCCTGAGTGGGAAATGCACACCTCCCCTTGTAATGTGTAAAAGAGCACTGAAATGGGAATAAATAAAAAATGTGATGGGACATGTCTATGATTCTAACATGCAGGGGTGCACTGCAGCCAAGTGTTGAGCACAGCTGGCTATGCTCCATCTATTGCTGGTTTATTTCTTACATCTCTATGCCAACTTTCTTCCATCGTGGAACTCAAAGTGGCTGGCATGGGGTTCCCAAGTGGTCTCCCAACCAGGCACTGACCAGATAAAAACCCATTTAGCTTCAGCAAGATGGCTACAAAGCAAGCTCAAAGTAACAAATAAGATCCCTGACTACAACTACTACTCTCCTATGGCTGTGGCCCCAAATTGGCCATTTTGTGCCAGAACTCAGGCACAAGGGTGGAGGAGGCTGTTCCCTAGCAGCTAACTACCTCTGGGAAAGGCCAACACAATCCTCACACCCTGCCTGGACAGGACAAAACGGCCAGCAGGGCTGAGAGGTGGTGGCAACAAAGAATGAGTGAGTGAGTGAATCAGGTTAATGGATCTAAGGACATCCCCTTAACCTTCTGGGTGTGGCAAAGAGAAAGGGGAGTACAAGGACCAGGGCCCACATCTGTCCAATAGGCCAAACTGGCTAAGGAAAACATTTCTCTTTTCCTTACCCTTTGGATAATTCAGGAGGAGCTCCAAGCAAGCAGGAATGATTCCACTCCACCAGGGTAGACAGTTTCCAAGTTGGGACCCAAGAAAGCTCTTTCCTGACAAGTGCAGAATCTCCTCAAGCCAAGATTGGAAGATAAGCAAAAGCAATTCCAAGGTAAAATTCTTCTAAAAAGGCAGTCGCATGAGAAGATTTCACTGAAGCAGGTGATGGATTAAAGCCCTTTGGTGCCGATTCATCCATTCAATTTCTGTTTACCTGCAGTGACAGCATTTGCCTGTTGTGTGGACAACACACCTTAAGATGCTACTGGATACGGACACGGCTGCACCGCCCTTTCTCAAGAAGACCCGTCACAAGGCCAGCCTGGTCTTTGCAAGAGGAAAAAAAAAACAAAACGTATGGGTTATGGAGCCTCTCCCTCCTTCCAAAAACAAGCCTGGAAAACCTTTCTAGGTGCGAACTCCTGCCAATGCCTTGCCAGTCACCAGTGCTATGACGATGAGGAGCGGTCCCAGGCTGGACATGATCGCAGCTTGCTCAGATCAAACCCACCCTGTTGGGCGCTCGCCCGAGGATTATCGGAAAAGAGGATCGCTCAAACACAGTTTTATTACTGCAGTTCCATAAATCTTCATGAGGCAAGGCAAAGCGAGACAGGCAGCCGGGCCGTGAAAGCAAGCAACAGCACTCAGCAGAGCATGAAAAATAGTCCGAGAAAGCGATCATCTAGAAATGGACCAGAAAAAAAGGGGGGGGGAGGAAACCTGCTACAGGAGAATAAATTGCATGGAGGGGAGCAGTGGTCAGGGAATGAAAGGAAAGAAATGAAAAGCCCTCAGTGTGATGAAATTCTTCAACGTCCGGCCATTAAGGAGAGGAGGAAGAGAGGTTTGCTTCTGCTCCCAAGAACTGCTGCAGCTGTCAAGACGTGAGTCTTTCCACTCTGCATACACAGCGCCTGAGGAAGATGCAAGCCATTCGTTGGTTCGCTGGAGTTTCCCCCGATATGGAGATAACCCCTTCCGCTCCACGCTGCTAGTGAATCTAGGGCCTCCGCTCCCCACCCCACCCCCAAGTGCTCCATTTCTCAGAGGAGCCTTGCCCCACTGCCTGTGGCTGAGATTGACCTGCGGCTCAGTTCTAAAGCCTCTTTGCAATGCCAGGAGGTTCAGCCTCAGGAAGTTTTTTTTAGTGGAGCTGATGAAGGGTCCACAGGCAACTTTTAGCTCCAAGAAGTGATGGGGGGGAAGAGGTGTCACAAGCTGTCATCACCATTACCAGTTATTCAGGATAATGTTAGATAACACAGCCCAACACACATTTTGCTTCCTTAAACATTACACCAATTCCTGGGTATATCTGGGGCGGCGATTCCAAAAATGGCATCCGTTTTGCCCTATCACGTCCAGTTTTGGAGACACGGCATAGCCTCTTTAGTGAATGGTTCAAGCAACTTCCTCATGAGGAAGCCTACACCATGGCTTCCTCATGAGGAAGCTGCTTGAACCATTCACTAATGAGGCTATGCTATATCTCCAAAACTAGATGGATTCTAGGGCAAAACGGATGCCATTTTTGGAATCGGCACCCCAAATTCATATCAAACCACTATAAAATTTTCTGACCCTCAATTTTGTAGGCCTGTGTAATTTAACAATTAAGCAATGGCAGGTTCATTCATCCTATTGGCTGAAGACAGCTGTCAAAATGGGACTACAGGCTACCAAGGAACCAAGAGCTGAAGTGCAGTTTGGCAAAGTTGACGCCTGAGCTGGGAGGAACTCTGGGCATGTTCATAGGAGGGTCAAGACAGAGATCCCCAAAACCAGAACTGAGTAAAAGATCCAATTAGGATGACCAGGAAATGCAAGAGTTAAGCTCGGGAGTTGTAAAGAATGCAATTGGGTGGATAGTCTAAACCAGGGGTGTCAAACATAAGGCCCATGGACCTGATATGGCCCACAGAAGCTCTTTATCTAGCCCATGTGATAATTGGGCCCTCCCAATGATACTCTTTAGCAGTGCCACTTCTTCCAAGGCTCTGGGAGGGAGAGATGGAAGGAGGCCTCAGAAGGCAAGGAATGCTATGAGGGAAGGTGCAAACCAAGAAGGATGAGAGAGGGAGACACTGCCAAAGTTCTGGGAGAGCTCTATTATCATGCAGGCCGAGGTGTCACTTCACAGAACACTTCTCAGCTGCTGAGCTGACAGAAACAGTGGTGCTGAAAGATGGCCTGAGTGATCTGTGAGCTCTCCCAGTGTGATCATTGTGCTCTCCCATATCTTGAAAAGATGATCAGGATTTGCATATTTCCTCTGCTGTCATTCGCAGCTAATTAGTTCCTACATGAGAACAAAAGTGCTTATTTTTGGCCATTGTCTGCTTAATGATGTCACTTCCTGCTTCATGCTGTCACTTCCAGCCTCCAGCAAGTGCCATGAATGCTATTCAATCCGTTGTATGAAATGAGTTTGATACCTCTGGTCTAAACCCAGTAACCAGTATGACAGGGACTCAGAGCCAAGGACAGCAGTCAGGTAGTTGGTCCAAGGAAACGGAAGTGGAAACTGGAAAGCATAAAACACACAGCAGGCACTTGAACTCAAGACCAAGTGGACCATTGCTCAGGTAAAGGTCTAGGCCTGGCCTGGAAATATTTACAGCCAAGACAGGCCAGGTTGGTTAGAACCAATAGACTGCTGAAGATCAGTCAAGGTGGAGCTATTTGAGGACCAGGGCAGGCATTGTGTCCCACTCCTCCTCCACTTCACAGATGTGAGTGTTTTTCTACCAGGGGTACCAAACCAGGAACACAAGAGGGTACCAAACCAGAATATAAACTAGGGGAGCATTGGTTAAAATCCATGTCAATTCTGATAAAAGCAGAAGAAACAAGGGATTTAAGCTGCAGGCAGGAAGATTTTGCTTAAACATTAGAAAGGACTCCCTACCTAGCAGAACTGTCCAGGAATTTCCTTTATGAATTAAGCCAGTTTGTTCTCAAACGGTGTGCTAATTATTCCTAGAGTTCCTGGGAAGCTTATTAGAGACTCCTAAGTGCAATGATGTAAATGGCAGTCAAGCTGCCTGAGAGAAGGCTGGCTCACCATTACCACTCTTCCCCTGCATTGCAGACGCATGGGTGTGTTCTACAGCACACTCTTTGACTGTGCACAGTTGACAGCCAGGGCTGCCGGCCTGGGGGTTCTTTATACAAATTGAGCACACCCTAAAGCACAGACCCAGAATCCTCTGTTGCATTCCATGGTCAGTGCAGAGAGACTTTTTTGGCAGCTCAATTGATGCAGAAAGGATCACCTGAAGGTGGGAACTTTGAAAACCCACCCTAATTGAGCCATAAAGCCAATTCATAACAGCAAAAGTCAAACGGAAGTTCCACGTCAGACAAATTTATATTCCTAAAGCATTGTCTCCCCCACAGCCAATTAAATTCTTTTGAACACAGCCATGGTGAGCCTTGGAAGCTACAAGGGCAGACCAAGCCACACTGTTAGTCAGGGCCAAGTCTACAATATTTAACAATGAAGGAGGCAACCCTAACCAACTTTCCAGCACTGAAATAGCTGTGCCAGAGTGCACTGCATCCTGCAATGGAGAGGCAGTCAAAGGGGCTTCCGGAAGGTAAGGGCATGTTTGTTACCTTAACTTGGGGCTGCATTGCGACTAGGTCAGTGCTAGAAAGTTGGTTAGGATAGCACCCTAAGAGAACCAAGCCTGTTCCAATCTGTATAGCTCTACTCATTCATTTGCACAGTACCATTCTAGGAATGGAGGGAGGAATGCATCTCAGTAGGACTAGCTTCAGTACAATGGACAGCTCCTTGCTCTTACCCAATGCCTTGCCCCTGCACCTACCAGCATCCTATCTTCCTTCTCCATACACTTTCCTTCTCACATTTCTTCCAGGCATTGCCTGAAAAAAAAAAAACCCAGTCTTTCGAAATATCTGTATCGCAGAAACTGAATAAATTATGCAATTAAATGCACATCAGCAAAGCAAACCAAATTCAGCGCTAAGAGAAGCTGATTTCCATGAGCTTGTATGAACTGTGTAGCAAGAAGATTTGTATGTATCACCTGTTTAGCATAATTTCTGCTTTTCCAGGCAAATGGTGGGACAAGGTGTTATGCAAGGCACTGAGGTTACACACCCTGATAACCGAAAGCCCTCTCCAGCCCTTGAAACTTTTGGCACTTCGCTAGATATACCACATGCATTTTCAAGCCTAATAAGTTCTAGAAACTTGACTATTTACGAAACCAGTGAAATCTGACCCAGTGCCAAGTTCTGTGCTTGGGAAGGATCGTTGCAGCATCAACCATGACCAGATTCTTTGGTTTTTGCTTCACGTGTGCAGTTTACACAGCAGCCTGTCTAAATTCTACCAAGAACGAGGCAAGTTTTTTTTCTGATTGCTGTGAAGAAAAGGTCAGGGCCTGAAGGCAGCAGTGGGACTTCTATATGCTCAGAGGGAAACCTGTCAACTCTGCATGTCTTCCTCTTCATGACACAGACAAGCAGGGAGAGATGTGGGAGGGGGCAGGAATGGCAAGCAAATCAGCAACCCAAAAACAATAACCGTGGAGCAAGTGGCCCTGAAGGCACTGCTCTGAGTCACTTTGTCTTTCTTTCAAGGATTTGCAGGTGGAAGGAGCTGGTGATATTCAGGCCTGGGGTAGGAACACAGTTTACTGCTGGGGTGAGGTTGCGAGAGTGAAAATTTACAGACTCCTGTGATCACAGAAAATAGTTATTTGGTTATAAGACTGGTCTTCCCCACTGCTTTGAATATACCTCAGTTGCGCTAGGATTCAGAGTGCCCTCCTCTGGGTTAACTATCAGTTCTGCTGATCAATGAGGCATGTCTATTATTAATCGTTATTTTTATTTGCACTGTTCAGTTTTCTGGCACCTTAGGTAGGGTCATTATACTTGCATACTCTGCAAGGAGGAAACCTTGAACACAAATAAAGGAGGATCTCTTCATTGTATGTGTTATTTCACATAATGAAATTTATTTCACATAATGAAATAAATAAGGATCATAGCTATGTACAGTATCGAAACTAAGGAAAAAACCCAATCCAACTAGGTGTATGCCCCCAGTGCACACCTTTCACCAGTGTTTGGTGCTGCTGGTTCTGTTAACCTAAATCACCTGCAACAGGGAGGCTGGTGTAGTTCAGCTCCTGATGAGGCCCACAACCTACTATGGGGCCCACTGCCAACCCCTGGAGTCCTCTAGACTTGCTGCTCTTTCTCCTTGCTGCTTGTTGACTGCTTGCTGGGAGCATGCCAGTGCAGTGGGGAGAAGGAGCGGCAGCCTCCACTCACCTTGCACTCTCTGTCTGGGAGGTGGTACAAATGGTGGTGAGAAGAAACGGGTGAGCAAACAAGCAGCGGTGATGAGGAGGGGACTTTAGGGGGAAGCCTATTGAGGCCCAAGCCTCCCTTCAAATCTGGAGACAGCACTGGGGGATAGAAACCGTGTGCGTGCATCTGCACATATGTGCACATTCCCCATGTCAGACTTGATTCTTGTGCCGTTGAGATCTGGATGGAGGTGGTCTGAAGGTCTGTCACTTGCTCAGACCAGTGAGCAAACCCAACTCAGAAGGTTCTACAGGGGTTAGAAGGGGGTAGTCAGGTTAGCAGCAGAACAATAAGCGCTACAGCACCTTCAAGACGAAGAATTCTGTTTCAGTCTATGGCACAAGGAGAGCTCTGGCTGCTGGGACTGTTCTCTGTGCACATACGCTGAATGGTGGCCAAATCCCAGCCCTGAGTTTACCAATTCAAAAAGCTGGTTCAAATCCTGCACATATGTCCAATCAATATTGTCACTTTCGACAATTCCAAGCATCTGGATTGGCGCTGTGGCTGGAAATGGTGCACACAGTGTCAGAAGTTGGATGCATTCTAGAAGTACAGGCACATGCATGCACCCATGTGTAGGCACAATTATCCAGGATGTGCATACATGTAAGCCTAGTCTGTGTGCGCATTGCCCTTGCTACTTAAAGAATAGCAAAACGGCAGCCATTTTTCAATATGCTCACACAGAATGAAGACAGAAATAGAAGCTTTCACCGAGCAGGCTGTCAGGTGCTAGAGCAGAGATACCGAGCTGATGAGTCAAGAAGGCCTCTCCAGAGGTTGGACAGAGATGCATTTCTTTTTTTCTCTTCACCCCAGATCAAAATCATGCCAGTAAGTCGTGACTAGGAAAGAGGAAGGGTCTGACCCCCCCACTTTATTACTCTACCAAAACATACAATAAATTGCATTGGAGTAATTAAAGTGGAACTCACTCCTTCCATAGTACAGTGATGCCTCGCAAGACAAAATTAATTCGTTCCGCGAGTCGTTTCGTATTGCAAAAATTTCGTCTTGCGAAGCACGATTTAAAACAACCCCCCCCCCCCCAAAATGCAAAAAAATTCATCTTGCGAAGCACGGCCATAGAAAAATTTGTCTTGCGAGTCACCAAAAAAATCGCAAAACGCTTTCGTCTTGCGAGTTTTTCGTTGCGCGAGGCATTCGTCTTGCGAGGCATCACTGTAATTATGAAAGTAACTGTAATGGTAATTCCTATAGTTACTGCGTGCTCTCCATAAGGAAATCCAAATTCAACTATGAATCTTCTTGGACTAGTAGGCAGAGTGCATGGTTGAATTGTCCTCTACGTGAGAAATCATATCTGCCAATTAAAAGCTAGAAAGGGGTGTCCAAAGTTTTCAGCAGGAGGGCCACATCATCTCTCTAACACTGTGTCGGGGGCCGGGAAAAAAGAATTTTTACATTTAAAATTTGAATTTACATAAGTTTACATAAATTAATGTACTCGTACTAGAGGTGGAACTTATATGAATGAATGAAGATCTTGCAATAGCTCAAGGCCTGTAAAAGGCCTTGCACAAAGCAAGGCTGGCCTTTCCTTTGCTGCCACTACTGCATCACAGATGTGAAAGAGCAAGTAGTGGAGGGAACCCTCATCCCACAGCTAATGCGAGAGGTCAAACAGTCACCCTCATGCTGAGAACAGTTGTGTCGGGCCAGTGTGGGCCCAGCAAGTTTCCGGAGGGCCAGAGGCTCATTGGAGACTGGGGTGTCCCTTAGGGCCATATTGAGGTCCCTTAGGGTCTCAAGCATTGTGGCTTGAGGGCCGCAAGTGGCCCCGGGGCCAGGGTTTGGGCACCCCTGAGCTAGAATATCGAAGAGAAGTGCCTTGCCTAGAGCAGCATTTCTCAACCAGTGTTACTTGTACCACTGGTGACACGTGGAGTTGTGTCCGGTAGTATGTGTGGGACAAGCAGCAGTAGGAGGCTCAGCTTGGCAGGCAGAGCTCCAGCTCGGTAGTGTTGCTAGGGTGTGCTGGGGTGCGGGCCGCACTGGGGAGACGCGCACCGGTGACCAAAATCACTAAAATTGCGACTTGTGGCAATAATACCATTATGTTATATACCATTCATTGTGCAATTTACAGCAGAATGCAATGAAAAAAACTGAGAGAAATATCTCCATTCTAACAAATGGAAAACAAAAATGCAACTGTCTTATGTAACTAAAAAGTACATTTCCTTAATTCAAAATGGACCAATGAGACTGATTGTTCGAAAAGTTAACAAGATGTTATTATGAAACAGCATGGAACCAATAAGATGTTAGTAAGATGACACGCTCGGGTGGGAGGTGACATTACTAGTGGCCAAAATCACTAAAATCATGGTTTGTAGGAATAATACCATCATATTATATATCAATTGATTGGTAATTTCATACAGAATGCAATGAAACAAACTGCGTTGAAATATCTATATTCTGTCAAAAGGTACAGCCAAAAAACCAGTAGGGGCGGGACGATGGTACATCACCACACCCACCATCCAGGTCATTGCTCCGCCCAATGCATGGGAGGAGGTCTGTCATGGGGGTGATGCACCGACCTCCCGCGTCGGGTGATGCAATCCCTAATGACACCACTGCCATGAGGAGTCCAACCACTTTTGGCCTTAGCTGCAGAACAGAATCAAGCTCTTCAAATGCTCATAAGAATCTCACCTGCCTTTCTAGCTCAAGCTGAACACTCTCTCTCAAGAATCATCCAGGAAGCGTGTGGCTCCAAGTAAAAGGTTACAGGTGGGACCTTGTTATCTGCAGGGGTTCTGTTCCCAAACCCCCCATGGATACCAAAAACTCTGGGTAATGGATGCCACAGTTTTGGGCCCACTGGAGCTCCTAATGTGACTGGAGCTTTGCTCTGGTTAAATCCAGAGATGTTCTGAGCCTCGGAGAAGCTGTGCATGGCCTCTCTGGGGTTCCGAACAGCTCTGGACATGACTGGAGCAAAGCTCCACTCGCATTTGGAGCTCTAGTGGGCCTGAAACAGCAGATTCTATTATCCACGTTTTTCTGTATCCATGGGAGAAGGGTTGGAGCCCCATGGATAACGAGGTCCCACCTGTAGCCTTTTATTTGCTGCCCAGAGCCTTTTCCCAGCAACTTTCAGATTTCAGCGAAAATCAGAAGTTGCTGAAAAAGGCTCTGAGCAGCTTTCTGAGCTTCAGAGAGGCCACACATAGTGGCACACAGTCTCTCTAAGACTCAGAAAACCTCCCAGATGCACCCAGAAAATCCACAGATGCCAAATCCACAGATAAAGAGTCTCCACCTGTATGCCCCTTTTTATATCAACTGCTGGCATAAGAGCCAAAGCAAGTCTCTCTGACAATTCTGATGTGCCTGGCTTCTGACTTTTTGGGGGCACAAAGACCCAGGGGGAAACTTCAAGCTTTGTGGGCCCATTAAAGTTTATCATTGCCTGTCTGTCATCTGCAAAAAATGACAATGTTTTTCCACAACTTCTAGCTGCTGGTCCTTAATTTACGGAGCTCTCCATAAATCCCTACACTGAACCCCTACATGTCCCTGATAACACATTAGGCACTCCCATGGCCACCAGTATTGAGGGTTCTGAGGGTTGCCTGGCTAGGAGGGCCCCTCTGATCAGTATGGGATCTCAGCCAGTGCCTGACCTGGCTGACCTGTGATCCCACCTCCTGCTAGGATGCTTAGAACAGCATCTTACCTTTACAACAGTCCTGTATTTTAGGCTATGAGACACTGATTGGCCTACTATGGTGACTGTATGGATTTCCTGGCCAAGCAGAAGTTTCAAGCTAGATCTCCCAGGTCAAAAGTTCTACTCTGTTTACTACATACAAGGACATCTGCAAGAGGGATCTGAAGGCCTGAGGAGTGGATCTCAACAAGTGGGAAAACCTGGCCTCTGAGCAGCCCGCTTGGAGGCAGGCTGTGCAGCATGGCCTTTCCCAGTTTGAAGAGACACTTGGCCAACAGTCTGAGACAAAGAAGGAAGGCCCATAGCCAGGGAGACAGACCAGGGACAGACTGCACTTGCTCCCAGTGTGGAAGGGATTGTCACTCCCGAATTGGCCTTTTCAGCCACACTAGACGCTATTCCAGAACCACCATTCAGAGTGCAATACCATATTCTTTTGAGACTGAAGGTTGCCAACATCCTACTACATCATCCTGGTTTTGAATTCATTTTCAGTATAGACCATTCATGCATTAAGAGACCATTCATGCACATGCATTTGTGAATTGGTCCTCACCAAGGTGCAATGAGGAATCAATGAAAGGCAGGCATCCGCATAAGTGTATGTGATTTGTATATCTGCAACAGCCTCTCTTTCCAATGAGCTGCAGCTGTGCAATCCAAGCACAATGTTGGTGCACCCGCCCAGTGCATGTCGCACACTGAACCGTTCACCCGATTATGTGCTGATGGCTGTGGACTTACAAGAAAGCACTTGACGACCTTAGCACTTGCTTCAGTTTTTTTTGACCATCAAGCCTCTAACATGGCTGCAGAAAGCCAAACATTCCCTAGCAAGAATGCACGCAAACATCTAAAGTGCAGCAGTGCCCCGGGGGTATGCTACTCTAGCAAGGCGTGCTGGGGGAGCTCTGGATTTCTACAAGCAATGCTTTTTTGTTTGTGTCCCTTCAAAACCTTTTTGCAGCCCAAAGAGGCAAAGCCTTTCAGAGTGAACTGCGCTGGCTTTTCCCTCCGATCAACAGTCAGCCAGTGACGCTTGGGCCCATGGCTCCACTTCTGCTTACCTTCCAAAAACTAGAGGGTTTATTATAAGTTAAGGATCTGCCACCAAACCTAAGAAATAATAATAATGCTTAAAATTCCTGAAAATGTGTACAGTACCTCTTATTGAAGCAGCCATGCTTCAAACAGAGGGGTACAACTTTGACCCTTCTCTGTTGAGGCTATAGACAGACATCAGTTGTAAAAGAGGTTGAAAGTGGCTTGAAAGAGGCTGAATGCCCCATCCTGTCCACATATTTTTCTTTTGTACCTTTTTCTTTTGGGGGGGAGGGCGCCTTTGGCCAAATATTAAGAAGTTACCATATATTTTCTTACTGTAGCTGGCTGCCAATCGTTACTTTTTTTTCTATACACAACCAATTTTAATCAATTTCTGCCCAATGCCTATATGCAACAAGGATCAAAGTGTACACCTGTGGGCTGGGCAGAAATGGGTTAAGGCAGTTGAAATACTAATCAAGGGAGGTGGTTTCTGTGACATCACCAGTTCCATCCAGGCAGTTTTATATTAGAATTAATTTCTCTTAAGCTTGATCCAGGAGAAAAGGTGTTATGCGGGGAGTAAAATTCTTCAGCAGGTTTATCGCTGAAGCTATGTACACCTCGATACATTCTGAACTTTTTTCCCCACCTCCCGTCTTAGAATGTTAACTCTGATTGCCCCTAAAGATATATCCAACATAATCAGCACTGTTTGCATTTGGTCTCTGACCTCTTCCCCTCCTTCCTGCCTAGCTAATCTAATACAGACTGTAACTATACAGACTGTAACTCTTTAGGGGCACTTCTGTAAAGCATCTAGAGCACCAAGAACAGGGCCTTTGAGAGCAGTTTTATCAGCGGGTACAAATTTTCTTTTGGGCCCCTTCCCAAGGGGGTGTGGAAGGGTGAAACAGAGCAAGGGACGAGAGAGTGGACAGAACAGGGGTGCGGAGGAAGCAAAACAGGGCAGGGGAAGGGTGGCAACAGCCAGGGAAGTCTTTGGAGCCCAGGTGTACTGGGCTCCCCAATGCAGAGCCCAGATCTACTCACCTGCACAGTGTTGGCAACTAGATACAGTAATACAGAAAACCAAACACACACCTATCTAAAATCTTTTAAGTTTGTTTTTAAATAAAATCATTGCAGAAAATTAGCATCATAGTATTTAGGCACTTTGGAAAGTGTCCTGTGTGTACCAGTACTTCCTTCTGCAGTACCTGTAGTCCCACAGCTGTGTCCCTGAGCGCCTAAACATTCCTTCATGGTAAGCAGATCCACAAGCCAAGGATCTACTGTAGCAGGCCAGTTTCCTCCCAAATTTGACACTGTATTAAGGAGTGTCATGTATGTATTCCTCGGCCCAGCAGGTACGGCTTGTGGCAGCAGCTGCCATGGCGCACCCAGCATCCCACACAATCAGCGACTTCAGGTGGGGATAAAAAATCCTAAGATCCCCAGAAATTTGTGGGCCCCCTCCTTTGGCTCCTTGTTGACCGTGGGCCCGGGTACAAATTACCCCCCTCTTATGGGCCCCTGGCCACAAACATAATAAAGTCAGTAGCTGGGGGCAGCAACAGCAATACAACAACAGCTTTCCCCTCTCTCCACTGTAGCCAGGCTACAGTATGCTTATCTAACTAGGGCCATTCTTGGCACCAGCTGATTCCCAACAGCTGGATTGTCACAGTGATATGCACTGTGATATGCACAGATGACAGCACTGTAGTTGTCCTGGTGGAGCGCTATATTGCATTTCACCTTATTTATTCTTCCTAAAGGAGGGGCAATCCTCTCTCCCAGAATAACTCAGAGAAAGACAGCCCAGAGCCAGGGGGTTGTGTATGCTTATTGAGGTGCCACCATGCCATTAGCACATTTGGAGTTCTGTGGTTCTTCTGTAAAAACAAGTTTCTAGTCCTCACTGTAGGAAATCTGAAAAACGAAAAGGGAAAACCTCATCCCCACAGTGGAGAAAAAATGAAAACAAATCCAAATCCTTAACTGTTTTTCCATGCTTGTAGTATCTACATATTCTTTTTAATTAACAAAAAAGTGGGTTTGGGGGAGCCCCCATCTTCCCCTCACCTTTGAGGGGAATAATTTCTAGGCAAGCATAAAATATTTAGTAATTCTATTTTGCCTGGTTTCAAGGACTCTGTGTGGGTTTCCAGAACTAAACCCCAAAGCTGAATACTCATTAAAATAAGCAAAGCATTTCCTCCTACTATCTGCTATGCCTGATGAAACAAAATGCAAATAACACTCCCTACATCAGTGTGGAAAGCAGATGCAGCTTTCTGGCTTGTAGTATGCAGACCCTTTCCTCTGCACCAATTGTCCTACCCTGCAGCAGGAGATTCCCTTCACTTCCTTCCTTGTAACTTTCATTACTTGTACTTAGTGCCAGCACTTAGTTGTAGGGGCCCTGGAGCAAAGGCCCCCCCCCCCGGTGATGCTCCTCATTCTCTCCCTGATGGTTGGCAATACCATTGTCAATGGTATTAAGGGTGCAGGGGTTGGCCAGGTCAGGTAGGCCCTTGTGCTGAACAGCACAAGCCCGACCTGTTGACTTTCCGCACCATCCCTGCTGCTACGTATGCTATACTTCATATTTACAGAGTGCTTTCCAGCCTTGAACTGTTTGTCATGCCTCTTTCCTGGGGCTGTGCTACACCCTCCTTCACTCTTATCCTGTGAGTTTGCTGTTCACCCACAGATGGAAAGATACATACTTCACTGGCCTTGTCCTACTTTTCCGATCACTTGATCAGTTGAACTCCATCACTCTGCCTGTCCTCCCTTGACTCAGTAGCCATACATCCCTTATAGGTGACCCCATGTAAGCCCAGAAGAGCCCCACAGTGATCTGCACATTACACAAAACTGGGACCGGGAGGTAGCATTTTTAGACTGTACCACTTTAGACTGCAAGCGAAACATTTTCAAATGTTCTTTGCATAGCATATACCAGCACATACAAAATAGGGCTACACTACACCTCTCTCTCCAATGTGCTACTGTGCCACAAGGAAAGCGCAGTGTAGATATGTTTGTTTACATGAGGGGCATTCAAGCATATGAGCCCTTAAGGATATTTAGAAGTGGTACAACCCAGAATTCTACCTGCAAAAGCTACCATTTCATCGGTTGAATGGACCCCAGCTAGAAATGTTGGGAGATGTTCTTGCCTGAGATCCTGGAGGGCCACTGCTACTCAAAGTACTAAATAGTGGGCTACATGGACCAAAGGTCTGACTTGGTATAAAGCAGTTTTGTATGCTCAGTGGCTTTCAATTCCACAAAGAAAATTTGCCTCTAAGCTGCCTGAATACAAATATAGTCCACCATCTCTATCTGCGGGGGATCGATTCCAGGACCCCCCATGGATATGTGAATCCGTGGCCAATTTGATGAGCAAATTACTTTCCCCCAGTATCCATGACATCTGTGGTGAGTCAAATTCACTGATGTTGGATCCCAGGATACCATGGTACACTCTATACTGGGGCAGCAGACACGTTTGCTTGTGTTCTTATATCTTGCTCTGCCCCACCAATACCAAACCCCTCACATTCTTTTCTGCCACCACGCAGGGTTGCTTCCTTCCCCCACTGCTCCACCTGTGAAGACAGACCATTATTCCCATTTTACATATGGGAACCTGAGAACAAAAGATTGCCTTGCCACTTCATGGCAAGGCAGTACCCGGCTCGCATCTCTAGTCTTCAAGTCCATTTTTGCTATGTGCTTCACCTTGTGTACTACAATAGCCATGACTATTGGACATGATGCACTACTAGAAAGCCAAATTTTTGGTACTGATGTCCTTCCACAAGCTGCAATTTAGCAGCCAGGCAGATAGAATCATTCGTCTCTGCAAAAAGAGCGAATGGTAGTTCCATGATAAAGACCATGCTGTGCATGCAGAAGACCCCAGGTGCTGTTCCCCACATCCCTGGTTAAAAGGATGTCAGGTAGCATAGCTAAGAGAGATCTTTGCTGGAGAGTCACTGCTAGTCGGATGATATCAAACCAACAAAGCCTTATTCAGTAAAAGCCAGCTCCATATATAGTCAGAAGCCAAATTCCAGCCTCCTTCAACCCTCTCTTTAAAAGACTGACCTTCAGGAAGTGCAGTCCTGGGGTTACTTGCAGCGATCCTGCCATAAACCACCTCCTCACACACACCAGCTGCATCGGTTTGCCTGCATGGCTAACCTGTGCAGAAACCACTCTCTGGCATATAAAGAAATAATATCTAAATATTTTCCAAGACCTGTTCCCAAGACACGATCACGCTGGCAGCTGTGATGGCTAAAGACAACACCCCTCCATCCTCCCAAAACTAAAATCCTTATGACAAACACATAGAGGCGCACACACATTTCTTCCCATATGTTGAAACTAAATTAAATACAGTTTAACTAATCACTTGGCATTTAAAGCAACACGCTGTCTCTGTCAAGTTAAATCCAAGGAGACAGATCTCGTTTGCTTTTAGCTGTTTATGTTAATTAAATACAGAACCCAACTTCATTATTAAAACATGTTATTTCCCCTGTCTTGCCGCTACCTCCCACTGCCCTATGAGTGGAGCAAACTTGATGGATGCTAAAAACCTGGTTGCATGAGCCCTCAATCTGCACTTTTAGAGAATCCATCAGCACTTTAGTGAAGCTGTTGCAGCAGATGCAGGCATGGATACCAGCAAGGGAGCAGAACATGTGGCGATACACGATGGGGCTGAGGTGGCATGGGGTGCAGCCAGATGGCAGCTCCCTTCGTACAAGCTAGACTAAAGGCACCCTCTCTAATTGGACCAGCAGAGGACCAGTGGCGTCACAACAGGGGTGCAGCTGGTGAAGGCCACATTGGGTGCAACCCTCAGGAGGGGGTGACACTACAATGGATGAGCCTCCGTTTGGCAATCTTCAGCCCTCTTCGGGCCCAGTCGCCTTGTGCTCTGGCTGACGACCATGTTTTTGCTGATCACCAACGAGAACATGGGGCAACTAGGCCCAGAGAGAGCCAGATATCACCAAATGGAGGCAGGCCAGAGGCAGGCTTATTGCATTAAAAGCAATGCTATAGCCCAGAAGGTTGTAGGAGGTGTGATCATGTCATTACTTCAGCTTCAAATTTCCGGAATGCTGAGCTCATGCAGGTAAGTGCTGCACTGGGTAATGTGCACCCTCGGGGTGCCTCTGCAGAAGACTCACATGGGTGCCTGCTTCCTACCCCGTTCACCCATCAGAGCAGAATGCTTCCATCTTACCAATCTTACTTTTTCTGCCCTTGTTGTTTGTTTTCTCCTCCCTCCCTCCGCTAAGATCCTTTTGCATGGGTGCAAGTGACATGTCTCTTGCCAGGTATAAATTGTCATCCTGCCCCTCTCAGAACAGCAACACAGGCTGTCCACCAACATTGTTATTTATTTGTATCACAAAAAGCCCTTGAGGTGGCTTATAACCAAATCAGTAACTCCAATACAGTGGTATCAAATCCATAAAATGAACACAGAATCTTTTCTAGTGGCTATTTGCTGTCATTTCAACTACCTTTTTTTAAATATATATATAAAGATTGTAAGCCCTTTAGGGACAAGGAAACTTTCATTTATTTATTAGCTACGTAAACTGCTTTGTGACCTGTTTTTGTTGAAAAAGCAGAATATAATTATCCATAATGATACAACCGAATAAATAAAATGCATAAAAAAGACTCATAATAAGAATGATCAAAATTCAGCATTATAAAAACATAGTGAAAAATGCACTTGACTTCCTTCACCATTGTTCCCTTCACTCAAGGTTTACTCTGTATAGACACCCAGGAAATACACCATGCTGACAGAATACATTTTGATGCCTGCAATGAAAAATCCAACACTTTGATTTTGAGAGAAAGCGGTATATAAATCTTTTAAATACTTTTAATATATATAATAAATATATATAATATATATTATAATATATTATAATATATCATATATATAATATATATATTATAAAAATATATATAATATAATATATATAATATAATAAATATAACTTTTAAATATAAATCTTTTAAATATAAATAAATAAAATCCAAAGAGCAACTCCTTCTCTTGCTAATTAACATAGGACCTAATTCACAGAGGCTTGTATCCTGTGTGAGCCTCATTGAGATGAACAGGAGCTGCACAAAAACACTACCCTTTATCTCACTAGTCTTGCTCAGGAGAACTACCCAGTGAGTTGTGTTCAATGGGTTGGATCTGTCCGTCCCATTGGACACAAAATTTGCTGCGGCATCACACAGTCTCGTGGTCACATCGGCAATACATCTGAAAGAATACAGCCACTCAAATAGCTGAGGCTGAGTTCAGTGCAGGTGCTTTGAACTTGCACAAATGAAGTACTCACACACAGTCTCACATACAGTCACTTCTCTTTATACGTGGCAATTCTGCCTTCATGGATAGGCAATTCATGAATAATCCACTTATCCAGGAAGGGCAGAATTGCCACCTACCTCTCATTATCTGTGACTGTTCTTATTATCTAAAAATGCTGTGCTTGTGCAGCGGGGGGGGGGGGGGCTTGGTGTAGCTATGATCAGGCAGGTGGGGCCAAGAGAGGGTGTAGGAGGAGGAGGAGAAAAAGAGACAGTGATCAGAAGGCAGTGCTGATGCCATGCAGGAGGGAGAGAAAGAGGGTTGCAGTAATCATGTCCAGCCAATCATACTCATTTTTTTAGAATGTTGAATGGATTGGGTCCATTTACTGCATCAAACAAGTACAGTGATGCCTTGCAAGACGAAATTAATTCGTTCCACGAGTCGTTTCGTATTGCGAAAATTTCGTCTTGCGAAGTGCGATTTAAAACAAACCAAAACAAACAAAAAAAATGCAAAAAAATTCATCTTGCGAAGCACGGCCATAGAAAAATTCGTCTTGCGAGTCACCAAAAAAATCGCAGCACGCTTTCATCTTGCAAGTTTTTTGTTGCATGAGGTATTCGTCTTGCGAGGCATCACTGTATTGATATTGGCCATGGAGAATCGCATTGAGGGATATCCAGCATGGAGGAGGAAGCATCACCTCCCTCTTAGGTCATCAGTGAAGGCCTTTTTACAAGTGCTGCCGCTTAGGAAGGTACGTGGGGTGGCGGCAAAAAATAGGGCCTTCTCAGTAGTGGCACCAACACTATGGAATTCCCTTCCCCTTGACTTAAGAACTGCTCCCTCTCTTAAAACTTTTCGGCGAGGCCTGAAGACCCTTCTGTTTAGAAAAGCTTTCTGAGTTCTTGGCCTTTTTAACATCTTTTAACATCTCTTAATGTTTTTAACATCTGTTTACAGGCCTGATCCTTTTTTAATTTGCTGTGCTATGCTCTTATCTGATTAGTTTTTATCTGACTTCTATTTTTACAATATGTTATTTTTTTAACATATGTTTTAAACTATGTTTTAAATTTGTTTTTAACCTTGTTTTGTAAGCCGCCTTGAGTCCCTTTGGGTTGAAAGGTGGGGTAACAATAATAATAATAAGATGTTGGAGGCATTGATGAGTCCTCACTATCATCCAGCCCCATAGACTTCAAGTTAAGTTTCAGGTTCATAAAGTTTATAGAGTCTATGGTGAAGAGGGTCCCCTGGAACCTAACCTCACTTTTCCCATAGGCCAGTGTTTCTCAATGTTTGTCCTCCATCATACCATTTCACATGGTCCACCTACTCGAAGTACCACTGGAAATAACTGGCATTGACATAATTGCCAGTGACTGCTGGATTGGGAGGACAGATGTGACAAAACCAGTAAGAGGCTCAGGGTGGCTGGGAGGGCTTTATAGAGCATGGAAAAGCATGTTTTGGAGCTTTGCCTGCTGAGCCAAGCCTCCTACTGCTGTTTGTTGTGTCACGTTCTTGGTCTCGCTGCAGGCAGCAGGGATCCAGGAGACCCACATGACATACCCATATCACAGGTTGAGAAACACTGTCATAGGCTCAATGATTCAGTATCCGCTAATGTGGTATCCACTAGTTTTCCAAGAACCTAACCCTAGTAGATATTGAGAACTTACTGTACGTATGTACAGAATTCACACACACAGAAACTCATGCATGCGGCTGGCAGCTGATACTCCATCTGTGGTCATTATCAGGTCACAAAATGACAACATTTAAATCAGAGTAACGTAGGAAGTTGCACTATAGTACAGTACAAATCATACATATAAACAGTGGCGTCACTAGGGGGTGCAGGGGGTGCGGGCCGCACCGGGTGACGCGCACTGGTGGGGTGACGTGCTAAAATTGCAGTGGTTAGGAGTAATAACATCATGTTATACACCGTTGCATGCAGAATTTACAGCAGAACGCAATGAAAAAAACTGGAGTGAAATATCCCCTTTCTACCAAAAGTTATTGGCAAAAAACCGGAAAACAAAAAAATGCATGGAGCCCAATGGAAAGTGAAACTGAGCCATTACTCGTGAGTAGGCAAACTTGCCTTAGTTTGTCGGAAAGGGCAGGCTGAGAGGAATCCAACACCACCAGAATGGTCCTGATCCAATGAATGTAGCCCCCCCAAAACACCCGAGGAGGTCCCTCCCTCCAAGCTGGCAAATGTATTGAGCCCTATGGAAAGCGAAACTAAGCCACATGGTTGCATTTACTCACGAGTAAGCAAACGTGCCTTGGCTCCTGAGCAGGTCAGGCAAAGGGAAATGTGAGGCCACCAGAATGGTCCTGATTTGATGCAACTGGAGCTCAACAAATGCTCCAGAAGGCAGCTCCTCCCCCCATAAAAAGAATGGAACAGAAGCTTGACAGGGTAAGGTGAATTTTTTTCTGTTTTAGACAGCAATCCTATCCAGATTTTCCAGGGAGTAAGCCCCACTGACTATAATGGGACTTACTTCTGAGTAGACAGGCATAGAATTGGGCTCTCAGACTTGTAAAGCCAGGTGGGTCCTTATAGTGATATGCCTGAAACATAAGAACTTAAATTGAACTGCGTACTGGGTAGGGGCGAAAATCTTACTGATTCTTTTTTGGGAGGGGTGTTATTGCAGGCAGGCTACAGAGAAAATTCACTTGGTGGAACAGGGCTGGCTTCTCCTTATTTAATTTCTTTATTTATAATTTTTTATTTTAATTTGCTTTATGATGGGTCCTGGACAGATTGTCATTCTAAAAAGTGGGTCCCAGTGCTAAACGTTTGAAAATTGCTCCAATTAAGGTTGATACCCTGGGGGGGAGGTGACACCACTAGTGACCAAAATTACTAAAATCACAGTTCGTAAAAATATCAATCGTTCTATATTAATCAATGTATAATTTCATGCAGAATGCAATGAAGTGAACTGCGTTGAAATATTTTTATTCTATCAAAAGGTACAGCCAAAAAACCAGTGGGGGTGGGGCGATTGTAGATTACCATGCCCACCACTGGAGTGTTGCCCTGCCCACTACATGGGGGTGATGTGCTGGCCTTCCGCACTGGGCGACACAAACCCTAGTGATGCCACTGTATATAGAAACTGCAGCTGGCCACCATTATCTTTAAAAAGGTATGGAAGTAGGTGCTAGGGGGGGGGGGAAAAGGACTAAGTAGAACTGTTTGGCAACAAACCATAACCTCCAGGTGTCTGTACAATATATAATCCCTTTCTATAGGGAGGAGGTCTGGTCTAGAGGGTAGAGCTTCCATTAGCCCGAAGATAACATCAGAAGGTCGCCGATTCGAGGACACCAGCAGCTCCCTGAACGACTGAGAATGGCCAGACCTTGAAGCAGCTGACAAGCCCAGCTGAGTGATTCCACCTGCTCTTGGTGTGAGCAGGAAGTGTCTTGGCTGATAGATGGAGCTGCTTGTCAGCCTGCGTGGGAGAACTGGAGGCCAGAAGTGAGACCAGACCAGGAAGTTCCATCTGAAATGTTGTGTGGTTCTTGAAAGAGAGAACCTCTATGATTGTAAAAATCCCCTTGAGGGATTTAGAAATCCCTGCCTATGTAAACCGCCTTGAATAAAGTCAGAGGAGTAATCCGATGACCTGAAAGGCAGTATATAAATACCTACGGTAGTTATTATTTCTATAACCACAGAAGCACACAAATTACTGGTGATAAGGAATAATTATAGAATAATCAGCTATTATAGAATAATCAGCGCTGGGAGAAGGATAAAGTTTCCATCTTCAAGAGATGGAGAAGACTCCCACACCTAGAAGCACAACTACCTCACCCTCCACCCTCCCAGCTAGAAGCACTTGACAAGCCAAGCACACAGAAGCATCATTTTCACCTGTCGTCAAAGAGCACACGGGGTAGCACGACGGCAGATGTTCAACATGGGCCAGACAACACTTTAGGGCAAGCGAGAGCAAGATGCTGTTGCAAGATTGATACTGGTCGTGAATCCTAAACAGGCCGGCCTTGCAAGAGCCTCCACAACATGCCAGGGTTAAACTGCTTAGCCTTATGAGAGCTGGTGCCTCAGACAGTATCTCTTTATCAGGAGTAACAAGTCTTCAGGATGTACAATCGTAGCCTCTCAAAGGAAAAGTGTGACTAAAAAGGACAACACTCTTACATGCGTCATGATTTAACAGGAGCAATGAAACAGAGCAGACCAGATCTTTATTCCCACACTCTCCACCCTACAAGTGAATCAATACCATTTTTATTTTTATTTGCCAAATAAGCAAAACACCCCTTCTCTGTTGTAAAAAGTATTCATAGTCTTTTAGGAACCAATTAAGTTTAAGCAAGTTTGTCACTTCTGCATAACTGCTGAAGTTGTGTATTATTAATTCCAAGGCTAATTCAGGTCCATCCCCATTATCTACGGATTTGGAACCTGCAGATTTAACTCACTGCGAGTTCCGAATCCATGGTGGAGGGTTGGACCTGAGCTCCTGGACCGACCAGGGCTGTTCTCTGGTTGCACCCAGGAGGCTTTTTGAGGCCCGCAGAGGTCGTGTGCAGCCTCTTCAGGCCTCAGAATACCTCCTGTTGAATTCGAAGGCAATACTGGAGTGACCCGCAGATTCGTTTCTCCATGGGTTTTGGTATTCGCGAGGAGACTAGGAATGGCTTCTTCTTAAATACAGAGGTCCAACTGTACTCAGAGTGATTTAAAACAAAAAGAGAGTCTGGTGGTGAGGCCTGAGAAGATACAGGGGTAGAAGAAGCATGATCTAAATCAGGGGTGCCCAAATCCCGGCCCTGGGGCCACTTGCAGCCCTCAAGGCCTCTCAATGCAGCCCTCAGCGAGCCCCCAGACTCCAATGAGTCTCTGGCCCTCCAGAGATTTGTTGGAGCCCACACGGGCCCGACGCAACTGCTCTCAGCGTGAGGGCGACAGTTTAACCTCTCGCATGAGCTGTGGGATGAGGGCTCCCTCCACTGCTTGTTGTTTCACGTCTGTGATGCAGTAGCAGCAGCAAAGGAAAGGCCAACCTTGCTTTGTGTAAGGTCTTTTATATGCCTTGAGCTATTGCAAGACTTTCATTCATTCATCTAAGCATCTTTAATATATCCATTTATGTAAACATATGTAAATTTATTCAAATTTTAAATGTAAATTAATTCTTCCCCCCCCCCCCCGCCCCGACACAGTGTCAGAGAGACGATGTGGCCCTCCTGCCAAAAACTTTGGACACCCCTGATCTAAATTAATAAATCTCACAGTTTGAATGACCTTGCTGTAAACAGCACTAACTCACTGTCCACAGACCTTTGCTGTAAATGAGATTGTTTTCATTGTTCATTCATTCTCCTGCTTTCTGCTGCTATTCCCTTCCCCCCCATACTTTGCATCAATCATTGTTTTACACTGTCTTCTTGCTCGATTGTGTACTTTCCAATCAACCTTTCCAAGTAGGGCAACCACATTATTACCATCTTCCAATCTGCTAAAAGTAGAACAGGTTTTGAGTGAGCTCAGTGATCTATCATTGTGGATCAATCTAGTTTTTAAGATATGAAATGTACAATGTCCTGAATGTGCATACTAGGGCTGCAAGCCTATACACGCTCTCTGGGAATAACCCCACTGAACACAAGGGGACTTACTTCTGAAGAGACACGCAGAGGATTGCACTGTAAGCTTAATGACTGTCAGTGCAGAAGGGAAACATAAGTTTGCAAGTGGATAACACCAAACAGTATTTTCAGTCCACCAACAGAAAACCACTAAGAGGAAGAAGGGTATGTGTGTGTGTTTGGCTTTTTGTTTTGGTCACTGGTGATCAGGAGGACTTTAGTAGGTGGTTCCCCCAGATCACCAAAGCTACAAACATGCACCCATAGATATACACCCTCTTGTTGGGTCCTTTGGCAGGTTGTACTATCAAGTCTTCAGATAGACGTGAGCAACCATAAGGACTGGAAACTTTTTATAATGAAGAATCCATTTTTCAGTTATCTTAACTTTGGCTCACACTACATGTGACAGCCACAGCGCAATCCTAACTTGCGCTGGAGCAGGCAGGCTGCGCTCTATCCAGCACAAATTTCAGACTGGCCAAGTTTCAGCCTGAGACAAGGAGAAAAAAATTCCCCTTATCCCAGAGAGAGCCACAGCTGCCCCAATGGGTCTACTCAGATCTGTGCCACTTAAAGAGATGGCACAGAGCAGAAGGGAGCAGCCTGGAGCCACTCTGTGCTACCCAGCAATGGGGTTAGGATATGGCATAAGTGCTAGTTCCTGGCACCACCTCCACCTCCCTGCCCATGGGCCCTACCCTCCCCCACCCCAAAACACCTCTTGCCTGCCTCCTCCCCATGCTCCCCCCAGGCCCCCAGGCCAAGCTTGGCTGGATCTGGCCTCCCCAGGCTAACATACCTCCTGGATCTGGACTCCACAGGTCAGTGTGCACCAGCGCAGCTTTCTCCTAAGGAGGTACAAACATGCTTTACAGCATGTTTGCAACCTTCCCAGGCCAGCACAAGGGACTTGTGCCAGCCATGGGCACAGTTGGGATTGTGCCCTCAATTGTATAACTTTCTTCTTTTAACCTATTCCCTTTCAGCCATTGGTCTACTCTAAATTTCCCTCCCTCCAAACTGTTTTCCCCCTCCAATGGGGGAAAAAAGATATGGGAATGTTCTGCTAGATTCCCAGTCCAAGCTCCGCCTGGAGAATTATACCCACTTTTAGCTAATTAGCTCCCCTTCTTTCCTCAAGAAATGACCCTGGTTCTACCATGCAGTACTGCTGGACCCCACCATCAGTGTAGCTCGCCTGTTTAACCTACAGAGGTCCTCCTTCCTGCCAGCAACCTCCCACCACTACAGCAGCTCCTTGGTCCTCAGCAGGTCTTGGGCACAGCAGCCAAACATCAGTGTCTCCAGTAGTTTCTGCTCCAGCAGCTTCCAAAGTTCATTCACGCATCAGTCCATTAGTCATCAGTTCCTCAGTCTATTTATCCAGCCTGTCCTTCCTCAAATTTTCCTCCTTCTGCTACCCACACCAAACGCTCCCTTCAGCAGGTGCTTTTATGCCTGAGGGCCCTATTGCCTTCAAGTGGCTGCAGTTGTGCAGCACACTCTGCTGGATGCCCAGGCCTTACCCTTAAAGGGGCTGATACCACATCTACCTCCTCACCAGATCTTCCTCGATTCCAATATAGGGAACCAGTTTACTTTTCTCAATGCATGGAGGGCAGGAACAGCTTGGGTGAGTCAGCTTTGGAGAGAAAAACAATTCAGAGGGAAAGGTTAAAACGAGCTCCTGCCTACCCCATCAGTGCCCCGCTGAAGATTATACCTTCCTGCAGCAGTCAGGAAAAAAAATTGGAGGAAATTTGCACTCAACAGAGTGTTACGGGTAGTTTGAGTCTGAGTCACAGATGCCAGGGCATCCAGTCTTATCTCTTGAATGTAACAGCTGAGTTTGCTACTTTTCTAGCTCATGTTCTCAGATAGCCCAAAAGTCTCCAGAGTCTCTCAAACACCCTTATTTTTAGGAACTGTGGGTGTGAATCAGATGTGCATTAGAAAATGCATTGAACTATACATACTGCCTTTGCTTTCAAAGTGATGCATATCCAGAAAAAAAAAAAGATAGGTATGCCCCCCCCATCCTCACCCCCCAACCGGCATCTGCTCTGTGAGAAACCTGGGCATGAAACCCACTTGAGTTTGACAACCTCCATGAGATGCAATTTCAGCTACCGTAGTTCTACAAATGCAGACAAATCTACCTTCCTTCCAGTTCTATCAGATGCATGTTCTGTTTGGGAAAGAATTGCCAGCCATTGACTGCTCAAGCTCTTGCACAAGGTAGTCAGGGTTTAAAAAAAATAACCAAGGAAGTTCCCAGTCTGCAAACAGGTTGTGTTCCAGAAGTTCATTTGCATGTCAGCTGCTTGGAACACATTTTCAATGTTATAAATGTTAAGTTCTGAGACTAACCCATAAAAGCTGATTTAACTCAGCTCTTTTCCTCCTTTCCTTTGTCCTTCTGACTGTCTGTTTCCTCCTCCTCCTTCCCTGTCTCCTCCTCTTACCTCTTTCTTTTGTTCTACCTTTGCCTCTCTCCAGCTTATCCTTGCACTCTACTCCCTGGATTCATAGTTCTCTCTGAGCCAGCGGCAGCAAGTGACATCATCATAAATTGCCACAAATCTCAGTTGAGCAAATGGGGGTTGGTGTTCATATGCAAGATGATGGTACACAGGCCTATACAGATTTTGCTGTCTTAAAAGTCAGACCTGCTCTTGGGTATATTTGGGGTGCTGAATTCAAAAATTGCACTGGGATTGGCTCTGGTTTTGGGGTATGGCATACCCACTTCATATGCTGATTCAAGCAGCTTCTTTGTGAAGAAGCCATGGTGTTCAGTTCCTCACAAGGAAGCTGCTTGAATCAGCATATAAGGTAGCTATGCCATACCCTCCCCCCCCCCCAAACCAAAGTCAGTCGGGCAAAACAGATGCCATTTCTGGATTCAGCATCCCCCAAATATCCTTAATTCATTTAAACATCCTTAGCAACTAAAAAACAGGGGGGGGGGGTGTTGGCCTATGTTATTGTTGTTGTAAATTTATACTTAAGCATGAATGTTCAAAAGCTGGAGAACCTTCGTATAGTCAGGTTGCATCTTCTGCAAAGGTTACCGTAAATATCTGCCTACAAGACAATCTCACAGATAAGGTGAGGACAGGTGTTCAGTCAAAAATCATGGTATGTTCCATGACCCTCCAATAAATCGGGGGTAAAGCTCAGGGAAAGGTGCTTGTGAAGAAGAGCTGCAGCTTGGCCTAGAACCTGATTGCCCTGTAGCCTGATTGAATGGGGGGAAAGAATCTGAGCCTTGCCACTGTTTTCAAAGACATTAACAAAGTGCTTATGCAGTACTGTGTGTCGTTCCCCCCTTCTGTGTAATGGAACAGGCAGGAGGAGAGAGGATGTAAGGGAATTCCCCCCCAAATCTGCAATTGTACTGACTTTGTAGCTGGTAGGCTTTAAGACCCAGCCTGTCTGCCATGCAACTGCCTGGCTAACTGAATGGGGGAAGGTAAAGCATGGCCCGCTGGAGAGACATTGCACAGGGTGAACTTTTGCCTGTAGTTCCTCTGGGCTTCTCCTGGCTGGCGCAACACCCCTGAACTGTCCTGACCTGTTGAGTGACCTGCAGATAGAACAAGCATATGGTCTACACTGAATTTTTTGGTAAAAATTTCTCTACATTGGATTTTTTACCAGGAACTGAGATGTCTGAGGAAAGAGCATTTCTCCCATCTCACACTCACTCAGGGGTATATACAGGGCAGGAGGTCTGGTCTAGAGGGTAGAGCCTCCATTTGCCTGAAGATTAACATCCACAAGGTCGCTAGTTCGAGGCCACCGGCACCATGCGACCTTGAAGCAGCTGGCAAGCTGCAGCTGAGCTGTTCCATCTGCTCGGAGCGTGGGAGGATGGAGGCCAGAATGTTAAACCAGATCGGAGTGTAACACCTTGAATGTAGTGGTTCTTGAAAGAAAGAACCTTCTTTCAATTTGTAAAAATCCCTGTGTGGATTTAATAAGCCTGCCTATGTAAACCGCCTTGAATAAAGTCTTGAATAAAGACCAAGAAAGGCGGTATATAAATACTGTATATTATTATATTACTCAGTGAGTGGAATGGCATTGCTGGCCCTATTTAAACACTCTCTCTCTCTCTCTCTCTCTCTCTCTCTCTCTCCACTTAGCATACATACCTGAATTCCTGCAAGTAAATGCATGTTATCATATGACCTGACTGTACTGGTTTTGCAGCAGGGCCAATTGTGACTTTGCAAATTGTGATATAGATCAGGCAAAAAGCTGTGATAAGGATGCCAGTACTCCAGTTTGCCAAATACTCAAATCCGGAGTCCTTCATGACTGCCTTAAAGTAAAAAAATGAACACTTATTTTATTGGCGAGGAAAAAAGGCATTTGGCACCTGCTTAAAGATAGTCTTGTCCATTTCAGTACTATGTCTTCCAGGGGCTGAGGCCTTGATTTGAAATCTGAGTTTAGAGGGGCAGTCCCAAGAATACTCTTCCTTAGAAGGAAGCCCTCTCAAAGTCGAGAGGTTTGCTTTCAAGGAAGCACTGTTAAGATTTGGCTGTGAGCTCTGGACCAAGCCCAGAGAGAAAGAAAAATAAGACACACAGCCGTCTGAGAACTAGTTGAGATCACATCAGGTAGAGCTAAACATGAGAGAGAGAGAGAGAGAGAGAGAGAGAGATTATCAAATTACAAGTCTTGATCAGCATTGAATAACTACCTCCTGAAAGTATTAGAAATCCAGAGACAAGTTTCTGAAGCCTCCATTTGGGCATTCAAATTGTCTCCTTGCCAACTTATCTACACAGATTAAAAACCCAGCCAAGGGCATTTGGCTGAGTTGCTACAAGGAAGCCAATTAAGTGGCCTTGTTTGAAGAGAACTTATTCACTCACAGTCACCTTCTGGGGAAGGCAGTTCAGAAACCAGATTGCATGAACTCAGGACCCTGGATTTAATTTAGCATATCTCACTTTCACTCTCTCTCACACACAGGAATAAATTAGAAGCTATAATAGCGCAATGCTCATAGCAAAGAAGTGAGGGCAGACTGCCCACAAACATGCTTCCCCTCCTCTACAACTGCTTCTCCATAGTACTTTTTTCCCCCAGTGGGGGTTGTTCCCAGTTCCTGAATCCTACCAGGAAAAGCAGCTTAGGTGAAGCAGTTTGGGAGGGCAATGCAAGGAAGAGAGGGTTCAGCCCTTGGCTGTCTGCTCATTCCATCTCCTCTTTATATGAATTTTGTGGCCATTCATCTCTTACATCTGGGACAGTCACTGCAATTTCAAGTTTGGCCCACAGTTCAGCAAACTCCCTCCCATTCTGGTGATGTTTCCCAGTGGACTTGCTGGTGCGTATGATGTGCATCTCTGAAGGGGATTTTTTCTAGATATGTAGCAGGAAAGAAATTAGATAACAGGCTTAGAATCAGGCAGCTTCTCCCCACCACATCTGGCTTACTTTCAGTCTGTCTTGCCTCTGTGCTGTACATTTCTCACCCACTCTGACTTACAGCACAGATCTTAGCTTTTTCACAACTGTTATTTTTCATAGAACCACAGGCTCTGAAGCAACCCATGTTGGTCCACATCTGAACTCCTACCAGCGGCAGGAATTTGATAGAGGTACCTTTGTCAAAGTATTGTGCATCTTTGGCTGCAATGATTTAATTAGCTAATGAATGCTGTCCTCTTAAGCAGAACCTTTAGAATCCCATAATGTTTAAGTTGGAAGGGATCTTGCGGGGTCATCTAGTCTAACCCCCCTGCTCAGTGAGACAACTTCCTAGAGTTAGTTCATTTGCGCTGAGCAATTAGGCTGCCTTTGTACCCACTGAAAATACTATGAATCAGTGGGGTAGCTAAAGGCTTGCAGGTGGAAGGAACTGCATTGGGCAACAAGCTTTAGGGGGGCAACAAACTGAGCTTGACACTAGTGGCCAAAATTGTGAAAACCTTGGTATGTATGAATAATACAATCATGCTATATATCATTGGAAAGGTAATTTAATGCAGACTGCAATGAAACAAACTGCATTGAAATTTCTGTGTTCTGTCAAGTTATGGCCAATTAACCAGAAAATGAAAACACAACTGCCTCGTGGAACAAAAAGTGGATTTGCTTAACTCAAAACTGACCTATGAGACCAATTGTTCTGAGAGCCAATGAGATGTTATTATGATACAGCACGGAGCCAATAACGTGTTAATATGAGTCAGCTCTCATTTCCATATATCATAATGCAGTTACCCTAAGTAGTGCTCCTCTTGTATTTAGCAGAGGGAGAATAACTGCACCCCAGCACAGTGTCTCTAACCAGTAAGGGGCACACCTTTTATTTATTTACTTCATTAAATTTGATTTTTGTCATGGAGGGAGGGAGGGACTACAAAATCTTCTTTGACCCCAGGTAGCAATTAGGGTTCAGTCCTAACCAATTTTCCAGTGTCGGTGCAACTGTGCCAACAGGGTGCCAACTGTGCCAACAGGGTGCACGCTGCATCCTGTGGTGGGGAGATAGTCACAAAGGCCTCTTCAAGTATGGGAACATTTGTTCCCTTGCCTCGGGGCTGCATTGCAGCTGCACTGGTGCTGGAAAGTTGGATAGAATTGGGCCCTTAGCTATGCCACTGGCTGCAGGAGGTGACAGTGCAAGTGGGTGGGGAGCTGCTGGGGGGGGGAGGTGGGTTTTCCCCCACTTTTCACTTTCAACAGCACAAGCATGACATCACTTCCAGGGTATCATTTTGAGGTTGGCACCAGGCTACTTAATCATTAGCTATGCCACTGCTTTGAATCATACTGCACTGTGAGGGGCAGGTCTGAGATCAACAGCATCCATTTGTAGTTTAGAATTTTGGGGGACAGGGCAACTGATATTCTGAAGGCCTATTCCTATCCAATTTTCCAATGCTGATGCAGCCACAAGGTAAGGGAAAAACATTCCCTAACCTTGAGGAGGCCTCTGTGATTGCCTCCTCACCACTGGATGCAGCTCATGCCCTATTGGCACAGCTGCATCAGCACTTGAAAGTTGGATAGGATTGGGCCCTGAGTCTGCCTGCATGCTAGAGTCTAGGGCCTTGTTGCACCTGCTCAAACTGTATACCTGTATAAGTTATTACAAAGACAACTACCAGTGTTCAATAGCCTCTCCCCTAAAGGAAATGGACCTAATTTAAGCTATCCACGCTCAAAGCGTGGTGGGGGGAGATAAAACATGATTTTCAAACCCCTGCAACATATTGGTTAGAGTGCTAGACTGACTGGAAAGGCACAGATTCAAGTCTCTGCACAGCTGTGAGTCCCACTATGTGGCCTTGAGTGAGTCACTCCTGAATCTAATCTTGCAGTCCAATTGTGCAGATAGATAAAATGAGATGCTCTCCCCCCCCCCCCCAAATACATTCTAAGCTGAACTCCTTGGAGAAAGAAGCCATGTTCATTTGAATAGGAGTTGCTCAAGAGAACTTCCCACTGGATCAGAACCTTTGTTTATTTCATTCATTCATTCATAAACATGAATGCAGCATTCCTCTCCCAATCAGGGATTCAAATTGTTAAACAACAATGTAATTTCCACTGGATTTACACAATAACACACATGAACTGCCCTAACCCCCCCCCCCAAAAAAAAAAACAACAACACATATCTGAGTATGAAAACAAGGGGCCAACTAAAATCCCAAAATATATTTTTAAGAAACTTCCCAGAAAAATTGGTAGGTCTTTACCTTCCTCTTGAACATATAAGGGCCCAATCCTATCCAATTTTCCAATGCCAGTGCAACTGTGCCAATGGGATGTGCACTGCATCTTGTGGTGGGGCAGCAATCACAGAGGCCTCCTTAAAGTACGGGAACATTTGTTCCTTTACCTTGGGGCTGCATTGTGGTTGCACCGGTGCTGAAAAATTGGATAGGATCGGGCCTACATTGTCAGCAAAAATGTGTCTCCTTAGAAAGGAGTTTCTGAATTGAAGGGGCCATTGCAGAAAGCTGTGGTTCCTAACCAACGTCACCTGTGCTGGATGGAATTTGGAGTAGGTCCTCTTATTAAGGTAAAGGGCAGAGAGGCCTCATAGAGCCAAGGGCTGTTGCTGTATATGCTACAGTCCAAAAGAGGCTGTGAAAAGTTAAGATAGCAGAAGAGATTCCTGCCAAGGGCAATGATGTCAAAAAATGTCTTCTGTATGAGTTGCAAAGAATGCAGAAGTGTGAAAAGGGACCCAGGAGCAGCTAATTTTTTTTTTAAACTGCACATGGATTAAAGTCTTGGTGCTGTATGCTCCTCTAAAAGACATTGGGGACAGCACAGAGGATGAGTGGGAGGTTATATTGCAGGCAAGGTGTTCTATTTTGAGCATAGTGCAGCCTTCTGGTTAAGGGATGATAATTCTAGAGGATGGAGCACAGGCTTCTGGGTGAAAATGCTGATTAGTAATCCTTCAGCTCAACCATTTTCAACCACTGTGCCATGGCACACTGGTGTGCCAGGAATGGTCCCCAGGTGTGCCATGGGAATTTGGGAAAGGGTCATTATTAGTAGGGCTATTGGGCATGTGGGCCCCCCATTAGCAGCACAGTGTCAAAAAAACTGATGATGTGCCTTGACCATTTTAGTGCCTTCCCAGTGTACCATGAGGTGAAAAAGGGTGAAAATCACTGCTTTAACTATTGTTTGGTTTTTATTTTCGGTCAGAGGGGTAGTAAAAGGATGAATTCTTCCCACCATAGCCCTTTTAAAGCATGCAGTAGATAAAGTGGGGATTTGAATCTGCATGATGATGGTTGGCAACCTTCAGTCTAGAAAGACTATGGTATAAGCCTTCAGCACCAGGTGTTCCCAGTCGGTCTCCCATCCAAGTACTAACCAGGCCTGACCCTGCTTAGCTTCTGAGATCAGACGTTATTACTAGGTTGTTAAAGTGGTGGTCCTCTTACATTTTGCAGAGCACGGGCAACTTTCCCTATTCATCCCAACATAGTGTTTTTTCTAATGACTGTTGGTGTTTCTTTTATGGCAGTGTTTCTCAAATGATGGGTCGGGACCCACTAGGTGCGTCGCGAGGCAATTTCCTGTGGGTCCCCATTCATTTCAATATTTTATTTTTAATGTATTAGACTTGATGCTACCATGGTAAGTGATTGCATCTGGGGAAATGTTACAGACCTATACTTTTAACAAACTAATATGTATATTCTTTTAACAATGATAGTAAATGGGACTTACTCCTTGGTACATGTGGGTAGGATTGTAGCCTCAGATTGTTAAAAAATTTTCCTGCTTGATGATGTCACTTCCGGCCATGACATCACTTCTGGTGGGTCCTGACAGATTCTCATTCTAAAAAGTGGGTCCTGGTGCTAAATGTGTGAGAACCACTGTTTTATGGCATTTGTTAGCCTGTGAGTTCTTTGGGTACAGGAAACTATTTATTTATTTGCTATGTCAGTGGTTCTCACACATTTAGCACCAGGACCCACTTTTTAGAATGAGAATTTGGGAAGTGGGGAAGGGGTGTTTCTGGTCAGGGAAGGGCAGCAAAGGGGTAGGATTGGGCCTGGGAGGGGGTAGGATCAGCAGCAGCAGTGCATACTGTATCCTAACTCCCGCCTCCAGGTTAGACAGCCCGACATGGGCTTCTCAGATGTGCACTGGCTAAAGAGCTGGTGCAGATCCAAGTAGCCCCATTGGGCAGGCTTGGGTGTTACTCGGGGAAAGTGGAAAAATATTCCTTTACCCCAGGTGGACCTCCAGCCTGCTCCTAACCTGTGTAGAATACAGCACAGGCCATGCGGCCTAGCAGTAGTGGTACAGGTTAGGATTGCTCTGTTAGTCTTTCAAGTACACAGGTCTATGACTGCAGAATCAGAGGGTAGTTGGAAGTGATAAATCTGTAGAGAAAGAACATTCCCAGTCTAGTTTTTAAAGAGGTTTGAGGCACAAGTACAAACTTTTTCCCAATCTGGTGACAGAAAGGGAGAGAGAAGCGGTTGGATTAAGCACAATAAATACATTAACCAGTATTGCCCAGCCCAAAAGGTTTTCCATATTAGAGGGTTGTGCATTTGTGCAGCTTTAATATCAAACTGAAACAAGCTCTTGAATAATAAATGCTTCTATAAGCCCAGCAATGAGGTGAAAGTTGAATGGCATCTCTGGAGATGATTTGCTTTCTGTGAATTAATCTCTGAGAGAGAGAGAGAGAGAGAGAGAGAGAGAGAGAGAGAACACAGAAGGCTCAGTGATCTTGCCAATCATGGCGATGACTGCCAAGGCCCGGTTTGCTGGGTTGTGCTGGCAGGGTCAACCAAAGCAGCTGAGTTAGACTAGTGTGAATCAAAAGTTTGTGCTTGCCAAGTTGGCAAAGGATGGGGCTGAAGGGCAGTGCTTGCTGTTGGCAAAGCAATTCGGAGCATAGACTCTGGTGGCTGCCCTGTTGCTGACAGACTGTGAGCAAGGCTTACAGCAAGTCTCTGAAAGAGGGGGAACATTCAGCATCTCAAGGAGAACTGGCACTTGGGTAGGTGATTCTGATCTGACTGCTACAAGTCAAGCAAGCAACATTATCTCAAGAATAGAAGGCTAGAATGGAGAAGTATTCTTACATAGGCATATAAAGAGCTTCTTTATTTTTTCAGCTGAATCGATTTTTTTTTTGGTCTTAAATAATGGGGTGAAGTCATCCTGGCTTGGCATTTTCAGTGAATTTTAGCATGCTCAGTTGATTCTGTAAAGGCTCCAGTGGCACTTACCTGACAGCAGAGTTAAAGTTAAACGATCAGTTCAAATACTGATCGCTGGGGGGAATGTATATTGCTGTATCATTTGCTTCAGTGACTTGGATATTCCAATCTTACAGGCCGACCAAGATGGCTGCCACTGTACAACTTTTTGCACCCATACAAGCTGCAAAGTCCACTACCCTATCCTAATTTGCAACAGCATGCTAACAGTACTGAAAGCAGAGTAAGTCCAGCAATGGTGACAACTGCTCCTCCGGTATGGAGAAAGATGTTGTTCCCTAAGCTTTGTGAGTCACTGAGATGGGGTACTCAACAAAGATCTATTTTTTTTCCCTTTGGGGAAATATGACCTATTGTGATCTCATCAAACCTCTGTGGGCAGATGTTTGTGTGTTGTGTGTCTAGTGGTGGTAGGTCCATTCATTCAAAGCAGCCACAGAAAACAGATTCACAGCTGCAATCAGTTACTGGATAAAAGGCTTTAATTCAGCATTGCAAGCTTATCACAGGGCCATCGGGTGTTCCACTGTTACCAGTTTTGCTGTAGTCCTCTTTTGGTTCGTCAGCAGCATGTGTAATGGAGAACTGAGGACGAATGGACTCCTGTCTATGGAAGAAGGAAAAAACAAGGTAACACTGATGCCTGGTAATAGGGTGTGCCCAATGGTTTGCAGTAAAATGATCTGATCCAGCAACCGTGACATCACTGGAAATGGGAGAAGAGCTATCACCCATGTAGCTTTCTCCTCACTTAGCCCCCTCCCCATAGTGCATGCTCACAGACATCCTACACTAGTGGTTCTCAAACTCTCAGGGAGAGTTTGAGCTGTCGTAAGTGTGTGCAGGGGCAGGAGGAAGGTAGCGACGCAATCTGGTGGATTGCACTGCTTTGAAGAGGCGCAGGGGCTTGCTGCCACTTAACCAGAGCCTGCATCAGCCTCCTGGGGGTATGGGGAGCCCTCGCGCCTGCCTCCCCAGGGCTCCCCACACTGCAGAGACCCTCAAAATTGTGATTTACGTTCGCAAAACCGGAGGTGGTCACAATCACAATTTTGAGGGTCGCTGCAGTGTGGGGAGCCCTGGGAGGCTGCTGTAGCCTCTAGTAAGTGGCAGCAAGCCCCTTCAAAGCAGAAAAGTCCACCAGATTGCGTCACTGCCTTCCCCCCACCCCTTAAGGGGGCAGCGGCCAGGATTCTCTGGCTGGAGTGTTGCGACGCCCCAGTTTGAGAACCACTGACCTTCACTGACTAGCAGTGGTTGGTTGGCAACCTTCAGTCTCGAAAGACTATGGTATAAGCCTACAGCATCTGGTATTCCCAGGTGGTCTCCCATCTAAGTACTAACCAGGTCTGACCCTGCTTAGCCTCTGAGATCAGACGAGATCAGGCATGTGCAGGGTAACAGTTGCTGCAGTGACTAGCAGTGGTTCTCCAGGGTTTTGGACAGCTGTCCTTCCCAGGCCAGGACTGAACTTCTGCATGTAACATGGGTACATGGCCACTGAGCTACAGCCTGTTCCCTAATGGCATGAACGCTTTACTCACTTATGCAAGATGGCTGAGCAGCTACAGCATACATGTGTCCAGTTGCTGTTTGTGCTCCTGAAAGAAAAGGACGGAACAAAGATGTGTTTTTGGTCATATGACTCAAGGGTAGAGAGTTTGTTGCCCATGACCATGGGTGCTTGTGGTCCTGGATGACTTCCCATGTGCATTTTGAGAGATTTTGGGTGTTGGTGCCAGGACTCAAGCCTGTTACGTCCCTTAAATCTGGAGCCTAAAAGCTGTCAGCAGCAGTAGTAGTAGAGATTTGGCCTTGGCCACCATCACCCAGATCAGGCCAAAGGAGGGAACTACAGAGAAACTAGGTAGACCAGTGTCTGGAGGCCTCAATGATTTCATTTATTTAAAATGTTTATCTCTTGCCTTTAGTCCCAACGGGACCCTCCAAGGCAGCTTGCAGTATGTCAATTAAAAACAACATACAAACCATAAAATAGGCCATGAGGTCATTTCCCCTTTCCAAAGGTCAACCAGGACTATAGCAGAACTGCCAACGATGGCAGCATGAAATTCCCCCAGAGCATTCAAGGAATTCATGAGGACCCCATCCTAATAGGCGGAAGTGATACTTTTGGCTCTCTGTCAAATCTTACAGGTCCAGCTTGTTCACTCAGCTGAGAAACTCGGGTACTCTGCTCTTGGCTTACAGATTGCTTTGTTCTTCCTCCCCTAGTCTTGCAGAAAACTTGTCTGTAGAGCCTAAATCACCACTATGGTGTGCAATGCATATTTATCATACGGAAACCATTTCTACGGTCAGGCTAGGGAAGAGTCTCCTGCATTTCCCAGTTCCTTCATGGCAGACATCTCTGTATCGACAATGTTTCCTGCAGGAAGGATGGCTGGCTAATGTAGGGAGTGGGGGTGAATTGGATTTTTGTGATTTGAGTCACCCCATTCCAAATACTTGCTTACCTGTGTGGAATCTTTTAATCCAATCATGAGCTGCAGAGTTGAGGTTCTCAGTGGTCCTTATGCATCTGGGAGAATTAGCCAGGGTACCTGAGGAGAATCTAAGAGGACAGTTGGTCTATAGCTGATCTTTCTCTTTCATGGGCCTCTGGGCAAGATGTCAAAAATAAGGATAGTCTGGAATACTTCCCAACATCAAGCTTTCTATGGGTAGGAATAATTCTGGTTTTGTGAGGGTTTTTTGGTGTGAAGGAGCATTCAACCAAGGAAGCCCCCACCTGCAGGAAGCCCCCATCTGTAGTCAGTGCAAACTAGGTATCAGTGAGAGGAAGCTGGGATCCAAGGAAAATTGTAACTCACAAGAAGCATTCTGCTCTGCAGCTTCTCTTTCCTCTAGCTGCTGACACAAATACAAAAAAGAAGTGTATGGAGAAAGGGTGTGTATGGAGGAGGGATGAGTGGAGCCCTGGCCTACCACCTTCCATCTTTCCTCAAAGTGGCTGCCCCATTAAACGCATTACTGATCATGTTGGTCATGAGATAACAATGGAGCAATGGGAGAGCTTGTGGATTAAAAGATAAAAATTTACATTGAATGAAAACTTTAAAGAGAACTTTTATAAAATGATGTCTAGATTGTATTTGACTCCAGGTTAAGTTGGCAAAAATGTATGAAAATGTACCAAATAGATCCTGAAAGTGTAAAAGACAAGAAGGAACATTTTATCATATGTGGAAGGCCCTGTACAAAAGCGAAAAAAATTGGACTTTGATACACCAGCAAATGCAGTTGATATTTAAGGTAATTTTACAAATGAAACCAGAAGTTTTTTTTGTTGTCATTTTTGGGAATATTGGATGATTCAATTCAAAAATACTATAAAACTGTGTTTTAATATGACAACTGCTGCAAGAATATTGTATGCCAAATACTGGAAAGTTCCAGAGATACTGGCACTGGAAGAATGGTGGCTAAAGGCATTGGATTTGGCAGAAATGGATAAACTTACAATTCTTCTTAAAGATGTCAGTAAAAACTTTTATGGACAATTGGAAACCATTCATGGACTTCCTACGCGTCAAGGGGAAAATGGGCCAAAAAAACCTATGGATCTGATAAGTAGATAGGGGATTTATTTTATTTTTTCTCATTTTTTGTGTGTTAATGTACTTTTTAATAAACAGTAGACTGTTTAAGATTTGACAGCTAATATTTTATATGATTTTGTAGTACAACAAAGAAATGTAGTTCAAGATCACAGCGCTTGCCACATAACTTGCAATATCTTTACTTTTTAACTTTATTTGTTTTTAATAAAATAAAATTTTAAAAAACCCAAAAAACACACATTACTGATCAGGATCAAGAACATCAAGTTCTGACTGAGGTGATAAACTAGATTCAAGGCTGTACCACTCTGAAATAAAAGCTCACATGGCTAAATACATCTCCATACTAACCATCCTCTTCATCATTCTACATAGAAAATGAGCATAGAGAGAATGGTTGGCAACCTTCAGTCTCGAAAGACTATGGTATAAGCCTACAGCACCCGGTATTCCCAAGCGGTCTCCCATCCAAGTACTAACCAAGCCTGACCCTGCTTAGCTTCCGAGATCAGAAGAGATTGGGCATGTGCAGGGTAACAGAATGGATTGTGCCTATCCTTCTCCCTGACATGGTAGTTTTCTTTGTGCAGGGACTTTTTTTTTTTTTTAAAGGAAGAGCATTCAGTCATGTGAGCCTCTGCCTGCAGGCTGATGTGGTACAACACAGACACAGATTTACTCCCTCAGTGAGCATTATTATTATTAGTAGTAGTATTAGTATTATTAGTATTAATAGTATTTATATACCGCTTTCAGCTAAAAGTTCACAAAGCGGTTTACAGAGAAAAATCAAATAACTAATGGCTCCCTGTCCCTAAAGGGCTCACAATCTAAAAAGATGCATTAGATCTCTGATATCCTTGATGATTGCTTTTGTGTAGCTATTCCCCTTCACACTTTCAATATCATGCCTTTCACCATTGCCTCCCATCACCTATTTCCTTTCTTTCCCTCTGGTATATATAGGATTTAGTACAGTTAAATCCTGTATACTGTACATGCTTTCATACACGCTGAACACAAAGTCCATGGCACCAGAAGAAATGTTATCAGAAGCCATTTTTGAATAAATACATTTAACTACTGAACTGCTGTCCCCCCCATTGCACATTTATTATATCAAATTATGATACAGTAGCAGGTTAGTATATTTACTAAGTAGACTAAGTATAAAACTGCCCCAGTAAATTTACAGCCTAATCCAATTAGGCATTTACGGTGGCGGGTCTCATCATCCACCATCATAAATGCCTCTGCAGCACTGTAAATGGTGCGGTGCTATTATGCGCGCCAGAGTTGCTGACGCAAACAGCCAGCAGCACTGCGTGCCTGCCACAGATGGGCGCAGCCTGCATTGGAGCAGGTAAGTTGCAGGAGAAGGTGGGTCATAGGTAGAGAATGGAGATATGAAGGGGCAGAAGGAGTGGAGCCTGGCAGCAACAGAGCATGCTAGGCACTATGCTCATTTTCCCTGGCCTGACATGCCACCTGCCTCTCCTCTGGCTTACACCAGCAAAAGAACTAGCATAGGTCCAAGGAAACTCATTGACAGCCAAGTTGGTACAGAGAGGCAAGTAAAAAATATTTTTACTCACCTCTTCCAGGCCATCTGGTCACTGCCCTCCCACTATTGTCTGCGGTGCATGCTCCATCAGCACCACTGATGGCGTAAGATGGTGGGGGGATAGGATTGGGCTCTTGGTCAGGGAGAGAATAAAGATTAACAGAGGCTCATTTATAGAATGATGTACAATATGTGCAAAATACACAGTTTCTTAATTGTTATAGAGTTCTGAAACCCAAATGTGCCTTAGAGCATCTTCCTGAATACCAGTTGCTGAGGGGCAGTGGTGGGGAGGGCCCCAGTGCTTTCATGTTATGTTTGTGGGCTTTCCAGAGGCATTTAACACGCAACTGTTGAAAAAGGATGCTGCATCTTTGGTCTAATTTAGTAGGGCGGTTCCTATATGAATATATGAAGCTTCCTTATATTAAGTTGGTGTGTGTTGATTGGAAGCAGCTTGCCAGGGTTTTTTTTTGGAGGGGGAGCAGTCATTCCCAGCTCTACCAGGAGATGCCAGGAACTGAACCTGGGATCTTCTGAATGCCGTGTGGGTACTCTGCTACTGAGTGAGGGCCCCTCCCTGGCCTCCTCATGAGACTCAAATTTTTATGATGCAGCAGGAAAGTTTCTAATGGTCTATGCTTTAAGCATGGCAAGGAAGACTTATACTGCTCTCCATTCTCAGACGATGCCTACAGCGTCTCCGGAGGGAATAAATGCTAAAATCCCAGTTAATGAACATCTGCGTATTTGTGTCCAACAGTGTGTAGTGGATGTTCATTATGGATTATATTGTCCACTGTATGCCTCCCTAAGGGAAAGACTCCTTTTCAGATATTCTTAGTAGAAGTGTGTCTGGGAATGATTGTGAGATATTTTCCCACTTGCCGCCCAGCAAAGGTATGCTCGTAATATACAAAGTAGTTTAATAGAGGCTGCCCAGGAAAATCAGGCCAAAATTTGTTGCACTAAATGCTGTCTCTTGTTTCGAACACCGTTTGTCCTGAGTTTAATCTAGACCGGGAGTGATTTTCTCAGCCGAATGTGCTTATTGAATTAAAGAGTGGATTGTGTGCTTTGCTCTGCTCAAAGGCAGTTAAGACCATGTCACAAATATTATGTTTTGTTTTAAAGGCTATTTGCCCTCTGCGAACTCGAGTCTGCAGTGTATTGCTGGATGCCTCTGCTGTAGGATGCGCTACGCATTTCTTAGTTTTTATGCTTTTTATAGAGATTTATTTTTATCTTGATTAACTGCATATTGTGATGGCCTATGGTAGCAGTCCCCAAAGTCTTATTCGGACTTTGGGACCGCAGGTGAGTGTTTGCAGGGGCAGGACCTGGGGCAGGGGTGGTGTCACGACAGCTGTGGGATCCCAGCTGTGGGAACCCAGGGGTTTTCCCCCTTACCTGGAGTGTCCTACTGGCCTTGGGGACCATAAGAGTGCACCGATCCCGAAATGGAGCAATTTTGAGCATCAGGGAGGCCCACAGAGAGGGCTGTTTCTGGGCCTTCCAGACCCTCCTCAAGGCCAGCAGGACCCCCCCCCCAGGTAAGGGGGAAAGCTCCTGGGTTCCCACAGTGCTGTGATCATTGTGGCACCATCAGAACACCCATTACTGAGCCACTCACCTTAAGGGGGATTTGATTACCAATGGTGGTGATTCTCAATGGTGGGTTGCAACCCACCACTTTGGAAACCGCTGCCCTATGGTTTTAAGTGTTCAGCTGAACTGCAGTACTGTAGGTGTCTGAGCAGTGTGTTCGGGCTCCATGTCCCAACATTTATAACACTTTTATCTTACCCTTCCGTCAAGGATCTCAGGGCAGCATGCATAGTCCTATGCTTTCATGCTCTCATGCTCCTCCTACATGTTTCAATGAGGCTTGCATAAGAGTAAATCACCAGCAGTACTGCGGAATTGTGCCCTGTTGATCACATCTCTCCAGGTCAAAATAGATGCTGGGGACAACCAAAAAGGGGAGCAGACCCCACGCCCTCCTCATCTTATCTGACACTGTCATTTTGAAGTAGTTTTCCCCAGCTCAAAGCGAAAAGTGAGTTGGGCAGAGAGAAGGCTGCTTAAAGAAATGAAGTGTGGCAAAGCAATGCAGGGGAGGGGACATGTTTGGCTCTCCTCCACATGCTCCTTTAAATAAAGAGTAGTCCCCAATGCCACTTTATAAGGAAATTGAGTAAACCAATGTGTTTTGTACTGTATTTAACACACACATGGTTGCCTCTAACATTTGATTTGGTCCTCAGCTCGTTGCAGGAGAAAGGCAGAGCGGAAAGCGGTTAGCTTTAGAGCAAGGGTGCCCAAACCCTGGCCTGGGGGCCACTTGCGGCCCTTGGGGACTCCGGCCTGCTGGGAGCCCCGAGTCTCCAATGAGCCTCTGGCCCTCCAGAGACTTGCTGGAGCCCATGCTGGCCCGATACAACTGCTCTCAGCATGAGGACGACTGTTCAACCTCTCACCTGAGCTGTGGGACAAGGGCTTCCTCAACTACTTGCTGTTTCACATCAGTGATGCAGCAGTGGCAGCAAAGGAAAGGCTGGCCTTGCTTTGTGCAAGGCCTTTAAAGACCCTGAGCTACTTGTATTGGCAACCTTCAGTCTCGAAAGACTATGGTATCGCGCTCTGAAAGGTGGTTCTGGCACAGCGTCTAGTGTGGCTGAAAAGGCCAATCCGGGAGTGACAATCCCTTCCACACCGGGAGCAAGTGCAGTCTGTCCCTGGTCTGTCTCCCTGGCTATGGGCCTTCCTTCTTTGCCTCTTAGCCTCAGACTGTTGGCAAAGTGTCTCTTCAAACTGGGAAAGGCCATGCTGCACAGCCTGCCTCCAAGCGGGCCACTCAGAGGCCAGGGTTTCCCACTTGTTGAGGTCCATCCCTAAGGCCTTCAGATCCCTCTTGCAGATGTCCTTGTATCGCAGCTGTGGTCTACCTGTAGGGCGCTTTCCTTGCACGAGTTCTCCATAGAGGAGATCCTTTGGGATCCGGCCATCATCCATTCTCACGACATGACCAAGCCAACGCAGGCGTCTCTGTTTCAGCAGTGAATACATGCTAGGGATTCCAGCACGTTCCAGGACTGTGTTGTTTGGAACTTTGTCCTGCCAGGTGATGCCGAGGATGCGTCGGAGGCAGCGCATGTGGAAAGCGCTCAGTTTCCTCTCCTGTTGTGAGCGAAGAGTCCATGACTCGCTGCAGTACAGAAGTGTACTCAGGACGCAAGCTCTGTAGACCTGGATCTTGGTATGTTCCGTCAGCTTCTTGTTGGACCAGACTCTCTTTGTGAGTCTGGAAAACGTGGTAGCTGCTTTACCGATGCGCTTGTTTAGCTCGGTATCGAGAGAATGAGTGTCGGAGATCGTTGAGCCAAGGTACACAAAGTCATGGACAACCTCCAGTTCATGCTCAGAGATTACTACAACATCTTCATTCATTCATATAAGCTCCATCTCTAATAAATTCATTCATGTAAATTTATTCAAATTTTAAAAGTAAATTAATTATTTTTCCCCGGCCCCTGACACAGTGTCAGAGAGATGATGTGGCCCTCCTGCCAAAATGTTTGGACACCCTTGCTTTAGAGGACCAACAACAGCGGGGCCCTGTGTGTGAGCACCCAATGTAGTGCTGGCCCATTCATGGATCTGACTGCATAAGAGCCTAATCCTATGCATTTCTACTCAGAAGTAAGTCCCATTAGAGTCAATGGGGCTTACTCCCAGGAAAGTGTGGCTAGGACTGGGCTGCCAGTCTCCTCAGGCAGTAAATTGGCAGAGGGTGTCTGCCGCCATGTGCCCACTCACCTCCCTCCTCCTCTTCCCATTTCCTGGATTGAAAAGTAAGAGGAGAACAGAGCAGAAAAGGAATTGTGGGAGAGTGTCTCTGACACTCAGACCGACCATTCTCCCCCCCATTTTCTCTTTCACTCTGTTCCCCTTTTTTCCTTTTCCAATCCATGGCTGGGGGAAGAGGTGGGCACTTCACAATGTAAGGTGGGGCAGCATTTGGCATACCAACTCAAGCTATAGGAAGACTTGGGCCAGCTCTGAACCAGTGGAATCTGTATGGCTGTTCCTGGAAATGGAACACTAGATTTCTAGATGGAACTTTGATACAGCAGTGCTATTTTGTGTTCCTGCCATCCATTTAACCTTTGCACCACAGACACTCCTGATGGTTCCCTAGACTGAATTAATTGTTCTTCCTCTCCCTGTCCATTTGCCCTCATATTAAACTATGCTTACAGTTCAGATTTATCTGCTCCTTGTTTGTTAACTGCTATGCTATTTTTTTCATGACGGCCTGTAGCCAAGGCTGTGTGTTTTCCATACTGAAAACAAAGTTAACATTCTGCACTGAGAAAAGCTCAATTCTACCCCTTATATAAATTATGCAAATTGAGTGCATATGCATACTTTCTGCTGTTTGTCATAATTTAGTCTGTCCGAAAGGGCAAGCTGAGACAACTCCAAAGACACCAGAATGGTCCCGGTCCAATGAATGCAGCCTCCCAAAAACACAAGAGGTCCCATTCCTCCCAGCTGTGAGTCTGAGCTGGAAACGAAGCCACGTGGCCGCGTTTACTTGTGAGTAGTCCATCGGAAAGGGCAGGCTGAGAGGACTCCAAGGAAGTCAGAATGGTCCTGATCCAATGAATGCAGCCCCCAAAAACACAAAGGGAGAAGGTCCCTCCTTCCCTCCCAGCTGCAGTCTATTGAGTCCTATGGAAAGCAAGCAGCCTCACGTCGCATTTACTCGTGAGTAGGCAGACGTGCCTTGGCTGCTGGTCAGGCCAGGCAAAGGGGAATGTGAGGACACCAGAATGGTCCCGATCCAATGGAGCTGGAAATGTTCCAGAAGGCAGCCTCCCCACTATAAAGGACAAAAAAGAGGCTTCAGGTGGTAAGGGGAAAGTTTTCTATTTTGCACTTGTGAAGTCAGGTGGGTCTTTATCTTGATATGCTAGAAGAATAGAAGAACTTTAAACTGGGCACTGGGGAGGGCTGGAAATCTCACTGATTTTTTTTTGGGGGGGGGGTTATTGCAGGCAGGCTACAGAGTAAGCTCCATTGACCACTATGGGACTTACTTCTGAGTAGACATGCATAGGCTTGAGCTCACAGGCTGCAATCCTACCCACACTTTCCTGAGAGTAAGCCCTGTTGACCACTATGGGACTTACTTCAGAGTAGACATGCATAGGATTGGGCTCACAGGCTGTAATCCTACCCACACTTTCCTGAGAGTAAGCCCCATTGACCACAATAGGACTTACTTCAGAGTAGATTCACTTGGTGGAACAGGACTGGCTCCCCCTTATTTAATTATTTCTTTTATTTTAATTTAATTATTTATAATTATTTATTTTAATTTGCTTGATGATGTCACTTCTGGCCATATAATAATAATAATAATAATAATAATAATAATAATAATAATAATAATAATAAACTTTATTTTTATCCCGCCCTTCTCCCTAACGGGACCCAGGGCGGCTAACAACATATTAAAAAAAACAGATTTTAAAAACATTAATACATAGCAGATAAAAACATTTAAAAACACATTACAGAGGCCATAAAAACAGTAGTCAGATTAAAAGACAGAATAAAAGAGCAAGTCACCGAGGAATCAAGCCTGTAAAAAACTAAAAGATGTATAAAAATGTTAAGAAGGCCAGAAATCAGAAGGCTTGTTTAAACAACAGTGTTTTCAGGTCTCGCCGAAAACTCTCAAGAGAGGGAGCCATTCTCAAATCAAGGGGAAGGGAGTTCCATAATGCTGGTGCCACTACCGAGAAGGCCCTATTTCTTGCATCCGCCCCCCGGACCTCCTTGGGTGGCGGCACTTGCAAAAAGGCCTTCTCTGATGACCTGAGATGGCGAGCCGGATTGTACGGGAGTAGGCGGTCTCTAAGATATCCTGGCCCAGAGCAGTATAGGGCTTTAAAGGTCAAAACCAGCACCTTGAATTGGGCCCGGAAACAAATGGGCAGCCCCCGGAGAAGCGGACTGACAGAGTCAAACTGCCTGGCTCCGGTGACCACACGGGCCACCGCATTCTGTACTAATTGTAGTTTCCGAGCCGTCTTCAGGGGCAGCCCCACATAGAGCGCGTTACAGTAATCTAACCTTGATGTCACCATGGCATGGATCACCGTGGCCAGGTCTGCACGATCCAAGTACGGACGCAGCTGGCGCACCAGCTGAAGCTGAGCAAAGGCCCCCCTAGCCACAGCCGCCACCTGGGAATCCAGGAGCAGCTGCGAGTCCAGGAGGACCCCCAAGCTGCGAACCTGCTCCTTCAGAGGGAGTGCAACCCCATTCAGAGCAAGCCGATAATCCAGCACCTGCATCAAGGATTTCCGAACCAGGAGAGCCTCTGTCTTACCCGGATTTAATTTCAGCTTGACATCACTTCCAATGGGTCCTGGACAGATTGTCATTCTAAAAAGTAGGTCCTAGTGCTAAAAGTTTGAGAACTGCTGCAATAAGGTGTTAGTAAGTTGACACAGGTGTGTGTGTGAGAGAGAGAGAGAGACTCTACAAGTTTTCAAAATCACTACAATCAGAATTTGGAGGAATAATCCCATCATGTTATATATGAATCAATGTGTAATTTCATGCAGAATGCAATGAAGCAAACCACATTGAAATACCTGTGTTCTAACAAAAGGTACAGCCAAAAAACCAGTGGGGGCAGGGCGATGGTACATCACCACGCCCACCACCTGGGGCGTTGCCCTGCCCACTGCATGGGGTGACACGTGGGCCTCCCACACCTAGTGTCAGCACTGATGGGGCTTACTCCTAGGTAAGTGTGGATCGGATTGAGGCCCAGCGCCCTTCCTGCCAAAGCCTTACCAGAAGAGGCAATGCAGGCAGGGTCACTTTGGGGCATTTCAGGCAAGGAAAAGGGTCTCTCCAGGATCCTTTCCAGTTTCTTCTGGCTCCTACCTGCTTCCACCTTCAGGCTCACCCTCACTCCCTCCACGCTCTTCCAGGCTCCTCTGGCTGGCTGCCCAATCAGCGCACGGGGCAGGCACCAGCAACAGCAGGAGCGTCCAAGCCCCTGCGCGGGGCTGCTCCTTTCTCTCCTGCTGCCATGCGAGGCTCCAAGCACCCGCTTCTCCCACGCGCAGCAGCTACTGCTGCTGCCTGGCTCCTTGGCCCCGCGGCACACCTGAGACAGCCTCAGGACACACCAGTGTGCCGCGGCACAGCGGTTGAAAACCACTGCTTTAGATCATGCCCTTTATTCCAATATCGTTTGATGCATTCAGTACTGTTCTTTTGTGTACCTACAGAACTGTGGCATGTACATGGCCTATGGCTAAAACCACACAATCTGGAGTAGATCAGAAAAGGCTTCTGGCTCCTCACTGCTTAAGGACAGCAACAAGAACCACCCCAAACTTCTGGCTGCTGAAATGAAGGAAGCTTGGGAGAAAACCAGGAGTGGATTTTTGTGTGGAAGGACTATGAGCTCAGTTCGAGAACTGAACACAATTTTCTGGACCAAGCACATGTTCATAGATCCTTAATCGTAAGTGCAGTTCAGACCCCTGAGCCACAATTTTGCATTTAGCTCTGGTTAGTGAACCTTAGTCAAAACAACCCCAAAGGTAATCCCATACAGTTCTGGCAAAAAAAAAGTGGATCCCACAACTTGAAGTCTGTCCACCTATTATTTATAGCTCTCTCTGCACCCACCCCACAATAGTCATACTGACACCAAGCCACATGTAATCCATGCTGTATTTATTATTTTTCATGTTTTTCTATCGCCTTTCTCCAAGTGGCTCTGAGTAGTGTACATAGTTCCTTCCTTCCTTTTGTCCTCACAACAACCCTGTGAGGCTGAGAAAAAGTGACTGGTCTCCCAGGAACCCTTGTGGCTTTATCCAGGATTTGAACCTGGATCCTCCAGGTCTAATCATTTCACCATCCTGGCTCTCTACAAGTGGCTCTTTTTCTAGAAGTTACTGTTGCTTTAGCCCTGGAGCTCCTCATCTCCTAAGGCTAACTCTTCAGGGCACCACCATGCTCAAAAATAATAGAAGAGGTGTAAGATTAATTATTGGAAGCAGATGCTCTGAGCTGCATAGGACTTCTGGTGTTAATCTGCTAAGGATATAATTAAGCTACGTATATAAATCATCAGCACCGCTATGAGCTTAGCTTTGCTCTGGCCATCTGATGTGGAAATAAATTTCCAAGCGCATTGTCTATTTAATTTAGATTGTAGGACACTGGAGATGATGAAGCCCTTTCTCTGGGATTTGCATGAGGAAGAGGTGCAGAGAACAGCTGCGCATTTAAAAACAAACAGGAAAGGCTGAGTCCTAAAACGTAGCGTCAAAAAGAAGAGTTTCAAGAGAGAGTTCACATCAACTTTTGTCAAGTGCTCAGGACCAAGGGAAAGCTAGTTCCCTGGAAAGCCAGATTGCAGGTACTCTGATAGGGAGGTGGGTCAAAAACCAGTCATGTGACAGTGCCAAGAAAGAACATGATGCCCCCTTCAGTGACAAGTTGGCCACAGTTAGGAAAAGCAGCATACCTGGGATCTTTATATCAGAAAATGGCACTGCATTGGTCCTCTGATATCACCTGTTTACCTGGACCGGGAGGATTCTGGGTTTTCACACAAGTATCCCACTAACAGCTGCCCGAAGTTCCATTTCTCGAGCAAAAGCCCTGGTGGCACAGAAAATAGGAAATGGTGTGTGATATTCAGGCTTCCTGCTTTGGGCCACTTAGTGCCTGATGAGTTTATATGTGTTTAACCTTATTTTATTCATGCTCACCCCAACCAAGAGCTCAGGGCATGTTCACAATACATTAATTACGACACCCATTCGTCCCTTACCTTAAAAGGGAGGGCAGTAAAAATAATAAACCAGAACTCGGAATGACACATGACCCATTTCAACTGTGCAGGCAGCTTTCTCTGAACCAATATAGCCTCCCTTTGCCTGTTCCTTCACCGGCCATTTGGGTCTCCCTTATCATTAATTCCTAAGGCTTGCCTGTCATTTTCCAAACTCCAATATTATCTGCCTAACAGACTGCAGCCCCTAGGTACTGAATCACTTCTACGTTCTGTACGGCAACCAACAGCAAGCTGGCATCATCAAACTGTGAAATTGTACTAGCAGTGGCATCCATAACCAGATTTGTACAACTAATTTTATACTAATCTCAGGGCAACTTTAGTGTTCTAGGTTTTGTTTTTGTTTTTTTATAATGGCGCACCACTTTTCTACCTTCTTAGCAACTCCACCAAGGGCCCAATCCTATCCATCTGATGAAGCTGTGAGAATGGAGTGTGTGCTGTATCTTGTAGTGGGAAGGCAATAACGGAGGCCTCCTCCTCAAGGTAAAGGAATGCTTGTTCCCTTATCTCAAGACTGCATTGCAGCTATATCGGTACAGGAAAGTTGGATAGGATCGGGCCCCACGTCAGATAAAAACTGGTTTCAAGCCCTATCATGAACAGATAGATGTGTTTCTTGGACAAGGCACTTTCAGGGGTAAATGTGCTAAGGTGAAATAAAAGCAAGTATGAACGCAGACACTCAAAAGACACTAAAGCACAAATTATATGTTGTGCCTGGCATTCCACAATGGAGGCTTACAGTGAGATGCGTTTTCCACCACCTGCCATTTTAACTTCAGTATGCAGGGTGGAGGAGAGACTAAAAGACGCAAGAGGAAGAAGCACGGCTGTATCGGCCAAGGATGAGTACAGATTTCTTCCGCCCTTTGAAATGAGAAAAGCACTGAGGTGTGCAAGAGACAGACGCTAAAAGGAATACATCGTGGGAAGGAAATTGCTATCTGACAGACTGCCACACCCCCTCTTCCTCATGCAGCTTAAAATACAAAATGAAGCCCACTCAAATGACATTCTTTGTAGCAAGGATGTCCTTTACCCCAAGGGGCTCGATGTAGCTCACACTCAAAAGAAAGGTCACAAAATGATCGTAATCAGATAGATGCTACGCATCAGTGGCAATAATTAAAAATCCATGCAGCAAAAGCACTGCCTCCCCCGGAGAGCATACATCACGGGATTGTAAAAAACTATGGAATGATTTTTCCACATCGTTTCTGGAAACACTGGATACTGGCAGACCTGTCTGACGCACAGAATTCCACAAACAAAGCCCACAGAGGAGAAGGTCTTTTTGTACTCTATAACCATTCTTGCCTCTCAAACAACAAGCTCTCCTCCTATTTGTAAGGTGTAGGCGTCTTGAACTGGGAACCTAGAAACCCAAAGCCCTTCCTCACTGCGCCACAGTAGCAGCTTGCCAGAAGAGGGCGCTGCTGCCCTGTTCTCTGTTGTCTTCAGGCACCACCAGTGCAGCTGGGCAGAGGCAGTACTGCAGCTTCTAGTTCAGCAATTGACAGGCAACACATGGAGGGGGGCGGGAGAAATAGGGTTCTGCCTGGACCTTTACAGCCTCAGATTTAAAGCGGGCTTACTCAGGCTGAGGAACCCATTACTTCCAAGAACTCCAAAATGGTCTTAGCATGAACACACCGGCTTGCTCCTGCTTTACTCTGTAGACCAGAGGCCATCTACAAGTGGATCAGAAGCCAGGCATGAATCACAACTTGATCTCAGGGGAGCAGCAGCAGGGCTGCTGTGGCCATTTCAGTTCTGAAGCCTAGTCCTGCAGTTTGAATAGGACTCATGGCAAAGGGTCCTAGAGAAGGTAAATCCCAGATGCACCGGTGGGGCTGTTTGGGGCATAGCCCCCTCCCCAATCTTCTGTAGGGCCCCTCAGCCGTCCACCTGCTTTTCCCTGCTACAACAATCCCTCTGCATTCTGCCTTGCTTCACTTTCTCCCTCCCCCCCCCCACCATTTAGAATGGAGCATGTACTTTGGCCATGCCACTCTCTACCCCTCCTTTCCTTCCAATTGGCCTGGGAGGAAAGAGAGGGCTGAATGACATGGTTGCAGATGGCCACCTCCAGGCAGAAAAAGAAGAGGAACCAAAGTTGCTCACTTGCCCACTCCTTTTGCCTGCTAGGCTCTTGAAGGTTGCTTTGAGGTGGGTTCTTAACGAGCTGAAAACCATTGCTCTCAACCATCAGCCCTGAAGGGTTTGGTTGTCACATCCATGCTGGTCACAAAGGAGTCTAGGGTGTGATGAATAATGCTCTCAAAACAACCAATCCCTCTGTAAGAGAAAGGTGCTAAAAGAAATCAATCACGGGAAGAAAATTGCTATCTGACAGTCTGTCTTGCCCTCTCTTCCTCATTTAAATGTGCTGGTAGTTCAAAATATAAAAATGAAACTCACAAACTATACTCTTCCTGGAAAACATTCCTGGACTCCTGAAAGCAGCTTAGGAAAGACTGAAGGTCTCCCAAAACAATGATTCCAGGTCCCATCTTTACTGAACAAACCTTGGATCTCCTAATCCCATTTGTCACATTTTGTGATGATATGGCCCTCACCACAAACAACGGAGGAATAAGACCTTCAGCAACGGTAGGTCCAGCTTGCAAAGAATACTCTGACGCAAATCTCACTGGTTTCAGTAGGCTTACTTCCGAGTAAGCAGAGTCAAAACTAGCCATATGCCAGAGGCAGGCCCTCAATTCTGAGTGGACTGGGCCCAGGATGGGGTTGGACTGGCCTCCGGCATGTAGGCTGGATCCCACCACCCCCTCCTGAACAGCCTGGTATTACACAGGACTGCTCAGAATTTGCTGGCGCAGATCTGAGTAGCTCCACTGAGGTGGCTGCTGCATGACACAGTATAAGGGGAAATAAATCCCCTTACTCCAAGTCGCGAGGGATCCACCTCCTACCCTGTGTTGGATACAGTGCAGGCCAGCCGCAGGATAGGATTGGCCTGCCCATATATTAGGTGCCCATTTTGCATCCCTTGCCCCCTTCACATCCAGCTGAGGTCCCTCTTTTCCCCAACCCTACTTACATTGCTGGGTGGAGATGCTCTTGGGACTGCAACCTTATTTTCCACTAGCTGGAATTATTTCTTTTCTTTAAACGTCAGTGGTTACCTGTTAAGATAATCATTCCAGGAATATGGTGTTGTTCCCAAGAAGCAAATCTTTCTCTTTAAGGCCCCTGAAATTCATTTTCCTGTGTTATAGCCAATCAAGGCATCACTTAATGAGAAAGGGGGCCTGAGTAATATGGAGTAATATGTTCTAAAACATTACGGAAAGATGGGGACAGAGCATTAGTCAGGAGAGGGGTGGTGGAGACCTAGCCTTAATTTTCATCTTCCATTTAAAAAAAGTTATATGGAGCCTGGTTATTTCTGAAGCTATAAAGAGGAAAGCAGGCATGCAAGATTCTTCTAAATTGTTCACTAAGCAGTGGGGGGCGGGGGGATGAAATGACTCTTCAATTTTGTTATCCTAGTCACAGGTGGTGAAATGGGGAGGCATTCTGGGAATTTGAGAACATGAAATTTGGGGACAGAGGAATAGACAAGCATTGCAGACAAGCCCAAACTGAAACAGTGTCCACAATCTTCCCCTTTTGTGTGTGCATGCATTAGAGCAGTGGTCTTCAACCTTTTTCGTGCCACAACACCAATATGTAAATAAAAAAAATAGACTTCATTTATTTATTTAGAAATTGGGGTCATGGCATGAAAAAAGGTTGAAGACCACTGCCAAGGGACTCCACTATCAATCCCACCCCCTCCCAGGACCCTATCCATCCACCCCCAGAATGCCCTGCCAGCATTGTTCACTGCAGTCAGACATGCTTATCAGAGAGAGCAGAAAAAGCTACGATGAAGCCTGGCACTAGCGCAGAGGTGCCCAAACCCCGGCCCTGGGGCCACTTGCGGCCCTCAAGGCCTCTCAATGCGGCCCTCAGGGAGCCCCCAGTCTCCAATGAGCCTCTGGCCCTCTGGAGATTTGTGGAAGCCCGCACCGGCCCAACGCAACTTCTCTCAGCGTGAGGGCAACTGTTTGACTTCTTGCGTGAACTGTGGGATGAGAGCTCCCTCCACTGCTTGCTGTTTCATGTCTGTGATGCAGCGGCGGCAGCAAAGGAAAGGCCAACCTTGCTTTGTGCAAGTCCTTTTATAGGCATTGAGCTATTGCAAGACCTTCATTCGTTCATATAAGTTCATCTTTAATATATTCATTTATGTAAACTTATGTAAATTTTTTCAAATTTTAAATGTAAATTAATTCTTTTTTTCCCCCCGGCCCCTGACACAGCGTCAGAGAGCTGATGTGGCCCTCCTGCCAAAAATTTTGGACACCCCTGCACTAGTGAAAGCTATTTCAGCACAGTTGCTAAGATCCTGAGCAGGGCTGGGACGCCGTCTCCTGGTACCTGAAGGCATCCACCAGATGCCTCTCCCTTTACCTGGTGGTCCTCTAGTTCAGTGGTCTTCAACCTTTTTCATGCCTGTAAGCTGCCACGACCCCACAACTGAGGCTTTGCGATCCCATCGGGGCCCCCATCCCAAGGTTGAAGAATACTGCATTAGAGCAAGCATGCCCTGTTCTCCCCCCTCCCATAATCATCCCCACCCTGGCTATCCTGAACAAGCAGCAGCAGAGGAAGAGGAAGAATATAGGAGAAGTTAAGCTGCGCCCGCTACTCTCTCCTATTGCTCACTTTCCAATGAGAGCAAACAGGAAGAGAATTGGGCAGCAGAAGTTTGGATATGGCCCATGCCAGCACCCTGGATCCTGCACTCTTCCTGGGCCCAATCTGCTCATCCCCACCCCTGCGCTGGACTTGCTTCCTCTAGCGGGCCTCCTGACAACTTCCTATGTTAGTGGGAAGGCTCCGGTCTTCCTGCCAGCTCACCTGGGCTTTACAGCACTTTTGCAACCGTGCTTGCTGGCCGAGCTCATATTCCCCAGTGCAGGCCCTCAGCAGAATTGGGCCATTAGTTTTTGGGTGTTCATTGGTAGTGAAACAATCTGTAACTTTTAACATGCCAAGCAACTGACATTAGTTTCCAGTTGTTCCACAGCAATTCCCCACTACTACCTGATGTACCCTTAGATCCCCTCCCCACCCTGCTCACTACATATTTTGCGACAGAACTTCATGGGGAAAGCACATTTGGCCTCAATGATTTACCCCTCTCTGTCTTTTCTTCCCCAACAGAACTACTTAGCCGCACCCAACACACACAAGCTTTTAATTTCAAGAAGTGCTCTGACCCAGAAACTTTCTCAATTCCTCTGGCCCTAAAACATGTGAAATGATAATAGAGCACCTTTGAGCGTGTTCATGACCACAGCTACCTCACTGGCAATCTTGGCCCCTGTGCCACCAGGGTGCCGCCCCCCACCAAATGCCACCCCTGCCGTTTGGGAGCTTTCAGAGAGCCAAGGAGGCCACGTGCTGCCTCCTTGTCCCTCTGAATGCTTTCTGATGACTCCAGAAGGTCAAAAACCACCACTCCTGGTTCTGGCCAAAAACCAGAAGTAGTTTCAGCCTTCCAGAGGGCCAAGGAGGCCATATGCTGCCGCCCTGACCTTCCAAAGCCTTCTGAGGCCTCTGGAATGTCAGTGCACAGCCTCCCTAGCTCTCCGAAGGCCCAAGAAGGGGGCAGGGGGGGAATGGCAAGGAATGTGACACCGCCCCCAGAGGCATGGTGCCCAGGGCCATTTGTCCCCCTTACCCCCTCTTAGGAATGCCACTGCCTCCCATACATATGTGATTAAGGATAATCACAGAGATTCAAGAGAGAAGAAAACCCAAAACAAAAAGCGTGAACAAACCTTCTGCTTCCTCCTTGGTTCGCCCTTACCTGAGAGCCTCCCACAATGATATTTTTTTAAATTTATTCCAATTTAAATCAGGGCTCTGTTAGCATCATGCTATTAGCACCACAAAAAATGGTAACTGAATGCTTTGCTCCCCCTCCCCACCACTCCATTTGTATTTCACTGCTCTTTACCCATTTGTAAGCCACAGGAGGGAGCAATTTAAAGCATCTGAGCAAGATGCTTAAATTAACGATTTACAAATAGCTTAATTGAGGTCCTGCTCTCTCTCTTTTCTGAGCAGAAGCTGCTAAATGGTTCCGAATCTCTTCCCCAGCTCTCTTTCTTTAGTTCTGCTGTGATGTGAATTACAAACTTCGGCTTTACGATACTGGCTTTAAGACTACGTTCTAGGGTCAGGGACAGTTGGGCTTTCATTGTTTAAATTTGGTAACAGAAAACTGGCAAGCTTAGTGGAGACAGAGAGCCACAGCGCTCAAGTAGAGGGTGGACTCTAAAACGAAGGACAAAAGCTGTCACAGTGAAGGACAAACAAGGACAAAGTAAGAGACAAAATAACAGTGCTTGTGGCACTGTGAGAGAAGATGGCTGGTTCCTAGAACCGTAACTAAGGTGAAGTCTGAGGGGCACCTGCTCCAGGTGCTACAGCAAGAGGGGGTGCATGGTGGCCCCTCAGACTCCACCCTAGTTATGGAGGAAGTGCTGGTGGCTTCCTGTTACCTGTTCCTTCTCCTTCAGAGACTCCCCTTGGCAGGGAACCACCACAGGAGAAGGAACAGAACTTCTCCAAAGGAGAAGGAAAGAAGAAGTTACCGCAAGGCAGTCACTTCCAGGTTCTCCCCGGAGGAGGGGTAGTTGCTGTAGCTGCTTCATGATGTCCATTCCTTCTCCTGCGGAGCCTCCACTTCAAGGAGCAGTCTCCACAGGAGAAGGAAAGGGTGGCAGAAATAACCACAGCAAGCACCCCTCCTCTGGGGTGAACCTGTAAGTGATGTCATGTGACACAATGGTACACGAAATTGTGACATCACTGCCCCGGGTGCCAGGACAGTACATTACGCTCTTGTTGGTTCCACAAATAGGAATAATGTAAGACTAAAGTTTCTCACAGCAAGCAAAGGCAGATGTTGCTCTAGACTGGGGTGGCTGCCCTCAAAACCCCCACTGCATCCACTGCCGTGTCCTTTGCCTACTTCAGTGGCTCAGGACCCAGAATTGGTGGTAATATGATGACATCATTGCTAATTACTTCCACATCTGGCCACTCAGGGGGCAATGCTGGGGTCATGTGGCCCACTTGCCATTAAAAGTTAGACCGCCCTGCTCTAGACCAGTGATTTCCAACCTTTTTCATCTCATGGCACACTGGAAAGGCACAAAAATTGTCAAGGAACACTGTCAATTTTTAAACAATTGACTGGACAGATTATACTGCTGGTGGGGGGGGGCTCACTTCTCTCAGTGCTCTACTAATAAATGACCCTTCCCCAAACTCCCACGGTACACATGCAGAACATTCACAATACACCAATGTTTCATGGCAAACTGGTTGAAAATCATGGCTCTAGATCAGGGGTGTCCAAAGTTTTTGGCAGGAGGGCCACATCATCTCTATGACACCATGTTGGGGACCGAATTAATTTACATTTCAAATTTGAATAAATTTACATAAATGAATATATTAAAGATGAACTTATATGAATGAATGAAGGTCTTGCAGTAGTTCAAGGCCTATAAAAGGCCTTGCACAAAGCAAGGCTGGCCTTTCCTTTCCTGCTGCTACTGCATCACAGACGTGAAACAACAAGCAGTGGAGGAAGCCCTTATCCCACAGCTCACTCGAGAGGTCAAACAGTTTCCCTCACGCTGAGAGCAGTTGCTTCGGACTAGTGTGGGCTCCAGCAAATCTCTGGAGGGCCAGCGGCTCATTGGAGGCTCCTTGAGGGCCACATAGAGAGGCCTTGAGGGCCGCAAGTAGCCTCCGGGCCGGGGTTTGGGCACCCCTGTTCTAGACCACAGGTCTCCAAACTATGGCCCAGGGCTCACATGTGGCCAGCCACAAATTTTATCTGGCCCTTGGTAACTTAAAATATTTTTTCTCCAAGCATGCAGTCGGACAGTTAACTTGTGCAGTTCCCTGTCCCCATGCAAAAATCCCCCCCCTCACCTGAGGCTCACGAAGCCTTGTACAACCTTAGCCCTTGCTGGGGAAGCCTCTCTGGGGTCCCCCGACGCTTTAAACTGTGCTTTGGGAAAACTGGAAGCACTGTTTCTGACCCCGTCGGGAGCCTCAGAGAGGCTTCTGTAGGGTCACAGCAGCTCATGCCTGGGGCATTTGCCCCATCGGACCTAATGGCAGGTCTGCAACTGGAATGGTTCACCTGCAACCACAACTCGCACTTCCAGTATCTCGCCGAGTGAGCGCTTCCCAGAAGACCACAGAGAGGGTGGAGAATGGACCACCCTCAGCCACAGTCAGCAACAAAAGCAACAACCCACAAACATTCTCTATAAATAATATATCTAATAAATATTTAATTATTACAAATTTAATTGTATTTTTTGTGTGCTGGGGGTGAGCAGGTTGCACGTGGTCCAGAACAATTCCAATTTCTGCCTCAGTGGTCTGCAGGCATATAAAGGTTGGAAACAACTGCTGTAAACATCATGCAAGGATGGAGCACTTCTTTACTCCATTCCATATTAACAGAGTGTTTGAAGTTTAATGGCGCCACCAGAATGTGTTGGGACAGAGTGCATACTGGGCACTCCCCACCAGTTCACTCTTCCCCATCAGCCCGCCACTCAAAGCACTCACTACATGTGGTCTCAAGAACAGACTAGCTCTGAGGATGATGCCTACAAGGTTGTTCTTGCCTCCAGGAAGCCCTTCCTGCTGCTGGCTAACCCCTTACAAGGAGACTGGGTTTGATTGGGAAAGAAAAGAACAGAGAGGGAGGGCTGGCTGGTGAAGGTGAAACCGTTATGAGTTCAGCCTGGACCTTGGGCTGCGTTTATAGCAGGTCCTGGAGCCAGAATCTGGGAAATTCATTATTTCAAACCTCCTACTCCTTGTGTTCACTGCTATTTCTAGAGGCAATCTCAGGATGTACAGGATCCTCCAGAGAAATTTCAGTAAAACAAGTCTTGCTGAAATTGAAACCTTAGGCTTCCCTCAAAACTTGTTCAGGTGTTCCTCCCGAAGAACAATGTTCAAATTTGCTTCTAATATTCCTTTAGGCAAAATTTCAGCAACAAGTCTACAACAGAGGAAAGATGCCCTTCGTTGTAATTAGTTTGGCTTGCGCTGCAGTGGGCTGTAGAACGTAATACATACAACTGCAGGGACATTCTGAAGAATGCAGACAGCTTCAGGGATGTTGTGTGAGAATCAGGGACTTTCCAAGGTGAATGGAGCACAGAGAGACATTTTCACAAACATTTCTGCAAATCGGGACACTGGAGAAGTAGATGAGCACAGAGTTAGAATGCAACACTGTGCTGCCAAATCAAACATAGGAACAGCTGGTAATAGTGTCAAACCAAAACCTCTTTCACATGGTTGCTCTTTTTGTAACTGGATATGCCAGTTTGTTTGTTTTATACCAGCTCATAGCAAATTATGCTTCCAATTAATGGGTCCACTGAATATTTTGGTACAACATAAGCTAGCATTGGCAAACCACTTCAATATTTCAGATGCTGGTTGGAGCGGTGGGGGAGCAAAATGGCAGCCTGATTTGCTGGGGAAGACAGGAAGGGAGTGAGGAGGAGCAGAAAGAGTGGAGAATAAGGGAAGAAAACAGGGAGGACTCACACCGGCCTGGAAGAACCAGCAAGAAGAGGGGGGAGGAGGTATGTCTGCAAGGAGGTTCTTGCTGGACTACAGCCCCAACAAGAAACCCCATAATGTCTTGATGAGCTGTTGCCAAAAGGAGAGGGGGAGTAGGCTGCCACCCTGATACAGGCTAGTGAAAGCCACAAGCCATTATGCCATGCTATGAGTGTTTATAGCCAATTATGCTAAAACTAATCATTTATGTTTACTTATGTTAATAATGTTTAATGAAGCTAATGTTATGCCATGCTCACACATTATCGTTCATATGTTTAGCAGTTTAATGGAGAAAATGTTCCAATGTTAATGTTTATGGATGTTTACAGTTAAATTAGTTTGAAACAAAATGTTATTCATTTCACAAACAAATATGCTTAGCATTTCACAAAGACTCACAAAGAATCCATTTTGCTGTCTCTCAGTCTGAAGAGGCCTGAAAGAGCAATTGCAAGCAGGCTGTAAATCATCTGTCATACTAGCAAGGACATTAGATAAGAGTTTGAGCTTCAAAGCACTAAGAAGCTGGACTTTCCAGCTGTCTAGTTTAATTGGGAAAATGATAAATGAAGATTAAATTCAACAGAGGAAAACACATAGGGAGAAAGATTTTGTATTTTAAAAATTCAGGCTTCCTTAAACAGAGAGAAAAAAGTTTTTAGAACTTAATTCAGACAGGCTTTCCAAAATATGCACTGGGAGAGCTGTTTAAGGCTAATTACACAAAGGCAACACACCAGAGCATCATGGAAGTGTCAAAGGATCACACAGTCAGCATGCAAGCCAAATATTTTAATGCTTAATAGTTATTGCTTAGAATTATAATCAAAATATATGTATAAAGGCATGGTTAACTGTTAATAATAGTATAGAAATACACAAAATAGTAAAAAGCCATTAAATTAGACCATTAAGGCTGCTTAAGTCTCAGATGTAATTCAAATTGCAATCTCAACAAAATTAATCAAAGGTCTCACAGACAGCTCATAGACCTGGAATGTAGTACAAAGAGAGGTTGGAGACTCAAGGTTCAGCTTGTTAATTTTAATTGGAACTAGGGAGGTACAAAGAGAGATTAGACACAACGCAGAGACAGATTACAACATACAGGAAAGACAGATAAGGAGTAGGCAGGATGCCTGCACCGTTAATTTGGAAGAGTTATTATAGCAGATAACTAAGAGTTTATACACAGGTCAGAAGCAGTTTTAACGAGAAAACAGTTTATCTTGTTTGACAGACAGAGATGGAGTCACCAGCTGGACAGGAACAAGATGATAAAGTCCCTAATTGGCAGAACATTCCACAGGAGCTCTGTCAGAGCCTCTAAGCTGACAAGAGAAAGCAGGATTTAATTAAAATAAGGAGAAAAGTCTCTTAAAGTCTTTATTTACAAATAAGAAGTTAGTTTGTTTTGTATAGTTTTATACCCAAAGGTAACAGTACACATATGGAGAATCATAACTAGAGAGGATTTGGTTTAAACAATGTTGGCACAGAGTTTCATAGTGTCTGGTACGGAGAATGTTGGATGGATAAGCAGGTGGCTGTTTGCAATTTGTCAAGGTCAGGGGATAATTGCAAAAGACAAAACAAACCTAGTATTTTAATAAATGAGTAAACAGTGCCATCTAGTGGCTGTTGGAATCCATAGGATATATATGTCTCAATGTATATTTTGACCACATATGGAATCTGTAACTTGAAACTGACCAATCAGATGCTTGTAAATCTGTGACCAATCCTGAGAAAGCCTCCATTTCTGATGTCATAACCGCAGCCAATGACAGTGTGAGATTTTCACACAAAGAAGCCAAAATGCTATATAAGAGACACACACTGGAACATTGCTTTTCTCTGGGAGTTCCCACATAGCTCCCATTGCTCTCTCCTTTTGGACAGGAGTCCCTGAGAGGCCCATTGCTGGCAACGAATAAAGCTTGCAAATGATCACCACTCTTGCCTACTGAGTTTGCTTTTGAACTTTGCTGCTGACCTTGCAACAACCGTAAGCTGTTTCCTAACTGGAGTTGGGTTAGACTAGAACCAGGAGCAGTCTCCAGCCTTGCCCAGCCACAGATCCTGGGGAAGTGATACACCAGCAGATATCTTGGGCACTAAAGTACCCCTGAAGGCCATTCCTGGAACTGATCTCTAGCAGAAGAGCTTGCACCCCATGCCTGGACAGAAGACAACCCAAGATGAAATAACTCAGCAGAGAGGTAAAAGAGAGGCAAAAGGCCCTTGGATCAGGTCCTGGGAGGGAGGCAAGATCAGCAGTGCTGGTACATACCTTATCTATCCTCCTTTCCAGGTCAGATCTGCTGCTATGTATCTACTCGGGCTTGCGCTAGCCATTACAAGGCACAGGTTCAAATAAATCCATTGCTGTGGCTTGGATCCTGGAGCAAACCCCATTGCTGGAGGAAAACCCCATTGCTGTGGGCTTTTCCTGGAGCAAGGGAACAACTGCCCCCTTACCTCAAGAAGACATCCAGACTGCAAAATTCCTCTGTGGGATACAGCACGAGCCACTCTGGCCCCGTTGCACCGGAGCAAAGGAATTTCAGTAGGATTAGGTTGCCCATGTCAGAGCTTTCACCTCCTGGCCATGCTCTTCCATGGCGCTGGGTAGCTCATCTGACTATGGACTGTCAAATTAGGTTGACTTGCTGTGGATCATCAGTTTCAAACAGCAAACATGAATGTGTGAAGCAGCAATTCTGAAAAGCATTGCAAAAGTAGAAGGCTGTGACTTGGTCCTTTCCAACCTCCAACTGGGGTGGACGAGAGAATCCAGGTGCACCTATCCACCCAACTCGCTGTTCTCCACTCAGCTGGTCCTTCCTTCCTCATCTCGTTCCTTCCCCTGGGCAGAAAAGTCCCAAGCATCCACATGAGTGGAGAACAGCAGCATTCCCTCTAAGCTGTGTGCATGGCTCTAATGGAAGCTCCAAGCAGCTTCCCTCTCAGCGCTCTGGAGCTTGGCGATGATGATGACATCATCGCCAAGTGGTCCAGAGCCACCCCATGCAGCCAGGGTAGGGCTCCATGCATTCAGGGGAGGGGGAATTAGAGGGAACACTAATTATGAGATGGATTATTGATTAACTACTTTTTATTTTTCAGAGAAGTTTAATGCAACTGTTACCCTGCACATGCCCGATCTCATCTGATCTTGGAAGCTAAGCAGGGTCAGGCCTGGTTATTACTTGGATGGGAGACCGCCTGGGAATACTGGGTGCTGTAGGCTTATACCATAGTCTTTCGAGACTGAAGGTTGCCAACCATTAATGTTTTATATGCTTATTTGAATATAGGCTGAATTTTACACTTTAACAGTAAAACGGTAGAGATATGTGACTGAGAGCCCAATCCTATGCATGCCTCCTTAGAAGTAAGATCCATTTTAGCCAATGGAACTTTCTTCCAGGTAAGTGTGGATAGGATTGCAGCCTTATACATTTACCATTTACATAAATAAAAAAGGAAAAGAATAAAATAAAAAAGGATTTAAAAAAAGGAAAAGAAAATTCAAATCATTCAGATTCAGAGCTTGTCCCTTTCTGTGACTGGTGAGAAAACCCTATGAATTCAGCCTGCCTTTAATAAAATAGTTAATTTAATTAAGTAAATTGCTCCCATTAAAACCTCTGGGTTCCATCCAAAACAGCTAAAGTAGTTCTTGCATAACAGCTATGGCTTGGCCATTAAACACACATCACTGGAATTTACTTTCTGAATGCCAAGCACCTTCTCTATCACTCAAGCTATTTTTTCCCCCCACACTTATAGAGTGACTGGTCATTCAATAACCTACACTCCTGAAGAGGGATCTAAGCCAAGATCCCCCTGGTCCAAAACTGGCACTCTATTGACTACATCACATTGGCCCCTGAGGAGTAAAGGAAAAGCGGAATGTTACCGGTAGGAAAAGGAAAAGTTCCTGGTATCATCATGCATTCTGGCTGTCATTTGTCTGTACTAAGTTCTGCCCATATAAGGCTGGGGCAGACAGAGCACAAATGACACCTGGAAAAATATACTTGCATGTCATAATAGAACTCTCATTTTCCCCACATTTCATCCATTTGACCTTCATATCCTGGAAAGGCTTCTCTGTTTCTCTAGTGTGAAAAATCCACCTGTGCCTCATTTTTACCACCTTCTTGGTTGCTTTTAAGAGGTCACATTAGGTCATGTTTATATGCAGGCACAATTTCCCCACTTTCTCAAACTCATCAGAACAGCCTATGGTGGACACCCAAGCCACATAACCTGCTAAAGAAACACTGAGGCTTATACAGTCTTTATACACATTCATTGAGTGCTTTTTATTAATGGAGGTCAAAGGTCAACAGCATCCACAGAGGGCAAGAGTTCTGTCCAAAGCCCCAGTGTGCTTCAGTCTCCTTGCAAGGCATCCAAGGACGCCCCTGTCTGCACCAGACAACTCTGTTCTCATTCTAATTCCGGCACATCAGACAGTAATTATAGGTGTATCAGCGGTGCTGACAGATTGGAAGCTCATCATCCTTGCACCTGTCAGTGTTCAAATTGCAGACACCTCGGGAGATGGAATGGAAGGGGGGGAGTACTTTGCTTCACTTCCCCATCCAACACCACTTCTCCTTTTTGGCAGATATTCCATCTGCCCATTTTGTCTGCAACTGAAGTCTCCAAGAATCACAGACGAGTTGAAAGAAACAAAATGGTCCACCCCACTCCCCCAGTCACCCTGTTCATCTCCCAGCTACGCCATGTAGCTACTTCTATTAGGTTTAGAATGAACTTGCAAGCCGAGCATAATTGTGCAGAACAAGCAAATGTGCATAAATCTTACCAGTTGGCAGAACGGGCGCCATATGCTGAATTAAAGGTCTTTTGAATTCAGATTGAGATTAAATTTTGAGGCGTGGTAATGGCATGGTCAAGTGAGCGGCCTTTCCTCTGCACTTTGTATATAGCTAAAGGTGCTCTTAAATGGTACTGATGATTAGAAGATGCTTACCTAAATGAGCTCTGATGGATTCTGAAGGCTGGTGGCTACTAGCCTAACCAGACCGGTTGAAGAGAAATAGTTTGTCAGCTGCAGTGTAGTCTACAAAGGAGGCAGTAGTTCACAAGGAGCAATTAGCTCACAAGAAAAAGGTATGGAGGAAGGGGAATCCAGGGGCATGCCATTGCTTTGGAGGAACTGGCAGTGGTGTTGCTTAGAGGGGCCCTGTGGATCAATTGCCTGGGCTCCACGTGCCAGGGGGGTGTCCCACTGAATGCTGACAAGATGGTGGCAGCTGGCATGCACCCTTCCCCAACAGCCATAGCAACAAGGTAAAACTTGGGGGTGGCAGGGGGCTTTGACTGGGCGGGGGCAACAGGGGGGTCAGCAGAGCAAGGGGGAGGTGAGTAGCAAGAGACTGTGTTCACCACTGCTGCCACTTGCAAAAAGTTACATTTTTTAAATTGTAGAGGCAGTGGTGATGAACAGAGCGGCTTGTTGCCCTTTGCTCCAGGGTCTTGGGTGGGGGCTTAGACTGCAGGCTGAGGGGTGAGCAGGAGGGGGCTGGGGTAGGATGAGGCGGCAGAACAACAGGTGGAGAGAAGCTGGGGGAGGCAACAGATTTTTTTTTAATTTTTCACATATTTTGAAAAACCCAGGTGTGATATCACACCCAGAAGTGATGTCACTTCCGGGTGTGACGTCCCTTCCAGGGCATCATTCTGAGCTTCAAGATAGACAGCTATGCCACTGGGAACCGATGCTGTTATAAACGCTATACCATTCAGATTTCCCCACGCTCATAATGTATGCTTCTACATACGTTATTTCAAAAGCATCATACATTTCTTCTCTTCACAAAGAAAAAGATCTGCCCCAGGGAAGCACAAAATGACACAAAAAAGGAGGAAAAACTACCATGAATAAGTACACAGACACAACCTCTCTGGGATGGGTTTGGGTATTCCAAAGGTGCACAGAGTAACTTATTAAGGTCAAAGATGCCTTCAACAGAGAACAGCATCTCTTCTTCCTCCATGAAAACAGTCTTCTTTTTGTATGAAAGAAGCAAATTCTAGTGCAAAGGAAATCTTGCACCTTTCCAGTTTGACAAGCTCAAAAGCCTGCACACAAATCACCATTCTGGGATGCCCCAGGTTAGTATCCACAACAACGTCAGAAAGCTTGGGGGGGGGGAACAACCATCCACCAACCTCAGTAACTAATGGGGACACTGACAGAACCTCAGAACGCATTTGTTTTCCCCTGGCTGCAGTAACATTCAGACACTGCCACATGGGAGGCAGTGCAGCACATAAAACAAACGATTGCTTTCTCCTTAGCATGGCAAGAGAAATGCAACACAGATCTCTGCCATGAGAGGCAGAAAGGCCTTCTTGGCTTCTGAAAGCGTCCTGCTCTGTATGATGAGACTTCCCAGTGCTTCACCGGCAACTTCCCTTCAGGCACAGAGAAAGAAGAGAGGATGACATATTTTCTATTAGTCATTTAATTGGGGCTGGCTCCAGGTCCCTTGCCCATGGAAGGGTCATAGCTCAGTGATAAAACATGTGCTTTGCCTGCAGAAGGTCCACTCTAGTTCAGGTCATAATACTTTCAACTACAAAAGATACTGGGTAGGAGATTGAGAAAGCATCCTTCTCTGCAGGGCTGGTCCAGCCATGATGCTGCTTCTTTAGCTATGGAGAACTTGTGCAAGGAAAGCGCCCTACAGGTAGACCACAGCTGTGATACAAGGACATCTGCAAGAGGGATCTGAAGGCCTTAGGAGTGGACCTCAACAAGTGGGAAACCCTGGCCTCTGAGCGGCCCGCTTGGAGGCAGGCTGTGCAGCATGGCCTTTCCCAGTTTGAAGAGACACTTGGCCAACAGTCTGAGGCAAAGAAGGAAGGCCCATAGCCAGGGAGACAGACCAGGGACAGACTGCACTTGCTCCCAGTGTGGAAGGGATTGTCACTCCCGAATTGGCCTTTTCAGCCACACTAGACGCTGTTCCAGAACCACCGTTCAGAGCGTGATACCATAATCTTTCAAGACTGAAGGTTGCCAACAACAACAAAGCAGGGGGCTAAGGAGGTGGAAAGGCGGGGGGTTCCCTGCATCTTGTACATCTTGGTCACTTTCCCCAAGTCTACCACCCACCCAGCCCTTTCAACCTGTGCTCAGGTCCTCTTCTTGCTCATTGAGAGTGAGCAAGAGAAGGATCGGGGCAGCCACAAGTCACCTGGTCTTTCTACGGAACCACTTCCCATTTGGTGCCACAAGCAACCCTTTTCCAGGACAGCAATTGGAACAGGATTGCTCCAGTTCAGCCGACTCCTCCTTGCCTGGAGAGCCATTTCTACAAACCAACAGGCCAAGGGTGTCAGCCTGTTGTCTGAAGAAGCAGCCAGCTAGCTGGGCAAGAAAGAGATAGCAGAGATAGAGCTTCCATCTGTCTCTGGCTCCACCATCTCTTTGTTCCCACCTGACCACATCTCCAAACGAAAAGACTGGGCAGAGCATGGTGAAAGTGGAGTTCGCTGCTAGGATGCTCCACCTAGCCTTCCCGTCTGAAGAAGTGGATGGGTGAGAATAAGGTGGAGGTCCCCCCTTCCCCTCCTGGCCACTTCTTTAACCCATTTCTGCCCAGCCCACAGGTGTACACATTTGATTCCTGTTGCGTATATGCAACTTTGGGCAGAAATGGCTTAAACAGGCTGAGATAACATGTTCAGAACTCAGCATGTTTGGAAGAAACAGTGAGGTTGCGCTCACCATCTCTAGAACGTTACACCACTTGGGCAAGTGTGGAATTATATTCATGGACCATCTCTAACAAAACGTAACTTTTATCATGTGACGCGTGACTAACTGATGTATTTGATAACACAAGAGATGGCAAGAGATATGTACATTGTTAGAGCAGGACACGATGATAGTGTTATATTATTATACTATAAAATTAGAACAATGGTAGAGATGCATGAATTACATTTGCAATTAATACTTACAAAAGGAAAAAAAAAATCCCCAGCATCCAGATTCAGACCTTGTCCCTTTCTACGACTTGAAAGATAAACCTGAGCATTCACTCTGCCTTTTTTAAACAGTTAATTTAACGGCACAATTCAAAGAGCACTCTGAACCAGCATTTTTAAAAAGGGAAAGAGGGGGGACCCGGGAAACTATAGGCCGGTCAGCCTAACATCCATACCGGGTAAGATGGTGGAATGCCTCATCAAAGATAGGATCTCAAAACACATAGACGAACAGGCCTTGCTGAGGGAGAGTCAGCATGGCTTCTGTAAGGGTAAGTCTTGCCTCACGAACCTTATAGAATTCTTTGAAAAGGTCAACAGGCATGTGGATGCGGGAGAACCCGTGGACATTATATATCTGGACTTTCAGAAGGCATTTGACACGGTCCCTCACCAAAGGCTACTGAAAAAACTCCACAGTCAGGGAATTAGAGGACAGGTCCTCTCGTGGATTGAGAACTGGTTGGAGGCCAGGAAGCAGAGAGTGGGTGTCAATGGGCAATTTTCACAATGGAGAGAGGTGAAAAGCGGTGTGCCCCAAGGATCTGTCCTGGGACCGGTGCTTTTCAACCTCTTCATAAATGACCTGGAGACAGGGTTGAGCAGTGAAGTGGCTAAGTTTGCAGACGACACCAAACTTTTCCGAGTGGTAAAGACCAGAAGTGATTGTGAGGAGCTCCAGAAGGATCTCTCCAGACTGGCAGAATGGGCAGCAAAATGGCAGATGCGCTTCAATGTCAGTAAGTGTAAAGTCATGCACATTGGGGCAAAAAATCAAAACTTTAGATATAGGCTGATGGGTTCTGAGCTGTCTGTGACAGATCAGGAGAGAGATCTTGGGGTGGTGGTGGACAGGTCGATGAAAGTGTCGACCCAATGTGCGGCGGCAGTGAAGAAGGCCAATTCTATGCTTGGGATCATTAGGAAGGGTATTGAGAACAAAACGGCTAATATTATAATGCCGTTGTACAAATCGATGGTAAGGCCACACCTGGAGTATTGTGTCCAGTTCTGGTCACCGCATCTCAAAAAAGACATAGTGGAAATGGAAAAGGTGCAAAAGAGAGCGACTAAGCTGATTACGGGGCTGGGGCACCTTCCTTATGAGGAAAGGCTACGGCGTTTGGGCCTCTTCAGCCTAGAAAAGAGACGCTTGAGGGGGGACATGATTGAGACATACAAAATTATGCAGGGGATGGACAGAGTGGATAGGGAGATGCTCTTTACACTCTCACATAATACCAGAACCAGGGGACATCCACTAAAATTGAGTGTTGGGCGGGTTAGGACAGACAAAAGAAAATATTTCTTTACTCAGCGCGTGGTCAGTCTGTGGAACTCCTTGCCACAGGATGTGGTGCTGGCGTCTAGCCTAGACGCCTTTAAAAGGGGATTGGACAAGTTTCTGGAGGAAAAATCCATTATGGGGTACAAGCCATGATGTGTATGCGCAACCTCCTGATTTTAGGAATGGGTTAAGTCAGAATGCCAGATGTAGGGGAGAGCACCAGGACGAGGTCTCTTGTTATCTGGTGTGCTCCCTGGGGCATTTGGTGGGCCGCTGTGAGATACAGGAAGCTGGACTAGATGGGCCTATGGCCTGATCCAGTGGGGCTGTTCTTATGTTCTTATGTTCTTATGTTCATGTTTGCACCAACTTGTGGGTTGGCTGGGCTGGTGCAGATGCCCATGCCAGCCTAGGAGGGCCAGATCCAGACCCTGCACTGATCTGATGAGGTAAGTTTGTGCCGGGCGGCATAGGGGGTGGGAGAGGGTGGAAGGAGGGTGTTCCAGGGGTGAGGGGTGAGGGGTGTTTGGGGGCAGAGGGAGGGCAGGTAGATCAGGCCCAGGAGGGAGGCGGGATCAGCTGCAGCAGCAGAGGCCAAATTCTAATCCCCATCCCTAGCCTAGTCTAAGCAACCTTACATGGGCTGCTCAGATTTGTGCTAGCTAAATATCTGGTGCAAATCCAAGTAGCCCCAAAGGGCAGGCTGGGGTTTAACAGAGTAAGTGATTTCACTGACGCAAATCCAAGCAGCCTGTATGAGGCTTCAGGGCCCAGTTTAGGATTTGGCCTGCACTGCCATGTCAGATTCCACCCCCCTCCTGGGCCTGATCCGCCTCCTGGTCTGCCCTCCCTTACCCAAGAATACCTCCTACTTACCTGCATTCCACCCTCCCACCACCCTCTCCCACCCCAACACTGACCTGCCTTGGTTGGCATGAACTTACTCCTTCCAGGTCCAGATTCAAGATTAGCAGGCCAGCGCATGCCCTTGTGCCGGCCAAGCCAGCTCTCAAGGAGATGCAAACATGCCTTATGGCACATTTACAACACTCCTGGCATAGGGGACCTGCGCTGGCCAAGCACGCAGTGTGGATTGCACTCACAATGTCTTTGCACAACTTAAGTTCAGAATGCAGATGTGCCTGTTCTGAAGTACCCTCAGAAATAAGATTAAGAGAAGAGTGTTTGTTGGGTGTTTGTTTGTTTTTCAGGGCTTTTTTTAAAGCTTGTTGTTAGGAAAAATGGTAATTTTAATTAAAAGGCAAAATGGAAATTGACTTGAAACGTAGACTTATTAAAAAGCCGTTGAGGCTGTGAATTATTTCTCTCCGTGCTGCCTGCTGTGGAAGGGCAATTACACTGCAACTAGGAGCACTGATGGCCTGGTCTCTCCAAGGAGATGCTAAGTGGGTGGGCTGATAAAGAATCCCAAAGCTGCCTGGGACGGCAAATGTCTCTTCTCCATCAGACAATCTTGTTTGAGCTGTTCTTCCTACCAAACTCACAGCCCAACCCTATGCCTGCCTGCTCAGAAGTAAGTCCCATTAGAGTCAATGGGGCTTACTCCCAGGTAAGTGGGGATAGGATCAGGCTGTCAGCCTCTTGTTGATATAAAACTTCTGTTGACATTTGCAAAGGTGTTGCATTCAGCCTTGCAACAAACTATCCATACAGGCTGTTATTACTCCCATTTTACAGATCAGGAATGGAGACCCAGGCAACAACAATAGCCAATTGTGTGCAATAAATGCTTCTGAGCCATACCGTTTCACAATGAAAACAGAGGTTTGAATACTCCCATTTAAAAAAAAAAAATCCTCACACAAAGACAGCTAATGTATCAGGGAGAAGGCTAGCTATCTGATACTTTTTCATAGTGAATTACACTTTTGAATTAATTCCTCCATCTGCAGTCTGAAATGGTGGGCCGGGAACAGGTGTATCACACAATCTGCTGTGTGGACACATTTGACTTGCCCGAAACACCACAGTGATTAGAAGACTGAGACAGACTCAGGTCTCACAGGCTCAAGTGTAATCCACAGAATCCTACTACTGTACCTATAATGGCCATATGGGTTTACTGATCAATACAGTAGCTTTTTTCTTCTTCTTAATATTATCTGCGTGGAATGACACCAGAGTTGAAAATCCACATATGCAAAGTTCCTACAAGTGAATCTGCTGTGAAGTGTTGGTGCTTGGGGAGGCAATGCTCACATCCAACAATGGAATAGTGTATGAAGGACCACATGCAGATATATTGTACACTATAAGGGCTTCACATCCTCTCTGTGAGTTGGAGCCAAGGCATTTAAGTGAAGGCTGAGGCAATAGAGAACAGTTCAAAGTCAGACTGCCAATCCAAGCCAGTTCCCAGAAGATTATCAAATTGAATAAAGCAGGAACAGAAAAACAAGGAGGAACTGGGATTGGAAAAGTGAGTGATAGGGACTCCTAAGAAAAGGCTTGCGGAATGGTAATGGGACTAGGCAAGACTGGCGTAGGGAACAGTCAGGGAGTATAAGGTTAGTGTTGGGGGTTAGTAACTCTAAATGGCAGCTCAGGTCCCAATCTCCAAGCCAACCTAGTGATTCTTTGCAGTGATAATTTGAGGCTGCAGGTAGGCAGTCACATTTTTGAATGCTCCCATAAAGGGGAAAAATACTAGTCTGCAATCAGAAAACTAGTACGGCAGGGAACGGACTGAGAAGGAAGAGCTTTTGCTGCTGTGGTAGGTTTTTTACCTGCAGGAAGTTTGGTATGTGGAAGAGCAAAACAAAAAAATAAAGGTAGCCCCAACCCCACCCCACCCCCCAGCACTATGAAGTGGTACAATCTGTTTACCACCTCATTCTGCCACCTGTATAGACCCAACTCAAATGGTTGGCAACCTTCAGTCTCGAAAGACTATGGTATAAGCCTACAGCACCCAGTATTCCCAGGCAGTCTCCCATCCAAGTACTAACCAGGCCTGACCCTGCTTAGCTTCCAAGATCAGACAAGATTGGGCATGTGCAGGGTAACAGTTGCAGTATGAAGTGATACAATCTGTTTACCACCTCATTCTGCCACCTGTATAGACCCAACTCAAATCCCCTGACAAAGTTCTAGAGGGACATGAAAGAGCAGGGCGGGGTAGAACAAGGCAAAAATCCCATAATGTAACATACAACCCTAAGGTTTACAATATTTTCCAAAAAGATGCAACAGTTTGAAACGGGAGGGCTCCAACATGAGCCTACCCTTAGCTAAAGATCTTCACAGAAGGATTCCCTTGTATTGTACTCTAAATCTTGTATCCTGCTTGTCTACTGTTGCACCAGTAGACAAGCTGCATCGCCCATGATATCTGCTGGGATTAAGAGCCGGCCCACTGAAGCAGTCATCTCAGGCAGCAGATTGCATGGGTGGGGAGGACAATTATGGGGTACAAGCCATTATGGGGTACAAGCCATGATGTGTATGCGCAACCTCTTGATTTTAGAAATGGGTTATGTCAGAATGCCAGATGCAAGGGAGGGCACCAGGATGAGGTCTCTTGTTATCTGGTGTGCTCCCTGGGGTATTTGGTGGGCCGCTGTGAGATACAGGAAGCTGGACTAGATGGGCCTATGGCCTGATCCAGTGGGGCTGTTCTTATGTTCTTATGGGGACAGCCACCTCCATACCCACCTTAGCCTTGGCTACTACTCCTCCCTCTCCCACTCCCTGAATTGAAAAGGGGGGCAGAGCAGAAGAGGAAGTGTAGAGGAGAGGAGGACATAAGGACAGGAGGGGCGCGTTTGGCACACCCCCTCAGGTGATAAGGAGTCTTGGATCAGCCCTGCTGGAATGGTTGGGACCACAACACAGAAAGGACAACAGCCAAGGTGGTCTTGTGGACTGTGTGTGTGTGTGTGTGTGTGTGTGTGTGTGTGTGTGTGTGTGGTCTCAACAGGAATATGGGGAGAAACCCAGCTCTGTTACAATTCCCAGCATCTCCAGCAGATAGCATTGCTGGGAAATGCCTCTGGCCTGCACTGGGGCAGCTACACAGCCACTGAGAGCACCTCTCTGTATGTTTTACCAAGAAGTTTCTTATCTCACCATGGAGATTAGGACAGGAGTCAGGGAAGGTGCGCAGCCTATAAGATACATACAGCCCAAGCAGTTGAAGGATTTATAGTCAAATATTTGAAACACATACAATGCCTTCTGACCTCGTGCCATAGCATTAGTGGACTGAGCACTTCAAACCAAAGCCAAACCAAACAGCAAAGCAAATTAGGAAAGACAGAACAGTAGGGAGCTCTTGCCTGCATCTTTGCCTTCTCCAGCCTCCAATTTCTGCCATTGTAGCTCCCTGTTTGGAATTAATGTGCTGTGCTGTTAATAAAGGGGCAATCAGCTGTTGGTGGCTTTCATTCATTTCCAGCCAATTACTCAGCACAGCTTACAAGAGGTAGCTGTGCTGAGCAAAATGTGAGCAATGTTTTTATAAAAAGGGTGTGGAGGGAGTGAAGAAGTGGCCAACAAGGATACAGAGGGGAGATTCATGCTTGTCTATTTCCTGGCTATCTTGTGGAAGTTAATTCTAATATAGGTTAATTCTGCAGCACTTGAAAGGAGAACATCCCTTTTTCCTGCTGCAAGTCAGTGTCATTGGATGACCTTGAGTTCTAATGCCTATTCAGGCAACCAATGAAAAGGGCGTTGGTGTTGGGTGGTGCAGGAGTTTGGTGGGTAGGTCAGTTGTGTTGCTGACCATGGGTGACTCCCAAGCACTACCCCACAATGGCTTCCTACACTTGAGAAGCCATATTGTTGTAGATAATGCTCCAAATGGCACCTGCTGCTTAGAGAAGGGATTGCAGATTTCACAGGATTGCAGATGTTCACATGTACAGATTTGTCACTCAGTTATTTGCTGGTGTGGAAACAGCCATCACAGCCACAGCAGTGTTCAGTGGAGGCAGTCCATACAGTCCAACCCAAGTCCTCATGTGATCTGCCACCAATGCGCATGTATGTGTAAATCAGCCCTCCATTTACATTTTTCAGAAATCACCACTGATGTAGCAAACCCCAAAATGGCGTGCATGTGTCCTGAGAGATTTTGAAGCCTGACCCTACCCCCAACCCAACTTCTTCTTCTTCTTTTTTAATCAAGACCCAACTTCTCACTGTCCAGCCTCATCTGAAATGAGTGACATGCCTCTTGCCCTGTTGTTCCCCGGAGCATTCTCATCTCCCTTCTGACAACACACACACACACACAGTTTGTGCAACTTATCAAGATTAGGCAGGAAGGCTGTGGGAAGGGCTCCAGGAGTTGCTAAATCAGGCACAGAAACCTTTAGATGGCCCTGGTGGAGCAGGAATGAGAGTCTGATTCACTCACAGCCTAATTCAAAATTTGTATTCATTTTTGGACTGTAATTCGATTCCAGATTGAACTTGGGCAGATCGACCTGTCACTACAGATTATCTAGCACTTTAGGCTTCTTTAAGCTCCCCTCTCCTTTCTCCAAAAACCAGCAGGGACTACTTTCATTAGCATTGGAGATCTTTTGCTAACAGCAACAACTGCACAGATTCGTGGGCAGACCTGGATTTCATCCTGTGCTGAAGTCTCACTTTTGCCATTGTTTCACTGACCACAATCCAGCCACAGAATGCAGGCTGCTAACACACAGAGCTGCATCCAGCAACGGGGCCCAGCCTCAGTTCCCCAACTGCAGAATGGAAGTAATACTCAGCTACATTACAAGGTTGTTGCCAAAGACAAAAGCACAATTCCAAATTCTAAAAGCACTTTACTGATTCAGGGTACAATCCTAACCAGGTCTAACTCAGAAGTAAGTCCTATTTTGTTCAATGGGGCTTACTCTCAGGAAAGTGTTGTTAGGATTGCAGCTTCAGATTCAGGAACCTTTTATTTGCATAAAATAAAACATAAAAAACATAGAGCTAAACACTTAAACCACACCTAAAACAGCCCCTATGTATCAAAAAGCACTTTACTAACAAAAAATGGCACATATATCTTGGACCAGTGGTTTCCATACTTTTTCAGCAACCAGGACCCACTTTTTAAAATGACACTCTATTGGAACCCACCTAATTTTACTAGACTAAAAAAAAAAAGGTTCACTTTACCAGTCGCTCAATCCTCTGTTTTTATCTTTTTAATATGGTGGAGGCACTCTTCTGGAGCGTTTGTTAAGCTCCACGTTCATCGAATTGAGAAAATTCTGGTTGCCTTGCATTCCCCTTCACAGTGGACTGAGGCATGTTCACCTATGTAAATGGGCATGTGTGTCCACTGGCGTACCTAGAGGGCGGCAAACGGAGGAAAAGCCCCGGGCACCGACCCTCCAGGGGTGCCTCCCCCCCACCGGAGGAGGAGCACCCAGGAGCACTGTGGAGAAGCAGCGAGAAGCAGCCTCTCTGTCAGCGCCTCAGCGCTGACTAAGCCACCCCCTCCCTGCCTTCTTTATAGGGGGATAGGAGTCGGGTGCTCTAGAGAGGCAGTGCATGGGGAGATGTGACGCCCATCGCGCTGACACTCTAGGGCGCCCATCTTGTATCCTCCAGAGGAGGGGCGAGGGTGCCCTAGAGAAAACACTTCTCTAGGGTGCCCTCCGTGCTCCTCCAGAGGATACGAGACGGGCACTCTAGAGTGTCAGCGCGACGGGAGTCACATCTCCTGTCGCACTGATGCTCTAGGTTGTCAATCTCCTATCCTCCTATAACGGAGAAGGGGAAGGGGGTGGCCCAGTCCGGTGCTGAGGTGCTGCCTGAGAGGCAGCTTCTCGCTGCCTCCCAGTAGCACTCCTGGGCGCCCTTCCTCTGCCTCTGAGGGTGTCCCTCAGAGGCAGAGGGGAAGTGGCGCACGCCCCCTCCGATTTCGAAGGAGACGTGTGCCACTTCCCAGGCCCCCACGGAGCCTTCTGCACCACTTACAAGCGGCGAGGAGGTCTCCATTGCAGTCCATTCCAGCCGCCCCAAACATCTCCAGTGGAGATCTCTGCACCGCTTAAAAGTGGTGCGGAAGGCTCCGTCGGGGCCTCAGTTGCTTCCTCCATTCCCCCTTGTTTTCAAAGGGGTAAAAAGGAGGTAGCTGCGCAGAAGTCACTGCAGTAATGGCAGTGTTAATGACGTCACCGCAATTACATCCGGATCAGGTGCGGGGGATGGAGAAGAAAGCGGGGGGGCAAAAATGGCGTGTGGTGGGTGGAAAACGGGGGGTTGCCTCAGGCACAGGGACCCCCAGGAACGCCACTGCGTGTGTCTCAGCTTCACTTTTCATAGGGCTTAATACATTGTTCTTGTCAGCTACCAGCTTGCCAGTTTCATGAGTCACAAAAAATCAGATTGTGACCCACTGGTGGCTCCCATTCCAGTTTAGGAACTACTGTCTTAGGCTTTTTTTTTTTCTTTTTATAGTTTTTTGAATTGTCTTCCAGATAGCCCTCCACCAATCCAAACTATCTATTTCATTATACTTTTAACTATCCCTATTCAAAATTCATCATTTGCCCAGCCCTCCTCTCTAATACAAATCAGGGCTGCTTGAACACTGGACCGGGGGCTGGATCCAGGGTTCGGACAAATCTGTCCGCCCAGTGAGTGGACCTTACTGTTCTGCCTGGGCACTGTGTGTACTCCTCCACAAGTGGGGGGACAGGGATGTTCTGGACAGTTGCATCTGCCCAGACATCCTGTCGGATGGCCTTCTTGGATGCCAGGCAGCAGACACAACTGCCCAGAGCATCTCTGTCCCTTGATTGTGGAGGACTACATGCAGTGCCTGGGAAGAACAGAAAGATGCCGTTCGAACGGGGACCGCTTTTCTGTTGCACAGCAGTGGCAGATTTGGGCACCACTGGTCTAAATCAAAGAGCACGTGTTCTGTGGTATGATGTACCACACACAGAGATCAAGAAAGCATAGCCAGATGTTACTGAATTTTTTTGCCCCTTATATTAACAACCTGCATGTCCTACATGTCAGATCCAAAAACAAGTGCCCTACGTAATGATAATGCTGTGCATTCACAAAGCACTTCAAGCAGTCTATCTTGTTGTAGTCCTCACAACAACTCTGTAAGCCAGTCAAGGATCATTACCCCTATGTTGCAGATGGGGAGACCGTGTGGACCGTGTTGCAGATGGGCAGACCGTGTGGTCGGTCTGTGGAACTCCTTGCCACAGGATGTGGTGCTGGCGCCTAGCCTAGACGCCTTTAAAAGGGGATTGGACAAGTTTCTGGAGGAAAAATCCATTACGGGGTACAAGCCATGATGTGTATGCGCAACCTCCTGATTTTGGAGATGGGTTATGTCACAGTGCCGGATGCAGGGGAGGGCACCGGGATGGGGTCACTTGTTGTCTGGTGTGCTCCCTGGGGCATTTGGTGGGCCGCTGTGAGATATAGGAAGCTGGACTAGATGGGCCTATGGCCTGATCCAGTGGGGCTGTTCTTATGTTCTTATGGGAGACTGAGGCAGAAAACAACTTTCTAAGGCTGCAATTCTATATACAAAGTAGGACTGACTTCCAAGTAGACATGCACTGGATTGCACTATATAAAGACTTCCCACAGAGTTCCTGGCAGAGTTGAATTTTGACCTACAGGCTTCCTGATTCATATCTCAGTCCCTTAACAGCTACAGTGCACCAGCTCCCACGGGGGACTGTTATACTTTTACAACACCGAACGTCAGCCATTTTGCCACAAGGGCCACGCTCCATAAGCAAATAATCTCACCTATCCACCTCAATTCCAGAGAACTAGAATGTAATTCCAGTTTGTAAGCAGACAGCCATTCACCTGGGCAGCAAAGTCAAGAAAAAATGAAATTGCCTTCTGGTGAGGAGGCAGGGGAGATTTGGTAAACCACAAAAGAACTGGCCTTAATGCGGCAAAAGACTTAATGGTCCAACCCTATATGTGTTTTCTGAGAAGCACATGTTCAATGGATTTTACTCCTGATCAGGTGTAATTAGGTGCACACTTACCCTACAAGTGAGCCGCACTGAACATGGTGGGTTTTACTCCTTAGTAAACATGCACAGGTTGCAGCCTAATATAGATATGTGTGAACAGCCAGATTTGTATTCTTCCCCCCTCCCCTTTCTAGCTGTTAGTAATTTTTGGAAGCTTAATTGCAAGGCTGACAGAAATGATAAATAAGTAATGGCAGTACAAGTTTAGACTCTTTGTTTGTCTGTTTCCTCCTTTAAGCCCCACCTCATTTAATTTACATAGGTTTTTAAGCTCTTTCTTGGCAGCTGTCTCACTTCAAAACGCAGCTCGCCCAGAACATTTAAAGTCGGCGTGCGCCACAAAAACAAAATCTATGATTGTGACAGACCCAGCAGGGGCTGCTGCTGCAAGGACTGCAATGTATTTTGCTTTCCTATTATTATATTTGCATTGTGGTTTTTTTTTTTTTTTTAGCCTTCCCTACTATACCATAAAGACAGAGGGCCCAATCCTATCCAACTTTCCAGCACCATGGCAGCCGCAATGCAGCCCCAAAGTAAAGGAACAAATGTTCCCAAACCTTAAAGAGGCCTCTGTGACTGCTGCCCCACCACAAGATGTAGTGCATGCCCCATTAGCACAGCAGCACCAGCCCTGGAAAATTGGATAGGATTGGGCCCAGAGTCTCTTAAAGTAAAGCAGTAAAGATGAGGGAACCAACAGAGCTGTTCTTGAACCTCCATATATTGACTCAATTGTGAACCTTTAAAAAAAAGTTATTTTAAATAGGGCCAGTGGCGTCACTACGGGGGAGTGGGCCACATTGGGTGACGTGCACGGGGTGTGTGTGACACCACTACTGGCCAAAAATTTGTAAAATCTTGGTCCCTTCAAATAATACCACCATGTTATATATCATTCGATGCATAATTTCAGGCAGAATGCAATGAACCAAACCGTATTGAAATATCTCTATTCTATCAAAAGTTATAGCCAAAAGAAACAGAGGGGCGCAATGCTGCATCACCTCGCTCACTGCCTGGGGCATTGCCCTGCCCACTGCATGGGAAGAGCTCCATCATGGGAGTGACATACTGGCCTCCCGCACTGGGAGATGCAAACCCTAGCCACTGAAGAGGGCACAGCAAAAAAGAAAAAAAAACAGCATAATCTACATCACAATTTGCTGCTTAATCCAAAATTTAGTAAGGTAGTACAGGCAGCAGTCCTGCCTTAGTTCCTGGAAGCAACTATTACCCATCTCTTGTCTACAGACCTGCACTTTCCTTGAACCTTCCTGGCCATCTTTTCCTCCCTTCCCATGGTCAAAAACAAAGGGCTAAAACTGATAGATATTTTAAGGGTTAACCTAACTTCTCTCAGATGAGAAAGACAACCGAAATTAGGAGCCAAAGCAGTGACTAGTGTTGCTGTTAAAAACAGGATAGAAAAAGTCATTATGTCAAGTTGACCTGTACAAAAGAACATGCACGTCATAGTGGTCCCAAAAGGGAAATTCCAGGGTCTTGTGTAATCAAAGGTGCAGGCCAGAAACTTCTCCATAAATGGGTAACAGACTTCCCAGTTAGGGCTGGAACCATGCACCAATATGCCCAACAAGGAAGTGGAAGTCACATGGCTGTCACATGGGTACTTTGTTTGTTGCAAGGTATAACTGAGAAGTTTTGGGTGTGGTTCTCTGAGAAACGAAGGAACCAGCCAAAGGGGTAAAACTTCTGTATCCAACCTGTATCCAACCTGAATCTAAAATCTGTTTCTAATCTGTAAATAAAAGCCTACATTTTGAAATCTAAAGGCTTTATGACTGTTTAGCATTGCGTCAGAGAATGAATCATAGCCTAGACGCCTTTAAAAGGGGATTGGACAAGTTTCTGGAGGAAAAATCCATTACGGGGTACAAGCCATGATGTGTATGCGCAACCTCCTGATTTTGGAGATGGGTTATGTCACAGTGCCGGATGCAGGGGAGGGCACCGGGATGAGGTCTCTTGTTGTCTGGTGTGCTCCCTGGGGCATTTGGTGGGCCGCTGTGAGATACAGGAAGCTGGACTAGATGGGCCTATGGCCTGATCTAGTGGGGCTGTTCTTATGTTATGTTAAAACTGAGTTGCGGTCAGAGGTGAAGCCAGAGAGGACTGTGCATTGCCTTTGCTGCCCAAAATGTCTCGGAGGGCAAGGAGGAGGGGCATCTTACATAGTGTGTTGCAGCACCTGCCATACTTACTATGTGCGTTGCAGCACCTGAATTCCCTCCTCCCCTGCTATCTGCCCCACGGAGAAAAAAGACCAGGTCACATATACAGTAGGTACATGATATTTTCCTTTCACAGTAAACAGCAGCTGGGAGAGCGATTCAGATTACAAAAATGGCACTGGGGAAAAGGCTCACTAACTTCCACTCACCACCACACAAACTGTGCCCGCTTTTTAACGTTAAAAAAACTGGGAGATCCAATCAGGGGTCTCCCATCATATCATCCAGTTGGGCCTTAAACATTCTCTGCTGACCACTGTACACATTACTGTACATTATTCAGGCAGGCAAAGTACAGGCACTGCAAACATGCGGATCATACAGGTACTCTCATCAGGAAGCCGTGGTAGGCTGCAGCTCTGTGTTGAGTGTACACAGAGGCAAACCTGCTCTTCCTCCGTGTAGGGTTTGAAAAAGTCTTGAGTAAAGGCTGTGTGGCAGGCAGTTACTCAACTGAGGGGGCAGATATATGTACAGTGCTCAGAGCTTGCTGGTTGGGCTGTACGGTACCAAGAAGACCAGCTTATAGGCAGTCACTCTGCAAAATGGTGCCAGCCATCTCCATGCTCCTCTCATTATGTAGGCCTATGCAAATGCCTAGTATGCATGGATGCACAGTGCAAGACTTTGGAGCAGCACAGAGGTGCGCTACATGGCTGATTTTCAACTGGCTTGGCCTTCCTCTCAACCTAGGCTGGGACACCCAGAGGCACCACCACTATTTCCTGGGGGGAGGGGGGATTATTCAAGATTTATCTTGATCAAAGAAGAAGAAATATAGAGCACTCTTGAACATATGAAGCTGCCTTCTATTGAGTCAAACCTTTGGTCCCTGTATCTTTTATACCAGCGTTTGCCCAACCACAGCCCACAAGCTGGATCCAACGTGACACTGAATCCCTCCCCACTGTGAGCAGTGCTTACCGTTCTGCTGTGCTGCTCACAAGAAGCTCCTCTGATCTCTGCTTCATGACCCTCTGCGTAGTTGCATCTGCCCAGAAATCCAGGTGCAAAGTCTGCTGGAACAGTGGGCTACAGGCGTGACTGCCCAGAGCATCACGCTGTGGAGATTGGAGGGGCTTCTTGTGAGCCACTCAGTGGAATGATAAGTGCTGGTTCAAATGGAGACCCCTTTTCCACTGCACAGCGAGTTTGGTTCTATACAGACAGGAAGCAGCTCACCAGGCTTTCAGCCAGGGGTCTTTCCCAGCCCTACCTGGTGATACAAAGAGTTGAACTATGGACCTTTTGCATGGAAGGAAGGTGCTCTACCACCAAGCCCCAGCCCTGTGGGGCAGGCAGAGTAAGAGATGGTGGGAGAAAGGGAGAGCACAGGGGACAAACATGCAAAAAGGAAAAAAAAAATTAAAATAGGTTTCCTTTTGGCAATGTTGAGGTTAAAGATGAGTCCTGGGCCTGAAGTGGATTTATGGTCTGGATCAGGGGTGTCCAAACTTTTTGGCAGGAGGGCCACATCATCTCTCCGATACTGTGTCGGGGGCCAGGGAAAAAAGAATTAATTTGAATAAATTTACATAAATGAATATATTAGAGATGGAACTTATATGAATGAATGAAGGTCTTGCAGTAGCTCAAGGCCTTGCACAAAGCAAGGCTGGCCTTTCCTTTGCTGCCGCTGCTGCATCACAGAGGTGAAACAGCAAGTAATGGAGGGAGCCCTCATCCCATAGCTCACACAAGAGGTTGAACAGTCGCCCTCAAGCTGAGAAACGTTGCGTCAGGCCAGCAGGGGCTCCAGCAAATCTCCAGAGGGCCAGATGCTCATTGGAGACTGGGGGCTCCCTCAGGGCTGGATTGGAAGTCCCCAAGGGCCGCAAGTGTTCCCCGGGCTGGGGTTTGGGCACCCCTGGTCTAGATTTATGGTCACCATCCTCCAAGTGTTGTCTTAGTGCACTGGCTTGTCTTATGACAGTGAAGATGTGCATCAACTGCAAGAGTACATAGCTGGAATTGATGGGTTAGCAGGCTTTGGGACCAGTAAAATTCTGGATGGAAGGTAACCCTAACCACCACAAAGAGAAGTCACTGCAAACAAGAACATTAAACCAAGACAATTGGCTGCGCACAATTGCTGAGAAAGCTGGGCACATCTGGCTGGTTTGGGATCCATAATTCCTCCAAGCAGTCTTGTACCACAGTGGCCTAAGAAAGCAGCTTCCATGACTTTTGCCAGAGAATATAGAGAAACAACAAGCTCCCCCGCCCACCAATAAAAAGAAATCCCCAAATCTCTTTCCACAATCAATAAGTTTCACAATCAATAACCTCAATGGAGGTTTTCTTCTGATGACGTCATTACCAGGATTCTAATCAAGCTAAAAATAGCAAATGAAGGATAAGTTCTAGTGCTACGTGAGGTGGTTGCAATGAAAAGAATGGTGACTTGAGCAGGTGGCAGGTGGGGTGGATTTGTAGGAACAGTTTAAAATGGCAAAGGATGGAAGGGAGAGGGTTTGAGTCGATCCACCCCACCCGCGAGTACAACCACCCCGTTTACTAACCTGGTGACTTTAAACAAAGGGAACAGAGTCCTGGTTTCTTCCCTCCTGCAATTCGCCCGACGCCTGGTTAAGGACAGGAAAGGAGGAAATTCAGGAACAAACACAACTTCATAAAGGGATTTGGGGCAAGGGCGGAGGGCTGGGGATGAACAGAAGGTGCAGGAGGTAAACATATCAGATACAAGGGAAGGGTGGTGGTGTTTCTTTTTTTTAAACAAACAACATCAGGAAATATTTTTGTTTAAAAACTTTGAATTCAAAACACACGTGATGAAAGATGGAAAAGAAGAGAGAAGGTTGTCATTTGTTGCATTGCCACATGTGGTGTGGTCTTGTGCGTTTGTTCACCAGGAAGACCTGCCTGCCAGCAGATGTGGGAATAAACCAGGAAGACCTGCCAACAGATGTGGGCAGAATAAACAAATGCTCCAGCTTGGCTTCTTGCTCAGGGTAGAGAAGGGGCACAGCCTCACCTACCTGACCACACACAGGGCACAATCCTAACCAGGTCTACTCAGAAGTAAGTCCTATTTTGTTCAATGGGGCTTACTCTCAGGAAAATGTGGTTAGATTACAGCCATAACCTCATTTAGGAATCAACTGCTCCTCCTAGAGGCCTAAACACACAACATTCAACTCAACAGAAAGATTGTGCATATTGAGTAACATCTGTGTGGGAGTGTGTACACTATATCTGAGTGATATATGTATGGGGGAGACCAAGGTGTGCACTCTAGCATTGCTACCATGTGACACAGGGCTGAGAAGAATGCACCTTCTTTCTTGCTTCCTGTGAGTGCTTCCTGCTTCCATTTTGCAGTCAGCAAAAGGCCAGCAAGACCCAGGAATAGCAACTGCAATCACAAGCAAATAAGTCATATGTGTGATGGGGAGTCACGATGGGAGGATTTGGGGACTGCTTTTAAATGGGTTCCCTTTTATCCACAATTTCTGAATCTGCAGTGGGGGGGCAGGGGACATATCCAGGGGGGCACCTGTAGTCTGGCTCCCTAGCTCTCATTTAACACCCCCTTCCACCAGCAATATATGTCTAGCCCTTATGACCTCGATAATAAGGCTGCAATCCTAACCACACTTTTCTGAGAGTAAGCCCCATTGAACAAAATAGGACTTACTTCTGAGTAGACCTGATTAGGCTTGTGCCCTAAACCTGCTAACATATGAGCAATGACCAGGCTATCTGTAAGCTGCAACCTTACAGGGGCACAAAAATGCCATAGAATCTGGAATGAGGTGAAGCAGCTTTCAGCTTAGTTTTCCTAATTTAGTTTTGCATACACAGTATACTTGTATACAGTTTTGTATATACTGTACAGTATACTATATACAGCAGACCTGAAAAAAAAACAAGCATCCTTGTATCTGAACTTAAGAAACCTAGCATTGATGATGTCATCAGGGGCACAATCCTAACCCCTTATGTCAGTGCTTTCCAGGACTGACATAAGGGCAATGCAGCTCCTAGGTAAGGAAACAAACATTCCCTTACTTTGAGGAGGCCTCCGTGAGTGACACCCAACTGCAGGATGCAGCACATGTCCCATTGGCGCCGCTATGCCAGTGCTGGAAAGCACTGACATAAGGGGTTAGGATTGCACCCCAGGTTACTAATTGGAGGAATGGAGTTACCTGGCCGTTCTATCCCTTGCCTTTATCAAGACCAGTGGTTCTCCAACTTTTCAGTCTCTGTAGCCCTTTCCACTCCTAACAATGGTCTTGGGGAGCCCTGGGACTCTGAGGAGCACACATTCAGAATTTAAGTCTACCTCGGGTTGTTAAAAATATATGTTTGGAAGTATGTGGGTAATGTCTGAACACATCTCAGAAGCCAAAGGGTTTACAGCAGTGGCAGCAGCCATGGGGGAGGTATTAATGCCCCGCTTAGCTCTTTGCCGCTCAACAGGAAACTCCTGAGCAAAACAAATTGTGCACAACAGTAAACATGGCAGAAAAAAATAAAATAAAAGCATGCAATATGAGAAACCACACACAATGTGCTTGATATGCAACATTTTGTACAGGTTGCAGATGTCTGCTTTTCTTGCCGTAGTAGCTGGACTATGTACAGGTTTTCTGTTGCTTGTTTAGCAGTGTACACAAAGAATTAACTGCAAGACAGCACAAACAGGAAACACAGGTACCGCCCTCCTCAGTGCTCCGCTTCCTCTCTCACACACAAATACGTGCGCGTTCAGAAGGATCCTGATCCATTCAGAGAGTATGCACATACAAACCTGCAAACCAAGAGTAAGATTCCAACGGCAGCTACACACAATGCCGTGCCTCAGATAATAAAACTACTCAGCACACTGTCTCTCTCTCTCATGCAGACACATGTGTTCAGTTGCTCTCATCCACAAATAGGCAAAAATGACCTGCACCCACCTCTACCAAGCAACAAAGTGCAAGGTCATGCAAATACAGCTGAAATTATCTTAACCAACCTGTGGAGGAGCAAAAGATGCCTTGAGTAAACCATGTAGCCAGACCTGGATTATGGGTACGAGGAGCCATAATTGAAGAGAAGCCCAAGTAGCATGCACAACTGTCAAGAAAAGAAGCAGGAGGCCTCAGGCTACACCAAGTGGAGTAATGTCTAGTGGTTAGCGTTTAGTGCACTCCTTCCTGCTTTCCTATTTTACTGGGTCAGCAGCTGAATGGGGGGGGGGGGTGTCAGAAATTGGTAGATCTCTTCACTGCCACTGCTTCAAATTAAGGAGACTAAGCAGAGGTGGGCTGTCTCAGAAAAGCCACCTCTCCCACAAAAGCATAGAACCCAGAGTTCTTGGCTAAAATCAAATTGGAATGGCACCCATAAGCAATCAAATGAGACAACCCGCTACAGTGTCCATGACCAGATAGCCAGTTTATTACAAACCCCATAGAAAAAGCAAATTAAACAAAATTGGGAAAGGGAGTAGGAAACTACAACAAGCGGTTTGAAGGACAATGCCTACACTTGGCTGGATGGGCACAAAAGACAGCTCAACCAAACTGCATGCAGAACTAGAATCAACCAGCAAAGGGAGCTGGGACACCACTCAAAAGCAAAACACACAAAACCCCCAACGCATCGCGAAACCTGCAGAGCTTGTGAGTTGGCTTAAAGTGAGAAGAACAAACAAAAACTAAATTTATTCCCTAAAGGCATCTAGCTAGAAGCAAAATCCTTATCGCTAGCTACTTACGTTCTGCCAGGAATCCTGGTCCCTGCACTTGGTGGAGAGTAATTAGGTGTGCCTTCCACAAACCAGCAGCTGGTTCCAACGGCAGACCTGATATAAACCAAGCATCCTTGTGTCTGAACTTAAGGAACTTAGCATTGATGATGTCATCAGGTCACCTAATTGGAGGAATGGCACTACCTGGCTGTTCTATTATTATTATTATTATTATTATTATTATTATTATATTGATTTATATCCCGCCTTTTTGCCCCATTTGCCCCATATCCAATTGCCTCTTTCAAGACCAGCAGTTCTCAAACTTTTTAGTCTCTGGAGCACTTTCCACTCCTAACAATCGTCTTGGGGAGCCCTGGGAGCACACATTTGGAAATGCTGACCTGGACAGACAGGTTTAGCTGCCCGATCAGTAGACGCATGTTCATCTCAGTAGGACACTTGGCTACACCAGATGTGGAGAATGTTCTAGTGCATGGCTGTCTGAAAATGGTGTTTTCAAATCAACGATAAATAAATGCTAGAGCAGGAGGATATCCCAGCAGCTTTAGGCTGCTGAACCAGCACAGGAGCTTCTGGTGGATTAGGTTTCCAAAAGGACTGGGAAAAACAGGGCATTCATCACAAATACATATTGCAAAAATCAAAATCATAAATTGTTTGATCCAAGGTGCAAATATTTCTTCCAAGTTATTTCTACAAGGCAAAATGGCATATATATGTGGGATTTCTCTTCCCTCCATCCTCGCAACCACAAACCTGTAAGCAAGATAAGAGAAAATGACTGGCCCAAGGCTCTCAGTGAGTTTCATGGCTGACTGTGCTGGTGTCAGGTTGGCACTGAAAACCGTGCACTGGCCTCCCCGCACTGGCACCACCCACTCACCTCTTGATGGAACATTGGTTGCTACCACTGCCAGCAGTGCTGAAGGTCCATGGTTGACATAGTCAGGCAGACCAGCCCTGATGATTGAGGTGGGAAACTGAGGACCTGAGAAAGGTGAAGGCCCAAGGCTATAGCTTTAGGAGCGTAATGGACATAGCTCCATAACTGAAATATAACACATACAGGTGACATCAGGGTTTTAGCTGCTTTCTGGACAGCTCCCCTGCTGCCTAGCACTTAACTCTAGGTCTTTACATTAACCTTGTCAGCATGTGTGGCCACCTCTTTGCTTGGAAGACTGGGAACAGGGCACCCTTATAGTTGAGCTATGCTTGAAAGCGCATAGGCAATCCCTATTGAAATCTAAGGATCCAAAGATATGACTAAGACTTCCAGGGACCAACAGTGGGGGTTGTGTGTGTGTAGCTCCTTGCCCTCCTACTGACTAGCAAAATCAGAATCAATAATGCAAAAGAGTAAATGGTCATAAGCAAACTGTGCAAAACGGGAACAATCTGCATGTTTGCTTGGCATGCAAAATGTACACTAGTTGCAAATTCAACTTTGGATCACCTGTATCCTAACTTCTGTTAGCACTCACCTCCCAACTATACTGTATCTAATGCAAAAAGCTACAGCTCTACAGAGAGGTTCTTACATAAGAAGTAGTCCTGGAGTAAGCTTCCCAAATCAAGTCACATATGTGGTACAGTGAGGCTAAAAAAAAAAAAAAAGACACCCACGCGCTAGGGACACCAACTGATCAGACCTGGGAGAACATCCTTTGCCAGTGTCAAACACAAACCCACCCACAGCCACAGAGCCATCCTGGAGGAATGTTTAGTAGGTGCATGAGTCACGGTGCTGTTTAATCAAGGCTGTAGCTGATCCAGCCTGCTGTGAGGGAGAGTTTTGAGCTGCTTCTGTGTAGCTGCCAGTACCACTGACACATCTGGAAGCTTTCTGACATCAAAAAGGGAGCTTAAAGCTACCCACCACCATGCCCGACCTGGAAATCCTTCTACCCCGCTACAGCTGAAGTATGATGAAAACTTCGGCACAAAACCCAGCACTTGTGTGTCAGATTCGACGACAGTGCAACGAACATTGGAGTAAAATTATTAAATTGCTTCATTCTTTAAGGCCAGCGTTTCTCAAACTGTGGGTCAGGACCCACTAGGTGGGTCGCGAGCCAACTTCAGATGGGTCCCCATTCATTTCCATATGTATTTTATTTTTAATATCTTGGACGCAGTGCTACCATGGTATGTGACTGCATTTGGGGAAAAGTTATAGATCTATACTTTCAACAGGCTACTATATATATGCTTTTAACAACGATAGTCAATGGGACTTACTCCTGGGTAGGTGTGGATAGGATTGCAGCCTTTGGGTTGTTTGGGGAATCTTTTTTTAAACAGATCAGCAACTGCTTTAGAGAGTTAGAAAGGTTCTTCTTTATTTTAAATAAATTTTTAAACTTATTTAATTTTGTTGATGGGGGTGTTGAAATTGTCCTGCTTGATTATTATTATTATTAACAGTATTTATATACCGCTTTTCAACTAAAAGTTCACAAAGCGGTTTACAGAGAAAAATCAAATAACTAAATGGCTCCCTGTCCCAAAAGGGCTCACAATCTAAAAAGATGCCAAGGAAAAGATGCCAGCAGACAGCCACTAGAACAGACAGTGCTGGGGTGAGGTGGGCCAGTTACTCTCCCCCTGCTAAAAAAAAGGAGCACCCACTTGAAAAAGTGCCTCTTACCCAATTAGCTTGATGGTGTCATTTCCAGTGATGACATCACTTCCAGGTTAATGACATCACTTCTAGTGAGTCCCGACAGATTTTCATTCTAAAAAATGGGTCCCAGTACTAAAAGTTTGAGAAACACTGCTTCAAGACTGATTCAAGAGCCAGTTCACGCACTCTGAAAAAACATATGCTGCAGCGCCCTGGAACTATAAGACCTGTTTATATTTTGGGGGTGGGGGAATCACTCTGAATGCTCCCCTCATGTGAAGAACTCCCTCCAGATAGAAAAACAAAAGACCAAGAAGATGGCTTCCAAGTCATAAAACTTCTCATTGACATGCTAGTTTTCGACAGGAAAGGAGTTTTTGCACGCATGGGAACATTCAGCCACACGAGTCTCCCACCTATATTTTGAAGTGGTACATGATGGGTCTGTATCATGCTACATAAGAAAACAAGGAGTTTCTGAACTCAGAACTTCCCAGAGGCCACACATATTGCAATCAGGAGGCTTAGCCATTCCTTAATCCAAGCTGTGCATAGCTGGAGTTGAAAGGCACTCTGTTCATATGCAAGGGCACTGTATCACCAAGGCACTGAAAAGGGAATCAAAGGACAAAATCTACAGGAGCAAGACTGCAAACCCGCCCCCGCCCCCTCCAAGGATGTGTCATACCATTTCATGGGAAGGACAAGGGTAGCTTTCTCAACCTCTGACCTTGTGCCACATAAAGCCTTGAAGGCCCTAGGCCAACCAAAACATGTTGGTCTGGATTTGTTGGTCAAGTGTGACATGCAGAGTTAAAGAAAGAGAGGGAGTCCTATTCCTGCTGCTGTCTCCCCTGCAGTCTACTCTCCCGCCACCTTTTTCTCAATGGGTTCCCAAAGCCCTTTTTTGGATTGGAAGACAGCTGACCACTAGCGGCGCCAGACACATTAGGAAACACAGCCCTGAGACGTCTCTTTGATCCTTTGTTTTGTAAGGGAATGAGGCCAGTTTCTTCTCCTTCCTCCTTCATTGTGCTCTTTGAATTCAAAACTCCAAGGCCTAGGGTGAAAGGGAGGGAGAGGGAAAGAGAGATGACGCAAACGTTCAAGCTTTCACAAGAGCCTCATTCCTTGAGGGTTGGCAGGCGAGAGCAATGCCCAATTCCAGGAAAGCAACAGGCGCCTCTACTGTCCTCCATCCATCAAGGACCTTCACTGTTTGACCCTTTTTTTGTCCCATTCCTCCATTCCTCCTCATCTTCTGGCCTTTGCTCAGGCGCCAGCCTTTCCTTTCCTGCCTGAGAGCTTGCAATTTTGCAACAGTGGTGTCAGGGTAAAAGCCTGACCCCTTCTACTGAAGCCTACAAATACAGAAACCAATAACCACAGCAACCAAGGAACCAAGAAAGGAACTTGCAAGGGCGGCCCACATTAGAACTAAAACCTGGAGACTTTCAGGTTCACAGCCAAATGCCTCACCCAATCACTCAACCTAAATGGCTTGAGTAGTGCAAAGCTGCCTGCAAACTTCTCTGTTGATTTCAGGGCGTCTTAGGCCCTGGCTGGCTTCCAAGGCTAGCTTTCTGACTGCTTGGTAGCCAATCTCCATGTGCAGCAAACCAAAATCCTGCTCTTGTAGTGTAACGTTTGATGCATCATGTCTTGTGTAAACCTCAGATATAGCAGGCCAGACAAAGGTTCAAGTGCTTTTCCAGGTCCACACCATGCTCTGGGTAAACCCTACAGAACTTCATGTTTTATATATTTCTTAGTTTTTTACAAGTGTCATAAATAAAATCTGACTGGTCTCCTGTCCAAACGACTGATCAGATCTATACCTGTTTAAGATTCAACAGCATTGCCCATTCACAGGCATGAGACCCAGGCAAACCAGGGGAATTTCAGGGCCAATACTCAATTTTGTTTCAGTTTGTTTACCAAACTCAACCTGTAGTGCACTACAATGTGGACAAGGTTCTCCTTCCAACTTTCCAGAACGAATACAGCTGCAATTCAGCCCCGAGGTAAGGGAACAAATGTTCCCTTGATGAAGCCCCCATGACTACCTCACCACCACAAGATAGCATGGACCTTGTTGGCATGGCTGTATCAGAGCTGGAACGCTGGATAGGATTGGGCCCTCAGTCATTTTTCACTGTCCTTGTTGACCTTACTTGGCTTCTGCAGCGAATGGTGACTGCAGAATCTTCCCTTGTTGCAATATTTTCCTTCTAGTACACAGAAGAAGGGGGAAAAAACACCTTTGTGATTATGTCGAGTCTGGGAAAGGAAGAACAAATTGTTCCAAGCAAGGTGAACTGAAAAGAAATAAATAAACCCCAACAGCGACAGAACAAAACAGAAAAACACCCATGAGAAAACAAAAATTAGCCAAGATAATCTTTCACAAAACATGCTTTGTTCATTTGTCTTAACGACTGTCGTTCATGCTGAATTATTTACACAGTATTTATCTGTGCATCCGCCTCTGGTCTCTGTTAAGCACAAAATCTGAGTATTGTGCATTCAGCAGCATGCTTGCCTTCACAAAGGCCTTAAGACAAACTGAGACAAACAGGTCTAGCTAGAGTGCCACCACTCTTGAACCCAAGATCTGAGGTTACTGCTCAGCACCTGCTACCCAAAGAGAGCTGCTTGGTGACATAGAGATAAGGGAGGGGGAGAGAGAGAAGAGCAACACACAGTCCTTGCTTTCTATTCCCATTTGAAAGCCATCACTTGGATAGTAGGTTGGTTGGCAACCTTCAGTCTCGAAAGACTATGGTGTAAGTCTACAGCACCTGGTATTCCGAGGCGGTCTCCCATCCAAGTACTAACCAGGCCTGACCCTGCTTAGCTTCAGAGATCAGACAAGATCGGGTATGTGCAGGGTCAACGTTGACAGATAGTAGGACTCACTTGGATATGCCATCACTTGGATATGTAGGACACAAACACATATAAGAATATACATCCTGAATTTCTGGCACTGTCATTAGCCATTATGTTCTATGGACAAAGGGTGGAAAAGTCAGGGGAGGCAGAGCCTCACTGAACCCAACAACTTAAAAAAAAAAAAAAGGTACAGTACCTTGCCTTTCCATGCCACTCCTTTCTTCTTCAGCACATTCAGGGCACAATCCTACAGTGGACTTGTGTGGACGCAAGTCCCTTACGTCAGCCCAGGAGTGTTGCAAAAGTGCCATAAAGCACTTTTGCGCCACTTATTGAGGAGATAGGTCAGTGCGAGGATGTGCGCCAGACTCCCTGTGCCACTGCAGGCCCCGGGGACGAGGTGAGTTGCACTGGTTGAGCTTGGCCTATGCAGGGGTTGGGGGCATGGGGAGGGTGGGAGGAGGGTGTTTCAAGGCAGAGGGAGGGCAGACTGTGGGTGGGCAGGTGGAAAGTGGGAGGCGGGGCCAGGACCCAGCAGTTATGCTGGATCCTGACCCCGTTCCCAGGTGGTCCAGGGCAGTCCTGGGCTGCTCGGATTTGCGCCACCTCATCAGGTGGCTCAGATCCAAGTAGACCCATTGGGGCTGCTTCAGCGTGACATGGGGTAAGGGGAAATGTTTCCCCTTGCTCCAGGCTGGCCTGCAGCCAGCCCCAAACCTGCGCCGAATACAGCGCAGGCCCACTGGCCTGCCTGTTTCCAGCACAAGTTAGGATTGCAGTCTCAGTAACTTAAGCAGTACGCTACACACGCACCCACACACACCAATACACAGGAAGGCAGCTAGCAGCTGATTCACTGCAATCACAGCCACTTTCCAATTAAAAACAGGCAGTGTCTGTGTCAGCATTCGCTGGGGTGGCAGCGGGCAGAAATGCCTCAGGGACCAATCCTATCCAACATTTGGGTACCGGTACAGTAGCAACGCAGCCCCAAGGTAAGGAGACAAATGTGACTGCCCCCCCCAGCCTCCGTGACTGCCCCCCCCAGCACAGAATGCAACACATATCCCATTGGCATGGCTGCATCGGCACTAGAAATTTGAATAGGATTGGGCCCCCAGTCGGTTAGGCTGCAATCATGGCTGGTTTCCAATCAAAAGCCACGCAGGGTGGATGACTTCCAGTGAAAAACAGAAAGGGTGCCTGCATTAGCAATTGCTGGGGAGGCATCAGGCAGTTCCCTCTCTTCCATTCTAAGAAAGCCATGAAAAGAGCAGGGAGCAGGTGTGAAGGAACTGGCTCTCTAAAGCACCAGGGGAGGCAGCTACTGAGCTGCCTCAAGGGGTCTGTCACTGAGCTCCCCCTAGCTCTAAGTGGGGAGAGAAGAGCTAAGATTTTTTAAAATTTATTTCTGGAGGGGAAGGGGAGAGAGAGAGTGTGAGCATATTCATGTGGCTGTACTTCCCTGGGCCTGGAGCTCAATCACCGCGTGTCGCTGCATTTGACCCCTGCATCACTACAGCAGGAACTCTGTATATCTGGTACGGACAACACCGGCCTACAAAATTGAGGGTCAGAAAGGTTTTTCCCAAACTTTATGGTGGTTTGATATGAATTTGGGGTGCCGATTCCAAAAACGGCATCCGTTTTGCCCTATCACGTCTAGTTTAGGAGATATAGTATAGCCTCATTAGTGAATGGTTCAAGCAGCTTCCTCATGAGGAAGCCATGGTGTAGGCTTCCTCATGAGGAAGCTGGCTGAACCATTCACTAAAGAGGCTATGCCGTGTCTCCAAAACTAGACGTGATAGGGCAAAACGGATGCCATTTTTTGAATCGGCACCCCAAATATACCCAGGAATTGGTGTAACGTTTAAGGAAGCAAAATGTGTTTTGGCCTGTGCAACCAGAATGGCAACCAACCTGAATGCATTATTGGAAATGTCAAATCAGGACTGCAATGCAACTGCCTCCCCAGGTGTTAATGAGGGCGGCATTCTATCCCTGCATCTTTTTGAGACTATGTCCTAGCTGTTGCATTGGCTGCCACACAAATGACCATAGGCCCTTCTGGATCAGTCCAAAGGTCATTAGGCCAGTGGTTCTCAAACTTTTAACACCAGGACTCACTTTTTAGAATGTCAGGACCCGCTGGAAGTGATGTCATGACTGGAAAAGACATCATCAAGCAGGAAAATTTTTTAACAACCCTAGGCTGTACTCCTACCCACACTTACCCAGGAGTAAGTCGCATTTACTCATTATTAAAAGCATATGCATAGTAGCCTGTTAAAAGAACAGATCTGTAACATTTCCCCAAATGCAGTCACATGCCAGGGTAGCATCAAGTCTAATATATTAAAAATAAAATATTGAAATGAATGGGGACTTACCTGAAATTGGCTCATGACCCACGTAGTGGGTCCTGACCCACAGTTTGAGAAACACTGATCTAGGCATCCTGGTTCCCACAATGGCCCATGAGGTGCCTTTGGGAAGCCCACAAGCAGGAGATAAAGACCCACCCCTCTCTTACCACTACTCCTCTGCAATGGGTATTCAGGGGCAAACTCCCAGTGAACCCAGAGGTATGACACAGCCATCTCTACTAGTAATGACTGACAGATGTCTTTCATGAATTGACAGATCTCCTTTAAATGTTATCAAAGCTAGTGACCATTGCCACATCTTGTGGCAGTGAATTCCATAGGCTTACTATGTGATGTGCTATGTGAAGAAGTACTTTCTTTTGTCTGTTCTGAAACTTCTGCCAGTCAGTTTCATTGAATGATTCCTGGTTCTAGTGTCATGACTGAGGAAGAAAAACCTTTCTCTCTCCATACCATGCATAAATGTATAACTCAGACATGCCACCCTCACCTTAGCTACCATTTTTCTAAATAGAAAAAGTCCTAAATGTTGCAACCAGGGGCAGCCCAACCAGGAGATTACTTGAAATGGTTGTATGGAGCTGCACCCTTGGAGGGATGGCAAACAGACAAGCCCCCAAACAGACAAGCCCCCATCTGCCTGCCTGCCACCCTTTCCAGCCTGCCACTCCACTTTCTCCAACACTATTGTGACTTGTTGGGAGTAAGCATTTTTGACAGCATCTTGTCTGCACAGGAACTCTGTGAAGTAGGTCAGTCTGAGCAATAGTGACTGGCCCAAAATTTCCCACTGCATTTCAGTGTGAGCAGGGATTTCAATCCCTCACTGCCCAGGGCAATTTGACACTTTAGCAGGAACATCACACTAGCTTATGGTTTACAGTGGTATTCTAATTCCACTGCTAAACCTTAATGGCTGTACTCTACACCTTACTGGTGTTATCAGAGAACTGGTGTTCTCTTTCTCAATGGGACGCCGCACCTTCCAAGGAGACCTGAGCTCTGGCACCTCCTATTTGACAAATTAAAACACTTCAAGAAAAAGTATGCCTATGAATCAAGCTACAGAAGGCAACTGTGGAATCTGTAAAAATTTTCAAGGGCAGAGGGAACAAGGTTTCTGTACAGGCAGAATATTTCTACTTGTGAGCAGGGAGCTAAAATAATGATGCACTGTGTATGTGGGGGGCACGCCTTTAAATACTGAGATTTGTTGATTCAATAAGGAAAACTGGTAGGGGACAGGAAAGGCAATATTGAGAATCAACTGGAAAGTGCGTGGTATTTTTCCCCTTCCTAAGAAGGAAGAAGTGGGGATTCTCAATAGCGATGTCCTTGAGTGTCCTTTAACAGCTTCTTACACGCAGTGCAGTGGAAAAGGAAGGGCTGAAAAATCCCCAAATGCTCTTTTTGTTGATTTCCTTCATCCCTCCCCCAGTCTTGCTCCTGTGAGTCAGCTACAGCAAGAAAAGGAGGGGGGAAAGGCATTAAGAGAGGGCACAAAAAGATGTAAGGACAAGTGGCAGGAAAAAAGGCTAAATTGTATTCATTCTATAAAGGGTTTAAAAAGAAGGTGCGGCAGGCAGAGCCACTGAGAGGAATCTTATTGGGGGTAAAGTTTCTTTTGGGTCCCTTCACTTCACTCTTCAAATATGAATTTGGCTACTGGGGACCATTTTTTTTTTTGGCTCCCAGACCCCCTTGTTGACCCAGGCTCCAGGTCCAATTTACCCTCTGCAACCCACCCACCCACCCCTGAGGCTCTGGTGGCAGGAAACCCCCTCCCACACCCAACAGGAAGCCCCTGGGAATGTCCCCAAGGGTTGCTCACTTTCCTGCTTCAGAATCTAGCACACTCATTCTACACAAATGTTCTGTTTAGACATCTTCTTTATTTATACCCCATTCCTCCAATGTCCTTCGGATGACCTGAAGAGAGGTATCTGGCTCTGAGAGGGAGGATGTTGGAAGGCCACCAGGTGGTGACTTCCGGCCTGATGTCGATGTGGCTGCCAGGGTGACCACAGAAGTAGTGGCCCCAAATTTCAAAAGCTGGGAAGTGACTATGAAGCATGTGCAACTTGCCATGCATTTTCTGTGCTCTTCAGAGGAGAATAGGAGACTGATAATGGGTTAGGCAGCAACTTTGACTCCACAGAAGGGTTGTGGCTAGGAAACCCTTCCCATCCTTTCTGTGGGTGCTTTGGGGTTCATCATGCAACAACATGCCCACAGATGGACAAATAGCATCCTAGCATTACAAGCCCTGAAGAGTGAACCAGTCATAAGATCTGAACCCTCCAGCCAATCATCCTAATATTTGGCATGGAGTAACTAGGTCAGAATCTCTACCAAACGAGGTGCAGATCTGCTGAGAAATGGGGGGGGGGGGGATATAGCCATTTAAATATGTACCTGATTCTTAAAGCCCCACCTAATATTTTTGACTTGTTTCATCAAGGATAACTCTCTCCCTTGGAGTTGATGTTTTGAAAACAAATTCAAGGACACAATCTTGTCTGGAATCATGTTCTTTTGTTATTTTGATGAAAATTCTTCAAGTAGCTTTTAAGTAGTTAGACTTGAAAGGCCCATAATTTTCAATGGCTAATAGTACCAGCATATTTATCCCATTCATGAATATTTGGGCGACCTGAGGGCAAAATATTGTTTGCCCTCCACAAACATGGCTGCTGTCTACTACGCTAAGAGTACATTATATTAAGTATGTTACATTATCTCAGTCTTTTTATGAGTACTAATACAGCCATTCCACTGTTTTGTTTCCTGCCTAATTCTGCTGCTGGTGGTTCTGATGCTGTCTTGACTGTTAGGCATGCAGTAAGCTCTCCACCCATAACAAAAAGTGTTGCAAGGGAAGGTAACAAAGACTTTTTTTCAAGAGCAATCTGTGCATGCCTTATAGGGTCTTCTTACATTCTCTTTAAATTGGTTCATATTGTTTACCATATTTTTCCATATATATAATTACAGAAAAAAGAACAATATGCCTTCTAATTACATCAAGACAAAGCATGATAATCTCTAAAAATCCATGTATTTGCTGAAAATAAGCACTTCAAACATTAACCAATAAGGTTCAGTACATACTTTGAAATGTTTTCTTCTTTCCTATCTTAATTCAGTATAAATTTCAGAGTACCTTTGCTTAGACATACACAGTGTATTCCAAGTTCTGTTGCAGCAATCTTCAATAGAGGCTTTGCCTGATTTCCCATTTATTGGCCAAATGGACCTTCCTACATTCTCCACATCAACCACTGTTGATCTATGGCTACTCCTGCTACGTAGTTAGTAGAGATGTTTGCTTTTGTTGATAATGACATAAAAACACAAAACATCACATTTTAAGATTTTTTCAGGAAGTTAAAATAGATTACTTTTCCAGTTAGAAATAATACTGTAGCTTCATCTGCTCACTATCACCTATATCACCTACCTAGTACACTTTTAAAGCATTTAAAATTAATAAAAATTGGAACTTGGAATAAAAACACATAACCACTTTTTCATTTTTTTTAAATCTCAAAATCTGGGAAAAAACTAAAATCATTTTTATGCACCTCTAATTTTCATGCACCCTACACAGCATGGGGCATGGTCTATAGGTAGCATGGTACAGGCTCAATCTGCTTAGATTCAGTGAGCCTCCATGGGAGAAAATGTGGTAAGTTTTGTATGATACCTTAAGAGTTCCACAGTGAAAGAAAAGGAAGATATAAATGTAAAACAAAACAACTCAGGGCGCAATTCTAACCCCTTTTGTCAGTGCTTTTCAGCACTGTGCCAATGGGACATGTGCTGCATCCTGCAGTTGGGTGTCGCTCATGAGGCCTCCTCAAAGTAAGGGAATGTTTGTTCCTTACCCCAGAGCTGCATTGCCCTTATGTCAGTGCTGGAAAGCACTGACATAAGGGGTTAGGATTGTGCCCTCAGTTTATACATTCAGATGAATCAAGATTTTGCTAGGCAATATAATGCGGGTGTGGGCGTGTGCCTATTTGAATACTCTTCCAGCCGAGAAAACTTGCATGAGTATAAGGAATTTGTCACGGAGAAAAGTTCAGCCTTATTTTCTCCTCGCCTGCTCAGGGACGTTGCTCTCCTATAGGGGAGCATTCAAAAACGCAACCCTACAACAGCAGCCCGAAGTGGTATAGTCCAGGAAAGGCTTTAGCATTTGATTCTGCCAAGTGTATAAACTGAGGGCCCCGAGGAAGAGTGGAACTGTTTAGTCAACTCAGCTGCTAATTATACCCCTTTTGCCACACATCCCATCGCAGACACTGGAAAAGGCCGTCAGCGATGCCTCTGAGACAGCAGACACCACTCCGCTTGGTCCGCACAATGTCTTTTTAATGAGCCATATAATGCTTTCCAAATTATGTCGGAATCATTAATTTTTCCAAAATGAGACAGATTCCTCCTCAAATCCTGAGGCAATGCCAAGGCTCTCTCCCCCTCTCTGTTTCATAACTGTGTCAAGGCTCTCTGCTGTAGCTCAGTACTGCTGTTAGCCTGTGCACACCCAAGTGAGCCAGCATCAACCATCCCTCTCTGTCCTGTTCTTTTTTTAAAAGGGGGGGGGCATGAGGGCAGTCAGAAAAGAAATCCCCAGAAGCGTTAAGGCAACGGATTCTTAACTGAATGGGTCAGCTGCAATGACAGGCCTCCAACGGATGAGCATGAGCGGAAGATGGAGGTGAATACAGATATCGAAAGGCGCCTGAAGCAAAGTGCAGAAACAGTGGGAGAGATGCAAGAGCCAAGGACATGGCCCAGAAAAAAAAAAAACACAGCTCCCAAAGGTCTCACCCAGCACAATGACTATTGCTTTTAAATATCAGTTCAGGGCCAGGTACTGTATAGTCCAGGCTCACAGGGCTGACCATCTTATTTATTCATGTTTAAGCCTGCCTCTGTATTTTTTTTTAAAAAAAAAAATCAAGGCAGTTTGCAAGTCAAATAAGACAAAAAAAATACTATGTCCAAGCATAAAATAGCAATGAAGCCAGTAATGTCACATTATCAAATCAAGACTCCAATTCTAGGCATACCTACTTGGGAGTACAGCCCCATTTAACTCAACTGGGCTTACTAAAGAGTAAATGTGTATCAAACTGGGCCACACACCATTAAAAGCTTACATAACTAATGCTTCTCATTGCCTTTGAAAAATGGTTTGCGTTGGGACTCAAAAAATTGAAGTTATAACCAAAGACACGCAGACTGTGCCATTAAGAGACAGTCTCAAGCTTGGCTGTGTCTCGTTTTTACCATAAAGCAGCCACAGAGTCGTCGTCGTCCCAGGTCTGGATCAGGACCGGGACTGCAGCACACAAGGGTTAACCCCTTCCTCCTGCAGCATTTTGATGCTAGAAAGTACGGGTAGATTACGCCTTATCCGGACATCCAAAATGTGGACTATTCCAAAATTCAGTTATTTTTGTTCAAGCCTTTTTTAAAAACTTCCAGTGGAATGAACACTAGAAGGTCTTGTGCTCATTCTGATGTACAGTGCTCATACAGTGCAGGTATAGGCTGTCAGCTCTGTTTTCTGTTCTGTGGTATGTACAGACATTGTTGGAAAAAATATCAAAGAAGCCAGCCGACATCCACATGGGTAACAGTGAAAAGAGCAAGAGCAAGCATTTCTCATTATATTTATATATAATTATTCCAAAATCCAGACAAACCCAAACTCCGGACACCTTCCTGTCCCAAGCAGTCCAAATAAGGGATGTTCAGCCTGTATTCCCGCACTGCTATTTGCTGGAAATAGTCACAATAGGGAGGGGAGATTTCTCAGAGGAAAACAGTGCAAGGTGAAGGGGTAAACCCCCTGCCCACACACCATGGTTCCTATCCAGAATGGGGCCCCAGCCACTGCTTTTGGTAGAAAAGAGATTTTGCCAGACTTAAGTATAGCTCTTACAGCCTAATCCGATACAGTGGACCCTCACTTTACAATAGATTCACATTACAATCAAATAATGTTACAATGAACTCTCTGTAGTATAACAAGCTTCACTATACCAGTGTTTCCCAAAGTGTGGGTCGAGACCCACTGGGTGGGTTGCAAGACAATTTCAGGTGGGTCCCCATTCATTTCAATATTTTATTTTTAATATATTAGACTTGATACCACCATGGTATGTGACTACATTTGGGGAAATGTTACAGACCTGTACTTTTAACTGGCTAGTCTGTATATGCTTTTAACAATGACAGTAAATGGGACTTACTCCTGGGTAAGTATGGGTAGGATTGCAGCCTAGGATTGTTAAAAATTTTCCCACTTGGTGATGTCACTTCTGGTCATGACATCACTTCTGGTGGGTTCTGATAGATTCTTATTCTAAAAAGTGGGTCTCAGTGCTAAAAGTTTGAGAACCACTGCACTATACAATTAGTCATTCACTTTACAATGGACTTACAATTGCCATCAATAGAACCTCATGGGTGACAGATAAGCCTATCAGTGATGTGAACACAGGAATTTGGTAGTGTTTCAGGCAACATTTCATTTTTAATATCGTGGCTATGTGTAGGGATTGCAATGTGATTCCCTGTGATAGTGCATGTGCTTCACTCAGTTTCTGAATGGTTACGTGATCACAGGGGAGGCTATACAGGGAGGCAAATCTCCCCCATGTATCGTATCAGGCATGAGTTTGTTACTATACAGGGACAGACTAGTCTTGCAGCAGAGAGAGGTCAGCCTCTGCTATGATTACGCAGATGCTGCAGCTTCCAGGGAGCCCCCAGAATGCCTTGCAGTGCCACACCACAACAACTGCCTCACGAGCCATTCACTTCACCACATGTCACTAGTGTAAACTGATAATCATGGCCCCTAAAGAGTGCAGTAGGCGCCTTTAAAATCACCTTTTAAAGAGGGGGCATAGGTTAGTACCATGGCAGAAATTTCATCTTCCAAGTTTTTGGAATGAATTACCAAAAGACAATGCATTATTGGGTTCACATTACAATATTTTCACAATGCAATGGTGTCTCCAGAACAGATTACCATGATGAAGTGAGAGTTCGCAGTATATATTACTCAAAAGTTTTCAGTGGGGCTTAGTCATATATAAGTGTGTATAGGATTACACAAGGCAGGAGTCCCTGGTCTGCTCTGGTCTAGAAGGTAGAGCCTCCGTTAGCCCGAAGATAACATCAGAAGGTCACCAGTTCGAGGACACCAGCAGCTCCCTGAACGACTGAGAATGGCGAGACCTTGAAGCAGCTGACAAGCCCAGCTGAGTGATTCCACCTGCTCTTGGTGTGAGCAAGAAGTGTCTTGGCTGAGAGATGGAGCTGAAATGTTCAGCAGATCTATTCTGAAATGTTGTTGGTTCTTGAACGAGAGGACCTCTATGATTGTAAAAATCCCCTTGAGGGATTTAGAAACGCCTGCCTATGTAAACCACCTTGAATAAAGTCAGAGGAGTAATCCGATGACGAGAAAGGCAGGATATAAATACCAAGTTATTATTATTATTATTATTATTATTAGAGACCAATCCTATCCAACTTTCCAAGGTTGAAGCAGCCCCAATGTAAGGGAACTTTTTCCCCTTACCTCCATGACTGCCTCCATGACTGCCCCCTTCCACAGATTGCAGCGCATGCCCTGTTGGCATCGCTACATCAGTGCTGGAAAGTTGGATTGTATTGGGCCCTCAGTAACATGTTCCACAATGAATGTGCAGACAGGGCTTCTCCATTCTCTAGATGAGGTGGGTTCACTTATTTCTGTTGTTAAGCAAGGGGCCCATCTGCTGGAATCTTGAGCTTTTTGAACATTTTGCATTGCCAATAGTTATTGCAGAAGCCCAGGCCCTAGCTGTGAAGCTTGTATTCTGCTTCCTACATGTTGAATGCCACAATATGCAACCTGGAAGTTGCACTGCCGATTTTTGTAAGACATCACAAGGGATACTGGAGCTCTATTTTATTTAAAATATTTTTATCCCATTATGACCAAGGCTCAAAGCAGCATACAAAATATAATATATAATTTAAAAAACAAAATATACAAAATACAATCTGAAACAGCAGTACGTGCATGTTGGCCTCTGAAAAATCAGCACAGTTACTATTTAGGGATTTACCAGACACGGGTACCAGAAATAGGCATATACTGTGGAGATCATATATGAATCTTGCATCTGGCAGTAGGAATAGCAGGATTGTCTGTCACCTGTTACCATATTTGGACTACTTGGTCCAGCAGATACCACTAGATGGTAGCAGAGGGTCAAACTGAGGCCTTCACTAGAGAAAGGTCACAGAACCTGACCATGGTCTGGGCACATTGCAATGCTCTCTCATCCATCCAGATAGAGGCCTGTCATGTCCTTGTCCCTGAGTATGGATTCAGATATTTACTCAGAGAAGTGTTGTGTGGAAGCTCTCGCATTCTGAGAGACAGTGTGGCTCCAGCTGAAGCGGTGCAGATCATGGATTCCCCATCTTGAAAAAAGACCCACTGGGGCATATGTGAGAGCCTATCCTCATCCAGAAACAGAAAAGTAACATCTGCTTCAGAGGCAATGATCAGGCTCTGGCAGGCCAGGACAGTTCAAGGCTCACTAACTACATGGAATGCAAACTTTCCCTGGCACCATTTCATGACTGCTGCCTGCTGTTGAACTCGGCATAGTACTTGGGGATGACAGAAAATCAAGACATGGTGTAATCAAGAGCAGGAGGGCCAACTTCTGCCCTTGTTTATGTCATGTCTTGATTCTTCATCATCCCCAAGTACTGTACTGAGTTCAGCAGCAGGGAACAGTCCTGTAGCTGAACCAGGGAAGGGCTGGACCTCACTGCTACTGTGGTTGGCAACCTTCAGTCTCGAAAGACTATGGTATAAGCCTACAGCACCCAGTATTCCCAGGCGGTCTCCCATCCAAGTACTAACCAGGCCTGACCCTGCTAACAAAAAAAGGGATGGAGGGCATGTTAACTCATGGGGACTAGAAACTTGCACAGTTGCCACAGAACAGGGCAAGTGCTAGTATATAGTTTTGTCATTTCTGCCCAACACTGCATACATGCAACAGGGATAAAATGTGTACACCTGTAGGCTGGGCAGAAATGGGTTAAGCAAACAAACAAAACCTCCATTTTTTGTTTTCTGGAAGCACCAAAAGTTTATATATGTGAACCACGCAATAAATCTTTTCCTGGACTTTACCACATTAGGCTGTAGTTAGCTTGCATATTTTAATGGGAGGGAATGTCAACAACTTGCTGCACACAGAAAAATCATAAACTAGAAAATTGCTAAAGTGACACACAGGCTGAGCATCCAATAAAAACCGAAAGCTTCCACTGGCCCTGATTCTCTGCAGACATCATAAATATAATTTTAAAAAATAAAATGTTCACATGAAATAAGATACAAGTTAAAAAGATGGTGAACTCTTGTCTTTGCTGTCATCTTTTCTTTGGGGTGGATGGGTTGATGGTGCTTAAGGTAAAGTCATGTATTTTTTTCACTGATTTTTATGGGCAACTGTTACTTCTATGGGGGGGACACATATTAAAAATGCATTCTCAGTATGAACTGAGAAATGAAACTATGAACTATGAACAGAATGAACTATGAAATGGCTTTCATAGACAATGGAATATTTCTTTCTGGTTATTTTTATATGAGAAAACTAGCATGTCAGGGAGAAGGCTGCAGATTCCTGGTGTGCTAGTTTTCTGGGTGCAGGGAGTTGAATAATGACTCATTGAAAACAAAATATGTACATCTCTGCCTGTAGATTGATGTGGACAGCGCAGGAAGAGCTTTACCAGTTGATTCTGATGACTGTATAAAGTGGCTCATTGCTGGATGTAAGAAAGCTGGTCCTAAAGCACGGTTCAAGTTTGGCTCTGTCTCAGTCAATACTATCCCAGGGATGAACATTCTTGTTTAAAATCCTTTTTCCTTTGACAGGAGGTCAAAGAATTCTGTGTAACTCAAAAACTTGCAGTCAGCATTTTGAACACTAGCTGTCTCCATAAATGCTACTGCTTTGCTCACTTTGTGTTTCATGTTCTGTGGAATGTGAACAGCCACTGCTGGGTCTCTTGATCCTTCAGCTTCGCAACATTTGCATTCCACACCCCCTTCTCCTCTCTGGAGATCAGTTGATTCCAATAATAGAATGCAAACTGCGCGGTATTTTTCCATGCAGGAAGATCTATAAAACCGCTCGCCTCCCTCTCCCAACCCTCCAACTGAAAGAGGCAGAGGAAGCAAGTCTGGTTCATTAACATAAAGTCAATCAGCCACATAAACATGTGCATTGCCGCGACAGCGCTCACCCAAAAATAACAGGAAAGGGATAGTTTTATTCATCTCCATTCTGCCCTTGCCAATGGTAATGGCAGCCGCAAAAAAGAACACCAACTGACAGGTGGTTGTTTAAGTCCCCATTACCGCATCATTTAGTGCGGCTGGGCTTAGCTGCCTCCCTCTTTGCCTGACAAGACAGGTGGTATTTCCAGCCACCCGGATGGCAGGGGGTGGGGAGAATGGAGAAGATGGCGAGGACTAGAAAGTGTGTCGGCGTTCACTGCCCTCACACACTCAGAGGGGAAAGGGGCGTGTGTGACCTTGGATCCATCACTCTGCCTCAACTTTGAGCCCCTGTGTAAAGTGCACAGCACAGTGCTAGGTCTTTCATTCTGACATTCCCATCTTTTCTAAAAAAACCTTCTGTGGCTGGGGGGGGGGGGGAAGGAGAAAAGACAAGAGGCAATTATTTCCCTGATCCAAAGAAATGCAGGACCAGCCAGATGCTGGTGCACTTGCAATGCCAAGGCCCAGCTGGGACCAAGGGCAGTCAGGATCTGGGTTAAGCTAGAACTGGGAAGGAGATAGAAAGTTCAGCTCTGTTGACCATGCAAGGCCAGAAGCTCAGGTTTCTGTGTTTAATGCGGGCTTGGCTAAACCAGAGGCCTCTCAAGACCAAAATGCACACGATGTTAAATAATTTGGGTTTAGTTAGAAGCTTGACTTTACGCTCAGGGAGCGTACGATTTGGGTCAGGACCACAGTACAGTACTTCACAATTTATCTCTGCACCATTTCCCCAATGCAAATTTCTCTCCCTCCAAAGTGGGGTATTTAACCAACCCCTCAAATGGCTTTGTTGCTTCCCTTTTAAAGTGCCTGCAAGAGGATTTCCCTGGACTGGGCTTAGAGAACTAAGCTCAGACTGGCCCAGGCAGCTCAGTAGACCAAGTTCTAACTTCGGACTCCAGGAATAACTTCCCCAATTCTTCTAGCTTTTCATTCTCCAACCATACACAGGATTCCCCATATGGTTGGGGTCGGAGTGAGAGAAGAAAAAAAAGAAACATCTTGCTAATGGGCACTATTGATCGTCATCTATTCCTGTACAGAATTTACTGACAAAAGATGTGGAGATGACAGCGGCAGCACAGAAAACAAGGGGGCAGAAAAAGGGCAAGAGCCATTTCTGGGATAGTTGGCACTGTCTGACAAATCGTATTTCGGACAGAGAAATAGCAGTATAAAGGACTTCACATTAATGTCTCCATTCTAAACATATTTTCTCTGAGGAAAGTCCTATTGATTTGATGAAATTAAATGCCAAGTAAGCATGCTTAATATTGCAGGCTTATTTTAATTTCCAATTTATGTTTCAACAATGGGAGGCAAATGGGTAGGGATGAGCCATTTCTTGGGGGGGTGCACTTTGCCCCCTTCACTCCCCCTTTCCTATGGGTGCTTGTCATTAGCTTAGATGTCTTTAAGAGCCGGTTGCATGATTTGTCAGTGGCTAAATGCAACCTCCATAGATAGAGGCAGTCTATCACGGAATGCCAGTTGCTGGGATAGGGGCAACAGCAGGGGAATGCTAACATTTTCATGTTCTGCTTGCGAGCTTCCTGGAGATATTCAGCTGGACACTCTTGGAAGCAAGATGCTTAATTAGCTGGAACTTTGACCTGACTCAACAGAGCAATTCTCATGTTCTTATCTCTTCCTTTAGCGAATTCCATTTCATAAAACTGATATCAATATGCCCAGCTCACAATATGGAAATATCCCAAGATGCCCAGCTCACCCACAAGGCTCTTCTCTGACCAAAAGCTATCCCTCTCAGAGAACAAGCTAGCTGCGGTATGGGCCTCCAAGGGTGAACAGAAAGTCATAGATAAGGGCAATCAACAAATGAGGATAAAAGGGTTAGGGTAAAAGGGATGAGTCAGAGTACCAGACCCCCTCTAACGGATATCTCTGTAAACAAATTGCCGATGAGTATCGAATTGCCATCCTCAGATCAACATCCTGTACTGATAACATGCCAAATGTTGTTTGTGTGTCTGCCTGTATGTTATTTTTCCCCTGGATATTTTTTCTCTCTTTGTGTCCTCTTGTCCCCCTCCCCTATCTAAAAGACCCTATAAAACCTGCATCATTGTAATCCTTCGGGGTCCTCCACGTGTGTGTGTGGGGGGTCCCATTTGCAAATGAGTAAATGTTAGAAGTCCTTTGAATTCTCCTGTCATCTGTTGTTTGCCGCTCCAAAATCCAAAGAACCGTGTGTTCATTCGGGGTCAACACCACCCCTCTTGTCATTGGGCACACCTCTTTTTTGAAGAAAGGCATGAAGTAGTACAGTGGGCTCCTCTTATCCATGGGCTCGGCATCCATGGATTTGAGCCACTGTAGATGCTGAGTCTGTGCTTAAGAGGGCCTCCTGAATGTGACCGAAAGTCACTTCTGAGGAAGGGAGGCTGGTGGGATGTCTGGAGGTAGGTCATTGAGGTGCCTGGCCCCCTGCAGATTCAAGCATCCACAAATTTTGATATCCACTGTGGGGGACGGACCTGGAACTGATCCCCTGTGGATACCAAGGATCCATTGTATTACAAGAAAGGTATTTTTGAGAATGTACACTGTATTTTCCCCTTTCCACTGAGTTACTGCAACCTATCCTAAGGCACTTAAACAATTAAGGATCACAGCTTCCTTTCAGGGCAGAGAGTTAGGCCTGTGCCCCAGCAACTCTCATTTTAAAAAGCACAGCCCCCTTGCCTCCCTTGGCAACATTCTGGGAACTCATTCCAAAGAATGTTTCAAACACCTTCTAAGCTTACTGCTTATGGCAGCACTCCTATGCTACTGCCACACTTTCTGCAGATTCTTGACTATACCCCAATCCCACTCACTTCCACCAGTGGGGTTCTGCATGCATCCGCCAAGCACAGCCTGCACAACAGGGTTTGGGGTGTCAGTGTGTGGGGAAGCAAGCATCTGCCTTTGCCAAAGATGCTACATCCCTGTTTCCAGTGAGAGGCTACAGTATAACTATGATACAGAAGGAAGCTGCAGTGTTCATGCACTCACACTGAAAAAGAAACAACACACAAAAGCATGAATGAAAGGCGGGAGGAAAGCTGAAGGGAAAAGAGGGAAGCAAGACAGGGAGAGCGTCATCTCCCCGCATGCCCCATCTTCCTTTGATGAATAGGCAGTTAGATGAGCGTCAAGAACACTGGAGACAAGAGTCTGGTGATGCTTTTAATCAGTGGGTATTCATGAGGAAAATGTTGCACGCTCAGGAAAAAGGAGACCAACATCAAAATGCTGCAAACCACATCATCTGCACCGCATTTTTCCAGATTTCCTCTGCTTGTTACGAGTCAGGTCAGGGGCAGGAGAAGAAATGGCAGAAGGTGGTAGTTAGTGGGAAATGGCAAAAAAAGTTCTGCTAGTTTCCAAGGAGAATCAGCAACCTTCACTGACCCATTTGAACATGCACTGTAGCCTTTTGTACCCATCTTCCTCAATAGCATCAGAGACGGTGGCTGGCAGACAGAATGCTGCAAGCGTGGCAAGGAAGTGCCCCAGATGCAAGACCCTTGAGACATTTTGCTCAAAATGAAGCTTTGAGCAACTGTCGTATTTGTGGTCAAGGAATAGGTTTGACACAGAACAGATGAACTAATGCCTGTGAGAAGTTTGTGAGTGCATGCATGTGTTTAAACCTTGCACGGTATTGTGAGGCTTGGCTCACTCAGATCTCGCACACTTATATGTGGATCCATTGCTACCATTGGTACCATTGGTACCATGGTATGGGCAGGAGGTCTGGTCTAGAGGGTAGAGCCTCCATTTGCCTGAAGATAACATCCACAAGGTCGCCAGTTTGAGGCCACTGGCACTGTGCGACCTTGAAGCAGCTGACAAGCTAAGCCGAGCTATTTCCATCTCCTCTGACCATAGGAGGATGGAAGCCAGAATGTGAAACCAGATCAGAACGAAACATCTGAATTGTTGTGGCTCTTAAAAGATAGAGCCTTCTTTCAATTGTAAAAATCCCTACGGGGATTTAAATTAGCCTGCCTATGTAAACCGCCTTGAATAAAGTCTTGAATAAAGACCAAGAAAGGCGGTATATAAATACCTGTATTATTATTATTATTATTATTATTATTATTATTATTATTATTATTATTATTATTATTATTATGGTACCATCAAGTCTAACTTATTAAAAATAAAAATCATATGGAAATGAATAGGGACCCGCCAGAAATTGGCTTGTGAACCACCTAGTGGGACCCAACCTACAGTTTGAGAAATATTTATATAAGCTAATTTGGGTCTGCACTGTAGTCTGTGTGGATAATTCTGCCCTGGTTGTGGTAGGCAGGGTTAGTTGAACTACTTGGAAGGAAACAAAGAGCCATCTCTATGGTTCTAGGAACTTGGGAGTCCCTGTTTGTTTGCACAGCAGCTGGTACCAGCTCAGACGCAGTACAATGGCTTATCCACCTTTGCCCACTGCCTAGGATGGCCTTGGCTAGTTATTTCTGAGTGACGCATTGATCCTACAGGGAGCGACGTGCTCTTATTCTTTGTCACTATGAAGGGCAAATAATATTACATGAGTGGCCAAACTTTCTTAATGGAAGAGCCACACTGATAAACTTCAGATGTTTCAGAGCTGCAATATTTAAGAGGTATTTAAATTCTTAACTATATTTACTCACCATGAACGCTAAACTTACGTTTTAAACCAGTGGACTCTCAGTTTATACCCAGTAAATAATCCTAAAGTTTAACATTTTCTTATTTACCTTTTATATTAATTGCGATGCAAAAAGGAGCTCAGCAAATATATTACCATGAGCCTCACATTATATGTCAAACAGCTGCATGTGGCTCACGAGTCGCAGTGTGGCCACCCCTCTAATATTATAATCTTATAAATAATGCAGATTTTATGTTAAACACAGGATTGGGATTGATATGCCTTTTTTTTTTTTTAACATAACCAGCTATAAGAACAGCTATCGGGACCATAGCATGGGTGAATGAGAGATTTAACCCTCTGCCCCTACCAAAATTGCCCAAGAGGACATCACCCATTACTGCTGATGGGAACTTCAGCAGCTCTAAGTGGGGAGCTCTAAGTGGGGAGGGAGGGGCAGAATCCAGATTAGGACCACATCAGGGACAAAAGGTTAAAGTCCTTGATTCCCCCTCCCCCATTATTGCTATTTCAGTTACAAAAAACACACACGTCAAGCCCAATCATGTGCTTAACATAATGTGTAGTTTGGCTGTCCACAAGGTTTTCACTCCAGATCAGTCAGACTCTGCAGCTTGTCCCTTTCCACATCTTTGACTGCTGCAAATCCATCCTGTATTCTGGCTTATTGACTCACCTTTGCTTGGATTCTGTTCTGCTGACTTTGATCCTACTCAGTTGATATCCTATCATCAGTACATTCTACATATCTCTTATTCCAGTCCAGTTACGGCTCTCAACCTCCAATAATCCCATCATCCCTTGCATCTCCACTAAACCATTTGGATATGGGTTCAGTTGTCTTAGTTTCCCCCCCCCCCAAAGAACACTGGGAATTGTAATTTTGTCACGGTGCTGAGATTTTTTGCTTTTGTTGAAGATCCCAAATCCTTTTACCGACAGTACTAAAGGTGTAGTACTGTATACAGATACCTTGAAGTTGCTGAAAGGAAAGAAAACTGTAGGACTGCTAAGGAAACTGGACAGCAAAGTCTGCTGTCTGGACACTGGACAGTGAAGTCTGTTCCTAAAGTTCAATCAACTGCAAAACTGCCATTATTGACTGCAGTGCCAGAGATAAGCATCCCAAGACACCTAAGGGCCTAAGATATCAGGAAAGGTCCACAGCTAGTCCTGGATGAAGTGAAAATAGCATTTGTGCATAGATGTGCAATTTTCACTTGGGACAGTCATTCTGTCATCAACTCCTCTCTTACTCATATTCCATTCACAAATGCCACAGGAGGCTGTGGGGACCATCTCTCATTTGTGGATGGAGAAATATTTGGAGGAGGCAGTAGCAACAAAGTAAGTCTCATGGTCAAGTTGCTCAATTAGCCCCTTCTCTTTCCTGTTCCTCTGCTATGCCAATGGAAGCTTATCTCCCACCTCAGGAGGCCCCCAGATTGTTGAGGGGCTTGGGTGCAGGCTCACATTTGCAGAGGGAACAGATGAGCAAAAAGAGGAGATGATGGAGCATGATCATTCTTTGCTTCTCTTAGCCCTGTTATTGGGGGGGGAGGGCAAGAAGCCTATGGGAGGGACATAGGAAGAGAAGGGAGAGGAGCAAGATGAAGGGAAGACATAAAATAGAAGCTTTGCCACTGCCACAAAGCATCAACTGCAAGGTAAATCTTTCCCTAAACTTGTGGGTAAATCAAGAAATCCATAGAGGAGGGGGCTCCTAGAAGCCACTTTCATAGAAACATGACCCTGACTCAAGCCACAAATGTATTTTTTTTCCTTTGAAGGCACAAAGGAAAAGGAAGCTGAAAGGATGCTAGACTTCAGAAGTCATTTTGGACACAAGTGTTAATTAAGAAGTCTTTTGAAAACATGACACGGAGGGGAGCACAAGTGGAGGTGCAAAAGACACAGGACTTCAGGTGTGGTGCTTGAACCAATTAGATCAGGGGTGTCAAACATAAGACGCACTGGTTGAATGCAGCCACCAGAAGCAATTTATCCAGCCTCTGTTACAACTGGGCTTGCCCAGTGGGATAATAAGGCTCTCTCATATCTTGAAAATATGAACAAGATTTGCACATTTTCTCTTTAGTCATTTGCAGCTAATGAGTTTCTACGTGAGAAGAAAGTGCTTATTTCTGGCCACCTTCTGCTTAATGCTGTCACTTTTTGCTTCATGATGTCACTTTTTGCTTAATGATGTCACTTCCGGCCCTCAGCAGGCGCCATGAATGCTAACTTTGGTCTTCTGTAACAAACAAGTTTGACATCCCTGAGTTAGATGATGGGGATAAAACGTGTCACCAGCTGAGGTGACAAGCCTTAAGTGAGGTGTGTGGGCTGAATGCATATCACACACACACACACACAAAACCTAATTGTAACAAGCCCTTTTGTTTCGCAAAAAGCCACTTTGGAAGGAGACAGTTTGGAACAAAGGAGTGGCAAACATGTCACAATGGAGTTGGATTAAAGTACCTCTACCTAATCCTTTACCAACTCATCATAAACCAGAAAGGGAAAAAGAAATCTTAAGTACATTGTTGTATAACTCTTGTAACAATAAAGTCGCCTCAAGATTTAAGTACTCCACATATTTTACAAAAGTAGATAACATTCAAGCATTTCATTGCATTTGTGAGGGGCAGTAAGGATAGGAAGAGTCTCATGACAGGGTTCAAGTCAGGGTTCAAACCAGGATCACACAGACACCTGCCACTGAAGTCTGCAGGAAACAGGAAGAACCCAGCTTAGCCCCATACTGGCACATTCCATGCAGCCCATTGGATTCTCCTGGCCTAACCTACCATAAATATTTCTAGGTCAGGCTAAGGTGGACAGCTCTGACTGAAGCTACTTTAGGAGATTTTCTTTTCCAACATGACATAATGTTAGTGAATCAGGGAGGGTCCGTTAAAACAAGATTCCTTCAGCAGCCTTCTGATGCTGATTCCTTGACAGGTGGTAACCCTCGTTCAGGTCTAGGCCACAGTTAAGCTATAAGTGTGGATTCCTAGCCTGGTTCCAGCTATTACTGCTCGAAAGCCAGACTTCACAGCTCAAACCCTAATTTTCAATTGAGTCTCTGTCTATATAATCATATTGTTGTTTAAATTTTTATTCCATCCATCACAAGGGTATCACGGTGGTGTGTATGGTCCGTCCGTCCCCACCATTTTATATTCTCACTGCTTATCGTACTGGTTCTTTTCTATATCAACCTTCCCATTAATCTGTCCCATCCAGGCCCAAACTTTATGTCCAGTTCTGCCATTCAGGGCCAGCCCAAGACATCCTGATGCCTGAGGCGGCATCGAATGCTGTTGCCCCTTGCCCAATGATGTGCCCCTTGCCCAATGATGTGCCACACAGACCGTGTGGTCGCTCTGTGGAACTCCTTGCCACAGGATGTGGTGATGGCGTCTACCCTGGATGCCTTTAAAAGGGGATTGGACAAGTTTCTGCAGGAAAAATCCATTATGGGGTACAAGCCATGATGTGTATGTGCAACCTCCTGATTTTAGAAATGGGTTGTGTCAGAATGCCAGATGCAAGGGAGGGCACCAGGATGAGGTCTCTTGTTATCTGGTGTGCCCCCTGGGGCATTTGGTGGGCCGCTGTGAGATACAGGAAGCTGGACTAGATGGGCCTATGGCCTGATCCAGTGGGGCTGTTCTTATGTTCATCCTCTGCTCTTCCCACTCTCCAATGTTCTAGCTTAGCACTCTCCTCCCCTTCATTTTTCCTTTTCTCTGTCTCCCTCTTCCTTTTCTAATCCAGGGAGTGGAAGGAGAAGGAAGAGTAACAGAGCTAAACAGGTAGAGAGAAATATGTGCATTCCACCGATCTGCTGCCTGAGGTGACTGCTTTAGTTGGCCTCATGGATGAGCCAGCCCTGCTGCTATGACAGGCTTTTTAGCTTCTGTACCTGGGTGCCTATAGCCCAGTACTGACATCAGAGGAAAGATGCTGCTTCTTGCTGCAGTTGCCAAAGGCAAATGAATCTGCTTCTAGTCTCTGAAGTGTTGCTTTCTAGGCCACAATGAAACGATCCTGCATTTACAGTATATATATATATATATATAGGGAGAGTCCATTTTAAAGGGACCATATATGTTCATGGCCCTTAAAACAGCTGCCCGGAGTATTTTCTTATGTTCATTACCCTGAAGGGTGATGCCAATTTACAGAGAAAGCACAAACAAAAGATTACTTCCACATACATGCTTCCATTAGACAGAGGAAGTTGTTTTGCCTGGGGGGGGGGGGGAGCCATGCTGAAAATGGAGTATGCTCCAAAACTTCAAAGAAAACTGGATTTGCATATGTAAGGGTTTCTCCTAGAGCTTTGTCCATTACAAGTAATTGCTCATTAAGGTGTGAAAAGGCTTGACTGCATTGGTACAATAGATTCTTTGCTCATTCCTTGTCCAAAAATCAAGGAGAGACCCAATAAACCCCAACTTTCCCTGTTGGCACCTTATAGGCATGAAATCAAGTTTTAAAAATGCAGGCACTACAAATAACTGCCCACATTACGCATGACTTGTAAAAAGCCAAACTTTACAAGCCCTTTACCCAGTTTGTTGATGGTGCTACTTCCCCTCTAGCCATCAAGGTCAGGCTGCTTCCCTCTGCTTGGGACAGCCTGCTATGCTTTCATGTCTGAGAAGGGAAATCCAAATGGCATCTTTGTCCATATTAATCAGTCTGGGCACATTTTAATCAGCCTGGGGAGCTCTCTTGCACAAGTCTCATTTAAATGCTGGAGCACCAGTTAAATGAATTGGAGCTCCATAAGAAGCTCAGTATCTTTTAATCACCTGGCAAAAGACAGTACAGGATAAAGGAAAGTAAAGAGAAGCAGGTGTCTTATGTTTTATATACATCGTTATACTCTTGTACTTAATTACTCCTGAAGAACTCTCACACCATTGTTCCATACCTCAGCCAACTTCATACCTTGGTGGCAGCATTAAAAGAAAGAACCTGACTTAGAACTAATAACTTTATCAGATGTTAAAATGAAGAACATTTCCAAATGTGCTTGCCTTTAAATGTTAGAAAAATGACAACTTTTCACCAAAGGGGCTTTTTGGTGGTGGACACAGCTTGTGCAATGACTGAACTTAGAAACCAGATCAAGACACTTCCGCTTGGCAACACATTTTAAGTGGTAGTTTTATTGCATAATAACCTGATGGGATTTCATACTCAAAATGTTTATAAACATTATTTTATCTTGTGTTTTGATTGATTTAAAGGCTTTTAGGCCTCTTAAGCTGTCCAATTTTGTTATTTTTAAAGAGTTGGCTCTACATTTTTCTTATTAGCCACTTTGGGAATTTTAACTTAAAGTGAGCTATAAAACACTCTTAATAAAGAAATTAAAAAGACATAAGAACATAAGAATCTTGTTAAGACAAAAACAAAGAATAAGACATATGACAAAATAATCTTGACAAAGTCAAGAATCTTGACATAAGACAAAAGAATCAAAAACAGAAGACAAAGAATCTTGTAGCACATTAGAGATGAAGCAATTCACACATGGGGATAGAGAAACAAAAAAAGGTGTAAAATGAGGGTTTAAAGGGCTATGGGGTGGAAGAAGCAAAGTCAGTGACCATTATTATGGAAAGTTCAGCTCTGACTCACAGCAACAGTAATAACAAAAGCAGCCACCAGCAATTAATTAGAGTATTGGGCAGAACAATCGGTTACATATTAGAGCCAAAATATGTCAAGAAAGAAACCAAATGGCCATGGAATGCAAGAAATAGGCATCCAGCAAAGCTCTTCTCAGCAGTGGGCTGGGCTTCCACTGGCCACTATGATTCCACCCTCCCCCCACCCACACACAAATGCCCTGAGAATTATGCTACATCATGATGATAAAAGGACAATCGCTTTCAAACTACAGGGGACCATCCCCCAAACTCTGGCAGAAATTCTCACCTCATGCCTCCAAAAATTGCCAAAATGCCCCCCATGTTTGTCGCCTGCAAATGGGATTGAAAAAACGAGAGGGCTTCTTTGGATGTTCCCTAATAAAATGGTATTGAAAATGTACCCATTCCAGTTCAGAGTACAACTGGAAGAACAGGGGAGATCAAGGAAGAACTATGAGAATGAAAAGATTGTAAATATATACACCTTCAATCCACACTAGAGGAAAACATTAGGAAAACCATTTTCAACTGTTTTTTTTTTCCCCTTTTGTTTCACAAGACTTCTTTAGCCCAAAATAGTCTCTCTCTGGCTGAATGAGTAATAGCTTGGAGTCCTCTAAATTCTGCACCTCACAGCTCTGCAGTAAATGGGGAGCCTGCCACATCCCTAGACCAATTCTTATTCATTCCTGCACATATATTTTGCCGTCAACCTACATGGCAATTTACAAAATGATGTTATAAAAAAGATAGACCTTTGCCCCAAGGAGCTTACAGACAGGTATGGGTAAAATGGGCAGAATATGAACCAGTGCAATTACCCTTACTTACTACAGGATAGGGGTACAATGGTGGTAGTAAGCTAAGGCTTCAGGGAAAACGTAGGTTTTGCAAATGGTTTTGAAGAAAGACAAGGCACCCGTGTAGGTGTTCTAGTTCCAAGCATGAGAAGCAACAAGGGAAAATGTGTGGAATCTCTTGAAACAGCAGGAGACCCCAAGGCTGATGTAGATTTTATTTTTAAAAAATTATGAACTGGCTAATAAAATTTTCCCCACACAGATGAATACTGAAAATAGTACTTTGTAGACCCAAAACAGGACTTATAGGCGTGGTACCTAAGTTCAAGACTGCCTCCTTCCCTGTGTCCCACTGTGAAGTGAACAAACAGTTGACAGCAACACGTTATAGATACCTGGGAGGAAGCTCCATTGAAGATTTATGGGTAAGCATGCATCCAGTTGACTGTTAAGGTGTGAGGATAAGGTGTTGTAGACAGAACACACAGCTTGCATGCACACACCAGGAAGTTTCTCAGGGTGTATATACGTATAAAACACATGGAGTGCACGATCATCACATGTAATAACCATTATGAAGACTGTTTCCTTTCCATGTAGGGATTTAGGGCCCAATCCTAAACTCCCCGAGTACCAGTGCTGAGCTCCAGTGCTGGTGCAGGGTGTCACAAACATGCCTTAAGACACATTCGCGGCATCCAGGGAGAATGGGCTGCTGACACTAGGCCTCAATGCTGAATGGAGATGCTGCGGGAGCGCCCAAAGGTAAGTTTAACCACCAGGCGGCAGGACGGGTTTCCAGGGCGGGGAGAGGTTGGAGGGAAAGTGGGGTGGGGGAGTGACCAACCCAGGAGGGGGGTGGGACTGGCACAGCCCTGCTCCACCGGATCTTAACCTCTATGTTGGGCTGCAAAACCTGACACAGAGGTTCTCTAGCCCGAGCCAGCAAAACAGCTACTCGATCAGCCCCATTTCAGGGTCTGTGCCCTTACTCTGGCGAAGGGGATGAACACTGAAAGGTACAAATACTTTCAATGAATTCACTGGGAACTTTCTATCAACGGTTAAAGCAGCGAAGAGTCTTGCAACACCTTAAAGGCTAACCTCTTTATTTCATTTTTGAGGTTTACAGCACACTTCATTAGATGCAGGGGTCTCTAAACTTTTAGGCCAGAGGACCATCAAATATCTGGCATGATGTCGAGGGCCGGAAAAATAAATAAATTTAAAATTTAAATAAATACATTAGAAAGCCTCAGAAAGCCTAAGGCCTTCAGATGGCCCAAAAACAAGCACTTCTGTTTTTTAGGAAAACCAGGAAGTGATGTTTTTAGGCCTTTAAAAGGCATTCTGAGGGGAGGTGCATGGCCACCCCAGCGCTCAGGACAACTTCCAGATGCAACTGGAGCACAGCTCTGGACACATTTGGGTTAGCGGGCCAGACACTTTCAGGGGTCCTGAGGCTTGCAGCGGGCCAGATAAAGGCTTGTTGTGGGCGGTATCTGGCCCCCGGGCTGGGGTTTGGAGACCCCTGATTAGATGCATCGCATGTTAAGACATGAAAACAAAATGGAATCTCAATGGTCAGAGACAGACAAAATACCTTGAGTAACAACAACTGCTGGAGCATATGGTTCCCAGTCATTCTTTGGAGCTTCATAGGACATTTGGCTGACCAGTATTAAGAGTGCTGAGACTTTGGGTTTCATCTGACCCAGGGGTGCCCAAACCCCGGCCCGGGGGCCACTTGCGGCCCTCGAGGCCTCTCAATGCGGTCCTCAGGAAGTCCCCAGTCTCCAATGAGCCTCTGACCCTCTGGAGATTTGTTGGAGCCCACACTGGCCCGACGCAACCGCTCTCAGTGTGAGGGTGACTGTTTGACCTCTCGCATGAGCAGTGGGATGAGGGCTTCCTCCACTGCTTGCTGTTTCACATCTGTGATGCAGTAGCAGCAGCAGCAGCAAAAGAAAGGCCAGCCTTGCTTTGTGCAAGGCCTTTTATAGGCCTTGAGCTATTGCAAGACCTTCATTCATTCATATGAGTTCATCTTTAATATATTTATTTATGTAAACTTATGTAAATTTACTCAAATTTTAAATGTAAATTAATTATTTTCTTCCCTGGCCCCTGACACAGTGTCAGAGAGACGATGTGGCCCTCCTGACAAAAACTTTGGACACCCCTGAATTCTGACCAAAACTGTACTCATGTAGCTGCCCCTACAGTTACATATAGCTGTCTTTTTTTCCACAGGTCATCACAACCCAACCTCTGGGTACCTTTAGGGAATAATACAAGACCTTTTTATTCTGGCAAGTAGTCCAGTCATGTTAAGGAGTTTTCAGAATCCAGCTGTTTGTTTCATTGTAAATGTTTAAGTGTTTTCATTTCCTGCTTCTAGCTGAGGTTACCTTTCCAGAGCTTACCTGCAATCCCCAAAGTCAAGAAAAATCAATAGAAAGCTTAAACTGAATCATCAACAGTAGGCACAAATGAAAAAAAATCTGGCAACATTTCCAAAGAAAATAAAAATAAAGTAACTTTTCACCCACAAGGTATCTTAAATTAGGTTCTGTCTGGATGTGGGTTGCTTGCTATATTGCAAGCAAAATCTCTTGCTCAATTAAATGTTTCAGTCCACATAAAGCCGGTTCAAATAAGAAAGGTAGATCTTTGCAGAAAGGAACTCTACAACATGTGAGATGGCCATGAAGAATGCCTACCTATTGGGACCTCAACAGAGGTGTCTTTTTTGAAGATCTTGAAGGAGATTGTTTAATTGTATTCAGTTAATATAATTTGAAAAACAAAAGCTACTACTTGTAAGAAAGAAAGAAACATAATCATTAATATGTTCTTCTTCCTTAACTTGAAATTATGCCTTTGCCTCTATTTTAGAAATCACCAGCATTGCTTCAGATAATCCAATGAGTTCAAGACACATCAGTATTGCAGATTGAAAAAATATATTGATATTGATTTTAACTGATTAATGCCAGCTTCAGCTGAATATGATCTTTGTTGAAAGACATAACAGTTTCACCCTGAAAAATAACTCATCCTGCTACCTTTGAATACAAACAGGAAGAAAACCCTTTTGTTGTTGAGAAAACCTAGTCTTTTAAATTTTTTTTTTGTCTTTTAAATTTCTTTTTCCATTTGACTCAGGGAGGAAGGAGAGGGCATGATCTGCATAATGGCAGGGCCTTTAGAGTCATGATCATCTGGGGCACCTTATTCTGATTCAGACCATTGGTTGGTCTATCCCCCACAACTCATAGCATCAACTCTGATTTTCAGCAGAAAAATCTCATTTCAGTCAGGAGAAATCAGTCCAATCCTGCACTACTGACATCCTTTCACCTGTTGGTGCCAGGGACTAAGGCTGGGACATCCTGCATGAAATAGTCCCAGTGTTGTTTTTTTTTCCCCTTAATGAATATTTACTATTCAATATTTAACATTTACCAAATACAATTTGAATTAAAATTAGCTGCACTAAATCAGAACCAATTTCTAAAATTAAATCAATGCTTTGCAGCCATATCCTATTCTGCACCATCCTATAGCATGTAGCCGTGCTAATGGAGCACGCCCTGCATAGTATTGGGGGAGGGGGGGTTTGGACCAGAAGGCAACTTTTGCAACAAAGTAAACAGGAAAACAAAAAACTTGTTTGCTTACCCCTCACTAGTCCTTCTAGCCACCAGTGGATCTCCTTGAACCACACCAAGCATGTGGCTGGAGTAAGTCCAAGGAGAAGAAGGGGTGGTTGGATAATGGAGCACAGGATCTGGCATGCACTTTTGCCTTGAAGCGGCAGGACTCCCTGAGCCTTGGTGAGTCTGCTTCTGGACACCCGGATTACAGGTGCTGAAGCGACCCTCCCCCAGCCACCTGCTATTTCTTCAGATGCTCTTTCCACACTTTCAAGTCTATCCTTGCAACTTTCAAGTCCACAAACACAGGACATACTCCATCCAACATAAAACACTGTCAAGTTTTATTGATTCCAGTGAGAATGCTAAGCACAGACTTGGAGATCAGTAAAATTTTAGAGTGCTTAACTTTAAAAAGAAAAGAAAAAATGATGGGCACCAAAAATGCTGAAAGCTCTTGCCCAATACCATATTTCCTGCTTTTTATGTGGCATGAAATCTTGCAGTACACCTACCCCTTCCCCTTAGAAATAGTTCAGTTTTGACGAGAATATGGCCATTGCAATACAGAGGTGGAAGACAAGGGTACTGAAGCGGTCTTGGTCCTGCAGATGGAAGAATCATTAGGAATGGTGGCACACTTCAAGTTTCTAGCAAAAGAGAGGGTGCTCCTTTCAAATTGCCAAGAAAAAAATCTAAATCTCAGGCAGTGCAATCCTAACTTGCTCTGGAACAGGCAGGCCGGCAGATCTGCTCTTATCCGGCACAAGTTTTGGGCTGTTTGAGACTCAGCCCAAGGCAAGGGGAAACTTTTCTCCTTACTCCAGGGAGAAATGCAGCAGCCTCAATAGGGCTACTCAGATCTGTGTCACCTAAATCAGTGGTACAAATTCGAGCCGCCCGGAGCTGCCCCGGGCTGCCCGGGAACACCTCCCACTCTCCACCTGCCCCAGGAACGACCGCCACCTTCCCCCTGCCCTAAATGCCTCCCTCCTGGCTCTTCCTCGCCCTCCCCATGCCCCCCCCCGAGCTCCATGCCAGCCGAGCTTGGCTGGCGCAACCTTACTGGACCCCGGGTTCACGTCGGTGCAGAGAGTCCATCCACGTCCGTGAGCTGGCGTATCTACCCTAAGAGTGGCGCAAAAGTGCTTTATGGCACTTTTGCGACACTCTTTGGCCAGCACAAGGGACTTGCACAGGCCAAAAAGGCGCAATCCACAGCACTCCAATGTAAAGTAAGTCCCACCCTCTGGCACTCCTGCCAAACAGTCAATATGCCCCTCTTTCCTTTTCAGCAATTCTCATTTTCCATCCTGCTCTGCCTCCTATCTTTTACACACATGCTGTGAAATAACATTTTTGTTTTAATGACTTATTGATATGTTATATAACATACTAACAACACAAAAGTCAGCGAAGTTCATCTCTGTTTCCTGGAGGCCAGGGGAACAATATTTAACCCTGAGCATCCAAAGCTCTTCATTGGCATTATCTTACGATTTCTTACAGCCAGGAAGTCAAACCAAACCCAAAATATAAAACCAGTTCACCGAGATGTTTTTCGGTGAACTCAAACTGAACCTGAATCTAATATCTCTTACGGACCAATCTTTTTGGGCCTCACTGCTAGCGGAATGTGTGTAAAGCACTTGCCAGCAGCATGCTGAGTAGTGTGCTTCTAGGACACCGGCAGGAAGGCCAGAGCCTTCTCACATGCATTGTTGGCTCTCCTGCCACCCATCAGAGCAGGTAAGCCAGTAGGAGAAGCAGGAGGGGAGAGGGAAGAACAGGGGCAGGGAGGCTGCAAGAGGGGATGGCTTCAGCAGCAGTGGTGGGCACCAGATCCCATCCCTTCCATTAGCAGCCTTCCTGCCCCCTTTCTCTCCTTTGACTTGCGCTAGTGAAATTGCTAGCACAGATCTGAGGAAACCTATTGCAGAGCAGGAGCTTCACGCAGGGGTATGGTGATTTTCCCTTTCCCTGTTGAAGCCTCCAATACCCCCCTCCCCCACTGGATACAGTGCATCCATTTTTGGAGCGGCTACAGCAGCGGGGGAAAGCAAGGGTAGGACTGGGCTGTCGCCTTGAATCTGGACCAGAACCAAATTCCAAAACACACAGAGTGGCAACTGTGTCAAATGAAGTAGTCCAGGAATCAGGAATTCAACTTGCAATTTTATAATTCATGCTTTATTTTCCTGTTTTTTAAATTCTGTTCTACGTATGTTATCTGGACCTTTTAAAAACTCAAAAATAAAATTTGATTTTTTTTTTTTTGTCAAGCTGTATTTTTCATTCTCGTCATTTTATTGCAAGCAAAAGAATTTGACATCATTCGGCGCAAAAGATCTCCAAACCTCTTCCCAAAAATTTAGTGGGAACTGAACCAGATAGTTTAAAAATACAAATAGATTTGAACCAGAATGAAACCTACATTTTGTTAATGGTTTGGTTCTCTCTTTACAACACCGCAGTAGAGAAGGTCAGTATCAGCAACCATATTATACATAAAGGGCTGAGACCTTTGCTCTGGCAAAAGGTGGTTTGCCAGAGCCAAGATACTGAGTTGGGGGTGAGGTTCTTAGAAGGGTCCTAGAGCTAGGGACTTCATTGTGCTGTTGGCATTAATGTTGGACATCATCTTGGGGGCTTATGTTTACAGAGATGACCCAAAAGGACCACAAACAAATAAGAAGAGCCACTATGCTGCAGCATCCCCCCTCACCTTTCCGCACAAGGGAAACAAATTCTTTCCCTCCACACCCCCATCACATATATGGCCTGTTTCCTCCCCTTCGCCACATGCACAACAGGGATATTCAAAGGCAGCAGCAAATCCCTGCTCCATCTCAACAGTATGCAAGCTGAATAAGAAGACTGTGTGGGGATGTGTGTGTGTACACTGGGAGGTAAGTTCGCTGGGGAGGGCAGAAGGCAGCTGTGCTGTCTCTAGCAATGACTGCACAGTACAAATCAATGTACAGCAAAGGGAAGAATCAATTTCTATAATTAAATCCCAGCTTGTTTCATTTTTATTTAGTTAAAGGCCTCTCTCTCTCTCTCTCTCTGGCAATCCCTCTTCTTGCACAGCCACAACAGACCTCTTTACTATACCCAGTTTGGTCCAATGCCTGGTACCACCATTTGCTCTGCGGAGTCAATGCTTGGCTTCACGGCAGCTGGCTGGAGCCGGATGCCTTCTCATCAAGGAGCCTTGTGGCTGCTGGAGCACTAAGCAATGCTCCCCAAGGCCCGTTTTCTAAAATGATGCCACTACAGTAAGGAGGGAATTGTGAGAAAATGAGTCGAAAGACCGGCTCTCCTGTATCCTGTGCATTCGGTTTTTCATTTAGTAGCAGGCAACTGTTGCTGTTTTGTTTTTTTCTCCCCTTCCCCCAGTGGCTCTACATATGTCTGAACTGGTTTTGTAAATAACCCATATCACAATACAACAAAGATCTTCAGAGAAGTTATTTGAACTAGGCAATGATTAGCTGCAAGTTCAAAAACCAGTTCAAAAACATGAGAAGACTACAAAAATGAGGAAGGCTGCCATAAAGGTGGAGGAAGTGGGGTGTCTAGAAGTCTTTGGTATAACCAGTTAGCCACCTTAGGGCCCAATCCTATCCAATTTTCTAGCACCGGCGCAGCCGCAATGCAGCGTAAAGGTAAGGGAACAAATGTTCCCATACCTTAAGGAGGCCTCTGTGACTGCTGCCCCTCCACAAGAGGCAGTGCATGCCCTATTGGCACAGGTGCACCGACATTAGAAAATTAGATAGGACTGGGCCCATAGTCTACTGCATTGTTTCTCAAACTGGGCCGGGACCCACTAGGTGGGTTGTGAGCCAATTTCACATGGGTCCTTTTTCATGTCAATATTTCATTTTTAGTATATTAAACTTGATGCTACCATGGTATGTGACTTCATTTGGGGAAATGTTACGGATCTGTCCTTTTAACATGCTATTGTGTATATTCTTTTAACAATGATAGTCAATGGGACTTATTCCTGGATAAGTGTTGGAAGGATTGCAGCCTAGGATTGTTCAAAACTTTCCTGCTTGATTATGTCACTTCCGGTCATGACATCACTTCTGGTGGGTCCTGACAGATTCTCATTCTAAAAAGTGGGTCCTGGTGCGAAACGTTTGAGAACCACTGGTCTACTGTAACTAAGCCTAAGCATGTGCACATGTAGTTGTTGGCATCCTTCAATCTCGGAAGACTATGGTGTCACGCTCTGAATGGTGGTTCTGGAACAGAGTGTCCTCTCCAGTGTGCGAAGCCTGGGTAAAGTAGGTATGGAGGATAGGCTGTTACCCATGCAGCAAATCCCCCCTCTCCATGTCGCTGAAATGGTGCAATGAAAAGGCAGAGGCCAATACGGTTGGTTCCAGCGGCGTCGCAGGAGTTGCCAGAACATGACTGTGTTCAGCCATGAACTGCCTCAGGGACTCCGGCTCCGGATTTTGCCTCGAGGTGGACTCCTGAAGCCTTTTCCATAACTGGATGTAGCCACAAGGCAGTGGAGGTTTGGGGTCAGAGTTTTCCTTCTCTCAGATGAGCTGCCTTCCCAGGCTGACGAGTCCCATCTACCCGGTGGCTGTTTAGTCGCCTCTTACGACAAGTACAGCCAAACTGAGGGCCTATTCTTATCCCCAGCCCCCAGGGGAAAATGTGCACATGAAATGCATATTATTCCCATAATTATCCCAACTCAATTTCTCTCCCTTACCTCTGCTGAATTTTAGACTGTAAATTCCTCTGGGCAGGGACCTGTCCTCTGTAAAATGTCATGTACGTGATATAACAGGAATAACAATAACAAAATCTAGGGTAAGAATTGGGAACCCACTCAAGTGAATGCATGAATATCTGAGAATTGCAAGATTTGTTTGCAGAGCAGGATCTATTGGCTGAAGGACAACAGAGAACTTCATGGAGGTGGCTGGGGAAGACTAGACCAGTGAGTGGACTGTGTATGTTCTAGAACAGGGGTCTCCAAACTATGGCCCAGGGGCTACATCTGGCCCATCACAAGATTTTATCCGGCCCTCAGCAACTTAAAATATTTTTTCCCAACCACACAGTTAACACTTGTAGTTCTGTCTGCCGCACTCCTTAGATGGCCAGAGTGGCATCAGCTTGGTTAACCCTCATTTTCAATCAACTGGGCCGTATGCTTTAAGACCCTCAAACCATAATTATTCAATGCTAACCTCACTCCTGCTGAAAAAATAAATTGGGTTTCCGCATGTTGACTTCTCACTGTAAAATGATCACAGTGAGGAAATAGTGCCATTTTTGTACATGCGTAAACGTATCATAACACACTGAGTTTTGCAACGGATTGGACAGAGACAGTGCGCCATGCATCACTCGCCTCACCCCTATATCAAACTGATTTTTTTCGGCCCACAAAAATGTGTAAAATATACACTGTTGCCCTCCTTCTAAAATGTTTGGAGACCCTAGTTCTAGAAAAATACCTGTTGTGGCATCTACAGAATAAAAATGGCAGAGGTCTGAATGGTGCTTTTAATGCTCAAGTTGCAGGGTTTGACTATCCATATTTAAGTAACTATCCAAGGGGATAGGAACTAAGACAGGAACTAACAAGGAGACTTTGTTTTGTAGTTATCTTAGGGCCGTCCTCCAAAAGGTTTCATTGAGCAGCATTGTCACAAACTCAAGTAAAGATAAAATACTGAACCAAGCGCAATATGCTGACACACTAAAAGGAATAGTTACACAGTGCACTTTAATACTGTCCAATTAATCCTAATGCACTTTGAATGCCAATGGGACTCTTGGGGTGATGCACTGGTGAGCTATTAACTGCATTACAAGAAGTGTAAAATATCCACTGCGGATTCTGTAATGCCAATGCAGCAGGTACAGAAAGGTTGCCCTGCATGATGGGATCCTGGGTGGGCCATGAGAGTGGTTAGCTCTCAGCAACAGTTGCCAAGGGAATCTGAAAGAAGTGTGGCAGTGAAGCCCACTGGGCGAGCAGTATAGAAGGGGAAAAATGGAAGAAAACTAGAAAAGCTGGAGAGTGAAGGGAAAGCTTGATAAAGTGAAGAAGGAAAGAAGAGCCGAAAAAAGGAAACTGTAAAGGACAGAGTCAGGGAGTAAAGACTGGCCAGTGTTGGACTGAATGGCTATGAAGAGTAGGGCTTCCGGCAGCCTGCTACACTGGGTTGTCTTGGCAGCAGCCTAAGGATGCTTCACCAGAGCAACAACCACGGCAACTAGAAGTCTCGGCCAAATTTAAAGACCCATACGCAGTGCAGTTCTAATTTTACAAGTGCTTGAAAATAAGAGTGTCATGATGCTAGGGTACTGGGTGGTGTGTATTTGGGAAAACTTATTTGGTTATAAAATTCGCACAGCGTTCTACAGCAGCCATTTTCAACCACTGTGCCGTGGCACATTGGTATGCCGTGAGTGGTCCACAGGTGTGCCACAGGAATTTGGGGGAAGGTCATTTATTAGTAGGGCCAAGAGGGGATGTGAGCCCCCTGTTGGCAACATGGTGTGCCTTGTCAATTGTAAAAAAACCTGATGGTGTGGCTTGACAATTTTAGTGCCTTGTTCAGTGTGCCGTGAGATGAAAAAGGTTCAAAACAGCTGCTCTAGAGTCTAAAACAGTGGTTCCCAACCAGAAGCGGTCATTAAGCAGGAAGTGACATCATTGTGCTGGCAGGGCTAGAAGTGATGTCATTAAGTAGGGTCATTGTTTTAATAAATCGCACTTTTTAAATGAATCACAAGTTGTCCTCGTGGGTGAATTAGTATGTGGAAACACCTTGAAATTTTTTCAGTAGCTAAGCTGTGTGATCAGTGTAAAACCATGGTTCTGGCATTTTTTGTTTGTTTGTTTGTTTGTTTGTTTGTTTGTTTGTTTGTTTGTTTGTTTGTTTTGGAGATTTTCAAAAATGAATTCAGCTTTTTCACATGATGTTCATAGAAATTAATACTTAGCACCCAGGATAGTCCCTATAAAAAACATGTATGTAGACTTCCATAGGTTACCAAATTCAACAGTTGTTTTCAGATATGTGGAAACGCCTCAACATTTTTTCAAAAACATACTTCTCTGGAGGTTCCCTGAAAATGTTGCAAAAATGCAACTTTTAAATGTCGTGCAAATGCATCTACAGTAGTAAATGTGGTCTCCATAACCCCCTGAAAATCATAACCCCCAGGCTGGTGACCCCCCAGGTCATGACCCCAGGTTGGGAACCACTTGTCTAAAGAATGCAGTGACTTAAGCACAACCCTACGTATTTATATTTAGATGTAAGTCCCATTGCATAAGTGTGCATAAGATTGTAGCCCAAGTCTACATTCCACTCAGCTGGAAAAACTGGGCAGTGATGAGGAGGAAGAGTTAAGTTATTTTAAAACTTCCCCAGGCATTTTTGGCTTTGTGTGGACTGCTTCTAGTAGGTACTACTTTCAGACAAAAATGGAGGGGTCAATAGTATAAGCAAGCAGCAGAATGCTTATAGGAAGAGCAGAGTGACAGCATATCTTGCCACCTTGCTCGTACTTTCTCCCTCCAGACAGAACCATAGTAACAAACAGGCAGCTACATCATTAGGCAACAACTTCTGCCTATGTGCAGGTATACAGGGTTATGCACATTTCTCCCACAGCTGGCTTTCTAAGAATTCTGGCTATGCATGGAGCAAATGCATGTCTATCCTTCCCGCATGTACTTACTCTCAGTGCCTTTTTCTGACAACAGCAACAGTTCACATGACACATCCTTTCATGATATTCCATTAAAGATCAGCTGCCTAGCATTATACTTGGACTTACATGAGGGGAAAAAAAGGTACTGAAGACCCCAGACTAACCACCACCCACGTAGGAAGAAAGGAGAGATGCAATTATGGGCAACTGAAATCCCAGAAATCAATACAAAGTCACACGTTTTTATTCAGTGATTCAGTTTCCCTGTCTATAAAAATAAATAAAATCCTCCATCACAGAGACAGCAAAGAACATCACTCTTGGAGGTGCAGTCATAAGTTCATCCCACCCTGAAATCATCCACACAAAAGCAGTCAGAAACCCAATGGAAAAGGGTAATTGGAAAGACAACCCACCAAGTTTCCCTTCCCATTTCATTACAACACAACATGGGACTTGTTTTGTGGGCCATGCCTAGATAGGCAGTCACTGTCTGCTTTAGGGGGGGCTACATGAAGGCAGATGGTAGGTTCAAGTATGAATGTGGTTCTGCAGAAGGGCAAGGATCTGTGGCAAATGGCAAGTGGATAATCAGAATTCAAACCAACTAGGCCTGGAAGAGTAGGCCTTAAATTAATAGGACAACTGATTGCTGTGACAAGGGAAGCAAAGTCATCAGCTCAGACCAGCTGCCACAAACCAGAGACAAGATAACTAACAACCCAATCCTGCGCTGCCCAGCGCCAGTGCTCCAGCCTCACCGCTGGCACTGGGCATCGAAAAAGTGCAGTAAGGCACTAGAGTGCTGGCAGTGGAAAGGGCCACACCGGGAGGCCTAGTTCTTGCAGATGCATCACTGAAGCACCAGATGGTAAGTTTGCCTACCAGGCAGCAGGGAAACTTTTCAGGGTGGGGGGAGGACAGAAGGAAGGTGGGGAGGAGGCAGAACGGGGCAGAATGAGGGCAGAACAAGGGGAGGATTAGTCTAGGAGGGGTTGGGGACAGCGGCAGAGGCTGCCGCCACATCCAATACCCCCTCCCAAGCTGCAGAGACCAACACTGGTCTCCTTGGTTCTGTGCCCGCTAAATTGCGGGTACAGATCTGAGTAGATCATTGGGGCTGCCTAGGCTCGACACAGAGGACACTATTCAGAATTAAGTTTCTTTCAAAAACATCTGAAAATGTGCATCAAGCAGGTTCCTTTGGAAGCTGAACCCCAGTTCTTGGAATAGTATCATTGTCAGTCAGGGCGCTGGGGAATGGAAAAGACATAAGCTATAGCAAAAGCTTGTTTCAATCAAACATGCAAAGAGATCTTAAAAATTGCATTAATCAGGGTAAGATTTGCATTTTTTTTTAACTCAAAAGGAGGCCATTAATGCCTATTATACCCAGTCAATCTGTGGAGTCAGTCATTGGATCACTTGAAATTACCCACATGTGCAAAAGGATATCAGCATATACTTACCATAGTAGATCATTAGTATACGTGCCGTTAAAAGAATGTAGCACAGAAGTGACAGCAAAGGCTTTCTTAATGAAATTTGTACAAGTTTATAGGTATCCAGAAAAGGTCTGAAGAGATACAGAGACATTTTATGAGTCCAAGGTGTTTAAGCAATTGTAGCTGCAATTATATCCACACTCTCCTGGAAGTAAGCCCCATTGAACACAATGAGGTTTACGTCCAAGTAGACGTGTGCAGATGTGTACAGCGGATCCTGCACCGATGCAGGAAAATCGCTAGGATGAAGATGTGTGCAGTTGTGCTATCTTTCACTTTTATAATATGAAGAAGAGAAAGAGTGACAGTAGATATTGTTCCCAAAGTAGTACAGAAAAGTCCATTAAGGTGTGAAAATCTTAAAGCGTGGGTGAATCATCATCTTAGAAAACTATACGGTTTATATAGCCAACTCAGAATAAACACAGGTAGACAAAAACAGAAACAAGAATGACGAAGGAATATAGGTGCCAGAAATAAATGTAGGAGACTATGAATCGTTCAAAAACGAGAGGTGGAATAAACAGGAAGACTATATATTTAGAAAATGGTCAAAATGCCATTTGAAAGCTTATCAGTTTTTGTAATCACAGATGCCTCCGGGGAAATTAAAAAAAAAAACTGCACACAAAAGTCGGCTGAAGCTATACATTAAAGCAGGGGTGTCCAAAGTTTTTGGCAGGAGGGCCACATCATCTCTCTGATGCTGTGTTGGGGGGCCATGGAAAAAAGAATTAATTTACATTTAATATTTGAATAAATTTACATAAATGAATATTTTAAAGATGAACTTATATGGTTGAATGAAGGTCTTGCAATAGCTCAAGGCCTCTAAAAGGCCTTGCACAAAGCAAGGCTGGCCTTTCCTTTGCTGCCGCTACTGCATCACAGATGTGAAACAACAAGCAGTGGAGGGAGCCCTCAACCCACAGCTCACACGAGAGGTCAAACAGTCACCCTCACGCTGAGAGCAGTTGCGTCGGGCCAGTGTGGGCTCCAACAAATCTCTGGAGGGCCAGAGGCTCATTGGAGACTGGGGGCTCCCTGAGGGCCGCATTGAGAGGCCTTGAGGGCCGCAAGTGGCCCCAGGGCCGGGGTTTGGGCACCCCTGCATTAAAGGGAAGGAAGGGGAGGAAATTGAAAATTCAATAGGTGCTACCAAGGACTTTACTTAATAAAGAATGTGACAAACTATCAAGAGGATAGGTTGAAGGGCAGCAGCAAATTAGAGTAATCACAAAACTGGTGGGAGAATGCCATTGAGTGGACACTATAGAGTCTGTCAAATATGCAGAACAGTGTATCTCTGGACAAGAGGGAATATTAATGATTTGAGGTGGGGAAGAGGGACTGGAGACCATGTTATGGCACAAGTTCCTTCAGTGAGAAAAAGCAAAGCTATCTGACCCCATAGGCAGAGTGAAAAGCATTACAATGCCAGCCAACCAACCAATTACACTTTTGTTGTTGTGGGTAAGATGGTATCATACCTTTCTTGGCCTTAATGTTGGCATACTAGCACAGAACTGTTGAAAATGTGTCTGTATCTGTGAGACTGCAAGGAGGGACTATGGAGAACCAGGGGTGAAAATGTAGCGGGTTCTGAAAAGCACCCTTGCATGACAAAATTTCAGATGGGCTGGGAGAGAGGGTAGCTGTCAGCAACAGTTGCCAAGGGAACAGAGGATGCTGAGAGGGGTGTGGCAATTGTGAATAGAATAGCAGTGAGGACCAGGCAGCTTGCAACCCTGAGTCATCCTGGGATGAGTCGAAGGATGCTTCAACCAGGCAATATCTGTGGCATCTAAAAGCCTTGGCCAACTTTAAAGACTCAAATACAGTGCTAATTTTATATGCGCTTAAAAAAAAAAAAGTGCAATGACACCGGGATATTGGGACATGCATATTCAGAAAATGTTATTAGGTTTTATAAAGTTCAGCATTTCTTTTGCAAAATGTCAGCACTTGTGTGGGTTCTTCCCAACTCTCACTCCAGATCTATGTTGAAGAGCTGTGGCTCGCAGCTGCCGCACCTATCAGTCAGGCACAGTAGTGCAGGAAGGGAAGGGGAGGATTGATATTCCAATATGAATCTCTCTAAAGCAAAGGAAGATGGAACGGAGAATTTCAAAATGCACGTGCCGAGATTAGTCCACACTAAATGGAACTTGGCAGTGCATCCCATCCCAATTTGGACTCCCTACTACACCCATGTCAGCACCACTGTCTCTTTTCCGTTCACCCCTTTTCAACACCTCCACTGCTTCCCCCCCTTTGTAGTAGTTGCTAGGCAACTGCAGAATGTGTTCATCTGACCATCTCCAAGTCAATCTTAAAGGAGGGCCTCTCCTCAGCCTCAGCACACAGGACAAATTATTCATTTGTTTAAAGGACAGGATATCCCCCTACTTCCTTTCTCCCAGCCCCTACACACTATGGACCCCTGTGCCCTATGAAGCCTAAACTCAGCAGGATTCCAGGCCTCATGGTTCACAAAATAATAGCCTTGGACCCTGAGTGTCTGAGGCTACTGCATGGATGGAATTTAGCAAGTGTGATAAATCTGATCGCACCCTTTGATAAAATATCACTGGGGGTTTCATGTAGCAACAGAAACACACACATAACAGCACACCACACCACTCCCCCCAAAACAGTATTTGTGGGTCTGACCAACTAGCTTAACTAATTCAGCATTCAGTTCTTCTAAAAGCGGCCAGACAGATGCAGCAAGGCCTGCAAATGGGGCATGATGGCAGCACAGTTGGTGCTGTGCAATTGCTGAGTGCTGGAATCTCCTGTTTCAAATCTCATGGAATGGCCTTTGGCAAGCTGCTTTTCGCCTCAGCCCCCTCCTCTCCATAATACAGATCTGACTTAGGGAGCTGCTGTAAGGAAAGCTGGGGTAAAGCACTTGAAGTGTCCTTAGGCAACAGTATAATATATATGCTAAGTATTATTTACTAAGTAATTGCCCATGAAATTGAACAGATGTGGTAGGGGATGTTTTGGAGGCAGAGGGAGTGCCCCTTCCTTCCCATATCCTCCTCACTGCTGGTCATCCCACCATCTCACTCAATTCCCCTGGCTTCTCTTTCCTCCTTTCCACAACCCCACAGCCCTCACCATGCTCCAGGTTGCTTCCCCTCTGCTGGCAGCTCCTCCTGCTCTTGTTCTCCCTCCCCACCCAACCCCACTGTCCCCAGCCTTTTGAGAGGCTGTCTCCCCTCTCCCCCCATGAATGAGTGGCCAGGAAGTGCGGAAGGGCATGCCTGCTGAGCAGCTGGCTAAGGCAAGGCCTTCTGCTGGCTGACTCTGCCAGAACACTGCTCAGCACCAAGTATGGCTGTGAAGGGAGGAAGGGCCCCCATTCCAAAGCCTAAATTGGGTGTGGGTGCCAAGCACTGCCAACCGCCCGTCCCACGGCCACTCCTTCCAAGAGTCAGTTCTCCAACTTCTGTTTCTCTCACACTCTGTATAGTGTGACAAAGAGCTAGGAGCATGTGACATCATGTGCAACACTGCTAGAAGTGTGACAAAGTGATGGAATTATGGGAATTGGCTATATAATATGGGCAGGAGGTCTGGTCTAGAGCAGGGGTGTCCAAAGTTTTTGGCAGGAGGGCCACATCATCTCTCTGACACCGTGTCGGGGGCCGAATTAATTTATATTTCAAATTTGAATAAATTTACATAAATGAATATATTAAAGATGAACTTATATGAATCAATGAAGGTCTTGCAGTAGTTCAAGGCCTATAAAAGGCCTTGCACTAAGCAAGGCTGGCCTTTCCTTTCCTGCTGCTACTGATCACAGACGTGAAACAAAAAGCAGCGGAGGGAGCCCTCATCCCACAGCTCACTCGAGAGGCCAAACAGTTGCCCTCATGCTGAGAGCAGTTGCATCGGGCCAGTGTGGGCTCCAACAAATCTCTGGAGGGCCAGAGGCTCATTGGAGGCTAGGGACTCCCTAAGGGCCACATAGAGAGGCCTTGAGGGCCGCAAGTGGCCCCCGGGCCGGGGTTTGGGCACCCCTGGTCTAGAGGGTAGAGCCTCCATTTGCCTGAAGATAACATCCACAAGGTCGCCAGTTCGAGGCCACCGGCACCGTGCGACCTTGAAGCAACTGACCAGCTGAATCCGAGCTATTCCATCTGCTCTGAGCGTGGGAGGATGGAGGCCGGAATGTGAAACCAGATCAGATAGAAACACCTGAATGTTGTGGTTCTTGAAAGAAAGAACCTTCTTTCATTTGTAAAAATCCCTACGGGTTTTTAAATAAGCCTGCCTATGTAAACCGCCTTGAATAAAGTCTTGAATAAAGACCAAGAAAGGCGGTATATAAATACCTGTATTTTTATTATTATTATTATTATTATTAATTACCCAGTCCACAGCTTTTTGCTCTGTACTTAGAGGCTGCCCTGTTGACTATCATGGATTGTCAGCACTCAGAGACCTGTTTCCCCATGACTTTTTCAAATCTAGTACAGGTTGAGCACCCCTTATCCAGAATTCTAAAATATCGAACTTTTGGAGCACAAACATGACTTTTTTTTTTTACTTTTTTTGCTGAAAGAAACCTTGTTTCATACACAAAATTATTTTAAAAATTGTCTAAAATTACCTTCAGGCTATGTATATAAGGGATATATGAAACATAAATGAATTTTGTATTTAGACTTGCGCCCCATCCCCAATATCTCTCATTATGTATATGCAAGTATTCCAAAATACAGAAAAATTTGATATCCAAAACACTTCTGGTCCCAAGCATTTCGGATAAGGGATGCCCAAACTGTATAAACCGTTGTTTATGCTGGTGGCCATTGCAACAGCCAGTAGGGAAGACTTCTACAGATTAAATACATGCAAAGTGATTTGCATGTGGTTAAATACATGCATTTCTGCCCTGCTAACTGCACTGAGCTCAACCACCCAACCCATCTCCCTCACTCCTCTGGCCCACACTCTTTGCATCTTTTCTTTCTTGCCCTTTGCCTGTCACCCTCTTCTTCCCAGCATATTTTAACTCTCAGAAAGGAGTTCTGCCCTGCATTATACAAGTCAAGCAATGCAAAGTGACATCTATAGCAATTATGAGCCCCAAATCTGAAGGTTTTTTGACATTTTAATGTATTTATGTTTGACTTCAGCATTGATTTAGGTCTTCTATAAATTCAAGAGGTCAATTTTTGCCTAGAACTGTTCTTCCCCATGACAAGATATCATAGAATCCCACAGAATTCAGAATTCTTAAAAGACAGAATACCAATTCTCAAATCGCCCCCCCCCCAATGCCAGTAGATCAAGCCAGGCATTTGAAGAGGTTTTAGGTGTGTGCGTGTGTTTACTTTTAAATAGAGAACTTTTTAGAACTGAGCATCCCTGCCTTGGAGATCAGGTCACATACACACACAAGAGAAAATGGCACTATCACATGTGTTATTTTCTTCTCTGCCAAGGATAAGGAGCAAAGGAAACACAATTAAATCTTGCCACTTAAAGATATTGTTTGGTTGTTGTTTCCCCAAGCCATGAAATTAAACCTTTCCTTTTTTGGAACCACACTTAGGAATGGCTTAGGGCAGTTGTCTTCAACCTTTTTTGTGCCATGACCCCAATAAATAAGGAAATAAATGAAGTATGAGACTAGGGACCCACCACTGATCCTGACCCTCTCCTGGGGTCCTATCTGCACACTCCCTGCCCCCGTTGCCACCCACTCCCCATCCCGTTATGCCCTCCCAACACTGTTCACTATAACCAAATATTCTTATTAGACCAGAAAAAAGTTACAACAAATCCTGGCACTAGTCAAAGCTATTTTAGCACAATTGCTAAGAACCCAAGCAGGACTGGGACACAATTTCCTGGTACATGAAGGGGTACACCAGATGCCTCCCCAGTACCTGGTGGTGCTTTAGTCCAGTGGTCTTCAACCTATTTCATGCCCGTAAGTTGTCATGAAACCACAACTGAGACTTTGTGACCCCATTGAGGTCACAACTCCAAAGTTGAAAAACACTGGCCTAGGGGTTTTTCATGACCTATAGCAGTGCAGTCCTAGGCATTTCTGCTCAGAAGTAAGTCCCACTGTGTTCAGTTAGACTTACTCCCAGGAAAGTGTGGATAGGATCACAGCCTATATTAATTAAACTATTGCTCCCCCTTTTGTCTTATTTTGAGCTGAGTAGCATAGTAACAGGATATTAAATTATCAAGAGTTAATTGGTATGTTGTTCCCCCATTTTCATTTTTAATACTTGTTTCGCTTTTATTTCCTCTTCTTTGCAACTACTGTACATCTGTACCCAGCAGTATCGATCAGAGCACTCTTGGATCTAGAGGTGTCACCCATGTGTCACCCACATACCCACCCATCAACCTGCTAAGCCTTTTTTGACAAAGTACAGGCTGACTCTCTCTCTCTCTCTCTCTCCCCCCCCCTACATTTGCATACTGAGGCTACACTCCTGGAATTTTGCTACCCCAGGCAGAATCTTAGTTTGCCTCAATCCTTGGCTCAGCTCTGACCCCACTATTACCCATCTCTCTATCTGCCTAGTCCTCCCCTCAGAGACAGGACTCCCACTTCTAATGTTTCTCTCTTGAAAATATTCTCATAAGCCTCAAACTGGCACATACAACCTGGTCTCAAGTCCTTCTCTTGAGAAAAACGGACACATGGTAGCCATCTGGGTGGGTGGGGTAGGGGTGAAGCAAGGGAATCTTGCTGGTTGATAAAAGAATTGCACGGATACAAGATGCCCACACACAGCATGCCTCATGTACATGAACTATCTCCCCGGAAACATGCCTCTTAACCATCCATCATACATGCACACATACAAGCAACCTGTACTCGGCATCACAAAGCTGACTGAGTGTAAGAAAGCAAGCAAACAATTCAATTTCCATCTCCTCTTCTCTATCTGTGCTGTACAGTACCATTTTTGGGTTCTGCAGGGATGCTCAAAAGGAAGCAAAGAAGCCCCAAGTTGACAAAGCAACCTGAAATCCAGTCTCCTCTCTCTCTCTCTCTCTCTCTCTCTCTCTCTCTCACACACACACACACACACACACACACACAATTCTCCTTCCCATCTCTTCTCTCCCATTCTCTTACCCACTTTCTTCCCCCTGGCCCCTTCAGCCGTAATTACTTGAAGCAAAACAGGCAACAATATCTGGAGGAAAAATTAAGCCTTAAAAAAAACAAAACCCACACCAACCCAACAATGCAGCTGTTTATTCATTCAGGTCAGAAGACAAATATGATGCACCTGTTCAAGCCAAGGGGCTGCAGAACCGAGATAACAATGGGACTCCTCCATCTATCAATATCTGTCTGTCTGTCCACCCTCCCCTACCACCTCTTCTTTCAGCAGGATTTCTAGGGAAGCAGGTTCCGTAGCTAGTTAATCTCTCTGGAGCTCAGCAGCCTTGACAACAAGATGATGGTGGGGAATATATAGACCCAAAGAAAGCCGCGGCCACACAAACTGCTCAATGTTGCATCTTCAACATTCCCTCCAACACCATCCCACCTAACCCCCCCAATCCCACCTAACCCCCCCCCCACTCCTCTTAAGAGGGAGATGTGGTAGTCCGAATCCTATCTTGCCTCCCCACCATGAGGGGCAGGGGGGGAGCTTCTCTCACCCCACCACACCCCCCTTTTTAAAAAAAAATGTCCTTCTCATAGGTTTAGATTCACAGCAAACAGCAGCACCATCAGCTCATGGCAGAAACCACAGCAGCAGGAGCATCATCCAGCATCAGTGGGTTGGGGAAGAGAAAGGAAGGATTTAAAAAAAAAACAACACCAATAAAAAAAAAATACCTGCTACTTAAGAATGGATGTACATTGACATGCCTTGAGACGGTGTATTTCCCATTGTTGTCTTGGCTTTGTTCCTCTGCCTCCGTCTGTCTGTCCGTCGGTCGGTCTGTCTGTTTCTCTTTCTTTCTCCGACTGACTCAGGCCCAGCCAACCATCAGAGATCAGTGGCAGAAGTGCAACAAGAGTGCGGGTGAGTGAGTGAATGTGTCTGTGTGAGAGAGAGTGTATGTGAGTGCGCACGCCTTGGCAATAGTACAAAGGAACAGAATGGGCAAAACACATTAGCTCATGATAGATTAATGTGCTGGGGGAGCCTCTCTCTCTCTCTCTCTCTCTCTCTCTCTCTCCCCTTCTCCCCCTCTTAAAGGCCCCTACCTTTTATTCAGGGATGGGTGTCTAGTACAAATGCCAGGAGGATATCCCGATAATAATAGAAGGGCAGTGCATAATTGCCAGCATGCGCTGCCAGGTCCGGTGGAGGCAGCAGAACTCATGTGGCCTCACCACTAAGACAAGTATGCTATTTCCCTCTCCCTTTGAATAAGCTGGGTTGCCGAGGTAAAAGTTACGGAACAAGGACCCATTAAAGTGCTGCAACCACAAATTTTCATGTAGTAGAGTTAGCACATCTTTATGGCCCAGTGGATAAAGAATTGAGGCTTGGAAGATCTAGGCTCAAGTCCTGCCACTACCGCAGTGTCACTGGGTAAACTCCGGCAAGTTCCTGTCCCCCAGCCTCAGTTCCCCTGTTCTGTGAAATGGGAATAATGTTGTCACAGTACAGTGGTTCTCACACATTTAGCACAGGTACACATTTTTTTAGAATGAGAATCTGCCAGGACCCTTCGGAAGTCATGTCATGACCAGAAGTGACATCATCAAGCAGGAACATTTTTAACAATCCTAGGCTGCAATCCTACCCACACTTACCTAGGAGTAAATCCCATTGACTATCATTGTTTAAAGAATATACATAGTAGCTTGTTAAAAGTACAGGTCTGTAACATTTCCCCAAATGCAATCACATACCATGGTAGCATCAAGTCTAATATTTTTAAAATAAAAATATTGAAATGAATAGGCACCCACCTGAAATTGGCTCGCGACCCACTTAGCGACCCTCCCAACCCACAGTTTGAGGAACACTGTCATAGTACATTCCTAAAAATTATATGTGTAAAAGGGCGCAATCCAAACCGCGCCCTATGCTGGCCCAAGTCCCTTGGGCCGGCCTAGAAGGGTTGCAAACATGCCGTAAAGCACATTTGCGCATCCTTGAGGGGAAACCAGGCCGGTGCACTGAGAACCGCTGGCCTGCAGAGGCTGACATAAGTCTCTGCACAGGCTTCCCCTCAGGCGCTTGTGTTGGTCCGCCTGCACTGACACAAGAGGCTGGGGGGCAGGGAGGAGGAGGGAGGGAGGCATTACTGGGTGGGGGGGAGGGTGGGCAATGAGCAACCCTGGGGGTGGGTGGGTGGGCAGGCGGGGAGCGGGAAGCGGGGCTGGGATCCAGCAGTTATGCCGGATCCCAACCACCGTTCCCGGGGAGAATGGAGTGACTTCAAGCTACTCTGCTCTCCTCGGACTTGTGCCACCTCCAGAGATGGCGCAAGTTCAAGGAGACCCATTGTGTCCAGCAGCCCTTACCCAGGCTGAAAATTTCCCCTTACCTCTGGCTGAGCCGCTTCTGGCCACAATCCTGCGCTGGATACAGCGCAAGCCTCTTGGCTTGCGTGTTCCGGCGCAGGTTAGGATTGCGCCCAAAGATGCTTTACAATGTTTATTTTATTTGCTTTCTCCCTATGGATAATCCTATATGTTAGAGGGGCTGACTGATACAAATGTGTCTGTTGTCTACATGGTCAATGACCGTGGATATCAGTCTTCACTTTCTCCTCTTCCAAACCTTACTTTTCATGACTGTTGAGAAGACAAAGGAATCTGAAGACTGCATAGCGTACTTGAAAAAGATGTTTTTAAAACACAGAGCGAGGCAGCGAGAGAAACAAAGCAGTTGGAAGCTCCACAGATCTGCCATCACTCATGATCCCCCCCCATCTCCAGATGGAAATTGATATTGATTTCACTGCAAGGGACAGTTTCATCAGAAAAGAAAATTAGAAGGGGAGTAGGGGTAGGAGAAGGAGGTAGAGGAATAAGCCCAGTGCAGTTTCTTTGTTGTAATCATTTTCCCTCAACAATAGTGGCAGCTGTCAATCATGCCTTAGTCACCATCTGCCCATTGTTTAGCAATTCAGCATTCCCTTCATATAATCAAGACCAAGGGATTTAGAAAGCAGCAAGGCAGAATTGAGCTTCCTAGTTTGGAATTTGACTGCCAGTCAGTGTAGCTCTCTGTTTTCAAAAGTATGTTTCTAGCCCTCAAGGAAAAAAAAAAAAAAACACCAGGAAAATGTGCAGTCCAAAAAAAAAGCCCCCAAACAATCACAGGAACTTGACTATACCTGAGGATTTTCTAAGGCAGGGCTTGAAAAAGTACATCACTGACAGTGCAAGCAGTTTATCTGCAACACAACACTTATTAAAAAGACACATTTATTTTGTGCATGTGTTAATTTCCCCAATTGCTTCAGATGCATTATATATCAGGTTACATCATGTGAGGAGCTACAAAGGGAATAATCCTTGGTATATTGCTGACTCAATGGAAAAGATAGCACTCTGTTTGCCCCTACGGATTATAGAAAATAGTTAAATGAACAGTTCCTGGCTGGAGGGAAGATCTTTCTCTTTTGGCAGCAACATGGGACAATTAAGTCCTGGCTTTTGCGCCTATTACTTGCCCCTAACCACATAAGAAGAGCCTTGCTGGATCAGGTGAAATGCCCAACTAGTCCAGCTTCCTGCATCTCACAGAGGCCCACTAGATGCTTCTGGGAGTACACATGACCTCCTGTATCCTGGTGCCACTCCCTTGCTTCATGCAGTCGGAATTAGGCCTACTTCCAAAACCAAGAGGTTGCATAGAGTCATTGCTTGTAACCTGTGATGGACTTTTCCTCCGCAGATAAGTCTAATCCCCTTTTAAAGGCATCTGGACCAAGTGCCATCACCACATCATGTGGCAAGGAATCCCACAGATTAATTGCACACTGGATAAAGAAGTATTTCCTATTTCAGTTCTAAATCTCCCAGCAGTCCATTTTTAGAGCTTGACCCCTTGTTCTCGTGTTGTGTGAAAAGGGGAAAGAACTTCCCTCTATGCACCCCATGCTTAATTTAATTTTATATGTATAAATTTATATTAAATTAATTTAAATTTTATATGGCGCAATCCTATCCTGCGCTGGAACAGGCAAGCCAGGAGGATTGCTCTGCATCCAGTGCAGGACAGTGGCCATAAGTGGCTCAGCCAGAAGCAAGGGGAAACATTCCCCCTTACCCCTGGGTAAGGGCTGCTGGCCCCTATGGGTCTCCTTGAACTTGCGCCACCTCTTGAGGTGGCAGAAGTCCAAGGAGAGTGGAGTGGCTTGGAACCGCTCAGTTCTCCCTGGGAACAGTGGATTGGATCCAGCATAACTGCTGGATCCCAGACCTGCCTCCTGCTCCCCGCCTGCCTGCCCCTGGGGCCGCCCACCACCTGCCCTCCCCTCGCCTAGGAACACCTCCCCCCTGGCTCCTCCCTGCCTACCCTGCCTACCTTTTCTCCTTGTGTCAGCCCATGTGGGCCAACGCAAGAGTCGAGGAGGAAGCCAGTGTGGAGGCTTCCGTCAGCATCTGCAGGCCAGTGCTTCTTGGAGCACCAGCCCAGTTTCCTCTCAAGGAGGCGCAAACATGCCTTACGGCACATTTGCAGCACTCCTGGGTCCACGTAAGGGACTTCTGTCAGCCCAAGGGCACCTCTGGATTGCGCCCTTAATCATTTCCCCCTCAGGCACCTTCTCTAGACTATTGTATTGGCAACCTTCAGTCTCGAAAGACTATGGTATCGCGCTCTGAATGGTGGTTCTGGCACAGCGTCTAGTGTGGCTGAAAAGGCCAATCCGGGAGTGACAATCCCTTCCACACCGGGAGCAAGTGCAGTCTGTCCCTGGTCTGTCTCCCTGACTATGGGCCTTCCTTCTTTGCCTCTTAGCCTCAGACTGTTGGCCAAGTGTCTCTTCAAACTGGGAAAGGCCATGCTGCACAGCCTGCCTCCAAGCGGGCCGCTCAGAGGCCAGGGTTTCCCACTTGTTGAGGTCCATCCCTAAGGCCTTCAGATCCCTCTTGCAGATGTCCTTGTATCGCAGCTGTGGTCTGCCTGTAGGGCGCTTTCCTTGCACGAGTTCTCCATAGAGGAGATCCTTTGGGATCCGGCCATCATCCATTCTCACGACATGACCAAGCCAACGCAGGCGTCTCTGTTTCAGCAGTGAATACACGCTAGGGATTCCAGCACGTTCCAGGACTGTGTTGTTTGGAACTTTGTCCTGCCAGGTGATGCCGAGGATGCGTCGGAGGCAGCGCATGTGGAAAGCGCTCAGTTTCCTCTCCTGTTGTGAGTGAAGAGTCCATGACTCGCTGCAGTACAGAAGTGTACTCAGGACGCAAGCTCTGTAGACCTGGATCTTGGTATGTTCCGTCAGCTTCTTCTTCTCTAGACTAAGGAGGCCCAAATGTTGTAGCCTTTCTTCATAAGGGAGGTGCCTCGGCCCACTAATCATTTTGGTTGCGATCTACGTCACCTTTTCCAGTTCTACTATATTCTTTTTCAGATATAGAGACCAGAAGTGGACACAATACTCTAGATGTGGCCTCAGTTTGTACACGGCATAACAATATTGGTTGCTTAATTCTTAATCCCCTTTTTAATGAGCATGGAATTGGCCTTCTTCACATTTGCTGCATACTGTGCCGTCCACCAGTATCCCAAAATCTCCCTCCTGATCTGTCACAGACACCTCAGAACTCATCGATGAATATGTGAAATTTTGGTTTCTTGTCCCAATGTGCATCGCGTTACACTTACTTACGTTGAAGCACGGCTGCCATTTTGCTATCCATTCCCCCAGTTAAGAGAGACCCTTCACAATCCACGGTGAACTTCAGCACCTGGAAATGTTTAGTGTCATCTGCAGACTTGGCCACCTCACTGTTTATCCCCAACTCCAGGTCCCCACCAGGAACCACCTAGTTCCACATTGTTGCACACATGTAAGCTTATCCCTCCAAAGGTTATTTATGCTATACTGTTTGTACATCAGATACATTACTATCATTCTCTCACAGCAACCTACAGGACACCATTCCTACCATTCTTTTTATACAGGTGGGGGAATCAAGTGAACCGAGAGAGACTTGTTAAAGCTCCACCTTGATGAGTACTTTCCAGAGACAATTCAAGGTCCTGCTCTTCTTTGAATTGAATTATAAAGGCCCAGCAAAATTAGTACAGAGGCAGCTCATTATATGATATTATATGATATAGAAACACACAAGAAATACTCTGATGCAATTCTATACAGATTTTCCTGGTAGTAAGTCCCCTTGAACTCAGTGCACTTACTTGTGAGTAGGCATGCCTAGAACCAAACTGTAATAATATAATATTTCTAACACTTTGCTGGATTCCTCTTGTCTGATGGACACAAGTAAGGCCTTTGTGTGAAACCTGATTTAATCAGGTCTGTCAAATCTACAGTAGTTGTATGCAGCATACCAGTCATTTATTTGTCTTTCATTTAATTAATTTTCCAATCCTATCTGCGCTGCTGCCACTGGAACTAGCATTTCAGAAGCAGTATGTGCTTTACAGCATCATAAGTGCAGTTCCAGAAGCATGTGGAGCCATGTGCTTCTGGGCAGTTGCTGCAAAGAAGGATCCTGCGTGCAACAGAGGCAGAGGAGCCCCACTGACGTTTGGTGAGTTGGTGGGGTGGGTGGAAAGGGGTTAGCGGAATGTAGAGGGGCTGGACAGATCAAGGAAAATTGGGGGGGCAGGGGTGTGTTGGAGGCAGGAGGGGTAGCACCCAGTGTGAGCAACTTGCAGCAGATGCTATCCTTTGCAGAGCCAACCACAGTGCTCCCTTTGTTTCCTTGGACTGAGGTGACCAGTGGGCAATTGTGAGGCTTATAGAAGGGCCTCTTCCAAGCCTCCCTATCAGCTCCCACCCCCCCATCACCACTATAGCATGCAATGTAGCTTGTTTTGGCATGGCTGCATGCTTTGACAGGGAAAAGGAGAAGACTGGGCTGTTAGAAATTCATACCGCTTTCCTTTTCTTGCCTTTCCTTTTATTAAAAATATCTTCAAGGCGACTCACAATAAGAATTCATAAAATAAACCATGCAACAACCATTCTGATCGAAGACAAGAATAACACAGCCCTGCAGAATAAAACCAGCAACCACAGAGAGACAGCAAAACCATTGCTGTTAATTAAAATCTCAGAAAAAATAAGATGACCTTAATCTGCCACTTAAACAGCAACCCCAATGGCCAACCAGGTGTGTGACAAACCTCTGGATTTTGGAGTACTCCCTGCTGCATTACATGCCTGAAATATCATGTGCAGTCCAGGAGGCATGCATTTCACAGCTTTCCCTAAATGTCTTGGCTGCAAGCTAAGGAATTCGTGACTCCTCTCCCATATCCCTATGCCCCTGTGCAGGATCATGTGCTCTCTTCACATATCATCTATACCAGGGGTGCTCACACTTTTTTGGCTCCAGAGCTACTTTGAAACCCAGCAAGGCCCGGAGATCTACCAGAGTTTTTTTTACAATGTTCGCGCCATCATAACATATAACATTTATGTGTACAATGTATGTTGGTGTACCTTGAGCCCCACTGAGTATAACAGGACTTACTCCTGAGTAGACATGCCTAGGATTAGGCTGTGAGGCTGCAATCCTAGCCACACTTACCTAGGAGTAAGCCCCATTGAGTACAATGGGCCTTACTCCCGGCGTTTCCTCCCAGAGTCACCTGAAGGGGGGGGTCGGCACTCCGCGATCTACTCATTTTGCCTCGCGATCTACCGGTAGATCGCGATCAACCTATTGAGCACCCCTGATCTATACATACAGAGAGGCATTTGTCAATACTTCCGCACAATAATGAACCCCCTTTTCCCATTGGTGACTCATCAAAGCCAGAGCCTAAGCTTCTCCCTGGAATCTCCTATTTTAGGGCAATGTGTACTTATGATTCTTCTCTTCACAAGATTCTGGCCTTTAGAGATTGATTTAAAAGTGCGTGGGCGATGCCAAGTGGAAATTTTAGAAGCCAAAGACAGAGGCGTTGCAGGATTTCCACGTGGTCAGGAACTGGAGCTTCCATGCTCTGCATCACTCTGTCCCCTCTCTCATGACTAGCAAAAGTAGAATCAAAACAAGCAACATATGTAAAATGGCTTTATATACAGAATCCAGATTTTCTTAGTGCAGAATTTAAGTTACCTGAACTTTTTGATTCCCCCCCCTCCCATTTAGCACAAAGCACATGCAGTCTTGCTTGTCCACAAATGAAAAACAGTCTTAGCAACAGTCTCTATGTGTCACCTTCAAGAGATGGGAAGATGCCTTCTAGGGCAGTGGTTCTCAAACGTTTTAGCACTGGGACCCATTTTTTAGAAAGACAATATGTTGGGACCCACGAGAAGTGATGCCATTAACCTGGAGGTGATGTCATGACTAGAAGTGACATCATCAAGCAGGAAAATTTTTAACACCCCCCCATACAATAAAATTAAAGCAAATTAAGTAAGTAAAAGTATCAATAAGTAAAAAATTATTTAAAATAAAGAAGAAACCTCCTAACCCTCCCAAGCAGTTGCTGATCTGTTTAAAAAAAATTCTCCCAAACATCTCAAAGGTTGCAATCCTAACCACACTTACCCAGGATTACTACTTACTCCTGGGTAAGTAAGCCCCATTGAGTATCATTGTTAAAAGCATATACACAGTAGCCTGTTAAAAGTACAGATCTGTAACATTTCCCTAAATGCATGCCGCATACTATCAAGTCTACTCTATTAAAAATAAAATACACTTTGAAATGAATAGGGCCCCTAACCCACTTCCCAGCATTGGCATAGCTGTGCCAATGGGATGTGTGGTGGATCCTTCTGTTGGTTGGCACTCACTGAACCCTCCTCAAAGTAAGGGAATGTTTGTTCCCTTCCGTCAGAGCTGTATAGCCCTTATGTTGGTGTTGGAAAGTGGGTTAGGATTGCGCCCTAAATAAATAAATTTAAGGCTGCCTGTCCCAAAAGTGTCCACAATTTATAAAGATGCAGGAGAAACACCAGTAAACGGCCTCTAGAAAAGACGCACTGCTGAAATTAATGTGGATAGTTGCTCTCCCTTTGCTAAACCTAAGAGGAACACCACTTTATAAAGTGCCTCTTGTCCCAATTATGGCTTTCAAGTGTTTGAAAGCACTTTAGATATATTGTTATTAAGTCTTCCAATGACCCTGTACAATAGATGATCATTATTCTCATATTGCAAGTGCAGTGTGTTGGCTGAAAGAAGTATAGTTTTCCCAAAACCACTGAGGCAGGTTTCAAACCAGAGATTCATTCTCCTAGCCACTACACCACACCAGAAAGAAAGAAAGAAAGAAAGAAAGAAAGAAAGAAAGAAAGAAAGAAAGAAAGAAAGAAAGAAAGAAAGAAAGAAAGAAAGAAAGAAAGAAAGAAAGAAAGAAAGAAAGAAAGCTCTTAAACACATCACAATTCAAGTAACGGTAAAAAAGCATTCATTCCTGGTATCCAGCAAGCTCCGTCAAAATTCAACCAGATCCTAGAGAAACGATATAATACAGCTCCACGTCAGTCCTCCTCGATAAAAATGGAGATAAAGCACAGGTGCTGTCGCTACTGCCCACTTTCATATCAATAACACCCTTTCCAGCCTTTGCACTTTTTTGCTCTCAGCCACGCACTAGCAAGCAAAACAGGGTACTCACAAAAGGAGCAGCCAAGGAAGCGTGGATGGGCACCTGGTTCTGCTCTGAAGGTGGACTGAGCCGGAAGCAGGCCTGGAAATTTGATGCGCTTTGTCTTTTTTCTTCTGCCATTTGGCACCTGTAATTTTAGGATTACATTGAGACAGGTGCATATGGCATTTGCTCTTCTTGGGGCTTCCAAGGAGATCAGGTATCCACCTCTGGGAAAAGAAAACAGTGAGAATAAATTAGCGAGGGGGGTGGGGTGGGGTAGAAAGAGGCTGATTGGTGTGGAAGGTCTTCCCTGGAGGAGACCTCTACAACATTGGAAAGCAGGTGTGTGGCTGTTGTGTCTGTGTGTGTTTAAAACTCCCACTCACTCACATGCTGGATTGTTTTAAGAACAAGCAAACTGAACAAGAAATATTGTTGGCAGCCTTCAGTCTCGAAAGACTATGGTATCGCGCTCTGAATGGTGGTTCTGGAACAGCGTCTAGTGTGGCTGAAAAGGCCGATTCGGGAGTGACAATCCCTTCCACACTGGGAGCAAGTGCAGTCTGTCCCTGGTCTGTCTCCCTGGCTATGGGCCTTCCTTCTTTGCCTCTTTGCCTCAAACTGTTGGCCAAGTGTCTCTTCAAACTGGGAAAGGCCATGCTGCACAGCCTGCCTCCAAGCGGGCCGCTCAGAGGCCAGGGTTTCCCACCTGCTGAGGTCCACTCCTAAGGCCTTCAGATCCCTCTTGCAGATGTCCTTGAATCGCAGCTGTGGTCTACCTGTAGGGTGCTTTCCTTGCACGAGTTCTCCATAGAGGAGATCCTTTGGAATCCGGCCATTATCCATTCTCACGACATGACCGAGCCAACGCAGACGTCTCTGTTTCAGCAGTGCATACATGCTAGGGATTCCAGCTCGTTCCAGGACTGTGTTGTGAATAATTGAAAAGATGACCATTGATCTTTTTTACATGCTAGCTATCTAGGCCTTGCTGGGAGAGAGAGGGGGGCCCAGAAAAGGGGATTGCTTCTAAGAGCAACGCAACTTGTTCAAGGTACACAGCAAAGGAAAATCCACAAAAAGGGGTTGCGTTTTATGGAATCATCCAACACCCCTTCCTCCACATTCCATCCCCAATCACGGAAGCATACCGTCCCTGCTGTTGCCTCTCATTTGACTGTCAAATTCCTACTGCTTCCTGCTTCTCTAAAGCTGTGGATGTGAGGAGACATGAAGAACTACGTCACTGCAAAGAATTTGTAACGTGGGGATCCATTTTACAGGGATAGTGTGAGGACACGTTGAGAACAGAGAAAAAAATACTAAATTTGTACTTTTATTAAGGACATCACAAGAAGTGAATACTGTAGGTCCCATCAAATAGATCTAAGAGCCAAGGCCCAGTTAAAACATGCTGGGGACCTCATACTATGTCAAGCCTAACAGGTCTCTTTCCATAACATTCCCAAAAAGGTACATTTGGGCACAATCCTAACCAGGTCTGCTCAGAAGTAAGTCCTACTTTGTTCAATGGGGCTTACTCTCAGGAAAGTATGGTTAGGACTACAGCCTTATTTTAATAGAAAGCATAAAGAAAATAAAAATATTAAAGCTGTGCATGTACAGGTTGATTCTCATTATTCGCAAGTGTTCTGTTCCTAGAACTCGTGTAGATGGCAAAAAACGCACTAAAGCAAATCAATTTACAGTACAAAGTCCCCTTGCTCCGGTGATTTAAAAATAGCCTTGCTGACCTTTTGAAATGCACACAGAGGGGCAGCCCAATCCTGAGCTGCTGGGCGCCCAGGCTCGGTGGCACCGAGAAGGGTTATCACCGGATCCTGTGCCCCCAGGCTACCGAGAAGGGTTACTTTCGTCCCCTTCTCCCAGGTAAGGTAAGCAGCCCCGCAATGGGGCTATTCACTTTACCGCTGACAAAAATGTTGGCGGTAAAGTAAAGGCACTCGTGTAGGGCACGGAGCTCCTGTGGAGCTCTGCGGACCCACCTCCCATCCCTCCCCCAGGCACACCTCCAGCCCGCCCCTCCCCGCATTACACCTCCCCGTCATGCCTCCTCCCCTCCCTCTCTCCACCCCCTGCCAGCCTCCCCCTCCCCAGAACGCCACCTCCTCCCCGCCCCGCCCCGACCCCGCTTGCTGTGCCACTGCTCGGCGGTCCGGGAGATCGCCAAGCCACAGAAGCTGGGTGACCGGCCGGCGCTGGGCTAGTACCGGTGGGAGCCAGGCGGTGAGGCTGGCAAACATGCCTTACAGCATGTTTGCAACAGTGCTCGGTAGCACGGAGCCATCCGCCAAGCACAGGACTGGGCTCTCAATCAGTCTCTCTCCAGGAGCTTAGGCTTCACTAGGAGGCAGCAATCCCTCCATTCACCAGGAGCCCCAGCAAGGGGGAAAGGATGCAGAAGGTGATAATTGCTGCCATTTAGCCTTCTTTCAAGTGCTCAGGGGGAAGGGAGGAGTGAAGCCTGCAGAGAGAATGATTGATGGATCGTCAGCCAGCTGCCCTCTCTGGCATTATTAAAGGACTGTTTTCTTTTAAAGGGTACTACTCATCACGTTGAGCTAGAAAAATCTGTGGATAATTAGGTTATACCTGTAATCACTTGCATGACTGTCTCTCTACAATAATAAAAAGCAGTTTTTTAAATTGTGATTTTAAAGGGATACATCTTTCCCCTTCTCCAGGGATCAGCACATTCCTCCTCATTTGCAGTGGCCATTCGTGTTGAGTCAAATCCATGTATAAAAAAAATCCGTGTATAACAAGGTATAACAAGGTATAAACATGTATCCTGCACTTAGCCTATTTGCCTGTGATTGCAAGAACAACACAGACTGAGACACAAGATGCGTTTTCAATCACCTACCACACTTCACTTTGGTTGTGTGTGGTCACTGCTCAGACATCATGAACATCAACCACAAATGATGAGAAATGGTATCCTCATGTTAGTGCCAGAATTCAGTCTATGATGATCTAAACCATTTTATAGCTCAATCCTTTCCTTTGCCACATTACAGCAAGCAGCAGCACCAAGAGAGTATGCACTGCATGCTATGGGGGGCAGCAACCAGACAGCCTGCAGGAGGTAAGTTACAATAAGTTTTATGAACTTCCCTGGTAGGCTGCCTGGTAGGCTGATTGATAGGCTGCCTGGCAGGCTAATCTTCCATTGATCTCCTCAGACCTCTGCCAGGCATTTTGCTGGTGTAAGTCCAAGGAGAGGCCAGGACATGTCAGGTTGGAAAATGAGGGATAAGAGCCAGTGAAAGTGGCTGCCACCAGATCGGCCCCCTCCAGCCCTCAACATGCCCCTAATTCCTCCCCCTTCCTGCCCAGTTATTCCCCCAACTGTTGTCCTCCTGGCCCACAAACCGCACCCTTCACCAGCCTACCTGATCTGGTGCCATCTGGGGCTCGTGGTGGTAGAGATCTGCTGTTCCAGCCACCTTATGGTACCGGCCTCAAACGGCTCAGCAGAGGTGCAATCTTCATGTCTTTGCAGAGCCTTTTAAGTCAGCAGGACACTAGTCCTGCTGGTACAAAAGGCCCATAGGATTGGGCCATTAGAGACTTTTCTTTCAACTCCATTATTTTTTCAACATGCTATGCAAAAGTTGAATCTTTACCCATCATAACGTGAGGCTCCTAAGCTGTAGCTTTTTCAGAGTCCAAACCTGAGCTGCCCGGGTGCGCAGCTGTGGCGGCACAGAAAACAGCTGCCGCTGCATCCTGTGCACCCAAGGCAGACACGGGCGGTACCTCAGGAGAAGGGGACTTTCGTTGCCTTCCCCCGGGTAAAGGGAGTAGCCCTGCAATGAGGTTACTTGATTCACCGCTGGCCAAAAGGTCGGTAGTGAAGTAAATGTGTCAGGCGCTGAGCCTGATGTGGAGGCTCAGGATCCAGTGGAGCGTCACTCCACCAATCCCACCTCCCTCCCTCCCCGCTCCCCCCGGCATGCCTCCCCCACCCTCTCCCCGCCTCCCACCTCCTGGTCACGTCTCCTCCCTGCCCTCTCCCTGCCCGCCACTCGCCTCCCCCCTCCCCAGAATGTCTCCTCCTCACCTCCCCCCACGCCCCCACTTTCCTCTCCACTACTCAGCGGTTCATGTGACTGCCAAGTGGTGGAGGCTGGGCGCCTGCCTGGCGCTAGCCCGGTGTCAGTGCTTGCAAATGTGCCTTATGGCAGGTTTATGACAGTGTACTCTGGCAGTAAGCCGGTGCGTGGTGCTCAGGATTGGGCTCTTAGTTTGGGTATAATTCTGGCCCTGACAAGTACAGGTCACCACAATTTATGTTCCACCAAGCTGAATGTAACCCATAATAATCAATGCATGGTGATCCTTGTGTTGCTGTCTTCCTGGGACAGCCAAAAAAGGGATGGTGGGATTGTCAAACACCTGGAAAGCCATAATTCAATGGTACCCAAACTTCCTTGGGTCATGATGCCTTTGCAAATTCTTCTTCCCAGCTCAGCTGGGTGCCACTTGGACCTCACAAGATCTAATATGGTGGCACCCAAAACTTGCAAGATCTCACAAGAATCAAGATAGCAGCACCCAAATCTTTTGTGAGATCCAAAATGGTGACACCCAAATCTAACAAGATTTGGGAGCCTCCTTCTGGGATCTCACAAGATTTTACCAGATCCAAGATGGCAGTGTTCATCAACAGGTAGGAAGGGTTATTGGGGACATTGCATGGCACCCCTGTGAGTGTGTCCTTATGCCCTAGAGCAGTGATTTTCAACCTTTTTCATCTCATGGCACACTGGCAAGGCACTAAAATTGTCAAGGCACACCGTCAGTCTTTTGACAATTGGCAAGGCACACTGTGCTGGCAATGGGGGCTCGCATCCCCAATAGTCCTGCTAATAAATGACCCTCTCCCAAATTCCCGCGGCACACCTGAGGACCATTCGTGGCACACCAATGTGCCATGGCACAGTGGTTGAAAATGGCTGCCCTCGAGCATTGTGACACATGCGTGGGGAACCCCTGCCATGATTCATGACTGTTAGACTGCATTTGGCATGGTGGGTCAAAAAGTATGCAGCCCTGAATAAGAAAAAATCAACTTGAATTGGTTATTTTGTATATTTTAGGCAATATGAGAATATTGATAACTTCCTCCAAGGTAAATTATAAAAAGTGCTGTAGATATCCTGAAAATTCATCCCCTGAAAATTTCAACTTTTGGTACAAATTAAAAGCAAAGTTCATAACCCATAAGGCTGTAGCAACCAGGCAGGCTTGAGGGTATGTATTGACCAGTGTCAGCAGGTGTGCAATTGCTGCCATTTTAGCTGTCAGGTTTCCATCCAGAGAACCTATTTAACAGCAGAGGTGTGCAGAGCTTGGTGAATCTCAGACTCAAAATGGGAAGCTGAGATTTCCAGTAATGCCCTGCATAAGACTAGCTCAATTGTGCAAAACAAGCAAATGCATTCATATTTGCACAATGTTTATGGCTTGTATAGGCAATAAGACTCAGTTTTCACTGAAGTATTCAGATTATTTTTTTTAAGTGCTGAGGACACACAGACCTGACTGTGAATCTTGAAAAAGAGAAGACAAGAAAGAAAAGGAGAAACTAAAGCCTTCTGAAGCTTCCCTGCGAGTCAAGTTCCTTTGAAAGTGTTGCATGACACCATCTGCAGGAGTTTTTAATGATTTGGATAGATCTTTGGGATAGAGCTTTGGAAAGGGGTAAGAACAGAATGCGGCAAGTTTTGGTTCTTTTGAACAAAGGCTAGCAGTGCTCGGTCCACAGGGCTAGTTGCATATTTGTGCATGAGACAAGGCGCATTAACACGTTTGTGTCCGCACCACTGTTGTCAAAGTGTGATTACAGGGACAACAGTGTAACCAAGGGACAGATGCATGTGGGAAGCTTGTGTGGGAAGACTATATATATATAGTCTTTCAAAACCCATGATTCACTCCCAACTTGCCATTCCTCTCTCCAACATGCGCGCACACAATTTATTTGTTTATTTTTTTCATATAAGGCACATTTGTGACACGTTTCATTTATCCTTCTTTTCCCCCTTGCCCACAAGTAGTCGGGCAAAGGAGATGTGGCCCACTTGCCCACAAGCAGTCCGGCAAAGGAGATGTTCAAGGCCGGCCAAGACATTTACTGTCCATACCTGCTGCCGATCTGTATAATTCCAGTGCTCCTGATGCCGCAGACCTGCTACAGCTAAACAAGTTTGAACCTGATCAGGGCCTAGACCAAGTAAGAGACTTTTAGGAACCCCATGCAACCTGCTCTGAGCTTCCCAAAGGAAAAAGAGGAGATGCTTCTTTAAATAAAAAAACAACAACTCTGGGAGGGATTATAGTGAAGCATGGGCTAGCAGGGCACAGCACTTGTCTAAATATGGGGATCACTAAGCCTGTGGATTCAACATGAACTCAAAGGGACCATGCACAGAAAGAAAGACAGGATGGTAACTAAGCAGGTCTGATTATGTTCCCTGACAAATGTCAGCAGGTGTACAACTGCTTTCATTAAAGCTGCAGCACTGCCAGATTGCAACCCAGACAATCTGCTTTTACCATTAACAGGAGTGATGCAATTGGAGAGGTTGCCACTGCTGTTGTTTCCTGGGTCCTCTCACTCATACTCTTCATCCACCTATTGTGGAGCTTTTCCATTGCATGGCTACTCTAAAAGGTACAATTAAAAGGTAGGTTCTCTGGGTTGCAGCTGTCCTGTCTTGGACGCATGAAGAGTGGCAAGACAGGGAAGTCAAGTGTTCTATCTAGGAGATTTAAGGGAGCAACTTGATCTGACAGATCCCCAACTCCAGCTGAATTCTTTTAAATCTCCTGATCTGGACTGCATCTCTCAGGCTGCCTGCTCAAACACGGGTGCAGGGTGAGAATCCTTACTGGGACAGCTTGAGGGCCTGGAAACAAGCCCTCTGTTGCTACTCGGTCACCTTTTGCCTGATTCATTCCCTCCACTGGTAAGCAGGCAGCCAAGTGTGATCCTGCTAAGGCTATGGATGGCCTCTTGAGGGTGTCTGGCTCCCGTGGGACTGTCTTTAGGAGGTCAATTTCAGGTTCCCAGGACTCCTCATTCTCTGGCATTTCCTGGCAGTCCTGTGTCCTCCAGCAGAGTCCTAGCAGTCCCCTGACCCAGACCTATAGGACCCCAGACCTATGGGAGAAGGGGACTGCCAGGACTCTGCTGGAGGACACAGGACTGCCAGGACCCTGACTCTTTGCTGGAGAGGACACAGAGGAGGGACTCTGCTGCAGAAGACTGGATTGGGAAGGCTGGACTGTGCTTTGGAGACTGGATTGAACTTGGACTGGAGGCTCTGGACCTATACCCACTAAGTTAAGTGGAGTTTTGGGCAGGGAAAGCCTCTGGACAAGAGGACTTGCAGGGAATAAGTGTCTGTAGCAATAAATTTGGATAATTGCGATAGATAAGGGGTTCTCTAGTCATTCTTTTGCACACCACAGCTGTTGTTTCTAGAGATAAGGACGTGTTAATTAGCCAAAAAGTTGGCAGGATTGCAAGGCACCCCCCCCCAGTTATGCTACTGATGATTATACACCCCCCCCCCAGTTATGCTACTTGACTTCCGACGGGCGGACTTCCCTCAAATGAGGAGGCTGGTTAGAAGGAGGTTGAAAGGGAGGGTAAAAAGAGTCCAGTCTCTCCAGAATGCATGGAGGCTGCTTAAAACAACAGTAATAGAGGCCCAGCAGAGGTGTATACCGCAAAGAAAGAAGGGTTCCACTAAATCCAGGAGAGTGCCCGCATGGCTAACCAGCCAAGTTAGAGAGGCTGTGAAGGGCAAGGAAGCTTCCTTCCGTAAATGGAAGTCTTGCCCTAATGAAGAGAATAAAAAGGAACATAAACTGTGGCAAAAGAAATGTAAGAAGGTGATAGGGAGGCCAAGCGAGACTATGAGGAACGCATGGCCTGCAACATTAAGGGGAATAATAAAAGCTTCTTCAAATATGTTAGAAGCAGGAAACCCGCCAGGAAGCGGTTGGCCCTCTGGATGGTGAGGGAGGGAAAGGGGAGATAAAAGGAGACTTAGAGATGGCAGAGAAATTAAATGAGTTCTTTGCATCTGTCTTCACGGCAGAAGACCTCGGGCAGATACCGCTACCCGAACGGCCCCTCCTGACCGAGGAGTTAAGTCAGATAGAGGTTAAAAGAGAAGATGTTTCAGACCTCATTGATAAATTAAAGATCAATAAGTCACCGGGCCCTGATGGCATACACCCAAGGGTTATTAAGGAATTGAAGAATGAAGTTGCAGATCTCTTGACTAAGGTATGCAACTTGTCCCTCAAAACGGCCACAGTGCCAGAAGATTGGAGGATAGCAAATGTCACACCTATTTTTAAAAAGGGAAAGAGGGGGGACCCGGGAAACTATAGGCCGGTCAGCCTAACATCCATACCGGGTAAGATGGTGGAATGCCTCATCAAAGATAGGATCTCAAAACACATAGACGAACAGGCCTTGCTGAGGGAGAGTCAGCATGGCTTCTGTAAGGGTAAGTCTTGCCTCACAAACCTTATAGAATTCTTTGAAAAGGTCAACAGGCATGTGGATGCGGGAGAACCCGTGGACATTATATATCTGGACTTTCAGAAGGCGTTTGACACGGTCCCTCACCAAAGGCTACTGAAAAAACTCCACAGTCAGGGAATTAGAGGACAGGTCCTCTCGTGGATTGAGAACTGGTTGGAGGCCAGGAAGCAGAGAGTGGGTGTCAATGGGCAATTTTCACAATGGAGAGAGGTGAAAAGCAGTGTGCCCCAAGGATCTGTCCTGGGACCGGTGCTTTTCAACCTCTTCATAAATGACCTGGAGACAGGGTTGAGCAGTGAAGTGGCTAAGTTTGCAGACGACACCAAACTTTTCCGAGTGGTAAAGACCAGAAGTGATTGTGAGGAGCTCCAGAAGGATCTCTCCAGACTGGCAGAATGGGCAGCAAAATGGCAGATGCGCTTCAATGTCAGTAAGTGTAAAGTCATGCACATTGGGGCAAAAAATCAAAACTTCACATATAGGCTGATGGGTTCTGAGCTGTCTGTGACAGATCAGGAGAGAGATCTTGGGGTGGTGGTGGACAGGTCGATGAAAGTGTCGACCCAATGTGCGGTGGCAGTGAAGAAGGCCAATTCTATGCTTGGGATCATTAGGAAGGGTATTGAGAACAAAACGGTTAGTATTATAATGCCGTTGTACAAATCTATGGTAAGGCCACACCTGGAGTATTGTGTCCAGTTCTGGTCGCCGCATCTCAAAAAAGACATAGTGGAAATGGAAAAGGTGCAAAAGAGAGCGACTAAGATGATTACGGGGCTGGGGCACCTTCCTTATGAGGAAAGGCTACGGCATTTGGGCCTCTTCAGCCTAGAAAAGAGACGCTTGAGGGGGGACATGATTGAGACATACAAAATTATGCAGGGGATGGACAGAGTGGATAGGGAGATGCTCTTTACACTCTCACATAATACCAGAACCAGGGGACATCCACTAAAATTGAGTGTTGGGCGGGTTAGGACAGACAAAAGAAAATATTTCTTTACTCAGCGCGTGGTCGGTCTGTGGAACTCCTTGCCACAGGATGTGGTGCTGGCGTCTAGCCTAGACACCTTTAAAAGGGGATTGGACGAGTTTCTGGAGGACAAATCCATTATGGGGTACAAGCCATGATGTGTATGCGCAACCTCCTGATTTTAGAAATGGGTTAAGTCAGAATGCCAGATGTAGGGGAGAGCACCAGGATGAGGTGTCTTGTTATCTGGTGTGCTCCCTGGGGCATTTGGTGGGCCGCTGTGAGATACAGGAAGCTGGACTAGATGGGCCTATGGCCTGATCCAGTGGGGCTGTTCTTATGTTCTTATGATGGGAGATTTATGAGGGACAGAAGGTGACACTTCTTCACGTGCATAATTAATCTGTGGAATTCATTGCCACAAGACATGCTGGTGGCCAGTCATTTGGATAGCTTTAAAAGGGCATCTGACCAATAGACTGAGGACAGGTCTGCCAATGGTTACTATCCATGATGGCTAGGCACCCCCCCCTCCATGTTCAGCAGCGGTATGTCTCTTAAAACCAGTTGCAGGGGAACGATGATGGGAAAGAAGTCTGCCTTTATCTCATGCCTCTGGGCTTCCCAAAGGCAGCTGGAGGGCCATTGTGGGAAATGGGACTAGATGGATCTTTGGCCTCATCCAGCAGGATTCTTTTTATGTTTATGTGGGTGGAAGCATTGGTGAAGCACATAGGGCCTCATTTGTAGAATTGTTGTGAAGATCAGGAGACACTCTGTACACCTTAAGGAAATTCTATGGAAATGGTCTGTAGCAACAACAATCATTTTGGACTAAACAACAGACAGTTTTCTTTCTGTTAGTCAGCAGGAACAAATCTATTACCAAGAGAGTAGCATTCTTTGCAACAGTGGCCTCAAAGATTTTAGGGATTTGAGAGAGGCTAGACAAGAAGATCAAAATGTTGTTTGTTGCGCTAGTGATACTATAACGCTGCTGAAAATTTCTTTATATTTTTGATCTTACTGAGGGACTTTTCCCCCCACCAGTATTGTAATTTTTGGATCTTGTGGTTAAAGTAATGAATTAATTAATTAGTATTAACAATAGTAATAATTCAGACAGGCATTCCACTGACCCTAAGAGACTTACCCAATTCGTTTGCCTGCTTCTCTGCCAGGTATAGAGTTTCTTGGAAATCGAACATGAATAGCTGCAGGGATGTAAGAAAAGAAATTCTGCAACTAACTGTTGGAGGAAGAATCAAGTTGAATTCAGGGGCACTCTCTGCTCTACTTCTGCCTGGCATCCATTCTTACTAATGGAAATGGGAAATTGGAAAAAAAACAATCTCAGGGCAAATATTATCCCTGCCTGAAAAGGTACTAGAGTACTTTAGCAATGGTTGATGGTTCAATAAAATAATACACTATAAAAAGAATACTATTGTGTTAACTGAAGACATAATCATCTTTAGGTTCTTGTATTATTAATAACTAAAGATGTTCCTTTAAATGCTTCTGAAGTCTAGCGGCTATTGGCTGCCGAACACACTCCTCCTGCTTAGATTTGGGACTAGACCCTGGAGAAAATCAGTTTGGGAGTTGGAATGTGGCCAGTGAATGAAACAGAATCCTCTAAAGGCTTTTTGGGAGCTTGCTGGGGGCCTCCAAGCATATTTTTTTGAGGGAAATGATGCTCCTGTGTCTGTTGGTGTGCTTGCTTCTTCTCCCATACACATCTTGCCTATGTGTAATAAATCGATATTACCAAAATACAGTAAATCTCCAATACTCCTTGATTGAAAACTTTTATCACTTGATGAAGTGGCTTGTGTGGAATAATATCAGAAAAGAAATGTACAGTAGCTGTATTATTGATGTTGAAACATGGCAGCATTCAGCCTACACAGAACCCTTCATCAGACGAAGTCAAAAGATACCTCGTGCCAGCTAATACCATCAGGGACAAAGGGCCCAATCCTCTCCAACTTTTTAGTGCCAATGTAACTGCCTTGCAGCTGCAAGGTAAGGGAACAAATGTTCCATTATCTTGAGGAGGCCTCTGCTACCGCTCCCCCACTGCAGGATGCCGCACGCGCTAGGATTGGGCCCAAAGGTGGTTAGAAAACACAGGTATTTCTGGTGTTTACTCATAGACAAGATCAGAAAAAAATGTTAATATATTTTCCAGTATATTTCCAATACATTTTCTTTGGTTCCTCAGAACTAACCCCTCTCAAACACACACAGTAAATGCATCCTATCAATAGAGTTCAACTTGCATCACTGCAAATACTTCCCTCAGACACTTCTCTCAACAGATATCCTTTATCTCTGGGGAGAGGGGTTTAAGTTGCCTGCTACAGAAATTCAACTTTCCCAATTGCTCAAATTTTCTCCATACTGAAAGCAGCTATTCCAGGTAAATTTCTGCCTGTTTCACAGATGGAAAAGGCATAGAGTCACTGTCCTGAAAAAGATACCAACCCTAATATCAGGGGCAGAGAAGAACAGAGTAGATTATTGTACTTTATATTTGGAGAAACAAAGTTCCCAGTTACATTTGGCTGTCTGTGCAACACAATGGTTTGAAGGCAGTTTGTCATTCTTTCTTTAACACCCAACATCCTAACCCTGGGAACTAATTTTGTGAGGGTACCACAAATTGATTATTCAGTGGTGGAGATCCCTAACCTTATTTTTTTAAAAAAATAGAATAACTTCTCAGGGTTCCTTGCTTGGAAACCAGGGGCACAATCCTAACCAGATCTACTCAGAAGTAAGTCCTATTGTGTTCAGTGGGACTTACTCCCAGGAAAGTGAGCTGAGGATTGCAGCCCAGGACAGTTAAAACAGTTTTGGAAACTTGTTTACATTTGTATATACCCAAGTCCAACAAAAAGCCTGTTCTTTATGAACCTACGTAGAAGCGGTTCATTTTAATCCAGGCTCCAAGCGTGCTTGTCTAAGCAAGGCTCCAAGATCCAGCTGTCTAAGCAATTCTACTAAGGCTGATAATCTACAGCTAGAGGTGGGTGAAAATGGTGATAACGAAATAAGAACACAAAACACCGCTTTCTACACTTCTCGTTTTTGTTTAAAAAAACAACCAAACCTTGAAACCTGTGAAAAAATAAAACCACTTTATTTTGTTTTTATTTATTATTTAATGCGGATTACATGGGCAATAACTGTGGCTGCATCTGCTAACAGTATGCCACCTATACAGTACACTTTAAAAATGATTATAATTTATAATTATAATGTAAATTTTGAATAAAAACACATCACTGCTTTCTTCACTTCTAACTTCAGAAAACACCTCAATCTGCGAAAAAATAAAACCATTTTCACCCACTTCTATCTACAGCCATTCTGCAACCATTTAGAGAGGGCTAGTAGAATACATGACTTGCATGCAGATGGGTCTGAGTTCAACTTCTACCTCCAGCTATGTAGGGCTGGGAAAGACTCCTGCTGGTCTGTGTTAGCAACACTGAGGAAGTGTAAGGCAGCTTCTCTCAGAGAGAAAGAGACAGAGACAGAGAAGGAGCAGTATCTGCATGGAAACATATGGGTGGCTTGAGAAAAGTCCTAAGTTTACAGACACGGCCATGATGGACTTAAAGGTACAAGATAAGGGCTGTTTTCAAATGAAATAAGTTTAAATACTTATACAGTCTGACTAGAATGTATGTTTGGTTTAAAAATGGTTTACTTTTTCTTTCTATCCATCAGCAACGTTCATGCATACACCCAAACCGGGCGAGAGAAACTCACAGGCACTACAGGGTGGAACTATGTATGAGAAACATCCTCATCACCTGTGCTGAGTTTGCACCTGCCATAACACAGCAGCAGTTCACTTTGTAGTCTGATATCATCATATTAAGGTGTTTCCCTGCTTTGAGTCACCAGGAATATCCCAGCTTTTGTTCTGTTTTCACATGAGGAAGTCCTTCTCTCTGGGGTTATTCGAACATAACATTATCCATGGTTTAAATGGTTCAAACACTAAGCCATGGGAACGAGTAGGCACAAGCCTCTGGTTTTACACATTCCCTCTTTGTCATCCCACTGCAGTTTGGGTCCAGGTTATCTGAGGGACTGCCTTCTCCCATACATTCCGGCCCGCCCTCTTTGGTCATCTAAGGGGGCCTTTTTGAAAGTGCTGCCTTTATCCCAAGTTAGAGGGATGGCAGCACCGGGGCGAGCCTTCTCTGTAGAGGTGCCACAATTATGGAACTCCCTGCCAGGAGAATTATGAACTACCCCCTCCCTCATGGCTTTTCAGCGAGAGCTCATGACATTTTTGTTTCATCTTGCGTTTGGATAATGGGTTGACTGCCCCCCCATGACGCCGTATCAGTGCCTTGGTTATAAACAGTTTGCCCTCCTCCAATAGTTCTATTGTTTATTATTATTATTATTATGGTTTATTGTTTTTATATACAGGCACTGCATAATTTAATTGGGAATTGTAAGCCGCCTTGGGTGTGTGCTCCAGAATGGGAAAGGTGGGGGTATAAATCTTTTAATTAATTAATTAAAATTTTAATTCAATTTAATTTTAATTAAGCCTAGTCTTACACCAGGCTGCTCAGATCTAGGTGGCACAGATCTGAGTAGCCCCAAAGGGGCAGCTACCCTGAGACATGGGGTAAAGGGAATGAATTCCCCTTACTCCAAGTTGCACTGCAACCCGGCCCAGCCCTGCTCTGGATGCAGTGCAGGCCAGCTAGTCTGCTTGCTCCAGGGCATGTTAGGATTGGGCTGCCCGATAGAGATAAAAACCTTGCAAAGGAATATGGTAGCTCCTACTTTTTGCTACCTATACCCACTATCCATCCACATTACGTAGGATGTGGAACTGTAGACAAAAACAACCCCATGTAAATATCCCTCTACATCAGGGGTGTCCAAAGTTTTTGGCAGGAGGGCCAAATCATCTCTCTGACACTGTGTCGGGGGTCAGGGGAAAAAAAAGAATTAATTTACATTTAAAATATGAATAAATTTACATAAGTTTACATAAATGAATATATTAAAGATGAACTTATATGAACGAATGAAGGTCTTGCAATAGCTCAATGCCTATAAAAGGCCTTGCACAAAGCAAGGCTGGCCTTTCCTTTGCTGCCGCTGCTGCATCACAGATGTGAAAGAGCAAGCAGTGGAGGGAGTTCTCATCCCACAGCTCACACAAGAGGTCAAACAGTCGCCCTTACACTGAGAGAAGTTGCGTTGGGCCAGTGCAGGCTTCAACAAATCTCCGGAGGGCCAGAGGCTCATTGGAGACTGGGGGCTCCTTGAGGGCCACATTGAGAGGCCTTGAGGGCCGCAAGTGGCCCCCGGGCCAGGGTTTGGGCACCCCTGCTCTACATAACCATCACAGCTAGTGCAAATTACCCCACATTGTGATGTTATTATAATGTTCATTTCCCTGTTGCTACTGCTATAGACAGTTATGTCAACTGGAGTGGGGGGGGGGAAATGCATGGTAATAGCATCATGACATGGGGTAAGTTGAACTAGAGGTTCTAAAGAGGGGGAGGTGTGCTGCTAATGTGTAGTTCTGACCTAAAACAATCACCAGGCATGTGGTACCCATGGAAGAACAGGCTGCCTATGTTAGTTATTTGCATTTATTTATCAATTTAATTTCATCTTTTGTCCTTGTAAGGAACCCTCCTACATTCATCTTGCAAAGATAAAACATAAACGAAATGTTAATATAAACAATGCTTTTAAAATAGTCTTAAATAGATAAATCTACCACATTTTTTTTTTAAAACTTAATCTGAATTTGCCTAATCCTGAGAAACATGCTGGAATGAAAAAAAGAATCTTTACCAGTTTCCTGAACACTCCTTAGACTGACTGAGCCTGGTGCGATCACTCATCATCACAAACATATATCTATTCTGGGATGGAAAGTGTCACTTTCTGGCATTTGCAAGTGTGGGAAAGTGTTTGGCAGGATTGCACCTGAGACTTTGCCAGGGATAAGCTATAAAAAAAAAATGCTATGAAGAAGCCTAAGATGCCTGGACAGGTTGGCACCTAGTTTGTGGCAAAACAGTCACAGACTGGGCACCTTGTCTGGACATCTCAGGCTTTTAAGTAATATTCCCTACAGAATGTCCCTGGCAAAATCTCAGGTGCAACTGTGCGATTCTGGCATGTCACCATCAACAGTGCTCTATTCATAACTCCGTGATAGAACACATACTTCGTATGCATAAGGAACCAGGTTCAATCCCTGGCATCTCCAGTTAGAAATGCCCCAGGTTGCAGAACTAGGAAAGATGAGACCTGAGATCTTTAGAGCCACTACCAGTCACTCCAGACAAGGCTGGGGTAGATAGATTAATGATCTGACTCAATATAAGGCAGCTGGGCTGGAAATCAAGAACCATAGGCTTCATTTGTAAACGGCAACATTTCATTGGATATATTATTAAAACATAAATATTACTTTGATTACGAAAGGTGCCCCTTCTTAAATGGGTAGAAGATTTTTCTTTTTCAAGAAATTATTTTAAATGCAAGTACTTAAAAAATGTTCAAAGGGTAGATGCCACCTTGGAAGAGGCATTCCCCCTTTTCTTGCACACAGGGATGCCTCTTCAAAGATGGTGCCTGCAATATGCACCAGCGGCATTATACAACAAGACGACGTCCTTTTAATTTGGAAATCAATTAACCAAAGGATTGAAACCCATATAATAAATCAAGCTACATGTTTTCAATAGGAGAAGCAATTTTGCCATGGCTATGTCATGCCCAGCAGTTATATGAACAGGCCCTCACTTCGAACAGCCGTCAAAGAGCATTAAAGATTTGTAAAATCCAAGTACCTGCTTTATGTCAACACAGCTCACCATCATCTTCTTTTGAGCCCAGATTTAAAACAAGCAGGCTCATTCCCTTGGCCCTGATATATGAAACCACAACCCACAGGGATGTGATCAACTGACCCAACCACTTGGCCCCCTGCACCTCAGCAGAGACCTTCATGACTTTTAAATAATGCAGTGGTTGGCAGATGCTGCGAATCAGAGCTATGGAAGATGGAAAGAGCAGCTTTGTGTGTTGTTGTTCTGTGCCGTCGCAAAAGAGGAGTGAGTTGCTTTGTTGCCCATCCTTTTTCATCTGGAATCTGCGAAGAAACCAACAGTCCATCTTTGAGCTTGTCCATAGGTAATTTCCACTGGGAACAAGTGAGCTGGAAAACTCACGTGGACAGATCTGGCTCTGAAAAGATGCCTTCTTCATTCTCTTCCTCTCCCTCCCTCCCTCGTGTCTTTTGCCTTCTTTTATCCACTGTTCTCTTATTAGCCCTGGAGGCAAAAAAAAAAAAAATGAAGTGAATGGGAGAGAAAAGGAGCTACCCTCATAAACTCAATGTCCCAGATACTGAAAAGGGAGGGAACAAGCCAAGCATAGGAAAGGCTATAAGCGATTACAAGCAGTTCGGTTCTTATCAAGGTCTCCATGACCTCAGCCTTAGCACGCAAGCCTCCATTCTTATTAAGGGCGGGCTGCACCTTGGTGAACATGACGTATTCAGAAATGTCTCAGAAGCCACACAGATCTGGTGGGAAATCACAAAAAGTACAGGAACGCAGAGAGAGGTTATCATAAGGCTGTGCTTGTCAAAGTGAGGACAGTATTTTTGATTTTTATATTTGTTTGAGTGGAGAAGTGAAAGCTCCTGCCTTATAATGATCTCTGGGGCCTCCGATCCAGGGAGACGTGATAGTTTAGTTTTAAAAATTAAAATCATAGAATGGCACACACACGTTTTATACCTCAAGATAACATAGAACAAAATACGTAGTAACCTTGCCCAGTTAAGTGTGCATCTCACAGACTTGTACCCGGATTTAAATGAAACTGCACACTCTCCAGAACGAATAAACATTGTATGAAAACCTGCTCCCACAATCCTGCAAAGATACAAAATATCAGGCCAAATATTTTTTAGCTGGTTTCAGATTTTTGGAAAGAGCATTCACAAATTTCCATGTCAAACTTCATGTCAAAGCATGTCAAACTTCAAGGTGAAGGAGTGAATGAGGGTGACCTCTTGAGACAAGTTTATCTTTTGTACCTGCTTGTGGAGGAAGGCCACACTTCATGCTACACTAGGTTACCTCTGGATACTTCTCCCGGCAGCCTACAATTCTGCAGTTGGGTTTGCTTCCATTCCCAGCCCCACTGCTGCGATTCTTTGTTCTCCTCACTGTTCGCTGGCATTTCCCTGATGTTTCTGGTAAGGCTATTATCAAAAGCTCTCTCTTCCTTTTGGTGGATTTTGATGGACGGGCCCAAGGGAGTGGGTTGGAATGTGCCATGAATATATCGGCTTCCCACCGTTGGCCCGGCATGCAAGCATTAAAGAGACACAACTATCTTTTATCATCTGGTAGCCAAGCGCTCCATTCCCCCCCTTTTTGTGTTGCGTGGGCCAAAGGATGTTTAATGCATAATGTATGGAAAGAGCTTAAAACAGGGACAGTGGAGAGGAAAAAATAGAAAAGGAAAGAAAATAGAACTGCTTAATACCTAAAAAGTAAAGGACTGGATCCTTAAGTCTTCCTGATATAATAATATAATATAATAATATAATATACAGTATTTATATACCGCCTTTCTTGGTCTTTATTCAAGACTTTATTCAAGGCGGTTTACACAGGCAGGCTTATTAAATCCACGCAGGGATTTTTACAAATTGAAAGAAGGTTCTCTCTTTCAAGAACCACCACATTCAAGATGTTACGCTCCGATCTGGCTTCACATTCTGGCCTCCATCCTCCCACGCTCCGAGCAGATGGAACAGCTCAGCTGCAGCTTGCCAGCTGCTTCAAGGTCGCACGGTGCCGGTGGCCTCGAACTGGCGACCTTGTGGATGTTAATCTTCAAGCAAATGGAGGCTCTACCCTCTAGACCAGACCTCCTGCCCCCTGATATGAAGAGGCTAGTGGGGAGGATGGCTGTAGTTTGAGGGGGAAGGGGCATGGATCCCTACAGTATCTAGGAAGATGAAGCAGAAACATAACCAGGAATATTCATATTATTATCCACCTGCCATGTGTAGGTCAAGCTGAGAGAGAGAGAGAGAGAGAGAGAGAGAGAGAGAGATTGGTCCAAGTCCACACAGTAAACTTTATTGACTAAATAGGGATTTGAACTCAGATCTCCCTGGCCTAATCCAACATGCTGTTGCACCGCACTGGCTGTCTAGGTCAGTGGTCTTCAACCTTTTGTGTGTCATAACCCTTACAAATGAATGAATGAATGATGAGATTGGGGACCCTCTGCCAATCCTGCCCCCCTCCCGAGACCCAATCTGCCTACCACTTGCCCCGCCCGCTCTGTTTTCCCCCTACCTCCTGTGTATTTACAAGAACACTGTGACACAGAAGCAGGGCCAACCTCAGGAGCTAAGGGGCTAGACAGCAAGAAGAGGCTGTGCAGGATAATATCAAGCAAGTGGTTTTGATAAGGCAGTACCATCATTGGATTGGATCCAAGTCCTCTCTTTCACAGGCTTTGTAATGTTGCCGCAACTCCCACCCCAAATGAGGCTTCGTGACCCCACTGGGGTTGTGACCCACAGGTTGAAGAACACTGGTCTAGGTCTTGTGAACTGAGAACAATGGATACTGTGAAGCTCATTGCTTGCTAGGTAAGGGCCCAAACAGGTAAGAAGTTGTTTGTGCTGACCCTAACTTGATTGGGCCTTACACCAAGAGAAAGCTAACGTGGTGGCACTGGCACACAGTTGATGGGTTCCTTAATGGGGCTGGAGGTTAGCAACTGCATAACATTGCTGACCTTGAACGCTGGCCATTTCTAGCAGTGATGGCATGAACAGCTGAATTCTGTAGCCTGCATCAATAAATCCTTAACATCCCGGAAAGGATTGTGTGTGGTTCCAGCCATCCAACACAGAAGAAAAGCAATATTCAACCTCAATGAAATCCAGCAGCTTCCTCTTCTGCCCACATATCATCCACTATTGTGAGCGTGAATACTAGACTTAGGGCACAATCCTAACTAGGTCTACTCAGAAGTAAGTCTTAGTTTGTTCAATGGGGCTTACTCTCAAGAAAGTGTGGTTAGGCTTGCAGTCTTAGAGTAGCACAGCAGTTCCCAAACCCTCAGGGAGAGTTTTGTGATGAAAACCAGAAGTGCTTCCCCCCCCCCGCCTTTTTATAGCATTGTGGAGGCTCGTGGAGGGCTGCAGAGGGGGTTGCAGGCTCCCTGAACTCTCTCTCCCACAGCAACCCCCAGGTAAGTTTTAAAAACCCTACCCTCCCTGGCAGCAGTGCAATCATCCTGATCACATTGCTGCCATCGCTGTTGTCTGCCCCTTAAAGGGGCAGCGACAGACCTTCCATGGCTGGGGTGTTGCAGTGCCCCAGTTTGAGAACCTCTGAAGCAGCAGAAAGGGAATCAAGGAGCAGAGGCACCACTAGGGCGGTGCGGGGAGTGTGGGCTGCACCAGGTGACACACAGAGGAGGGTGATACCGCTACTGCCCAAAATTTTGAAAATATTGGTGTTTTCAAATAATAGCATCATGTTATATATCATTCAATGCGTAATTTCATGCAGAATGCTAGGAAACAAACTGCATTGGAATATCTCTATTCTATCCAAAGTTATAGCCAAAAACCAGCAGGGCAGGACAGTGGCGCATCAACACCCCCACTGCCAGGGCATTGCCCCACACACTGCATGGGAGGAGGTCCATCATGGGGGTGACATGCTAGCTTCCCACAAATCCTAGTAATGCCACTGTCAAGGAGGCAGTCCTGCCTGCTTGCTGACGCTAGTAGGAAAAAGAAAACAAGAAATGCCTGTCTTCATGTTGGTTTCTGTTTGAGCTCCAACTGGTTGAACTTATTGAACCTGACACTGACCAAAAAAGTGGAGAAAGCCCAGCTCTACTACAGAGGACTTGCTCCCCAGTTATGAAATAGGCAGTCCGTGTAATCTAACCACAGACTGTATCAGGCTCAGGAAACTGGGTATGTTGAGCCCAGAGAAAAGATTACTGTTTAAGAGAAGATGTTGACAGCCCATTCAAATATTTCAAAGGGTATAGCAAAGAAAGGAAGGCAATCATTTCCCTCTTCAGTCCACTGAGGACAGGACAAAAAGCACTAGGCTTAAAAATCATGGGAAGTTAGATCTAGGTTAACACTTTTAGAAATAAGCCTTTTTTAACATGAAGAGCTGCTCCGCAACGCATTAACCTGTTTAAAGAAATTCCTTCCTCTTGAGATTTTTCAGGAAAAGGCTGATCAGGTACCTGTCAAGAATGCTTTAAGTGTAGACTAGATGTTTCTATGCAAAGGGATAAAAACCTGGACTCTAGTCATTGGATAATGCATGGAGAGTCTCCTGCATCTGTACAATTTCAAGTACTAGAGGTCACAATTTTTTTCCTCCTTATGCTCATTTAAGAATGAAAATTGAGAGAATGGCAACGATTAGCATAGCAGAGGCTCCAAATACAGTTCTGAACTTCTGGGTTCACATACGTATCCTGTGCCCTTTATGGAAAACACGTTTCCCCCTCTTTCGCCTCCAGCCTGCAAGATGGAGAATAATTATCCCTCTCACAAGGGAGTCAGGCAGCCTCATTAATGGTTTGCAAAGTGCTTTGCCAATCATCAGACTACAAAGGAGAGAAAATTGGTAATTATTTTTAGCCATTGAAGAAGGGCTTGGTTTCTAGAGGTACCACATGCTGGAAGGTTGTTTTTTTTTTATTTCTGTTAGGCATTGGGACTAGATGAGGGCACCTGTCTGTCTGCATACTCCTTAAAGCAGATATATTATTTTTGGACTTCTGGCTATGGTGGCACATAGATCAGTCAGTGCTATACCTATAGCTTGTATCCATCCACTACTTTAGGCAAAGCGTGTGGGCAACTGAAAAGAGAGGTTGAAGAGCAGGGAGTTCAAAAGTGTATGAAAGGATTACTTTGATAGAGACCCCTATCTCAGGATGAAAAAGAGCGAGAGGATTACAAGGGGTGATTGCGAGTCTGTCCCTCTTCCCTATCCACATCACCACAAATTGTCATGATTCCTTCTTGTCCATATCTATAATTCAGACTAAAGGAAATGCATGCCTCAGAAAGTGAGGGAGAAGATCTTGACGGAGTCAGCTCTTATTTCTACAGAGGAATGTAAAGTCTATGTGTCATGCTGTGGATAGTCTGCTGAATTTTAATGGGGTGGGGCAGGCAAACCAAACTTTGAATTCTTATTTCTCTAAAGCTCATTGGGTCACCTTGGGCAAAATATTCTCTCCCATTTTCTCTCTCCCTCTCAGCCTAAACTACTTCACAAGGCTTGTGTTGAGATAAATGCATGCCGCAAGTGTTATATATGTTATTGGGGCAGGGAAAAGCATACATCAATACCCACATTCACATGTCACATATTTACTGATTCAGAATGTTATCACACCATATTTTTCACACAAACCTGCTCCAGATTTATCTGGGCCTAGTTAGCCACCAGCTGTCCCTCTCTGTTTGGTAACAACATGACCTCAGAGAGTCACAGTGTACTCTCCAGACAAATGCAGCAAACAACCCTTCTTTGCCAGATTCATACAGATGCATTCTTCTTCTTTTTGATACATGAGCTGCACCCCTAATCAGTAATTACTTTGGAACAGAGGTTGCATTTTGAAATGTTCAAGAGCAGGAAAGTCTGCAGCAATATGACTTTGCCTGTTTAAAAATGATCGTTTTTAATCCTCAGCTTCCAAGATGTTCAGGGCGGCCTGAAGGGGTTTGGAATCAGGGAATATGACAGGGGCCAAATAGGGCCCCCAGCTGGGCAGCAGTTGCCCATCCTGCGGTAACATGCACTGCCCACTTCTGTGGCAATGCAATGCAACAAGGCAAAGAGATATCTCAAAAACAAATATGGGATATTTGCAGCCATGACAACGGTAGAATTTTGGCAAAAGTTGGGCTGGATATAGGGTTGCAAGCAGGCCTCTGCTATCTCTTCTCAGGATATGAGTGATTCCCTCTTTTCTTGCTCTTCTTGCAAGGCATGTGCGAAAAGGGGTATCGACACAACTCCCCCCTTAATGAGCTCTCCAAATACATGTGGAACTCACAAAGGTCATGAAGGGAGAGATGTGCATGCTTCCCCTTTGCAGATTTTGCCAGAAGTGTGAAAATAATAACACACCATCCTAAGAGAAAGCAGCCATTCAGAGAAGGCTGCTGTAGGAATGGGGAAGTAAGGAAGGCGCACAGCCCTTGTACCTAACCTTCACATGCCTCCTCAAGTATCTTGCAGGTGGCTGTAAGGCTTAACCTAACTTAAGTGGTTTCAGCATACTCAGCCATGAAGCTTCCTGGGTGCCCTTTGCCAGTCACTATCTCTCTAACCCAGTGGTTCTCACACATTTAGCACCGGGACCCACTTTTTAGAATGAGAATCTGTTGGGACCCACTGGAAGTGATGTCATGACCGGAACTGACATCATCAAGCAGGAAAATTTTTTACCATCTTAGGCCTAAATCCTACCCACACGTACCCAGGAGTAAGTCCCACTGACTATCTTTGTTAAAAGCATATATAGTAGCGTGTTAAAAGTACAGATGTGTAACATTTCCCCAAAGGCAGTCACATACCAGGCTAGCATACCAGGCTAGCATCAAGTCTAATATATTAAAGATAAAATATTGAAATGAATGGGGACCCACCTGAATTTGGCTCGTGACCCACCTACTGGGTCCCGACCCACAGTTTGAGAAACACTGCATCTATCTCAAAGGGTTGTTGTGAGGACAAAAGGAGGGAAGGAAGCATGTACACCACCCTGAGCTCCGTGGAGAGAGGGCGGTATTAAAATGTGAAAACTAAAATAAATAATACTGGAATCCATGTAGTGCCAGGCCGAGAAGATAATTGAAGCCTGTGTCTCCACCTGAGATCCCTTTGGAAGGCGTGAAACAAAATGGTACCAAGTTATAAAAAAGGGAGCAGTAGTGAATACATTCCTTTCCCCACTGAGGAACTATCCCCTGCCCCACAGCATTTAAAATTGAGAGGTAGGCCTGGCCAAGGAAGATAGCATGCTTCCCAGGCAGGAGTTGATCACACTACCTCCATATTTAGAAATTAAGAACCAGAAGAAGATGCCAACTGGGAAGGAAAGGGAAAGAAGCAGGAACAGACCATGAAGGGAACTGCAAAAGAAAATTGGGAGGGGGAGGGAAATACAAAGCATTCCTGGATTTTAGAAAGACTGCTAAACACTGCATGTCATGACAAATATGCAACCCTTCCATCAAAGCCTTAGAGGGTGTACAGTCGCAGGCCTTTGATATGCATCCAGCTGACCCTACACACCTTCTGGTCTTGGGGTTGCAACCTTGGTGGGTCTATTTAGCTTTATCGCCTCTGAAGATTCAGGAAAATTGGAATCAGGTGTGAGTTGGGGCCATGAGGCAGGATGGAGAAAGGCACACACACATACAGGTATGCGGTTGCTGTGGCAACCAGCTGTAAGAAGTTGGAGATGAAAGATGGAAACAGGGACTCAGGCATTTCCCAGCAACTGTATGTCATCCCAATACTCTGGGACGGGGGGGGGGGGGGGGAAGGTGGAGGCAAAGGGGCTCCCAGTGTCCCACTGTCATTTTCTGAGAGAGTTAGAACAGATGGGCTGTTTGGACCTTGGTACCCTGTATGGATATTTACCCCCTCGCTACTTCCTATTCTGCATTTCACCAGCCCTCCCAGCTCCTTTCTGCTTTCTAATCTGAATCAGATATGAGAGCAAACTCCTCAAAACTCCAATTCAGCATGCTGAACTTAAAAGATACCTGTGGTGAAAATGTATATATATAGTGTGTGGACACTATATTTGGCTGTGTGTATTTTTTAACAGCTTGACCCTAAAGTAACGCAGCTAGGTGCTTAATTCTGAAAAGGAAGCAACTGAAGCTTAAACCCACCTGGAATGCTTTCCCCCCTGGTCCCATACATGTGTAGACTGGTAGCATTACAGCCCAATCTTATCTGGGCCTTGCATTGTCATAACTGGTGCTTTGGCAGTGCAAGACTGGATAACATAACCCACCTGATGCGAGAAGGGCACATCTATATGTAGTGTAACAACACTACAGTAGTAAAGTAAATGCAGTAGTATGTAAGAACATAAGAACAGCCCCACTGGATCAGGCCATAGGCCCATCTAGTCCAGCTTCCTGTATCTCACAGTGGCCCTACCAAATGCCCCAGGGAGCACACCTGATAACAAGAGACCTGCATCCTGGTGCCCTCCCTTGCATCTGACATAGCCCATTTCTAAAATCAGGAGGTGACACATACACATCATGGCTTGTAACCTGTAATGGATTTTTCCTCCAGAAACTTGTCCAATCCCCTTTTAAAGGCATCCAGGCCAGATGCCGTCACCACATCCTGTGGCAAGGAGTTCCACAGACCAACCACATGCTAAGTAAAGAAATATTTTCTTTTGTCTGTCTTAACTCTCCCAACGCTCAATTTTAGTGGGTGTCCCCTGGTGTTATGTGAGAGTGTAAAGAGCATCTCTCGATCCACTTTATCCCTCCCATGCATAATTTTGTATGTCTCAATCATGTCCCCCCTCAGGCATCTCTTTTCTAGGCTGAAGAGGCCCAAACGCCATAGCCTTTCCTCATAAGGAAGGTGCCCCAGCCCAGCAATCATCTTAGTTGCTCTCTTTTGCACCTTTTCCATTTCCACTATATCCTTTTTGAGATGTGGCGACCAGAACTGGACACAATACTCTAGGTGTGGCCTTACCATCAATTTGTACAATGGTATTATAGTATTAGCTGCTTTGTTCTCAATACCTTTTCTAATGATCCCCAGCATAGAATTGGCCTTCTTTACTGCCGCCGCACATTGGGTCAACACTTTCATTGACCTGTCCACCACCACCCCGAGATCTGATCTGTCACAGACAGCTCAGAACCCATAAGCCTATATGTGAAGTTTTGATTTTTTGCCCCAATGTGCACAACTTTACACTTACTTACATTGAAGCGCATCTGCCATTTTGCTGCCCATTCTGCCAGTTTGGAGAGATCCTTCTGGAGCTCCTCACAATCACTTCTGATCTTCACCACACAGAAAAGTTTGATGTCGTCTGCAAGCTTTGCCACCTCACTGCTCAACCCTGACTCCAGGTCATTTATGAAGAGGTTGAAGAGCACCGGTACCAGGACAGATCCTTGGGGCACACCGCTTTTCACCTCTCTCCATGGTGAAATTGCCCATTGACACCCACTCTCTGTTTTCTGGTCTTCAACCAGGTCTCAATCCAGGAGAGGATCTGCCCTCTAATTCCCTGACTGTGGAGTTTTTTCAGTAGCCTTTCATGAGGGACCGTGTCGAACGCCTTCTGAAAGTCCAGATATATAATGTCCACAGGTTCTCCCGCATCCACATGCCTGTTGACCTTTTCAAAGAATTCTATAAGGTTCGTGAGGCAAGACTTACCCTTACAGAAGCCATGCTGATTCCCCCTCAGCAAGGCTTGTTCGTCTATGTGTTTTGAGATTCTTTCTTTGATGAGGCATTCCACCATCTCACCTGGTATAGATATTAGGCTGACCGGCCTATAGTTTCCCAGGTCCCCCCTCTTTCCCTTTTTAAAGATTGGTATGACATTTGCTATCCTCCAATCCTCTGGCACTGTGGCCATTTTGAGGGACAAGTTGCATATTCTAGTCAAGAGATCAGCAACTTCATTCTTCAGTTCCTTAATAACTCTAGGGTGGATGTCATCAGGGCCCGGTGACTTATTGATCTTTAATTTATCAATGAGGTTTGAAACATCTTCTCTTTTAACCTCTATCTGACTTAATTCCTTGGTCAGGAGGGGCCGTTTGGGCAGCGGTATCTGTAAAGCTCTTATTCTTGAACTATCCCTGAAGTAGGATCAAACACTATTTGACACAAATACAGCACAGGTCTCTTACCGGCCAGCACCTGACAATCCAATAGAGGTTGATTTTTAGGCTATGCTCATACTAATGAACCATTGAACCAGCCTTGAAACTAGCCAAAATGGTGCCTCAATTCTGCCACCACCCCCACCCCCAAAAATCCCACATGTGTGCCCTGCTTGTATGGGTTGCATTTTTCCTATGCTTCACCTCTCCTTGCCTAAGCTGGCTGCTTAAGTGGATGAGGAGTTAGCGGTAGCTTTTTCCTTTGTTCTCTTGCAGCGCTGGGCTACCATGTCCCCCATCCACAAACCCTCCTGCACAACTTGCCACTCAAAGCGAGCATTTCAGTTGGCCTCATCGCTAAGCCAGCCCTGTACTGAACAGGCACCCAGCGTGTTTTAGCAATGCAGCCATGGAAGACATGGCAAAACACACTGAGCATCCTTTGTACAGAAATGAGCCTCGGCATGAGCATGGCCTAAATTGACCTCGTTTGAATTTTCAGGCGTTGGCAGGTAACGGACATTTGCTGTGTGTAATCTTGACTGCTTCCAGTATGATTCGTGTATTCCTCTCTGTGGATATATCCTGATCTCTCTCTCTCTCTCTCTCTCCACTGACCTAGTTTTTCAACATCTCTGGAAGGTAAAGAATATGCACACGGCGTAGTAAAGCAAGGAGGCCTCAGGGGGATCGCCCCCAAACAACTGCACTGAATTAGCAATTCTCTTTTATAGCTGCCTCCTGCCAGGCAGTACAAGTCTCGGAAATTTAGACCGCGAGAAAAAGAGATGTAGCCTGGCAGCAGTATCCTTTGGCGTGGCATGGGAGTTGGATCTTTGATGTTGCCCAAAAAACACTTTGCCCACCCAGTTCTATCCTTGGCACACACAGCAGAAACTCAAAATCATGAATTCCTGAGTTCACTTAAGGGCTGGTTACATGTTGGGGGTAACAAGACTGTTCATTGAGTTGATCTGTGTCGTTTTAGCACACATCTCTACATATTTGCAGGGCCTAGGAGAGGGGAGTATAGGGGGTAATTTGTACCTGGGCCCAGGGTCAGAAAGGGGGCCCAGGAGCCACAGGAAGGAGCCCAGAAAGTTCCTGGAACCTGACATTTTCCTATCTCACCTGAACTCACTGCCAGCGCATAATGCTGGGGCACAACCATGTGCATGCAATGTTAACTGCTGCTGCAAGCCATACACACCAGGCCATACACACCAGGAAAGCATCCATGATCCTCCTTAACACAGCGTCAAAGCTGGGAGGAAACTGGCCTGCTACAGTAGCTCTTTGGCTTGTGGATCCCATAACCATGAAAGAGTGTATAGAAGCTCAGGGACCCAGCTGCGGGGCTACAGCTGCTGCAGAAGTTCATTTTGGTCCATTCTAGTGTGAGCCTAAATGCGATGATGCTAATTTTCTGCAATGGATTTTATGTATTTCAAAAATTTTAGAGAGACTTAGGAGTGTGTTTGGTTTTCCATATTACTTTATCTAGCTGCCAATGGCTGGATAGACCTGGGCTCTGCACCAAGAAGCCAAGTAGACCTGAGTTCCAAAGACTATTGTGGCTGTCAGTACCCTCCCCCTCCCTATTGCCCCTCCGTTCTGCCTGCCCCCATGGTCCCCCTTCCTCTCTGGGAAGGGGCCCAGAAGAAACTTTGTACCCCTTGCTAAAATTCCTCTCATAGGCCCTGTCCCAGGGCATAGTCTGAGGGCACATGACCTAGCTGCCTAGTTGAAGCTAAGCAGAGCTAGGTCTTGTCAGTGCCTGGATGGGTGAAAGCCTGCTTTGCATTACATGATGGGGAAAAATGTGGGATACAGATGTAATAAATAGCTCAGCTTGCATTTAGAAATATGTGGTGAGCACAGGTTGACTTCAGAGGCATGTGTATAGCAAAGCCCCTTCATTACATGCTGCCAAAACTCTGCATTGTTCCATTCAACCTCTGTTCTCTGTACCAATTTTGACACTCTGTTCCTTCACTGAAACATCCCAATGTGGGTTGATTCACAAACGCAACAACATGACACAACGCCTGGCTCCCAGGCACTCATTATAACCAGGTAACTATGTGACCCAGCTCCACTGAAAATTCTGGTACATATTTTAGATTTCTGGCTTGCTGGGTGCTTGTTAACCCTTCCGTATCTGAAGTCCCAGGCAGAAAGCAAAAGCAAGACGTTCATCAAGCCCCCATATGTGGTGGATGTACCAGCTTTTGAAAACTCTGTCTGGGGTGCTTGATGTTTATGGGGCTGTTCTACACCAAGGCATCAGTTGCAGTTGGAGTCACAGAGGGATGAACTCAGGCTCAAAAAAATACATGCAGAAATCCATGGGGTAATGGGCATTTTGCACAGAATAAGCACACATTAGGATGTGGGTTTCCTTATCGTGTAGGTTTTGTGCCATGGAATATCCAAATATCTCTTTGTTACACATTGCCAAGGGCCAACTTTTGTTCCTAAATCGGCCCTGCACCTAAGGGGACCCTGCACTAGGGTAAAAAATTTTTAAAAAATTATAATTAAATCATTTCAGGCCCAAATCCTACTCGATACTCGATTCTGGAGCAGCTCTTGGGCTACTGTAGGTGTCCAAAGTTTTTGGCTGGAGGGCCACATCATCTCTCTGACACTGTGTCAGGGGCCAGGAGAAAAAAAAGAATTAATCTACATTTAAAATTTGAATAAATTTGCATAAGTTTACATAAATGAATATATTAAAAATGAACTTATATGAATGAATGAAGGTCTTGCAATAGCTCAAGGCCTATAAAAGGCCTGGCACAAAGCAAGGCTGGCCGTTCCTTTGCTACCTCTGCTGCATCACAGACATGAAACAGCAAGCAGTGGAGGGAGCCCTCATCCCACAGCTCACGCGAGAGGTCAAACAGTCGCCCTCACGTTGAGAGCAGTTGCGTCAGGCCAGTGCAGGCTCCAACAAATCTCTGGAGGGCCAGAGGCTCATTGGAGACTGGGGACTCCTTGAGGGCTGCATTGAGGAGCCTCGAGGGCCGCATGTGGCCCCAGGGCTGGGGCATCCCTGCTGAAGAATCAAGAGTCTCCATGTCAGGCTGGTGGCCTAACACAGAGGCTCTGGATGTAGAGGAGCAGAGGTCCTCCAGTCCTGCATCCCTCCTGGACAGGTGCTAAGAACTCAGGATTAGGCTCTAAAACAAGTGCTTTGTAACTATTTACTTTTCAAAGGTAATCTACACATTGTGTTTGTTTACTTGTAGGCTTACATGTATGCCAGTTCATATTAAAATGGGCTTATTTGGTCCATTACATGCACTTTATAAGGGCACATTTTGATTGTTTTCCATTCTGCCATAGAGACATAATCTATACAGAAGGTCTGGTCTAGAGGGTAGAGCCTCCATTGCCTGAAGATTAACATCCACAAGGTCGCCAGTTCGAGGCCACCGGCACCGTGCGACCTTGAAGCAGCTGGCAAGCTGCAGCTGAGCTGTTCCATCTGCTCGGAGCGTGGGAGGATGGAGGCCAGAATGTTAAACCAGATCGGAGTGTAACACCTTGAATGTAGTGGTTCTTGAAAGAAAGAACCTTCTTTCAATTTGTAAAAATCCCTGCGTGGATTTAATAAGCCTGCCTATGTAAACCGCCTTGAATAAAGTCTTTATTCCGGTATTTATATACCGCCTTTCTTGGTCTTTATTCACCAAGAAAGGTGGTTTATAAATACTGTATATTATTATATTATATTATTATTTTATTTAGCTCTCTAAGGGCCCAATCCTATCCAACTTTCCAGCATTGGTGCAACCACAATGCAGCCCTGAGATAAGAGAACAAATGTTCCCATACCTTCAGAAGGCCTCTGTGACTACCTCCCAACCACAGGATGCAGTGCATACCCCATTGGCATAGCTGCACTGGTACTGGAAAATTGGGCAGGATTGGGACCTTGGCTGTGAACCAGGGGTCCTGCAAAAAAAAAAAAAAGAGTTTGCAATGGGCCCCACAGCCCTTAAGGCCAGCCTTGCTCATTTTCCTCTTAATCTGTGAGTTTCAGTTTTTTAATGTGTGGTTGCAAAGGATCAATATCTGTGAGTTTGGTAGGTGGGACACATCCTTGACTGTCTGCCAGCAGAGCCCTTCTTTACTACAGCTACTCCTTGTCATTTTTTTTGTCTTTAAACAGCACTCATCTCTCCCAGTAGCATAGCTGGAGGGGGGCAAAATAGTAATTACAGGCTCCACAACATGCCATGTAAGCAGCCCCTCTTGCTTACTGTTGGAGCCAGTCTAGGCAGTGACGGCAGAGAGCTGGAGATGCCGTTTGGTTTGCCGGTACATTGATACCACTGTCCAGAATTGTTCCATCAGCGAGTAGGAGGCAATGGCATAGCTAGAGGAGGTGCAGGGGTAGCAATTTTACCAGGCTGCAGACTGCCTGAGGGCAACAGTTTGGCTGCCCACTCATGCAATTGTATCCCCCCCCCCACAATTGCAGCTTGTGCCTCTTGCAAAACGTGCCAGAAAAAAAATGGTACTTGTTGCAAGAGGGGTAGCAGGGATCTCAGTCTCTAGCCACTTGCTCCCTTTGCTTGGGGTTTGGGGGGCAACTGGGGGACTTGTGGGCAAGCAGGAGGGGGCTGGGGATGGGGGGAGGTGGCAGAGCAAGGGGAGCAAACAGCCAGTTGCCATTTGTGCTTTCATGGTGGGTGAGCAGGGAGTGGGGGAAGGCAGCAGATTTTTTTTATTTTTCAATTAAAAAAACAACAACCATGGCTGTGATGTCACACCCTGTTGTGACATGGTAGGTCATCATTTTTAACTTTGTCCCCAGCTTCAGGGTGGCTAGCTACGCCACTGGTAGGAGGGGCCGCTTCCACGGTGCCCTGGCAGTGCCCGCAATACTTACCATTGCCCCCACTCTAGCCACAATACCGATCTCTCCCCCCTGCTTGTGACAAGTAGAAGAGAATAGGAGCGAATGTGGTTTTTGCTTGATCTTTTGCTCTATCTGCTTAGGATCAGGGGGGTGGGGGTGGAAGAGGAGAAGGAGAAGGAAGCCAACAGCACTTTGATTTGCTTCCTCCTGGAGGGGGGTAGGTGCCACCTGTTTTGATTACCCTATATATACCTACTCAGAGGTAAGTCTCATTGTAATCAATGGGGCTTACTCCCAGGAAAGTGTGTATAGTATGGCAGCCCAAGTCGCTGGGGAAGGCAGCTCACAAAGAGGCTTCTCCACTCTCATCAGTTTTCTTGATGAGGCAGGGAAGGAGGATATCTTTGTCTGCTTGTGGGATTGTGGGTGTGAATGGCTGGGAGGGGGGGGCAGGAGGGGGGCTGCTTTGGGATATGATTCTATGCCCACTTATTTGGAAGCCCCAAGGAGTGCCCAGCAGCCTGCTCCCACAGAAGCAGGTCAGACCTGTACATGCTGGCGCAGAAAACAAACAGCACGTGAATTCTGCCGTCATGGGCAAGAGCAGGACGTTTACTGCCCACAGAAGAGCAAGACCTCAGTGAGAAGCTCCCACCCCTTTCGGCTAGCAAGTGCTACTGAGATATAGGCAGAAAAGTCTGCCCAAGGATGACTGGCAGCACCAGAGGAGGGACTAGCAGAGCTTTTGCTTCGATGCAAGCCCTGGATTGCTGGGAATGTGCAATTGGAAATCTTACATGACTTAAAACTCATGGATACAGCTCAAAGATGTGTTTTCCCGCAGAATAGCTGCACATTTAGTTTGGGCTTCTGGTCATTCCACATGTTCCCTGGAGGAGGAATGTAGGCCAAACTACATGTTTGGTAGTCTCGCTAATTCAAAGGGTGCAGAACTTTTCCCCACTACTAAAAGAAACCATGTGGGGTCTCAAAGCATGCAGGGAGGAGTGATTACCCCCCCCCCGGCATACACCAATTCTCCAATTTAAAAAGTTTTCATACCACCACTTGCCATTTACTTGTTCGGTTTCCCTAATGGGCATTGGTGTAGTAGTAGTATATTTTGAAGTCCAGAAGCTCATTATGCATAATGTTCATTATGACACGCACACACACCCCACAGCCATGCCCTGCTAAAACTATACAGGTTAGTTCTCAGCATTCACGGGGATTCCATGCGACTCAGAATGTGCAACTCAGAATGCCTGCCAGAGCTTTTTAGCAGGCATTTTCAGTTTTCATGAAAACTGGAAGTACCTGACAAAAGGCTCCAGAAGGTATTCTGAGTATCCAGAAGGCCATACGTGGAAGGTCCTCTGTGGGTCCTCCACACGCAGCTTCGGAACCTGTAGTGGGCTTATCTGCAGGTTCCAAATCCGTAGATAAAGAGGACCCACTGCACAACAAAAAAATTAACTTCACATTTCTTCATTCGAGTATTATATTCTCCTGTACTTTGAAACTTATGATGCTTCACTTAAAGATCTAGCTCATTTCATCTCAAACTCTTGGGAGTGGGTTGCAAAAATAAATGCATCAAAACTGAAAAATTAATTTAAAAATATCTTAGATCGATGGTTCCCAAACCCCTACAGGGGAGTTGGGAATGAGGTACGTGTTTGCATGGGCAGGGAGGGGGCAGTGACAAGGGGCTTGTTTTTTTAAATTAGGGGCAGAGCTAGCCTCTTGCAGGCTCCTAGAGGCCCAAAGCCCCCTCTGATGTCTTTGGCCCTTATCTCCAATCAGCAATTACTTCCAGTTTTCGAAGGAAAACTGAAGTACTAGCTGATCGGAGATATTTACACAGCCACCATGGAGGACATCGTAGGGGGCTGTCTCTACCATTGGAGCAGGGCCACTCCCCTTGTGACTGCTTTGGGAACCGGTGTCTTAGATACATATAAAAGGCATGTTAGATTGTTAGCCTAGGCATGTTTAGTGTGGCTGAAAATTAGTGGCATGTTTACTCAGAAATAAGTCCAACAGTGTTCAACAGGTTTTATTCCTAGGGAAATATGCCTAGGATATTTCCTAGGATATGCCTAGGATTGTAGCTTAAATGTAACACTAGCTACATACTGTCTCTCGGGGAACCCCTGGGAAAGACAATGGCCTAGTGTAGATATTAGCATGCGCCCCTAGGCAAATGTCTCAGTTTGCCTCTTGCTGAGCCTGATGCTTCTTCTCAGTTAAGATTCTTTGAAAAAAGTTTCAAAGGCAGCACCTGAGCGCTGCTGCTGCTGCTGCTGAAGTCATTGCTCCTGCTGTAGAAGTCCCAGAGCTCAGCTCCTTCCTGCCCCCCTTGACTACACATCTACAAATAAGGTAGTTTAGGAGAGAACAGCATTTGAATTAGAGAAATTAACACAGCGATAATGTGTTAAAAAATAAGAACTTCTACACATCTTGGTTCTGATCCAGATTGAGGGCCCCTGTTGTCACGGGGTGGGGCAAGTCCCTTCCCCTTTAAGATGGGCTGGGTCAGGTGTAGGGTATTAACAACTAAGGAATAAAACCTGGGGTTGGGTGCCTGGAAAGGAGAGTGCAGGGGGAAGGAAGCTTATAGCTTGATAGTGGAAGCAATACTGAGATTTGTAAGTATAGTTTTAGCCTCTTTAAGATTTCTTGTTTTTAAAGCTATTGTGTTGCATATGAAAATGTTTTTATGGAGCAATTGAACTCCCTTAAGTTTAATAAAAATCTTTTATGTAAAACATTTGGTGCAGTAATTGACCAGGGCATGTATGATATTGGGACCTGGCTTGGAGTAAGCAAAAAATAAATAAGCATTGCTCTTGAGGGTGGTGGAGGGGGGTTGAGTCCTGGCTGGGTTGGTGTCTCCCCTGGTCCTTCCCTACCCCAAGGGCAATGTTTGTTACATGGTGGCAGCCAGGGTTCTTAAGTGCCTGACATGGTAAATAGCAGTGGACTCTGCTAAGTGTCTGGCATGGTAATTAGTGGTGGGTACCTCCAGTGGTGAATTGTTAGGTGGGTGTGGTGAGTCACGGTGTTTGGTGATGCACACCTGTACCTAACAGAAGGAATAGTGGTGCTGGTCACTTGGAATAGAACTGGGTGGTGCTAACCAATGATACATGGTCCTTGGTCAATTTGCACTGATTAATATGCAATTGCAGTAGCTGTTTTTTGTTTTGTGGAGTGAGGAATGCAACAGGAAAATAGCTTAGGGAAAGGAGCTGCTAAGTTACTTCTGGGAGCAGTACAATTTTCAGCTGCTGAATTGGAGTTGTTGCAGAGTTTCCCTACTCCCAAGACAGAGCGTTTGAAGTTTCATTTTCTTCAGGAGCAGTCTGAAGGAGTAACAATGTCACTTCCTAAGTATTCTGGAGAACTGGATAATTTAAAGGAGATGGAAGAAGACAATGATGGATATGATGGTGCTGTAGGAGGGGCTCGGGACTTTGGAGCTCGCCTGAAAGTTAAGCACAAAGTTTTGCCTGATACCTCCAATGAAGGAAGTGCTTCTGAGGTTGCTGGGTCTATGAAGGGGGAGTTGAGTTTAATGTATCAGCTCCTGCAAGTACAGACTCAGATGTTACAGGACCAGCGTCAATTTTTTGAGGAAGACAGAAGAGATCGTAAAAAAGAGAGAGAGTACCAGCGTCGGTTAGAAATGGAGAAAGAACCACAGATTGATCCACGTACTCTACCAAGATGGGCATCTAATGTGGATATTTTGGACTATTTGTGTTTGTTTGAAAGAGCTATGAGACAGAACAGAGTGGAACAAAGTAAATATTTAAAGTTTCTTACTCCTTTGGTTCAAGATAAAGTGGCTGTGAACATTTTGGCATCTTTATCAGAGGAAGCTACTTACCAACAATTTAAGGATGCTCTTACTCGCAGACTAGCCCTTACTTCTGATGGTCTGCGTAGGAGGTTTCGTCAGTTCAAGAGACAGCCTGGAGATTCATTAGTAGAGGTTATATCTCAGCTTGAACACAGATTAGATTTATGGCTGCAGGCAGAAAAAGTTATGACCCTGCAGCAGTTAAGGAATGTGGTTCTTAAAGAACAATTTTATTCTTTACTCTCAGTAGATCTTACAGCTATGATAGAGGATCAGAAGCCGGATTCGCCCCAGAAAGCTGCAGATCTGGGAGATGCTATACTTGCAAGGAGACCAGGAGATTTTAATCTGCGTCGAGTCCCAGAACAACGACCACGGTTTGATCGTGGGTGGGAGAAGAGACAGTATGATATAGGCTCACATAGAGAACAGCGGGAAGTGCAGGCAGTTTCTCAGGAACTGTCAGCTCCTCGTGAGTCAAATCGTACTGTTTGTAAAGGGCTTGGACAGTCTAAGGAAAGAGAGAGACTTCCATTAGTAGATACTGCATCCCATATTACTTGTTTTTTTTGTAAGGAACCTGGCCATGTAAAAAGGGATTGTGAGCAGTATAAGGCAAGAGGGGATGCTAAGGGTGGTCGCCCACAGGTTCGATATATTAAGCATCCAGTAGTGGAGGATGTGGCTGCTCTTACAGAAATTAGGGAACAGGAGGGTGTGGCCAAAGCCTTACAAGATGTTCATGAGGAAGTATCTACTCTTACAGGCTTGGGAGGCTCTACGGTAACTGCATTGGCAAATGGACAGTCTCAAAATTCAAATAAAGATGTTGTGCCAAGGGTAGTTACAAGTCATCAGCGGGAGGTGGTTGCTGAGTCAGGAGTAGTGGCAGGAAGGATGAGTTCTGTTGAGAACACAGAGGTGGGTGTTCAAGAGGCCTTGGGGACAGTGGCACAGTGTTCAGTGAGAGTCAACACAATTTTTTTGAGAAAACCTGAAGGAAGGAGAGAGATTAGACCAGATGAGTGGATTACTCCTGAACAAAGAAAATGGGCATCTGAGCAAAGGGAAGAGGATGTGGAGTTGTTTCATGGACGTATGAAGGTCCGTGCTGTTTTAGATTCTGGAGCTGATGTGTCATGTGTATCTAGGACCTTGATTACAGAAGATATGATTTGTAAAGATGTTTGTATGGGTGCTAGGTCATATGCAACCTCAACACGTTATTTTGAAGTTGCAAAAATTCATATTAAGTTTCGAGATTTTGAGGCTCAAGTTCCAGTTATAATACATCCTGAGCCCGTACCACCTTTGATTTTAGGGGCTGATGTCCTTTGTCGTACTACGCAAATTTTAGCTATTACCCGTGCACAGGCTATATGTCAGGATGGAAGTAGTAATGTGGAGGGTGCAAGGGCAGCATTGTCTATGAGTGCAGAAAGGGTAGATGAGTTGGAAGATCAAGAACAACAACAATTGCGAGAGGCATGGACTATGGCATTGGAGAGTGAAGTTGCTCAACGTGAGTTTAGGGAATGGGTACAATCTGATTTGTCATTGGCAAGTTGTAGAGAGAAAGCAGTATCAAGAGAAGAAGATATGGCAGAAATGAGTGAAGGTTTTTTTTGGAAACAAGGCCTCCTTTATCGGGTCTATGTGCGTAAAGGTCATTCTTCTGAATGGAAACCTGCCAGACAACTTGTTGTGCCTGTTGCTTTTAGGGAACTCCTCCTGAATACTGCACATGCATCCCCATGGGGAGCGCATTTGGCAGCTAAGAGGACTTTGGCTAGATTATCTGAGCGATTTTATTGGCCTGGAATTTGGCGAGATGTTCAGCAGAAATGTAAAGTATGTCAAACTTGCCAATTTCGAGGAATACCAACTGATGAAACTAGGGCTCCATTGCAACATTATCCATTTCCCTCAGCACCTTTTGAAACAATTGCTTTAGATATTCTCGGGCCTTTGAGTCCAACTAAGACTGGGAAACGTTATATTCTTTTGATTCTTGACCATTTTTCAAGGTATGTGGAAGGATTTGCATTATCATCCATTACTGCTCCAGTAGTAGCAAAGGTACTTCTTGATTTTTCAGCACGGTTAGGAGTGCCTCGCACACTGATTTCAGATCAGGGACCTCAATTTGTGAGTAAATTAATACAAAAAATGGCAGAGATATCAGGTATTCAACATCTTCCTGTAGCAGCGTATAATCAGCGTGGGAATGGGGTAGCTGAAAGAGCAATTCAGACCTTGACTCAAATGTTACGCTCTTATGTTGCTGATCATGGGGCAGATTGGGACCTGGGGCTTCCACTTTTACTTTCTGCATTTAGGGAAGCACCTCAGGAATCGCTGGCCTTTAGTCCTAATCAGCTTGTTTTTGGACGCTCATTGAGGACACCCTTGGATTTACTTAAAGAACATTGGCAGGGTAAGCTTCAGCATATGCCGGTTCCAGTGAAGGACTATTTGACAACTCTTCAGTCAACAATAAAAACTGTGAGGGAATGTGCTGAAAAGAATTTGATGGGGGCACGTGCCTCTCAGAAAGAACGTTATGATGCAAAATGTCGTATACGTTCATTTGTACCAGGATCTAAGGTTTTGGTGTTAAAACCGGATCGTCAAGATAAACTGCAGGGCAAATGGGAGGGTCCATATATTGTTAAAAAATGCTTGTCTAATGTTAATTGTTTGTTTGTGCCAGTGGAGGGACATAAGAAACCAAAAGTTCTCCATGTTAATAGGTTAAAACCTTATTATGAACATGTTGTTTCTGTCTTAACCTTAAGATTGGACGAGGAGGAGGACAGGATTGATAGAGATCTTCTTGCAGAGACTAAGGAACCAGATGGGGTGGAAACAATGGAGTTGCCTGAGGATGTGACATGGAACCAACAAGTCCAGTTACGAGAAGTTTTACAGGAACATTCTGTTGTTTTTAATAACAAACCAGGCAGAACCACTCTTGTTGAACATTCTATTCATACTGGTCATAGTGCTCCTATTCAGACTAAGTGTCGTCCTTTTTCTGGGAAGTTGAAGCAGATTTTAGAAAAAGAAATACAGGAGATGTTGGAATTAGATGTTATTGAGCCTGCAGCTAGTCCATGGTCTAGTGTCCCAGTAGTGGTTGGCAAGAAGGGGTTGGATGAGAATGGAGATCCACAGTTTAGAATCTGTGTTGATTTCCGTCCAATTAATAAGATAACAACATTTGATGCTCATCCCTTACCAAGAGTGGATGATCTTTTGGACCAAGTTAGTGGAGCTCAGTATATTTCTTGCCTGGACTTATCTAAAGGGTTTTGGCAAGTGCCACTAGCACAAGATAGTAAATGTAAAACTGCTTTTTCTACACCATTTGGACAATTCCAGTTTAAAGTTTTGCCTTTTGGACTTGCAAATTCTCCAGCGACATTTCAAAGGTTGATGAATTTAGTTTTGTGTGAATTTAGTACTTTTGCAATTGCTTATTTGGATGATATTTGTATATTTTCAAATTCATGGGAGGAACATTTGAAACATTTAGATTTGGTCCTCACAAAACTCCAGCAGGTGGGGCTTATGGTTAAGTTATCCAAGTGTCAGTTTGCTAAGTCATATGTAGATTTTTTGGGGTTTCGAGTAGGGAGAGGACAAATTCAACCATTGCAGGCTAAAGTTAAGAGTGTATTAGACTGGGAACCTCCAAAAACTAAGAAAAATTTGTTAGCATTTTTGGGCTTGTCGGGTTATTATAGGCGATTTGTACAGAATTATAGCCAGATTGCTGCTCCACTTACAGATTTAACAAGAAAGAATGCTCCTGAAAAACTTAAGTGGACTCTAGCTAGTCAGATAGCTTTTGATACTCTCAAGCAGTGTTTGGCTAGGGCACCTATTTTAACTGCACCAGACTATTCACAGCCTTTTATTTTACAGACGGATGCAAGTTCTTGTGGGCTGGGTGCAATTTTGGCCCAGTATGATCATCAAGGTCAACTTAAGCCTATTGTTTTTCTTTCTCGTAAATTGCTGAAGCGTGAACAAGCATATTCCACTGTGGAAAAGGAAACATTAGCTGTAGTTTGGGCAGTAATGAAGTTACGCCATTTTCTTTTAGGCACCCATTTTCAAATCCAGAGTGATCATAGTCCCCTTCAGAGTTTGGAGCGTATGTCTACTAACCAAAGGATTTTAAGATGGTCACTGATTTTACAAGATTATTCATTTTCTATCTCCCATATTCGGGGAGTTTTAAATTCTGTGGCCGATTCATTGTCACGGAGATGGGGTCCACAAGATGATTGACAGTCCTAGTATAGGCATAGTGCAGGCACTGTATCTTACAGGATAGTGAAATGTTTATGGTTTTAATTTTAATGTAGATCTCATTCCGTGGGTTGGAATAGTTCCAGTTTTGGCTGGAATCTCTTCCAACTTGGGAGGGGCGTGTCACGGGGTGGGGCAAGTCCCTTCCCCTTTAAGATGGGCTGGGTCAGGTGTAGGGTATTAACAACTAAGGAATAAAACCTGGGGTTGGGTGCCTGGAAAGGAGAGTGCAGGGGGAAGGAAGCTTATAGCTTGATAGTGGAAGCAATACTGAGATTTGTAAGTATAGTTTTAGCCTCTTTAAGATTTCTTGTTTTTAAAGCTATTGTGTTGCATATGAAAATGTTTTTATGGAGCAATTGAACTCCCTTAAGTTTAATAAAAATCTTTTATGTAAAACATTTGGTGCAGTAATTGACCAGGGCATGTATGATATTGGGACCTGGCTTGGAGTAAGCAAAAAATAAATAAGCATTGCTCTTGAGGGTGGTGGAGGGGGGTTGAGTCCTGGCTGGGTTGGTGTCTCCCCTGGTCCTTCCCTACCCCAAGGGCAATGTTTGTTACACCTGTGGCTACTTTCTGAAGAAGAAGAAAAGACTTGCAAGAGTGCTCATGACGCAAGCGCCCCGAATATGTAGCTTGACCCTGAAAGAGAATAACTTGCTCAAAGCCGCCTGGGACAGTTTCACAGCTCAGATATTAAGGCAGGGAGCAGCAGATGCACTACAAGGCATCCACTCTTGCCTGAAAAGGTCAATACTTCCCAGAGCTACGGTTTAGTATCATGGTGAATTTGGAGGCTGAAAAAATTATCTGCATAATCCCCTGCACTGAAAGAATCATGGCCCAATCCCATCACCCAATTTACGGCTGTGGTACAGTGTCCCACTGCTGAAAATTGCCTGCCAACGACGGATGGAGCACGCCTCTGGCAGCCATTTTTGATCCACTGCTACAATGGTATCAGTGGCCCACGGCCACCACCAGCAACCTGCTCTGGTGCAGGTTAGCCAGAGCAGGAGATGGTTCATGAGTGGAGATGGAGGGTAACAGGGCATGTTGAGGGAAGAACCAGGGGATGTGTCAGGGGAGAGAGGGGGTGGATCTCCTGACAGGCACACATGCTGGATCTTATCCCTCTATCCAGAATCTCCCTGCCCCATTTCTCTCCTCAGTCATATACCACCAAAATGGCTGGCTGATGTCCAAGGAGATCCATAGGAGGCCTAAGGGCTTATGAGGAGATCAGCAAAAATGTTTTTTAATTAGCTCCTGCTTGCCTTCAAGTCGCTACTTCCCCTCATGGCATGCAGCACACACTTTTTTTAGTATTGTGGGGGTTAGGATTGGGCACTGAATTTCAGTTGCATTTTGATGACATCCTATGTTGTACATCCCCTGGGGGCTGGGGATAAGAATAGGCCTTCAGTTTGGCTGTACTTGTCGTAAGAGGCGACTAAACAGCCACCAGGTAGATGGGACTCGTCAGCCTGGGAAGGCAGCTCATCTGAGAGAAGGAAAACTCTGACCCCAAACCTCCACTGCCTTGTGGCTACATCCAGTTATGGAAAAGGCTTCAGGAGTCCACCTCGAGGCAAAATCCAGAGCCGGAGTCCCTGAGACAGTTCATGGCTGAACACAGCCACGTTCTGGCAACTCTTGCAACGCTGCTGGAACCAACCGTATTGGCCTCTGCCTTTCCATTGGACCATTTCAGCAACGTGGAGAGGGGGGATTTTCTGCATGGGGAACAGCCTATCCTCCATACCTTCTTTACCCAGGCTTCATGCACTGGAGAAGACACTCTGTTCCAGAACCACCATTCAGAGCGTGACACCATAGTCTTCCCAGACTGAAGGATGCCAACAACCTATGTTGTACATATCTTGTTGAAATGAAGTAAGTAGTGCTTTGCTGGGTCTAAGGAAATGGCCCATCTAGGCAGACAGCCAGACACCCAGAGAGCACTCACAAGCAAGACACGAAGGTGGTAGCATCCTGCTCCTCCCCAGTATTTGGTAATCAGGCATTTATTGTCCCTGAATATGGAAGTTGCACTCCATATGGCAGCTACTGATAGACCTGTTTATCATGAATTTGATTCAATTGATTATAATGCATTTTTGTGGCTGCCTAAGCTACTTGCTACATTTTGTATCAATTAGTTGCATGTGCTAATTATGTGTTGCATGATGAAACACCACCTACTGCCTGTAAAGTTTACTTGCTGCCTATAAAGTTTAATAAGTTGTGCAACCCTATGGGGCCTCTATAACTACAGAACTCATGTTCCACCATCATCAAGGCAACAGTGGCACCATCAATGGTGAGCCACTGTCAAGCACATCAGAACCACCAGGGAAATTGGCTGGCAGCTCCATGGACCTGCCCTCCGATGGACAAAGCCTACATCAGAATGGGTAAGGTGGCAGCAGGGGTGGGCCTTGGGCAATTCAGGGAAGGTTTGAAGCAGAGTGGCGTTCTGCCAAATCCCAATCCACTGGGCCTCGTGCCCACTTAAGGCTGATTAGTTTCCCTTGTGAAACTCACCAGTGCAGCAAGCAAAAGTCAGAGTCCAGTTCCAGTCCACAGATGCCAAGTAAACCAGTCCAATCAATGAGAGTTGCCAAATCAGAATCCAGAGCCAATAAGTCAAGTTACAGTCCGAGGTCAGGTTCCAGGTAAGTCAGTCAAATCAGTCAGGGTATCCAAGTCACATTCCGAGGTCAGATTCCAAAGTCAATAAACTCAGTCTCCTACCTCCAACCAACACTCCTTCTACAGCCCACAAACCCTTCCTGCCTCAGGTGCTCTTATATTCCTGAGGGCCCTATTGCCTTCAAGTGGCTGCAGCTGTGCAGCACACTCTGCTGGATGCCCAGGCCTTGCCCTTAAAGGGGCCACTGCTGACACCACATCTACCTCCTCGCCAGATCTTCCACAATTCCAATACAAGTAGGAAGAGGGCAAGGGCAGTTTAGAGGCTGGAGGGGGTGGATCTTAACTTCGGATCCTATCCCCATTTCTCCAGCCTGACCTGTTCCCTTCTTCTCTTTGGATGTACCCCAGCAGAATAGCTGGTGTGGGGCTGATGAGACCCATAGGTGATCAAGAGGCCTACAAGGAGATAAGTAAAAAAGACAAAGCTTGTGCTGGTTAACTGGTCACCTCACCACCACCACTATAGCATGCAACGTGTGCTCCACTGGTGCTGCTGCCCAGTAACAAACCTGCCCCTCGATGCACCCTGGGGCAAAGGTCTATGATGCTGCCCCCCCCATACTTACCCAGGGCAACAGAGCTTCTCACGGCATAAGGGATGACTCAGAAAGCCTTCTGGGGCTTAAACAGTACTTCTGGGAAACTGGGAAGTACTGCTTAAGATCACATTGGAAGACTCAGAAGGCTTTCCGAGCGGTCTGCAACGCCGCGTGGGTGTGACACATGGGGCATTTGCTCCCCTGCCCCCTCCAGGCTAGCCACCGCTGCTGCCTTCTATGAACTGGCAGCAGAGCGGATTGGGCTGTAAATGCTCCTTGTTTCTGACAAGTTACAAGAGAAGATACCGTACATCTCTCTGTTAGTTCTCCCCCAACTGTTTTTAATTTTATTCTGTTATTGCTCCCCCTTTCCCCCCCCCACATTTGAAACTTTTCTCTTTTGCTCCATCCTGCCTGATAATTTTAGTAGTTCTTTTCCAGCTCTGTGACATCCTTTTTTGAAATGGCAAAGCAAGACCTTTAAATATATACACACCAATGTATAAGAAAATGGCCATAAAGATGATAATGCAGGTCAGAGTTCTCCCCGCTCTAGTGCAATTACAGCTGTCACCAGGGGGCCGTGATTCCATTTTAGCTTTTATCTTCCATTTGTGCCACTGTGTACATGAAAGAAAAAAAATTCTTGCCACAGATGTAAATTAAATCAAGAAACAACACAAAGACCAAGGCCCAGTTTCAGTGAGCCACAGGAGTAGCAGACGTTACAAGCTGCCCTATATGTGTGTGTGTGTGGGGGGGGGCAAACATAATGCAAATATTTGAGGTGCATGGGGATCCCTGCCCCCTTTTACCAAAGGACTGACTGGTCATGCTGCTGCCATCCATGAAGTGGCTTTTCTTTATTCATTACAGCCAGTGCTTCTCTGGGAACCTGTATCTGCACATGAACTGCATTCACTACATTGAGAATTAAATTGTGGTTGTCGTTGACTATCAAAAGACCTAACAAGTTCTTTTGGGAGAGAAAGAGGAGAGATGGGAGAGTTCTGATCCTTTCTCCACCCCATCCCAACTCACCCACTGTTCCCTATAATTACAGGGACTGCACGGGGGGCCTAGCAGAATTGTGTGGGGACAGTCCCATAGCACTCAGTGACATCATTGCCATACTCCAGAGCATGTGGGAGAAGCCCTGCCCACAGGTAACTAATGCTGCTTGGTAGCACACTTTTGGGAGGCAAAACTCAATTGCCACTTGGGCATGCCAAAGGCCTCCAAGGACAGCTGTAGCAGCAGTATCACCAGCACACCAGAGGGGAGAGGTTTTAGTATAATGTTAAAGCCATCATAATGTTGTATTCCACCGTGCAACCATTTTGAGGGCTTAGCCGTTTTGCATATGGGCTCATAGAAAAGTGGGGCAAAATGCTATCAAATGTATGGCACCATTGGTGAAAATGTCTTTGCCTTCTAGCTTTGGAAGTCAAAGGACTGGAGTTTTTATTTTTTATTTTTAAAGAGAAAGAAATGGCAACTGAAAGTTTGAGGAAGGGACTTAGATTTGTCCCCCCTTACCACATGCATAATGGTTATGGTTCAGGATGGACCACAACTTACCACTAGCACCTGTCCTGTCTTCCAGTCCTTCTTGCAAGATTTGTCCCTTCCCTGAACTCGGAGCAAGGACTCTTCTCTGTTCAGTTTTTGTCTCTCTCTTTCCTTCAACAACTTTGCAGCTGCAACTAGAGAGCTTCTTTTCACCTCCAGCCTAAAAGAGCAGCTGCTCACAGCTGCACAGCCCTGGATAAAAGGTCACCTTCGTGCCAGGCATACATACATCCCGGTACCAGTCTGCCCTAAATGGGTATAAAGAAACATACAGAAAAGGAGAAGAAGAAGTGGTCTTGATTCTCAACTACAGAACAAGAACAGGGATTGTGTTCAACAAGACAGGGATAAAAGCATATGAGGGACCTGCAGCCAAAAAAGGAGGATGATTCAGTTTAAGGCAAAATTTAGATCCTTCTTTCACCCTACAGGGATTCTTTCACACTGCAAAAATAAAACTTCAGCGTAGAAACTTTTTCACGTAGAAATGATTGTACAACTCGCAAGTATATTGCTGGCGTAAGCCATTACTGCATATGTGGGTGTTCTGTTGCATGCACACTCTCATGTAGTTATGTACAGAGCATGGCCTCTGAGAGGAATTTTATCAGGGGGTACAAAGTTTCTTTTGGGCCCCTTTGCAGAGGGGGAGGGGTGAAAGAGCGGGGGAGGGTGGTGATGGGTGAGCAAAATGGGGAGGGGTGAAACAGGATGGGGGGAAGGTGGAGACAGCTGGAAAAGTCTTTGGAGCCCAGGTCTACCCATCCAGATGGCATTGGCAGCTAAATACAGTAATACGGAAGACCAAACACACTCCTAAGTCTCTCTAAAACCTTTTAAATAGAGAAAATCATGCAGAAAATTAGCATCATCATATTTAGGCTCACATTAGAATGAAAGTGTCCTGTGAGTACCAAAACTTGCTTCTGCAGCAGCTGTTTTCTTGCAGCTGTGTCCTGAGCTCCTATAGTATTGGTGTATTGGCAACCTTCAGTCTCGAAAGACTATGGTATCGCGCTCTGAAAGGTGGTTCTGGCACAGCGTCTAGTGTGGCTGAAAAGGCCAATCCGGGAGTGACAATCCCTTCCACACCGGGAGCAAGTGCAGTCTGTCCCTGGTCTGTCTCCCTGGCTATGGGCCTTCCTTCTTTGCCTCTTAGCCTCAGACTGTTGGCAAAGTGACTCTTCAAACTGGGAAAGGCCATGCTGCACAGCCTGCCTCCAAGCGGGCCGCTCAGAGGCCAGGGTTTCCCACTTGTTGAGGTCCATCCCTAAGGCCTTCAGATCCCTCTTGCAGATGTCCTTGTAACGCATGAGCTCCTATACACTCCTTCATAGTAAGTAGATCCACATGCCAAAGAACTACTGTAGCAGTCCAGTTTCCTCCCAGATCTGACACTGTTAAGGATTGTCATGTATGCATTCCTCAGCCCAGCATATATTGCTTGCCAGTAGCTGCAGCCATACACCCGTGGTAGTATCCCCAGCATCCAGTATGGGCAACAAGTCTGAGCAGATAGGAAAATAAGAGCCCAGGAAATTTCTGGGGCCCCTCCGTTGGTTCCTGGGCCCCCTTTTTGACTCTGAGCCTGGGTACAAATTACCCCCTTTGCCCCCTCTCCTAGACCCTGGTACAATGTTCATGTCTAAAATGATCATACACAATGAATTATTATTATTAATTATTAAGAAAATTACATTCAAAGTACAAATGGAATACAAATTCCACATAAGTAGCCCTTGCCTCTGAGGAGAAGGGGGAATGAGATCTCATGGATGGGCTACAGTGAACCAGCTCTTGAGGAGCCACTGGAATGCATATGCATCCAAAAATGAGAAGGCCGAGATCCCAGGGAATCCAGCAGGGCCTATGAGAGGAATTGTAGTGGGAGGTACGAAGTTTCTTTTGGGCCCCTTCCCAAAGGGAGAAGGGGGCAATGGGGGCAGGCAGAACAGAGGGGGCAAAATAGGGCAGGGGAGGGTGCTAACAGCCACAATAGTCTTTGGTGCCCAGGTCTACTAGGCTTCTTGATGCAGAGCTCAGGTCTATCCAACCATGCGGCACTGGCAGCTAGATAAAGTAATATGGAAAACCAAACACGCCTAAGTCTGTCTAAAATCTTTGAAATATATAAAATAGCATCATCGTATTTAGGCTCACACTAGAATGGACCAAAATGAACTTCTGCAGCAGCTGTAGCCCCACAACTGGGTCCCTGAACTCCTATATACTCCTTCATGGTTATGCGATCCACAAGCCAAAGAGCTACTGTAGCAGGTCAGTTTCCTCCCAGATCTGACACTGTGTTAAGGATGGTCATGGATGCATTCCTGAGCCCAATGTGTATTGCAGCAGCAGTTAACATTGCATGCACATGGTTGTGCCCCAGCATCATGCACAGGCCCAGGAACTTTCTGGGCCCCCTCCTTTGGCTCCTGGGCCCCCTTTCTGGGCCCAGGTACAAATTACCCCCCTCTTCTAGGCCCTGGAATCCAGCATCTCCCTACTCTGGGATCTCTGGGGCCTACTGTTACCATTGGATTCCCGTTAATAGAGGTGGTGCTGAAATGGAGCTGAGGGCCAAAACCCTCAGAAAAGGGCTTACCTGGCTGCACAAAACCTTACTCCTCACTTCCTTTTGGCATACTCAGAGAGAAGGGGCAGCAGGTGTGCATACAAATTTTGAATAAAGACCCAGCTAAACCATGGAAAAGGATTGTATCTTTCCTGAACATTCTCTGATGCGACAGTTCAATAACACCCATGTCTTCTTCCTTAGCCCTCTTATAGTCTCTGCTTCTAATCCCGCCGGCCCCCAAACTTGGCCTCTGGCCCTTGGTCTCCTACCAACCTGCCTCTCTGTGCTGGCCACATGCGCCTTTCCTCTTCTAGTCAGGAGTCACTGTCTTGAGGCATACAATGTGATCCATGGTTGGGGTTCAGGGGACAGAAGCAGCAAGAGGGCGGAGAGTCATGTGGAGCAGCTGCAAGGTTTACCAGGATGATTCAATCCTTTGCGGCTCTACTCAGAAGTAGTCCAATTTGTGTTGGTCATTCATTGGGGCTACCTCCTCCCAAGTAACAAGCTCACAACAGCCATGCGGTTGAAAAGCTTGATTGCTACCAACCTTCCCCCCCCACCTTCCCTGCCTCCTTTTTCCCTGGTTGTCTCCAGCCAATTCCAAGGCAAAAACTCCCTTAGACTTCTTCCCCTGCCCTACCTCATCCAAGGAAAAAAACCAGACCACCCATCCTTCATCCAATGACCATCGGTTCCTTTAGAGATGGGCAAGTGAGCCTGCTCCTGCCTCCCCCCTCCTGCTCAGATGCAAAAGCAAACATTAACCCTTCCCTGCCACCTGGCTGGAACCTCCCTGCTGCTCACCCAGTCTGAATAATGGCCCCACGAGGTCTTTCAGACCACAAAAAAAGTAAGCAAGCACATCCAGACATAGACAGATTTGAGTCTGCATGGGTCTGGACCGGGTGCCAACTCAGTTGCCTCAGACTTCAGTCAATTTCCAAGTCATCTGCGCAGATGACTCGAGTGTTCACAAGTCAGCAAAAAACGCTGATTTTCACGACTCGGCCTTGAGTCATCTGACTCGAGTTCCCATCCAGCAGGGCTTTTCCTATGTTCACCCCTTTTGATTCGTCCCAGTTTCTCCCCTGACCAAAGGGTTCCTTCCAGCTGGTGAATGCCCCAACAAGAACTCAAACCCTTGACACGGAGAGATGTGTGTGTTTCATTCACATGGCTGCCCTGCTCGAGAAGGTATTCCTTAGATATGTGTGTTTGGGTGAGTTGGGGACTTGAACCTTGGATGCAAGGGTTCTTTCCTTTTTCCCTTCGTCGATGATACCACAGTAGTACCTGTAGCATGTGGAGGTGTTGTAGCATCCTTGTGTTGTACTGAGTCATGTGGCTGTGTGGTGTCCTTGGGGCATCACCCCAACCATGGCTGGTGGTGGTACCTATTGCTGTATTGCTCATTCCTAGTGACTGGTGTGAGGGGAATCCTCCCCCAGCCATGTTTGCTCATTGGCTCTGAGATTGGCCCTGCCCCCTTCTCATTTCGCCCTAGTGGCACTTCTCTGGCTGCCAGCACTGGGGATGGGTGGACAAGGTGATTGGCTCCTTGGAAGTTGCACCAACAATGCACCAAAGTTCCACCAATAACTCACTGATATCAGGACACCATTCTAGGGTGACAGCCTGCGTCATGGTTTCCATGGCTGCTGTCAGAGTTACTTGGAAGGGCTGCAGCAGAGTTACTGGGAGGGCTGTGCTCCAGTCTGGTGTTGCCTGGATGGGCTAGACAGAATATGGTTGCACTGATGTTGGTGCACCATCGGCATGAAGTCCAAATAGGATTGGATCGTTAAAAAGTTGCAAAAGACGCCCCAGCAAAGAGCCACTTAAATAGATTCTGTGCTGGGGTGAATAGAACAGTTGCTCTCCCCGTTATTACAATAAAACCACCACTTGGAAAAATATCACTTTGCCCAATTACCAAGGCAATGGGAATTTCTTCTTATTCAGGTCAGCAAGGGCAGCCATACCATCTCTGTATGAGGTTAGACCTAGTCTAGGATGTATCGGGGCTTTTTTCCAGAGATGGTGGTCCCAGTGTAATGGAACGCTTTGCTCACAAGCATTTAAAAGAGCGGTAAAGATGCTTTTGGTCAAATGTGTGTCCCAGGAGGAATAACAAATGGGTGGTCAGGAGAATTATTTTATGCGTGTGGATGTGTTTTGTGCCTGTGTGTTTTTAAGAGGGTGCTTGTGTATTTCAATTATGTGCTTCTGTTTTCTACTCTGTTCTTAACTGCTTTGGACATATAGAAATGGAAATGACACATAAATAATAACAAATGAAAGTATACTGAGTAGGGGGAAGTCCATAAGCAATGACAGCTGCATGTAGGTGAGAAGGGCAGGAGGGAGAGTCAATGAACAATTTCATCATCTATCGTTGAAATCCCATACCAAATAGAGAAGGAAATTGCTTTCTGCTTTTCATGATCAGTGGGTCAGTTTTATCCTCCCCCCCTTACTCTTCCATTGCCCTGCTGGCAAGAGTGGTGTCATTGTCAACTTTTGTGCTGCTGCTATGTCTGGAGAGCATGACATGTTTGGGAAGGGGGCTGAGCACAATTACCTTTTCTCATCCTCTTTCCCACATGGGTGAATCTTATGTGGCCAAAGGGGGAAGAATAAGAAAGGACAAAAAGAGACCCTCCAGAAGACAAGAGCAGATGTGTGTGTTGGGGCGGGAGGCAGAGAGAAAGATAGGAAGGAAGAAAAAGGATAGACCCCGAATGGCATCTGCTTGTATTTTAAGATGTCACGCTGAGCAGAATTGCCGGCAATTTTGTGTTGTCAAGAAAAAAAATATCCAATTTTTGTGAAACTGGAAGAGTGCTTTAATGCAGGAACAACAAATGGGAGAGAGGAAGAAAGGAAATACACATGCAAGCACTCAAACTAATCATCCGTCACAAATACACAAACCAACCATCTTTAACCTGTACACTGTGCGGGAGGGGGGATTAAAAAACAAAACAAAAACAACCCCGCTGATTTCAATGGTTAATATGAGCCTGAAATGTTTTTCAAGCTTTACATGTATTCCATCTGGGGTATGTGAAGCAATGCAATCTTCAGAATAAAAGAAAACAATCTGAGGAGTAGTTGCTCTGGTTGCAAAGAGGAGGCCAGAAATTAAGGCCCCTCTCCTTATCCCCCCCAGAGGGAAAGGAGCTGGCTAATTAAGGGCCAATTTAGGAATCCATGGCCATGCAAATGAACAGGAAGCAACTAATTAAAGGGGCAGAAGCCAAGAAGCAGACACTGCTTGAAGAGAAAGGGGCAAGGAGGAAACAGCTAATTAATAGGGTGATTGCAAGAGTGCTCATGAGTGCTGAGCCTCATGAGTGCTGAGCCTGTCCACACTGGACAGACTGGCACTGCAGTTGTATTTTGCATTTTCAAAAGCATCACACATCAGGTCTGTGGCAAGCCAGGGGGCCAACCTGGAAAGCACTGGACTGGGTTGGCAACAACATCATTTAGATGCTCCATACAGACTGACAGCCTTGACCCTATATAAAACCTATGGCAGCGGATCTCCCAATCCACTGCTGTAAGTCCTCTAACATGGCACAACTGTTGTGATGCTGTTGTGCATGTCGGAGCCAGTGGTGGAAATAGGCAGAAATTCTGCACACCCACCACATACACAGGGACCCAGCCTGTGTTGAAGCAGGTAAGGTGCCAGCAGGGAGAGGGGTGTGTGTGGAGGCAATTCAGGGAAGGTTTGGGACAGAGAGTGCAGAGGGCAGGGGGTGGTTTTGGAGGGGATTGATTCAGGCAGTAGAAGCATGCATTGGGGTGCTATACCTCACTGGTTCCCAAACCTTTTAGCGCTGGAACCCACTTTTTAAAATGACACTATTGGGACCCATCTAGCTTTACAAGACTTTTTTTTTTTTTTAAAGGAGATCTAGAAAGAAATGTTATTTATTTATTTATTTGCAAGTAATAATCAGAAAAAGACCTTCAAGTATTTATCTCCCTATATTTACACATGCTTGCAAATGGCAGGAGCTGGTTTTTGAATCGCTTCATGGCTTGAGGCAACTAGTTATCTGATCTTTACATCATCCTTACAAGACCTATCAGAAATCAGGTTGCCTCCCTCCAACCTGCCACCAATGCAAGCTGCCAATGCACTGTTTCCTGCTCGCTCTAGTGCAGGGGTGCCCAAACCCCGGCCCTGGGGCCACTTGCGGCCCTCATGGCCTCTCAATGCGGCCCTCAGGGAGCTCCCAGTCTTCAATGAGCCTCTGGCCCTCTGGAGATTTATTGGAGCCCACTCTGGCCCGACGCAACTGATCTCAGCATGAGGGCAACTGTTTGACCTCTTGCGTGACCTGTGGGATGAGGGCTACCTCCACTGCTTGCTGTTTCACATCTGTGATGCAGTAGCAGCAGCAAAGGAAAGGCCAGCCTTGCTTTGTGCAAGGTCTTTTATAGGCCTTGAGGTATTGCAAGACCTTCATTCATTCATATAAGTTCATCTTTAATATATTCATTTATGTAAACTTATGTTAATTTATTCAAATTTTAAATTTAAATTAATTCTTTTTTTTCTCCGGCCCCGGACATATTGTCAGTGAGCTGATGTGGCCCTCCTGCCAAAAACTTTGGACACCCGTGCTCTAGTGAGAAGCAGATCGTTCCCCTCCTCACCATGTTCCTTATATACTGCCATGAAACCTAGGCTGCAATCCTAGCCACACTTACCTAGGAGTAAGCCCAATTGACTATAATGTGACTTACTTCTGGGTAGACATGCATAGGATTGGGCTTCTAGAAGTGCAGGACCTCAAGTTTCATTGGGGGACAGCATGAGAGTTTTCACTGTCCCTGTAAATGAGACTGGAAGTCCCACACTTCCAAGTTTCACAGCAGCATGCAAAGAGCATGGTGGTTTTTTTCCCCCTAAGCGCAGAGGCAGCAGACATGAAACATCATCAAGTGGTGCTCCAGGTCACACTGCTCCTGTTGTAAGTCCAATATTTGCCATTGCAAGGTTGGTGAAAGTGGTATGAAAAACGGCATGGTTCATGTGGGGTGAGCTTCAACCTGGGTGAATAGTGAAGCAATCGCTCAATGATTCCACCGCTTGCCTGAGAGCCTCAGCTAAGAGACTGAGAGTGTAAACCAAAGATTGCGCACAAACAATCTGGGAGTGTCACAAACATGTCATAAGGCAAATTTGAGCCTCCTTCCAAGTCAGCTGGGCCAGTGCATGGAGCCCAGATCTAGCCTCCATGTCGATGCGGACTGGTAAATTTGTGCTGGCTTTGTCAGGCTGATGCAGGGGTATGGAGGGCGGGGGAAGGGTGAACGGAGATGTTTCAGGGTAGAGGGAGGGTGGGCAGAGGGCAGGCCTGTGGGTGGGATGCAGCCAAGCGGAGGGTGGGGCCAAGATCTGGCACTTGTGCCAAATCCTAACCCCATCAAGTGGAGCTCCAGGTCACACTACCCCTGTTGTAAGTTCAATATATGTCACTGCAAGGTTGGTGAAAGTGGTATGAAAAATCCCAGGCAACCCAGCACAGCTTCAGGCTGGTCAGATCTGCACCGCCTCTTTAGAGTTCCAACGCAGCTTAGGATTGGGCTATCTGCTACATTCAAATCTTGCCTCTGCCATTAACTCCCTTTTGAGCCTATGGCTGCAATTCTATTCACACTTACCTGGAAGTAAGTCCCATTAACTATAATGGAACTTATTTCTGAATAGACATGGATTGAGTTGTAAGTAAACTTTGAGATAATTATAGAAACCCTTTTCTCTGGCCCACTGTTAACAGAATTTTGATTGGCACTTACAAGGGACAGCATCTTTTTGGTAGTGGCACACAATTTTTACACAATGCTCTTTACACTCTCACATAATACCAGAACCAGGGGACATCCACTAAAATTGAGCGTTGGGCGGGTTAGGACAGACAAAAGAAAATATTTCTTTACTCAGCGCGTGGTTGGTCTGTGGAACTCCTTGCCACAGGATGTGGTGCTGGCGTCTAGCCTAGACGCCTTTAAAAGGGGATTGGACGAGTTTCTGGAGGAAAAATCCATTATGGGGTACAAGCCATGATGTGTATGCGCAACCTCCTGATTTTAGGAATGGGTTAAGTCAGAATGCCAGATGTAGGGGAGAGCACCAGGATGAGGTCTCTTGTTATCTGGTGTGCTCCCTGGGGCATTTGGTGGGCCGCTGTGAGATACAGGAAGCTGGACTAGATGGGCCTATGGCCTGATCCAGTGGGGCTGTTCTTATGTTCTTATGTTCTTAATTATAGTAGGCACACTCCCTCCCCACTTTTATTCAGGAACACCTTGGTGTTTCAGCAGGCATAATAATGGCAATGATATAAGTAAATAATTTCACTTTACAGGTATTACATAATTTGTGAGCAGCTGCTTTGATATCTTTTAGATGAAACATGGGATATAAATCCTTCCTCCTAGCCTCCCTTATCTGCCATTTGGGGATATTGACACTGACATACCTTACAAGGTTGTTGTGAAAACTGGTGAGTTGATCAGCATGAAGCTCTTTGAATCTTCAAAAAAAAGGCTATATAAATGCTAAATATGTTATACTGAAGGCTGCCAGGACATAGCCTTCAAGTGACTGATCAGGTTGTGTATGAATTGGCCAGGGCTGGATACTCTTTCAATTCCTGGGCCAAAATGCATGTTTTAAAAGCCAGTATCACATTTATGTGCTGTCCCTGTGTAGTGTTGGGAGGGGGAAGGCATCAAGATTCATGTCTGTATCCAAGTGTTAGGTACCTGAGAATTTTTAGACCTGGGAATTGATCTTTACTTTAGCTATAAGCAATGGTTTATATACAATTGCTTCTTCAACCAGCATGCAGAGCTTCCATTTCATGGCTCTTTTTCATACGCTTTTTGATTTTCATAAAGAGAAATACAGAAACTCTGAAGCATGAGCTGATTTTTTTTACATGGTGACCCCAAAGAGTGCTCCCCGATATCTAGCTGCTGCAGAGGACTCCCCAATAAGATGGCATTCATGAGAGAAATGCTAATCACATTCTTTCTTCCCTTCACTCAGAATCTTATCGAGATCTCTTTCCTTGCAAACCTGCAGATTAAATTAATTAAATTTCTGATGCAGTGGTTGCTTTAACTTGAATTTTTTCCCCCCCAAGAATAGATCTGAGGGCAGAAAGAGCCCTGTAGGAATGGCTGCAAGGGTGGGAAGGTAGAATAGGATGGAGAATCTGCAGATTCTACATCAGATTTTGAAACATTGGATGGTATATTCCTAATAGCAGCAGAATAGAGAATTTTAAAAAAATACAAACTATGGTATGCAAATCAAACACTGTGCAAGATTTGTAAAAAAAAAAATCACAGAGATAGAAATGAGTCTCAAAGCATGGTTTGAACAAAAGGCATGTGATAGAGCTTTTAGATTTAGATACAGCATTTAGCTTTTAGATGGAGTTTTAAGATTGTGATTCCATTGGGATGGAGAACCATTTTAAAATTTACTTGCTATGGAAACTGCTTTTGTGAACCTTTTTATGGGGGGGGGGGGAGTTCACAAAAGCAGTTTCCTATCCACGTTTACCTGGGAGTAAGTCCCATTGACTATAATGGGACTTATTTCTGAGTAGACATGCATAGGATTGAGTTCTAAGTAAACTTTGAGATGAGTTGTAGAGGTCCATTTCTCTGGCCCACTGTTAACAGAATTCTGATTGGCAGTTACCAGGGACAGTAATCCCTTATTATATATATATATATATATATATATATATATATATATATATATATATATATATATATATATATATATGTATGTATGTATGTATACATACACACATAAATAAATAAATTTTTAATATAAAAATAAAATATGTAATATATCTTAAAATATATAATATATTAATATATTATAATAATATATTATATTAATATATACTAATAGATGAGCTCAACAGATCTTACTTCTAAGAAGACACACCTAGGACTGCATTGTTGGACCACTTTTTTCACCCCAAATTGGTCAGTGTCTGGATTGGTGACCCTGGGAACCATGTGTAAGCTACCTTCTGCTCCATGATCAAAGAAAGGTGGGATATGTGTAAGGGAGGGCTGTTGCCTTTGTGAACTGTTTTGAAACCTGCATAGCATATTGGACACTAGCACTGAGGTTAGGTTCCTGGAAACTTCAGCAGATAGTGAATCAGTAGATCAGGAATGATTGATCAATGGGTTCAATGGGATTAGGGGAGGGGTAACTAACCTACCAGCAGTGGAGACTCTCAGAACACCAGCAGAGATCCTCAGAACAGTTCCTGTGAATAGCGTGGAAAGCTTCAAAATGGTGCGGGATAGCTTCTGAAGGTCTCCACTGGCATTCTGAAGCTTTTTGCGCCATTTTGAAACTTCCCATGGCCATTTTGAAGCTAGGTACACTATTCATAGGTGCCATTTTGAAGGTCTCAGCTGCAGTCTGAGAGTCTCCACTGCATTCTGCATGCAGCAGAGAGCTTCAAAATGGCACAGCCAGCTTTAAAATGGTGCCTGCAAATAATGGGAGATCTTGAAAATGGTGCTGTGGAGTCCTTAAGAATGCTGATGGTAACTGATAACAGACTGCAAATACAGTGAGGTAAGTGGCAATCTACAACAAGTGGTAAGTGGCAAGTGAATCCAAACATAGCAAATCCACAGGTAACAAGGTTTGATTGTATACCTTTATGTCCTATTGTGAGATTCCCCTGGTATCTGGCTGGCAATTGATGGGAATTAGATGGATCTTGATCTGATCCAACTAGGTGGCAGTTGCATTATTCTTTGGAACCTCTATGTTCCACAGGGTGCAATCCTAATTGCGCCCTGGGCTGGTGGAGTTGCGCTGGCCCAGAAGGGTTGCAAACATGCTGTAAAGCATGTTTGTGCCTCCACTGAAGTAAGCTGGGCTGGTGCAGGAACATGCACTGGCCCGCGGAGGCTGCATCCAGTCTCCACAACGATGGAGGAAGGTAAGTTTGTGCTTTTCAGGCAGGTGCAGGGGTCCAGGGGTGTGTGGGGGGAGGATGAGGAGGCAGGGAGGAGGTGTTTTGGGGCAAGGGGGCAGAGGGTATTCCTAGGGGTGGGTGGGCGGGCGGGAGGAGAGTGGGAGGCAGGACCAGGATCTGGCAGTTATGCTGGATCCTAGCCCCATTCCAAGGTGGCATGGAGTGGCTCCTGGCTGCTCTGTTCTGCCTGGATCGGCGGCATCTTGTCAGGTGGCATAGATCTGAGTAGACCCATTGGGGCTACTGCAGCGCCACACAGGGTAAGGGGAAAAGAGCCTCAGACAGCCCCAAACTTGCGCTGGATGGATTGGGCCCTCAAGTTCTTAAATTCAATTAGCTTTAACAAGGCCATTTTCAGAGATGCAAAAGCTGTGTATACTTCAGGCCTCCCGGATAGGAGAAGGCTACAGTAGCACTCAGATTTGCTCTGAGTGCCCAAGAAGATCAAACATAATATGAGAATTCTGTGTTTGGACACTACAGGAAGGAAGTCAGCAAAAAGTGCCCCCCCCCCCCAAATGAATGACCTTCTACAAAGCCCTCTCAAAATGAAGGAGGTGCTATAGCTCAGTGGCACAGCTCATATCTGGCAAGCAGGAATCCCAAACTCTATTTCTGATATCTCTAGGTAGAGTTGGGAAAGACCCCCGTCGAACACCTTGGAGAGTTACTGTCAGTCAAGGTCCAGCTATATGTGTGGAGAATTGCACAACGTGACCCTGTGTGCAGGGTGTGTGTGTATGTGATACTTTTGTTTAAAAATAACATGATGTGACTGTGAAACATGGCAAAACCATAGAGGATTGGTACTTTGGGGGAAAATTTCCAACTGAAAATTGTGCGAGTGGGGATGCATTTGGGATTTTAAGAAATCGTGGTGGGAGAAAAGTATTAAGCTCCCTTTTGATCCCTTCTGGTTTCACCATGTTTCCTGCTCCTTCTTGCAATGTAAATAAAAGCACCCACGTGGCACAGGACCCCACCGTACAATTAGATAAATGTATAGTTTGACCCTCCACATAGACACAACTTCCTCTGATCAAAATCCAGGAGCTGGAATTGAAGCACAACTGGTGGTGTGCTATAGTGTAGACTGCTTTGTGACAAAATGTGATGGGTGGGAGATTTTTGGTGGCTGGACTTCATAACTATCCCTGTGGTCTCCAAGGGATTTTTACATTGCAACAGCTCTTGTGATTGCAGATTTAAATTTGATTTGCTGGTTAAATTAATTTGAGCTCTGGGTATGTTTTCCGCACAAATGGGTGATAGAAAAGAGTTAAGGGAGAGTCATTCTCAGCACTTTAACCCGCCATTTACCTTCCAGGTTGGAGAGACTGCAGTGTGCAGGGCGAAGAGGAAAGGTGGATTTCAATAGGCAGGGTTTATGTTAAGCAACACAGTAAAAAGGGCATACGAGGGGCATCTACAAGTCTATTCGTAGAGAATTTATAATGTGCTTCCATCCCAGACGGGCAGCCTGGGTCTGGGCGGTCAGTCAAGGATTTAAGTCTTCAGCCGTCTCTCCGTAATCAGCAAAGCTGCACATTCTAATGAGAAAATCCTTTTAGAACTCCAGGAAGAAAGTGAATCTTGTTCAAAGCAGCTGGATTTTCTTGCTGTGTGCGTAGGACGACTGCTGGGATGAGCTGGTTGGTAGAAGAAGGACAGTGCAGGGAAGAAGTGGAACAGGAGCTCCTCCTTCCCTTCTGGAACAAAGTGGATAGAATAATAACAGAAGAGAGTTGTACGGACAGAACTGGAAAAATCCCAGGCACCCAGAAATCTAACACTGGCACATAGGAATCTTACTCTCTTCCCTCTTTAAAAGCACTTTCACTATTCAGATTTTTACTTCTCCATGCTGCATATATTAAGACCATCCCTCTTTATTCATACCAAGGTTTTCAGTATAAGGCTGGGAATCATGGCGCGGGGGGGAGGGAAGGGGGGGGAAAGATCTATCTCCCATTTCACCCAATTGATACTACCTGCCTCTGCTTTGAGCTCTGGAGACAAAGTGACAAATTTGCCTCACGTGCTCAAGAAGGAGTTCCAGCAGGTTGGATCGATTTTTGATTACCCCCCCCCCCCCATGGTAGGACAGAGGTCCAGAAATGTCCCCTTTTTTAGGCATGCTCCTGTGGGCTTTAGGCAAAGCGCCTGTCAGGGCGCTTGGAGGACCGCGCGTATCTGGGGAAGATGGGCCCTCTGTGTGAGACGCACTGCCTGATGGGGAGCACACCCCCGTGCTTTCAAGGCATGTGCATTACATGCTCCCTTTTACAGTGTGTCTGTTTTTGTGCTGTTTCTACAAATTACTGTAAATATGGGTCCTAAAGAACAGAAGAAGATGGGGAAAAAATATGGGCAAAAGTGGAAAAACAGGTGAAACATACAAGAGTCACAGTTTGCAACTCAAGTTTGAGGTGCTGAATCTCATTATGTGATGCTAGAACTTCTGAAACATTTTCATTGTCGACTTTAACACTTTATTGATGCTGTATAATGTTCTTAATTGTTATTTATTCAATTTTACTGCAAAAGGCAAACAACCTTTGCCTTGCACTATTAGGCATTTAGGGTGATTTTGGGGTAAATTTGGACCAGCTTTGGAATGAACTAGAATTTTTCCTGTTGAAATTATATTACTACTCATTCAGATTTTCACTATAAGAGCTGTTATCAGGAATGGATTAGGTACATATAAAGAGGGAAAGGTGTACGGTAATATCTGATTGGCACTGCCCTAAAGGGGCAGTCAGCCCCTGATTGTCGGTCCCTAAAGGGGTCAGGGGACATCCACTAAAATTAAGTGTTGGGAGAGTTAGAACAGACAAAAGAAAATATTTCTTTACCCAGTGTGCAGTTCGTCTGTGGAACTACTTGCCATAGGTTGTGGTGATGGCATCTGGCCTGGATACCTTTAAAAGGGAATTGGACAAATTTCTGGACTGGAGGAAAAGTCCATCACAGGTTACAAGCCATGATGTGTATGTGCAATCGCTTGATTTTAGAAGTAGGTTGTCTCTGAATGCCAGATATGAGGGAGGGCACCACGAGGTCTCCTGTTGTCTTGTGTGCTCCTTGAGGCACCTGATAGGCCACTGTGAGATACAGGAAGCTGGACTAGATGGGCCTTTGTTCTAAAGATTATGACTAAGGTGCTATGTGATATCCTGGAATGTTCACAAACAATTCAGCTGCAATTCAGGGGAAAGTGGCTGGCAGTGGGATGCTAATTGTATAGTTTGTCCAAAGGTCATGAATGGTCAGTTTCACTGTTGGCAGGGGTGACTTAAGGCAGGAGTGCAAAGGCAGAAGAAAGCTAGAAGATTGAGAAAGTTCCAGACACAGACCTGGTAAAAGAAGGGGACAAAGTAACCAATGGTGTGAGGAACAGAGATCTGGGAGAATGATGGATGGCAGGAGCCTGAGGGTAAAACAAGAGAAGGAGGGACAGTGTTCCTTCTTGGGTGAACGATCTGTCAAGATCTATTAGATAGCTAAACAGAACCTTCATGTTTAAAGGCAGTAGATATCAGGATACCAATTGCTGGGGGAGGGCAGCCAGCAAGGGAGTGCTATTGGCTTGTTTGAAACATTGACCACTCTTGGAAACAGGATGTTGGACTCAATTGGTCTCGCCCATAAGAGCTTTCCTTATGTTGTATTGAAAGGGCACACAGAGAAAGTCACAGGATCCAGAGACAGGAGGTATTCTGTGCTCCATTGACAGGGGAGAAGGGGGAAAACAGAGCAGCTCTGGAGGCCAAGGCACTGTGGACCAGGGAGCTGAGCAGACAGGGAAGCCAAAGAAATAGGGAGCCTGCATGTCATGTAATGATTTGAACAAACCAGCTAAATCTTTGGCTGCAGGTCTTTAGTTTGAAATATTTATTCAGACCTGTAAAGAGCAAGGGATCAAATATTGATGCTGGTGGGCTGCAGTGTTGCCAGTGGACTACCTCTGTTGCATCACGCTCTTTCAGACTGACAGAAAGCTCCTTCTTCCATTCCATTCACGAAGGCAAAGCAACAGCGGATTTCATGGTGGCTTCCCTGCAGTTGTGGAACTTCTTTCTCTTGGAGATTCGCCAAAGTTTTAGCCTCTTTAGGAAATGCCTGGAAGCCTTTCTTATTTGGGCTGACATAAAGTGACTGGAGTCAGGGACAGTTCATCTGTAGGGCCGATGGAGGTACATGCATCAGGCTGCAGATTATCCACCCACCTGACTTCACGGCTCCTCCTTCCACTCCCTGGATTGGCAAAAGAAGAGGGGATGAGGAAGTGTTGAGGTCAGTGCTCTAGTCCACCACTCCCCTTTCCTCCATGCTTCCTCTTCTGCCCCTCTTTTTTTTTCCAGTGCTGGGAGAGGTGGAGCAGAGGCTGGAACATCACCAGGTAAGGAACATCTTGGGCCAGCCATGGTTGTAGTAAAAAGGCCTGAATTCAGTGTGAGGTTTGTTTCAAGTATTTTCTTTTGTATTCTTGTATCATAACTTGAGCCCATGATCACACAGGGGTGTCAAACATAAGGCCCGCAGGCTGAATGCAGTCCCAGGAAGCAATTTATTCCCCCCCCATAACTGTGCTCTCCCGCTTGATAATTGAGCTCTCTCATATCCTGAAAATATGAAAAAGGTTTGCACATTTTCTCTTCTGTCATTTGCAGTTAATGAGGTTCTATGTGAAAACAAAGTGCTTCTTTCTGGCCATCATCTACTTAATGATGTCATTTTCTGCTTAATGATGTCACTTCCAGCCCTCAGCAGGCGCCATGAATGCTAACTTCGGCCCTCTGTGTGAAACAAGTTTGACATCCCTGATCTAGACTTTCAAAATATAAACAGGCTGACAGAAGAAGCAAAGTCAGTCCTTTTATTTGAATCTGAAGACTTTTTTTTTAATCTGTATGCTTTATCACTCTTTTATTATGCACATGACTTCTCCATTTGCACCAAGTTGATCCACAGTGAGTTTGGTATGGCCAAGGCTGTGAATATTCTGTACTTCTATGCCCATATCAGATAAATACAGCAATTAGTACAGGGCACCCAATCTCAATTTTCTTCAGCGTGCTTCTAGTCTTCAGAGTTTGCAATCATTAGAGGTATCAAAGTGCGTAGGCAGTACTTAGTGAAACCTAGAAGAAAACAAGTATCTGTATTCAATTGATCCAGGCCCAAAGTGGTTATGACAATGGTTGGAGCAGTTGATTGTATATAAGGGGAACATATGAAGCTGCCTGACTGTGTCAGACCATTGGTCCATCTAGCTCAGTACTGGCAGTTGCTCTCTGAGGTTTCAGACAGGAGTGTTTCCAGCCTGTCTGGGGAAACCGAGGAACAAACTTCCTGTAAAACAGGTGCTGTATCATTGAGTGATGGCCTCTTGCCCAATTGCAGGTAGTTTTGTTTTGGACTGTAGGTTGGATTGTAGAGAGAGGCTTTTATTGCACTGCCTTTCCTGGCAAAGAGAGAAAGAGATCGAGAGACAAGCTAGAGAGCAGCAGTCTTCCTAGTGATGATGCAACAGCCTCACAAGCTCACGTGTGTTTTCTAGAAAAAGATCATGGCTGATTAACCAACCTAGCTGGTACCATCTGGGGCTACAGCTTTGCCGAATGTCTCGATTCCTTCTGCCTGTGCTGCTGGGAGAGCTGCTGAATAATCAGCCTGCCACCTGCCCCCTCTGAGTTCATTTCCCAGAAATTCTTCTTTCATCTCCGTCAATAGTGCCAGTACAAGTAAAGTAATGAATGGGGTGCCTGGGTTATTTCTTTACTAAAATCTAAAAATTGGGAAGCATGTTACCAATCTTAATTTGTTGGTTTTTTTAATTTCTGCTTTAAGTTTCACTATTTCGAATTTGGGAAACATATTGTGTTTTGAAATCTGGAAAGGAAGTGTGTTGATGAGCACAACGCTGTTACAGAGGACACGTCTGCATGGTAGTTGTCTCCACGCAGGGCTGGTCCTACCACAAGACAAAACCAAGTGGCTGTCTCAGTTGGTAGACTTTGGTCACGAATGAAGTGGCAAATTGCCACCGAATTTCTACCCTGTGTGCCACCATGGGGTCTGCTGTTATGGTCAGTTTTGAGCAATAAGATGTTGAGCTGTTAGAGGTTTCAAAGGAAGATGGGCAATACATGGAATTGTGCCCATCGCTGTCCTTTGTGGATGAGTCAAAGTATGCCTACACCACAGACTTCAAGTAGTTTACAGCGCAGTTCTATCTTGCACTGGAACAGGCAGGTCAGGAGGCCAAAGTGGCTCAGCCGGAAGTAAGGGAAAACTCTTCCCCTTACCCTCAGGTAAGCCACCAAAACACCAATGGGTCTCCTTGGACTTGTGCCACCTTAGGACAGGGGTGTCCAAACTTTTTGGCAGGAGGGCCGCATCATCTCTCTGACACTGTGTCGGGGGCTGGGAATAAAAAAGAATTAAATTTACATTTCAAGTTTGAATAAATTTACATATATTTACATAAATTAATATATTAGAGATGGAACTTATATGAATGAATGAAGGTCTTGCAATAGCTCAAGGCCTATGAAAGACCTTGCATAAAATAAGACCGGCCTTTCCTTTGCTGCTGCATTACAAATATGAAACAGCAGGCAGTGGAGGGAGCCTTCGTCCCACAGCTCATGCAAGAGATCAAATAGTCACCCTCACATTGAGAGCAGTTGCATCAGGCCAGCACGGGCTCCAACAAGTCTCCTGAGAGCCAGAGACTCATTAGAGATTGGAGGCTCCCCGCAGGCCAGATTGGGAGTCCTCAAGGGCTGCAAGTGGCCCCCGGGCCGGAGCTTGGGCACTCCGGCCTTAGGAGGTGGCATAAGTCCAAGGAGAGCGGAGCGGCTTGCAGTCACTCTACGCTGCCCAGGAACGGGGGCTAGGATCCAGCATAAAAGTTGGGTTCCAGCCCTGCCGCTTGGTATGTTTTGAGTTGAATGCGTTTAAGGACATTCACTCAAGGTCATCATACTGGGGGCAGAATTTTTCCCCAGCTTTCAATCAAGGTCATCATAGTGATCATCGTATTGAGGGCAGAATTTTTCCTCCAAGTCTGATTTGCTAGGAACCCTGTTATATGTGTTTGTTTGCCTTTTTGCCTTGGCTTGCTTGGTAGAATAATTTAAAGCAGGTCACTCCATAGGAAAATTTTTCTGTGTCAGATGCAGTCTCTGCTTGTGGCACCCTGTGGCATGATTGTGTACAAGGGATGATGGTTTTGGTTCATGAACCACTGGTGCTACTTTTGCAGCGGGGGATGACTGAGATTCTATGATCTTAGATACATGTTAACACAGGATCCGTGTTTGTGAGAAAGATACTGGCAGGGAAGCCTAACTGTATACACATTAGTAGGCATTCCAGCCTGAATGGATGTGCTGAATAAGATATCCCTAAATTTTGCTATACAAACCCTGTTCATTCCTTTATTCAGCAAATATTTGGGGGCAGCTTAATCTTTCATCCTTAGATTCCACAAGATTCTGCTCCAGGCAAATCTCAGGCACCCAACAGGGAAGTAAGGGGGAGAAAAGCAGTTTTTCGATTGCCTTCTGGAGCCATGTTTTGAACTTTGAAATGGAATCCAGATCTTCATTTGCAGTGTCAAAATAAAGTTTTAGCATTGCACTGGAGGATGAGGGAGTCCGCTTTGGTGCAAGATGGAAGAACAGCCAAGAGGGCTAAAATCATCAGTCATCTGAAGCAGAAATTGAGAATCGCCCTCACAATTCTCGAGACTGAGATGCACGTTTGATAGCTGTAAGCAATGTTTGAGCATTAAAGCAATTGAGATCAGGACCATCTACTGATCTACTGTCAGCAACAGTGCAAGCAAGATCAAGCTGTCACAAGAGGAAAACTTGAAGGGACAAAGAATTCTTCTCTTCCTCTACCCTTCTATACATCTCCTGCTCTAGGCCATTCCCAGCCTTGTCTTGTGAATGTATGAACTTGCTTTAGCCTGAGTCAGGCCATTGGTCCATGTATCTCAGCACTGTCTGTTCTCTCTCCAGCCAGGGTTCTTTCCCAGCCCTAAGATCCTTTTAATTGGAGGTGCAAGGGGCTGGATCTTGAATATTCTATAGACAAAGCTACCTTGAGATTATTTTATAGAAAGGCCCAATAAAAATATCAGACATAAAAAACATTAGAAATCTAGCCTGTTCTCCACTGAGTGATGGTCCCATTACAGTTTTTCCAGGATCCCCTTATCGCCTCTCCTCAGTGGCATTCCCTGTGGGGTGGGGGGAGGGAATTTGCAGGTGCCTCAACATGCCCTGTCAGTGGCCTTCCCCTCGCCTTTGGAGCCATTCCAGGCAGCAAGACCAACACCGAAGCATCTCCTCCAAGTTGCTCCTCCAAGTTGCCACCCAGAATGGCTCCGGAGGGGGAGGCGCCAGTTACACCGTGTGTTGCGGTACCTGCAAAACTTACTGATCCCCCCAGAATGCCACTGCCTGTCCTCTCATCCCTTAATACAGGTGACATGTCCTGTGCAACCCACTGCTCTGGGATGCTGTCTGGGAGGAACACTATTGATGGTCTGTGGTGGCTTGGCCTCCTTGTGGGGTTGGAGGCCCAGTGTCATCCCTGGAAGAGACTGTTCACATACTGAGCTGGGAATCACAGAGCAATGACATTTCAGTAAGCATACACATGCATGCATAAGCCCAAATCTCATGTGAAAACAGGTCATTTTTCGATTAATGAAACAGTCACAGATTGCAGGGAAGTCCTTCTCTGAAGAGTGATAATTCCCGCCCTACAAAGGCAGAAAAGCATACTCTCCCGAGACCCTACAAAGCTTCATTTCCAGGAACAGGTTCCCCTTGGGCACCACAGAGCAGGTAAAAGCCTGTTGCATCTCTCCCAGCCTCATCCTTTCAGAAGGCAAACAGGGAAGGGGAAAAAACACAGTATTTTTTTTTCTCCGACTCCTGCACTCACTGCTAGCAATGACCTGGGAACGTAGGTGAATTAGGGGCTAGTTTTCACTAAAGCTGTCAATGCATGTCTGGGCTGTACCACTTCAGACTGCAGATGGGAGCTCACATGACTGAAGTTTCCACCATCCAAAAAAATCCCTGCACATAGAAAACAAGGTATTAGAGAGCGGCATTCTAACCTAGCTTTCTTTCGGATGTCCTATCATCTAGGGCAGTGGTTCTCGAACTTTTCCGGCTCGCACCTCCCCTGATCCTTGTAGCCATTGGCCACGGCTCTCCATTACAACACCTCACCTCAGTTACCCCTAAAATGGGGATGAAGGTGTTATAATTATACACTAGAAACAAGGCTGCCAGCACTCTGAGGCTGCAATCCTAACCACGCTTACCTGAGAGTAAGCCCCATTGAACAAAATAGAACTTACTTCTGAGTAGACCTGAGTAGCACAATCCTAAGATTGTGCCCTGAGTTTGTTAGCAGCACACCTGGAGGGTTTTCGAAAGGGAGGGGGGAAGTGATGAATTTGCTGGGGGAGGGGAAGACTTTGTTTTGTGTGTATCTGCTAATTGCAAACTGATGTAAACTGAGACCTAGAGACACACAATAGTGTTGTGTGTGTGTTTTGTTTGTTTTTTGCTTCAAGGAAAAAAAAATGTGTGCATGTGCTTTATCCCAGTGGCATAGCTAGAGGAGGTGCAAAGCACTAAGTTTTGCAGGGAGCCTCACCTCAGTGTGCTGGCAGACCCTCCCCCTCCCCTACGGAGCCATTTTGACGTACACCTCTGTTTTGCTCCCACTGCCTGAAATGGCTCCAAAAGGGAGGGCCGCTTGGATGCCATGGTAAGGCTCCCTTCAAAACTTAGTGCTTTGCAACCCCTCTAGCTAAGCCATTGCTTTATCCTTTCCCTGCTTGCCATGTCCCTATAGCAAATCAGCACCGGAAATGGCTTTTCCTATGGCAAGGTTCTCAAAGCGGGTTGTGTTTGGGGATGCATGTAAACGTACATACACAAATGCTAAGGTGACACATCTCAATGTGACACATCTGGGCTGTTGTTGTTGGCAACCTTCAGTCTCAAAAGACTATGGTATCACGCTCTGAATGGTGGTTCTGGAACAGTGTCTAGTGTGACTGAAAAGGCCGATTCGGGAGTGACAATCTCTTCCACACCAGGAGCAAGTGCTGTCTGTCCCTGGTCTGTCTCTCTGGCTATGGGCCTTCCTTCTTTGCCTCAGACTGTTGGGCAAGTGTCTCTTCAAACTGGGAAAGGCCATGCTGCACAGCCTGCCTCCAAGCGGGCCGCTCAGAGGCCAGGGTTTCCCACCTGCTGAGGTCCACTCCTAAGGCCTTCAGATCCCTCTTGCAGACGTCCTTGTATCGCAGCTGTGGTCTACTTGTAGGGCGCTTTCCTTGCACTGGGCTATCTAGATGCATATTGGTAGAATATAAACTTCAAATATAAATAAGCAAACATAGCCTGCCATTTCACATACAGCAGCCCATGAGATTATTTTGGATTATTACCAACATTTTGGATTATTACCAACATGATGGGACAATTCTGTCCTCCTTGTGTATCAAATTGATTAACAAATCAAATGCCTTTTCTTGGCATTCAAGCAGTGCCAGACAAGTTATTGCAAAGTAATTGGATCTAGCTGATGAAGAGCAGAGACGGATCTTCAACAGTCAGTGATTTCAGGGGCAGGGGAAGAGTGCTAAATTATTGATCCTTACTGTGAGAATAAATGCAAAATGAGTAACCATGTTTCTGATTTCATCTGTGAAAGGCTGGAGGCATAAGTGTGAGGTTCCCCCTTGGAGAATTCCACTGTACCTGACTGTCTGGATCTATGCAAAAAAGGAAGAGTATCCCATCCAGACATATAACTATCAGTATGTTCTTGGTTCCCAAAGCTTCCAATCCTATCCAATTTGCAGTGCAGCCATCCCAATGGGGTGTGCGCTGCATCCTGTGGTGGTGGGGCAGTCACAGTGACCTCGGCAAGGTATGGAAACATTTGTTACCTTACCACAAGGCTGCATTGCTGCTACACCAGTGCTGGAAAGTTGGATAGGCCCAAAGACATTTATTTAATAGGCAAATCCTGCCCTAGGTTTTCCATAATGTAATATGTCAACCTTTCTATCAACCATTATAAAATAAGTATACTGTGCTTGCTAACAAACAAATGAGTTGTTTGTGGGAGGGCCGGGAGATTTCAGCTTCTGAATGAAAAGGTGGAAAAATCAAACAGAAACATAGATACACATTAGAAAGAAGTTTAAGGGGTTTATGCAAATATTCAGTCCATTTCAACATTTTCTCCTGCACTTCCAGTCCAAGGTTGCCACTTAGTGGCCTGCATTGGTACTATCAACTTGGCTGTTGAAACATAAAAATTTTGAAAAGGAAACTTTTAAAAATGAAAGCTTATAGCTATGACACCAGCATCAGACTTTTTAATTCTCTATCCAAAAGACTAATGATCATTCTCTTGGTATGTAACTTTTTCTCTGCTGGTTTTCCATTCTCCCTGATGGGCTCCTGAGTCTGAAAGCAGAAAATTCTAACAAATAGTAGCAAATTGGGGTGGGGGGGGGAGTAGAGGGGGAACCTCCTTAATGTCAAGCAAGCTACATAATTCCTTTGTTCGGACTTGCTAGTAGTACTTGGAAGCAGGCTCTTCAATCACACAGAATTGTTTTCCAGATGTAAAGTAAAAATGAATATTAAAACAACAACAACCTAATTTCCCATTTTTAGGCTGTTGGTTGGCAACCTTCAGTCTCGAAAGACTATGGTATAAGCCTACAGCACCCGGTATTCCCAGGCGGTCTCCCATCCAAGTACTAACCAGGCCTGACCCTGCTTAGCTTCTGAGATCAGACGAGATCAGACATGTGCAGGGTAACAGTTGCTGATGCTCTTTTAACTATGCCCGCCTGCCACAGCGTGATTATAAGCAGGACCACATTGTGACTTTTGTGAGCCGTAGGCACTTTTGCCTTTGCGGGCCTCTCCCACCATCATAATGTCAATATTAAGAATTATTTTTGATATAACTAAATATTTCAATTTTTTTTTTCTGTTATAGACAAAATGTAATAGATTTTTCCAGGCCCTAAATGTTTCATTTTTTCTGATGTAAGAAAAAAATTAAAGCATTTTCTTTAACCCTAAAAGCTATCTTTTCTCTTCTGATTTTAAAAGAAATTAAAACATTTTCATGGGTCCCTAAAAGTATTGTGGGTTCTATGCAGTAATAGATAAGTCAGCCCTGCTGATTGGTGACCACTAAGCATCCATGGAGGGGTGTCATTTTTTATAAGGGTCTATGTATGTACTTGCAATCCAGTGTTCATAGTCCCAGATCACACAGGGCCCAATCCTATCTCCCAGGAACACCGGTGCCAAATCGCAGCCACTGTCGGCTATACTGGACTTGAGCAGGCTGGACGTGTCCTCGGAGTAGGAAACATTCATCCCCCTATGCCAAGTAAAGCCCCAGCCTGCTCAGTGGGGCTTTTCGGAGCTGCACCAGCAATTTAGCTGGCACATACTCGAGAAACCCTGTGTTGGGCTTCCAAGTCAAGAAGGGGGGATAGGATTTGGCAGAGGAAGCCTCCGCCAGTCCCATCCCCCTCCCAGTCCTGTTCCACCCCCATTTCTGCCCTCGCCCTGCTCAAAAACACCTCCCCCGCCCTTCCTCCACCCCCCCCCACACCCCCTTGCATCTCAGATCTTACCTTTGCTCTGCCGAGAGTCTAATGGTGGTGACGACAAGGTGACACAAGCCTCCCTGCCAGAGCAGCTTACTCTTTGGGTGCCACAAACATGCTTTACAGCACATTTGCAACACCCAGTGCCAGAGCTGGGTATTGCCAGGGCAGTATTGGATCGGGCTGCCCATTATAATGGATTTTATATGGGATTTTGTCTGGTAGTGGTAGCCTTGAGGGTAGCACAAACAGAATGAATGGGCAGGGAAGGATGTCTTGTCCCCCCCCCCCCCACATATAGAAAATGATTGAAGTGGAATATTGTAAAAACGTGATCAAAAAGGTTCTGTCTTAAACCTTTTAAGGGCCTCCAATGACAAAACAGATCTTCTGTTTGAGAGCTGTAAATTAAACAATAAATACATGAAATTGTAAGCAATTAGCTATATTTTTGGTTATAGATTTTTAGAGATTTTTTTTATTCTTAATTTGTACAGAACAAGAACAATAGAAGAATACAAAGGAAAAGCCACCGGAACAACTTATTGCTTAGAACAGCATTTCTCATGCCACTTGTTCCAACAATCTCTGCAGAAGTACCACCGAAAGTAACTGGTGATGATGTCACAGCTAGATACTTCTAGGTTCAGCAATGGGAGCTTCCAATGGCGGTAAGAGACTCATGATGGGTGGGAGGGCTTTTTTCAAGCGCACAAAAACTGTGCGCAGGAGCTCTTCCCAGTGGGCTGAACCTCCTACCACCATTTGAATCTCCAATCCTGGCCTCACTACCAAGCAGCTGGTGCCACATGTACCACACAGCACCGCCCAGCGTATCACTGGTGGTACGCATACCACCGATTAAGAACCCCTAGCTTAGAACATCTTACAATAAGGAAAGTAAAAGGAGCAAGTACTTAATAATAACTTGACATGCAGCATAATCCTATGTTTTCCCAGATATAATTCCTACTGATTTTAATGAAACTTACTCCTTTGAAAATATATAGTACGTCCTTCCTGGGAGTAAGTTCCACTGAAGGCTCCACTTTGTTTCCAATAAACAAAGTTTACTATATGCATAGCCAACAATACAACAATGATCAAATTTTTTAAAAGGTTATCTGGAGAGAAAACAGAATTCTCATATCAGTGAAGTACAAGATTCAATCATAATTAGGCAAATAGGTCATTAAGAAGGAGCTCGGTATTGTAGAGTAGGGGTCTCCAAATGTTTTGGCCAGAGGGCTGCATCAAAGGTCTGGCACGGTTTTGAGGGCCAGAAAAAAATTTTTTTTAATATAAATTTATATAAATAAATTAGAGATGGAACTTAGATGTGTGAACAGAATGAATGAATGGGCTCATTCATTCATTCAAACTCACTGGCCCTTAGAACACCCTCCAGAAGCAACTGGAGCACAGTTCCAGTCATGTTTGGCAAAGCAGGCCAGGGGTTTTCAGGGGACAAGAGTCTGGCCGTGGGCCAGATAGAGGCTTGCCGCGGATTGCATCTGGCCCCCGGGCCAGGGTTTGGAGACCCCTGCTGTAGAGTGTAGTAATCTCAAATCTGCCAGCATTTGATACATGTCTTCTTGGGCTTGCAAAGAAGTAAGGAATAGATGTTTGAATGATTCATTAAAAGCTGAATTCTGTTCCCCCCCCCCACTAGTGCATCTGTGCCAGAAATGGGTGTGCTGTATCCAGCAGGGGGTGGGGCAGATCAGGAGGCCTCAGAGGGGAAAGAGGATTGCCTTGCCTTCTTCATAAGCATCCTGTTCCACAATGAGTCTCCTTGGACCTGCGCCAGCTGCCAGATCCACCCCCCCAGCCTCCTAACTCCCCTGTTTTGCCCCCTCCCCTCCCTGTTTTGCCCCCTCCACTGCTGCCTTACCGTCTCTAGTTGTTGCTGGGTGGTCTAGCAATGGTCAGGGAGCACTATTGACTCCTTAGACAGTGCTCCCAAAATGGCTGCTGATGGAGCGCTCTGCACTCCGTCAGCAGCTATTTTACTACAGCAGAACTGCGTACTGTAGTTTAAAAAGAAAAAAAGCCCTGTGCATGCTGGCCCAGCCCTAGATAGATAGTGCCCTAGATAGCGTCAGACGAACTAAAGTGCCTCCATCTTGGATCATTTGAACAGAGGCTTGACATACGTATCCACTGGGTGACTGTAGAGCTAGATCAAGGCAGTTGGAAGTGAAAAGTGTGAACAGCTCAGCCCCAGTTGGGATATAACTGGAAATTGATGCTTATCTCTGGTAATGTCCTTATATGGTCTACTTCTGCCGGGTAACAAGAACAATTTTCATACTGTATGAAAGCATCAGACCTCTGCCAAAGAGGACAGAGCAGTTGCACACAAGGGCTTTGCCCTGTATATTGTTTTTCATCCATGGAATAAAGCTTATTAACCTTTCTAACCTGTTGTGTATTGATGTACCAGGCACAAACTGCACACTAGCTGCTGCCCGGATTTTGCATATCAATAGGATTGGGCCATTTGTTTCCCTCATAGCTGCTCAAACCTGGGACATTAGCTTCTGTATGAATTTAGTACATCCTATAACTTATCTCTCCACTGATCTAAATTAGAAAAAGTGACCAATTTCCACTTGTAAGCTAAAGCCACTTCAGCTGCCCACAGAAGACTTAAGGAAGAGATTTCTGTCTAGAAAGAGTGGGCAATGCGGGGGGGGGGGAACAAACTGAGAAAAACAATTTAGGAGGTTTCCCCATTGGACAGTATGAGATCAAACTGCATGTTTGTAAAATTTGTTCCCAGTAAGCCTGTATTCCATGGTTCCTGATCCAAAAGGCTTATTCAGAAGTTCATTTAAGCATGCAATGTGATCCAGTGCATGGTCATTTATCTTCTAAATAGCAACCCAGGGGACAGCAAAACAAAACAGACTCATGATGGGGGCATTGGGGTGGGGGCTTTAGGAGTTTTTCCTCTGCTCTCAATCATCCCTGCCCAAATGCACAAATCACTATTTTAAACATTAAAAAAGCTTCAGTTGAAAACCAGTTGCTTTTTTTCTATTTAACATAACCTATTGGGGTTTATGAGATTGGTAGCAAAACTGATGGTGAGGGGTAAACGCCTAGATTCCCCAATACTCTCCCACAGCAGTTCTACTCTATGACCACCTTGCCTTCAGAGGCTTCTTTCCATATAATCCCCCCAGGGCCTCAGCAGATGCATTACTGCTGCTGAGAGGGCCCAATTATCATGTGGGCTGGCTAAGAGCTTCTATGGGATGTATCCAGCCCACTGGCCTTATGTTTGACACCCTGCTTTAGAATGTTGAGAAGTGGAAGGAGGTTATGCAGATAGAAGATAGATCCTTGCTCCTTTCCTTCATTTTCTGTATTTTTTTTTATTTTGATGAAGCTGCAGAGTGGTCCAAAATGCCCTGATCATTCAAAACTACCAAATGACTGGAATTTCTGTAGTGGGGTTTTGGGCAAAGGGGGAGCAGGTTGAACTCCAGCTCACTTGCCTATTTTAATCTAAATCACTTGGGGCTTAATGAGAGATAAAATGCAAAAAGGTGAGTCCTTCTGAACAGGTACAGAGTGCTTTTTGCTCAGCCACTTCAGCTGCCCAAAGAAGACTTAAGGAAGAGATTTCTGTCTAGAAAGAGTGGGCAATGGGGGGGGGGGAAACAAACTGAGCGAAACAATTTTAGGAGGTTTCCCCATTGGAAAGCATGAGGTCAAACTGCATGTTTGTAAAATTTGATGACTGCATGCATCTCCCTTCTTGCTACCAACAGTGGGGTCAGAATGGGGCAGAGTTCCTGGAGTCTCTCAGAATCAGCATTGATCTCCAAGTGACTACTGAAAGCAGTTCTGGAGCTTTTTAACAAACCCTCCCTGGTTTAATGACATTACATCATGTTGGGGGGAAAAAGTCTCCAGGAATAGTCAGAATGCCAAGAGTTCTGGCCTCTCGTTTTTTAAAAAGCTAAGCGCTCTGGTCATATGCCTGTTTTATTAATGGAACATTAAATTATGTTCTATTAATTCCCTCTGTTTTCAAAACTCAAGCACCCTCCACCCCACCCAAAGACAGAAAATGTCTCTGTATTCCAAGCTATTCAAAGCCAATCTGCTAACATTGAACTGCAGTGCTTCATCTGATGCCATCCTTAACTGTGAAGCACCCCAGACCAAATGAGTACGTTCAGTTTCCTTGTATAAAATCTTTATAGAGGCTTTGCTAAAGAGGGATGGCTGTTTTAACAGACAGTTAGTCAATTGTTATAGGTTGTTGCAGAGTGCAATGGGTAAATTGGTTGTCTTAACTAATGTTTATAACTCTTTATCACACACACACAGCTCAGGTATGCAGCATGCTTTGGCCATCTGCAAAATCTTTGACCTCTCATTGGGTTCTTTAGTACATCATGAATTTAATTTGGGTTCTAGAATAGTTAATAAGAATAACAGGAAGTATCAGGGCCCTAGACCTCCTGGCACCTGAGGCAGTATGCTAAATGTTGCCCCCCCCCTTACTGGGTGATGCACCAGCCTTTGCACCTCCCAGTAGAAGCAAGTGGGAGTATAGAGATGGGTAGCCTCCACCAAACTCCTTCCTGAGGTGACTGGTTCAGTTGGCCTCACAGATGGGCCGGCCCCACATAGTATGTACTATGTAGAGAATTTTATAATAATGTCTTATTATAAGTATGGAGTTGTGGGTCATGGCTCTGGCCATATGAGCAGGGCCAGCCCCAATAAAAGGCATCTGCCAGGTGGAAGGAAGACAGAGCAGATGGAAGAGGGAAAGAGCAAATGGCAAGGAGATGAGCTACAGGCAGAATGGAGGCAGAGTGGAGAGGACGGCGCAGAAAGCGGGGAGATGGGAGCAAAACCCAGGAGGACACCTGGCCCAAGAGGGAAAGGGACCCCAGAGGCCTTGCCACAAGTTGGGAGGGGGAAGAAGAAGACCCCCCACATGTCCCAGCCTGGCCATCCCCTCCAGGGTCTGGGGTAGAACTTTCAGGCCACCCTTGCCTCACAATTGGCTGGACACAGCAGTAGATGACCCCATCCTTTGGACGCAATGTGTGGTGAACTGGGCACTCAGGTACCCTAGTGGAGGAGCAGGGCCTCTACATAGACTCTGCATGTGAGCCCAAGTCAAAAGCAGGAGAAGCTAACTTGAGGGTTAAGGAACCCATCAGGACTGACTCTGTTTTTTGTTCCCTTGGGAACCCCCTCACCACACACACACTTTTCCTGTTTCTCCCTGAACTGGAAATCAAATAAGACAAACATGGCCTCATCAGCAGGCCTCTTTGGTTCTGGTGTAGCCTGCCACAACCCTTTTGAGATGGGAGTTCCGGGGGCAGGAGAGACACCCCCCCCCCCGTGGTCACAGGAGTGTTTATGTACTAATTTAAGCGGATCAGTTGATAATTCATCTTGTTTTCTGTTCTGGCACCTCAGTTAGAGTTCTCTGATCTCCTAAGATCTCCTAAGATCCATCTACAAGAGGGATCTGAAGGCCTTAGGAGTGGACCTCAACAGGTGGGAAACCCTGGCCTCTGAGCGGCCCGCTTGGAGGCAGGCTGTGCAGCATGGCCTTTCCCAGTTTGAAGAGACACTTGGCCAACAGTCTGAGGCAAAGAGGCAAAGAAGGAAGGCCCATAGCCAGGGAAACAGACCAGGGACAGACTGCACTTGCTCCCGGTGTGGAAGGGATTGTCACTCCCAAATTGGCCTTTTCAGCCACACTAGACGCTGTTCCAGAACCACCATTCAGAGCGCAATACCATAGTCTTTCGAAACTGAAGGTTGCCAACAGATCTCCTAAGGCTGAAGTCTTTAGTAGGTGACTCCTTAAAAACTCTTCAGTATCTACCAGTACAGTACTGTATTTTCATTATTCCTTCTGGTGAAAATAAAGGTTTCAATTCTACCCATGGACCACAAGATGGCACCATAACGCACAATTACAAACTGGATTTTTTGTTTTAAGAGAAGAAAGTTTTGTCTGTTCAGTCTTAGCTTTAGCCAGCATCTTCTAGGATTCAGCTGACAAAGCTGATCTCATTGTTCCAGCCTGAGTAACTCTGGAAGCATGTGATGTTGCTTAATGAAAAGAGTGCCTCTGGGCATGACTAAAATGGTCAATTCACCAAAAAGAAATTGCAGACAGCTTACATGCAGCAAGTCCTCACTTAAAGTTGTTGATAGGTTCTTGAAAACTGCAGCTTTCAACAAAACAACTGATAGCAAAAGCAATTTTACCGTAGGCTGATTGATATGTCAAGGAGAGTTACGTGCCTACAGCATATTTCACAAAAACCTAATCAAACTTCTGAATAAAGACCCAAAACACTTCTAATATTAAACATTGGGAGAGCAACCTCTGTTAGCTACTGCTGCTGGCATGGAGAAATGGCATGGAGAAGGGAAGTTAAATATTTTCCCCCAGGGCTCGTCTGTTAAAAACTGGTGCCCTGTCTGTTTTAAAAGGGGTTGTGTTTGTTCATTTAAAGTCTGAATATCCGAAACTTAGACCTACGGTGTCATGCCTGTTTCAGCTTGAAATTCCCAGTGCAGACTGGCAAGCGACTTGTATATACCACTGAACACTTCCCAGAACCTTCTGTGACTTCTGTGATGCAAAAATTCTGTAGGTGATATGCAGAGACTTCTTTGCACACACTGATATTGGAAAAGGTTCTTTAAAGAGAGAAACATTACGAACCAGTGATTGTCAAAAGTAAGAAACAGGCTTGGACCAACATTTCACTGTCCATAGAACATTAGAAAGGGGCTGTCATTTTAGAAATCCTCCCATCTTAGCTTTTGTTTCCAGCTCTCATCTGATCAGATGAATCAGATCAGATTCTTTTCTTTTGTTTTTCAGATTGACTTTTGGGGGGGGGGGGTGTTGATGTTATCTGACTCCGCATAGACCTATACAGTATATTTCACAATATAATGCAGTTCCTCTGCCCTCCCCAACCGTTTATGGGTATATTCTCTGCAAAATTCATCCCTTTTTATGTTTCTTTCATTTTGATGCGAGAAACTTCAGCGTGGGTTTGGCTGTGCTGGTGAAATTGAGGAAATTTTAAAACGCTTAACTTGGCTAGATGTGTTTATTTTATGTCTGTGTTTTATTTATGGACAGTGGCCTGCTTTTCACTGTAAGATTTATAGCCCACTGGGTTACCAAGAGGTGGAGGAGGCACTTAGATAACCTACAAGGATTTCTACTAAACATTTACTAAAATCAAATAGGGGTGGTGGGGTGGGATTTCCACAAATCAAGCAGTGTGGCTTTAAGGGTTTTACCTTTATTAGAAAAACAAAAATAATTTATCCTCTATGTGTTTTAGCCCCTAGATTGCAAATTTGAAACAAAATGGAAATGCTGGAGCAAGTGGTGAAAACACAAGAGTCATATCCTGCTTATAGAGCAATGGTTCACTAAGGATGCAAGCTTTCAGGTTAAACAGAACTCTTAGTCAGGCTTGTAAAAATGTAATTTTCATATTAGACTGTCAGCTTCCAACCAATAAATTGCATTAGTAAGTCGCTTTGCTTCTGTTTTTTTTAAACAGAAAAACAGTAAAAACAGTAAAAGAGCACTTTTACTGCTCTCCCTGAAAATTAGCTGAGATTCCTTGACTACGAGTTCTGTGTTACTTGAAAGTTTGCATAATCACACACTAGTGGAAAAATTTCTTCCAGCAGAAACCACCATCTCACTTCACACAGCTTGGTAAATTAGTCCCTCCCGTTCCCTTCAAAGACAAACTACCACCCGGTAGAATCTGACTCTTTTATATGTTTTAATAATATAAATGAAATTTAAGACTCCTACAGGGTTGTAAAGCTGTAGAAATATTTGCCTTTCAAACTCTCCCAAGCCTAATAAATGTCTCAGTGTGCTTTTCCTTTTGTTCTGTGGCGTCCATCTCTTCTTCCAAAATACTGTAATTTAAACTGACACACAAGTTGCTTTCAGTGGCAGAGTCCAGCTCTGGAGCATGAGAAGTCATAAAGAGAGTATTTCTGAGCGTACACAGAAGTATACTCAGTGTATTTTTTTTTCCATTCATCAATACCAGTTCCCATACCTCTAGGAAAAGAGATCAAATACATCTTCCCAAGCAGTCTGTGCCCCAGCACCTCTCTTTTTTTAGACAGTGGATGCTGACTTGTTATTTTTAAAGAGGTGTTTTAACTACATAAATACCAGTCCAAGACTATCTGAACCCTGCCAAGCAGCCACCGGTGTTAGACTAAAATGTGGCTGGGATAATTGGATTTCTGAATTGTTAAACAGCATATATTTATTAACAATTCAAATAAAAATATGTGTTGGAGAAGAGAGAAAGGAGAAACACAAGCTGCAGTGCAGAAGTGGCAGTGAAATGGGTGACTGATATAGAGCGGAAGGGTTTTTGATCACAACAAAAAATGGGGTGGGGGACTTGGTTATTATACCAGCCTTTATTTTCAAGTCTAAGTTACCATCTTCCTTCTTGTAGGATGCTAAAATAGGGGGAACTCATCCAAATAAGGGCCTAGAAATTGTGTAGAACATATTGCTTGGGTTGCCTTAAGTGTTTCTCAGCCATTTATGCCCTACAGCACTTCCTAGGTTGCAGAATGCTCTCTTGAGTGTGCTGCCTGACGCAGGGCATTTAATAACCTCTTGACAATTCTGAACATGGATCAGTCCAGGGTGTTTTGATCGGAACGCGAGTTGCATAGGGGCACCTTAAGAAGCTTATGGTTTGCAAAGGTGAGTTAAACATAGAGTGTCACTACAGTTAGGTCTGCCTTTCATTCTTCGCTGCAGAATATTGACAGGAGAAGGGAACTGGATCTTGGAAGGGTAGTGGGTGCACACATACCTTCCCAACCTCCCTGGGACACAAACAGGCAGACACGCCTTCCCCAATAAAAGTAATCAAAAAACAAAATGTAACTGTTGTGATCCTTATTGCTGTACTGCAAAAAAAGAAAAGAAAGTCTTAACATATGCACTAAAAGTTTACTGTTCTGTACATGTGGAAGAGGGGATGCATTTATGACCATACAAAATCAGACCATTGGTCTGTCTGGCCTGTATTGTGGATTCTGGCTGGTTTAATCAGCCATGTGTGTATGTGTGTGTGTGTGTGTGTGTGTGTGTGTGTGTGTGTGTGTGTGTGTGTACCAGAACTCTATAGTTGTTTGCCTGTTTCAGTGCCCGAAAGTGGTCTAGCCTAAACACAGATCTAGCACTCAACCCAACCCAGTGCCTACTTTTACTGCTCTCTCTCTCTCTCTCTCTCTCTCTCTCTCTCTCTCTCTCTCTCTCTATTTTTTTTTTTTTTAAGGAGGAGGGGTTCACAATGTGGGGCACACTGGAAGCACTCTTCAAACTAAACTAAACAAAAAATCTGAGAAGGGAGGAGAGGAGCAGGGTACTGATTACATCATTAGATATTTCTGCTTCCTGTGTCTGCCTCTCAAGTGTCCCTGATTAGAATCTAATATTTTAAACTGCCCTATATAATCTCTGCAATGGCCCTGATTGTTTTCACCATGTGTTCCTGTTCTGCCTGCAACTGGTTTTTAACATCTGCAGTGGTTCTTGCCCAAAGAACAGGGAACACGTCAAGCAACAGCAAGCTAGTGTGGTGGAGTGGTTAGAGCAGAGGTGTCAATCATAAGACCCATGGGTCATATCTGGCCACAGAAGCTCTTTATCCAGCCCGCATGATAATTAGGCTCTCCTGGCGCTGCCATTTCATCAGCACTGCTTCTGCTGAAGCTCTGGGAGGGAGAGATGGAAGGAGAAGGCAGCCCAAGGCAAGGGATGCTATGGGGGAAGGGGCAGCCCAAGAGGGGTGAGGGAGATGCTGCTGAGGCACTGGGAGAGCCCAGTGAACCCACGGGCCACCCTTTCATCACTGCCTCTTCTGCTGAGGCATCACTTCACGGAATATCTCTCAGCTGCTGAGCTATGAAGTGATGCCGTGGCAGAAGCGGCGCTGCTGAAAGGGTGGCCCGCGTGATAATTGAGCCCTCCCAGATCTTTAAAATATTATCAAGATTTGCCTCTTTTCTGTCATTTGCAGAAATGAATTCCTAGATGAGCACAAAGTGCTTATTTCTGGCCATCGTCTGCTTAATGATGTCACTTCTGGTCCTCAACAGGCACCATGAGTGCTATTCGGCCCGCTGTATGAAATGGGTTTTTCACCCCTGGGTTAGAGTGTTGGGTTAGGGGCTGGGAACCGTGCAGCTCAGCGATCCTTAGCCAATCAGCCGACAGGTGGCATAACCCGGAATGCCGTCTCAGGCTGCCGCCGCCACTTCTATGCGACCAGAAAAAATGCCCCTTATCATGCTCCTTGACTGGTTTCTTCCAATGTGGGATTTCTGGTTTTATTTAAAGGGACCTTGCAAAGGAAGGAGCTCCTTGATTTGTGAGGTCCCTATAAATGAAATCAGAAGTTCCATGCTTCCACGTTTGAAGAAACCATGTGAGAAGCAAAGGAAGGAGGCAGATGATCCACTTTCCACTTGCTTTTAGCAGTGGCAGGGTGAAGAGAACCTGCCACCTTCTTGTCATCCCACCCCCTCCCTTGCAATCTGCTGCTGATGCAACCTGCATCATCTTGTCTCATGGATGGACCACTCCTGGCCTAACCCGTGACACAGCGTTGGTTGCTGTGAGACTAAAATGGAGGGGGAGGGTGTTGTATGTGACCTGGGCTCAATGAAGCTTCTTTTAAGGTAAGGTGAAACTGTAATTACTAATAATCCATCACAAAGACTCCTGAGCCAATCAGGGCTAGGCTCTTTGTGATGTCAGAGGTTTATTCCAAGGAGAGTCTAGGTCTAATCCAGAAACTGCCAGAGCAGCTCTTGCTCTTTCGTTGCAAAGTAGTATCATGTTCATGCTCGTGATTGACATGCCCTACCATGACTTTGTTGTAGGGCTTCAGCAGCTCTGGTTTCTCTTCACCATCTTCTGGGGTTTCTGGTTTATTTACCACTCCCAGGTAAGAGAAAAGTCTCACTGTAGGAAAAAAGATGAGGCCTGGTCTACCTTAGGCCCTGTGCAGGGTCTGTCAATACCTTACCCAAAGAGGAGGAACTGAATCTGTCCACTAGTGTTCTCTTCTGACTATAAAAACTAGCTTTTTGGTCTTGACCTGAGGACCATGAAAGGGGGCTGCCAGAACTTCTCAGGTTCAGACCCTAGGACTGTTCACGTATCTAAGGGCACAATCCTAACCCCTTATGTCAGTGCTTTCCAGCACTGGCATAGTGGTGCCAATGGGACATGTGCTGCATCCTGCAGTTGGGTGTCACTCACGGAGACCTCCTCAAAGTAATGGAATGTTTGTTCTCTTACCTCAGAGCTGCATTGCCCTTATGTCAGTGCTGGAAAGCACTGACATAAGGGGTTAGGATTGCGCCCTCAGTGAATAGAGAAGGGCCTGACAGGTTGAGCACCTAGCAGTCAAGTCATTGCTTTGCTTATCTCCCTGCTTCATCCTTTCAACTGGAAGTGAGCAGGAAAAAGGTAGCTCACACTGCCACCACCCAAAGTTAGAGAGCTTCCACAGAAGGAAGCCTCCTTGAGAAAACCTGCCCCATATTAAAAGTAGCCCCCAAATCTGAGATGTCCCCTCAGAATTGAACAGCAGCAGAATGTGTGGGGCAGTCTGTAACTGAAAAATAACAACATATGAATTTTTTTTTAAGACTAGATATCCTGCCTCCCCACTCGTCCCCAATGCTTTATTCCTTTCCCGTTTGTGTAACAGGCTCATGGCCCCACCATCAGGCTCTCAACAAAGAAAGAGATATGGACTGGTGAGCAGCCTCTCAGACAAAGACTTCTGGGGAAGTGGAGGGTCCTCCAGTTTCTTTGCTTGCTCACATCAGTTCACATGGTCCTTTGTCTCTTCTTTGCAGCATTATTGATATATTCCGTCATAAACTACAGCAACATGTTCTGGAAAATATATGGCAGGAAGAAGAAGGCTGCAAGTGGGGAGTAAGTGGCAGCCAGTATCCCCTTTTGCTGCACTCACAGAGAGCAACTACCCCATATCGTCAACCTTAGACCCACTGTTTTCCTTGAGGATGTGGGGGATATGACATCATACAAGCATGATGCCTGCCATGTTTTAGTCCCTTCTGTGGCTACACTGGTCCTGAGATCACTTCCTGTATCTGGAGGGATGAGCCCCAATTCACAGCTCATGGCATAGGATGAGGGCTTCTTGGGAAGCACCTAGAAGATACCTCTCTGCAATGCTCAGCTCTACTTCATTTCCATGCATCGGTGAGTCAGAGTTCTGATGCATGGTACACCTTTGTGTGCAGCAGATGCCAATCGCACTTGTCAAAAACATCCACTCTGCTCTTTGAGCAGCACTTTTGTCTTTGGCAAGCAATGAAATCCCAAGACATGAAGCCCACTGTCTCCACTACCTGTTGCCCCAGTTGAAGATGCAGTTGGACATCTGAGGCACCTTCCCAGGCCCCCTAGAGCTAGGCTAAAGACGATTCATCATGAAGCCATGACCCACCACCTGGACAAATTTAATATTCGAAAGAAACATTTAGAAGGCTTGTGGAGGTGCCCAGCCCCTGAGTCAGACTCCCAGGAAGAGCCTATCTGCCATTTGTCCAGCCTCCAGGCATCACTGAGGTGTATACAGGGCCTGTGCCATTTTGCGCCCTCTGCAGGGATAACTGTTTGCACACACGCTCCAAAAATTGCCAACTTCAATTTTCAAAAATAGGTCTTGCAGAAAAAGCAAAAACTTGAAACTGTTAAAACTTGAAACTGTTAAATTTTAAATTGCAAGAATAATACAGGTTGGCCCTCTGTATCTGTGGGGAATCCATTTGTGTGCTATAACATTTACTTTTTTATTTGAGCAGGTAATCAAATATGGTTATACAGTTTGGTCCTGCTTATTGATTTGACGCAATCGACTTTCAGCACAATCCTATCTTGCGCTGGAACAGGCAGGCCAGGGGGCTTGCGCTGTATCCAGCACGAGATAGGGTGCCAAAGTGGCTCAACCAGAGGTAAGGGGAAACTCTTCCCCTTACCCCCAGGTAAGCCACTGCAGCCCCTATGGATCTCCTCAGGCTTGTGCCACCTCAGGAGTCCTTCCCCCACCCTGGAACACCTCCCTCCCACCTCCTCCCCGTCCTCCCCAGACTCTTGCGTCGGCCAAGCTTGGCTGATGCAACTTACTTGGGGGAAGCCGCCATAGAGGCTGGATGCACCTCCATGCACTGGCGCAGATTCCTCCTGAGGAGATGCAAACATGCTTTACGGCACATTTGCGACCCTCCTAGGATAGCACAAGGGACTTGCGCCAGCCTAACATGAAGTTAGGATTGCACCTTTTGTCTTCCGGTCACGTCCAGCAGGTGTTCTGAGGCTTCTGAGAGGCACTTCAGGTTTGACAAAAGCCAGTTTGAAAGAAGACTCTGGGAGGCTTTCTGAGATGCATGGAGGCCACACATGACTTCCCTGCACCTCAGAAGCTCTGCTAGAGGCTTCTGAGAGGTGCTTTCAGCTTGATGAATAACTGGAAGTTTGCACATGGCTGCACATGGCTCATAATAGCTCCCAGATGCAACCAGAAGACACTTCTGGTCATGTCCAGGAGGTTCGATGAGGCCCTTCAGACGTGGGTCGGGACCCGCCTGGACAGCCCAATCCTATCCACACTTTCCTGGGAATAAGCCCCATTGACTCTAATGGGACTTATTTCCGAGTAGACATGCCTAGGATTGGACTGTGAGTCAAATCTGCGGGTCCTGAACCCACTGATAAGGAGGAACAACTTGTTTATGTGATTATCTTATCTATTATAATAGGTGGATATGATACAAAAAGTAGACATTCCACCTGCTGAAATTTCACGTCTGCTTCTGTACACCAGAAAGACTCACTGTACAACCCCTTGCCCTCAGCACTTTGCTTATATATTAGGTGTTAGTAAAATAGTTTTGAAGTCCTGTATCATCTGTCCATCAGCCTTTGTCTACTCAAAGGACCCTGTGAAGGGCATGTTTGGTGAATCTTGCAAGGCTTCTCCTGTCCATCTTCTGCCTCTTCACTGCAGACTGTTAAATGTAAAATAGGGAGGTAATCCCATTCAGTGGCACAGCTAAGTCAGCAGGCATCTGGTGCACAAAATTTTTTAACATCCCCGTGCCAAATTTAACACCCCATGTTAACACCCACTGGGGTCTGGGAGGTGGTCTGAGGCTCCCAAGAGTCAAAGATAGAGAAGCCTCTTGTCTAGCATTTTGGCACAAAGAAGCAGGGGGAGGTGCTTGCATAGTGCCAGGGTGGTGTAGTGGTTTGGGAGGTGGACTCAGACCTGGAAGATCCTGGTTCAAATCCCCCGTCAGCCATGGCGCTTCCTGGGTGATCTTGAGCCAGTCACTTTCTCTCCGCCTCACCTACCTCACAGAGTTGTTGTGAGGACTGCCCTGAGCCCTTTGGAGGAAGGGCGGTATAAAAATGTGAAAAATAAACAATAATAGTGTTTTGCAAAATAGAACAAGTGTCTTGGCACATACAGGAGCCCACGTTCCTCAGGGGGGAATCTTCCTAACTACCTCCCTGGTGAGAAAGAGTAAAATTACCCCCACACAGCTCCTTTCCAGATTCATCTTCTCCATTGTGGCTCTCCTTTGTGGCCCACAGAAAGCCTTCCAGAAGTCTTTCTGTGAAAACAAGAAGTGTCTTTCTATGGCCTCAGAAAGCCACTTTTTCAACTCAGGTCTGCCCTTGGGGGTGCAGGTTGGCATCTCTCTCAAGGTGTGGTACCCGGGGTAGTGTACCCCCTGTCTCCATTAGCTATTCTACTGCTCAGAAGGGTTTAATTGGTAGGATGGGAAGTATAGAGTAGAAAAGGTATAAAGATAGCAGGTGATGGTTTCTGTGTTTTTGAAAGCCACTGTGTGGCAGAAAGGCAGCATATAAATATTTTAATAAATAAATATTTAACTGCATAGCTAGTAGTCAGTGGAGGATTAGAAAAACGGGAAGCAAAGGACGACTGCAAGCAAAAGGGGAAAAGGGGAAAAATGACTCCACATTTTTTGCTGTCCTAGGCAAATGAAAATGATATCAATGGAAGCGACAGTGGCAGAGCACTTGCTATCCATGCAGAAAGTCCTGGGTTCAATCCCCCATGTCTCCAGGTAGGACCAGGAAAGACCATTGTCTGAAACCATGGAGGACTGAATAGAACAATGATTTTCAACCAGTGTGCCATGGCACATTGTTGGCATCCTTCAGTCTTGGAAGGCTATGGTATCGTGCTCTGAATGGTGGTTCTGGAACAGTGTCCTCTCCAGTGCGCGAAGCCTGGGTAAAGTAGATATGGATAGACTGTTTCCCATGCAGCAAATCCCCCCTCTCCACATCGCTGAAATGGCCCAATGGAAAGGCAGAGGCCAATACGGTAGGTTCCAGCGGCGTCGCAGGGGTTGCCAGAACCTGACTGTGTTCAGCCATGAACTGCCTCAGGGACTCCGGCTCCGGATTTTGCTTCGAGGTGGACTCCTGAAGCCTTTTCCATAGCTGGATGTAGCCACAAGGCAGTGGAGGTTTGGGATCAGAGTTTTCCTTCTCTCAGATGAGCGGCCTTCCCAGGCCAACGAGTCCCATCTACCCGGTGGCTGTTTAGTCGCCTCTTACGACAAGTACAGCCAAACTGAGGGCCTATTCTTATCCCCAGCCCCCAGGGGAACATGGCACATTGGTGTGCCACAAATGATTTGTAAGTGTGCTGTGGGGGTTTGGGGGAGGGCCATTAATTAGTAGGGCCATTGGGGTATGTGAGCCCCCCCAACCAGCAGCACGGTGTGTCTTACCAATTGTCCAAAAACTGATGGTATGCCTTGACAATTTTAGCACCTTGTCACTGTACCATGCGATGAAAAAAGTTGAAAATGGCTAGCATAAACATTAGTCGGCTACAGAAATGAACTGACTCAGTAGTGGGCAACTTCTCAAAGGTAGCCAGCAAGCCTGATGCAGAAAGATACTGCTTCTTTTGTGATAGAGACCTTGGAGGGAATTTATCACGAACCCCCTCCCCCAAGTCCTCTGGCAAACACAGAAGGAGAAGCCTTCTGGGCATGAAGAAGCACATAGTTTTATGCTTCACTGCAAGAGACTCTTAACCTTCACCAGGCCCTTCCACAAAGTGACCCTGAAGCACTGGATAATGTCTTAAATTTGATTATCATGAAAGCCCAGACCAAAGTGACACTGTCCCTTTTTGCCCAGACCAGAAGCTGTTCAATGGAACATCCCATTGGATTGGGACCTGTGCTTCAGTTCCATCTGCCTACCACTCTGTGCCCCAAATATGTGGCCTAAGATGGTTTCTTCAGCTTGCCTTGTGGTCTGGAGGAAGCCAGAACTTCCACACTCTGGTCTTGAAGCATATCCCATTGCTTTCTAAATCGGTACGTTCAGTGTCAGTTTCTCCCAGAACACCATGCTGTACACCGCAAACTACATTTAACAAAAAGGATTGAAAGGGTGGTTCCAGCATGAATTGCTAAACCGGAATTTATCTGCAAATCTTACTCTGTTCAATTCAGACTTAACCAGAACTGTGTGTTTCTCTCCTGCTACAGGTGTTAAATTAGCCTAGTGTAGCTCAAAAGATAGTTTTTTTATCACAATTTTTTGCAGATAGGCCACTCTATTCCTATCTTGTTCACCTTTGGGCCCTGCACAAGAAATGTCACATATCTTCTTTGTTTGGCCCCACCACTCTACGTTTTTCCCCTTTGTCCCCAAGTACACATATAGCTGCCAACCGAGGATAGCATTTCATGCAGCTGCCAAAATAGGCTCCGCTGAATGAAAGATGGGGCTGTAACTCAGTCCGCTCTGCCTGCAGAAAGTGCCAGGTTCAATCCTTGGTATCTCCAGGGAGGGACACAAAATGGCCCCTATTTGAAACCCCAGAGAGACTTTGCTAGTTTGATAATCCTGATTAAGATGGACTCGCGGCCTGTCTTGGTACGAGGCAGCTTTGTGCGCCTCAAGATGCTTTGCTGTTTTTAACACAGAATTAATTTTTGGTAAAATTGTTGTTTGCTGTTTTTGCTGTTTTTAATACCGAATTTGATTTTTGGTAAGCAGTAACTGTTACCCTGCACGTGCCCAATCTTGTATGATCTTGGAAGCTAAGCAGGGTCAGACCTGGTTAGTACTTGGATGGGAGACCGCCAGTGAATACGGGTGCTGTAGGCTTATACCATAGTCTTTCGAGACTGAAGGTTGCCAAGCACTCGTAGCAGAAAGTCTACAAGTCCAGTTCTATGGGGGCCTTGCACTGCCTGAACTAGCTTTCCAGTAGCCCATGGTCCTTTATGGCTGTCACAAATGGTGACACACCATTCAACACTGCTGGGCCACCACCAAAAGTGGCTGTAGCCACACACCCGATATCCTATCCCCTTTCTCGGCCTCAATCTGCCTTCCCAGGTCCACTATGACTTGCACCAGCGAAATCGCTGGCACAGTTCTAGATAGACCCAACAGGGCAGCCAGGGCTTATTCTCGGGCAAAGGAACAAATGTTCCTTTACCTGGAAGAGGTGTGAACTTTGGTGGTGTGGCTACATTAGTGGGGGAGGGGTTGTTAGGTGGGATTGGGCTGCCCAACTCATCATTACTTCTCTTCTATCCGATGCAAATCCAGAGGTAACGCGGAGGGTGGCTAAATTTTTAGCCGCTGCAGTTAGCATCAGGAGGAAGAGAGTGGATTGTGGCCAGGTTGCTCATAGAGGAGTATTTATATTCTGAATAAGTTTTTTAAATTCAATGTGGACTAGAAGACTTTCAGAAGTACCTTCCTCAGTTACTGTACTCCGTTCAATCCACAATAACTAGACCAAACTTAGTCTTATCTAGACTTAGGTCTATTTATTGTTAGTATTTTATGTTGTTAAGTGCCTATGTTAGGATGCTGTGATGGGTCATATGCATGTTCAGTTGTATACTATGAATGTATTGTTATTTTTAGGCTGGTCGGTGACCGTAATAAAACTGAACTGAACTGAACTCATTATTACTTGGAGAAAAGAGCATGTTGCCCATCTTGGAAAAAGGCAAAATCTGTTCCATGGAGAGCCTGTTGTCTCTTCACCAAATAAGGTGGGAAAGGTACCATTGTGTGTCCTTGAAAGTAGGGATGGGTTGACCTCAGTCTTGCAAGGTCCCCTTTTAAACTAATCTGTGTGAGTACTTTCTTGCTTAAGAGCATACAAAGTACCCCCCCCCCCGATCAGATCAAGTTCCACCTAGATCAGTGGTTTTCAACCTTTTTCATCTTGCGGCACACTCGCATGGGAATAAAATGGTCGAGGCACACCATCAGCTTTTTGACAATTGACAAGGCACACTGTGCTGTCAGTGGGGGCTCACATCCCACAATGGTCCTATTGATAAATGACCCTCTCCCAAATTCCCGCGGCACACCTGGGGGCCAGTGTGCCACGGCACAGTTGTTGAAAATGGCTGACCTAGACTATCATTCTCTGCAGGAAGTCTTCTGCCCACCCCTGCTTTAAAAGCAGGTAAGAAATCTACTGTGGAGGAAAGGGGGCAGCAGCTGTGAAATGCAAAACCTGGTTTTCTCAGGAAGCAGAAACAAATTAGGGACCAAACTAGATGTGCATACAAATGCATGCAACAGAGGCCTGCTTCCAACCCTTAGCACCTCTTATTTGCAAAATACAGCTGTACCTTGGGGGGATCCCAGCTGAGACTGGGGAGTACAGGGTCTTGCCCTGCACACTATTTTCAAGCTGAAAATTCTCCACCTAAAGCAATATCTAGCCTCTGAAATCCTGATTTGACAACAAAAAAGGGGCATTTTTAAAAAATCGTTTTCTGAGCTTTCCGGATAAAATCATGTCAATCATTTATTTATCAGAGGCACTTTACATTAAAGGTCCCAGAGTAAAAGCAAACAAAATTAAATAAAAATATACATTCACCCTTACCAGAAAATCAAAATGCACTTTTACTGGGTTTTGGTTTTTTTTAAATTATTGGTACTGTATTTCTTTTTAGAAGATTCTACTAGCGCTAGCCTTGTTCAGTGTCAATTGCACATTATCTCGTCCCCATGCGGTCACAACCCACCATGCTGCTGATGGTGGGTTGTCTCACCTGGTGAGACAATTGCACCAGTTAATTCACACCTGAAAGCCTTGCGCTGCAGTTGTGTCAGAAGAAGTTCTGCATTACTGCAGTTTTTTTTTGTTTTTTTAACATCCAAAAAAGACAAAGAGGTAAAACACACACATGCAATGGTTTGGTAGGAACATGGAATTCTTAGTAGCGCAGGAGTGCGTAAAGAATGTTAACTCTAGCTTCGATCCCTAAACATACTTCTTTATAATTAACTGCATTGAAAACAATAAAATGTGCTCCTGAGTGAACATGGTTAGGACTGAGCTGAGATGCTCTGAGTTCAGTTTAATTGCAATGAGAATGACGAAGCAGATGGAGAAGTCATGAAAAAAGCACAGGGGATTTCCTTTCAATCTGAGTGTTCTATAAAGGGCAGGCAATATCTGTTCCTCTTTTAGAAGAGGGTGAGACATTTATGAAGAGTTTAAGAAAATGAGAGGATGGTGATCAGGTTGCTGAGGGTACTTTCAGTGCTTTGGGTTTATTTGGGCATAAAAATATTTCGTTGTGGCTGCCATTCTTTACACACTTACTTGAGAGTAAGTCCTATTAAACTCCTGACTTTTGATTACTAGACATACATAGGATTGTGCTGTTAATTTATGTAGCTCTGTAGCAGGGGTTAGTGTGATGGATTTCATAGAGGTCCTAATTAGTAGTAATAAGGTGCTTTGTTTTGTTTTTCTTTATTTGGTAATTTAGAAGTGGTTTTTTTTTTTTTTAACTTTTAGTTTTTGGTGACTGAGGTCACAATCCTAACCAGGTCTACTCAGAAGTAAGTCCTATTTTGTTCAAAGCCTAATCTTATGTGGGTTGACTTAGATGTAAACCCACTGTGATCCATGGGGCTTACTCCCTGGTTAAGTGTTCATAGGATTGCAGCCCAAATAGAGTATTTTCCTGACATGGTATTGTACTTTCTGTTAGACCTTTGATTTTCAGTGTGTAGTTGCTTCGACACACAACTTTGTTCTGAGTTAGGATAATGATTAATTTTGCTGTATGCCCTAACAGTTAAACGATGGTGTTCTTTGTAATTTTAAAAAACATGTGAACAACAATTAAAGAAAGGGAGGGAACGGGGGAAAAAGGAAAAAGAAAAAAACAAATTAAATAGAAAAAGGAAAATAGGACAAAAGAAGGAACAACAGAGCAAAACACATACCTTTTCCAAATCATATGGTTTATTTTGTTGTTACTGGTATCCATACAAAATACATTCCAAATTTCTCAAGATTTCTCCTTCAAAGAACATTTTGTCAAGGAGAGCTAATTTTGTCTCCTTGCTGGTGCAGATTTGCCGTAGGGCCATTTTTTAAAGCATTTTGTTCATAAAATTTTTGCTGCCCCCCCCTTTATTTCCATATGGCCTCATTTAAGGTAAGTTCCCTGCAATTTGCCTAAACTGGATCCATTGAGCCATTAATATGCAGATGTTAATAGCACAGAGAGATACTCAAAAGGCCACCTTGGCAGCCTGGAGTTAAAATTCCAGGCTGATTGTTGTGGTTAGAGGTTTTGAGAGGGTTTCCTCCCCCTCCTCCTCCCTTATCTCCCAGAAAATAAAAGAATTCTTCCTGGGGAAAGAAAAAAACAAAAACCCTTCCTTTCAGGCTCTTCAGAGATTGATAAACCAAAGAGTTAAAAGAGAGAAAGAAAAAAAGAAGCCCACCTCTCCCCAGCCAGAAATCTTTGCTCATTCTTCTTTGCTGACTATATGTAAACATAATAAATGAAGACTTTTAAGGAGGGCTAATCCTTCAACCCCCTTTCTGGAGTGTAGCTCCTGCCACTCCAACAGATCTTGATTCAGGAGTTGGAGGCTCTCCTTCTCCCCTTCTCCCCTCCCACAGTTTTGCTGTTTTAACTTGCCTTTATCTAATTTATCACTGACACTTTGACACCACATTAAAATTAAGGACTCACAGACCCCCCCTTCCTAGTCTCTCTTTTTCCCAGACCTTCCTCCCTTTGCTTAACCCACCACACGGTGCATATTGCTGCCCAGTAATCCCCCCCTGACATTTAGTAAATGAAATAAGTGGGGGGAATCTTTATCGAGAGAATTCGGAGGCAGAACTTATTCAGCAGCTCCAGAAAACGATGATACGGGAGAATTAAATTCCATATTTTTGCCCTTCCTCTACCTACTGCAGATGATGACTGATCATCAAAGCACAAAAGGCATCACAAAAGGGAAGGGCCCAATCCACTAGGGCAGTGATTCTCACACGTTTAGCACTGGGACCCACTTTTTAGAATGAGAATCTGTCAGGACCCACTGGAAGTGATGTCATGACCAGAAGTGATATCATCAAGCAGGAAAATTTTGAACAATCTTAGGCTGCAATCCTACCTACACTTACCCAGGAGTAAGTCCCATTTACTAGCATTGTTAAAAGAATATACATAGTAACTTGTTAAAAGTACACTTCCCAAAATGCAGTGACATACTTGTAGCATGAAGCCTAATACATTAAAAATAAAATATTGAAATGAATGGGGACCCACCCCGACCCACAGCTTGAGAAACACTGCACTAGGAAGTTGTCCTGCACAAGCTCCATTGAAAGGGACTTGCGAGCTAGTGGGGTTCAATTTCATGGGGAAAATTGGTCACTTTCATTGGACTTTGCACTGGGCTGCTTTGCAGAGAATCAGGCCTCAGAGATCTTTGGTTTTCATTCTGGTTGCTTTGAGAGAGGCTGGAAGGGAATGGCTTGCATTTGAAACTAGAATCTTCCTTTTTCTTCTACCATTTTTTTGCATGAAATTGGAAACCGGCCCTTTGTATAATATTTAACATGGCTTGCGGTGAGGTTGGAGGGTTTGGTGCGGGAGGGGTGCGCATTTGATCAGATCTCCCAGTTCTGTTCTTTCTTAGTTCTCAAGCTGTTTCAAAGCAGAATGTAAATGCAGAAGGGACGCCGCTGGTGGGGGGTATAGGGGGAAACCTGGGCAATTGTTCTTTTCTGGCCAAAAAAACAAAAGAAGTTCAAAGCGCTTTGTTTTTAAAAGTTAAAAGCCAAGCTTCAGTTGTGGTTGGCCAGTTTGTTTTGAACGATGCAAATGTCTTTTGAAGACTCGACTATATGGAAGTTTTAAGACTACACCGGAATCTTCCAAAAGAAAGAAAAGAAGAAATATATGTATATGTATTTTCGTGAATAACATGTTCTTTGCAAGAACAGTAACATTGAATCACTACAAAGCACAGATTTATTTTTAACATTAAAACATAATAATGGTATATCTGCATTTCCAGTGTTCAAAGAGCTTCATATACATTATCTTGGTCATCTTTACAACAGCCCTGTAAAGTAGGCCTGTATTAGTAACCCCTTATATTGCAGATGGGGGACTGGGGTGAGATAGCAGCTGACTTGTGAGGTTGACTACATGTTACATGCACTGGAACATATGAAGACCCTAGCTGTAGTATTTGTTGCTTTTAGAAAAATAGCTTCCAATCAGAGTCAGTGCCAGGCAATTTTGTACCCTAGGCAAGCCAAAATAATTTTTTTTTTCATAATTATGTTCCACAGCACTGTGGTGGTCTCTGTATACAGTGATGCCTTGCAAGACAAAATTAATTCGTTCCGCGAGTCGTTTCGTATTGCGAAAATTTTGTCTTGCGAAGGGCGGTTTCCCATAGGAATGCATTGAAATTTAATTAATGCGTTCCTATGGGCAAAAAAAGTCAGAACAAAGTCAAATTTGGTTTACAAAGTGTTTATTAAGTGCTCTTTAAAGGCATACATACTGTACAGAGGATTTCAAAAATTTCAAGCACAAAACTTCAATGCATCCTGGGTATTAACGGTTGTGCGATTTAAAACAAACCAAAACAAAAAAAAAATGCAAAAAAATTCGTCTTGCGAAGCACGGCCATAGAAAAATTTGTCTTGCGAGTCACCAAAAAAATCACAAAACGCTTTCGTCTTGCGAGTTTTTCGTTGCGTGAGGCATTCGTCTTGCGAGGCATCACTGTATATGTCTATGTTGTCAGTTGCATTTTTGCATGCATTTAAAAAACAAATCTGTATAAAACTGTGCTCCTCAAAGGTCAATATAGTGCCCCTCTGAACTCTGTGGCCTAGGCAGCTGTCTAGTTGGCCTAATGATAGCCCTGCTTTCGATAGGATGCATTTACAGTAGAGTGGAATCAGCAGAAGTCTTGAAGCACAGGGGACTTGAGTCCCTTTGGGGAGAAAGGCGGGATAAAAATAAAGTTGTTGTTATTATTATTATTATTATTATTATTATTATTATTATTATTATTATTATTATTAGGGTAGTAACAGAGTATCTGCTTTGCATGTAGAAGGCATTGCCTAGGAGAGGGAGCTAAATGGGGCGATTTGTACCTGGGCCCAGGGTCAAAAAGGGGGCCCAGGAGCCAAAGGATGGGGCCCAGAAATTTCCTGGGATCTTACATTTTCCTATCTACCAAGACTTGTTGCCCACATGGGATGCTGAAGACACTACCACAAGCTTGTGGCTGCAGCTACTGCAGCTACTGGCAAGCCGTATATGCTGGACTGAGGAATGCATACATGGTAATGCTTAACACAGTGTCAAATCTGGGAGGAAACTGGACTGCTACAGTAGCTTTTTGGCTTGTGGATCTGCTTACTGTGAAGGAGTGTATCAGAGCTCAGGGATACAGCTGCAAGATTACATCAGCTGCAGAAGCAAGTTTTGGTACATACAGGACACTTTCCTCACTCTAGTGTGAGCCTAAATATGACGATGCTAATTTTCTGCATGGGTTTCTATATTTAAAAGATTTTAGAGAGACTTGGGAGTGTGTTTGGTTTTCCGTATTCCTGTGTCTAGCTGCGGATGCCACGTGCGTGGGTAGACCGGGCTCCAATGACTTTTCCAGCTGTCTCCACCTGCCCCCCCACTCTGTTTGGCCCCCCATTCTGCTTGCCCATCACCATCCTCCCCCACTCTGCTTCACCCCCCTTTGCAAAGGAGCCCCAAAGAAACTTTGTACCCCCTGATAAAATTCCTCTGAGCCCCTGGTCCTGGGTTCAGTGGAAAGGCCTCTTGTTGAAGCCCTGTTACTGCTGCCAGTCAGTGCTTCCAATACTGAATTGAATGGACTGAGGATCTGGCTCAGTAGGTCAACTTCAAATGGAAGCCTTTCTCTGCTCCAGAGTGCACCTTGCCCAAGTCGCTTTTCTTCCAGGAGGTTTCAGAACACAGCAAATATGTTTTGAGTGGAAGTATAGAAGAAAGCAGTACCAACAGTGCTGAAAAAATGCGGGCAGGACAAGTTGAAAACAACTCTTTCCCCACCTTGACTTCTATCCTCTGAAGTCCTTTTGAAGTGGCTTCTCTGAAAAAAGGAATGTCAATGCCTGCATCTTCCACCCATCCATGCACAAAATGTAGTTACCCCTGAGGCAGACTGATGAGTTCCTGGCAGAGGTGAGAACTGAAAGGAAGGCTTTGCGGTTCACAGTCTTGGTAACCAGCTCTTCACATCAGCCTATACTGGAGGACACAAAACCAGTGTATTGGTGTTAGACCAATCACAGTGAATAGCCTCCTCACAGTGTACAGGGCAACAGAGCTCTTGTGCATCTCCTGTTCATTCCAGGAGAACTAATATTGGCTTGTGCCCCACAGATCTGACTTCTGCTTCACTGCCCTTAAAGGTACCCAAAATCAGACACCTAAGGCAGCCACCTGACCCCTTTCGTCGTGTTGGAGCTTGGCTCTGATGGAAGCCTGTGTGCTCTGAGGTCTTATTTAGCCCCTGCAGAATTCTCCTGCAATTTTTGATGTTTTTCTGCCTGTCTTTTGCTGCTCTCCCACACACACTTTCTTGGGTAGAGATCCCCACTCTTTTCAGAGGATCCCATTTCTAAGACTTATGAGCCTGTCACTCAAGCCCATTTCCTTTTCCTACCAGTTATGATACTAACCCAAAATACATTTCTGGTCCTGCATAATCAGGCACACATACTGCATAGAAGCCACATTTTTTAAAATCTGACTTAGTAGTACACACAAAACTTTAATTTTCTTCAGATGAAACCTTTGGATCAAAAAGTAGGGCATTTGTTCTTTTTGGTCTGACTGTGTATGTCTGACTTCATTTTTTAAAAAACACACACATACCCTTAACATTTGTGTGAGTTTTAAAAATATGTCCCCATTGCATTCTGGTGATGCCAGATTTCTTTTCTATCCTTAATCTGTTTTCTATCATTAAAAGACAGAAGATCAGCGCCTAGGGAGGCATGTGAAGCCCTTCTTTGAAAAGAGAATGGCTTGGAGAGCAGAAACCCAGGTATGCCTGAAAAGCTCTTCCCTTGACTTGGAAATGAGTCGGAAATGAGTATTGATTTCCGTTTAAATGTTTCATTTGTCCCGAGCAACACTTACTCTGTCATAAAAAGGGCAAGCGCGATCAATCATAGACGCAGGAAATGCATGGTCAGATCATTTCCACAATCATTGACTAAGCGTAAGTCTGTTACCCACACGCGCATCAAGGAAAAGTCTCCTTCACATGGCAGAGCTGTGGCAGTTAAATGGCAGTTTTGCACTAACCAACCATAATTCTCAACCCCTGGGTTAAAACTGTCAAAACAAGGGGAAATCTGGGATAGAAGACCTAGAAATGAAGTGCGCAATCTCAGGTTTAAAAACAAAAAACAAAAAAAACCAAGAGATGCTTAAATTGGGCAGGTGAAATTCCCTGCTTGAGATAATGGCACATTAAATAGTGGGACTGGGGTTTGTTAAATACATTAACCTGGTATGTAGCCCAGCACCTTGTCTTGTGGCAGTTTGCTGGACATCTTTCTGCCATGTTAGATTATGAGCCGTTTTGGAACAGGGAACCGTTTATTTATTGAACCACTTTTATTATTATTATTTTTTTGCTGAAAAGTGGTTTATAAATGTTCTCAATAATAATAGTGGCAAAATCGATGCCAATAAGTTGGGGGAAGGTTCTGAAATGAGCAGGCAACATGTTGCTATCACCCTTTCCCCTTTTGTGCTGTATATCTATATAAACAATACCTATATAATCTTAATATTGATTTTTAAGTTTCCAGTCTTAACACCTTAGTGTTTTTTTTTATCTGTCTTTCTCTCCATATTTGTTTATTAATTGGGTGAGGTGTTTTTTGGGGAGAAGCATTTTTATTATTTATTTTATTAATATATATTTTTTGGCATTTTTATACCACCCTTTCTCCAAGCAGCTCAGGATGGCGTACATAGCCCCTCTTCTCCTTTTGTCCTTACAACAACCCTGTAAGGTAGATGAGGCTGAGAGATAGTGACTGGCCCCAGGTCACCCAGGAAGCTTTGTGGTTAAGCAGAGATTTGAACCTGGACCTTCCAGATCTAGGTTCAACTCCCAAACCACTACACTGTCCTGTCTCTCTTTTGCCTCTGCAAAGTAAGTTAAATGACCTGCACTGCCTAGAATATAATTTCTGAAATTCTCTCTCTCCTCGCCGTATTAAGGCTGGAGATAGAGAACAATTTGCGATCTGAGAGATATTTTGCGTTCCATGGTATATACACATTTCTTTTGTCCTACTGACATCTCTGATCCAACAGGTCTTGCAGGTTTTTGAATTAATACCCCCCCCCCATCTTCTTTGCCAGGGACAAGTGGAATGACTAGTACATCCCAAGCAGCAACACCCCCCTTCACACATCCTCCAACTCTGTTTGTCTCCACCCATAATATTACAAGTGATGTATCCCCAGACAAGAAAGCAGTCATGCAGTCTGAGTCTGTGCCTGTTTACCCAGAAGTAAATCCCACTGTGCTCAGTGGGGCTTACTTCTAAGTAAGTGGGTATAGCACTGCTACCTTGGCATCCCTTGAAAAAAAACACCTCTCTGGCATAGTCCTACTGTTGGGGAGATAGTTGGTTCTGCACATGGCATGATGTGAAAGTACAGCATATAGAACCTCTCTAGTGTCTCTACCCAGCTAATGCAGCCATTCATTTTGGCTCCTGGTGCTATTTCTCCCTGCTCTACTCTGTGCCTGAGCAAAATGCTCTTCTCCATAAGGGTGCAGAATGCAGGTTTTCTTGGGGAGCACATTCAGATCAGCTGGTTGGGAGAAACAGATGCCTGTGTGCTACTGTGAGTGTGGAACTCTATTGCTTACAATCCCAAGGTGCAAGAAAGCAGGGACACCCATGTAACACCCGGGTAGTGTCATAGCAGGGACTGTTGCCAGGGCCCCTCCCCGCCATGAGACACTGCTGGCGGCTGGACCGGCTGTATTCATTTACACTGCAATATCCTGTTCTGTGCTGATTTAAAAGCCAAACACAACAGGCTCTGTTGTTATAAAGATACATGAGAAAAACAATTGTCCGACAGGATGTTCCGCTCAAAAGGTACCTGCAGCAGTGTGTAAAATGGCTGTCTGTGCACGGACTACATGATGCGCTAGTGATTATGTGCATGGATTTATATGCATGTACACTAGAGAAATAAAGGGTGCTCAGAGATTTCAGCTGATTAGGGAGAGGGAGCTGAACAGCTTGTTAACCCATTTTTGCCTGGCCCACAGGTGTAAACATTTGGTCCCTGTTGCACATATGCAAAATCGGGCAGAAACAAAGTAACCCCCAGAGGCAAAGATAGGGCCAGCCAGGTGCACCAGGAACAAAAACACAAGGCCTGTCCTTGATATGGGGCTTCAATGAATTGGGGAAGGGAAGTGGGCAGAGGTGTGGCCTAAAACACAAACCTTCCTAACTTTGGAAATGTTCAGCGGAATCCTAAAGTAGATGAAAAAGTGGAATAAATCTTGAATTAGAACCATTTAAGATGGAGGAGTGCACCCGTTTCAAAGAACTCATCTTGAATATCATGGTAGCCTCAAATTCTTGAAATATGTTTGTTTTACTAGAAGAGATGTTGGCACCTAATTTTATGCATCCATTATGTGGTGGAAGAATATAAGGAATCGTACATGAAACTTGGAAGCATACATAATCCAAAACCAAGCTATTTTGATCTAATAAAACATACAGGTTTATCTTCTTTGCACCTCCTGTAGAACAACTGATTCTAGGCAGCTGAACTCACAAGCAGATCTTTCCATGACCACACAGTACACACACACAAAGGCTGCTATTTAAAAAACAACAGCCCACACATTTTGGTTTTCTTTAAAATGTATTTTATTCCTCAGTCAAGGATCCATATTGCACACTGGGGATTACAATTTTTCCCTTATATACAGTACATACATCAACTTTAAATAAATAAAGTTACATTAAACCTAACTCTTCCCCTCCCCATTGCTTGAGTTGAATATATTTCTGGAGGAGTGGGAGGAAGAGGGAAAGCCCATGCTTTCCCCTTTCCTCTTAGTGTGTTTCAGCTACCTAGGTGTGTTCCAAAGTGGAAAGAATGTGTTTTTAAGAACAAAAAATAAAAAAAAATTAAAATAACTATAGGAAATACTGATTCTTAAGGAAACCCATCCGAAGGAGAGAAGATGGAATTGTCGCCACATGTAAGCAAATCATACAAGCTGTTCACCAGAGGAAGTTAATTTTACCCTCTTCCCCACCTCCCTGTTTCTAATCCCTTTCGGGATGCGTTTGGAGTCTTTGCCTTCTCTTCTCAACCTTGATTGCTCTTGTCTGGCTCAGAGACAAAAAAAATGGAATTAGCAAAGGAATTCCCAGGCATTACCATCACCTTTTTGGAGGGGAGAGAAAGAATGTGTTCCCCCCCCCCATTTCTTTCCATGAAAAATAGAGATCTGATCATTTAAATTCTGTGTGTTTGTATCATTCCTCTTTCCCCATCTTAGTCCCCTTCAGCCTTGTCTCTAGGTTTCAATATATCTCTCTTCCTTCAAGTGATTTACATGAAAACAGAGGCTTATTCTGCCTCCAACTGCATAGCCAACTATGCAAGGCAATGCAACAAAAGGGGGGGGATCCTCAGAAAGCCTGCTATATTTTTATATTTCCCCTCCCACAACCCTCTTTAAAAAAAAAAAAGAAAACACACACAAACACAACATGTATAAATCTCCAATTGAGACTACCTGAGCCTGGAAAATCCACTATAGGTGGGATTTTATTTTCTTTCTAAAGGGCAGCTTCCCTGTATAAAATATTCTGAACTTTGATTATTTTTTTTAAGTATTCTGCTTATTTTGTTCAGCTCACACGTTCCCTCCAAACAATTGAAAGTAAGCAGTTGTCATCCCTTCTCCTGCCCTTTTTAGAACCCATTTGGAAGCAAAAAATGCATCCCACAGTTATATTGCAAGAAGAGCTGCCAAGAACAGCATATCACCATGCATGTTTACTCAGAAGTAAGCCATCCTGGGTTCAGTGGGGCTTATTCCCAAGTGTGGATGCACAGAACTGCAGTCAAAGTCCACAGTGTTACACATACTAGGAAGTCAGCTTTCCTGAACATAGTACAACCAAGGCAGAAACTGTCACTGCACCAGGTAGCCTGGCTTTTGCTCCATTGGGTTTTAAGAGAACAATCTGATCTGTATTGTGCCCCTAAAGCATTATCAATGCCTTCATCCTCTTTAAAACATCGTAAGGAAGAATTATTGCTTCTTCATTTTTCTCCCCACTGGAAAACTTTCATTTCTTTGCTGTTGTTTTTCATTTCCTTCTGCTTCTTGTCACCTATCTTATTATCTTAGGTTGTTTGTATTTATTTATAGCATTGCAAGTGACTCCACAAAAAAATATTTCTGCAAGAAATAGCAAGTTCCTAGGGGAAAAAAATAAATTCATTTTTCTCCAAAGTAGGTGAAATGAACATATGGTGGGGACTGGGATGAGGACTGTATATTCTGCAGAGAGAGAGAGAGAGAGAGAGAGAGAGAGAGAGAGAGAGAGAGAGAGAGAGAGATTCCCTTGTGGCTGAGAACTTGTTGAAGGGATGTATGTGAGAAATTTTTAGAAATTTCACACAGTCCAACCCTCTGAAATGGTCCTCTATACACTTCTCTCCTATCAGCTCTCAGCCCTAATTTAACTTATCAATGAAATCAGAAGATTTACATCTAAGTGTGTTTCACATGGAGCTTAGATCTCTATACCTTACTTGGAAATGTTCCACTGGTTTCCATAAGACTTACTCCCAAGTAACTGCACCAGACAGCATTCTCAGATTCTGTTGAAATAAATGCAATCTTGTCAATTCCAGTGACACTGACTTCCAAGTTAGTGAGTTTGTAGGTTCATGCTGCTGTAGCACTTGGAAGTCAAAGGGGATTTGCATCTTGACCCTAAATATATTTACGTGGAAATCAATCTGATTAATATCAGTGAAGCCTACTTCCAAGCAGGTGCGTATATCATACAATTTTCAGCATGTTTCTTCAGAAGCAAGCCTTGTGGATTTCAGTGGGATACAGTCCCTAGTAAGTCTGCTGGGGATCATCATCTAAGGCTGCAGTCTTATAAGCACTTACCCGGGAGTAAATCCAGGGTCAAATCAATCGACTTACTTCAGAGTAGACTTGCATAGGTTCTTTGCAATTAATCAGCCAACTTCAATCCAATCCAAGTTTTGACTGACTGGAGTAAAAAAAAAGCTGCCTTTCCACCAAGTGAATATTGTTTCTTTTTGAAATGTATCTCTGTCTTAGCAAGACATATACATGAGACACAAAATGTAACCTGAGGATAAAAGTGGCACAGTACTGTGGAGACTGCTGCTTTTTACAAGTTCGGCTTAAATCATTTTTAAATTTTCTGCATTTTCACAAGGAAGGGTATTTTCACACGACATTAGAAGCGCTTTATGCATTTATCAGCTGTATAACTGAAATGACATTGCCAAATATAATTGATTTGGTCAGGCCTTTCCTCTACCTTCTATCTTGTGTTGACAGCATTCACACATCCATAAAAACAGGGAGGAAGAGAAACTTCAAGGTGCTTTCTAGCATACTGTGAGAATGTCCAAAGTCTCACCAATTCCCATTATGTAATATGCATCTTCCTTCCAAACCCTATGTGGCTTTGCATTTGTAGACAGGAAAAACAGAGTGAAAGGAAGCAGATCAGACCTCGCCATTAGGCAGAAGGAGTTAGCCGGTTCAAGTTAACCTTATGGGTGCTATCAAAGGCAAAACAAACTGCCAGCTATTGTATTATTATATTTTTCCTGGGAAATGTGGCACCATTTGGATTTTTTCATCTCAGAAACCAAAATGTACTGAAATCCACACACACCATTTTCTGGTGCTGGAGATGCACACATTCCTCCCAAGAGTATAGGCCAGGTATGGGCACACCTCTGTGGTCAAGGTGGTGACTGTGAATAAACTGCATCTTTACAAACACACAGTTTTACAAAAACATAGAAAAAGCACCTTTGCCTCAAGATCTGAGTAATCAAAATAAGACTATCATTCAGACTAAAAGTAGATGCTTCCCATGTGGCATTCATACAGTCAAAATCAGCATGGGTATTTTTGGGGGGGAGGAGGTGGGTTTCGTAAATATAACAAAATCTGAAACACCACATTGGAGATGAGAGATGTTCTCACATACAACACTGAAAGCAACCTCTGAGGCTCTCTTGTACTGTTTCTAAGCATGCACAAATGTCTTTAGTGCAAGCGAGTAATTTTCAGATATTATTTACACACTACTAGCAAAGGTAGGGTTCACATTTGCAATACAGGTAGAGGGAGAGCAAAATTCATATTTAGTGCCACATGTTAAAATACTGAAAATGGCACTCTGGATATCAACTGTAAATGCAGACTTCACTGGCATGATGTGGCAAAAATCCATGCCACTGTAAACCACTTTTACCCATCAATTCAGTGGTTTTAAAGAAGCTCCAAAACACTCAAAAAAGACAAAAATCAACTACTTGCAAGGTCTGCCCTCCCCATTGATTAAGTGGAGGAAGTTGATCTGTGAACACATTCCTTTGTGCACATGTAGATCTGCTCCCTCCATAGAAATGAAAGGGGCAACCCATGCATACACGTGCTCCATGGGAGCATCAGAACACCACTGAGGGTGCAATCCTATTCACACTTACCAGAGAGTAAGCCCCGTTGACTATAATGGAACTTACTTCTGAGTAGACATGCAGAGCATTGGGTTCTGAGGCTCTGCAATTTGGGAGGGGTTCGGGTACAACACAGTTGCATTGCAGTCATTGATTGCAAAAGACTGCTTAAAAAAAACCAAGATTATGACCTAGTATCCTAAGCATATTTACACAAAAGTAAGTTCCACAGTTCAATGGGCCTTAGTAGTAAGTGTGCTTACACTTTTTTCAAAGTGGAATCTCTGAGTTGCCACCAATTTCTAGCAGCTATTGATAACCTCCTGAAATTAATGCCTAATCAAATTCAACAAAAGTAGAGGCATACATTCTGCAATTCTCTTTCTGCATGTAGGTACACACAGATACTCAAAATAGATTTATTCCTGTGTCATGTACATGCCCTTTCCTGCATTTATAAACATGTGTAGGGAGGGGGAATGAATACCACTATACAATGCCCACAGGTACACATACCTTTTGAAAGAAATATGTACATGCATTACCTGTATGTCCATGTTTAATAATTATGAAATACAAACTGGATGTAAATGTTCATACATGTTATATACACCAAAAAATACATGGAATTTTCCCCCAAGAAGTTCTCCTGTGTGATCCCCAAGAAAATGAACAGCAGCTATATAAAAACACGATTGTCCTGGTCATTTCAAAGGGGTTTGTGCAAGTGAACTTCTGGGTTGATTGTGCCCATGACAGACAAGATGGGGTGCAGTGAGCTGAGATAGGTTATTCTTATACTAATATTAAGGATTGCCCTGTTCCCTGCATTATCCTCTTTAAACCAGACCAAAATATGCATTGTTTCCTACCGTTCTACTAAATAGTAAGAATATATTAATACTGGGGGGGGGGGGGAACTTTGCGTTTAAACTCTGATTCAGAGAACTGGGAGAGCAGCAAAACTTGGGGTGCCTGTGTTAATTCTCCTCAGTGCCACACACAGACAGAGAAACATACACTCAGAAGACTTCTGAACACTCCCCTGCAGATACCCAGTGGAAACTTGTATACACACAAAGAGTGTGCTTATTGGGTCCAGCTCTGAGACTAGAAGCATTCTATTCATTCTAACATTCTGAATATGTCAGACTTCATTTTAAATATGGTTGATTTCTCCCCCCCAACACTACCAACCATTTTTCCCCCTGTGGCTCGTAATTGTAAAGCTTCACAATTAAGTTTAAGGTAGAAATTGAAGGGGGAAGGACTTGTCAATATTTGGTCTCCATCGAATTCCACATTCCTTTGAAAATAAGAGTTAAACCCAAGCCACATACTGCTTTGCAAACATCACAGCCCCTCCTTTCTTTTAAACAAAGTTGGGCTCATATTTGAAGCACAAAACTAATACGATAGGATGGAGGGGTGTGGGTGGATTTTTTGGAAGAAAATTAAGATAGCAGCAACATTTCTCTCTCTCTCTCATGTTCTTCCAACTACCCTTTTCCTGCCCTTTTCCAAGACAACCAAAGAGGCCATGCTAAGCAAAGACTCTCTTTGTCCTCTACTCCTGATGTATTTCAGGAAAAACAACTCCATCTTCTGCAAGCACAATCAAATGTTCAAGACCAATTACTACAAATGAAGTGGAGGAATTTACAGCCAGAACAATGTTAATTTATCTTTTCTCACACAAAGCACCCAAATTGTGCAACACTTTCATGAGCAATCTGGTTTTATCTGTTTTGTTTCTTTTAAGAAAAATATATTGGGGGATCATTCAACAGGAGGGTCTCCTGCATAAGTCCCACTGAAATGAATGAGTGCTTTACAGAAGCATGGAAATGCTCCAAATTGGTAAAAACTAAGTCTTGATATTTTCATAACAAATAACATCTTACACCTTTGGAGGGGGGAACAGAACTCTCCTCACTCTTTTGAACAACAAAGCCTTCAACAAAATGCAATTTGGTAAGGGGGAAAAAAACTAACCGCCCATCCCTTAGCATGTTTACTCAGAAGTAAGTCACACCAAATTCAATAGTCCCAAGCAAGTGAGCATCAAACTGCAACCTATGGAAGACAGAATATTCTGGATGAAAAATAACTCTAATATCTGAATGCATTTAAGCAAAAGTAATTGCAATTTGAGTTTCTTTCCATGTAGCTAGCTGTGTTTAGGACAGCAGGCTTAACACTTCACTTTTAAAATAAATTTATATCTATATATTGCAAATGTAATTAATATCCCTTATCAATACTGACATGCTTCCAAATCAATCTGTGAAATTCAGGATGCCAGAATTTTTTCCTCCTGAAATCTGTTATTTCAACCCATTTTACATTTCTTTTCTTTTTTTTCCTTGATCATATTTTTTTTTGTCACCCTTCTCCAGGAAGAAACAGGATGATGAGGACAAAAGGCTGGCCTCTCCTTCCTAAATATGACAGTGATCCAGTCAGAGCACACCCACTTGGGAGTAAAGTCAGTGAATATAGAGCTTGCTATCAGATACAGTTTGTTGTCGAGACTGTGGGGTTGGAGTCCCAACAATTCCAGAAGTATTTACACTTTGCACTTTAAAACGTTGCTGTCTGAGCCCTCCACTTGATTGCGCAGCATGGCCTAGTGGAACTATATATTTTTTTTTTTGTTTAAAGTAGATTGAGTTGCAAACAGAAATTATTCCCCCACCTCACCCCTGGAGCTTGAAGATTTGGCTTGGGTTTGATTTCAAAAAGGCAGGGAGATATCTGAAGACAAAGAGGAACATCACTGTAGAAAAAAATTAAGGAAAGCACATTTGTTTGTATGGGGGAAGAGGGCCCTTATTTCCTCCTGCAAGGAAAAAAGACTCATTCTTTTCTGCATTCCACTTTAGAGGTCATATTGTCCATCTGCACTTCATTGCAAATTTTCCCCAGATCCAATTTCTTTTTCCAGTATATTTTTAAACAAACAGCATGTTACCTTAGGCTACTCAAGTCAGGGTTCTATTAGCCAAGAAACAACAAGCCCCTTAAAAAAATGCAACAGTTTCAAATAACCTTTGGGGGGGGGAGGGAAGGATGCAAGTTAGATCATGAATTTTTCAAAGAGATTCACATCCCCCCCCCTTCCTTCCTCCCTTGCCCTTTTGGTAGAAGAGTAATTATGGTGACTACTGTTTTTAAATAACTCTTGACATTATTATTATTTTTTTTAAAATTCATTCCATTCTCCACATTGCTTTTCATAGTCCCACCCCTATGAAGTTCTACTGTTGAGGATAAAATAGTCATTCTTGTCTTGCTTTAGTTTTAATCAGGAAGCGGATGGAGGGGAGGGGGGAGTGATGCTTTGATGAGTTTAATGTGCAGTGGTTGAAAGGCCCCCTTCCATTTCTCTTCCAAATTAAGGAAGAAAGGTGGGGGGAGGGGGGGAGTGTACTTTTAAGGGGGAAAGGGGGAGGGGGAGAAGAGAAGGGTCTTTCACTGGGGGAGGGAAAGGCTTGCTTGAAACTTTCTCATTCCCCACCACACACCCACAACTCTCCCAAATTTCTCTGCATGGAACAAACCATTCCAGGGGGGAGGGAGGGCTGGTCTGCCCCAAACTGCCTTTAAAAAAATCAAATCGGTTTGGTTCCCCATGATCAGAGGTTGGGCATATCAGTCACAATATTGCTTAGCAAAAGGACATTTTCTCTGCAGCCTCCTTGACTCTTTCTCTCACTCCTAGCATCTGAATCCTTGGCTCCCCTATGCATGGGAGGCCTGATCTCTCCAGCACGATTCGAATGGCAGCGTTTCAAGCAGTGGTGGGGGTCCTGGAAGGGAATCAGGCATGAGAGGGCTCTTTAAATAAACTCAAGCCTTTGTTCTTTTTAAACACCACAAGGGATGGCGACGTTCGATTCGAAAGGGGAGCCTGAGATCTGCTCTCCATGATGGTGATCATGATGATCCCCTCTGAAAACCAGGGCCTCTTCCCCCCCCCCCACGTTTCCTCGACAACGATCAGGCTGCAATCCTAGCCACACTTACTTGGGAGTAAGCCCCATTGAACAGAATGGGGCTTACTTCTGAGTATTAATGCATAGGATTGGGCTGCCAGTCGCCTGTTTCGGTGAAACTGACTTCTGGGCCTGGAGGCAAGCTGCCCTCATCAGCCATCACTTGGCATCCAAAGGCCACTGGAACCATGAGGTTACTTCCGAGTAAGGATAGTGCAGGGTGGGTGCATGCCTATGTTTTTGTTTTGTTTTTTTTGCCTCGGCTGCATATTCGATTAGACTGCAATCCTATCCACACTTTCCTGAGAGCAAGCCCCACTGATCACAACAGGACTTACTTCTGAGTAGACAAACATAGGATTGTGCCCTGAGTCTCCTCCTCCCCCCTCAAATAAACTGTTGCCCGTCGATCGTCAGCTGCGATCCTTCCTTCAGAAGTCCACCAAACCGTATCCCCGGAATTTCAGGCTGGGGGGCACGGGGATGGCGCTGCCCCCCAGCTGCCAGGTCCACAGCGGGTGCGTCTTGGAGAGGGCGCACGAGTCCTTGACGCAGAGGGAGGACGCGGGGCAGAGGTCTCCGTCGGAACCCACCACCAAGGCGGGCGTGCAGGGGAAGGTGCCCAGCAGGGTGAAGGGGCTCCTGGCTGCAGGCGCCGGGCCGGGGCCAAGCAGGCGTCTGCAAGGAGGGCTGGAGCCCTTCTTGGTCGCCTTCCTGGGCACTTTGGGGGGCCTGCCCTTGGCCTGCTGCTCGGCGCGGCTGCTGCGCTTGGGGTTCCTCTCCAAGTCGCTGCCTGCGCCTTTCGGAGGCTTACTGGCAAGCAAGAGGCCGGCTTTGGCCGCCCCCCTGGCCTGCTCGGCCCTGCGCAAGCCTTTGCTCCCGCCGTCCACGTTGAAGCCCTTGGCGTAGCACCACAGCTTGGACTGCCGGATCAGCCGGTCGAAGTGCGCCTCCCTCCCCGAGCCTGCCTGGGAGGCCTTCTGGAGAGCCGGTGCCTCCCCAGCAGGCTCTCCCAGGCGAAGGTCCTCCTTGGAGAGCTCTGCCCGCGCCTTGACGCACGGCTCCCCGCAGCCGTCCTCGGAGAGATCTCCCCGTGCCTCGACGCACGAGCCTCCGTTCTTTGGTCGCGGGCCCTCCCCAGGGCTGCCGGGCCGGGCAGGGGGGCGCCTGCTGGGCTCCTGCTGCAGGTCCTCCTCCTCCTGGGGCGCGCCGTCGGGCACCGGAGTGCAACTTTCCCAAGCGGTGGCGCGCAGCGTCCTGGCCCAGAAGAGGAGGTCGGGGTCGGGGCGCAGCGCTTTGGCCACCCCGGGGAGGGCCTGGGAGGGGGCCGGCGGGGCCGGGAGGCGGGGGAGGGCCGCCTGCCTGTAGCGGGTGCTCTGCACCGAGTCCCCGCTGCACAGGGAGCTGCTCTCCGAGGCGGAGGAGCTGCTGCAGGACGAGTCTTCGTCCTCCTCGTCCTCCTCCTCCGAGGAGTCGCTGGAGCTGGCCGGGCTGCTGGAGTCGGAGTCGCTGGAGTAGCCGGCCGACGTGCCTTGCCTCTTGGAGCCCGCCGAGGACGGGGGCCCCTTCTCCTTGGCCAGGCACCCGCAGGAGGAGCGCTGATCCGGCTGGCTGGGGGCTGGGTCCGCGCCGTGCGCCCTGACGGCCGAGTGCAGGAGCTGCAGGTCGCCCGGGTAGGCGCTCAGCACGCCGGCCAGGCAGCTCCGGCCGTAGCCCTTGGGGGGCTGCGCGGCTCTCTCGTACACCCGGGCGAAGGGGCCCCCCAGGAGCGCGTCCCGCTTGGCGCAGCCGTCGGGGGGGCCGTAGGCGGCGGGCAGCAGGCGAGGCCGCTGGAAGGGGTCCCCCCCGGGCTGCCTCCGCCTGCTCTTCCTCCTCCTCTTCCTCCTGCGGGGAGCCAGGGCCCGGCAGGAGGCGCGCAGGGCCTCCAGGTCGCTCCTGGAGATGAGCGAGCACTTGACGGCGCGCAAGGGCACCGACTGGATGGCCTTCAGGGTGCGCAGCTCCCGCAGGTCGCAGCGGCGGCTCTGGATCTGGAGGCTCTCCATCTTCTTGCTCACCGCCGCCCGGGGCAGGTCTCCGAACAGGTCACTGAAGACCTGGGTCAGGGCGAACATGCGCGTCCCGTTGATCTGCAGGTAGCCCAGGCTGATGCCGTCGATCTCCTGGTAGCCCGCTTGGAAGTCTCCATTGTAATCCATGCTGCTGGTGGTGGCGGCGCCTGGGACCATCCCACAGGTCAGGAACATGCTGGCGTGTGTTTATTCTCGGAGGGGGGGTCCTTCGCAGCCACCGGTGGGGGGTCTGGCCAGAGGGGGGCTCGGATCCCTCCCCCTCCCCATCGCCCACTTACCCCCCAAAATCCACACCCCGTCGTTGGGCGATGCATTTCCCATTCGAAAGCATCTCAGGAGGCTCCAGCTTAGAACCACCCTCTCTCTCCTTCTCTCGGTTCTGGGACTTGCCCTCTCCACTCTCTAAATATCCAGGCAGGCGGAGGAGGATGCCCGAAGGGGGGATCGTTGCCTTCTCCTAGTCATGTCCCCCTCTTCTCCTTGCAGTTCTTGGGAAGCAAATGTTCCTGGAGAGGAGGGAGGGGAGAGAAGCCCACCCAATGTCCCCTTCCCCTTTTTAAAGCCCCTCTTCTGCATTTGCAGCCAGATCTTCCAAGCTACAGGCAAAGGAAAAGACAGCAAGAAGGTAGATCCAGATGGGGAAAAAGCAAAGCCTCCAACGGTTTGGAAACATGCACAGCACACGCCAAAATCTCAGTCCTGGTCCACCTTTTTTCCCCCCCTTCTTTCTTCCAGACCGACTTGGAGTACAGTATATTATAGGAAACACCCCACGAAATAATTTTCTCCCAAGTGCGAGCTGATTGGATACTTTAACCTGGTGATGTCATAAAACCCCCAACATTGAACACCCACCACCACCACCACCCCCTGTAAAACCCTCATATAAAAAACCCCCTTTCATTTCAGAGTCCGGCTGACACCATCCAAAGCTGTAGAGGAGTTTTGCATGTATGTGGATGTACGTATAGAGGAAGGCAAATGTCCTCAGGTTTTTTTTGCGTGTGTTTTTGCGTGTTTTTTTTTACATTTGTGTGTCTCCATACATTCATTGCCCAGCCCTTCTCATACATGATTTTTGCGGGGTTTTTTTTAAAGTAGCATACCAGAAAAAAAACCCACAACATCAAATTTTTATCTATACAACACGTATTCATGCCCTTTTCATTATCTCAACATTTAAAGTGTACATTTAAAGTTTGTTTTTCTCCACCAGATGGATAGGTAGGAATCTATGTTGCTTTCCTCCTGTAGTTTGCACCTTTTATGAAAGCTGCTTTGTTGGGAGAGGGTAAAGGGTGATTTTCTTTTAAATCTATGAATGAGAGTGATGTTTGGGCAGGGTGAATGAGTCTTTAAAATTCGACCAAAAGCCACCAGGCCTTAAAAAAAGACAGTTTTTCCATACCAGGTTTTTATACAAGGCTTACTTTAAAATCAGGTTTCTTTTCGGTCTGCGGTAATTACAGTTTTTATAATAATCAGTGTTTAAGCTTTTCTTGTATTGCTTTTTTTTAATTACTGTTTTACCCCACCAATATATATCTTTTTGCTGACGTTCTGAATTATCTTGTTTTCCAATTCTATTTTCTTGAGAATTTTCTTTTCTTTGGAAAAGAAAGACAAGGGCACGTAGTCTTTGAAATGTTCGGATATTCATTACCATCCTGTGGGAAGTTCTTCTGCCCCAGCCTCATTGTAATGAATGAGGGCTGCGTTGGAGCACCGTCCTCACTGGATTGCTTGGAAAGAACGTGGATTCCTGTTTATTTTATACGATTTACGAGTGGCGTTTTTCCAGCTCCATTACCACAGCACTCAAAAGTGGCATATAAGAAATTTGCAAATGAAATAAGTGGAGTTAAAACCATTTTATTTTATTTGAGTCAGAAAAGCCATCATTTCATTTTATTTTCATTTCTTTAAAGAAAAAAACAATCTTTATAGAATGCAAATGTGTGATGGGGCGCAAGGGATACCTCCACAATTTGGATCCCAATGCTACAAGCGGACGGAGCAATTATCAGTCTCAGTTCCTGTTCCCACGCCATTTCTGCCTCCTACCAAATAAATTTACTTCTCCCTCGATGCAGTGACCCACAGCTTTTCATCCCTTGCAAGCTGGATTAGGCATCCTGGGAGATTTCCTGTATTGGGCTAGTAAAATTTTTGTTGCTGTAAAAAGGTTCACAGGCAAAGCCCAGTCCAGGATGTTGAAGATATCCCAAAACATACAAGCCAAACTGCCCTGAAATCCAAAGGAAGTTCTAATTCTAAATTCAATATCTTGCAAATATTCCATAAAATCCCTTTCCAATGCATGTTAAAAAATATATATATGTATGTATATATATGTATGTATGTGTGTATATATAGATTCCATGTCCTCGACAAGTGGTGTTTCCACCCATTGATATCTATTGTCTTAAATCCTATTAAATCTGTGAAGTGTGAGATACGATTGATAAACAGTTTTTTGTGGATGATTTCCATTAGCTTCTGTTAAGCCTACAGGTTGTCGGAGTTAACTGAGATCAAAAGAATCAGAGCTCTATCTGAAATTCATCTACTTGGAAGCAAACCCCATTGCTTTCAGTGGAAATTACTTTCAAGTAAGCATGTTTTTAGGACCAGGGTGTCAGAATTGTGGGGACCTTTAAGTAACTGTTTGGTCCAATGAGGTAATACAAACACATATACATATATAAATATATTCCTGGTCAGTGAACACAAATGGAAAGTGGGACTACATTGTCATGTGGTTATGCTGCAGAAAGGCCTACTGGGCACAGGACAATTTGCGGCATCCCAATCCCCTAGCATAAGTTTTAACCCAGGTGTGTGCTCCATACACATCCCTGTGTGGAAACAGGTGTGGAACCACCATTAGTTGCTGTGTGTTAATGGATACAGTAGTGATATAACCTTCTTCTCCTGTAGGTCTCCCCAAATTGCAGCCATCAGCCCCAATTCATCAAAGAGTGAAGCCAATTTTTACCTGCCTAGTTTGTTTTTTTTTTGAAGCTAACCTACCTATTTTAGGAAATGTGCAGGATGGGAAAGAAGGGAAATCCTCTTTGCTTTGGTGATATCTGCTACATTTTTGCTCCCATTCTTCCACCCCATCAGTGATTTTTAAAATTCTATGGCTATTTACTTCTGTATTTACTATGGCTATTGACTTCTAAATATGCATTTTGTTTCTGTGCCTGCATTGGAAAAAAAAACAAAAACACTCTCCCAGGGAAATTATTATTATTTTTCTTTGTAGAATAAGCATGTAAAGAGAGATTGTTACTGAGGGTGGGCCTTGTGTCATTGGTTTCACCTGTAAGCTCTTATGTGTTGAAGCACAAGATCCAGTGAAAAGTTCTCCTACGCAAGCACCATCCATTACAATGGGAATTGTGCAAGAGAGCTTTTCCTTAGCTTGTTATTTGTGATTTGGTAGAACATAGGCAGCGGGAAGCTGAACGTATTTTCATTGCATTTTTAGAATTAACTTGGTTGTATAAACTGATTTGCAGAGATGTACCATTAATGGTTATTTTTGTTATGACTGAGTAGGTGACACTTTGAGCATCTTTGAATGGTGACTGACCTTTGTGCCCTCCGATACATTGTTCTTTACATTGTGATTATCCCGATGTTCTTACTGCCATACTTTGATTCGACACTTTTTCAGTACTACTGTTACTCATTGGGGTAGAGGTCTTATAATTTTTTTCCTTATGTGGATTTGATATGAGGACTTGATGTCCTCAGACTTTGTTCTAATATGTGCTTTATTGTTGTCCAATCTAAAAAAAATAAATGATGAAAGTATCACCTGCTCTCAATCCTTATATTAAATTGGGCTAACTATAATAACAAATTGTACACGAGATTCGTTTGTATTTAGATGTCTTTTTATCTTTTTTATTTCTGCAAAATGTATAATAGTTTCATTCTCTCTGTGTTTTCACAAATCAGCAAAAAAAAAATTCAGCACCTATACAGAGAGGTGTTTGTTTCTGGAGAGTAAGATAGGATTACAGCAGAAGTCCTACTGAACACAATGGGTTTTCTTCTGAGTAAAGTAAATAACACCGTTTTCAAACACCTCCACCTATACCCCAAATTTAAACACTATTAAAATTTATCAGCTCACTGATACATAGTCTGACCTTGACCACCATTACTTTGGAGAACATATTTTTCCCCAAACTCACTTTTATGTGTGGGTGCAATCTTAAGTGTGTGTACTTGGATGAATTCTATTCCATTCCCATCAGTGAGTGATTTGAAGCAAAAGGGAATCCAGATCCCGGTATTATTACTTTAAATCCAAGATAAGACCATGGGATAACCCCATGGGAGGTCTATGCCAAATTATTGGAATGGTTTCTGATAGGTGACAACCTTATGGGTTGTGCAAATGAGAGAGAGAGAGAGAGAGAGAGAGAGAGAGAGAGAGAGAGAGAGAAGCATGTGGCTTGATTTGCATGTATTTCTCATCAGTTACGTCAGTGACCCAAAACCTCCTCAGAATGATGTTTCTATTGCTTTTTAAAATACGGAAATCAATGGGAGAAGCCATTATATGGTGAACAATGCTGGAGAATTCGAAGAGCTTTAATTGCCTAAGAAAATTACTGAGTTCCCCCAGATATAAAAATCCACCCCAAATATGCCACCAACCCTCCCCAAACAGTACATTCTCTTTTTGCATGTGCACTTGGCCATTTCACCCACAGGTCTTACTTGTTGCTGCGCTGCAGGATTTGGATGGTGGTTTACAGTCCACCTTTTAAAAATCTTTCCTTTTGCAGCCTTTTCCATACAGAGACTGGGGGCTTTCTTTTTTTTTGTAGATGCGAAGAGAAGATCCCTGGTGGTTTTTGTTTCCACGGAAAGCTCAGATTGCAGGCAGCCTTCTCTGTCAGTGTGTTAAAGGAGGGTGCTTGGCCGGTTCGCTTTCTGTAGGTCTCCTTCACAAGCCTACTGAAATTTGTACAATTCTTATTCGTTTTGGTGGGGCTTGCACAGGAACTCTTCCCAGGGCGTTTTGCCTGAGATGGGTTCGTTTCAGCTTCAAGAAGTAAAACGGTTTTTAAAATGCCCTATTATTTGCACTTCAGAAGTAAGCAGATAGAAAATGCCTCTTTGCAGCTTTCTTCTTTGTGCACATTTTTCTTGGGCAAGCACTTTCCTTGTGGGCAGGAGGAAAGCAAAATTCATAAACACAAATTTTTGTGCTCAAACCAATTAAACCAAAAGCACGTGTGGACAAACTCCGCTTCAACCTGCTTACCCATTGTGGGTTTATTTTGACTATTCTGGCACCACTGGTTTGAGGATTGGGGGCCCAATCCTATCCAGTTTTCCAGTGCTGATGCGGTTGTGCCAGTGGAGTGTGCGCTGCATCCTGTGGTGGAGGGGCAGTCACTGGGGCCTCCTCAAGGTGTGGGAATATGTGTCCCCTTACCACAGAGCTGCATTGTGGCTACACCGGAGCTGGAGAGTTGGATAGGATTGGGCTGTGCGTTGGAACTGATTTGAACCACGTCCTTTTTGTATTTTAGGTGAAATGACGTCTGCCTACAGAGGGCCAAATGGGATACGATGGTGGCAGGTCCTTGTGTTTAAACCTGACCCTGCTCCAGTTGCATGGAAAGCAACAGGAAGGGGACACTTTTAAAAAGGCGGAGGGTGCTGAATGCTCCCCTTCCTGAGATTCATTTCATCACAGTCAAATGCTCAGACTCCTTTTTCTCCAGCCAGACTTTGATGCTGAAAGTGAACCTAGCATAGAGAAAGTTGCCTGGGCTGATAGCTAGTGTGCAGAAAAGAAAGCTGTGGGAGGGGATGCAAGTTAAACTCTTCTCACCGGTGTACCCCTTTTGCTCTTAAAATTGGATTGTCGCCCCTGCTTTCTACATGTTTGAAATGGCTGTGCTTGAACTCACAGATCTGCCACTAAGCATGTCTAGGTGGCCCCGACAATCTCACTGCAATGAACTCATGTTTATAGGTGTCCATTGAAATGCTCTTAAGCATCTAAAATGTAAAGCAGGAATATGACAAGCGTGTGGGTAAACTCAGCAGAAGTTATGAATGGCATTCCTCTCTTGTGGGATGGGGGGGATCTTCCTCTCTTACATCCCCAAAAGATCTTCCTCTCTTACATTTATGCCAAACCCGGATTTGCCTGTGTGTCATGTGTGAAATGGCCTTTAGGTGCCATGGGAGACCTTTTTTTTTTTTTCTGTGTGTGAGTTTGTGCTTCATTGTCATTCTTTCCAGTGGTAATCCAGATCTACCCCAGGAGAGTGTCATTCATTTATAGACCTGTCAAGTCTGGCTGTTGCTATCGGAAACAATTAAAAATAAATCTGATGGTATTAAGGAATTTCTGAGGATTTCACAGAAATCACAGAAGGTTTTCAGAGAAAACCTTTCTCACCTTCTTGCCCAGTGAATGATTCGTGGGGTGTATCCAGTATTCCTGCAAATAAGGGGACTTGCCCCATGGTACCAAGCACTAACTCCATGGATGCAAATGCAAATGATATTGTATCTCTTACTACTTATTTTTCTGTTGATAACTGTATGACTGATATGTATAGAATGAAATACCACCAGAGACCCAAGCTGTATTTTGCAGATACTGGTGTGATGAATAAAGAGACATCTCTGCCATCGACTGGAATGCAGGTAAACATGTCATACCACCACCTTCTTGCCAATCCTCACATCTCTTTGGACACATTTTGCAAGTTATCTTCAGAGCAAATATTAGCCTCTCTTTTTTGACTGTTGTAACCTCCTGAATTGTGCACCTAGAAGACTCATTTCTACTTTGATTGTGCAGCTGTGCAGTTAGAATTGAAGCCCTGTGCAGATGAGAGCCAGGTGGTGTAGTGGTTTGGGAGGTGGACTTAAACGTGGAAGATCCAGGTTCAAATCCCCTCTCAGCCACAAAAAATCTCAGCCTCACCTACCTCACAGGGTTGTTGTGAAGACAAAAAGCTGTGTACACCGCCCTGAGCTCTTTGGAGGAAGGGTGGTATAAAAATGGAGCATGATGATGATGCCATCACTGAGTGTTCCAGAATGGATTATAATAATATTAATATTAATATTAACTTCATCATAGGACAGGGGTGGGCAAACCCTGGCCCAGGGGCCACCCCCCAATTCAGCCTCCAGAGAGTCCCCAGTCTCCGATGAGCCTCTGGCCTGTAGGAGACTGTTGGAGCCCATGCTGACCCGCGATTGCCGGTTGTGACCACCAGACGCGAGCTGTGGCTGAGTTTGAGCAAGGCCTTCTATGGTCTCCATGTGTTTTCTACTTTCTGTAGGCATTATTTTACTCCCCCCCCCAACTGTCTCTGAACAACTTATGTCTCCCTGTGTTTCTGGCTTGGTCTGTATGTTTTCACTGCAAGAGATGTGTTGCAAAACAGTTCATAGTTCTCATGTGGTTCTACATGCCTGTATTATAGTTCTCTTCTGTATTATGTGAATGAATGTATTCTTCTGAGCTGATTTATAAGATCCATCTCTAATGTATTCATTTATGTAAATTTATTCAAATTTGAAGTGTAAATTCTTTTTTTTTCCAGCCCTCAACAGTGCCAGAGAGATGATGTAGCCCACCTGCCAAAATGTTTACCCACCCGTCATAGCATATACCAACTCCTTAAGCAACCGGACTGAGAGAAAAAAAAAACTGTATTTAGGGTTGTAGTCAAAAAGGTTTGTGAGACACAGATCAAGACTCACTGGTCTGGTGAGTACATTATGGACTTTGAAGAGTTGGCTTTATGTGAATCAAGCCAGGGAAAGAGAGAGCCCTTTGTTATTAATTGGATAAAAAGTAATGAGATATCGAAATGAAAATGATGAGACCCTAAATACTTTTCATTCCTTCAGCCTGCGTGTGATGAGACTGATGATGAGAAGGAATGGAACTTCTGAAGGATCAAAATTGTAGTAACTATGCTATTTTTTTTTACTTCAAAGAAAAGATTTCAGGCTGTTTGCAAATTTAGACATTTCACTGTTGTAGCAAAAGACTATAACGTGACCTTTTGTTTTGATTTTAGGGGTCTGGGTTACCCCACACCTGCCACGTCAGCATTGTTACATGCTGACAGATTACCGGTAGGTTTATTGATTGAATTTTAATTTTTAAAAAATCCCAATCTCTCTTTCAAGACATCATTACCTGCCAGAAGCCACCAGGAGTGGGTGGATTGTGGATTTAAAATCAATAGTGGAAGCAGCTTGTAAATGATAGTTCAGATGATGGTTGCTGCTTTTCATCACTTGCAGCAGGGTATTTGATGCTGTTCTAATTGCCACAAGCCTTGTGTGATTTCTGGCCCCGTGACATGGTGGCTGTACCGTTGGGGCACAGTTGTGGAGTTTTATGCTCCTCATAACATTTAGAGCCTCCTGTGAGGCAAAGCAAGCCGGCAAATTTTGGGTGCCAGCAAGTGGAATGGGCGTGATCCACCAGTTTGTGTAATGCTTCCCCCATCCCTTTAAGGGGCGGGGGAAGAGGAGAGGCAGGGAAACAATCCACAGGATTGCATCCCTAAGGGGGGTGAATGGGGGGGGGGTGCTTGCAGTTACATGTAAGTAGTTAGGGCTGCAGGAGGTGCGGGGAGCCAAACGGAGTGCTTTGCGGTTGCTCCGTTTCAAGATTCCAAGCCTCGTGGAGCCCTGTGGAGGGCTGCGCTGGGCTCCCCGAACCTCCTGTAGCCTCCAGCAGCCCTACCTACATCAATATAAGTGCAAGCACCCCCCCTTCACCCCCCCTTAGGGACGCAATCCTAGAGATTGGTTCCCTGCCCTTGCCGCTCCCCGGCAAAGACTTACTGAGGGAGAAAAGCTCCCTCAGAGTTTGAGAACCACTGGCCGAGGGGGCTAGACCTCACTGATGAGTGAAAGAAGAGACATTCATATCAGCCACTAAAATGTCCTTCACCCAAGGTTACATTACCTCATGCAGCAACTCTTGGGGGTAACTTAACACATGATGCTGTGGCCACAAGCAGCAAAGTCCCTCTGCAGGCCACCAAGCCAACCATATTTTTCTTTTAGGTTCCCCCCAGGGAAGTGTGTTGTGGGGGCAGCAGGTGAGGCAGAACTGCCCCGCTGTAGTCCATGGAAAAGCACTGCAGACACCGTACCCCCTTACACGTGAGAGGCTCTCCTTATACCCGAGAAAGCAGGTGTAAGGAGAGCCTCCTCTGGTGTAAGGAGAGCCTTCTTGGGGGTAAGCAGATGGGACAGCAATGGAGCTTTTCCACAGACAACAAAGTGGCAGTTCTGCCTCACCTGCCGCCCTGCACTGCATGTCCCTGGTCTCTACCCCATCCAGGTGCTTACCCTCTGCCAGTGTTTAGAACTCATTCTGCAGACACAGATCTGGAACCCCACAGTGGGCAATAGCTGGGTGAAAGGCAGCCCAATCCTAACTAAATCCCTTCCCACTGATGCAGCCATGCCAATGGAGCCCATGCTGTATCCTGTGGGGACGGGGGAACGGGACACAGTTGTGCAGATCTTCTCAAGGTAAGGGAACTTTCATTTCCTTACCTTGGGGCAAGCCTTGACTACCCCAATGGGTCTCCTCGGATATGTGGCAGTTCTTTTTCTGGTGCAAGTCCAAGGAGAGGAAAAGCAAGGGAAGGGGACAGGGAATGGAGTCAGGAACTGGTGTATGTCAGTGCCACCAAGATCCACCTTCTCTGTCTCTTGTTTGACCTCACCTACGCTAAACCCCCCCCCCCCCCGTACCACCTGCACCCACTGCTGGCTTATGAAGTCTGGTGGGTGCAGCGGGGTATGGCAGCAAAGCTGTGGCACCATCACCTCTTGCAGCTGCACTCGCAGAATGACCACAGACAGGATACTCAGTGTGCCATTGACAGCCATTTTACAACACCATAAGACTCTTCCACTGTCGTAAATCCCTTCTTCCGAAAGCCTAGTTAGGTTTGGGCTTTGAGTTTCAGTTGGAAAGTGGTTGGTTGAAGAAAAGCTAACCAGTTCCTTTCTTCCTGTCTATTCTTCCTATTCTTCCTTCCTCTTTGTACTGAATTGTGCCCTCTTCAGGGCCCTTTACGAAGCAGAAAGGGCCTACACCAGTGATTCCCAGACCGTTAGCCATGGCTCCCTGGGGAGCTGCGGAAACCAGCCAGGGAAACCATGGAATCCTTGCAAAAAACCCATCACTCTATACAATGTATAGGATTATAACTTTAATGGGGAGCTGTGGCCAATGGTCCATTAGGTCAAGGGAGCTGCCAGTCGGAAAAGTTTGGGAACCACTGGCCTACACCTTTTTAACATCTTGCAATACAGGTTAAGTCTCCTTATTCGAGAGGGTTTGGCTCCCAGAACTCAGGTGGATGGCAAAAATCGCTGTGAAGCAAATCCATTTAAAAAACAATGTCCCTTTGCTAGGTGATTTAAAAAACAGCCTTGCCGACCTTTGTGATGTGAGACAGAGTCATTAGTCAGACAATCCGTCAATCAGTCTTTCCAGGCACTTAGAAAGGCTTCACCAAGGCCAGTGAGCCCTCCCTTCACCAATGCAAAACAATTATCATTCTTTCACATGCTCAGGAGGAAGGGAGGGGTTGCTTGCCTTGGAGTGAAGCTGTTCTAAGTGCCTGGAGAGAGAATGATTGATGAATTGTCAGCCAGCTGCCCTCTCTTGAATTAAGGAGGCTACTGCTAAATGACATTTTTCCTTTAAGGGCCCTTCTCATCATGCTGAGATAAAACCGCAGGTAAAAATTCCATGGATAATTAGTATATACCTGTAGTCATACTGCTGAGGTGTAGTGGTTCGAGATTTATTCTAAGACTTGTAAGATCCAGGTTCAAATTCCCCATGCCCCATGGTAGCCACCTGGGTCTAGTTACCACCCCTCAGTCTAACCTACCTCACAGTTGATTATAATACAAAATAAACACATTTGAGAATCACATGTATTGCCCTGAGCTCCTTGGAGGAAGAGCAATAACTAACATGTAAGTTGCCTCTTGAGGCCAAACATTGCAATTCTGAATATCTTTCAGCATGGTCAAAAAGGAAAACTGCCCAAAGAGGCTGGAATCTTGAATGCAGAACTAGCGGGCCAGATCTTTCCTCTGAGGTGGTGAAAAGTAGCTGGGGGAAAATTTGAGTGGGAGTATGGCTTGTAGGACAGGGATGAGGCAGCCCATCTCCCTGCCTGTGCTTTACTCAAGATTTAAGCCTCCCATAACTTTAAGGAAAGAAACGCAACAAAAAAATTACAACAGTGTGTAACATGTCATCTAGCCCTCAGTATCTCCTGGGTTGCATTCAAAGGTTCTTTTTCTCTCAAGGAAGACTTTTCTCTTGGGAGGAAGGAACCCCTGTATGCTTTCTGCAAAGTTTTTCCAAATTTCTGCCCACTCAACTATGAACCTTGGCAAATAAAAGACCTGCGGAGGGAGCGCAATGATCAAGGTTTGAAATTGTGCCCCCATCCCCAGTTAAATTTCCACTGAGTTTCTGCTCAAATTCAGTATAACAGAAGGGCTTCTGGACTTTAGATTATTTTTCCTCCCAGTAAGGGCGTCTTTACAAGTGACCCTTAAAACACCATATATAACACCAAGAGACATTTGCAGACATTACCTGTGCCGGATAGGAAGAAGGCGAGAGCCAGTTTTAAGTCCAAAGCACCTTTCTAGTCAATGCAATACAGCAGTGGTTCTCAAACACTCACTCTCTCTCTCTCTCTCTCTCTCTCTCTCTCTGGGAGAGTTGGAGAGCCACTAATTACTTACGTGGGTGGGTGGGTGGGGGAGGCAGCTGGGGCGGGGGAATGCAGTGGCGCGATCCCCAGGATCCCCAGGATCGCGCCACCCAGGGGGGCTGCAGGGGCTTGGGTGCACTTACCCAAGCTTCCTGCAACCTCCCCAGGTTGCGGGGAGCCCAGCGAGACCTGAAGCAGGGCTCCCCATAGCAGTGAAAGTAAATGCGGAGCAATCGCACTCCACCTCCACTTTAGCCACAGAGGCAAGTAAGCAGAGATTTGTTTGTAGACGCTCATAAAAATCAGTGTGATGCAGACCACTGTATGAACAAAATGGTGCTCATGTGGGTGACTTTGGACATGTCTCTATCTCTCCGCTTAAACTACCTTGCAAGAGTGTTGTGAAGATAAAAATGCTGTTCAGAAAGGATACTAATACAGCAAACAAAAATGTCACTTATGAAAATGGTGCCTGGATTTTAAAACAATCTACAATGCACCTTATAATCTGTGGCCCTCATTTCCCCCCCCCCTTTGAAATTCCAGGGTTGACTCATGGCTGATCTTCCAAAAGTAGATTAAGGCCATCTCATTAGAGCAGATCAGGGAAGCACTTTCATGATGCTTTTCTGGGGGTGTGTGTGAGTGAGTGGGACTGGGGGGGGGGAATAAAGCTTTCCCTGTGTACTATATATTTAGAAGCAAATCATGGATCACTGTCCAAATTGGCCTGCCGAAGGAAAAGGACGAGCTCACCGATGCAGCAAATGGAATCCCAGTGCAGAGACAGGACATCCAAATCTTCTGTGATGGGTCCAGAAATCCTGGATGATATTGGAGAGAAAATTACATTGCTCCCACCATGGGTTGCTCCACAAGGATTCCCCTGCAGCAGGTGGCAACACAACTAGCCCTGATCCACTCACAGACCTGTATGCCTTTCCTGCATGTTGTTGCTTTCACAGCTGTCTGGATGGGGACCCAAAAGGGCTGGGCCAGGGTTCCCCCTAAGCTGCGCAGCCATGCAGCCATCTGAGCTCTGCGTCACATGACACCCAGCAACCCCATAATGTCATCACTGAATTTCCGGAGACCATCGCAACGATGTCACAACACCATGCTAGAAGAGGAGGGTGCGCACACTGGCATGGACCCGTTACAGAGAATATAGGCTAGGTCACCTTAAAAGGCTTAAGGTGGTTGCGCATGTTTTATGTCCTGAAATTGGGACGGCAAAGGGGTGGGGTAGGAGGGGGAGATGCTTTGTGAAATGTTCTCCTCGGAGGTGCAAAAGAAAATGGTTGTTACAATTGTTGCAGAGCAATTTTATACATCAGCATGTAGCTGGATGACAAGATGGCCTTCAAAATGCTGTCAGGCTAGATGGGAAGAGTTTCAGCTTGCGCGAAGTTTCACGTGTTCCAGAGATTTATGTTTCTTTTTTGGAGGTGTTCACCTGGAGGCAAACAGGTGCATCTCGCCAGACAGGGCTGGGCTTCCCTCCTCCCTTTTTCTTAAATGTCCTTTTTGTTGCTCAACCTTGTGCACAAAAATTACACGCGGTCCGTTTCAGTTTATTTCCAAATACCTTATCCTCCCTGTTCCTCCTTATTGGGTCCCTTTGGATCATGCAGATGTCTCCTTGCATAAACAAAATCTTAAAAGGCAGTGGTTGATAACAATTATCTTTTAAGTGGACAAATTTACCATGGACAAATTTAAGTGGACAGAATTACCGTCTTTTCATTCCTGTAATTGACCAGAAGTGGACAGGCTATGGGTTGTTAGCTGGTGTCTTCCAAGGTAGGGCTGGGGGGGGGATTGGGGGCAAGCCAGGGTGGGGGGAGGGTGGGTGTCAGGCGGGTCCATGAGTGGTCTATGGCCAAGCGGGGGGTGGGCACAGGATCTGGCACCTGTGCTGAATCCTAACCCCAGTCCTAGGCGACCTGGAGCATCTCCAGGCTGCTCGGATCTGCACTACCTCGTTACATGATGCAGATTCGAATAGCCCCATTGGGGCTGCTGTGGCATTATCCAGGGCAAGGGGAATGAGCTGCAACCAGCCGCTACCCTGCTCTGGAAGCAGTGCAAGCCAGCAGGCCTGCCTGCTCCAGGACAGGTTAGGATTGGGCTCACACACACCCAAATAAAACAGAAACAATTCTTTACATATACATTTATTTTTTAAAAAATACAATCCAGCCATGTGTGGTGCTATGTATTATATGAAGAAACATCAAATTACAAAAAGGAGAGTAAAAAGATAAGTTCTCAATTGTCGGTGAATGTCACGCATGTGACATGCATGTCGTACATTTGCCATCACTAGTCTAGGCTGTACCACTTCAGATTGCAGACAGAGGCCTCAAACGATTGCTATGCCTCCATCTAAAAATTCCCCATATATAGAAAACTAGCATTTCAAGAGAAAGGTTCTAGGCGAGATTTATCCCTAACATGCTGGTTCTCCATGTGGAGGATTTAGGGACCAATCCAGAGCGCCAGCACTGAGCATCACAATCTTGTTGGCATCCTTCAGTCTCGGAAGACTATGGTGTCACGCTCTGAATGGTGGTTCTGGAACAGAGTGTCCTCTCCAGTGCGCAAAGCCTGGGTAAAGTAGGTATGGAGGATAGGCTGTTACCCATGCAGCAAATCCCCCCTCTCCACCTCACTGAAATGGTCCAATGGAAAGGCAGAGGCCAATACGGTTGGTTCCAGCGGCGTCGCAGGAGTTGCCAGAACGTGACTGTGTTCAGCCATGAACTGCCTCAGGGACTCCGGCTCCGGATTTTGCCTCGAGGTTGACTCCTGAAGCCTTTTCCATAACTGGATGTAGCCACAAGGCAGTGGAGGTTTGGGATCAGAGTTTTCCTTCTCTCAGACGAGCTGCCTTCCCAGGCTAACGAGTCCCATCTACCTGGTGGCTGTTTAGTCACCTCTTACGACAAGTACAGCCAAACTGAGGGCCTATTCTTATCCCCAGCTCCCAGGGGAAAGCATCACAAAACATGCCGTAAAGCATCACAAAACATGCCGTAAAGCATGCTGCAACACCCATCGCTGGCTCAGTGCAGGCACTGACCCAGCGCAAGCCTGCACTGAACCTGTGCTGGGCAGAAGATCAAGGACCGCTGCCTGGAGCTCCGGGTGAGTACTGGGCGGAGGAGAACTAAGTCTGGGTGGGGGGAGGCATTCCAAGGTAGGGGAGGGCAAGGGGAAGACGTGACAGGGGAGGGAGCAGGGCAAGAAGGGGCGGAGATGATGGCAAGCTCTGCCACCATATCCTAACCCCTCTTCGGGCCTGGGAGACCTAACAAGGGACTCCTCGACTCTGTGCCCGAGGAGATCCATCGGGGCCGCCTGATTGCTACACGGGGTAAGGGAGCGTAATCTGTCTTATTCCGAGTAGCCCTGGTGGTGCTTCCCAGCCCCTTGGGATGCCGCGATAGCATTTTGACACCACTGCAGCCCTGGGCGCAGGTAAGCTCAGGACTGGGCTGTTAGTTGTTTTGCATGGCTTTTGTGCAGAGGAATATTTAATCACCTCACTTGCAGTCTGAAGTGGTACAGCCGAAACACAGGTTAACCCTTTTAGTCCATTACAAAGCCTAGGCAGTACTTGTTAATCTGAAACTAGGAATTTAAATAATTTATGTCATTTGAAAATTATGTATTCTAGTTTTTAACTTCTGCACAGCATCTCTCTCTCTCTCTCTCTCTCTCTCTCTCTCTCTCTCATATGTATTAAATTCAAAGGAACTCAGTAAAACTGCAAGATTGACATGGAGAGAAACAAACTTCAGATGAACACAGAATGAAATTTCACTTTTTTTTTTAAACCTACTTAGAAAAAGTCTTAAAACACAAAGCTAGGAATAAACAGAAAGATGAAGAAAACTGCAGTGTGTACTGTGACATTTCAGAAACAAGATCAGTTTATATTTTGAAGGTTCAAGCATCTTCAGAATTGTTTGCAAACATTTTCAGGGTTCAAGAGTGTAAAGATGGCAGTAGATGGCTCCAGAACCCCAGTTAAACAATTGAAAGTATGAGCTTATGAAATTAAGTGGGCCTTGCTTCCATGGAAATGGAAGTGTTTCTCAAACTGTGGGTCGGGACCCAGTAGGTGGGTCGCGAGCCCATTCATTTCAATATTTTATTTTTAATATATTAGACTTGATGCTACCATGGTATATGACTGCATTTGGGGAAATGTTACAGACCTGTGCTTTGAACAGGCTACATTATGCATATGCTTTTAACAATGACAGTAAATGGGACTTGGAGCCCAATCCTGAGCTCAGCAGTCCGGCTTTCCACTGGAGCGCACTGTTGCAAACATGCCGTAAGGCACATCTGCTAGGCTTATCGCTGGGCCAGTGCTGGGAGGGTGCCCGTTCTCCACTGCTTGGCAGTCTCGCGGACCGCTGAGCGTGGCACAGTAAGCGAGGTTGGGGAGGGGGGTGTTTCGGGGAGGGGGGAGGCAGGTGGAGGTCGGAGAGAGGGCGGGGAGGAGGTGTGATGGGGAGGCGGAGAAAGGGCAGGTAGGAGGCATGCCGGGGGGAGGGAGTAGGGAGGCAGGAGGTGGTCTGGTGGAGCTCAGCTCCACCGGATCCGGTCCATTCGTGTAGGGCTCAGTGCCCTACATGAATGCTGTAAAGTGAGTTAGCCCCATTGTGGGGCTGCTTGCCTTAAGGCACCGCCCACAGCAGCTGTTCTTGGCGCCGCTGCAGCCGCGTGCCCCAGGCAGCTCAGGATTGGGCTGTTACTCCTGGGTAAATGTGGGTAGGATTGCAGCCTAGGTTTGTTAAAAATTTTCCTGCTTGGCGATGTCACTTCCAATCATGACATCACTTCCAATGGATCCTGACAGATTCTCAAATCTCGCTAAACTTTTGAGAACCACTGATGTACAGGATATGATTGGTTAGTATATCTTCATTGTTTTGTTATTATCCCAGTATATCTAAGTGAGCTTTATTCTCTGGGCTGTCACACCTAACACAATTAATTGTGAGTTGTAATATGCCTTGTTACACTGAGTGCCCATAATGCACTGACTGTCTAATGAGTAATTATGTGGAGGTCTGAACATGAAAAGTTGATGGACAAATTGTTACTTATTACCCCATCAATATACATGGGCACTTTGCAAAGCAACCTAAACATAAAGCCACTTCCCTGCCCTAAAGAATTGACTGTGGGTAAGAGAGAAAAAGAAGAGGCAAAAGTAACAGGGGATGAACATGGGTAAGTACATAGGCATCTCACCAATTGGGGGTGATGCTGACTGTCCCCTAAATGTAATTGTCAGCACTTACATATATCCAAGAGCAGAAGGCATCTCTCTCTCTCTCTCTTTCTCTCTCTCTCTCTCTCTCACACACACACACACACACACACACATTTTCAAAATGAATCAGGGATTGTCAGCATTCACCCATATTCAAAATTGTCACCCATTCACATCCTCTGTAAGGTATCCATTTAACTGCAAAGTGCATTTTTAAAAATTATGGTTAAGAGTATTTATATACTGCTTTTCAACAAATAGCAGTTCACAAAGGCAGTTTACACAGTTAACATAAATCAATAAATGGTTCTCTATCCCCAAAGGGCTCACAATCTAAAATCACAGTCATTTCAGATACTTGCTGTCTTCGTTCCGTTGCCTGTATCTTGAAAATATGCAAGGTTCCAACAAGTGGATCTGCTATGTAGCCTGTGTGCAGAAGCCTTTGAGGTGAAGGGGGAAAGCCGGCAACTGTCAACTTGGTGATGCATTGGGAATTGTGCCCCATAGGGTAGGCCACACATAGAAAACCCCGTACACCCCAAACTACGTACATTATGGGCACAACAGTGTACTTGAGGTCTTCTACTGTTCCTGTAGTCCTCTGGAAGAGGGACAGTGGGCTTGCTTGCCACCTCCACCATCCGTTTCATAAACAATGAAACAGTTCATTGGTAAGTTCACCGTGTACTTAAGAAACTTTCTATAAGGAGACCCTGATGGGATTTAAAAGAAAAATGTAATTGTCTTCATGTAACACTGTATTGTTCCTTAACCAAATAAGTGTTGGCACCCAGCAGAGATACCCTTACTGGAAACAAACACTGTATATATTTAAAAGCTGACCATGTTTGTTAATTTGAAGAGGAGGGGTGTTGCTCCCCAAAAGGGGGCTTGATTTTTTCCCGTCTTCATTAATTTCTGTATTTTTCCATTAGATTTTTGGCACTGCTGGTGGAAATAGCATTCTCCCTCCCCACCCCCAAATGATACCGACCCTCCTTTGAAAAGAATGAGTTTGTACATTCCCAAGGAAAAACCATGCATCCGTCTTGAAGACAAGGGGAAAAATTGTACCATTTTTCTGCCTCCCTTTGACGTTTTCCATATTACACTGTGATTTGTTTCTCTGCTTAAGAAAAAAAAGCCCCCGCCTCTGCAATTTTTTTTATTTTTTGCAAGAAAAGGCTTGCAGATTACAAGAAATGGTAAAAACAGACCTCTTCCTTAGCAACGCCTTTTTCAGGTGCAAATGGTATTTTGAGCTTTCCAAAGTATAAACCCAGACAGATGAGAAGGCAAAGGTGAGGAAGAAAAAAGTCCCAAGGCATTTTATTTCATTGAGATTGCCAGTCTACATTTTAGCAAGTTCTTTCATTCCGGAACTGAACCACAACAGAACTCTCAGGTTATCCTGATATTTCTCCTGTTAAGGCTGTGTTCACAAGAGACACCTAATATTCCCGAGTTTGCTTTAAATTGAATTTAAAAGATATTCCAATTTAGGTTTGAATTGAAAAACTAATATAGACTAGCATGTGCATTTAGAAATGGGCTATGTCAGAATGCCAGATGCAAGGGAGGGCACCAGGATGAGGTCTCTTGTTATCTGGTGTGCTCCCTGGGGCATTTGGTGGGCCGCTGTGAGATACAGGAAGCTGGACTAGATGGGCCTATGGCCTGATCCAGTGGGGCTGTTCTTATGACTAAAGGAGAATGTTTCTCAATATTATATGCTGCATTACATTTAAAAAGTGGCATCTTCCATAGTAAAAGGGTTCCCCCCTTTTTTCCTTTAAGTCCATGGTTATAATCCACCAGGCAGTTCTCCTTCAAGTCACTGCTTTTTTCAGCTCTCATTCATTTCAGTGGAGCTTGTGCGGGAGAACGTACTAGTTTGCATCCTTTATTGCTGTTAACTATTATGACTGAATTCAATTTAGGCTGATGCTACTTCATTTATGTCAGGCTTGCACATAGTGCTTGCTTTTGTTGGAAAAATGAGCAGAGCTCCCTGACCCAGATCTTACTGTCACTTGTGAATATGTTCTTCCCTCTGTTTGACTAGAATAGATGGAAAGAGTTTAGAAATGTTTTTAAAATGTAGTCTCTCTCTCTCTAGTTAACTCAGATTTCCTGTTTTGATTTCTTTTCTTTGGTCATGTTCTGTATTTTTGCAGTTCTAAAAAGGGACTATTATTTTAAGAAATGCCTTAAATACTGCAATAAGTAAATTCCATGGAATTTTCTAATATGAGTCTGAGGTTGCGTCTGAGATGATCACCTTTGACTAAATGCATCAAGCATTTATTTCAAAAACAGTTCTACCCTTAGAAAGTTGGCCTTCTGGCATTTGAAGTATGGCTGCCATGATTAAAATGAGTTGTGTATAGTTTAATAAGACATGAACATAAGACAACTTTGGGGAGGTAAATGGGTTCTTGTTTATGATATTTTTGCAGGCAAAGTGCTCATATAAAGTGGAATTATATATGTTGCTTGCTTTCTTATGGTTTTCTTTAAAAAAAATGCTTGGAGTCTGTAGAAGTGAGGTTGGTTCCTCGAAGTGTCAACTTGCTGAAAAATTTAATATTGTAAAATGCAATTTTGTTTGTTTTAAACTTCCTGACCTCTTTGAAGGCCAAAGTATCTTAAATCAGCACCTGAGGAAACATCTCAGAACCAATTGATGTGTAAGAGTTGTGTTAATGCAACGGAAGCTTAAGCTGAAATGATAGATTAATTTTTTTTTCCTAAATGCTTGCACTCTGCTCCATTTTTAGGTATTTATTTAAAAAAAAGATTGCATTTAAAAAGCACACCATATTTTAAGAATTTTAAATGGTTAAAAAATGAGTGGGTGTATTTTCTGGGGCAGAATTTCTGGGTGGGGCTTTCTTTCTTTCTTTCTTTCTTTCTTTCTTTCTTTCTTTCTTTCTTTCTTTCTTTCTTTCTTTCTTTCTTTCTTTCTTATGCCTGTTTTGATTGACAAGGCTGTTATGAGCTTGAATGGTTTCTCCCATTTTCTCTCTCTTCTTTAAGTTGCAATGTGGAATCAGAGCGTGCTTGGTAGCCTATTGACCTGGCATGGCTATACACTGACCCCTACTGCCTCCACAGTGACCCTTTGACCTCAAGAGCACTTGAGCTCAGCTTAGTGGGATTCAGATGTGCAAAGGAGGACTAGATGGAGCTTTGGAGAAGAGAGGAAGGAAAAAGGGAGTTTGCAGAGGGAGTGGGTGAGTAGAAACCACAAGAGGAGGGTGAGATTTTCATTAATAAAAATGTGTTTATTGTACAGAAAAAAACCCAGCAGGAGAGACTATTCAAACTTTTGTTTGGGGTCCTGCGATCAACTCTGCACAAATCAGTGAAAGACCACTGTGGAGAAGAAGGGTTCTGTGGACCATGAGAAAATGGATCAAGGCTCCAGAAGGTGCATCCAATGAATGAGCTGAAAGAACTGTACAGTGTTCAGCTCTGAACCTGCTGTTGCTCCGAATAAATTGCTCAGAACTCCTTAGAGGACAGACAACATTGTAAAATCAGTGATTTTCAACCCTTTTCATCTCATGGCGCACTGACTAGGTACGAAAATTTTAAGGGCACACCATCAGTTTTTGGACGATTGATGGCATACCACACTGCCGGTGGGGGCTCACATCCCCCATTGGCTCTACTAATGAATGACCCTCCCCCAAGCTCCCGTGCGGACCGAATGGACCTGTGAACCATTCACAGCACACCAATGTGCCATGGCACACTGGTTAAAAATAGCTGAATTAAATAGAACTCAGAAAGGGTAGAGGCTCCCCTACTACCCACCTGACTGGCCATCTCATTTAGGTTTAGAATAACCCGCTGTTTGTATGAGTCATAGCCATCATTTATTTAAAAAAAAATAAATCATAGTCTATTGTCTACAAAATCATAGTCTATGTCTGCCTGACCTCAAGATAGGATCACTCTGGTAAAAATGTAAAGAATATTACTGACATTTTCATCCTGCCCTTCCTAAAGAATGCAAGCTGGTATATGTTGTTCTCCCCCCCCCCCCCCGCACACACTTTTATCTTCTTAACAACCCTGTGAGGTAGGTTAAGTTGAGAGATGGTGACGGGCCAAAAGGGAACTTCATAGATGAAGCGGAATTTGAATCCTAAGCTAACACTCTAACCACTATACAATACTACCTGTAATAAAGCATGCACAGCAAAAATCAAAAGAGTAACTGACAAGGAACAACCCCTACCTGCCACTTAACAATGCAGCCTGGAGGCTTTTTCTGTAAGCAGATGTGTTCAGGAGGAAAGGCTGTTGTGTCTGTTCCTTGGAAAGCATTGAAATTCTTTACTACCAGCAAATCAACTCATGAATATGAACCTCAGTATTTGTATTTATTTTTTATATATTTGGGCATTTCTAAGCCACCTTTTCACCTTCCAAGAGAATCTCAAGGTGACTCGCATTCTGTTAAAAGCATAAAATATAATCAAAACATTATAAAATAATAAATGATTCATTAAAAACAACAGAGCCTGTTTACGTGGGAGTAACATATGTTTTTTAAATTTTATTTTGAGTATCTATAATCTACTATTCCATTTTTAAACATACTTGCTGTGGCCAGTGGTGTAGCTGGATCATTTGACGCCCATAAATTTTTGTCACCGCATACGACATAATTAAATTTTCAAGTGATATCATGGCTGGAAGTGACATCATCAAGCACATTAAAATAAATAATTATAAATAATTAAATTAAAGAAAAACAAATAATTAAATTAGAGCAAGGTAGCCCTGTTCCACAAAGTGAATTTTCTCCGTAGCCTGCCGTCAATAACACCCCCCCCACACACACAAAAAAATTACTGAGATTTTCAACCCTACCCAGTGCCCAGTTCAATTTAAGTTCTTATCTTTCAAGCATATCACTATCAGGGCCCACCTGGCTTTACAAGTCCAAAATAGAAAAAAATTCACCTTACTAGCTCAAGCCTCTGTTTTATTCTTTTTATGGGGGGGCCCTGCTTTCTGGAGTGTTTATGGAACTCCATGTTCATCCGATTGGGACCATTCTGGGGTCAACACATTCCCCTTTGACTGACCTGACCATGAGCCAAGGCATGTTTGCTTACTCACGAGTAAACGCTTAGTTTCACTTTCCATACGGCTCAACACATTTGTTAGCTTGGAGGGAGGAACTGCCTTCTCAGATGTTTTGGGGGGGCTGCGTTCATCAGATCAGGACCATTCTGGTGTTGTTGGCTTACTCTCTGCCTGCCCTTTCTGATGGACTAAGGCAAGTTTGCCTACTCGCGACTAAATGCGCAATATGGCTCTATTTCACTTTTCATAGGGCTCCATGCATTTTTGGTTTGCTGGCTTTTTGACCATAACTTTTGATAAGATAGAGATATTTCATTCCAGTTTTTTCCATTGCATTCTGCTGCAAATTCCACATCCAATGGTATATAGCATGATGGTATTATTCCTAACTACTGCGATTTTAGTGATTTTGGCCACTTGTGGTGTCACCCCCCAAGACTGGTACCTAGGGTGGACTGCCCCTTGCTAGGTGTGCCACTGGCTGTGACTAACAATACCGATTAAAGCACAGTTTAAAAGAATATACTTAAATCATTATAGCATGTTAGGTTAAACAACTGATGGAATTTTTAAAAAAAATCAGATAAAACAGCAATTTAAGCTGCCATTCCTATGTATACTTGCCTGGGAGTAAGTTCCGTTAAATGTAGTGGGGCTTACTTTTCCGTAGGCATGCCTAGGATTGTCCTGTAATATAATCCCTGGGTAAGAATTGCCATGCAGTCATTTCTGCTACTAAAATGCCTGGGCAAAACAAAAAGGTTTTGTTTACCTGATCACTGAAACCGAATCATGAAGATGTGAGGCAAGCCTTCCTGGAAGAGAGCATTAGGCAAATGGGGAGCCACCACCAAAAAAGTCCTTCCTCACCTCCAAAATGTGGACTGCATGTACACTGTTTAATTTTTCCCCTTAGACAAGCCTTGGAGGAAGCTATCAGCCTTCAAAAAAAATCTACACCACAAATGCGACTGTTTGGAAACCATCTAAAAATTATCAGTCGCTGATATCTCATGTGTAATTATAGCACCATAACACCTGTTTATAAAATTCATGTTGGGATTTCCACATCGCCAGAGCACAGCAAGATCTATGGTGCTGGATCTCTAGGTGATCTGTGGTAGATCAGCAAGGGTTTCTGACTCAGTTTTTTTTAACAATAGCAACAAGGAGAAGGCTTTTTGCCACCACCCCCCTCCCAAATTAAATGAAGAAATGAAGAAAAACCAGGAATGGATTTCTGTGAGAAAGGATTGTGAACTGGAGCCAGGCCTTGGTCTATCATCCCCCCCCCAAAGACTCTACTTTGCTCTGGTCCCTATTCTTGGGTCTTTTCAGTTCCAATAAAACACAGAGAAGTTCTCACAAACTTCTGCAAGTGCCCTGTAACACCGGGAGGTCTCCCCCACCAAGCAAAAGGGGAAAGACTCACCACTGGAATGTCAGTGCCTCATGTTGTGGAATCACCTCCTCTGGAGGATTCTTAAACGATTCAGTTTCCACAGCGCCAGCAGAAACTAGGATGGATAAAACAAGTACAATCAATTCGCGTTAACCGCTGGGGTTAGGTTCCTGGAAAACCCAGTGGGCATCAAATCAGCGAATACGGAATTATTGATCCTATGGGATCTGTAGACTTAGGGTAGCCAACCAGGTCAGAAATACCAGTAGTGGATAGCTTCAGAATGGTGCAGTTAGCCTCCACACGACCACAGATAGATTCCGGATGATTGTGGATAGCCCCCAAATTGTCGTGGATGCAGCAAATAGCTCCAAATGGTCACAGATAGCCTCAAAACGGCCGCTATAGATGCAGCAAATAGTGTCAGGGTGGCCGAGAACAGGCAGTGGATGTATGGCATGATGTGAGTTACACTCTTATTCTTGTGGATAAGTGAATCCGCAGGAACAGAGTGCATGGATAGTGATAGTTGATTGTAAGAATCTTGCCTTCGGGAGCTATAGTCAAAGTAGCAAACAGACACGCAAGGGAAGTTGAGGGGTAAAGAAGAGGTGCAAGAATCAGTTGGAGAAGCCTACAATTATGAGGCATTTTCCTTTCAGGCATTTTCCTCTACTAAACCCACAGAAGGAGCAAGAGAGAGTATAGGGTAAATGACAAGGAGAGACAAGAGAAGAAGGTCACAGTGGAAGAATGCATCTTGGGATTTATGGAGGACAAAGGTTCCCTAGGAGAATCAAAAGAAAGAAGAGAGCTGAGCAGGTAGTGCGTAGTGAAGTGGGCCTAAGCTGGGCAGCAGGACCAAAGTTTGCCTCTGCCATGCACTCATTTGGTGGCCTTAGGCAGGTCACTCAACTTCAGCTGCAAAATGGGGACAACAATTCTTGTGGAACTTACAGGATTGCTACAAGGACTACATCAAGAAAAGACACATGGCGTTTTCTATAACTGCTAAGGCTTCTTAAACCCATTTTTGTCCAGCCCACAGGTGTACATATTTGGTCCCTGTTGCATATATGCAATGTTGGGTGGAAATGGCTTAAGAAAGGGTATGGAGAGAGAGAGAGAGAGAGAGAGAGAGAGATGAGAGAGAGAGAGAGAGAGAGAGAGGCAAGAAGCTGAAGACATCTGAAATGACAGTAGAAGTTTGAGTAGACCATGGGAAGAAAAAGTGATTCGCTAGACAGAAAACGAAAAATGTAGCATGCTTGGGGTGGATGAAAATCACGGGAATCTTAAAGAGTTGGCTCACGCACACATGCCCACATCTGAATATGTGAATGGACTCCATGCAAAGCATTGTGTCAAAGGTTAGATTTGTAGCTTCTTTCTCAACCCTAGTTCTCTTTCCTCACATGTAAGTCCAACTGATTTCACGAGAGATTGTTCCCAAGCAGGCTTACTGAGCATTTCAACCTGCTTAACAGTTGCAGGGTGCTGGTGGGTCGGGGAGTGACTGAGTTCTTAATGCCTCTCTTGCTGCTTCCTCTACCCCAGGGGTGTCCAAAGTTTTTGGCAGGAGGGCCACATCGTCTCTCTGACACTGTGTCGGGGGCCAGGGAAGAAAAAGAATTAATTTGCATTTAAAATTTGAATAAATTTACATGAGTTTACATAAATGAATATATTAAAGATGAACTTATATGAATGAGTGAAGGTCTTGCAATAGCTCAAGACCTATGAAAGACCTTGCACAAAACAAGGCTGGCCTTTCCTTTGCTGCCACTACTGCATCGCAGACATAAAACAACAAGCAGTGGAGGGAGCCCTCATCGCACAGCTCACGCAAGAGGTCAAAAAGTCTCCCTCAAGCTGAGAGCAGTTGTGTCGGGCCAGTGTGGGCTCCAATAAATCTCCAAAGGTCAGAGGCTCATTGGAGACTTGGGGCTCCCTGAGGGCCGCATTGAGAGACCTGGAGGGCCGCAAGTGGCCCCAGGGCTGGGGTTTGGGCACCCCTGCCCTACACTGTAGGGCAGGGGTGCTCACACTTTTTTGGCTCGAGAGCTACTTTGAAACCCAGCAAGGCCCGGAGATCTACCAGAGTTTTTTTTACAATGTTCGTGCCATCATAACATATAACATTTATGTGTACAATGTATGTTGGTGTACCTTGAGCCCCACTGAGTATAACAGGACTTACTCCTGAGTACACATGCCTAGGATTAGGCTGTGAGGCTGCAATCCTAGCCACACTTACCTGGGAGTAAGCCCCATTGAGCACAATGGGCCTAACTCCCAGTGTTTCCTCCCAGAGGCACCTGAAGGGGGGGGGTCGGCACTCCGTGATCTACTCATTTTGCCTCGCGATCTACCGGTAGATCGCGATCCACCTATTGAGCACCCCTGCTGTAGGGTCTACCACAAGGATCATACATAAGATTGCATGTATCTTTCATGTCTGACCAGCAGAGGTCGCCGTCCCACCACAAAAATCTTTGCCTTTCTGACAAACTAGTTAATCCTTAAAAAAAAACAAAAAACCAAGCCTTTAACTTTCCCTTATGGATTTCACTCTTAGATGCATTTGTCACTGTTCCGTCACTAGGTGTTGCTGGTTCCTACCAAGCTGGTTGGTACCTATTACACAGGTGTGCAAAAACAAAACAACACAACCCCCCCCCCCCCACACACACACCCTCTTTTTAGTTGCCAAGGATGTCTGAATGAATTTAGGATATTTTTGGAATGCTGAATCCAAAAATGGCATCATTTTTGCCCAGTTGGTTCTTTTTTGGGGAGTACAGCATAGCTATCGTATATGCCCTGCACATGCCCGATCTTGTATGATCTTGGAAGCTAAGCAGGGTCAGGCCTGGTTAGTACTTGGATGGGAGACTGCTTAGGAATACCAGCTGCTGTAGGCTTACACCATAGTCTTTCGAGATTGAAGATTGCCAACCAATTCAAACAGCTTCCTTAAGGAAGCCAGCAGGGACAGGATCTCAGCACCCCTTACTTCATCCTTTAGCACTCTGCTCTGATTTTTGATACTTGTGTTTGAGCAGGAAATTAATGACCCCACTCCATCCTCCTCTCATGCACCTTCTCTCCAAGAAGACCATGTGAATAGATGATGGGGCAGCAGCTGGATAGGTAAAAGTCTGGAGAGCTGTTGAGCAGATATGCCTGCCAGTTTGCTGTCTCCCTAGCCAACCACTTAAATCAACCATTTCTGTCGACCACATGAATGGGCTACCCCTAAGTACAAATGCCACTCTGAGTTGCAGCTCTGCACAAATGCTCTAGGCAAGATATATAAGAAGACCAACAAAGTTAGAAATTCTAGAACGGTGGAGAAAAATAAGGAGAATATCACCACCTTAGATATTCAATATATGATCAAATTAGGAAAAGATCTGTTGCATCAGACACGTCAATTGGTCAACTGGATTTAAACAGCTACACTTGACCAAGATTATTAATAGCAACCACATTTAAAGTAGTAGTAACATTTATAAACCACTTCCCTTGTTCAAAGTGCTTCAAATACATTGTCTTGTCATAATCTTGGCAACAACCCTGTAAGGTAGGTCACTCTTGTTGTCCTCATATTCCAAGTAAGGGTGCTGGGACTGAGGCGGGAGGCTGGCCTATTGAGGGAGTTCACAGCTAAGACAAGATTCAAAGTGGGAGCTTCTGAGCTACTTCACCACTGCATTCACCCATCTTGTGCTGCAACAAAAGGTCTGCATTTATGTCTCATCATTGGCATCCTTCAGTCTCGGAAGACATGGTATTGCGCTCTGAATGGTGGTTCTGGAACAGAATGTCCTTTCCAGAGCGCGAAGCCTGGGTAAAGTAGATGTGGAGGATAGACTGTTTCCCATGCAGCAAATCCCCCCTCTCCACATCGCTGAAATGGTCCAATGGAAAGGCAGAAGCCAATACGGTTGGTTCCAGCGGCGTCTCAGGAGTTGCCAGAACGTGACTGTGTTCAGCCACGAACTGCCTCAGGGACTCTGGCTCCGGATTTTGCCTCGAGGTTGACTCCTGAAGCCTTTTCCATAACTGGATGTAGCCACAAGGCAGTGGAGGTTTGGGATCAGAGTTTTCCTTCTCTCAGATGAGCTGCCTTCCCAGGCTATCGAGTCCCATCTACCTGGTTGTTGTTTAGTCACCTCTTACGACAAGTACAGCCAAACCGAGGGCCTATTCTTATCCCCCAGCCCCCAGGGAAGAGACTTGCGTGTGAATTGGATTAAAGTGAGGGAGAGGTGCGCATAGACAGCCTCACTCTCTCTTCCCAGATTCCATCTTGCTCCAATGGCAGGACAAAAGTCGAGACGGTTGGAAATGGGCTGGTCGCAGTGGTTGACTGGGGCATTTTTCGTGTCTTGCTGTGCTCTTAGTGTACCATGTCTCTTGCAGAAACCGCCTTCATGACGGTTGGTCCTATTCTAGTAGGTCTCATCCGCTCAATCCGCCGGAGTCTGTTTTCACATGCTCGAGATAGACAAGTCCCAATCTCGCCAAAGGTCAATGACCCGATGGCTACCCTCAACCTGGTTCGGCCAACCTGTCGAAGCTGTTGCCCGGGGTGTGGCCGCTGCGCATGCTACAGCTATTGGGAGCCACAGGTGAGCTGAGTGACAGGTGGGGACCAAAGGTGGACGAGCTGCCCTAAAAGGACACGACATGCCCCTACACCAGAGGTACTACCCCTCCCCATACACCCCATACACCCATTTATGTCTGGTTAATTGTAAAGAAGGTAGGTAGAGTAAAGGTAGAATTTTAGCAATTTTAATGTCTGATGTGACTTTCCGAGTGTTGTTCTTTATACTAGGGTTTTTTTGGTTTTCTAGAGCAGTGGTTCCAAAACTTTAGGAGCCCGTGGACCACTGAGGCAAAAATTGGAATTGTTGTGGACCATGTGCAACCCCCTGCACACAAAAATTGCAATTAGATTTAGTAGTCTGTGGAGAAGCACGCGATGAGACACTGGAAGTGCTGGCTGCGGCTGTGGGCGGTCCATTCTCTGCCCTCTCTGGTGGTCCTTGGGGAAGTGTCTTGCCAAACAATCGTTTCCCCACAGACTACCAGAGAGGGCAGAGAATGGACTACCCACAGCTGCAGCTGACACTTCAGTGCCAGCTGCTGGCTATCCATTCTCCTTCTCTGGTGGTCCATGGTGGACCACCCCCTCAGTGAAAAGCTGGAGGTGATAGAAGACCATCATCTTTTTTTCTGAGACCTTGCGGACCACTTCTCAGGTTCTTGCAGACAATCTGTGGTCCATGGACCACAGGTTGGGAACCACTGTTCTAGAGGTTATGTATGGGTTGTGCCCAATGAAAGTTCGTCATGACTGCATCCCATTGACGTTAATGGAGCTGAAGTTAGTTGTGACTAAGTCCCATTCATTTCAGTGTGACTTAGTCATGATTAAACTTTCTTTGGGTACAACCCTGCATGGCTTGTGGATTTCTGTTTCCTTGGTGATCAAATAAATTATGATGATCACATAAATACATTGGGGGAGGATTGATTTGATTGTGACTGTGAAATTTTAATGTTTGAAAATCCAGTACCATTTTCATCTCTCTCTCTCTCTCTCTCTCTCTCTCTCTCTCTCTCTCTCTCTGTGTGTGTGTGTGTGTGTGTGTGTGTGAGAGAGAGAGAGAGAGAGAGAGAACAAGACTAGAGTTGGAGGACATTAAGGGCCCAAAACCACCTTGGCTGAAACCAAAGTAATAACCACTCATGAAAGTGTTGTTTTTGATTTGTCTTAAGACTCAGAGAGATGCCCACCCCCCACCCCTGCCACTCCTAGGCATTTTCAGGGACTTTCCCCTTCTATATTGCAGCTGCTTGCCCTGTTTGAGATGAATAATGAGAGCACGCTGGAAACTCAAGACTCTTCGGGGAGACAGAAAAACCGATTAGTCAGAAATTAGTCACGCACTCAACAAGTTGAAGCTTTAATGTCCTTGAACCACTGGATTTCTGGTGAGTCATGTGCTGCTGAAGGGAGCAGTGAGTAGGAGGGCCACCGTCTTCTCTCAGGGTTCCTCTGTCTTTGACAGAGATGGTGCACTTGCAATAGATGCAATCAGGAAATCTTTGGAGCATCTGAAAAACCCTGCTGGGTCAAACCACATCTGGTCCAGGATCCAGTTACCCACAATCACCAACCACATGCACCCTGGGTCCATAAGTGGGCCACAAAAGCACATGTCCCCCCATCACTGCTTTCTGTGAAATGCTATTCAGTGTGCCCCACTACCTCTGAACACGGCACTGTATACATTCATGCTGGCAAACAGCCAAAGATGGGCTTATCCTCCACAAATTTATCTAATCCCACCTAGGCAACTCGCTGGCATACCTACGCGTATCGCCATCACACCACAGTTTATTTATAATTATGCACTGTGTAAGAAGCCCTTCCTTTGACCTGAATCGCCCCAGCCAATCAGCTTAATGGAATCATCCCATATCTGCTTTCTCTGCACTTTGCCTAATTTCATAAACCTCTATCATGTCTCCCCTTCCCCACTTACTCATCTGTTTTCGCTCAACTAGAAGGCCCCAAAGAACCTTACCTTACAGGGAAGGTGCATCAATCCTTTTATAATTATGATTGCCCTTTTCTGCCCCAGATAAGTGATGAACAATTTTAATAAAATCAGAAGACGTTCATGGGACACTGCTTTCTTTCCATCCATTGCTTACTTTAGTCAACTGCAACAACTGTCCCCTTATTTCCACTCTCTGCTTCACCTTCTTTATCCAGTTTCTGATCCATAAGGAGACCAATCCTCTCGCCTCATCGATGCCAGGCTTACTCATCCTTGGGTGACCAGCTGCCAATCTTTTGGAACTCCAAGCATACACCACCACTATCATCTGAATGTGTCACAGACTAATGAGGTAGAACTTCCTTTTGCTGAAGCCTGGATTGGCCCATCCACAAGGCCAAGAAACAGTCACCTCAGGCAGCAGACCGGCAGCCCAGGGATGCCCCATCTCTGTCCATTCTATTGCTTTTGCTCCTCTTTCTACTCCCTGGATTGGAAAAGGAAGAGGGGGATGGAGAGGAAGAGGAAATGTGGAAAGGAGGAGAGTGGCGAACACTGGAGCTAGAACATTGGAGAGTGGGAGAAGCAGAGGCTGATACATCATTGGATAAGGGGGGCAGCATTTGACATACTTGATCTGACATCACTAGGTCTTGGATGCCCCAGTAGAAGCCATGCAAATTCTTCCTCAGCCAGGCTTGTTCTTCACATGCTTAATACCTCCATCTTAAATCGTGCTTTCTGCCACTATTGATTAATTTGGGAAGACATTTAATTTCTTTCCATCTACATAAGAACATAAGAACAGCCCCACTGGATCAGGCCATGGGCCCATCTAGTCCAGCTTCCTGTATCTCACAGCGGCCCACCAAATGCCCCAGGGAGCACACCAGATAAGAAGAGACCTCATCCTGGTGCCCTCCCTTGCACCTGGCATTCTGACATAACCCATTTCTAAAATCAGGAGGTTGCGCATACACATCATGGCTTGTACCCCATAATGGATTTTTCCTCCAGAAACTTGTCCAATCCCCTTTTAAAGGCGTCTAGGCTAGACGCCAGCACCACATCCTGTGGCAAGGAGTTCCACAGACCGACCACATGCTGAGTAAAGAAATATTTTCTTTTGTCTGTCCTAACCCGCCCAACACTCAATTTTAGTGGATGTCCCCTGGTTCTGGTATTATGTGAGAGTGTAAAGAGCATGTCCCTATCCACTCTGTCCATCCCCTGCATAATTTTGTATGTCTCAATCATGTCCCCCCTCAAGCGTCTCTTTTCTAGGCTGAAGAGGCCCAAACACTGTAGCCTTTCCTCATAAGGAAGGTGCCCCAGCCCAGTAATCATCTTAGTCGCTCTCTTTTGCACCTTTTCCATTTCCACTACGTCTTTTTTGAGATGCGGCGACCAGAACTGGACACAATACTCCAGGTGTGGCCTTACCATTGATTTGTACAACGGCATTATAATACTAGCCGTTTTGTTCTCAATACCCTTCCTAATGATCCCAAGCATAGAATTGGCCTTCTTCACTGCCGCCGCACATTGGGTCGACACTTTCATCGACCTGTCCACCACCACCCCAAGATCTCTCTCCTAATCTGTCACAGACAGCTCAGAACCCATCAGCCTATATCTAAAGTTTTGATTTTTTGCCCCAATGTGCATGACTTTACACTTACTGACACTGAAGCGCATCTGCCATTTTGCTGCCCATTCTGCCAGTCTGGAGAGATCCTTCTGGAGCTCCTCACAATCACTTCTGGTCTTCACCACTCGGAAAAGTTTGGTGTCGTCTGCAAACTTAGCCACTTCACTGCTCAACCCTGTCTCCAGGTCATTTATGAAGAGGTTGAAAAGCACCGGTCCCAGGACAGATCCTTGGGGCACACCGCTTTTCACCTATCTCCATTGTGAAAATTGCCCTTGACACCCACTCTCTGCTTCCTGGCCTCCAACCAGTTCTCAATCCACGAGAGGACCTGTCCTCTAATTCCCTGACTGTGGAGTTTTTTCAGTAGTCTTTGGTGAGGGACCGTGTTAAACGCCTTCTGAAAGTCCAGATATATAATGTCCACGGGTTCTCCCACATCCACATGCCTGTCGACCTTTTCAAAGAATTCTATAAGGTTCGTGAGGCAAGACTTACCCTTACAGAAGCCATGCTGACTCTCCCTCAGCAAGGCCTGTTCGTCTATGTGTTTTGAGATCCTATCTTTGATGAGGCATTCCACCATCTTACCCGGTATGGATGTTAGGCTGACCGGCCTATAGTTTCCCGGGTCCCCCCTCTTTCCCTTTTTAAAAATAGGCGTGACATTTGCTATCCTCCAATCTTCTGGCACCATGGCCGTTTTGAGGGACAAGTTGCATACCTTAGTCAAGAGGTCTGCAATTTCATTCTTCAATTCCTTAATAACTCTTGGGTGGATGCCATCAGGGCCCGTTGACTTATTGATCTTTAATTTATCATTGAGGTCTGAAACCTCTTTTAACCTCTATCTGACTTAACTCCTCGGTCAGGAGGGGCCGTTCGGGCAGCGGTATCTGCCCGAGGTCTTCTGCCATGAAGACAGATGCAAAGAACTCATTTAATTTCTCTGCCATCTCTAAGTCTCCTTTTATCTCCCCTTTCCCTCCCTCACCATCCAGAGGGCCAACCGCTTCTCTGGCGGGTTTTCTGCTTCTAACATATTTGAAGAAGCTTTTATTATTCCCCTTAATGTTGCTGGCCATGCGTTCCTCATAGTCTCGCTTGGCTTCCAGTATCACCTTCTTACATTTCTTTTGCCACAGTTTATGTTCCTTTTTATTCTCCTCATTAGGGCAAGACTTCCATTTACGGAAGGAAGCTTCCTTGCCCTTCACAGCCTCTCTAACTTGGCTGGTTAGCCATGCGGGCACCCTCCTGGATTTAGTGGAACCCTTCTTTCTTTGCGGTATACACCTCTGCTGGGCCTCTATTACTGTTGTTTTAAGCAGCCTCCATGCACTCCTTTGGTTCATTCCTTTGGTGCTGTCCCCACCCAAAATGGTTCAGGTAACCTGTCCAATATCTTCCACGGCAAAGACTAATCTAAATCATTTATTTTGTGTCTCTGTGGTTTCCCAGTCCTCCTTTAGTCATCCTTGCATCCGTTCTTTGTCGGGTGGTCAAAATGCCTCCCTGCCTGTCTTCCTGCTTCTAATCCAATGCAAAGGAACGTGTGCTGTTTGTCCTTGTATTTCTAACAATACGCTCCTCTCCTTTTTCCCCACTTGCCCTTTTGTCCGCTTACATTAGTTCTGCCCAAGTTTGCGTTCCCTTTTGTTCTCATTCCGGCTAGACAGCCACTTTTTAAAAGAAGCTTTCTGGTTTTTTTTATTGCTTCCTTGACTGCTTGCAAACCTTGCTGGCCTACGCTTGGACGTCTTTGTGCTTTTCCTAGTCTGAGATGTACATTCTGTCCAAGTTGCTATAACATCCAAGCATCCTGGAGAGTTTTGACCCTCTTGACTCTTCCTGTCAACATCCCTTGGACTAATCCCCTCATTTTTAGGAGGTCTTCTCTTTTGAAATCAAATGCAAACCAAAGAGGAACATTGACATATGTGTTGAATCTTGTATAACTAGTTTCCAACCATATGTTCCTCTTTCACCAGGTGTCTGGCTTCACTCACAGTTATGTCTCGGGTCACCTCCTCTCTAGCTGGGTCTGTCACCAACTGTTCCAAGGCACAGTCACTTCTATCTAGCTATGTTATCTCTTTGCATTGACCCAAAGATGCTTTGACCCAATAAGTGTGAGGATAGTTGCTATCACTCATTATTAGAACACCTTTGGGTGCCTCCAAAATTTCTTCCTCCATCTTGAGATCACTCCCAGAGTTTTGGTTGGGGGGGTAGGATGACAATTGCATATCTTCCGTGCTAAACTGCTTCTAGGACTTGGTGTTTCCAGCTGTTGTTGGAGAAGTTTATTATTCTTATCTAGGAATTTCTACTGGACTCAATGTCTTTGTGGACATTCCTAGCAATAGCCCCCTCTTTCTTGTTCTTTCCATTGAGTATCTCTGGGAATAACTGTACCCCACGGATTCTCTCTGTTCCACCAGGTTTCTGATATGCCTACCATATCTATATTCTCATTTAGCACCAAATACTTCAGCTGCCCCATCTTAGCTTGCAGGCTTCTGGCATTAATATAGAACACCTTTATATTGCATTCCTCTCCTTTGTGTGTGTGGTTTAACTTATGGCAGGTCAGTTTCTCGAAACAGATGCCATGTCTTTTTATATGCTTATTGCCAAGTTCTACGCTAACCCCAGTTAGATGGCCTGAATCCTGTACACGAGTACCTTCTAGGAGTGTCCCAAGCTGGATGATCTCCAATTCTTGTTGACTTTCCCCTGTTTAAAGGTTAACCTGCAACCTAATGAAACTGTACATCCAAAGCACAGAATCTGTGAAGCTGCTGCCATACTTAGTCAGAACCTTGATCCCATTATCTCAGTGCTGTTTCTCACTGACTGGCAGCAACTCCCTTGGATTTCAGGCAAGGGTCTTTCCCAACCCAGCTGGAAGATGTCATGAATTGAACCGGGGTCCTAGCTACAATCAAAGCATCTGCAGAACAACAGTGCCTTCCCAAATTAATCAGTAGTGGTGTGTTTCCACTGCTGTTCAAGTGGACTGTCTTTTGGCTTATACCAAAGCACTGTTCCTAATCAAGGCAAACCTTTCCCCCAGGCTCATCCATGCATTGAGATGCCACAGTTTTGCCTCCATTAGAATAGGTAGCTGAGAATGCGACCTTGGAGAGCTTTAGCTTCAACACCCTGCCTAGTAACTAGTTCCCATTATTGTGACAAGTGGAAGAATAGCATTCATTTATATGACAGAAATTTTACAGTGTATATAAAGGGACTATGGGAGGGGGGGGTGTAGGGGTATGTAGGAGTCTGAATCACACTAGCTTGTGGTCAGCAGGCACTACTTCTGTCCCAACAGTCCTGCTTACTGAAATTCATTGCCCCATAGAGCAGTGGACCCTTTTAGGATTTAACTCAAGGATCTCAGTGTTTGTTGCACTGGAGGAAATGTACCCCAAGAGACAGAGCAAGGAAGAGAGAGGAATAATAGTGTGGGGGGGGGGCATGATCAGGAGTGGAACTGGAGGGCTTGGGGGGGGGCTCTGCCCCATCATGACTGTGCTCCTTTTTGCAGCCTCCCTACCCCAAGGCGGTTCTTTAAAACAAAAAGGAGCAAACACACTTAGCCATGTTATGAATTTAGGGCAGTATTTCTCAAACGGTGGGTCGGGACCCACTAGGTGGGTTGTGAGCCCATTTCAGGTGGATCCCCATTCGTACCAATGTGTATTTTATTTTTTAATATATTAGACAACGCTACCATAGTATGTGACTACATTTGGGGAAATGTTACAGGCTAGTACGGTACAGTACAGTACAGTACAGTACAGACATTGAGTACAGTATATGCTTTTAACAAATGATCATCAATGGGAGTTACTCCCAGGTAAGTGTGCCTTTGGGATGTTTGTGAAATTTTTATTTTTAAACATTGTAAACTTTTAATTTTCTTGATTGATTGATTGATTATTTGATTTGTCATAATGGGGTGTTAAAAATTTTTCCTGCTTGATGATGTCACTTCCATCTATGACATTACTTCCAAGTTAATGACATCACTTCTGGTGGGTCCCAGCAGACTATCATTCTAAATGTGGGTCCCAGTGCTAAAACGTTTGAGAACCACTGATTTAGGTTAATGCGTAAGATGGAGCTTGCTTACAAAAATGGGGCACCTGATGTGAACCAGGGTTGATAAGGCCTCCGGGACAATGTTGCCAACAGAGATCTCTTTGGGGGCACATGTACCATGTACATCAAGAGTCCCTGCGACATAGGGTCTTCCCAGTGCATGCATACAGATGGGGCTTTGGGAGATGAACACTTAATGGCAACCCTTATAATCACTTTGCTGAGAGGTCTCTTTGCTAATACTTTGCTTTTCTTCAGTAAGCAGCTCACAACGGAGCCACAGCTTTGCCACATCCGCTCTTCAGCCCCTCTCCCCCCCCTCACAAACCACACATCAGCACAGGATGTTCTTTCTGAGAGTTATAATCTCTGAACACAAACGCATGTGTGTACAGACACAAGTGAATGCACACAGAAACCCTCAGCCACCAACCTCTTCCTGTTGCAGGGTGCTGAGGTCTCACAGGAGCTGAGTAGGTTCTAGGAAATTGCAAAGAAGGCTGGTTTTCACTTTTCTCCCTGGCTTGCGTCAGCAACATTCTCACCTTAGACTCACAGTTCCTATACATCGAACCCACCTGCCCAACTCCATCTAAACTTTATTCATTCCGTTTTTACCCACCCTTCCTCTAAGGATCTCGAAGTGGCCATAACAATGGTCTCCCCCTCTACTTTTATCCTCACAGGAACCCTGTAGGCTGAGAGATAGTGATAGACCCAAAGTTATGCTATCAGCTTCATAGAATTCATAGAAGGTGGGAATTTGAACCTGGGTCTTGAGTTCACTGCTCTGCCCACTGCCCACTATAGGCTCTTGATCTTTCTATCCACATCTGTAAACTAAAAAGATGAAATTTCCCTCCCACCCACCCACCCACCCATTATTGTATCTTCTAACACACACAGCCACGCACACAAGTGACTGCATGAACATGCACAGATGGCATGCATAGGAGTGTGCTGTAAGTCCCCTACATACATACTGGTTCCATTCTGGAGTTCTGTACAGAAGTTGAAACATATGTAGCTTGAGACATCTGGCTCTGGCTGGCCCAGCACTATCATGCCTGCATGAAAGCAGCACTAAAGAACATCTGTACTCAGAGAGCCAGTGTAGCTGTTTTGGACCCAAACGAGATGACCCACCCCAACACACACGATGACTGGAGTGCTTGTTTAGGTCTGCAAGCTTTGCAGGCTAATTGATGTGACTCATCAGCTTTAATGGGTGAGTCATGCATTTGCCTCTTGATTAACTGGCAGGCCTGACAGGAAGAGGGCCTGGTGAGCCTTGAGGTTCTCCAAAGTCTTGCTTTTATGCCCAGAAACTGCTATGTCCTCTTATCTTTGGCCAGATAGGATGGAAAATAAATTACATTTAATTCAAACTATATTCACACTCAAATGTATGCAATGCAGCCCTAGTTACAATTTTCTGAAGAAAAGCAGCTTTACGGGAGGGGATTTTGAACTGAAAAGTGGGAGGTGGGGGGGGCAGAAATGCTGCTTAATCCTTTCCCTACCAGTTGATTTTCCACTTCAGGTCTACCATTCATGCTGGTTTCCTTTTATGGAGTCCAAGTCTGAAGCACACTGACTTGGGGTCAGCAGGCACTACTATGTCTGCAGGGGGGAGAGCAGCTTGGGTGGTGATTTTGTAGGAATTTGGCAACTGAGGCTGTCGCAGCCTAACCTACCTTGCAGGGCTGTTTGCCCTGAGCTCCTTGGAGAACAGGAGGTACACACATTTTAAAATTAGAAAAATAAATAAAATCCATGCATTTGTGTGTAGCACGTAGTTTGCTGCACTAGTAGTTACAGTAGTTCATTTCGCAGAGTAAAGCAACTTCAGCTTTCCTTCCAGCAACAGCAATTTCATCCAGTTTAAACTGAGCAGGGTTCCACTGAAAAGCAACCATGGCTTAAAAAGAATAAGTTCAAGGCCCATCAGTACTGTCTATAATCCTGTCTACAGATATACTAGCAAGGAAGGCCAACTAAAGACAGCAGAACACTCTTCTCAGTAAAAATGCACAGCAGGATTCCATTGAGGAAAGACTTTCAGCATGATCTTGCATGCATTGACTCATAAGAACATAAGAACATAAGAACAGCCCCACTGGATCAGGCCATAGGCCCATCTAGTCCAGCTTCCTGTATCTCACAGCGGCCCACCAAATGCCCCAGGGAGCACACCAGATAACAAGAGACCTCATCCTGGTGCCCTCCCTTGCATCTGGGAAGCAAGTGCACTCAGAAGCAAGTGATGCTAAATTCAGCTGCAATAAATCTCACTGACAGCACAACATATGTGCTTAATCCAGAATAGTCTCACTGTGTCCAGTGAGGCTCACTCTCAGGTAAGCGTTTATAGAATTGCAACCAAGTTTAGTTGGTTTCTAAACAAACATGCATAGGGTTGTGTTAAGAAACTTTTAAGTAATCTACTGTGTGCTAAAAAAAAAAATCAAGAAAACTCAGCATGCTTTCACATCCTGTGTCCTTTGATGCATGTGGTAGAATTCTAGCTGCTTTTAAATCAAGCTGAGGTTTAAAGGAAATCTCTGTGTGTTTTTTTAAATTGCAAAATCTATGTGGCGTAAATTACTTTGGGCTTGTCCAGAGTACGTATTCCATTCACATTGGTCTAGCTGGTGGGGTTTCCCTGTCAACCTGCATGAACAGAGAATGGACTCTGGAAAAATACATCCTTTTCCCCCACCCACACACTTTACAAAAGAAAATAGCACCTGCATGCGTCAATTGACATTATTAACACCACACGTAGTTTGACTCTTCTAAAAAGCACCCAGCGTTCTCCAGGACTCAGTATGAAAATCTGTAATTTAGAAGATCCATCTGGTACAAAATGTAACATCCCAATGTCACACCAGTCTCTATTATGTCTGTAGGTTTCCTATTGTTTTTACCTTATAGCATTGTTACTCTTACCATGAGGGCTAGAAACCTGTTTTGCTTTAAAAAGAAATGAAATGGAAAAAAAAAACCTTAGGTTCTGACAGTGAATGTCAACTCAGAAGCTCCCATTGAGTTAAATGGGGCTTACTCCCATGAAAGTGCATGTCGGTTGCTCATTCTGCACTTAATAATAAATGCTCAAAGTGCTGGACCCAAGGTTCTACACTGCCTATGACTGAATGTCGTCTCCACCCATCTCTAACCGCATGGTAGATTTTTGCGCACCTGCTGTAGCAGGTCCGCATGTGGAAACCTGTTTTTGCATTCAAAGCATTCACCAGATCAGGTCACCAATGACTATGAATCCTGGTACAAGACTCTCTGCTAAGCTAGCTTTGTCTTGGTCTTATTTCCCATTGTCGCGAGTTTTTAAATTGTGTTCTGTGAATTTCAATTGTTTTAATTGTGATTTTATAGTATCTGATGTGGTTTGCACTAGGATTTTAAATGAGAAGCACAATATAAACGAGGATTTAAATTAAAACAAGATTTTACTTTCTCTGATCCAAAGTGACATTGGTCAGCATACATGTCCCATCTAATGTTTGGCACCAGTCTGATGTCAGGTCAGGCATGGGAGATTTGTTCTGACTTCTTATTAGAGCTGAATTTAAAACCACAAAGATACAGAATGCATCTAGGCCTGTTCAGATGCTGTAAGTGGTGATGCAGACTTTAATTTTCTGAGAATCAATGGTGTAGCTAATGAAAGTATAGCCCAGTGCTAAGGGCAAAATAATGCCCCAGAAGTGACATAGCTAAGGCATTTGTTACCTGGGATCAAAGAAGATTTTGTTGCCCCCCCCCCCCATGACAAAATTTAAGTAAAAATATAAAAAGTTTTCTGGTTAATTGACTGTAACTTTTGATAGAATACAGATATTCCAGCGTGGTTTGTTTCATTGCATTTAGCATTAAATTACCTTTCCACTGATGTATAACATGGTGGTATTATTCATACATACCAAGGTTTTCACAATTTTGGCCGCCAGTGTCAGACTCAGCTTGATGCCCCCTAAAGCTTATTGCCTGGTGCAATTGCTACTCCCTGCACCACCTCAGCTATGTCACTGCTGAGAATCTCAGCTATTCACTCAGCCTCTTTCTTTCTTTCTTTCTTTCTTTCTTTCTTTCTTTCTTTCTTTCTTTCTTTCTTTCTTTCTTTCTTTCTTTCTTTCTTTCTTTCTTTCTTTCTTTCTTTCTTTCTTAAGCAAGTTTCTGTTCCCTAGGGCAGTAACAGTATACTTGAACATTTTGGAAATGGAATCTCAAAAGTTGCTGAATTTTTTAAAATTCATTTTGCTGCATAAATGGCTTTGTGAACTTTTTGTGGTTTAAAAAAGTGGTATATAAATAGTCTTTCTATAAATAGAAATTGATCTAAAATATTTTATATAAATAAAAATAAAATCATGATAAGAGTATGGTTTCTGGAGGTCGGATATAGGACTACAGTGACCCTGGCCCTCTCCCCATGATGAGCAAAAACAGGATAAATGATGTAAAATAACCATCATAGCAGAACAAATTACACACAATGAAGGAAACAATGTACATGTGCTGACTGCAAAACCCACGATTTATTAGTGCACAATTGGGAACAGCAATGCAGACCTGTAGTATTATTTTGGCGCGCAGGACATACAGTCCCAAACGTACCCACAGGCCTCTGCTTCTACCAATACACTTTTCTCCTGCTGCCATTGCCTTGGTTTCTCCTGCTTCCCACCACATACTTTCTCCTCTTTGCTCACCACAGGGGTGAGTTATGTAAATTGGAACTTAATCCTTTGAAAGCAAGCTTGCAGTTCAAGTCCAAGTGTCATTCCAGGCAGCCAAGAAGAAAGCAGATCTCCTGAATCCTGTGGCTCTTCCCTTTTGTCCAGTGGTGGGATGCAACTTTCACATACAACATTTGAACTGATTTATATATATATAAAGGAGAGAGAAATTATCGCCGAACACACATGTGCAGCTTTTGAAACTTTGACACAGACTGCCGATGATAAAATTTAAGTCTCCCCCCCTCCCTAAAAGCTATGGGCCAAGGCCGAGTGAATTTCTAGCTATGTGATGAGCATATTGTTTGCCCCTGCAACTTTCAAAGGAACGCAGTAAAAAGGAGACAGAGTCCCAGCAGGCCATTTTTGCCTTCTAGTCCCTTGATGTAACGCTTGAACAGGTGCAACATAAAAGATCCTGAAGTGGTGTGATTATTGGGCCGTTTGGCAAGGAGTTCTGCTCTGATGTGAAAACAGAGGCAGTCTTAAAAAGACAAAAGTGCGGGGCCGGGAAGGAAGGCCAATAGCCTGCAATATGAAGGACTTTCGCAGCTCACCTAATCTCAAGGAGGATGCTATGGCTGAAACTTAGCAACAGTGGGAATGCCCTGAGCTTCTATTGCCACATATCAAGAATAAAATAAGGGGACATTTGCCTGCAGATTCTGTTGTTCTTCTGGCAAATTAAATGGTTCACACATTTAGATTTGTCACTTGCTGCAACACTATTTTAATGTGTGAAGGGGCCATCACCGACATTGCACTGCAGATATAAATTTTACGGCCCAGTTCTATAGGGGCCTTGCACTACCAGAATTAGTGTTTCAGCAGTGCAAGGTCCTTTATGGCTGTCGGAAAACATGACATACCATTCAGTATGGCCGGGCCACCACTGCCACCAGTGGTGGCCTGGAAAGGAGACTTTGCGCCAGTAAGTCCATGGGGGGTTGGAGGGAGGTGGGGAATAGGTGGAATAGGAAGGGGGCAGTATCGGTGCTAGCAGCTGCCAATATCCTGTCCCCCTTAGTGGCCTCGGTTCGCCTTCCCGAGTCCTCTTGGACTTTTGCCAGCTAAATAGCTGGTGCAGCTAAATTGCTGGTCCAAGCAGACCTATGCAGGCAGCAGAGGCTTCCCCCCAAGCAAGGAAACAAATGTTCCCTTACCTGGAGGTGACTTCTGGGGCTGCTCCCCCCCATCCTGAAGGATGCAGCACGCACTCCAGTAGCGCAGCTGCATCAATGCACACGTGTGTGTAAAAGGATTGGGTCGTCAGTTGCTGAAATTTCAGATCAGCCCAAACATAATACCTTTCTATACAGACCTTTCCAGCTACTTGTCCTTAGTGCGCACAACTCCATCACTTACATAGGCTTGCTGTAGGCTTAAGGACAACACTTACTGTAGGCTTGAGGACAGGCGGCTGACTGCGTGAACTGACTCCACTGAAAAGCATTGTGTTTGCGGGGAGGTGAAGTGTTCTATCTGTAGTGTTATATTTGTGGGAGCCCATTCACACATGCACGAGTGATTTCCCCCTCTCGGGTGTATAGTAATCCACAACACAGAAATCAAGGATGTACTGTATGTTCATAGGTGAGCCAGCCTGTAGACACCCTCTTTGGTGGATGACCACCCTGATGCAGTGCTCTATTGCTGCTCTGATGCTTACCTGCATTGACTGCTTGGATCAGAACAGCACTGTGACAGCAAGTGGAGTGAGCAGGCGGATATACCTGTATTCCTCCACTGAGATAGGTGGGTGGGGCTGTGGTCAGGAGGATTTCATGAACACCCCACTCACACCATTAGCAAACCTCTTGGTGTCACCTCTGAGAAGCCTTCATTGCTTCTTTTCCTTCTCCCACTCCCTGAACTGGAAAAGGAAGAAGAAAGTAGAAGAGGAAGTGTGAAGGAGAGGAGAGTGGTGGGCTAGAGACTCTCTAACCCAGCACTCTCCTCTCCTCCATACTTCCTCTTCTACTTTCTTCTTCCTTTTCCAGTTCAGGGAGTGGAAGGAACAGAATTTTGAACATTACCAGGAGAGGAGAGGCTGCTTCAGGCACCAAGAAGTCTTGGGCTGGCCCAGTAAGCAACAGCCTGCATGATCAGATTCATGTAGTTGGCTGGAGAATGTGATAGCTGGGTATTCATGGTATTGGTTGGCAACCTTCAGTCTCGAAAGACTATGGTATAAGCCTACAGCACCTGATATTCCCAGGCGGTCTCCCATCCAAGTACTAACCAGGCCTGACTCTGCTTAGCTTCTGAGATCAGACGAGATCAGGCATATGCAGGGTAACAGATAAGAGGAAAATCAGGCTTAGAAGGGAAAGAACTGAATATCCCAAAAGGAATCCTAATTAATGGATTGCTGAAATTGGCAGTCCAACAGCCGAAGGATAGATAGGTACTTTTTCTGCAGCCAAAGCCGCTCATCCTTGTCCAAACCTTGAACAAATGTCTTTTCAGTTGCGATTTTCTCTCTCTCTCTCTCTCTCACACACACACACACAAATGCATACCCACCTTAACTTCCTCTTTGAAAACCATCTGTTTGAATGCAGTCACCTGAGGAGAGAAGTGGAGTGTTAGGGGATATCTAAACAGACTTCCCCCAATTCAGTCCACTTGTCGCCTTACCTATTCCATTGGCCCTGTCTAACCCACCAAGTAGATGAGTTCAGCCCCAATCCAGCTACATGTATTGCATGCTACTTTGCCTGTTCGAATGAAAATTCAATGCAATAGTGTAAGTATTAGCAGCACAAATCACATGCTTTGGCTGGGGGGGGGGGGAAGGATGGGTGGATATGAGATGAGTGCAATTTGTCACCACCACCATCACGATTCCAGCAGGTGATTGGATCCTATTTATTTATTTATTTGTATCCAATCCAGTTCATTGAACCAATTGCTCCCAGTTAGGGCCTAAGGCCCACCACGCTAGGGTAAAAATAAAAAAAATAAAATTAATATTTTTACTAAATCATTTCAGAGACACTAAAACAAGTGATTTGGTAACTATTTACTATTGAAAGGTAATCTATACATTGTGTTTGTTTACTTGTAGGCTTACATGTATGCAATTTTATATTAAAATGTGCTTAGATCCATTTGGTCCATTAACTCACACGCACTTTTTAAGCACACATTTTGATTGCTTTCCATTCTATCCTAGAGACATAAAGTCTATAATAAATTTTATTTCTAACACCCTAAAGACCTTGGCTGTGAATCTGGGGTCCCGCAAAAAGTGTTTCCAATTGGGCCCGCAGTTCCTAAGGCCGGCCCTGATCCAACCCTTTCCCCAAGGAACTCAAGGCAGCATATATAGTTCTGCTTCCCTTTTGTCCTCACAGTAAGCCTGTTAAGGTAAGTGAAAGTGACTGATCCAAAGTCACCCAGGGAGTTTCTTTCTGGCAGGGTGCAGATTTAAATATGGGTCTTCCCCAGTCCAATTTCAGGTGAGTTGTGTAACACCTAACTTGGCTGCCACTGAAAATACCAAGCAGAAAATACAGGGTACAAAAATGCTAGCCAGGGTGGACTCCCAGTGGGAGAGAAGCATGGTGTTTTGCTCTGAGCAGGTGGGATGATGGGACACTGGAAATGTGGGAGGGCTTTGTGGTTGGAGAAGCAGTCGTGTTCTGCTTTGACTTCCGAGCTGAAATGTCTGAATTCTGAGCTATGCAAATTAACAACACGAGCGCACTGTGTAATGTGACCTTTGGGTGATTGTGGCTTCAGTTTGAAGCCTAAATGTTGATGTCATTTCCAGCCATGACATCACTTCCAGGTTAAGGACATCACTTCCAGTGGGTCCTGACAAATTGTCATTCTAAAAAGTGAGTCCTGGTGCTAAAAAGTTTGAGAACCACTGCTCTCACCTATATCAGGGTATTGCTTCATATTCTCCTCCAGGAATAGGATTCCAGAGATGTTATGAATTAGACTGTGTGTCATTCTGTGTATAAAGCAAGGGGCTCTACCTCTCCTTGTTAAGGGTGATGGAATGAGAACAGCCCATAGGGAACCCACTGACCCATGGAATTAATTGTGGCATTTGCTATCACCAGACGTGGTGATGGCCATTGGCTTAGATGGCTTTAAAAGGTGATTCCAGAAATGTTTGGAAGAATAGAGTATGAATGGAGATTGGCCATGACAGCCTATTGAAGATTCCATGCTCAGCAGGTGAATCTCAATTGCTGGGATGGGGGGGGGGAACACCAGGGGCAATGGTGGCTCCAGAAATAATATTGGTGGGGCAGAGAAGGTGCATTTCTGAGGATGAGCTTTGTCCCATTGGTTTGATTTCTGAAAGGGGAAAAAAATACTACATTTCATGTTACTGTAATGTTCCCATCCCAAACTATTCCTAAAAATACAGCTGTGCTGTATCAGGCCCTTGGTCCATTGGCTCAGTATTGTCAACACTGACCGGTAGTAGCTCTCCAGGGTTTCTGGATTTTCCTCATTTAGGCATTGATTTGATTGATTGATTGATCATAAAGAATACTTTTGAGTACCGGTAAATGAAAAATGCCTTTCCTTCAAGTACCCACAGGGGTCCAGCAAAGGAGGCTAATTGGGAAGTGAGCTACTCGTGGGGGCACTTGCCCCCGCTCTGCCCCCCTATCCAAAGGAGTGTTGTGGCCTTTATGTCCTGCTTGAGGGCATCCTGGAGGATCTGAAGATCTGATTAATGGGATGCTTGGACTTGGAAGACCTGGTCTTGATTCAGCAGGGCTTCTCTTAGGGGGGAACAAAACAGTGATTTAGGAAGTGGGTGGCTGGGGCTGCAGGGAGGAAGCCACCCCGAGATGTTTTTTCAAGAAGAAAAACTTATTTCTTTTAAACTAATTTTAAAATTGTGTGCGTATGTGTGGCCATTATTATTATTCATTTCATCCCATGACTATGACTGAAAATAATTGTGGGGGTGTGTGCCAAAAATTTATGGGCCCCAAGGTGCCAAATGACCTTGGTACGTCAATGCTCAGGAGAAATGAGTGGTGAGTCACATGAATTTGTGCGAAGGAGGTGCCCTTTACATCTTCCAGCCTCCGGCACCCAAATGTCTTGGCCCTGCCCCAAAGACACTTTCAAACAGGAACCCAAAATGACAGCAGGGTAATTCATGCCTTGATGAGCACCCACCAGGACGACCTTTGTGGTTCCTAAGAAATTCCTCTATGGAAATGTTGAGTCTCTCTTTTTTTTGGGGCAAGACAAACACGTTTCAGGATCTCTTTCAGTTCACACGCTCTGCTGGCCGCGTTATTCCCCCCACTGGCCAAAGGGTGGCGCTGGCGGAAGCCTCATCTGTCAAAGCAGGCATGTTACAGATAATAGGATTTAAGGGGGGGGGAGTGGATGGGTGGGAGATATTCATTCCTCTTTCTTTTAGGTCCTTTGCTTGATCGCTCCATATTGAAGAACAACAACAACAACAACAACAAAATGTGGGGAGGCCAGATCTGTTACCCTGGATGAAGAGGGCAGAAGAGAGAGAGGAAAACAAGACCCCCCCCGCCTCCCACAACCCATAACCTTAAATAATTTGGGGGGGGGGGAAGCAGGGGGTAAAAAAAACACACCCTCCCTCCCAAGTGAGGCAGCTGTTGTTGGAGCGCAGACTTTAGAAGCGCATGGATGGAGCCATGATTGCTGGGATTGTGGGCTGAGTGTGCAGCCAGGGCGACGTTGTGTGTGTGGGGGGGGACTGGAAGCTTGAGCTCCGCGCCAGCAGAAGCAGCACCACCAGCGATGCCTCCTCCGATCTCCCTCTGGAGAGAAACAATGTGGCGCTTGAGTGCCTGGGGGAAGCTGCAGAGCCCTCTGCTTTTCTCCCCATCCTAAGGGGGGGGGTTGGTTGGAGGGGGAGGAAAAAGGCGGATCGAGATTCAACCCACGAAGGAGAAGAGGGCGCGAAGTGGATGCGTCTCTCCGGGAGCCACCACAACAACCCAGCACCACAGGAGGCGAGTGGAGGGTCCTCAACCAAGAAGAAACTTATGGAAGAATGAAGGAGATGGTGGGTGGCTGCTGCGTATGTTCTGATGAGCGGGGCTGGGCGGAGAACCCCCTGGTGTACTGTGATGGGCATGGCTGTAACGTGGCCGTGCATCAAGGTAAGGAGAACCCCCCCCCTCGCCCACCCACCCTCTTCCCACCATCCCCTCCCCTCCAGCCAAGCTCTTGCCTGCATCCCAACTCTTGGGGCTGGGCCAGGAGAGAGACGTGGGCATTTGAATGGGGGGGGGGGTAGAGGAAGGTTGCAACAGGACACATTCCTCCCTCTCCTCTTATCCCCCCCCCTCTTCATCACCCTTTGCAAGCTTTTTTGGGGAGGGGGGGCACCTAAAAATAATAATATAAAATAATACAACATAAAGATCTGGTTTCTTAGGGAGGAACAAGAGTGGGAAGAGAGAAGGGGGAAATATGTTGTGAGGATGAGGATGGTGGTGGTGAGGAGGAGGAGGAGGAGGAGGGTTGCATTGTGAAGGATTCCAATTCCTATTGTTCTGGATAACGGTATTCTTGAAGGGGCCTTTCTTGGGGAGGGGGTTGCAGGTTTGCATAGGGTTTTAGGAAGGGGGGGCATCTGGTGGTTGCCTTTAGCTCAGTTTGTACATTGGGAGATAGGGGTTTGTTGTAATGTTGTGTGTGTGTGTGTGTGTGTGTGTTTATGGCTTTGTTTTGTATGCGTCTTGCACTGCACTGGCCTAGGGAAGGGCTGGGGGTGACATCTAGACAGCAGCCCAGACAGGAGGGGGGCGGTGGTGGAGGGCGAGGGGGGGTCCGCTTGTTGTGGCTTTTATTATGATCATCGTCATTTGACGTAGCTCCAGAGAGTGGTATGGCAGTGACCTCTGACTGTCTCCCTCAGCTTCCTTCCGGATTAGCTGGGATGCTATTATTAGCTCTCATATTTTTTTTTTTCTCCCTGGTTTGGGGGGGGGTGGGGTGGGCTGCAGCCTGGAGGTAAACTAAGGGAGAAGAATTGGTAGAGTGCTAATGTGGGACACTCATCACTTCATGTGCAAAAGGGCACCTTTGGGCAAGGAAATAGAGCTGAAGCCTGAATGAGCCCTTAGGCTCTCTCTCTCTCTCTGTGGTTACCTTAGTAGATCATTAACAGTGGAAACAGAAGGACAAGGAGGAGTCAGTCACCTGAGATGTACCCTGCCTCACATATCTAGGGTTATTAATGTAATGTTAACCCTTTCCAGCAGGGCTTGGGTGCCAACATGAGAACTGCCAGCTCTCAAGCACGCCTGGTTGCTAGATCCCATGTGCTACCCTCTCCGCTTCTACTTGCCACTAGTCTGAGATGTTCTGGTTATTTTGTGGTGGGGAAGGGGAAGGCACTCTTTGTCTATGCTCAATGACACTCTCTTCTTTGCACATGAAAACCTACTGGCTTGGACAGCTGCTTGAGGTTTGCGGTCGTCTTGTGTCACTAGTTTGCTATGTTTTGAATTTTATCTCAGCGTGTTCCATATGATGTGGGTATAGGTGGCTTTTAGTGCTGACCGCTATGGATAGCGGGATATTGAAATCTATGTGTTTACCTAGACTGTCAGCCCAATCCTGTGCATGTATACTCAGAAGTAAATCCCATTAGAGTCAATGGCACCTACTCCCATGAAAGTGTGGATAGGATTGGGCTGTGCATCTCTATTGATTATTATTAATAATAATAGTAATAATCTAGGAACTACTTTTCAACCAAAAATAAAAGTTCACAAGGTGTTTCAAATAGCAAAAGACAGAGAAAAAAAAAAGTAACTCTCTGTTGCAAAGAGTCTCCCAGTTGGAAAAAAAAGACACAAGGGAAACACCAGCGAACAGCCACTAGAGAAGATGCCATGCTGCTGAATAGGGACTGTTGCGCTCCCCTTGTTAGATATAAACACCACAGTTGTGCTTCCCTGCACAGTTAGCAAGGATTATATTCATATATAACTCCCAAAGAGGCATTTTTTTGTTAACATTTATCCTGCCCAAACTTACAGATTTGAAATTGCAATTTTACATATTCCCAGGCTGAACCTTGACATTGCAAATTGGTTTCACAGCTCAGTCTTATCTGAAGTGGAGTCCCATACATGGCCTTTGATGCATCCTGAATCGCCAGTGCATTGGAAAAAAAAAATTATGTGGGTATAGGCAAATGAGGGGAAAAAATCATTTTGCAAAGGGGAAACAAAAAAAAAACCATTGAAGGAGTTGGTGGTGGGGCAGAAGAATCCACACCTCCAATAGGTGAACCCCATGCCACTAGTCTCCTTTTCCTCAAAGAAGCTATATATCAATCCCTTTGCTTGGAGGCTCAACCAGCAAGATCCCTGTACGAAGGCTATTTGATCATTTATACAATGCTAGAAGTAATTTCCTATGTGCTGTATAACACCTAAATTTGACGTGCAGTAGCATCCATCCATGGTAATGGTTAAGCAATACATCTCTGTGCATGGAGGAGTCAGAAAGCTGACTTGAGCACTTCCATGGGCATTTTTGTCAGTGGCACCACAATAGGGTGGGACAAGAGACGAAAGGTCGCACTCACTGAAAGGGATGCTGTGCTTGGCAATGTGAGAGGCATTGCCTGGAACAGAACTGGCCAACTGCTGGGCTGTGGGGCTTGATTTGGCATTGAAAGCAATGTTGTCTGGCTCCTGGTGACTCTACCAAGTTGTGACCAAAGTTTGGTGAAAACTCTCTGAAGTGTCTCTATTAAGGACAAAGGGACCCTCTCCACTGCCCCATTATGCTTAAGTTGCAAGAAACTGCAATGATCAAGGTTGTTGTATCTCTCATTGGATTTTGCTTAGGAAGCCCCAGCCATATCTAGGGGTGTGTGTGTTTGTTCCACAGCTGTGTGAAATCTATCTCATTGCTAGAGGGTGGCAACTTTATGATAGAGCCTGATCATCCATGAGGAAGTCACCCTATGTGACAAAATACACTTCAGGTTCCCAGAACGGAGTCATCCAAAAGAGTACAGCAGGTGGTCTTCTGTTTGGCTGTCTGGAGCCTGCTTGTGAGCAGGAATGTTCAGTGTGGTGGAGCCAGAAAATAGCGAGAAAGAATGGGAGCATGTGAAGCTGCTCAGCCCCAAACATCCCTGCTATCTGTCATACTGAGGGACTCTTGGCAAACTGTAGCTAAGATTTTGGAACCTGTCATTTATTTACTGCCAGTGGTGTGCCAGGCAGTGATGCCATTTAGGAAGGACAGTGTGTGCATGTATGTAAACACACACACATGTGTTGCCTTTCTATAGACTACCTGTGATTACTCCTGAGTGCCAAGGTAGACATGATTGGGGGGTGGTAAATATGTTTGCTGATTCATAAAATCTTGCTTTTAACACCAAGAGAGGGGAGCAAGGGAGGGAAGCTGATCCTGTACTAGGCTATTTGCATCCTGGACAATTGTGTCAAATGCGTCCTGGTCATTGGCGTCACTGGACATTTGCATCTTTTTTTTTTTTGCATCTGGTTATTTGCATCCCACTATAACTGGACAACAAACAAACTGTAACTGAGCAACAAACCCCATGTTATATATCCTAAGCCTCTTATCCCAGCCTAACTCCCATCCTACCCTTGCATTTAAAAAAATAAAAAAACTGCATCTAATATATACATATATTGGGACTCAAATGTTTAGGACTCAAAAAGAGCGGATGCAAATGTCCAAGACTGGAATGCATTTCACCAGGACATTTCCTGGTTGTCCAGTTGTCCAGAAAGCAATGGTCCTCTCACTAGCTGAACCCTCTCCTGCCTTACTCCCCCTGCATCCCACTGTCTCTGGTACTTCCGTCTCCCTGCCCCACCCAGTTTACTTCTGATTACTGATCTAGAGTGGGAGAAAAGGGCTTGATGGAGTATCGGGAGGTAAGCCGGGGGACAAAGGTTCACCTCTCCTCAAGCATACACACTTTTTGGGTGTAAAAATAAGGCTTAATGTATACATGCTTTATATATGAATGGAGCTAACATGAGATCAGCAGTTGTGGCTGCCCCTGTGGTGTCTAGCACAGTGTCTAGATGCTCTCCCAAAGCATTTATACAGAAGTGGAACTTATAATAAGGACTTTTCCAGTCAACATGTACATACACCTTTCTTGCAGCCCCTAAAAACCCGAACCTATATCCAGTCAGCTTCACTGGGTGACCCTGATTTATGGTAATGAGAGAAAGAAAGAGCAATAAAATGATACGCATTGCAGCTAGGATATAAGTTATAACCTTTGGATAGTAACCTTTGGGCATCTCAAGAAGTCTTCCTTGTGATACTTGTGGCAACTTTTGGCATCTCCAGTTCCCTGCTTTTAGTGCTAAACTGGAAGCACTCCTTAGAAAGTGATGGGTGCCCATTTTTTCCCAAGAGTATCCCTGTGACATCAGAAAGCTCCACTGCACCCTCCGTTTGCCCAAACTGCCCTGCTGGCAAGCAGGAAGCTGAGGTGGATATTATGGATAAAATGAGGCAAATATTTAGAGATAGAGCATAAATTTTAGGGAGAAAGCAAAATGTTGGTTCTGTCTGTTCACCCCAAATGAGTGCAGTATTCCAATCTTCAGCACGTTTTGGGTGATACACTGATGTGTATAACTCCTTTTTTTTTTAAGTCCTTTGGATAATTGTCAAGTCACAGGGGAAAGGCTAAAAATGAAACATGCTGGTTGGTACTTTCCAGAACTAATCCATAGCAACAGTTCCTCTCTTTAAAAATAAAATTCATCTGATTGTCTTTCCCTTGTGAACCAGGGTACTTAAACGAAAAAAGAAGAACATGTGCAGAAAATAACCAAGACACATGAACAGGAGAGGAACAAAGGGTTAAGGACAGGGAATGATTAAGGGGAGTCATGTAGAAATGGAGGGAGTGTCATGGGAAAACAAGGAACTGTCTCTCTTGGCGCTAAGACATTATCTACTGTTATATAGTGATTGTGCTGGGGAAACAAACATGAGTGTAATCTAACATTTTTAAAGGAGTATCCCTTTCCTCGCTTGCCACAACTGTTATCATTTTCCTGCCCCTCGCTGAGTATGATCTTTTACCCAAATGTCCCAAACTAGGGTATCTAATCATCCCCAATTTCAATACGCACAGGTGTCCTGTTCTTCAGAGTAAGCGTTGTGGTTTTTCACATACCTAGAGGTCTTTCTTGTTTTCTTTCTCAGAAATACTACAATCAAGCTTTCGAGGTTTTGCTCGCTTTGCTGACAGACATTAAAATTGTCCCCCTTACCTTACCCCCCCCGTATTTTCTTTTTTTTTTTGTCTTGCACAAGGTGGTCAGGGACCTGTCTATTTTGTAAATGCCAGATTTGTTTTCTGAGTGCAGAGATAAGCATCTTGATTTCCACTTAACAAGTCTCTAGTCCACAAGACTGAGAAAATACATTAGAAACTGATATTGCTTGGTGAAATTTCAGAAGCTGATTTGTGGCACTGAGAAGGAATTTCACTGGGAAAGTCCTTAAAGAGGCATTTCCATGGGATGGTTAGAGTTGTTCAAAGTCAGAAGCCAGCTCCTTCCTCCCCTCCTCCACCGTACTTATTAGTAGAGGAAATTAGTGCTGTGTCTGCACACAGTGGCTGGGCAAACTTTTAGGGATTTTTGAAGACTTGGTGAAATCCATGCATTCATTGGTCCCGCCCCAAGGCAGATGATTAATTCACAAATGTTCCTTAAATAATCTGCCTTGGAACCAATACATGCATAAGCTAAGACTGCAATCTTATCCACACTTACCTGGGAGTAAGTCCCATTGAACTCCACTTACTTTTGAGTAGACATGCATAGGATTGCACTGCAGATTCCCTCAGAAGAAGATTTTGATGTGCTGAAATAAGTATAAAACCATGTATAATTTAATTAGCTGGTGGAGTATAAAATTTAAGGCGCTGAGCTGTGAATTCAGTTGTTTCTGGCTCAAATAGTTCAGAAAAAGTCCTTTTGTTTGTCATTGCCAGTCAAACTTTTGCTGGCAGTGGAAGCCTCCTGGATGGAGATATAGAGCTGGATATCATTTGTACACTGGTGGCATTGGTGGATGAAGGAAGCCTCCTGGATGGAGATATAGAGCTGGATATCATCTGCACACTGGTGGCACCCAATCCCAAGCTCCCAGATAAGTCTCCCAGCAATTTCATGTAGGCGTTCAGCAGCACTGGGGCCCAAATTGAATGCTGTGGGACACCGAAAGTCAGAGATCATAGTGTTAAGCAGGAATCCCCCAGAATCACCATCTGCAGTCCACCTTAGGAACGACCTGAACCACTGTACACTTTGCACCCAAGCCCCCAACCTGGCAGGTACTCCAGGAAGATTCCACTGTTGATGGTATAGGAGGCCATTGAGGGGTGCAGTAGAACCAACAGGGATGCACTTCCCCTCCTAATTTCCAGTGTAAGTCATTCACTAGGGCAACCAAGGCTGTCTCTATACCAGATCTTGGCCAGAATCCAAACTGAAAAGGATCTAGATCAGAAATCAGTCTCTGATGTCCTGGTACTTTTCTGTACATTTCGATAGCTTTCCTAAAATTTAGGGTTAGAGACTGACCAGTTATTAATGCAAAGTGAGGACCAAGGAGGGCTTCTTCAGGAGAGGGTAGACTACTGCCTTTGAAGACATGATGGAACCACACTCTCCCAAAGAAATGCATTAATCGTCCTTCCTGTCCACTCAGCCAGTCCCTCTTGGGGAGCTTTTATAAGCCAAGACGACCAGGGTCAAGCATGCTTGCTGTCGGCCAAACACTCCCAAGAATCCTATCCACATCCTGAAGATATACCAAATGAAAGGAATCCATAATAGCCGGATAATGAGATGCAGAGGGTGTGTCCTCTGACGCTGACAATGTGAAGTTAGGCAGCCCAATCCCTAAGTTGCCCGGCACCCAGATGAGCAGCAGCACCAAAATGATACCCTATGCATTGCATCCACATAGGATGCATAGGATACCATTGCATCCTATGGGTGCCGTGGTAGCTGCTGGGGTCTCCTCAGGGAAGGGGACATTCATTCCCTTTTCCTGGGTAAGGGCACGGGCCCTGCAATGGGTCTCCTCCAGTCTGTGCCAGCTGAAGAGCTCCAAGTTGGGCTTTTCAGCCTGACGCAGAGCATTGGAACAGGACTATCAGGATTCAGAAATCTTTGTTGGCAGGCCTTTTGCATAGGCTCCCCCAGCACGGCAGAAGGACTAACTTCACTAGTGAGTCCTAGTGAACCCAAAGCGTATTATAGTAATGATTTGTCTATGACAGAGGACAGACATTGTACCAGATTCAGAGGGCTTCCTGAGGAATTTGTTGGGGGTAGATTTTGAGATGCCCATGATTGCCATGGTGACCATGAATTTCTGAGGCTGTAATCCTATGTACACTTCCCATTGGCTGCAGCAGGACTTACTTCTGAGTAAAAAGCATAGGACTGGGCTATGAGTCACTTGCTGAGCAGTTGCCTCAATGTGGACATTGAAATCCCCTAGCACCAAAAGTCTGGGAGAAGTCTAATGTCTCACTGGCTGTCTCACTTAGGCAGGGAGTGAAGTGTATGATACACCAACAATCCTGCCTTGCCCTTTCAGCATCAGGAGCAAGCGCTCCAATCCCGAAAATGGCAACAGGAGACCTGGACAGGGGAATGTTAGCCTGACACACTACCTCAATTCCACCCTCCCACCCCCTTGAACCGAGACTATTACAGCACCTGGAAACCTGGTGGACAAAGCTGAGTGAGATCAAGTCCTGCCACCTTGCCCAACCAGATCTCTGTTATACAAGCCAGATCAGCCCCTTCACCCAGAATTAATTCCTGGAGTAAGCTGGTTTTACTGTTCAGCGTGGCATTTGGCAGCAGCTCTGGCAGGGGCCCCCAGATTAGAGGAAGGACTCCAAACAGGAATATCCTCAGATGTGTACTTTCTCCTGTAATGGCCTGTTCTGTCCCCACTGCCATACCTCCCAAGGCCCATCACCTTCTTTATGGTGGCACCAGGAATCTCTCCTTCTCCTTCCATTCCAGATAAACCCATTCTTCTATAGCAGCGATAACTTAAAAAAGAATAAACGCAATATAAAAATAACCAAGAACTGCCCAAATCAAAAGCTGACTTGAGTGAAAGCCATGCAGAAGTGTGGGGGAATAAGTTTCCCCCACTCTAAGCAACCACCAGTCCCAGAAAGCAGCCTATTCCACTCTGGTATACGTTGTGCTCCAGATTTCCTATTAGTAATCTTCCAGAATTAAAATAGCCTGGAAACCCATCCACCCCACAACAAATGTGCTCTTAATTTGCAGCCCAGCTGATAAACAACAATCCCTGTATATTAACCAGCTAGAGTTTTATTGATGACTGTACTTATGAAATTGATTGAGTAGGCTTAATTTGCTGCCATTGTCCCTGTTTTCCAGAGTCAGCACCCATTTTCTGATACTTAGCCCATCCCTATTTTTACCTTTGGATAGTCCCAGGTTAAAAAATGACTCGCTTGAATTGCTAGGGGTGTTGGTTGTTCTTCAGGGAACTTCATCTCCATCCCCAGGAACTCTTGAAATTGTACCTCTGGGTGGGGGAGGACATCTCTTGCCTTTAGTCTACATGCATGTAAACTGATGCATATGAACACTAAAGCCACAATCCTATCTATGCTGACCTGGGAGTAAGCCCTATTGACTATGATGAGACTTACTTCTAAGTAGACATGCATAGGCTTGTCCTCTGAGTCCCCATCAAGTGCCCAGCCTGCCTTTCACATGCTGCCTTTCACATTATCGTATATGCAATTAGATTTTTCTAGTCCAGTATATCTTAAAAGGACAAATCCCCCTCTTTGCTTTTAAGTTGGTACTGGACAGGCTATGGCACAATGAAAAGAGAGTAGAGCAGAGCCTTCAGCTCTGTCTCGAGATGGTGGTGGGAGGCCTTGGGCAGTGATCTGCGGTCTGAAAATAGGAATGTTGTAAGCACGTCCCTATTTTCAGTGGCGAGATGCTGGAGAGCGTGTTTTCAGTGTTGCTCTTTAACTACAGCAACCGTGAAGTCAGAAGGAGTCAAATGCTCATCCACTGGCAATGTTTCATCTTGTGAAAGGGTCTGCTCCGGAGCCATGGCAAAGGGAGAGTTCCACTGATGTAGTCAAGAGTGCCCTTCGTATTGCTACTCCTCACATTTGATTTATTTATGTATTACACTTATACACTGCTCTTCCTTGAGGAGTTCAGAATAGCTTGCATATGGCTCCCAGATGGTCTTCCTCCAGAAGGGCAGAACCTGCTTAGCTTCATCAGCAACCCTTGTGCGTTCGTGCAAAAGCCCAGTGCTGTGCAATTAGTAGCCTACACTGGGGCAAAGGCCATTGGATGTGATCCTGTGTGCTTTTTGCCCTGAGCAGCACATGGTTGGAACGCATCGTTCGATGGCTATTTCTGTCCTGATTTCAATTAGAGGCTGCCCTGCAATTTCCAAGCTGTCTCTTCATTTTTTTTTTTTTATGCTGCCTGTCTGCTATACGGGACAAAAATGGATCCACATCAAAGCGCCCAGCTTAAGAGGTGTGCGGGGCATTGCGCAGGTGTCCAAAACGCAGAGAAGAGTTCTGTGCAGCTTGGAAGGCTGCCAACCAAAACACTTACCCTGTTTGCTTTGTAAACTGGGACGGAGAGGAAGCAGAATACATTACTACTCCCGGTTAAGGTGGCCTTTCAAAAAGATGGTCAGGTTTGCCTGATGAGACTGTGGTGTTTCTGCACTGGTTTTATCCCGTCTTTCTTCTGTCCTGGAACCCAATGCAGCCTCCCATCTGGGCACTGAACAGAACTAGAACCGCTAGTCTCAGCATGGTTGTTCTAGCACAGCGATTTTCAACATTTTGCATCTCACGGCACATTGAGAAGGCACTAATATTGTCAAAGCTCATAATCAGTCTTTCAACAATCGACAAGGTACATCACACTGCTGACCAGGGGTTCACATCCCCCAGTGGCCCTATTATGACCCTCCTCCAAGCTCCCGTGACATACCTGCAGACCATTTGAAGCTCGCCAATGTGTTGAAAAGACACCAGTAGTTGAAAATCACTGTTCTGGCTTCAGTCCATGTCCAGGAACACTGCAAAAAAAAAAAAAATTATTATTGTTTTAGATAGCATCTCTTTGCTATCTGATGTTAGATTGCATTAGAATGAAACACCTTCTCTTTAAACCCCGGCAACGGGCTGTAGGTTGTGGGAGCCTGAATAATGAGCTGCTCAATTCTCTGGCTTAGTAACCAGAACAACACAGTTGCTCCTACCTTGGTCTCTGTGGGCAGGTGGGTGACACCTGCAAAAGGGAAATGTCACCTGCCTCCTTGAACTGTGTTGGGATGCTCTGCTCATGCATCCCCTGGGCTGAAAAGGACCAACGTTCTTTCTCACGAGAAGCTACCTGCTGCACAGTTGATGCAAGCGAAAGCAATGTGTTTCTGGGGTGGGCTACTGAAGTCTCATCTTCCTAGAAGTGGCAATGCTGCTTAAGCTGGAGTGCCCTTAGAACCTCCTTTGTGCCAAGTCAGGCCTCCAAGGTTTCAGACCAGTGATCTTCCTCGCCTCACTTGGGGATGATGGGGATTGAACCTGGTACCTTTCGTGTGCAAAACCTGCTCTGCCGCTGAGTTGTGGTCAGACTTTTGAAGGTACAGTCCCCCTGTTGTTCCTCCTCCTGCAACAGAACACTTTCTCTAGAACAACAACTCCAGCCAACTGACCTTCAAGTTCTTTTGGGAGGGTGGGAGCCAGACGGCATACAGGGACAAGTGTGTTTTATAGAACCCATGTAGCCATTCCTCAGGAGCACTGAGGTCTCAGGCCAACTTGCTAATTAAACTTTGAGTGACTGTTCTCATAAACAATGGAGTTCTGTGCCAGTCGTGGATACCAGCTGCCAAAGGTACAAACTGCCTTTCTTAAAAAGAAATAAAAGAGTGACTCTTTGACAGCTTTGTTATAATTATGAGAAGGAATACAGAAAGTAACTACACTGGAAGTTGTCATAATAAGCTGAAGTTTTGCTCTCCCCTCTACAGTTTAATCCTGAATATATCCAATACCAGGTCTTTAATTCCTTCCCTTTTGCCTGTGCTACTAAAGTATGAAAGGATGCCCCTGAAAGTCAGGACCCAACTCTGGGTGACTAAGGGTGCAATCTTAAGTGCACCTTGGGCTGGTGCAAGTCCCTTGCAAGGGTCTGGGGTGGGTGGGGAGGAGGCAGGGAGGAGTGGGAGGGAGGCGTTCCAGGATGGGGACAGGGTGGTCCTGGGCGGTCGAGCGGGGAATGGGAGGCAGGGCTGGGACCCAGCAGATATGCCGGATCCTAGCCCTTGTTCCTAAGGTGGCAAGCCACTCCTGAGGTGGCACAAGTCTGAGGAGACCCACTGGAGCTGCGGTGGCTTACCTGGAGGTAAGGGGAAGAGTTTCCCCTTACCTCCGACTGAGCCACTTTGGGCCCCATCTTACGCTGGATACAACGTAGGCCTCCTGGCCTGCCTGTTCCAGTGTAAGAAAGGATTGCGCTGCACAGCTAGTAATAAAAAAGATAGGGCAATAGAGCATTTGCAGAGTGCATTCTCTTGTAACCATATTCAGCTCCTGTCCAGCTTCTTTGCTCTGCCTATTGGTGATTGTTATTTGCTGCTTTATTGTAGCAACTGTTACCCTGTACATGCCCGATCTCGTCTGATCTCGGAAGCTAAGCAGGGCCAGGCTTGGTTAGTACTTGGATGGGAGACTGCCTGGGAATACCTGGTGCTGTAGGCTTATACCATAGTCTTTCGAGACTGAAGGTTGCCAACCATTGCTTATTGCTTTGGTTAGCTGCCTGGAGGCTTGGACAAGAAGGCAGGATATGCATTCTGAAAATAAACAGTAAATGAAGATTAAGCTTCAGATTAGAAAGCATGCTTCTCAGGTAGGCTTGAACCTGGTATCACCCCCCACCCCGCATTAGAATTGAAGGGTGCACACCTCCCCAAGAGTTTAGTTTTTGGCAAGCATGGTTTTAAATGGTAATATAAAGGCTTGGGGACAGGGGTTATTTAAAAAAAATTTAAGCCATCATTTCAATTTTTTTTTAATTGCTCACATTTTTCTTGCTCTGCCTCTGTACATAACTTCCTACTGCTTCTTTGAACATAGCATATTTTATTCTCTTCTCTAGCCTGCTTTTTTCTTTCATCTCTTTCTTTCAACAAGAAGGAATATTAATGTAATGTAATTTGCAATTGACTGGATTATTAGTTCGTCTCTCTCCGCCCCCTATCCCCGCCGCTACAGAGGGATCTAAGACTGGCTGGTTTGCCAGAGCTTTTATATAGTTTTTCTTTTCCATACTCTCCTTGGCTCTTTTGGAGAGGAGACCTGCCCTCTCAGTTTCATTGGATCAGCACATTTTGCTCCTGTTAAGTCATGGGCTGTAGAAGCAGGAAGGAAACCTTGATTTGCATCTGGTCTGGGTTGTTACAGGCTGCAGTCCAATGACATCAGGCCTGCCAAAGTTTTGCAGATCCCAAAGAGAGAGACCATTTTATGTTCCTTTTGCAGACATTGAAGTCCCCCCCCCCTTTTCCCCACAAGTCAACTTGTAGTAAAAGTAAAGATAGGAAAACTAGGATGTGTACCTAAGGAGCATAAGATTTGCTCGCTGAATCAGACCAAAAGTCCATTCAGGCTGCAATCTTATCCATACTTACATGGGAGTAAACCCCATTGAACTGAGTTGGGCTTACTTCTAAGTAGACATGGTAGTATTGTACTGCTAGTCCAATATTCTGGCTTCAGTAGTGACCAGTCAGATGTTTTTGGGAAGCTCACAAATACAGCATGAAGGTGAAGGCATTTCCCTGTTGCTTTGTTCTTAACGTTTGATCTCAGAGGTATACTGCTACTGAACCTGGAGGTTCCATTTCACTATCTGAGAAACAGCAGTAGCATAGGAGGCCATATCTACCTTCCAGATCCACTGGGAGCATCTGTTACAGAAGACCCACCAAAATAAACAGGAGCTACTATGCCCTTGAACAGCTCCTGTTCATGTCACTGAAGCATGTGCTAGAGAAGTTCCTGATACACGGTGGCCCATGTTGCTTAGTGGTGATGATGGGGTGTCATGTGGTTTGTCCTGACAGCCCCCCAATGCCTTCAAGCAGCGGTGTTTGGTCACAAGCTTCAAAACTAAGTACTAAATTGAAATATTATTGTACCTAGTTGCTTCTAACCTAGTCCTGGATCCTTCCGGTTCAGCATGAATAGTATAGAAAACAATTAAGATCAGATTTAGAAACTCTCCCGGAACCAGAGCAGCCAGACTTTTATCCTACGTGGGGCTCCTGCATTGTCAAGTGGGCCTGTAAAGAAATGAATGGAAGATCAGTGATTTCCTCATGGCCAGCAGAAATGCCGGTAAACACGTCCACCCAAGTTCAAGTGTCTGTGGATATTTTAATATCCATGAAATATGAGCACCAGAAATTTACAGTAAGAACAGGTATTTACTTATTCTTAAATAAATATGTTCCTTAAGCCATTTCTGTCCAATGTTGCATGAATGTAACAGAGACAAAATGTGTACATCTGTGGGCTGGGCAAAAATGGGTTAAGTTACTCCTTAACCCCTTTTGAGCACCTTGCCATGCTTACAGTTACAGTATAGTATTTAAATGGGATGTTTTTTTTCCCTCCAGGAACATTAAAGTATAGCAAGGCTGATAGTGATCATGGAAAACCCATTCTGAAGGGGGGATCTTGAGTGGGCAAAGCTGTGCAGGTCAGATGAGTGGAGTTTGGAAGAAAACCAGCCACCTCTGATCCTTTTCTTTACTTCTTCTCAAAAGGGATCACATTTTTCAAATGGGAACTGTTAGATCACATAATTAAAAGCTTGTGTGTGTGTGTGTGTGTGTGTGTGTGTGTGTGTGTGTGTTTTGAAAAATTCTTAGGTGAAGGGGAGTGAGTGCTCTAAGTAGGGTGTTGCACCCACTGTCACCCCATTAGCTATAACTGGAGCAGTTGCTGAGCTCAAATCCAATCTCTTGCAAACTCTGCTTAAGAACCATCAAGCTGAACTATCTGCTTAAGATGAAGGTATTTTAACTGAAGTACAGACCAGATGCAATGTTGGCATTGCATTGCTCTGGAAACCTCTGTGAAGGCAGAATATAATATATGCAGGGGTTTATATTTCACACCTGGGAAGGGGAGAGACTTGCAACAGTGCTCCCACCCAGACCAGGAGAGTTGGCAGCTTTGCAGAATGACAGGCCTGTGCAACATGGTACCCATCAAGCCAAAGGCTACATATTGTGTGGCTTGACATGTTCCTCTCTTTTACAGCATCAGGCAGGCAGTAGCAAAATCCGGAAGTTTCTTGAGGTGACTCATTGTACACCGTTTGTTGTCTGCACTGAGATTGGTGGATTGCAAGTTGCAGACGCTACTGTAGTATGTAGTACTATGATGGAAGTCCAGCTTAACCTCTAAGAGCATGATTAGTGGGGAATTATATTCCAATGTCCAGCCCAGTTTTTTCACTGGAATAAGAGGTCTGACACACATATGTAGAAATACATACCCCCACCCAGCTTCACTAACTGCATTTTGCATTGCCTTCCCACAGCGTGCTATGGAATCGTTCAGGTTCCCACCGGACCGTGGTTCTGTCGAAAATGTGAATCCCAAGAAAGAGCCGCCAGGGTGGTAAGTATGAGCTGAAACCAGGTCCTGAGAATTATCCCACTCTTTCATGTTATCAGTCGTGCTTTTATTTTATTTTATTGAGTGTGAGTTATAAGGGTTAAATATTTATGCAACTAATCTGATTTTTAGAGTTATCATGGTTTGATTTTGTGTAAGTTTGGGCTCTGCTTGATTCTTTAGTTGGCTAATGGCCCAGGTCTATCCAGGATCGGGCTGTCAAGGTGAGGAATTTACGACCATAGAACAGTGGGTCTCACATATTTAGCACCGGGACGCACTTTTTAGAATGAGAATCTGTCAGGACCCACTGGAAGTGATGACATGACCGGAAGTGACATCATCAAGCAGGAAAATGTTTCACAATCCTAGGCTGCAATCCTACCCTCACTTACCCAGGAATATGTCCCATTTACTATCACCGGCAAAAGGACACACCTATATACTCGTCTATAGGTTGAAAAATTTATGCCTGAAAGGAGCCTGAGATCCTGGGTCGACTTATACCCGGATCAATGCAGTGAGTGGGGTAGGGTCCTCTGGGAGCTTTTGGAAAGCTTATGGAAGCTCAGTCTGGTGAAGGGGGGGCATGGAAATGGGCTGAGAAGTAGGAAGCAGGTGGAGAAAAAGGAGAATTTTGACCAGTAATTACGGTATTCAGAGGCAGCCATTTCAGCCTCTTCTCCAGACAGAAAGAGAAGTTAAGGCGCTTCTGGGGCTGCTGCTATGGAAGTGTAGCATATACTCCCACAAAGCCTCCCCACAATTCCCAGAAGCCCCTTTGTCTTCCTTCCAGTTTGGAGAAGGCAAATGCCTCCTTTTCTTTTGCTGCTGCCTCAGAACACTCCTGGCAAGTCATTTGCAAAGAATTTACCCCCGCCCCGCCCCCCAGTTTAGGGATCTGGTTTTTAAGACCACAGGATGTGGTCCTCATTTCCCTCTGAAACAAGGTCCCAGGCTGCAATGCACCAGTACTTAAGAATAACACTATGGAAAGCAGTGGGTCTGCTTCTGAGTAAAGAGGGTTGCAACTGTGTGCAGCTCAGATCTTGTTGCTTGTCTCCCTGCTGTGAACTGAACTGCACACTCCCAATTACATGTTTTATGTTGCATGTTCTATGTAGAGCCTCTGGCTTAACACACCAAGGTACCTTAAAGAAAGATTTGCTTAATGGTTCTACTGGTATGTTGTTTACAGGCACTTACTCTGATACTGTTTACACAAATGTTGTGAAGACTAGAGTTTTAAAAGTTAATATCAAAAATGCATTTTATGATTTTTTTATTGTATTTTTAATAAATTAGAAGCTGTACAGTCTTTAGGTAACAATTAGTGGTAGATTATTTTTCAGGATCTGGTTTCAGGTAAAATCAGAGAAAACTATAGTCAGACACCCCCCCTAAGTTTAACCCCCAACTTATCCAAGTGTCATAGGAAATTCTACGATTTGGGGCTCAAAACCTGCCCTCTGTGATTTATAGGTGAGTATCTGCGGTGCGTATCTCAACTTATAGGCGAGTATCTGTGGTGCATGGAAGTTTGTTAAAAGTACAGGTCTGTAACGTTTCCCCAAATGTAGTCACATCCCATGGTAGCATCAAGTCTAACACATTAAAAAATGAGACATTGAAATGAATGGGGACCCACCTGAAATTTGCTCACGACCCACAGTTTGAGAAACACTGCCATAGAAGAGTCTTCCACTGTCATAAAATGGCTGCTGACAGAGTGCACAGCGCTCCATTGAAAGCCATTTTGGGAGTGCTGCAACAAGAGGCGGCAATGCGGGAGCAAAAATGGGTGGGAAGAGAGGAAGGAGGGGAGGTGGCAGGAGGTGGTGGTCCGACTTCAATGGTGCATGCTGGATCCTATCCCTTCTTTTTTGCAGTCTCCCCACTCTTTTCTTCCCCTTGGGTTTGTGCCAGCTACAGAGCTGATGCAGGCCTGAGGAGACCCATTGAGGAGCAGGAGGCTTACTGAGGAAATAATTCCCCTTTTCCCTCCAAAACTTCCTGATCCACCCCCTGCAATTCGGTGAGCTTGTTTTTGGTGCCACTGCAGTGGTGGGGGAGGGAGAATAGGCTTCGGCTCTAAGCCTTACACTTTAAAAAAAAAATTTTTTTTAAGGAAGCAATTTGATCCCCTTTTCATTTTGAATGTGTAATATTTTCTTCGCAGAATTATTGATACTTGTTATCGTGCATTTTTTTCCTGTATGAAGCACTGTTTATGGCTCATGTTATAAGTGTCTGCTTGAATCATGTCTATATGTTTTTCTCCTCTGTGGGGAGTAGCAGCTTGGGGAGAGATTTGCATGGGGGAATGGACACAGGGCAAAGGGTCGAACTGGCTCTCCCCTTGCACCAGAGACCTGATTGAGATCTCCTGGGTACTTTTTGGACAGGGAAAACACAGGAGCGCTGAATGGGGTTGCACTCCCTCTGAAGGAGCAGGTCCGCAGCTTGGGGGTCCACCTGGACTCGCAGCTGCTCCTGGATTCCCAGGTGGCGGCTGTGGCAAGGGGGGCCTTCGCTCAGCTTCGGCTGGTGCACCAGCTGCGGCCGTACTTGGATCGTGCAGACCTGGCCACGGTGATCCATGCCTCGGTGACATCGAGATTAGATTACTGTAACGCGCTCTATGTGGGGCTGCCCTTGAAGATGGTTCGGAAACTGCAACTAGTGCAGAATGCGGCGGCCCGCGTGGTTACTGGAGGTAGGCGGTTCGACCCTGTCAGTCCGCTTCTCCAGCGGCTGCACTGGCTGCCCATTCGTTTCCGGGCCCAATTCAAGGTGCTGGTATTGACCTTTAAAGCCCTATACTGCTCTGGACCAGGGTATCTTAGAGATCGCCTGCTCCCATACAATCCGGCTCGCCCTCTCAGGTCATCAGAGAAGGCCTTTTTACAAGTGCTGCCGCCTAGGGAGGTACTTGGGGCGGCTGCAAGAAATAGGGCCTTCTCAGTAGTGGCACCAACGCTATGGAACTCCCTTCCCCTTGACTTAAGAATGGCTCCCTCTCTTGAGACCTTTCGGCAAGGCCTTAAGACCCTTCTGTTTAAACAGGCCTTCTGAGTTCTTGGCCTTTTAACATCTTTTTAACATCTTTTAATATTTTTTACAGGCCTGATTCTTTTATGACTTGCTGCTGCTCTATGCTCTTTTTACCTATTTTTACTCTGACTGCTGTTTTTAGTATGTGTTAATATGTTTTTATTTGTTTTTAAATTGTTTTTAATATGTTGTAAGCCGCCTTGAGTCCCTTCGGGGAGAAAGGCAGGGTAGAAATAAAGTTATTGTTATTATTATTATTATTATTGGGTTGCATCCAGAACATAGTGACTGCAGAAGCTATGAAAGCTTCTTGATGGAAACCACCTTCCCCACCTCTCCTCCCTGTTGAAGGCCCTGACCCCCCTCCTATGAAAAAGTGCATCAGCATGATATGAGGCATGGGGACGATTCGGCAGAAAGGGTAAAACTGCGAAGCTGAAAGGTGTGGACCGTGTCCAATTTCTTCTGGTCACTTGGCGGTTCTCTCCCTCCATCCCTGAATGACACATTCCTCTGGTTCCTCAAAGTCCAATGTTGCCCCTCGACTCAGAAGAGTAAGGTTTCTGATGCAGCCCGCAAATCACAGAGCGCGCACTCCTCCCGCTGCCCAATTTTCTTCTTAGGAAGGAGAGATTAGCTCCGTCTGGTGTGTCGCATGACTAAGTAGCGTGACTGAACCATCACCCCCCCCACTGCACATCATTGAAGAAACTTTGCTGGCGAAGAGTTAAATGAGAAGTTGCCCTAGAGGCAGTCTGTTTTGGGGGAGCAGGTTGTGCGGTGTTGGCAAAGCTTGTGCCCGAGTGGCAACATGGCCACCTGAATGGCTGTTTCTCCAGTTGTGGAAGCTGCCTCATTCCACTAACCCAGGAGTGTCCAAACATTTTGGCAGGAGGGCCACATCATCTCTCTGACACTGTGTCAGGGGCTGGGAAAAAAGAATTAATTTACATTTAAAATTTGAATAAATTTACATAAATGAATTTATTAGAGATGGAACTTATATGAATGAATGAAGGTCTTGCAGTAGTTCAAGGCATATAAAAGGCCTTGCACAAAGCAAGGCCAGCCTTTCCTTCACTGACACTGCTGCATCATAGACGTTAAACAGCAAGTAGTGGAGGGAGCCCTTATCCTACAGCTCAGGCGAGAGGTTGAACAGGCGTCTACATGCTGAGAGCAATTGCGTTGGGCCAGCATGGGCTCCAGAAAGTCTCTGGAGGGCCAGAGGCTGATTGGAGACTGGGGTCTCCCCATGGGCCTGATTGGGAGCCCCCGAGGGCCACAAGTGGCCCCCAGGCTGGGGTTTGGGCACCCTTGCATGAACCCAAGGGCTATCTTGCACTTTTTCAGTCTCTGGGAGTTTTTGTTCATTGTGTTCAGTTTATCTCCTAGCAAAAAGATCTTGTGTTCCATTCTGTGAGAATGTGGGTCTGTCTAGGTTAGAAAGGAAGTGTTTCATAGCATCCTCGCAATGTTGGTCCGACTGACGTCGATTTTTGCAGAACGCTGCCAATCTGGTGTGTGGTTGTCTTGGCTGTTTTTTTGCATGCTCTTCATTGCTTTGAACTTGGGGAGAAGGTTTTTTTCTTCGCTTTTCAAACTTTGCCAAGACCTCCATTGACTTCTTATCAAATTCACAGCACTTCTGTTTCAGACAATTGCAAAACTGAGAGCTCTTTCTGATGGAGGGTGTGCCCAGATGTAAATTTGGGCAGGGAGCCCACTGGGGAAATTGCACTCCATGTTTTGTTCAGATGTGAACATGTTCAGTTGTGTTCAGATTTTTGGTCAGATGTGAACATGTTTTGTTCAGATGTGCGAGTGTCTCTCACAGATCACGGGAAATTGATTCTGTGCATTTGCAGCAGAAGCTGGCTGTGTGCTGTGCCGATTGGCTGCAAACCAGGGACGTCAATCATCCCTCTTCCTGCTCTGCTTCTCAAAGCTGTTTTTCAACATTTTCACAATGAGTCTCATTGGGGGCAAAAAGAAAAGGGGGGAGGGGCATGAATGTCCTTTAATTGAATAAATGGACATGAAGTGTGTTAAAAATAAGATAAAGCTGGATAGCACAGTAGGAAGGGAGAGATGGTACTGAATCAGTGTTTGATTTGTGAGCCAGACAAATATTGACAAAGGCAGAGGGAAGCCAGGCTTGATCTATGGGAGAAATACACAGAGTGAATCCTGATTTGCAAGTTCAGTTGTACACGCCCTTATATACACCTTTATAATCTGTCACATAACAAACACTAATCAGTAATTCATCAATAAACCCTCTGAAATTAATCTTCTAGTTTTTGTATTTGGGTTATAAGCTGTCATTCTTATAAGAACATGAGAACAGCCCCGCTGGATCAGGCCATAGGCCCATCTAGTGCAGCTTCCTGTATCTCACAGCAGCCCACTAGGAAGCACACAAGACAGCAAAAGACCAGCATCCTGGTGCCCTCCTAGAGTCTTCTAGGAGTCTTTCATTTGGTTTGACTGCAGAACAAAATCATTACCGCCTTTCCAGCATTCCAGGTCTTTGTCCATGTTTACTTCCATAATATTTTTTTTCCTGTTGCTCTGAGTGGTGCAAAGAGCAGGATAGCCCTTCCAGAACTGGAGCACCTTTTTAAGATGAAGACAGATGTAACATTTTACATGTAATGGAGAGGTTTTGAAAGCACTTTTGCTGCCTTGGAAACAAGTTTATATATTCTGGAACAAGCTCTGCGAAAGATGGTTCTGCAAGTTCTACACACTGGGGAAAAGCCCAGTGTAGTGGGTGTCTATTGGCTAGTGCCTGTGGGACTACCAACATACATACCACCCCCTGCAACTGGTTTTAAAATGTCCTGGGCTTAATTTAATCCAGTGCTTGGCCCCAGAACTCAAGTGTCTAGGTAAAACTTCTGCAGCTGGTTGTCAAATGTTTTTGGGTTTATTTAAAAGTGCACATACATTACAACAAAGCTTTCCAGAAGCACAGAAGAAGGAGCAAGGCTGAGAGCTGATCCACAGAGATTTTCAAGGCATGTAGCTTTTTAAAGGTTCAATCCTATCCAACCTTCCAGCCCTGATGCAGCCATGCCCAACAGAGCGTGTGCTACATCCTGTGGTGGGAGGAGGGCAGTCACTAAGGCCTCCTCAAGGTAAGGGAACATTTGTTTCTTTACCTGGGGGCTGCATTGGCACTGGAATATTGGACAGGACTGGGCCCTGAAGCAATTTGGCTGAAGCATCTGAGGTGACCACTGTTAAAAGTGTTATGATACTTGTAGCCTGATCCAGTGCATGTTTAGTTAGAAGTTGGCCCTAATGCCTTCAATGAGACTTACTCCCAAGTGAGTGTTCTTTGCGTCAGAATATAAAATACATCTGTCTCTTACCAGTTGTAAAAAACAAAATGGCGTACATAGGTTGAATCCTTTCCTGATCATTGATCCTTTCCTGATCATTGCTGCTGGGTACTTCCTAGAGAAAAGCACCAGATTTAAACACACATGCTATTCACACATGCTATTCACACAGAGGTGAAGGCATTCTGTACTCAAGTGCTGGTGCTCAAGTGAAGATTCATAAGTGATTGTCAAACTTCTTTGGAGGTGAGGGTGTTGGCAATGTCAGCTGATCATATGAAAAATGCTGTTTTCACAATGGTCTGAGCACATTTTACTATATGGGGTGGAAATGGAGAGGTGCAGAGCAGTCACCCAGGCAGTGCTAGGCCCACTGCAACCTTAATTCATCCCCACAGAATCTCAAAGCTGCAACAGCTTCATGCTCCATGAACCTCCAAGCACAAGCTGATCATAAGCCCAATCCTAACCAACTTCCCAGAGCTGATGCAGCCATGCTAAAAGGGTGCGTGCTGTATTCTATGGTGGTGGGGCAGTCATGGAGGCCTCCTCAGAGTAAGGGAACTTTTATTCCCAAACCTTGGGGCTGCATTGCAGCCGCATTGGTCTGGGAAAGTTGGCCGTATATCGGCACAAATGAATCTGTGTCCACAACTTTCTTTGCTTACGCATTGACAATAGTTTCTGGGGCCAAGCTCTAGTGAAAACTAAGCACAGAGTTCAATTTGTGCCAAGGCTCAGTCCCACCACTCATTTTCCCGGCCAGAGCTGAGAGCTGTGTAATAAACAGAGGCAGCAGTAATACAGGCCTCTGAGCATGTGCTGAATGCTCAACCCCCATAACCACGGCTGGACCCCAAATTTCTGAGATTAAAATATCTCTGAAATAAAATATGCGCCGGGCTCCTCCTTTTAGGAATGGTGCCGTGCTCATTCTCATTCTCCGTTGCTTTCTCAAAGCCCCTCAGGGATTCTGCGCTCCATTAGATGGAGGAAATGCTAAAGCCCCCTTTGCTTTGTAAAGGAATTGTCTGGCGAGCCCTTTGAGACGGACTGGCTGGAGGGCAACTTGTGGGAATGGCACGGGGAGGGAGGGGAGAGAAATCATGTGAAGGCTTTAACAGTCATGTTAGAGCGAGAGCATGAAAGTCTTCCAGGGGTTGGGTGGGTGGGCTGGTAGAGCTGTTTAACCCTTCCTGTAATGATCAGAGGCTTGCTAATAGTGTGATGGGAGAGCCACTTTGATCCAGGGGGGAAGGAGGGACCTTTTCAAGTGCTAATTTCCTGATGTAAAAGCCACCTGCCACCCCTACCCCCCCATCCCTGCTCCTTTGCTTCTTCTGTCTCTTGGAGTTACAAGCTCATCCTTGCCGAGCTTGGCCTGAATACCTAATCCTCAAGAGGCAGCCCACCAAACCAAGCCTCCGACACCTGCCTCTTTCCCAAACATTGCTGTCGCCCCTTTTTCTGTTACATACAGTAGCTGGCGGTGATCCCAGTGTACCGTAGCAGATTTTTTGGTGATACACATGGGCGGTTTTCATAAGGGCACATTGCAAACGTTAGGGGACAGTGGCCAAAAAAGGGGTGAGTTGGCCTGCCCCACAATTCAGATTGAATGGGTTCATGGAACCAGGACAGTGTAGCGTTTTGGGAGTTCGATGTAGACCCGCAAGATCCACATTCAAATCCCCACCTAGCCATGAAGCTTCCTGAGTGACTTTGGGCCTGTCACTGCCTCTCAGACTGACCCACCTCACAGGGTTGTTGTGAGGACAAAAGGAGGGGAGGAGCCGCGTGCACCACCCTGAGCTGCTCCTTGGAGGAAGGGCGGTATAAAAATGTGGAAGATAAATAGAATTTCTGATCCTCTCCAAGAACTACCCTTTTAGCTAGAAGCCCAACTATCTGCAGCAGCAAGGAGGTATCTGGTTTGAGGGGCAAGAGGGCAACTCTTGAAGGGAAAGGAGTTCAGTGAAAAGCTGCAGCAGAGGCTGCTCAGCAACTAACCCTGCAGGGAGCTTCAGCCTCCACAGTGCATAGTACAGGTGCAGAGTGCCATGTTCTTGGAGATGCAGGGCTTCTCTGTTGATGTTCCTGCTATTACTAATTTATATAGAATGCCTAGATTCTGTAGCTGCCATACTGTGAGTATTTTCCTTAAGCTGCCTGTGTTTTTCATCCTATATCCCCCCCCCAAAGCTTGTAGTAGCTGGTCTCAAATACAAGTGCAATGTGGGTTCTAACCGTGACTCTTTCTCTTGGATTTGCAGAGGTGTGAGCTCTGCCCCCATAAAGATGGAGCGCTGAAGCGGACAGATAATGGAGGTGAGCAGAACTGGAAAAGCAGCCCCATTTGGCAGTCCAGTCAGGCAAGACCTGCACCTCTACGTTTGGGGTGCTTCTGAGGGCCACCTTAGATACCGAGAATCCATGTGCTTCTCCGCTTGCTTTTCTTAGAAAACAAAGCAACGTGGAAGGTCTTCTGAAATGGAACGAAACCACAGCATTGGCAGAGTGGGGGAGGGCAATAGTGGGCTTTAGCACCCTGCCCCCTTCTGCAGTTTTGATCCAAATCACAACCTCCCCTGCGTAATATTTTTATTAGGGGCAAAAGCTTCCATAGCAGATAAAGTGGTACGCCTGTATCTGGACTGTACCATTTCAGTCTGCAGGTGTGTGGGATTACTCATAACAGAACATTCCTCTGCATGATTAATTTTCATGTACACAAAAAATGCGCATAGAAAATGAAATTGTAACTTTAGTCCTCAACGTTTTATTTTCTATGCGCATTTTCTATAGACTTCACCTTGATAGGTGAAGGGCCCAACTCCTTAAAGTACTGGCCCTGGCCATGAAAATAATAGCACAACCCTATCCATGTTTGCTCAGAAGTGCATTCAGTGGGGCTTATTTCAAAGTAAGCATGTACAGGATTGCAGCCTAAAACCAGTTCCTGGCCAGATGACCCAAGACATCAGGCAGCAGTGCCCACTGGCCATAAACATACAAAAAAGGTAGACTGAGACTGAGAAAGGACGACTAAAAACTGGAAGTGTTCAATCTCCTGCTGCGAAATGAGTCATCTTTCCCTTGCAGAAGCTTTTGACTATTAAGGCAGTATGGGCAGTTGGTAATGGGTGCATTCTGGGTTGGGAAACAGGGTTAGAGGACACTAAGCTTGAGAGAATGAGAGGCACAAGACTAGTCTGTTTTCAGTGAGGTAGTAAACTTTGGTCTGTGCTGTGCCTAAAGTCCCTCCACACAGAAACTTAGGAACGTTTTTCCTAGTGGAGGAGCATTCAGTTATGTGAGCCCCCATCCGCAATCCGAAATATACATGTTGATTGCCTCAGGGAGACCTAGATTACAAAAAGGCATGGTCTGACAGGCATGTGTTGCGACTGCGTTCCTAATACTAAGCAAGTCCAGGTCTGGTCAGTGCCTGGATGGGTGACCTCCTGGGAATCCCACATATGCTGCCTTGAATTCCAGCATGGAAGAAAGGGGGGACATTAGTGGAATTTTAAAAAATCTTGCAATCCTGAAGCTAATTATTATTTGTTGACTGGCTTTCAACTTCTCTGTAACTTTATGATTATTGCTTTGTCCGTCACACAGGCTGGGCTCATGTTGTCTGTGCTCTGTACATCCCTGAGGTGCAGTTCGCAAATGTCCTCACCATGGAGCCAATTGTCCTTCAGTACGTGCCCCATGAGCGGTTCAACAAGGTAAAGGAGACCCTGGTACCGTTTGGATTATTGCCATGGCTTCTCTCCTCATTTTCCTGAACTCTCACAGTGGATGCTTTATTCATGTACTTAAATAAGAAGAGCCCTGCTGGATCAGGCCAAAGGCCCATCTAGTCCAGCTTTCTGCATCTCACTGTAGCCCACAGATGCCTCAGGGAGCACACAAAGCAACAAGATACCTGTATCCTGTTGCCTCTCCCTTGCACCTGGCATTCTGAGGTAGCCTACTTGTAAAACCAGGAGATTGCACATACCAATCATGGCCTATGATGGACTTTCCCTCCACAAAACTGTCCAATCTCCTTTTAAAGGTATCTAGGACAGGTGCCATCACCACAGCCTGTGGCAAGAAGTTTCACAGATGAATTACATGCTGGGTAAAGAAATATTTTACAAGCCAATGTCACATACACAAAATTGCCAGGTGCATGTTTTTGTGTTTGCACAAGGGGACTGTCACTGGGCATCACGTATCTAGTACACAAGTTGTGCCTTTTTGTTGCAGACTTGCTATATCTGTGAAGAGCAAGGCCGGGAGAGCAAAGCAGCCTCTGGAGCCTGTATGACTTGCAACCGGCATGGCTGTCGGCAAGCTTTCCATGTCACCTGGTGAGCCCGTAATGCTGTTGCAGTTGTTTCTCTCACAGTCATTTCTTTCCCTCTCCCTCTTTCCAAGTGCACTGCTTTTATGAATTTGGATTCAACACTGTGAGATAAGGCCTGCAACTATTACCCTGCACATGCCCGATCTCATCTGATCTTGGAAGCTTAGCAGGGTCAGGCCTGGTTAGTACTTGGATGGGAGACCGCCTGGAAATACCAGGTGCTGTAGGCTTATACCATACTCTTTCGAGACTGAAGGTTGCCAACCAACCAAGGCCTGCACATTTGAGAGAGTTTTCATGAGGAGCTTCTTAGACTGTACAGTAAATCTTCAATTTAACAGACTCATGGGGAAAGGGGTGTCCATTAATGCCAATAGAGTTGTTTGTTTCTGGTGACTAAGATAGGATTACAGCCTAATGCTACAATCCTATTCGCACTTGCCTGGGAGCAAACCCCATTGATTATAATTGGGATTTACTTCTGAGTAGACATGCCTAGGATTGGGCTCTGTCTCAATGAACACAATGAGCTTACTTCTAAGGTAAATAATAGCATTTTCAAACACTTCTACCAATAGTCAATTACAGGTGGACCTTCTTTTTCCGTGAATTTGGAACCCATGGATTTTACTCAGTGCTGGTTCCAAACCAGTGCTGGAGGGCTTCACCTGACCTCCCAGATGTCACCTGGAGTGCATTCTGTTCACGTCCAAGAGGCTTTCTGAGGCCTGGGGAGGCCACACGCTGCCTCTCTGGAACACAGAAACCCCCAGAGGTGTCGGAAAGGCACTTCCGGTTTTCCGAGTAAACACCTAGTACAGTTTCGTCACCACGATCATTTTAGCCTCTGACTTTAGTCTTTCCTCATTAGACAGGGGTTCCAACCTGCTTAATATTTTTGGTTGCCTTTTCAGTATTCCTTCCAGCTATGTGACATCCTTTTTTGAGGTTGGGTAACTAGAAATATACATAACTATTCCAAAGGTGGGCAGGAGCACCTCAAGCTGTTTTGCTTCATTAGGTGAACTAAAATGTTGCCCATCCCCATCTTTGCATAAGCTGAGCAGCATGTTTAGTGACTGAGAGTTTGTTGCAAAACAAATTTCTCGTTTTCATATATGTCCCTCTTTACTTTGTCCCCCTGCACATGCCCAATCTCGTCTGATCTTGGAAGCTTAGCAGGGTCAGGCCTGGTTAGTACTTGGATGGGAGACCACCTTGGAATACCGGGTGCTGTAGGCTTATACCATAGTCTTTCGAGACTGAAGCTTGCCAACCCACCCACTTTACAACAGCTGTCCTGGGCAGCTGGTCAGATGTTTTTTGGTGGTGTTCTCTGGAATAGTGAGTCACCCCATGAGCTGTTGAGCTGTTTTGTGCATCCCCTTCAAAAGCACAGGAAGTGGCTCTTCCCCTCAAAATATTTGCATCACTGGGACAGGCACCCTAGGAATGTTGACACTCCCAATGGTTTCCTGTTTTGCCTCTATGGTTGAGCCAGCCCCAAACGTGCTGTACCATATATATTTGCATTACGACATTGGCCATTTCTTTTCAGTCCCTTTACTGGTAGTTCCTAACATGGAATTCGCCAATGCTGAAACTGGATATTCAGAAAAGTCTAATTTGCAGTGACAGGAGGGTGCAATTTTGAGAAGAGAAGCTGTGAACAGAGGAAGAATGCTGAGCCCTCCTTGGTGCACCACTTCTCCCTTTCCCCATTTGCTTTTCTTACTGAGGCTAACATATATCTGGGGACTCCACCTGGGAAAAAGCAGCTGGGAAAGGGGAGTAGTAAGAAGTGGAAGGAAAAGTTAAACATCCCTTTGTTGCCTATAGCCTCTTTTCTACAAATTATATTTCTCCCTTTGCTGCTTTTTAGATGTTTGGGAGAGAAGCAGGTTTCCAGGCTAGGGTCTACTGCTGAATAGCTAGCTTGGCCTTAGCAGTCTGCATGCTCGCCTTTATGAGTCATCTCAGTTAGCTGTTGGTTTGGTAAGTGCTACAGGACTGATAGATCTGCCATCATCATGTTGAACAGGGATTTGGTATACGTGATTTCTGTGATTATGTTAGTTTTGTCATTCTGAAAAGCTCACAGAAGGGCAGGTTTAGGAAAAGACTTCAGTGCGTGCTGGGCAGAGATTAACATGGTTGTTTATAGTCCCTGTTAGCCTCTTAACGTCTTTGAGGTCCAGAGTTCTGCTCATGTTCAACTTCTTTCCATATTTCAGTGCACAGATGGCCGGGCTCTTGTGCGAAGAGGAAGTCTTAGAAGTGGACAATGTGAAATACTGTGGCTACTGCAAGTACCATTTCAATAAAATGGTGAGTCACTGTTATCTTGTTATCATTGCATTTATTTTTTAAAGTTTTGGTCCCTCCCTTCCGCCCCCGCAAAAGCCAGATGGGCAGCCTGCAACATTAAAACAATGAATCAGTTTAAAACAATTGCAACTTATAACAATTTAAAACAGCACAGCGGTGAAACACAAACACAATGAACGCTAAAAACAGGAGCAGCAAATTATAAAACAAAAGCCAGCTAGAAGAGATAGGTCCCCACGAATCCTTTAAAGACACAAATGCCTGGACCATTCAGGCCTCCTGGGACAAGGAATTCCACAGTTTGAGCACAGCTGTTGAAAAAGCCTCACTCCCATTAGTTGAGCCTCACTAAAGGGTGAGACATGGAGCAAGATCATTAGAAGATGGCCCAAGTGTGCCAGGAGGTGCTTGGAGGACAGGTGCACAGTTCAGGTGCTAAGATATAACAAAAAAAGGTGTTTGAACTTTATATCAAGGTCAACATAGGAGAGTGACCATACCATGATAAACCACACACTCTACTTGTAAAAGGTTCCAGTTTTAAACCCTGAAATCTCCAGCTGGAAAGAGGTAGGTCAGGAAGAGGCAGTGTTGATCAGAGTAGACTGTGGGCCCAATCCTTTCCAATTTTCCAGTGCCAGTGCAACTGTGCCAATGGGGCATGCACTGCATCTTGTGGTGGGGCAACAGTCACAGAGGCTTCCTTAAGGTATGGGAATATGTGTTACCTTACCTTGGGGTTGCATTGTGTCTGCACAGGTGCTGAAAAATTGAATAGGATTGGGCCCTGTATGGGCTGTTCCTGGACCTCCTGCAGATTCCAAATTCTGTGGAAAATTAAATCCGCAGGGGCAGGCATCCTGGCAACCAGAAATGCCTCTTCAAACCAGCCAGCTGCTGAGGTGCGGGGAGGCTTAGGCATGACCTCCCCTTGCCTCAAAAGACCTCCTGGATACTTCAGAAAGGCACTTCCAGTTTGCCGAAAAACCAGAAGCGCCTTTCCAAAGCATTTGAGAGACCTTCAGAGGTGCAGGGAGGTCTGGTGCAACCTCCCCATTCCTCAGAATACCTCCTGGACGTGAATGGAAGGCACAAACGGGAGGTCCTTGAGGCCCAGATGCAGTCTTGGCACCTGCATTGAGTGAAATTTTGATAAAGAGGGTCCACTGTATTTATTTTGGAACTGTGTATCCCTTCTTCTCATTTTGGAACACCTAAGGCAGTTAATAAGTAAAGCAGTTTCAAACAAATTGGGAAAATACAAACACATAAGGCTATTAACATCAGCAGTAATAGGATACATGGGCATAATAAATTCAAACCACAGTCAGGTCAAAGCCCTCCCCCCCCCCCCAAGAAAAATGTTTTTTTGCTGATATCAGTACAGTGTCAGAGGGGGTGAAGGTGGAACTCCTGGGACAGGAATTTCCCATATAGAAAATGGGTTCTGAGCTGTCTGTGGCAGATCAGGAGAGAGATCTTGGGGTGCTGGTGGACAGCTTGATGAAAGTGCCAAGCCAATTTGCGGCGGTGGTGAAGAAGGTCAATTCTATGCTAGGGATAATAATTTAAAAAGGGATTGAGGATAAAATAGCCAATATTGTAATGCCATTGTACAAATTGATGGTAAGGCCATATCTGGAGTATTGTGTCCGGTTCTGGTCACCGCATCTCAAAAAGGACATAGTGGAATTAGAAAAGGTGCAGAAGATAACAACCACAATGCTTACTGGGTTGGGGCACTTCTCTTATGAGGGAAGGCTACAGTGTTTGGGGCTCTTTGATCTATTCTAGAAAAAAGGTGCCTGAGGGGGAGACATGATTGAGACATACTAAATTTTAGTGGATGTCCCCTGGTTGTGTTGTGTGAGAGGGAAAAGAACATCCCTCTAGCCCCTGCATTATCCATCCCCTGCGTAATTTTGTGTCAGGAGAATTAAAACAGACAAAAGAAAATATTTCTTGACCCAGCATGTAATTAGTCTGTGGAATGCCTTGCCATAGGAGGTGGTGATGGCATCTGGCCCAGATGCCTTTAAAAGGAGATTGGACAGAGAAAAGTCCATCACAGCTGACAAACTGTGATGGGTATGTGCAGCCTCTTGGTTTTAGGAGTAGGCTACCTCAGAATGCAAGGCGCACAGGGGTAGCACCAGGATGATCTTGTTGTCTTGTGTGCTTCCTGAAACTTCTGGTAGGCCACTGTGAGATACAGGAAGCTGGACTAGATGGACCTTTGGCTTGATCCAGTGGAGCTATTCTTATGGAGTCCAGAGCCTGGGTGCTGCAACAGAGAAAGTCTTTTCATGTTTACTTGCCAGCTGCAGGTCTGATGGAGGTGGACTGAGCAAGAAAGTAAATTCACCTGACATAAATGAACAGCCAGGATCATATCTAGATGGACCAATGATTTGACTCAGTCAAAGTGTTGTGTGTTTGGCTGATCACTAACAAAATAGCAACAAAAGTACAGAAGGCCTCTTTTCACAGGTCAAGTGTAACATGACAGATGAATCAAGCTGCAGAGCCAACATGAGACATAGCCAGTGGCATCCGGGGGAAGGCTACAGCTACTGTAATATTCTTATCTTACTACTGACAACAGCTGGCTTTGATTGACCTATAACATTATAAAACCCTAAAGTGCTTGAACTTGAATAGACTGTAGGCAGACAATATTTTAAAAAGAGTTCGGATGTGGCTTGAGACAGGTTTCACTTCCAGGGGCTCAACCTACCCTTTTGTCCCACTGTTGCCTCTGATCAGACAGGTTCTGCAGGGTTTTGAAGCGATGTGAACATCCTACAACACTTGTTTCACCTCTGGCAAAGTGGTACAGTACCATCTTCACCTCTCTCTGACAGTTTGTTCTAACCATAGTTGAAGAACGAGTAACTGGCATTCAATATCAGTTTCATATTCTGGCTTGCTCCTGAACTATGGTCAAGACCAGCCAAAGGCCTCCGAGTGCCTGAGCAGCGCACCAAATGCCCCTTTACCTAGTGATGTGCCACACTCTGCTCCTTGGACTCCCTGGATTGGATAAGGAAGAAGGGGGTGGAGTGTACCCAATGCTTTAGTTCACCACTTTCCATCGCACTTCCACTCAATCCCTTTTCCTTGTATCATCCAGGGAGGGAGGGGTGGTAAGTAGGCAGATGGAGGCAAGTGCTCCCCTCAACCCCCTCAGCTGGATGGGCCAGCCCTATGGTTAGAAGAAGTCAAGATTTGCCATGTTCAAATAACAAGTCAGGGTCTCTTCTGACTCCCATCCCTTCTTCAGCTAAGGCCTGAAACTAGTACAGTATTCAGAGTCGAAGCTCACTCCTAGAACTTCTACGATAATAATAAGAGGACACCTCTGAGCATGTGCAGAGGGACTTTTCCCCTCCCTGCTCATTATCCACAATTCTCAGGATGCTGTTTTCTTCACCCAGGACCAAAAACGGTGTTTGTGTGGTTTTTCTATAACATTGTGCTATACGCACACATCTATTGCAATGGCTATCAAACATTGGCACAGGTCTATTCTGTGGGGCACATAACACCTGGAAGTGGGGCATAACATTCTAAGGAGAGATGGGGCTGTGAGGAAGATAGAACCCTCCTACTCTCACCAATGAAGCCATATGGTTGGGTTGAGTGCCCTCTAGGAAAGATTTTCATTGAGTCCTCATTGGATTTGTGGAAGTGACTGCTCCCCCATTCGCCCCTCACCATATCCTGATTTGTTATGAGCTGAAGATTTGTTCTAATGATCCTTCCCCATATATGGATTTTAAGAAGGCAGCTATATCTATTCTAGTGCCACCATTGGATTTGTTATTATTTATGTACTCTTTTACCATTTTAGTCAGTGGGATTAGTGCTACAGTTCCCAAACTCTCTGGGAGTTTGGGAGCTGCAGTAAGTCTTTGAGGGGAGAAGGGAATGCAGCGACAGGATTCCCAGGTTTGTGCCACTGCCAGGGGTGATATGGGCTTTGTTTTACTTACTGAAAGCAACGGCAGCCTCCCAGGTGTGTGGGGAGCCCTGAGGAAGCCTCCGCAGGGCTCCCCAAGCCTCAGAAAATGTAAAAACAAAAATCACAAGCCACTTCCGTTTTTCGATCACAGAACCAGAAGTGGGTCACAGTAATTATTTTTATATTTTCTGAGGCTTGGGAAGCCCTGTGAGGCTTCTGCAGGGCTCCCCGCACCCCAGGGAGGCTGCTACTGCTTCCAGTAAGTAAAACAAAGCCCCTGTTTCCCCTGGTAGCAGCGTGATCCTGGGGATCACATTGCTGCATTCCCCCCTCCCTGCCCCTTAAAGGGACAAAGACAGAGCTCCTCAAGCTGGGGCATCATGCCACCCCAGTTTGAGAACCTCTGGATTAGTGTGTATTCCACACCCACTGCCCCCGATCCACAGATCTTTGCATGTGCAGCCAGTTTCACGCAGATGACTACATGCAAGAATCTTTGCCCTCTTTGCAGTGCTAGTTTCGTGCTGGGTTGCAGGAGAGGCCAAGAAGGCAGGATGCCTTTGGAAGTGGTGGTGGGGGGATTAAGGTAAAAAACACTGGTGAAAGGGACATGCTACAGATGACAGAGAACAACCTTTGCAATGCTTTGGTCATTTAGTATATCCCGAGAAAGGATGTACTATACCTTCCAAGGATCGTACAAAAATTCACTGCATTCCTATGACCCTTTGGAAGGAATCAGTGCATTTCAATAGCCATTTTCTATTGTACATTTAAATATTCTCTTCAGAAACCCTGGGATGGTGTGTCTCCTTTAGTAGTGCTTCCTAGGCAGACAGCAGTTTCACCTGTGAACAATACCCTCACCTCTACACCAGTGAAGGCTATTTGGAAGTCAGACCTGCTTATCGCTGCTGCCACCTTGAATGACTAATAACTCCAGCCCCCTCCCCAAGTCAAACTGGAGGCCTCCACCCCCTGACTTAATGTTATTCATGGTCTTCTACTTTGTTCATCACCTGAAACAAAGTTTGACCATTCCTAACCAGAGGAATTTCCCTTTTTTTAATAGTAGGAGCACAGTTGTATTCTGATTTTTTTTCTCTTTTTTTTGGACACAGAATTAATAAATGTTTATATAGTAGTTAGCAAATTTGCTTTTGCAATCCCTTATCTTGTTTGTCTTCATGACGGTCCAGTGAGGTAGTAAGCAAGAGGCACTCCCAGGGTACTGCCACGGGAGCCTGGGTTCTGCCTCTGAAGGGCAGGTTTTCACGTCAGGGTGATGAAATTTAAGAAGTGAAAACAAAGATGAGAGTAGATCTGAGCTTGTGCAGTGGGCATTGCTTTCATCGCAGACGTTGGGATTCAGATAAGGGCATCCAGGTCAGCCAGTTCACACACGCTTAGGTTTGAACCCTGACGGAAGTGCGCAGTGGTGAAGCTTCTATTCCTACCAGGGCCAGTCCAAGATAGTTTGGTGCCCTGGGCAGAAAACCCAGATGGAACCCACCGATTAACATGATTAACAAGCCACCGGGAAGTTCTCCTGCACATGCTCCATTGAAATTAGCAGGAGCTGGGAATGAGTTCTGCTGTGCAGTTTCCATTCTCTCAGGAGAAAGACAGTGGATCACATCCCAAAGGCTGGGACTGTCTGTCTCTCTCTCTGCCACCCCAAGTATGAGGAAGTCACCTCATTTTGACTCCCAAAAGCCTTGCTCTGATATCTAGTTGGAAGTGAGGATCAAACTAGACACTATGAAGATTTGTGATCAGGGTCTTCCCCCCTCCCTGTAGTGAGCCCTTGAAATGCATGGTAGCTGATTTTAAGATTAGGAGGATGGCACCTGAAGAGATACTCTTTCCTCTTTTGCCAGTATAAATTCTGCCACCCTTTGAAGACACTATTTGTAGCACAATCCTATATGTATCTACTTAAAAGTAAGGCCCATTAAATTCAATGTGTCTTATTCCATGGGAAGCGTGTACAGCATTGCGGCCATAGTCTCTTGCATGATGAACAAGGAGGTAGAAATAGCTTCTGTACCTTCCTCTTTTCCCCCCTAATAGCAGCAGTGTGTGTGTGTGTGTGTGTGTGTGTGTGTGTGTGTGTGTGTGTGTGTGTGTGTGTGTGTATGCCTTGAGTAAAAGGTTAAATAGTCTCCCTTAGTGCACCACTTCCCCGAAGTTCAAAGCAGCTGTCTGTAGCTGCTAATTCCTTCTCTTTTTCATGCAGGAAGTCCTAATTGTAGTTCTCCTACATCCAGTGGTGTTACTAGGGGTCATGGCACCCGGTATGGGAGGCCAGCACATCACCTCTATGATGGACCTACTCCCATGCAGTGGACAGAGCAACACCGCAGGTGGTGGAAATGGTGATGTACCATCACCCCAACCTGCTCGTCCATTGGCTATAACCTTTGATAGCATGGAGATATTTCAACACGGTCTGTTTCATTGCATTCCGCATGAAATTACACATCGATTGATATATAACATGATGGTATTATTCAAAAATACCAAGATTTTAAAAAATTTGGGTGAGTAGTGGTGTCACACACACACCCGTGCATGTCACCCAGTGTGGCCTGTGCTTCCCACAGCTCCCCTAGCAACACCACTGTCTTCATCATCTCAAGCCAGTGTAGCAAGGCTTTTGAGCTCTTTGAGGCTTTTGAGTTGAATCAGCTCCCCAAACCCCGTATTCAGTCCAGATCTCCTATTCAGGACTGGGGGGGGGGGGTGTGTTAAAATGTTTGTGTCCCTGGGTGCAATATGCCTTAACTATGCCACTGCTGAGCTCTGCCACTGAAAACATTCCAGTGGCTTCAAGAGACCCAGAGATGGGTCTTGCTTGGCAAGAGAACACAGGTGGAGACATCTGAGATGAGGGAGTGTTTCTAAATTTGCTCCAGTCTGTGGTCTAGCCTGACATTCTTTGTATCGCCATAGTTGTAAAGTCAGAATCCTACAGAGGAAACGGTTTTTTCTATCTGCTTTATTTATTTTCTTTCATTCCTTTCCCGTCTCTCCATCCTCCTTCTGTTACCTTCCCCGATTGCCCTCAGAAGACGTCACGCCATTCCGGAGGTGGTTCTTTCATTGCGGGGAGGAGGAGCCGGTCAGTGTCACCTGCCCAAGAAAAGCACGTGTCTCACCATGAGAAACCAAAGAAGGTAAAAAAAATAGATTGATATGGTGTTGGGGGCCATCATTGCTGTTGAGTTATATAACTCTTCTTTCAGTGTTTAGCCTTTCTGACCCCAAAGCAGATCCAATCGTATAGCGGGGCATAACCAGCACCAGTGTGTCTTCTGCACTGGTACACAGAGAAATGAGTACTGGAGACAGAATTTAGCACCCTGACGAGATTTGTTTCTCGCTACAACAGATGGGGTCTAGACATAATAAAAAAATGAAAGAATTTTTTTTTTAAAGGAATGTTGAGTAATGCTACACAAGCAGTAGCTATGTTGAATGGTGACGGCATATCATCTCATCCCCTTGGAAAGGGCGAAGCAGCCCACTGGGTAGGAATGCAGCCCGCCCCAGCCTCCCCCCTCATGGCACCAGCCCCCTCCCTTGCTGCCGCTCCCAAGAATGGGGTGTTTCCTTTCAGACATGTTGGCATCCTTCAGTCTCGGAAGACTATGGTATCGCGCTCTGAATGGTGGCTCTGGAACAGTGTCCTCTCCAGTACGCGAAGCCTGGGTAAAGTAGGTATGGAGGATAGGCTGTTACCCATGCAGCAAATCCCCCCTCTCCACGTCGCTGAAATGGTCCAATGGAAAGGCAGAGGCCAATACGGTTGGTTCCAGCGGCGTCGCAGGAGTTGCCAGAACGTGACTGTGTTCAGCCATGAACTGCCTCAGGGACTCCGGCTCCGGATTTTGCCTCGAGGTTGACTCCTGAAGCCTTTTCCTTAACTGGATGTAGCCACAAGGCAGTGGAGGTTTGGGATCAGAGTTTTCTTTCTCTCAGATGAGCTGCCTTCCCAGGCTGACGAGCCCCATCTACCCGGTGGGTAGATCTCCTTTCAGAAGGCTGTGTGTATGTATCAGCACTGGGTTAAACAATGGTATAGAAGAGTGCTGGCAAAACCGATAGGGGCCCTCCCTTTCTCTGTACCAAGTGCCAGTTTCACTGAGCTTCTCCTGGCTGCAAAACGGCCCCTTTTCTCTCCTTGGACATACGCCAGACCCACAGGTGATGGGGTAGCCTACTGGTAGCCCAACCCTACCCACACTTTCCTGGGAGTAAGCCCCATTGACTTTAATGAGAATTACTTCCGAGTAGACATGCCTAGGATTGGGCTGTGATGGGTCAGTGTACTGGTCAGCAGGTGCTCCACCAGTACACTGCATCGGTGCCTGTGGTGGGGGATAGTATTGGGCAGTTTCTAAAGATAATGCTTAAGCCTTCCCCTTTCTTAGCCATGGTTGAAGATAAACCAACCAGCAAACCCTGTTGGCACTTGGACCACAACACCTGCTGTACAGAAAGAAACATGCAGGAATATACAATGGGCCCCATTCAGTGCCGGTGCCAGGTTGCTAGGGGCCCTGGAACAAAGCCTTGCACTGGGCTCCCCTTGGCACCCCCGTTGTCTCCCTTGTGGCTCATTGGGCTCTGCCACTGTCACAGGTGCCAAAGGGGTCAGGTTGCTCTAGTCAGGTGGGCTCTTTATGGACTTGGGCCCTTGGCCAATGCCTAGTCTTCTCAACCTCTGATGCCGCCCCTCTTTCCACCATAATAGCTTACAGTTCGTCATACACACAGCCTTGTCCTTCAGCTAGAGTTAAGTGCTCAGTTTGAACAAACCTTGGAATATGTCTTTAGAGCAAGAACTGAAACACGAGAGGTAATCATATCAGAAAAGAGCATGTGCAGACATCCCCCTCTGCTGGATCTGGGTTTCAAATGGAAGATTTCCAGGAGGATTTTTTTTTTTTAAATTGGCCTTTCTTGAACCCTAGCATCACACATTTGAGAAATCAACCTGTGGCTGCTGGAATAAAAGCTGAACCAACAACAGTGCCAATTTCAATAGGGCTGGTAGGATATTTCCGTTCCTGTCAAACGTCACAATCCATTTGAGGAGTCCTTTCTAGGTGCCCTAGAACCCAGAGTTCCCCAGAATTCCACTGGGTTCACAACACTAAGAGGTCCTGGTCTGAGTGCAGCCCTTCTTTCCTGCATCTGTGCTGGCTGCTGGCAGTCAGACTATCCAATTTCTTAGTACTGTATACACAGCGGGCTTGGAATACAACCTCGGGTGAGTTGGCTCTGGTATACTCCTAAAAGTAGCTGCTGCCAAGGAAAGCAGTGGAAACAGGAAAAGAGAGGGAGATTGGCAAAAGGTAAATGGTGGTAATGGAACAAAGTATTTTTACATGATGTGGGCCAAAAGGACAGGGGGGAGAGGAAACACAAATGATTGGTGGGTGATTTGCAGAGCAGCTGACACAAGGCAAGCTAGGAAAGAAGATTTCTATATTTATCCAGACTTGGATGAGTAGGAGAGTGGGGAAGAGATGTGAGGTTCTTTGTTTCATTTCAGTGCATTTACTTATGGCAATCTTGGTCCACCAAGGCTCCAGTCCTGTCCGCGCTTTCCTGGGAGTAAACCCCCATTGAACACAGTGGAGCTAGATGCCTAGAACTGTGTTGCAAATGGATGGTTGAGGAAGCTGTTGGTGGAGAGTGATCTAGCTGGGTAGCCTAGGATCTATAATAATAACAATAGCAAAATTGCAAGTTGCAAAACGTACTTGTGGGCATGGGGACTAGCTCCTGCCTCTATCCCTAAAGTAGCCTGAAAAATCCCTGTTTTAGTGTGTGTGCTTTAATCAAAACTCCAAGGATTCTCCTAGCACAAGTGTAGTGCATATGTAACCTAGACCCAGACCAAGACTCCCCCTCCAGCCTCAACCTAATTGAAGACCCTATTGTGGGGAGCAGGGGGTGATGTCTGGAGATGACCCTAAACAGATTATCAGTACTCTGCTCCCCCAAAGCTGCTATAAGCACGGATAAGTGATAAACTGGTAATAGCCTGGAGTGGGCTTTTTGCCTCTCACCCATTCCCTATCACCACTGATAATGTAAGCAAGGCTCCTTTGGTGTCCATGCCTGGAGGTGGAAGCAGGGCCAGCCCAATACCATGTGATCCCTGAGGCAGCATGCCAAATGCTGGTCCCCTTTACTCAATGATATGCTAGATTCTGCTCCTATCATTCTTCCATGTTCTATCTCAGCACTTTCTAATCCTCCACATTTCCTCTTCCTCTCTGCCCCTCTTCCTTTCCCCAGTCGAGGGAGTGGAAGGAGGAGCCGTGCAGGCAAATAGGCAGACAGAGGTGTGTGCCTCCCCACCAATCTGCTGCCTGAGGCAACCTCTTCAGTAGGCCTCATGGATGGGCCAGGTACGGGTGAAAGGCACACAGATACTGCCAGAAACTGTGCAACTGGGGGAGTTCCTGGTCCAATAGGCTCTCAGCAGCAGTACCCACTGAGTCTCCAGGCATTACCTCTATGGAGACAACTCATCCTCTTGCCACTGGATGCAGACCTTCCATACTCCTGCAAAAGACAACCATGACTTGTCCCACCTATTCCTGCCTTCGTTGTCTTCTCTCCCCCACTTGCTGTGGTGAGCAGGACTCTGAATGTGCTGCACAGCAGACAGGGGAAGAGGGGACAGACAGCAGGACCAGGAAAAGAGCAGCTGAAGGAGCCACAATGACCTTGTCTTCTGCATCAGCATGAATGGTATATGCCTGGTGAGCAGGGGGAACCATAGCACTGCCACTGCTGTCAGCCTGCTAGGCCAGATTGGCTGATGTCAGGGGTAATGAATGGTCCTTCTGCAAGGCACCTCTTTGGATGAACTTGCCACAGCTATTTCCACACAGGAACATTTTTTTCCCCCGTGTTATCTTAAGGCAAATTATAATGTTGTTTCTATCACCTTCTCCTATGCTGGGAAACACAATGCTTGTCTGCTAAACTGCATAAAGAAGAGCACATCAAATGACCAAGAGTTGCCTGGGATAGTGTTTTGTTTTTTAATATGTAACATCTGCCACTTCTTTATTTCCTTCCCTTTACAATGTGTCCATGACCTGGGAGGACAGCTGATTGCTATTGTGATCAAACTGCTTCCTCCAAATATTCAGGCAGCAGCTCTCACTCTGGAGGCATTTGCAGAGCTGAGCCAGGCACCCCTGGAATGTCTGAGTGATCATTGCATCCTAGACAACAGTGTCCCAGTTCAATGCGTCCCATTGTATTGGACATTTGCATCCTGGACATTCATGTTCAGATAGATAGATAACATGGGGCTTGTTGCCTAGTTATAGTTTGTTGTTCTGTTACAGTGGGATGCAGATAACCAAACTAGATGTGAATGTCCAGGGATGCCAGCGACCAGGATGCATTTGACCAGGACACAATTTGTCCAGGAGGTTAATACCCTAGTACCAAATGTTGGCTCCCCAGGGAGTTACGTTACCTAGTTTGCCTCTATGCTTGAGTACAGCCCTGCTTCCATACGTCCGCTTGGCCTGGAGAGGTGGCCAACTGCTTGATCTTGTGGCAGTGACTGCCATGGAAGTGGTTCGCTGAGGAGTCTGTGGGCAGAAGCGAGAAGGTCAGGGATTGGTGTACAAATAAGGAGGCCAGGTGCAAAAGAGCTGGCATCAATTTGGTGTCGAAGGCAGAAAATCTAAATTGCATCCCGCTCCCCTCCCATGGAGGTCAAACCCTTATATGAAATAATTGACAATTTGTTGCCTATTTATGGTACCCCAAGCCTGCCATCTTACTCTGCCCTATTGTTGAATTGACCCTAGAAACGTCACAAGACAGGTCCTTTGTGCCTTTAAGAATGATCAGAGGGCCAAACTGGAAGTGAAATGAGAGATCTATCAGCTAGATTCTAGAACTTGTGGAGGGGTCTTTAGCCCTGTCTCCCTGCACCATTTTCCTGATTTAAATCACGCACACCCAAGTTCCTGTTCCCTAGTCTCTTATATCACATTTAGTTTGGCCTAATATGAGGAAAATGCAGCAGGTGCAGGTTTTCTCATGTTTGCTATGCAAATCATATCTGTCAAAATTCCCTCTGGACTTCTACACACAAGTCTTAACAGTATGGGAGCCCCAGCATCTGATGCATCTGTTCATCCTAAAAAAGAAAGGAGTGTATCCTGTACCCCTCTGCCCCAACTTCTCCACCCACTGGAACATATCATGGATCTCCCCCAAATTTCTTCCTCACATATCATAGTTTGCATAATACAGATGATTCTCTGCTTCTTCTCCTGTTTTTGTTTTGTTTTTCTCCTCTTGCCTTTAAATGCGGAGGTTACTCAATCCGGTGCATGTGAGAGCAAAGGACTAGATTTAGAAAAAATGTGGGAGCAGCAGAACGGGAAGATGAGATTGCATGCTGCTGCTGCTGAAACAGTGACTGGTGGCACATATGCTACCACAAAGGGTCAATGTGCATGCTCCATCTCTCCATAACCTAGATGCTGTGGGATGCGTAGCATTAAAGTGGGTCAGGTTCACAAATAGGATTGAAATGTGAGTTAGCTGCCAGTTGAAAGCGCTTTGTATTATTCGTGCATGTTTAAAAAAAAAAGAAAATGTTGAACTCACACTGGAATAATCTTATAATACTTAATTCTAGTGCACAAATCCTAGAAAATAGTGTAACAGCTGAGGCTACAAGGGGAAGTGGAAAACCAGCAGTAGACTTCTCAGTCCTCTCCCCTCGTGCCTGCCACTGGTGTGGCATAGTGGCACCCAGAGGCTGAAGGGCAAATCAGGACATCCCTGGTTTAGATCTTACCACTGTCATGAGATATAGGAACTAGATGGCCCTTGGCCAGCAAAGCTCTTATGTTCTTACTTCAGAGTTATTATAAGGACATTGTCAAGATAACACATGTGCAGTATTATGAACACTTGAAAGTGCTATGACGACGACGACGACGACGATGCAAATGTTCTGCTTCTCATTATGTGTCATCCTCCCCTCCCCATTGTTTTTCTTCATTATCTGTCCCTTTTTCCTGGTGGGGGTGAAAACAACTTTAGAGGCAATGCTCATCAAATGCAGTAGTGCAATGGGAAAGGGTTAAGAAGCACCTCTTCCCATGTGCTGATCTTCCACTGCAAACTGCAGTTTTAACAGGGGTGGCATTAGGGTTCCCCCCCCAAAAAAAATAATCACCTAACTACATGTAACCTAGCTTCTTCCTGTCATTTCAGCCGCCACCCAGTGTAAAAATTCTACCCTCCCCTTGAATAGAACCTTATGCAAATTTGCCTGCTTGATGCTTACTGAACCCTATGCCCATAATGTAGAAACAGGCAGAAGATTTATAGTAATAATACTAATATAGTAATAAGTCACTAGAACTGGCTGCATCAGACCAAGGTCCAGCATTCTGTTTATGAAGTAGTCGCTCAACTGCATCTGTTCACATATAGGGATACAGGGAAAGACTTTCTGCTGTTTTGCTCCCAGCACCTGATATCCAGAGTTATACTGACACTGTATATGAACGTTCCATTTAGTTATCATAGCTAATATCTGTTAACAGGTGTAAATAAGAGGGCACAGTAGGCCTTATGTCATAGTTAAATAATATAGTTAAATATTATGTCATAGCTAAATAATATAGTTAAATAATAATATAGTTAAAGAACATAGTTAAATAATATAACCTGGGTCTTGTAGTCCTTTCCTGCAAATGGAACTTTTTTTACTGATCGTGATTAACATGTTTGACACCTTTCCTTCCTCTCTAAAAAAGGGTGGATGGATCAAGTCCGCGTTCTACCTTGAAATGTAGAATTATGACCTGAATGTGTATACCCAGTCTCATTCTGTTCCAGGGCAATACTGCATTGCTGAACAGATACATAGCTCAAGGGAGCATATGCTGGCATGGAAAGCTAGAGGTTGATGGTTCAAATCCCTATAAGGCAAGAAAAAAATACATTTTTTTAAAAAATGCAAGTTGAAGAGTTGAAGCAAAGCTCATTTGCTTAGTCAACGACCAATTTGATTTTGCCTCTTCAAGGCTTTTATGTCATTTGGTGGCAACAGCAGTGTTTCAATTGTTGAAACCAGCTTCTGTCAGTAAGGCAACACTGAAGCTTTCAAGTCACCTTAACTAGGGGAAGTTGAAAGAAGAAAGAGTGCTGTCTGTAACTTGAAAGCGCCCACAGAAGTCAGGCCAATTTTTTTAAGGGTTTTTTTTTTTGTCTTGTTCTCTCTTTGCATTTCTTGTTTGCCAAGATCAACACTGCAACATCAGAGCCGCCAACATGTTACAGAGGTGGTGCTGTGGTTTCCTTACTGTACACTGAGCACACGGCAGGAAGAGGCTTATTCTTTTGAGATTACACCCTAGTTCTCACAGAGGGGGAAAACCTGTGCTTGGGCTATTTTATTTGAACCTGCAACACACATGGATGAATAACAGAAAAAAGCCCTGGCACAGAAAACTAGCATATTGAGGAAAAGGGCTTGGGACTAGCCTTCTCCCTGATATGCTGATCTTCAGTGTGCATGGATTTTTATTTTTTTATTTTAGGTATGGAGGAGCATTCAGTCATGTGAGACTTCACAGTGTGCTGCTTCATTTAGAACTAAGTGAAGATCACACCCCTTACCCAGTATTTTGTTTTCTCCCACCCAAAGCAGTAGAAAGTCAGCATGGCATAGTGCACTGCTTCCCAACCCATGGTCCAGGGGATCACAGGTGGTTTGCAAGACCTTAAGAAGTGGTCTCCAAGGTCTCAGGGAAAAAAATTGCTTTTGATCACTTCCAGTGTCTCTCTGAGCAAGCAGTCCCCTATGGACCACCAGAGAGGGTAGAGAACGGAACTCCTGCAGCTAGCAGCAAAAGCAGCAAACCACAAATCTTCTCTATCGATAATAAATCTCTAATAAATATTTTGTAATTAAAGACAGTATTATCCACGGGTTTGGTGTCCGTGGATTTCTTCAACTGCGGGCAGTGGCGTCACTAGGGTTCGCGTCACCCGGTGCGGGATGCCAGCGCGTCACCCCCCATGCAGTGGGCGGGGCAACACTCCAGGTGGTGGGCATGGTGATGTACCATCACTCCGCCTCCACTGGTCCTTTGGCTGTACCTTTTGATAGAACAAAGATAGAACACATTCTGCATGAAATTACGCATTGATTGATATTTAACATGACGGTATTATTCTTCCAAATTATGATTTTAGTGATTTTGGTCACTCGTGGCGTCACCCCCCCCCCCAGGGTGTCAACTTACTGACACCGTATTGCAGCAGTTCTCAAACTTTTAGCACTGGGACCCACTTTTTAGAATGACAATTTGTCCAAGTTCCACCAGAAGTGATGTCATGGTGGAAGTGACATCAGCAGGCAAATTAAAATAAATAAGTATAAATAATTAAAGTAAAACAAATAAATAAATAAGCAGAAGCCATCCCTGTTCGACCAAGTGAATTTCCTCTGTAGCCTGCCTGCAATAACACCCCCCTCCAAAACCAGTAAGGTTTTCAGCCCTACCAAGTGCCCAGTTCAATTTAAGAACTTCTGTTTAAATCAGATCACTGTCAGGATCCACCTGGCTTTGCAAGTCTCAAAAAGGTTCATCTTATCAGCTGAAGCCTCTGTTTTGATCCTTTTTAGTGGGGGGGGGGGGGAGACTGCCTTCTGGAGCACTTGTTTAGCTGCAGATGCATAGGATCAGGACCATTCTTGTAGCCTTGCACTCTCCTTTACCTGATCTTCCACACCAGCCAAAGCACGTTTGCTTACTCGCGAGTAAGTGCGACCGTGAGGCTTAGTTTTGCTTTCCATATGGCTCAATATATTCATCTGCTTGGAAGGAGGGACTTCCTTCTCAGGTGTTTTTGGGGGCTCCATTCATTGGATCAGGACCATTCTGGTTTCGTTGGATTCCTCTCAGCCTGCCCTTTTCGATGGACTAAGGCAAGTTCGCCTACACACAAGTAAATGCACGATATGGCTCACTTTAACTTTCCATAGGGCTCCATGCATTTTTTTGTTCTCCTGTTTTTTGGCCATACCTTTTGATAGAAAGGAGATATTTCACTCTGGTTTTTTGCATTGCATTTTGCTCGAAATTCCACATCCAACGGTATATAATATGATGGGGTTACTCCTAACCACCATGATTTTAGCGTGTCACACCCCCCAGTGTGCGTCACCCTGTGCAGCCCGCACCCCCCTAGTGATGCCACTGTCTGCGGGTCTCCAAACCCTTGATGTGGGCCAACCAGAAGCCTCTGGAAGTGAGGGGAGCTGTTGTCCTCTTGCCTCTGGAAGCTCTTCTGAAGCCCACAGAGCCTGTGCGTGTCTGTACACAGCCTCTGCGGGCTTCAGAAGAGGCTCTGGACTGACTGGAGCTCCTGTGGAGTTTGGAAGGGTGAAAACTGCAGGTTTCGAATACTCGCAGCTAACCTTATCCGCGGAAGTTCTGGGAATGGAACCCCCGTGGATAATGAGGGCTGCCTGTATTACAAATTTAAATGTATTTTTTGTGTGCAAGGGTGGGGGATTGCAGGTGGTTCACGACAATTCCAATTTTTGCCTCAGTGGTCCGCAATCTCCTAGAGGTTGGGAATCACTGGTATAGTGGTTCAAAGTAGTGGATGGGCAGCCCAATCCTAAAGACAACGCCGCCAGCAGGTGCAGCAGTGCCAAAGTGGCTACCATGGCCCCACAGCAGCTACTGGAGGTCTTCTTAGGGGAAGGGAACTTTCGTAATGGGGCTTCTCAAGTCTGTGCTGGCTATTTTGCCAGTGCAGAGTTGAGACACTTTGGCTGCAATCCTAACTACACTTTCTTGAGAGTAAGCCCCATTGAACAAAATAGGACTTACTTCTGAGTAGACCTGGTTAGGATTGTACCCTCTGTGTTGTGCCTTCCAGTCCAACACAGAATTCAGGATCCAGTATACAGGAGCAGAGCTCCACCAGTCCCACCCCCTTCCACCCTGGTTCCTCCCTTTGCCCTATTCCACCCACTCCCCACCTCTCCCCACCCAGTACTGCTTACCAAAAGCCAGCGCTGCTAGAGTGCCAGCAGGCCTCTGAGTGATCTTACAGCATTTTTGCAACACCCAACTGGCTCTTACTGCATGTTTGCAACACCATTATGCCAGCTGGCCCTTACGGCATGTTTGCAACACCCAGCGCCAGCAGTACACTTGTTCAGTCTCGAAAGACTATGGTATAAGCCTACAGCACCTGGTATTCCCAGGCGGTCTCCCATCCAAGTACTAACCAGGCCTGATCCTGCTTAGCTTCCAAGATCAGACGAGATTGGGCATGTGCAGGGTAACAGTTGCTGTTGCTGGTACACTTGTACTGCTGGCACTAAAGAACTCACAATTGAGTTCTTAGACTGGATCCGATAGGGCCAGCCTTAGGAGCTGCGGGGCCCAATTGGAAGCATTTTTTGCAGGGTCTCAGGATCACAGCCAAGTTATGTAGAATCTTAGAGATATAAATTTATTATAGACTTTATTTAGACTGGTATCTCTGTGGTAGGGGGAGAGAGAGAGAGAGAGAGACAGAAAGAGAATCTGCACATGCTCAGAGACACTGTAATTCTTCTCATTACAGAGTCCTGGCATTGAACTGTGGCTGAAATTGTGCTGTGTGACCTGCACATGGCACAGCAGTGTTCAGACAGACCCTGTTACATTCCACAGGGAGGCTCTGCTCTAGTAAAGCCCTTGGATGTGCTGGGTTCCTCTGCAGTGAAAGGCAGGCTGCTGGGCCTGGCTTTTTGCAGGCTTATCTCCTTCCCCGCCTGCTTTTTCTGCAGTGCCCAGGCAGTTGTGGCAAAGGATAGGAGGGAGGTGGGTGAGCTGGGGAGGATCTTGTGGGCAAGGCCCTCTCTGGCATGTGGAGGGATCCTATTTCATTCGCCCTGACGTGGGAGATCTACAAGTTAGAGTGTGCAACGTGGGCACCGCCTTCCCCTGCTTGCAAGCTGAGAGCTCCCCTCTCCCCATTCCTTTTTCTCCTCCTCCTCCTCCCCTCCTTTTTTTTCCCCCTTGTTGCCATTAACTGTCTGCTGTGCCTTCTGAAATGCCCCCCACCCTCCCCAGCTGCTTGAAGCGCTCAGCCTTGGGTGGAAAAAAGGCTTTCTTCCTGGTGGTGAACTTTGGGCAAAAGAGATGAACTTGGCAACCCCAGTGCGATTTGCAAAACCAGGCATACCCAGGGAGCTCTCTCTGCAAAGGAGTCTGGAGTGCCGGGAAGGTAGGGGTGGCCTTTTATTTTGAGGAACTAATCATTTCTGTGCCCCCTACTCCTCCCTTACCAAGGACTGTGTGTCCCTAACTCTGTAAGAAGATCAAACTTTAGTCAAGCAGGCAGGACATGTTAACAGTTTTCTTTTCCTGGAGTTAAAACAAACAAACTGTGAGCAAAGGGAGGGTGGGCACTGAGGAGCCAAAAGGGAGAAGGGGTGGGAGATCAGTTGGCATTCCAGAGTTAATGAGTATATTTTCAGTTGGATTCCAAGATACTCCCATTGGCACCCCAGGATGCACGGACAGAGCTGTTATTTTCACCCCTAACCAAGAAATTGCAATACAAGTCGTCTTGTTCTGTATACAATATTGCCCATTCTGCATGCTTTTTTTTTTTTAATGCAACCTACTATTTAATTTAGGCTTAGCTATAGGTGGCAGGAAAGGAGGTTTGGGGTAAGCAGGAGATCTATGAGCAATTTTACAATGGATGCTTTAAAAATAAAACCCCATGTTCCCACGATGATGTCACTGAACATCCCCTCAGGTTCCATGTTCACACACTATTAGTTTTCACCTTCTTAATTATATCAACCACTACGTTCCAGTCTCTCAAGGGCCAAACCCCTGGGGTGGGGGAGAACGTAAAATAGCTCCTTACGTGACATGACAACCAACTTTCAGGCAGGAACACCTTCAACACAGCATCTGTTCACAAGAAAAGGAAAACCACAGTTGTGTCTGTGCTGGAGTTTGTATTTTTGTTTAATCCCAGTTTTTGTTTTTGTTTTTTAAAAAGAGGTAAATGAACAGGGACAAGCAGAAAAAATTTTGTTGAAAATTGAAGCTGCTTATAAAGTTGATGGAAGTTAATCTATGAATTGCAAGTATGCCAAATAAATAGAGCACCATTTATTTATATTAATATTGCAGAAGCAAGCTGAAACTGCAGTACTCTGCACAGTTACTATGGAGTGAGCTCTGTTGGACTCAGTAAGACTTACTTCTGAGTCAATGTGCACTGTATGAGGCTGCTTTTGTATAATTTGGGAATACTGAAACTAGGCTGAGTGTCTCTTTTTTTTGGTAGTATTATAGTTTGAGAGGGTGGCATTGTTTGTTTTCTTTTCAATTTTTCTTGGACTGATTGTTGATTTATGTGAAATTCTCCATGTTCTTTCACTTTCACATGAAAATACGTGAAAGTTGATCTGGTATTTCTTTGCTCATGTCGAATTTGTCAATTGCTCACATGTCAAATTGCTCATGTATGGAAAATAAATGTTTTAAATTAAGTTTTTAAAAAATCAAATTCTGTCTCAGAAGGAAATACAGTACTGTGATTCAGAAAATGGTGCAAAATAATAATTATTTATATGTGCTTGATTCCTGTACTGCTATTCATGAGGAACAGCAAAGAGCTATGATAATCCCTTGTCACTGAGACCCTGGTCAGCCGCTTTTCTGGTTCTTGGCAACAAATTTCACCAACATTGACCCAATACTTTTCCAAGACAGTCTCTGAAGCCCCGAATAAGGCTATGTGGAACCTATGTACAGTATAAAAAAAAATTCTGCAATCTAAATTCTGTGCCAAGAAAAGGTAATTTCTGCAACCTGTATGAATTATGGAGAATGAGCTAGAAACTTGCTTGAAAATAATAAAATAAAAGGTTTCTTAATTTTCTTATGTCACTTGTGAATATTCATTTATTTATTTTAAAGACTTATATCCCGCCTTTCCTATGCCAAAGCAGATGCCCAAAGAGACTAGGGCATACAAGTGTAAAAATGATAGCGTTACCTGCTTTCTATAGCTTAAATACTCAAATCCAGCAAATACATAAGAACAATGCTAGCAGTCAGATGAGCATAAATAGATCTATCCACTTACTTTTATATAGATAGTTCACTTTTTGTCATCTCCCCCATGCATTCAGGGAACATACGGGGGGAAATGGGACTACGCGCTGGTTACACCTCCAGTGTCAGGATGTGCACTGGCCATGATTTTTGAGGTCCACATGTTGGATATTCGTGTGAAGGGGTTGTATGTATCCACAGCTTCTCCTTACCGTCAGGAATCCTGGTCATCATAAAGTTCCCATATGAATGGTTGAACCCTACACACAAACACCCTCTTTACATTAATAACAAGTGGATGTCAGGGCACATGACCTGCATGTATCATTGTGTTATTCCTGTCATGCATCGTCCTGTTTTTCCCGTTATGCATTCCTGAATATGTGAGGGAAAAGCAAGTGAATGACGCCGAAAGGGTATTGGCATCTACGTTCATTTTAAAAATCAATGTGCACACTTTTTCACAAATACCGTGCATATACTGTACGCATACACAAATACTGTACTGTATCTTGTTCAGTACGTGTGTTGAACATAAATGTGTGAATAACTAACAGCCCAGTCCTGAGTTGCTCTGCACGTGAGGCTGCAGCAGCGTCGAAAATGGCTGCCACCGTATCCTGGGAGAAGGGGACTTTTGTCCCCTTCCTCCGGTAAAGCAAGTAGCCCCGCAATGGGTCTACTCGATTCTTCGTCGACCCAAAGGTTGGTGTAGAATCAAAAGCCTCCATATCCGGCAGCCAGCTGGACACAGAGGTTCTGGATCTGGTGGAGCGAGTCAAAACAGAGATTCATTGGAATCGCATGCACAGAAATGCTCTTCCTCATCCCAGCACACTAGAAATGAGAGATCAGAATCAAAACTGCAAGATTTTACTGGCAAATTTCTCCACTTGAGGCCCAACCCTATGGGCTGCAGCACCGGTGCTAACAACATTGGGTGTTGAGCCCAGAGCCAGTTGGTGCTGGAACTTAGTGCCCAAAGATGGTGGAGCTCCCACAGCGAGTATGGCCAGCGGCCGGCATCAGGGCTTTTGGGGGGAGGGTAGGAAGGGGGAAGAGCTGGGAGCGGAAAGGGCAGGGGGAGGGGAGGAATGGATTTGGGAGAGGGGTAGAGATAGCTGCTGTATCCTAACCCCCTCCCAGGCTGGGAAACCTGACCTGGGTCTCCTCTCAATAGTGAGTGCGGATCTGAGGAATTCCATTGGGGCCACCTGTGTGTTACACAGTGTAAGGGAACATTTGTTCCCTTATCCTGAGGAGACCTGGTGCTGCCTTCCTGGCCCCATAGGATACAGTGGTTGCCTTTTTGGCACCGCTGTAGCTCTGGAGCCTAGGGAAGCATAGGCTCCCTAGGCCCTGCTAAAAAAATGGGCCTAGGCTGCCCATTGCTTTAATATATCCCATGTCTTCTAAGGGCCAAACGAAATGTGACATTTAATCCGTCACCATCTCTTTGCTGTTGCAGCCTTAGAAGGACTGTGTGCTTTCTGAACTTCTGCAGACGGCATTGCACAAAGGTGGAATTTTAGTATCAGATGTGGATCATGACACACTAAGAATTTTGGTTTATCTAAAGCAGAGGTCTCTAAACTTTTAGGCCAGAGGGCCACATCAAATATCTAGCATGATGTTGGAGGGCTGGAAAAATAAATAAATGTTAAATATAAAATTTAAATACATACATTAGGAAACCTCAGAAGGCTTTCAGATGGCCCAAAAAGTCATTTCTGGTTTTTCAGGAAAACCAGGAAGTGATATTTTTAGGCCTTCTGAGGGGAGGTGCATGCCCTCCCCAGCCCTCAGAACACCCTCCAGGCATAAGTGGAGCACAGCCCTGGTCACATTCAGTTGAACGAACCAGAGGCTTGCTGTGGGCCCGATAAGAGGTTTGTCACAGGCTGCATCAGGCCCCCGGGCCGGGGTCTGGAAACCCCTGATCTATAGAAAGGAAAGCAAATTTTTAGTTCTTGAGATAATAAAGATAAGTTTGGAAACGTGTGAACAATGTTTGGGTGAGCAGGATTTCCAGTGGGTCAAGGGATTGAGTAGCTACTTGGTCCTCCCCTGAGACAGAATAAGTCATGAGCAAAATAAGCAGATGTGCATAATGTGTAATGCTTTTATTCGGGTTGCAGGATCCTGCTTTTTTGGGCACAGAAACACCTAGAAAATTGGGTCTTGGAATGTAGAGCTTAGAGGCAAAATCCAGGAGACATCTGATGAAACTAGCCCAACACAGGAAGGAATTCCTTGTGGAAGAGGATACAGGAAGAGTCTTACATTGCTTGCATGCTGTAAATGTACCTCTAGCTCATCTTATCTGAAACTGATATGGATTGGGAGTCTCCTGCCAGTCTTATGCATGCCAGATGTTGCTTGCAGCTGGAGAAGGGGAACCCCAGGCAGATGCCTTGGGAGGGAAGGTTAAACTGCTTTGGATAGTGGAGAAAGGAAATGGTTCCTTGTACATAGAATCCTCTTGATCGTCATCCATTCACTTGATGCTTTCTTCTTAGTTTCTTTTCTCACCTGCTGCTGGAAGAGTGAAAACATTTGTCTCTTGTGTTTTTCCTCTTACAGAGTCGAAAGGACAAGGAGAGGCCTAAACAGAAGCACAAGAAACGTTCAGAATCACCCACGAGTCTTACACTGTCCTGCGCCCCCATTATAACTGAGAAGGTAATGAAATGCTTGCAGAGTGTTCAGGTGGAAGGAGATGTTGTATCTCTTTCAGGGTTAGTCAGGGCCTGGGCGGCCAGCCTTCAGCCAACTGGACCAATGGGCCCTGCACCTATGCCAGGGTAATCTAGTCTGGTATGTAATTTTATATTAAAGTGTGGTTTGATGCATTTGGTCCATTAACTCGCACGCACTTTTTAAATGCGCATTCAGATTGCTTTCCATTCTACCGTCGTATTGTATTGACACCTTCAGTCTCGAAAGACTATGGTATCGCGCTCTGAAAGGTGGTTCTGGCACTGCGTCTAGTGTGGCTGAAAAGGCCAATCTGGGAGTGACAATCCCTTCCACACTGGGAGCAAGTGCAGTCCGTCCCTGGTCTGTCTCCCTGGCTATGGGCCTTCCTTCTTTGCCTCTTTGCCTCAGACTGCTGGCCAAGTGTCTCTTCAAACTGGGAAAGGCCATGCTGCACAGCCTGCCTCCAAGCGGGCCGCTCAGAGGCCAGGGTTTCCCACTTGTTGAGGTCCATCCCTAAGGCCTTCAGATCCTTCTTGCAGATGTCCTTGTATCGCAGCTGTGGTCTACCTGTAGGGCGCTTTCCTTGCACGAGTTCTCCATAGAGGAGATCCTTTGGACCATTCTACCATAGAGATATAAAGTCTATAATAACTTTTATTTATGTCTCTTAGGGCACAATCCCATCTTGCATTGGAACAGGCAAGCCAGGAGGCTTGTGATAGGGCTCCACAGTGAGCTCCACAGCGGCTCAGCCGAAGGTAAGGGGAAACTCTTCCCCTTACCCCCAAGTAAGCCACTGCAGCCCCTATGGGCTTCCTTGGACTTGCACCACCTCCTGAGGTGGCAGAAGTCCAAGGAGAGCCGCTCCGTGATGCTCGGGAACGGGGGTTGCGATCTGGCATAACAGCAGGATTCCAGCCCCACCTCCTGCTCCCCACCTGCCCGCTCCCGGAGCTGCCCTGCGCCCACCCTCCCCCCACCCCGGAACACCTCACTCTTGCCTCCTCCCTGCCTCCTCTCCTTCCACTCCAGAGCCTTGCGTCGCCTGAGCTCCACCAATGCAAGGCTTGCCCCACAAGTTGCCATGGAGGCTGGATTCAGTCTCTGTGTGCCAGCGCACCTCTGTGTGCCAGCGCACCTCTGTGTGCCAGCGCACCTCTGTGCGCTGCCTCGGGTTGCTCTAGAGGAGGTGCAAATGTGCTTTATGGCATATTTGCAACCCTCCTAGGCTGGCACAAGGGACTTGCGCTAGCCTACTTAGGATTGCACTGTAAGATTCTACAGACCATGGCTGTGAACCTGGAGCCCTGCAAACAAGATTTCCAGCTGGGTTCCTAAGGCCAGCCCTGACTGTGTGTGTTTTTCACATTTTGTACAAGCACTATGATACCTGTAGAATTCAGCCACCTGCACATCTCCAGATTGTTTCTTCCTTTTAAAAACAGCAGTTTTCCACCCCACATGGCTGTGAAATAAGTTGAAAAAAATCTGGTAAACTTTCAAAAGCTAGAAGGGGGACTGAGCAGAATTTCAGGAGTCGGCTATCTCAATGGAGCGCTCTATAGCTAATTGAAGCGCAATGTACTATGCAAAATAAACAACTATATTTAATGTTCTTAGGCTGCAAACCTATTTACACTTCCCTGGGAGTAAGTCCAATTTAATTTAATGGTGCTTACTTCTAAGGAGACCTGCATAGGATTGAACTCTCAATTTCTCAGCCTGCAGAATTCCCTTTCTCTGGATTCATAGATTGGATTACCTGAGTGCAAAATGAGAATTTTTACACATAGTCCATTTTATTCCCTTGAGAGTGGAAGAAATTGGTCGTGCAAAGGAGAGAAGAAGAAAAGCCTTCCTCCACCCCACCCGCTCCAATTTGTTTCAGTTCCTTCCTAATTGTTCACATTTCCCCACCCTCCTTTCACTCCCCCACCACTGGTGGGCTCTGAGCCTTGGGAATTCCATATTGCAGCTGTCTGCTACTGACGACATAATCGTAAAGCTAAACCCTCGAGTGATTTCAGATGCGTGTCCCAGCTCGTTCTTGGAGCACATGCTTCAATTCAAGCCTCCTGTAACATTAATAACATAATACCAGAGCTTTGCTCTCTCTCTCTCTCCCCCCTTGTAGCCCAGTTGTAAACCAGGTGAGACAAGCAGGCTCTTTTTTCCAGGGCCAAATCTCAGATTACTCATTCACTGCAAGGCTCGCCCATTAGAGTAAGTTGGGAAGTGCAAAGTCTGCAGGAGGACGTCTATTTCCATTTCTTTTTTTTTCAAGCCTCAGGCAGCAGATTTTTACAGACAATACATCTACTTGCTTGAATTTCAGGCAGTTGTGTTTGTGCTGTCGTTCCTTCACTGGCGGCAATTGTTTGCTTCAGTAAAAGAAGGCACCCAGAAGGGTTTTTTGAGTCACGGTGCAATACCATAATGGAGTTTTCCGTTTTAGAGGAGATGAGACAATAGTTTTTGAGAGAGCTGAAAGTGATTTGGGAGGGACACTGCTTTCCATAGTACACACAAACGCGCACACATTTCTTTTGTCCCGCTGTCTTCTCTAATGAACAGGTTTTGCAGGTTTTTGAAAAACTGCAGAAGCACCTGTTCACCAAAAGTGAAAGTGGAATGAATATATGCACCATGAGCAATGATCCCTCTTTCATGCCACCTTCAGTGCTCTAAAAATCTGTTTTCTGTCTCCAGCCTGTTTGATTCAATCACACATACGTTGCATTACATCATGGGTGTATTAGTTTTACAGCACAACCCTATGCGTGACTATTCAGAAATAAGTCCCACTGTGTTGAATGAGTCTAATCCTGAGCTTCCCAGCACCCAGGGTTGCAGCTGTGCCAAAATGGCTGCCACTGCATCCAGCTGGGATGGGAAGCAGTGCCAGAGCTACATGGGGTAAGGGAGCTTACACCCCCTTACCTTGTGTAATGGCCAGGTGGCCCCGATGGGTCTCCTTGGATCTGCGCCCGCTGTTGAGCAGGAGCAGACTCAAGGAGACCCATGTCGGGTCTTCCAGAGGGACATCAGGTTATGGTGGCAGGGCCTGGCACCATCTCCACTCCACTCCCGCCACCCTTCCCCCCCGCCTTCCCCTGCCCGAGAATGCATCCCCCCTGTCCAGTCTTACCTCTCCAGCGCCCAGCCCTCGCCTGGAGTTCTGGACAGTGGTCCTCTGTCTGCTGGCCATTGCTGACTCAGCACGGGTTTGCACTTAGCCTGCTCCGGTACTGAACCAGCAGAGACTGTCGCAGACATGCTTTATAGTGCACACTGGTGCTGGGCCAGCACATGTTGCATAGAATCAGGTCCTTATTCCTATGCAAGTGTTTATAGAATTGTAGCCTTAACTGCTTTTATCATTTTCTTACCTTCGTGTTTCATTCTAGGATACACTTGTTATTACCGGACTTCATAAAACTGGAGATGGCTTTGGTTCAGAAGGGTTAGAAGAGTGGTTCCCAAACTGGGTGCTTAGGTGCTCCAGGGTGCCACCGTGCAGTGGCAGGGATACTGTGTGGCATCTTCTTCCTGGCTCACTGAGCCAAGATCACACAAAATCTCAAAATTTTGGCACCGCCAAAATGTTATTTTGGGAGTAACATGGCACCGCCATGACTGAATGAAGGGAACTGCGGGGTTAAAATGTCACAAAAATGCAATTCCCACGCTGCCTGCTGATTGTTCAATTCCAAGGACTTGCCACTTCCCAAGCCATGGTGGGCTAGATCTTGCCAGCGCATGGAGCTATGCATTTTACAGCATGGCTTGTGGTTTCAGTGATTTGAGGCATCAGCTGGCTGGAAAATCTCACTGAAGGCAAAGAGAGCAGGATAGTCCCCAAATTACCAGCAGTATCTTGAATTCTGGTTTTCATTGATGGTTCATCCCAGGCTTTAACTATATAACTACAAGGCTTAAGAGTGTACAAAACAACGGCTGGAATACTGTATGCAGGACCATGGTAGAGCTTACTTTCACTTCACATCATTGGTTTAACTGTCTTACCTCAAAACCCCCTCTGTTACTCTGGTCTGAATAATTCTTGGGGTAACTGCTTTCTGCCCTGATATCCTATCTAGTTTAATTAAACTAGATTATTGTAATTGGATTTAGCCCTGTCTTAATGTGGATTTATAGTCTTGTATGTTGGCTTAGTTTGATTCTGTGGCCTGACAGTTTATCCAGAAGAGGACTAGTTCCCTAGCTCATCTTTCCCCTCCATCTTAAAGGAGATCTGTTTCATGGAAATGAGTGAAAATGTTCAGTACACATCCGTAATTGAAATTAAGTGAAAACCAATCAATGTTGGGCGAGGGGCTCATCTTCTGTTAATTCAATCCATAGTAGACCCACAATCACCTTGTGGTTCCCAAGTAGATGAAGCGCTGATATTTGAGAAACAGGATGAGTCATGGATAATCTATGGATAGCGTTTAGTGCTCACTTATTTGTGGAAGTTGGTGGGCAGAGTTCACAAGGTCTTGTGGTAATCAGAACCTGTTGGCAGGGCAAACCACTGACTTTTGTAATGTGTGAACAGCACTATAAGCCAAGTGCTTAGAAGCCTTGTGGTATACGTTAAGGATGGCAGCTGGCATCCAAGCAGCTCAGTCTGGCCTTCTGGCATTGGCCATCTTGTTTCTAGCTCAGTTCCCAGTCCCAGCATCCCTTGCTCATTATGAACCATAGCATTCCTTCCCCCCCCCCACAAAGGTAAAGGACTCTCTAGCCCCCTCCTCCACAGAACAAGCAGGAAGAGAGGCAAACCAAAATGCAGACAAGTGAAGTCATGGTGCCCTTCTTCCATGATGCCCTGTCTGCAGCGGTGCCAGGCTGCAGAAGGATGAGACAGCCACTAGCTGCCCTGTGATCTTGCGCAAGTTTTGCATGAGATCTCATGAGAATTGCAAGAGATCACACAGGAATTGTACAAGGTCTTGTGTGATTTTGGGTTTTGAAAGGAATTGGGCTGTAAGTTAAGTCAACCTAGGGCCCAATCCTATGCAGTTTTCCAGGGCCGGTGTAGTGGTGTCAATGGGGCATGTGCTACATCCTTTGGTGGGGAGGCAGTCACTGAGGCCTCCTCAAGGTATGGGAACGTTTGGTCCCTTACCTCAGGGCTGCATTGCGGCTGCACCGGTGCTAGAAATTTGGATAGGATTGGGCCCTAGTCTCCAATCCAAATTTTGAACACACAAGTTCTTTAAAATCCAGCTATGGGGCAGGGGGGAAGCAGACCTGGAGCGATTGGGATGAAACTGAAGTGAAAAGAAGGAAGACAACATTGGAGGAAGGGGGGGGGGAAGAGAAGGCAAAGTGGAAAGAAGCAATGCTGGGGAAGTGGAACTGAGAAGAGGGGAATGGGGAGGAGAGAAAAACATGAAAAAAGAGAGACAGAGAGCAACATTCTGTCCACCTGCCCACTTGCTTTGGAAAGCGAACACTTGTGCACCAGCAAGAGAATAAGAGGCTTCTCCTTCAGTTGCTTCTCTGTAGTTTGTTTGGGAGGAGATGGACAATGACAAGCCTCCACAGCAAGGCCCACCCAGCTGCTGCTGCTGCCCTGTGTTGCTGCTGCCACTGCTACTCAGCTGTGATTTGAGCATGTGCAGAGTTCCCAGTTGTCATGAGTAGGAAGCTGTGGCTGCAGCTGGGTCAGGGCAGTTTCCTTGTTCTGCTAGCATGACGGGGCCAGGAAGAGCAGCGTAAATATGCTGTCCCACAAAATCTGCCACTATGCACAAATGTCTCAACTTGCCCTGGTCAGACCCCAGAATGTATATGTCCGAATGATCTTGGCTTCTGGCCTCCCAAGTGCATAGAAGAACTGACACTAGAGCTGAGGAACAGGAAACAGTGTCTAAAAGGCATTTGATACTTTTAGATAATTAATGTAGTATCCTCCTATGGCTGATTGATCCGCTTACTTCAGTGATGTTGTTTTATTGCCTTTAATTTTGATAAGCTACTTTGAACTGTTCTAGGAAATAGAAAGGCTGGACATAAATGCCGATTTTTTTAGCACTTTGAAAGAGAGATGTAACTCATCTCATGCCCACATCATGTAAACAGGTTTGGCATGATTAACCATGCCTACACCATGGCTTCCTCATGAGGAAGCTGCTTGAACCATTCACTAATGAGGCTATACTATGTCTCCAAAACTAGACATGATAGGGCAAAATGGGTGCCATTTTTGGAATCGGCACGCCAAATTCATATCAAACCACCATAAAGTTTCAGAAAAACTTTTCTGACCCTCAATTTTGTAGGCCTGTGTAATTCTAGGGACAGAAAGGCAGGGATTGGCAAGTCCAGCACAGCTTGACTCAAGTCACAAGTCTCCACCCCCCCGCAACTCGACTCGAAAACAAGTCCTAACAGGCAGACTTTCCGAGTTGCCCAGAATATTTTGTTCCACTCCCCCACCCCCCAGTCCCTGCTGCTGGTACTGCTGCTCACATGTGCAAAACCTGGCTTCCAGATCGATGCAAGTGGTTTTTCAGGCAAGATGAAGGCAGCGCAATCCGTAGCTGTTTTTGGGTGACTCGAATCACCCAGACCCATTGTGGCTCCCGAGTCAAGAGCCCTGGAAAGAAGGAAGGGATGCAACAGAATAGCAAGTTCTAGATTTATGATAGAAAGATGTTAGAAGAATGAAAAAAATATATATTCTTTGGAGAGGAAAGAAAGAAGAGTAGAAAGATTAGCTAAAGAATGTTGTTGTTGGCATCCTTCAGTCTCGAAAGACTATGGTGTCACGCTCTGAATGGTGGTTCTGGAACAGTGTCCTCTCCAGTGCACGAAGCCTGGGTAAAGTAGGTATGGAGGATAGGCTGTTACCCATGCAGCAAATCCCCCCTCTCCACGTCGCTGAAATGGTCCAATGGAAAGGCAGAGGCCAATACGGTTGGTTCCAGCGGCGTCTCAGGAGTTGCCAGAACATGACTGTGTTCAGCCATGAACTGCCTCAGGGACTCCGGCTCCGGATTTTGCCTCGAGGTGGACTCCTGAAACCTTTTCCACAACTGGATGTAGCCAGAAGGCAGTGGAGGTTTGGGATCAGAGTTTTCCTTCTCTCAGATGAGCTGCCTTCCCAGGCTAACGAGTCCCATCTACCCGGTGACTGTTTAGTCGCCTCTTACGACAAGTACAGCCAAACTGAGGGCCTATTCTTATCCCCAGCCCCCAGGGGTAGTAAAGAATGTGAACACTTAAATACCCAACATTTAAAGTTACTACGTTGATAAACAGAACCATTGCAGAGCAGAAGTGCAGATTGTGCTTCTGGCTGTTATGATTAGCAGCTACCCAAAATACTTATAGAAATTATCTAAGAAATTATCGAAGTCCTCAAAACTATTTAGGCTATACCTCTCAGCATCCAGTAGCAATGAGTTCTATAGAGGAAATATAAACTGCTGTAAATGTTGACGATCAGGATCTTGATTTTTAGTATTTGGAGAGTGTCTGACTCTCCCTATTCCCATTCTCTCTCTCTCTCTCTCTCTCTCTCTCTCTCTCTTTCTCTCTCTCCATGCTCCTCATGATCTTATAAATCTCGATTGTGGAGTCAGCTGCAAATCTCCACGAGGTATTTTCCATACCCGCACCACCACTATGGCTCCAAGTAGTCTGGAGGGGGTTAAAATTGCCCATTAAGAAAATTATGCAGAAGCATAAGACAATCTGTTGGGGGGCCCAGAGCTGGAATAGCAAACAGCAAGATATCTCCACAGGTCAGGACAAAGGTGAGACCGCAAAGATGTGTGAGAGGCCCAGGGGTAGAATGTCAAGGGTGGGTGGGGGGTGTTTGAGACAGGTCAGGATTATATGGAATTAGTGAAATTACTCCCTGGGGCCTCTCTCAGGTATTCACAATGTGTTTGAAAATGGTGTACAGCCCATACAACAGTATTTCGCCAGTCTAAAGATTTGTTGTAGGTACTCATAATTTAAAAGAAGTACATGTGTGTATGTGTTATGTACAAACTAGGTTATTTTAATTGTGTTTAGTCCTATTTCTACAGTGCCATCAATATAGCTGGTGCTTTATGGCACAACATGGGAAAAAATAACAGGTCCCTGCCCCAGAAGTGTACAATCTACAATTGTGATTTTTTTTGGGGGGGGGGGGGGAGAAAACAGAGAGAAAGAAGGAAGGGAGGAGAAAAGCAAAAGCACTTACATCTTACTTAGTAGACTTACAGCACAATCCTGTTTTTACTCAGAAGTAAATCTTATTGTGTTCAGTGGAATTAGCTCTCAGGAAAGTGTCTGCAAAACTCAGGAAAGTTTTGATTCAGGGTGAGGACTGAAGGGTTTTATTATAAATAATTATTTCTACAATAATTATTTATAATAAATATGAATTTATGCCAACAGTCTGAGGCTAAGAGGCAAAGAAGGAAGGCCCATAGCCAGGGAGACAGGCCAGGGACAGACTGCACTTGCTCCCAGTGTGGAAGGGATTGTCACTCCCGAATCGGCCTTTTCAGCCACACTAGACGCTGTTCCAGAACCACCTTTCAGAGCGCGATACCATAGTCTTTCGAGACTGAAGGTTGCCAACTATAAAAGTCATATTTATAATAAATATGAATTTATAATGACTATGATATTATAAATATGAATTCTTGTAATTATTTTTATTACTTAGTGTTTCTACCTCTCTGTATCCCTTAGGCATAGTATGGATAACAAACAAATTAAACTAAAAAAAAAAAAGAAAAATACCAATGAAAGCAATGTTTTCATTTCAATCAAGGATTTTTAAGCTTGAAATGTCAAATTCTTCTTTGTGGTCTCTGTGCATTTGCACTGATGTGAACCTCACAGAGCAGCTCTCAGAAATGTCTAGAGCAGTGGTTCTCAAACTGGTGGGTCGTGACCCACCAGCTTGTGTAAAGTTTCCCCTGTTCCTTTAAGGGGCAAGAGAAGGGAGATGCAGCAACTTGATCCCCAGAATTGTGTCACTAAGGGTGGCAAAGAGGGGGCGCTTTTACTCACAGATGGGCAGCATGAGGTTCAGAAGGTGCGGAGAGGCTTGCGCAGCCCTTTTCAGGGCTCCCTGATTCTTAGAATGCTCAAATGGAGCAATTGAAAAGCACTTCTGGTTTCCAGAAGGTTATCTGTGACCTGTGGTCACCTGGCCATCTGTGAGTAAAAGCACCCCCCCCCTTTGTTGCCCTTAACAATGTGATCCTGGGGATTGCGTCACTGCCCTTCGCCCCTCCCCCGCAAAGACTTGCTTAGGGAGTAACTGCCCAATCATAAGGGGCAGCCCAATCCTGAGCTGCCTGGGGAGCCCCCGCTCGGCGGCACCACGAGGGCTGCCGCCGAATCCAGCACCTCCCGCGCTACCGCGGGAGGCACCTCGGGAGTAGGGGACATTCATCCCCTTCCCCTGGGTAAGGGAGGCAGCCCCGCAATGGGGCTCTGATTGTGTCTGGAGGGTGTTTTGAGGGCCAGAGAGGTTGACTAAATGAGCCCGTTTATTATCTAAGTTCCATCTCTAATTTATTTATTTAAATTTTATATTTAAATCTTTTTTCCGGCCCTCCACACCGCGCCAGATATTTGATGTGGCCCTCTGACCAAAAAGTTTGGAGACCCCTGGTCTAGAGCAGTGTTTCTCAAAGTGAGCTGCTAGGAGTCCAGGGGGTCCATGAGCACACTGTAAGTGGCTGCCTTTTAAGAGTGTAAAGGGCTCCCAAGACCAAAAAGATCTAGAGCTATATCCTTAAAAGGCACAGGCACCTGCCCTGCCCTGCCCTGCTCATAGGTCTGGTGCACATGGCTCCATTGGGTATGGCCAGCAGGTTCCCACTTAGTTCCCTCTAACTTTTGCTAGATAAGTAAAATTAAAAATACTAGCAGGCAGAAGGAGGGTGGGTTACGTGAATTCACAGATGACCACTCAAAGAACTTCAGTTACGGGTAGCAACCTGTTCTTCTTTGTGGGCTCTGTGCATTCTCACTAATGGGACATTAGCAAGCTTGCTTAGCGGGGGGAGGGTGCTGTGTTCGTACTGGAAAAGACCCTGAAGGATGGTGCATTCAAATGAGCCATTGGCAGCACAACGTTTCAGGTGACTATTCCAGTTCATGGTGCACATTCCTGATCTCGTCTGATCTTGGAAGCTAAGCAAGGTCTAAGCTAAGCCTGGTTAGTACTTGGATGGGAGACCGCCTGGGAATACCGGGTGCTGTAGGCTTATACCTCGAGGCAAAATCCGGAGCCGGAGTCCCTGAGGCAGTTCATGGCTGAACACAGTCCTGTTCTGGCAACTCCTGCGACGCCGCTGGAACCAACCGTATTGGCCTCTGCCTTTCCGTTGGACCATTTCAGCGACGTGGAGAGGGGGGATTTGCTGCATGGGTAACAGCCTATCCTCCATACCTACTTTACCCAGGCTTCGCGCTCTGGAGAGGACACTGTTCCAGAACCACCATTCAGAGCGTGACACCATAGTCTTCCGAGACTGAAGGATGCCAACAAGGCTTATACCATAGTCTTTCAAGACTGAAGGTTGCCAACCATTTTTGATAAGAACAGCAACCACTTTTCAAAGTCTTATGGACAAGAACTTCACCAAATTTGAAGCCTTTATGGATGCCTTTATTGAAGCTACCGAAGAATAGCATCCCAAACTTGTGGAAAAGAGACTCCACCAAACTTGGGTCTCTCATAACCCCATTGAATGCCAGGTTGAGGATATACCTCTTCAGTATTTGGTGTTTTCATCGTGGCCTTTGGATGTGAACAATAATGTTTGTATCAGTGTTTGGTCTTGGAAGAATTCGGCCTGTCCAGTATGGGACAAAGTACAGGCCCTTTAGGTTTGTCTCTGGCCTAACCACATGTAAGAAAGAAATTCAACTATTATGGGGACTTGTGGGATGCTTCCTGAGAAACTTTGCTTTCATAAGTATTCTGTTGTATTATTGGATGGGGGAAATCAAACTACGAAAGATTAGATGGACAGATTAAGATGGACAGAAGTGAGTGAGTGAGTTTTCAAGGTCTGTGGCCTTTCTTTATAACATGACTGTGGCCGCAATCCGAACCAACTTTCCAGCACTGACATAAGGACAATGCAACTCTGAGGTAAGGGAACAGACTTTGTCTTAACTTGAGGTGGCCTCAGTAACTGCCCCCCAACTGCAGGATGCAGCACACACCCCACTGGCACAACTATGCCAGTGCTGAAATGTTGGTTAGGATTGCGCCCTGTGTCGCACATGTCAGACTTTAACAAACCGTTTGCCATACAAGCTGATGCCTCTAGTGTACGCTTGGGGATTGTCATGTCTCAACAATAATAATGGACACTCCCTAATACTACACCTGAGAGGTAACCTTTCTCTCTAGAAAGAAAGTGCCTATTCAGTCATTGAGAAGAAAGCCCTTTGGGTTATCGGGGGCCCCCAGCATTTCCCATGAATCTCTGAAGTTACACATCATCAGTTGTGCTTCCCCACAGTGGCTTTAGCATATGAAGAACTCAAATGCACACCTTACAAGGTGGTACTCAGCTTTCCAGTATTTTTCCTTTCAAGCGGTCCTGGTGGTTGGGTAACATGCCTTTCTCAAGTCCATTAGCCTCCATTTCCTCTCATTCCCTGCAAAGGATAATGGGGTGGCCATTTTTGAGATAGCATGTTTGGAGGTGGACTTGCAGGAGTGACTGTAGTTGCCTCTTCAAAGCTGAGTGTAGAACTCTTCCCTCCCCCTCCTACCACCCCTCATTCCCCTCCTCTCCAGTGTTCTCCTGGCTCATAGTAGTGCAATTAGATGCTGTCTTTCATCACCCATGGAGTCACTTGGTTCCTGAAGCTGTCTGGAGCTTACATGCTGAGGAGATTATTCTCAAGGTCTCAGTGAAATTTAAAACCTGGCTGCTTAGCGTAGCTTGTAGACAATTAACCCACTGTTTCCTCCACAAAAAGAAAGAAAATCAGAACTTGGTGGTGTGTGGGGAGTGGGGTGAAATGAAAGGGTTTTCACTTGAGACGAGAGCCAAGGCATTTGGGTGCATAAGCAGAAAAATGGCTACCCACCCTCTAGGAGAGTAATGAATGCGGGGCACAGTCCATCAGGACATTCTGCACAAGTCCCATTCAGTTGAATGGAATCTGTGTAAGCGTATCTGAGTTTATTTCAATGGGGCTTGTATAGGGAGAACGTTCTGATAGATTGTGTTTCATTTGAAGCAGTGGGAGGAGGGCCTTCAGCACAAAAATAGCTTGGTTTGGCCCTCTTTATTTGGGCTAGGGAGGTACATAATTTTCCTGGAAAGCAAAGCACCCTGTCTGTGCTTATTAGTGATTACGGGCAAAATATGCAACACCCCACTATTTTGTTCTCAGGTTTTGGCAACATTTTCTGTGTTCAAACAGGAGCCAGTTGGACCATTCTTGGCATGGGTGGTGTGGCGGGTTTGTGAAAACTTGGCATGGGTGCTATAGATTGTGCTTCAGTGCACGTTTGAGAGCGTAGATTGTCACATCCCTGGCCAAACCCACATCTTGAAAATTTGCCAGGATGCTGCAGTTTGCGATCTCATGACATGCGGAGGTTTTCAGAAGAACAGCCCGCCTCCCCTCAGGAACTAGTGTAGATGTAGGATGCTTCTGGGCTCTTTCATCAGCCCATAAAAAATAAATGAGAGAAGTGTTCTCTCTTCAGGATCCAGGCAAGTCTGAATTCAAATGGGTCAGTGTTTTTTTTTTCTGTATCCAAGCTGGAGATTTGTACCCAGTACTGCAAAAAAGCAAGGACAAATGCATAGTAGCCTTTGCTTACAACCCAGTGCCAGTAATGCCGGTCATCTCTTTTTGGTTGTCTGGGAAAGGAGTGCTGGTAACAGAGTTGCTACGGCAGCAGAGTCAGTATTCTCTGCCAATATGCAAATACAGAAGGAGGAAGCCTTTTTAAAAAATAATCCAAGTTTTACTTCTGTAATAAGCCAATCTGGTAGAAGGAAGCAATGAGAGATTTCCTTGCTTGCTTTTTGTAGACTTGTTTCTGTCCTCCTTCATGAATTTCTTATCGTATCTCAAAAAATGAATGGAGTAGAGCTGGAAATGGTATAGACAAGATTGAAGCATCTGGGGCTTTTTAAAAGCTGGTTCTTTAAAAAGCACAATCAAGGAAGGCCCAGGGGCTGGCCCATCCATAAGGCCAGTTAAAGCGGTTGCCTCAGGGAGTAAATTGGGAAGGTGCATTCACCTCTGTCTGCTCATTCAACTCCACTTTCCTCCTCCCACTCCTGGATGGGAAAAGGAAGAGGGGAATGGCATGGAAGAGGAAGTGTGAAGGAGAGGAGAGGGGTAGATCCACCACCTTTCTCTCCTTCTGCTGTGTTCCTTTCTTCCTTTTCAAAGTCAGAGAATGGGAGGTGCAGAGGCTGACACATCACCAGGTAAGGGGAGTAATCTGCATTTGGAACACTGTCATAGATGTCAGTAGGTCTTGGGCCAACCCTGGGAGAAACACTATAGCAGTTTGAAAGATTATGGATAATATGGAGTAGGTGAATACAGAAAAAAATGTTCTCCCCTTCTTATAATGTTAGAACTCGGGCTTCTCTGATGATGCTCAGAACAGTGACAGGTTCCACACTGGAGGTTCTGTCTACAGTGGCTGGTTCCAAACATTGTAAAGAAGATGCACAATGTTTAGCTAATGTATGGAACTCACTATCACATGTGAAGACGATGGCCACGCGCTTTAAAAGATGGCTGAACAAACTCATGGAAGGGAGATCTGTCAGTGGCTATTAGCTGAATGGAACTTCTCAAATATTCCTGAAGTGAACTCAGAATGTTTGAAGACAGGATGCTGCAGAATAGTCTTTAGAGGTGTTACCCAGTTAGCAGTGTTCTCTCTTACCTTCACCCCCAAGCACATGCAGCACTGCCGTGGCTGCGTTGAGACAGCTCCAGAGCACTCAGCAATGACACTGCCGTCTTTGCTGAGCTACAGACCACCGAGAAGGAAGCTGTGCAGCCACATGGCTTAGAGAGAACACCGCCAGTTAGTCTTTTTATTCCCTTTTTTTTATGTCAGGGGTGCCCAAACCCCAGCCTCGGGGCCACTTGCGGCTCTTTAGAACTCCCAATGTGGCCTTCAGGGAGACCCCAGTCTCCAATGAGCCTCTGGCCCTGTGGAGACTTGTTGGAGCCCGCACTGGCCCGATGAAATTGCTCTCAGCGTGAGGGCGAATGTTTGACCTTTCATGTGAGCTGTGGGATGAGGGCTCCCTCCACTGCTTGCTGTTTCATGTCTATGATGCAGTAGCGGCAGCAAAGGAAAGTCCAGCCTTGCTTTGTGCAAGGCCTTTTATAGGCCTCGAGCTATTGCAAGACCTTCATTCATTCATGTAAGTTCATCTTTAATATATTCATTTATGTAAACTTATGTAAATGTATTCAAATTTTAAATGTAAATTACTTCTTTTTTCCCCCCGGCCCCCGTCACAATGTCAGAGAGATTATGTGGCCCTCCTGCCAAAAACTTTGGACACCCCTGTTTTATGTGAAGGCAGAGGCATAACTAGAAGCAAATGCATCCTGCTTGAGCAGCAAATACTACTTTATGACCACAGTCACCTCCCAAGACTGCCTGACTTGGGGAAAAACAAGTGTTGAGCAAAACAAGAGAAGGTCCACCCAATCCTAGCTGTCCTCACCAACTCCATGGCTGAACTATATCAAGGAGGCAAGATAATGAGCCAAGGGACCTCCTGAACTAGCTGCCTCACGCTAAGCCCAGTAAAAGGCAAAGGCAGTACCCATCAGGTGGCCACTAACTAACAAAGAAAGGTCCCTTTGTGAGTTCACTCCACTACAGATCCCTTAGGATGCCTTTGGTGAAAAATCTATAAAAACCTGGGTCCCTAGACCTTCATTGTTGCTTGTTTCTTACTCTCATCTTGTTTTGTTGTCGGTTTATGGTACGTTCAACCTGCTGGTGCTGCCTGAAGCCACCCCTCTTCCATCTGCAGTCCAAGGACTATTGTGCCATTCGGTACCCAGGACTAGCAATCCCCGTTGCCCCTTTTGCTTTCCACCTTTTCTATCTCCTTGAGTACAACCAAAGTTGTGCCGTCTCAAGTCTTTGTGAACTGCCTGTCAATGTGCCCCTTTGGGAAAGCAGCACTGGCTCTCTTGCCCTGCTTCCCTCCTCAACTAAGGCTGCTGCTTCATAGCCTGCTTTCAGCCTTTGTACCTGGCTTCAATCAGGAGATTTGCCCGGTCTTGGCACACTTGCCTCCCCGGCTCTTGCAAGGCCACGCACTCAGCTCATCAGATACAGAAACAGTAAACTTCATCATTGTTCCAACTCCCTGCTATCTTTCTTTGACTGTTTTGTACACAGTCAAATTGTCAACAAAGTCAGCATTTGTGATTTTCATTGTCGGTTTATGGTATGTTCAACCTGCTGGTGCTGGCCCAATGGATCTACTCAGACTCGAACCAGCTGTATAGCTGGTGCAAGTCCAAGTGCTCCATGAAGGTAAATCAGGGCCAGGAAGGGTGATAGGGTTTGGCAGACGCCTGTGCCACGAAACCCATCCCCTTCTCTGCCCAATCTACCCTCCTCTCTGCTCCATCACCTTCCCATTCTGCCCACTACCCCATTCCACCCCTTCCCTGACAACCTCCTGCCCCCTGTGTGGTCTTACTTGCAGTGGAAGGCACCCCTCTCCATTGCTGTGTGGGCTCAGATGCTCACCGCTTCCAGCAGTAGCCAGGCCACACTCTCCAGTATGTCACGCTTACGACAGCCAGAAAATGCATTACGCCACCAGAATGCATGTTCTGGCAGTGTAACTGAAGAACAGGATTGGGTCATTAGTTTTCTTTGGTTCCTCCTTCCTTAGTGTTATTAAAAATCCTCCCAATAAATCTGCATTTGTTACACCTTTCACCCTTGCCTCCCTCGTCCTTCCGTGCCAAAATATGTAGCTGTGCCACTAGCCACTGAACAGGATCTCAACACATGAATTGGTTTTCCCCCTGTGCGTGTGTTATGTGGGTTTAAAAAGCAGGGACTTTTTAGCATTGAGGAACATTAAAAAATGTCCACACTTGCAGCTTGCAGTGGAGCAGTGCATTTCATCCCTCACCTCGTTCTGTTGCATTTATTGACCAGACCTACATTTGTAGCCTTCCATCCGGTTCTGGATGCTGCTTGGATATCCCTGCCCCCAGCCCCAGCTGCAAACTTTCTTATTACTTATTGACAGGCTTTCAGTGCAGTGCCACAGATGGAGACCCTCCAACATCTGGCCTTCCAAATCCAGCTCCCTCCCCCTCTCCCCTCTCATTTGTCTCCCTTGGTTAGCGTTCCCTTCCCAGTCTTCATAATCCAGGTCAGGAGGCTGCGATAGAGGATGAAGTATTTTAATTGGATGCTGTCAGGCTATAGGCGGAGTTCCCACTGGGTTTCCCAGTGTCACTAGAGATTCTGGCTGACCTAAATCCATCTGGATATAAAACAAGTCTGAGAAAGAGATTTAAGAAGGGCTTAATTTCCAAAATGAGAGGTGCTCACAGTTCAAGCGTGCCTGGAAGTCATTCTTCCCTGACTGACATGAAAGCTCTGCCCTGATCTCAAATATGCACAGGCAAGTTGACCTTCTAGCAGCTGTGGGTGAGAGAACTCACCACATATGATCAGAAGTACTCTAATCTGCTATTGTTTCATATAGTTTAGAACGCTGGCCTCATACTGAAAACAATTCTGGAACTGTTCTCTTGCTCTGATTAAGATTCCTTTTCCCTCTTCCATTGGCACGTAAAAGAACATAGGACCTTTTTGGATTAGACCATGAATAATTCTAGTTCAGGTTTTGGTTTCCTGCAGTGTCCAGGCAGATGCCTCTGGGAAGCTCATGAGCAGCGCATGATAGAGACAGACTTCTTCTGTTGTGTGCCCCCAGCATGTGAGAATCAGGAATCCTGCTTTAGAACATGGAGATTATTATAACTAATAATTTACATGATTATAACTAATAGGTTATAGACTATAGGGCCCAATCCTGTGGTTGCCCTGCGCTTCCAGAACTCATGTTCCAGAAACACAGGATGTCGTGAAAACCAGTCCACTGCCATGTGCTGCCGGGCTGCTGTTGCAACTGGACAGTAGCACAGTGTGTGTAGCAGCAGCCCTATGGCCTCTGTCAGTGCCAGCAAAGTGGCAGCAGAGGCATGTTGTGGGTGGGTGGGGGGAAGGCAGGGGAGATTCAGGGGCAGGGACAGGGGAGGTTATGGGGAGCGAGGGAGGGCTGGTTGCTAGCAGCAGTGACTCACAAGGATCCTCTTTTCGTACCCTCTCCACCCATTTTCTCTCCTTGGACCTATGCTAACAAAATGTCTGGAGTAGGTCCAAGGAGACCCATAGGCAATCAGGCATCCTACAAGGGGATAAGTAAAAAAAAACTTTTTTTTAGTTATCCCCTTCTGGCTGCCGAATCTCTCTCTCTCTCTCTCTCTCACACACACACACACACACACACACACACACACACACACACACCCATAGTATGTACCATACTGTTGGGACAGCTGCATACTATAATGTAGCAGTGGATAGAACTGGACAATTCTTCTATAAATTGGTCTACTAATCTCATGTATGTCTCTGGATGTCTCTGTTATCCTTTGCTTTACATGCTCTCATCTGTGGCCAGCTGCCTTTAGAGCTTTCCCAATCAGTTGCTGTTCAGGTTGTGTGCATTTGCAAATCTGTTGAAAAATGTCTTTGCAAGACCTCCTCACACAAGTGCTGCCTTATTTTTATTATTACCCATTTGCTTGCAATGGCCTTGTTTAAGGTTCACAGTGCTTTCCCAGCAAGCCTTGCTCCTTGTGCAACTCCCATACCAATGTACCATACTCTTCAGCTGTAGCACCTCTCTGCAGCCTCATCTCAACCACACCAAAGGTTCATCTAGCCAATACGGCCTGTTTTGATTGGCTGTTTCTCTCCAAGGTCTCCAAGGACAGAGCCTTGCTATTTAAGACCCTTTTAATTAAAGATGCTGTGGGAGGTGATTGAACTAGGAACCTAATGAATAAGAATCTTGCCCCCATCTGAAACTCTGAAAATCCAATTTGAGCTATTTCTAACTTGTTTTAAGGATGGTGGTGTTATGTTTCTTTCTGTCCACTGGTTTTATTGGAAACCACTTTCCATTATCACATGACATGCACCTCAAGCCCACTGTGTTCAGTGGGGCTTATTCTCAGGGAAGCATGCAAGGCACTGCAGTCTATGGGTGGTACAAAACTATTCTAATGGGAATGCTTGTCATTAAAACTGGCTGGGGGAGAATCTGGAGGTCAAGTATATTGAAGGGGACACAGGCAGGGAAGACGGTGGCAGTGTGTCACTAGAAGCAGTGTAGAGGTCCACTAGAGACAACTCTTGAGGCAGGCGACAACACCTGGCTCTGTGCCACATCCTAGTGAACTTGGCGGCTCCACTGTATTCTACGGGAGGAAGTCAGCAGGATGCCTTTGGAAACACCGGTAACTCCATGGATAGGAAGCAAGGCCTGTTCCCACTCCATTGGGTCCCCGGGAGCCGTAGAAATAAATTGTCTCAACAAGTATGGACATCCACCCTGGAGGGTGGAATTTGCTGCTCAAGTCGGCACCGAATTCCTTTACATTTTGCTTGTTTGTTTGTTCCAACAAGTATAGGCACCCCTGGAAGTCATTCCTAACAAGCTGCCGCTCCTCTCTCAGTGGCTTTTTTGTGTATGTGTCTGTGGGCTGTGTCATTGCATCTGCATCTCTTTTGTCCTGTTTAGATGAAGAGAGCTTTCCTCAGGGTTTGATTGTTTATTGTTCTTTTCCCCTCCTCCTTCTATCTGTAGCACTGGTCTAATCCGAGGCAGGATTCTGCCGCCAGTGATTTTCTCTGCTCTCCCCCCACCCCACCCCAGGCTTCCTTGCTTCCCCCAGCCTCACCCATTCCTTGTAGCTATTCATCCCACAAGCCAGAGCACAGGAGGTTTGCTTCTGCTGTGCAGTGTAGCGCTCGTCTCCCAAATACAAGTGGCTGAAGTGTTGGGTGGAGGCTGCAGATCAGGTATACTTTCCAGGTGGCCCTTTGTGGTTCTCTGTCTGTCTGTCTGTCTGTCTGTCTGTCTCTCTCTCTCTCTCTCTCTATATATATATATATCTCTGTATGTGTGTGTTTGCCTAAGCTTTCATGGATTGTTTGTTTGCTATTGACTATTACTGACAGGGGGACTTGGAGGTAGGAACCAGCTTAAGTGGGGAGAAAGAGGTGATGCCCAGAGGGGCACTGGTCCCAGGTTCAGTCTTAGCCAGCTCTAGGTAGGGCTGCGAATAAGATCCCCATCTGAAACACTAGAGAGCTACTGCCTGGTCGATAGTACTGAGCTAAATGGGCCAATGGTTTATTCAAAAGTCAGCTTCCTATTGTCAAAATGTTGAAAATGAAGAGATAATGCTGATATGCCAGGGCTTCTGGTATATCAGCCCTCCCCCCCCCACTGCAGTTTGTTTATTATAGATGTGGCCAAACTTGCTTAATGTGGGACCACATACGGTAAATATCAGATGTTTGAGAGCAACAAGAGAAATATTTGAAAGCCACAATATTTAAGAAGCATTTAAATTCTCAAATATATTTACTCAACGTGAACATGAAACGTATGTTTTAATCCAGTGGGCTGTCAGTATGTGGCCGACAAATAATTATAAAGATTGAAAATTTCTTATTTACATTTTATATTAATTGCCAGAAAAAAAGGGGCTCATTTCTGAGCACATTTCTGAGAGCTGCACATGATATGTCAAAGAGCCATATGTTGCTTGCGAGCTGTGGTTTGGCCACCCCTAGTTTATTACATTGAAATCCTGCCTTCATGGAAGCCAAGGGGGCTTGCATGGGATTCTTGGATGGTCACTCATCCAGGCACTGACCGGATATAGAGTTGTTTGGCATCAGGAAGGTCACTGTGAGTTGTGTAACCTTCAAGCAGTGCCCTGGAATCCATTCTTCCAACTGCCTAGCTATTTGTCCATTGCCCCACTGGCCTGAGGCTGGCTGCTGTGTATGGCTGATGGATGTCACATCCCCCCCCCCTTTTTAATTTCAGTAGTGATGTAGGTGAATGCAGCAGCCACTGTCCTGGAAGACAGTCTGTGAATAAAGGCAAGAAGCAAGCCAGAGCAGGTGGAGAAGGAGGCAGGCCTGAGTGAGAAGTTTCTCCTTTGCAGACAGGAGAACACAAAGGATTATATGGGGCTCCCACTCCCAGCAAATCAGTGCCGGGAGCCTTAAGGGTGTGTAGCCCTTATGGCAGTAGGAAAAGCGTTCCAGGTTCTAAGATTTTTTGTGCAAGGTGAATAGCTGAGATGTCTATATCTAAAGTCAACTCCGTCTCTAGTCCCAGAGGAGCAGGATGGAGGAGAAGGAGGCACCGTCAGAGAACAGTGGCAACAAGTTTGTTTCGTACATTGGTTGCCATTGTTTGAAGTCAAATTGGAAAGTCTGAACTTCTTGTCAGTAATCCTTTGGAACATCTGGCTCCCTCTACTGAACCGCTTGCTTTTTGAAATTTTTAATGAATTTTCCACTCGAGATTAATTTTCTGAGTCCGGTTTTTGCCCCGCATTAATACATAATTATTCACTCTGTCACCTACTGGCCCAGTAGAATAAAAAGGAGGCCTTTGATGTGGTGAATGGGATTTCCTCCCCTCCCTTTCTCCACTCACCTGTGATATTTTGCATGTTGGGAGTGAGCTCCAAAATATATGAGCAAGGAGGGGAGTTGATTGACGGAAGGAAATTCTTTGGGCTTCTCTTTTGAAGGTAAAATTAGTGAGGTCAGTATACTGCCTGAAACCCCTCTGAGACAGAGGGTTCTTTCTGTTTTTGCTACCCCTTTGAAAACACTTCCCTTTAAGCACATAGAGTAGTCCAGCTGCTCTTATATTGCTTCCTCCTATTGCTTGGTATGTGTGCAAACTCAACTGAATTGTCACAGATACCCGAGTTAGCAAATCAGCAGGGCATAACAATCAGTGCCCCAGGAATAGCATGCCCAGAAAAGGCATGGATTTCTCACCTTGGATTTTTGCCCATCTCTCTTCTATGTACTTCTGGCAATCCGGAATACATTTTAGGCTACCAGCTGTGGTACAGTGTTGTCTTGATTGAACATAGCATGGGGAGTAAAGGGAATTTTTATCCGGGTATCAGTCTATTTGCATTGCATGCTGCAGCTTTTGAGGAGAGGGTTTACGGCCCAATCCTAAACCAGCTCCTGCCTGTGGATTTGGCACTCTTCACCCAGCATGTTAATTAGTCTATGGAACTCCTTGCCACAGGAAGTGGTGATGACATCTCACCAAGATGCCTTTGAGAGGGGATTGAACAAATTTCTGGAGGAGAAGTCCATCATGGGTTACAAGACATGATAAGTATGCACAAGCTCCTGATTTTAGAAGCAGGCTACCTCAGAATGCCAGATGCAGGGGAATGCACCAGGACGCAGGTTGTGTCTTGGTGTCTTGTGTGTTCCCTGAAGCATTTGGTGGGCCATTTTGAGATACAGGAAGCTAGACTAGATGGACCTTTGATCTGATCCAGCAGGCTCTTCTTTTATTCTTATGTACGGTTGCAAATGTGCCGTAAAGGACATTGTGACTGTGCGCAGGCCAGTGCTGTTGGTGGAGAGGCTTCCACTGACAGGCCTCTGCCGGCATTGGAGGAGTGCCTGCTGGTGCCTGGGTGGTGGGGAGGTGGGGGGAGGGCAGAACAGGGGCAGGGAGGGGTGTAACTGGGCAGGGGAGGGTAGACTGGGGACAGTTCAGACCCAGGAGGGAGGCAGGGATGGCAGCAGAAACTGCCACCACATCCTATACCACCTCCCGTGCCTCAGAGTGCTACACTGAGCTGGTGCAGATCCAAGTAAATCCATAGGGGCTGCTGGTTCCCAATACAGGGTAAGGAAACCAATGTTCCCTTATCCCGAGAACATCTCTGGTTTCCTCCCTGGCCCCATGGGATATAAAGCAACAGCCATTTCAGCACTGCTGAAGGCCACTTAGGACTGGGCTGTTATTCTCTTCAGCTAATGCTCATCTCAGAGTCGTTGCCTATCCTATTCACAACCACACCCCATTATAGGTAATTGCTGTTATTCTTTGTAGAAGCACCAAGTTTCTAGTCCTCATTTTTAGAGTTCTGCATTTTTTTTTGCCCACCCCGTCAAGTTCTAATGCTGAGTCATGACTCTCAACATTAACTTTAAAATTCTAGTCCTTTCCAATCACTTTGCCCTGACTGTGAATCTTTTAGGACATGGAGTGGGTGTGCAGATCTGCCAGTGATTCACCCAAATAATTCAGCTTCTTAGGCATTCTGTCTTGGCTAACGGCTTCTGTAACTGAAGAATGCAGATCAGTGGCGTCACTAGGGTTCATGTCACCTGGTGCGGGAGGCCAGCGCGTCACCCCCCTGCAGTGGGTGGGGCAACACTCTAGGTGGTGGGCGTGGTGATCTACCATCGCCCCGCCCCCACTGGTTTTTTGGCTGTACCTTTTGATAGAATAAAGATATTTCAACGTAGTTCATTTCATCTCATTCTGCATGAAATTACACATTGATTGATATATAACATGATGGTATTATTCCTCCAAACTCTGATTTTAATGATTTTGGTCACTAGTGGTGTCACCTCCCCCCCCCCAGGGTGTCAACTTACTAACATCTTATTGGAGCAGTTCTCAAACTTTTAGCACTGGGACCCACTTCTTAGAATGACAATCTGTCCAGGACCCATCATAAAGCAAATTAAAATAAATAAATATAAATAAATTAAAGTAAAATCAATAAATAAGGGAAAGCCAACCCTGTTCCACCAAGTGAATTTTCTCTGTAGCCTGCCTGCAATAACACCCCCCCCCCCAAAAGAATCAGTAAGATTTTCACCCCTACCCTGTACCCAGTTCAATTTAAGTTCTTATATTTCAAGCATATCACTATCAGGACCCACCTGGCTTTGCAAGTCTGAGAGCCCAATCCTATGCCTGTCTACTCAAAAGTAAGTTCCATTATAGTCAGTGGGGCTTACTTCCAGGAAAGTGTGGATAGGATTGCAGCCTAAAACAGAAAAAAAATTTCACCTTACCCTGTCAAGCCTGTTTCATTCTTTTTATGGGGGGGCTGCCTTCTGGAGCATTTGCTGAGCTCCAGTTGCATCAAATCAGGACCATTCTGGTGGCTCACATTTCCCTTTGCCTGACCTGCCCAGGTGCCAAGGCATGTTTGCTTACTCGCGTGTAAACGTGACCGTGTGGCTTAGTTTTGCTTTCCATAGGGCTCAATACATTCTCCAGCTTGGAGGGAGGGACCTCCTTCTTGGGTGTTTTTTTGGGGCTACATTCATTGGATCAGGACCATTCTGGTGTTGTTAGATTCCTCTCAGCCTGCCCTTCCAGATGGACTAAGGCATGTTCACATACTCGCGAGTAAATGTGTGATACCCCTTGGTTTCGCTGTCCATTGGGCTCCATACATTTTTTGTTTTCCGGTGTTTTGCCAATAACATTTGATAGAAAGGAGAAATTTCACCCCCGTTTTTTGCATTGCATTCTGCTCAAAATTCCGCATCCAACAGTATATAACATGATGGTATTACTCCTAACCACCACAATTTTGTGCATCACCCTCCCAGTGCACGTCACCCCCCTCTTGTGCATCACCCCCCGCCCGCACTCCCGCACCCCCCTAGTGATGCCACTGATGCAGATTAACAATTTACCAGGGGCCTGACAGGTGACATGCTGTAAAGTTCCAAATAACCAATGAAAAAAAGCAGAAGATATCAACCAATCAGGATCCAGGTAGGACAAAGGGAACTTTTGAATCTCTTATTCTGATGGGGCAGATATCTCTTTATTGGCAAAGAGGTCTACAGGATTTCAAGATTTGAGGCTGAATGGTTCTTGACCGTATTGTGGTCTACAAAATGGCAAAGAACCTGCACATAAATGCTGTGATATGTTCAAGATTATTTTGACACTCTTTCTGTCTCCTTATGTCCCTTGTTCATTTCAGCAGAGTTCCACCAACCATCATGAGAGCAGTAAAGAAACCTCGGAGGTCATCAGGTCAGAAGTGAAAGGCAAGAAGTCTTCAAGCCATGGCGCAAGCCATAAAACCAAGAAGTCAGGAAGTGGCAAAAGCTCAACGGGCTTCAGCTCATCCTCTTCCAGTGGGGCATTCCCACCTACAGGTGAAGAATGGGAAGGAACTGGGAATGTTGCTAGGGTCAGAGTGATGGTGGAACATACTAGGACAATGGATTAATGCCACCACCTCTTTAGAAACTAATTCTGGATTTTTTTTGGTTTTGATCAGTTTGTAGCCCTGAGATCTATAGAGAAAAATGCTGAATTCAGCCTTTAGGACCCTATTAAAAAAGTGTTTTATTTTTCCTTGTTCATCTTGTATAGCTATTCCTGTCACCTTACTTCTATTGCTTCACAAAATCTGTTTCCTGAAGCAGGACTGAATTTCAGACTGAGCTTCTGTTTTGTTTTTAACCAAAAGTGTTTAGTTCTTCGGCTGTTGGCATCCTTCAGTCTTGGAAGACTATGGTGTCACGCCCTGAATGGTGGCTCTGGAACAGAGTGTCCTCTCCAGTGCACGAAGCCTGGGTAAAGTAGGTATGGAGGATAGGCTGTTACCCATGCAGCAAATCCCCCCTCTCCACGTCGCTGAAGTGGTCCAATGGAAAGGCAGAGGCCAATACGGTTGGTTCCAGCAGCGTCTCAGGAGTTGCCAGAACGTGACTGTGTTCAGCCATGAACTGCCTTAGGGACTCTGGCTCCAGATTTTGCCTCGAGGTTGACTCCTGAAGCCTTTTCCCTAACTGGATGTAGCCACAAGGCAGTGGAGGTTTGGGATCAGAGTTTTCTTTCTCTCAGATGAGCTGCCTTCCCAGGCTGACGAGTCCCATCTACCCAGTGGCTGTTTAGTCGCCTCTTACGACAAGTACAGCCAAACTGAGGGCCTATTCTTATCCCCAGCCCCCAGGGGACTCTTCGGCTGTAAAGGGCTAAAAACTATGTAAAGGGCTGAAAACTAAAATCCCTTCAGCTGTAAAAGCAGGCTTCAAAGTAATGGTGAACGTGGAATCTGTGGATTCAGCCCCCTTGGTTTTAGTTATCCATGTTTCCACCTCACAATGCATTCTGGGGTGAAGTTGGGTGAAGGGAGGAGCCTCGCGTGATCAGGAATAGGCTGCGGGCAGCTCAGAAGACTGCCTTCGGACCTCAAAATGCAGCGGTTTTGCTGCACAAAGGTAGGCGTAGCTGCCTACCCTACCTTTTTAAAGGGTGTCCCCAGTATCTGTGGATGCCTAGTATCCACGCAGGAGGGTCCAGAACAAAACCCCCACGGATACGGGAGTATGCCTGTGTAAAGACAATGCCAATTGAAATTTCGGAAGTAGGGGGTGAGTGGTGCTCACCAGTGGTCAGTAAAAGGGTTTCATGCCTCACATGACCCCTTGCCAGGGTTTCATGCCTCCCTTGCCCCACGACCAGCAGAATCAGAATAAGATTATATACAAAGTGAGTCAATATATGCTACTATGCATAATGTATATAGTTCATATCCTTCAACTTTCCCTTTTGTACTTCGTTTGATGCATTCTTTATTTTAGCACAGAAAATGAATAGCCCTGCAGTAGGGGACGTTTGTATTGGTGCTTCTCTATTATACTTCATGTGTGTATATGTTTTACTTTACTCCTCAATGTTGCTCTTCTGATCTTTGCACAGAAAATGGTTGGCAACCTTCAGTCTCGAAAGACTATGGTATAAGCCTACAGCACCCGGTATTCCCAGGTGGTCTCCCATCCAAGTACTAACCAGGCCTGACCCTGCTTAGCTTCCGAGATCAGACGAGATCATAGCATAGTGATTAAGAGCACAAACTGTATGCCAGGAAGTCCTTCATTTGGAACTGCTGTGAACTTACTTTGGTGGCTTTAGGCAAGCTAGTATGCTGTCAGAGTCAACCCCTCTCATGCCAAATGCTGCCCCCTTGCTTGATATATATACTGACAGATTATAAACCACAGGCAAGAGAGCTGCAGTTCTCATAGCACAACATCAGGTGCATTATACATTTTATTTATCTGTCGAGTTTATACACCAGCCTATTACCCTTTATTAAGTAATAACCAGGATGGTTCCCAGTCCAGTCTATCAGTCATCCTGAATCAGCGACAGCTATGGCTCTGGGGCCTTGAATCATGCCTGCACTAGGTTTCAGGATTTCCCTTGATCTCCTTTTAGGTACCTCATGCAGCTCATTGCCCTTCTCCCAGGACTTTGTGACCTTCCCAAAGCTGGAGCAGCAACAGCAGCAGTCGGAGGAAGAAAAATACCGCAAGCCTGTCTCTTCCTCATCTTCCTCCGCCCATTGCTCCCCACTGTACGAAGGGCCAAAAGGAGATGTCTTTGAGCAGAAGGTGGTCTTCTCAGGCTTTGGCTCCATCATGCGCTTCTCCACCTCAGCTGTCAGCCAGCCGAGGGGTCGTGAATCTTCTCCCGTGGACTACAAGGCCTCAAACTCTGTAAGTGCTCCCCCTGGTGGGAGCGGTGGCAGCAGCAGCACTGGTAGCCACAAGCGAATGCCATCCCTGAGCGTGGAGGAGGGGGAGATCTTGAAGGAAAAAAAGCACAAGACCAGTAAGAAAAGCAAGCATGGGCCAGGGAGGCCGAAAGGGAGCAAGAACAAGGAAGTCCCCGGTGCCCAACTTGTCGGCTCTACGGCTACCTCCTCTTCACCCTTCTCTGGGGGGTCCCTGGTCAGCTCTAGCATCGGTGGGTCCTCACGAACCTTCAGCCATGCCACAACACTTCCAAGTCTCAGTATGGAATCCCCACTTCTGGGATCAGGTATGTACGCTGACTGCAACCACAGTGGGAAGCCAGCTTCACAACTACTGATATAATCATTCACCCCAACAAGTTGAATGCTCAGCCAGTGTTCAGTCTTGGATTCAGTCTTGATCCTGCCCTCTTGCATCAAATGCACTAACTTTTTGTTAAGAGGCAAATATGCCTTATTTATATTCATCTTTCACCTTCTCTCCCAGTTAAAAAAATAAAAATAAAACCCCTCTGAGGATTGGTGACAGAAAGATTGCAAGCCAATAGGTGCCCATCACTACCATATTACAGTAAGGGTGCAATCCTAACTGCGCCCACGGCTGGTGCAAGTCTCTTGCACTGACCTGGAGAGTCACAAACGTGTCGTAAAGCACATTTGTGCCTCCTTAAGAGTAAGCCGGCATAGGGATGTGTGTCAGCATGCAGAAGCTGCATCCAGCCTCCGCCACGCCAACGGAAGATAAGTTTGCACCGGCCACGCTCGGCGTGAGTGCCTGGGGAAGGGTGGGAGTAGGCGTTCCGGAGTGGGGGAAGGGCAGGTGGTGGGTGGACCTGTGGGCGGGCAGCAGGAGAGCGGTGGTGTCAGGACCTGGCAGAAATGCCGGATCCTAGCCCCATTTCTGCAGAGTGGCTCCAGGCTGCTCGGTTCTGCTCAGATCTGTGCCAGCTCTTTAGGTAGTGCAGACCCGAGTAGACCCATTGGGGCTGCTGCAGCTCTACCCAGGGTAAGGGGAATTATTTCCCCTGGCCTTGGGCCAAGTCACAACCAACACCAAACTTGAGCTGGATACAGTGCAGGTCGGCCAGCCTGCATATTCCAGCACAAGTTAGGATTGCACTGTAAGTGTCAGTGCAGAGATAGGTTTTTCTGCAGTTCAACTTGAAGCCATGCTCAAAATGTCCAGAACCACTTGTGTGTATTTTTGGAGGGGGGGTTGCTCCAACAATGGAAAATTATGCAACTTGTCCCTCAAAACGGCCACGGTGCCAGAAGATTGGAGGATAGCAAATGTCACGCCTATTTTTAAAAAGGGAAAGAGGGGGGACCCGGGAAACTATAGGCCGGTCAGCCTAACATCCATACCGGGTAAGATGGTGGAATGCTTCATCAAAGATAGGATCTCAAAACACATAGATGAACAGGCCTTGCTGAGGGAGAGTCAGCATGGCTTCTGAAAGGGTAAGTCTTGCCTCACGAACCTTATAGAATTCTTTGGAAAGGTCAACAGGCATGTGGATGTGGGAGAACCCGTGGACGTTATATATCTGGACTTTCAGAAGGCGTTTGACACGGTCCCTCACCAAAGGGTACTGAAAAAACTCCACAGTCAGGGAATTAGAGGACAGGTCCTCTCATGGATTGAGAACTGGTTGGAAGCCAGGAAGCAGAGAGTGGGTGTCAATGGGCAATTTTCACAATGGAGAGAGGTGAAAAGCGGTGTGACCCAAGGATCTGTCCTGGGACCGGTGCTTTTCAACCTCTTCATAAATGACCTGGAGACAGGGTTGAGCAGTGAAGTGGCTAAGTTTGCAGACGACACCAAACTTTTCCAAGTGGTGAAGACCAGAAGTGATTGTGAGGAGCTCCAGAAGGATCTCTCCAGACTGGCAGAATGGGCAGCAAAATGGCAGATGCGCTTCAATGTCAGTAAGTGTAAAGTCATGCACATTGGGGCAAAAAATCAAAACTTTAGATATAGGCTGATGGGTTCTGAGCTGTCTGTGACAGATCAGGAGAGAGATCTTGGGGTGGTGGTGGACAGGTCGATGAAAGTGTCGACCCAATGTGCGGCGGCAGTGAAGAAGGCCAATTCTATGCTTGGGATCATTAGGAAGGGTATTGAGAACAAAACGGCTAGTATTATAATGCCGTTGTACAAATCGATGGTAAGGCCACACCTGGAGTATTGTGTCCAGTTCTGGTCGCCGCATCTCAAAAAAGACATAGTGGAAATGGAAAAGGTGCAAAAGAGAGCGACTAAGTTGATTACGGGGCTGGGGCACCTTCCTTGAGCCAGCACAGGCCCCCTGAGCACAGGCCCCCTGAGGAAAGGCTACGGCGTTTGGGCCTCTTCTGCCTAGAAAAGAGACGCCTGAGGGGGGACATGACTGAGACATACAAAATTATGCAGGGGATGGACAGAGTGGATAGGGAGATGCTCTTTACACTCTCACATAATACCAGAACCAGGGGACATCCACTAAAATTGAGTGTTGGGCGGGTTAGGACAGACAAAAGAAAATATTTCTTTACTCAGCGTGTGGTCGGTCTGTGGCACTCCTTGCCACAGGATGTGGTGCTGGCGTCTAGCCTAGATGCCTTTAAAATGGGATTGGACAGGTTTCTGCAGGAAAAATCCATTATGGGGTACAAGCCATGATGTGTATGCTCAACCTCCTGATTTTAGAAATGGGTTATGTCTGAATGCCAGATGCAAGGGAGGGCACCAGGATGAGGTCTCTTCTTATCTGGTGTGCTCCCTGGGGCATTTGGTGGGCCGCTGTGAGATACAGGAAGCTGGACTAGATGGGCCTATGGCCTGATCCAGTGGGGCTGTTCTTATGTTCTTATGTTCTTATGCATGTTTTTAGGTCAGCAAATGTGATTCCAGACTATGTCCATCACTCCTTAATTTTATGTCTGCCCCAAGTCTTCGCTGAGCCCAGTCCTCAGTGACGGTGACACTCAGCTTGAAAGCATATTGGTACTACCTGGTGAACATCTTGAGCTACTTCTGGTGTTACATCTTTTAACTTTGTATCATGGTGTAGAAATATTTCCACTGTGAATCCACAAGTTGGCAGACCTCAGCAAATATTGATTTCCTAAGTGCTGACCAAGACTTCCTGCAGTTAGGAGGATGAACCTTTGGAGCTCTGTGTAGTTTCTTGCCAATCAGCCTAGTAAATATACTTATTTTGTACTACTAGGGGAAATGCATGCCAAATGATGGGGAAATATATAGTAAAATGGTTTAAAGATAGTTGTGCCCTGATAGAATGAGAAAAGTATTTTTGCCTTTGTTTCAGACCTTGGAGAATGTGTTCCTTCTTCCTAACGTCCTGCGGTGTCACTCAGGGTGCAGTCCTAACCTACGCTTGGACAGGCAGGCCACAGTGCTGCATCCAGTGCAGGTTAGGTACAGGCTGCAGGTCCACTCAGGGTAAGGGGATATTTTTCCCCTTACCCCGTGTTGAGCTGCAGATCACGCCAACTATTTAGCTCGTGCAGATCCAAGCAGGCCGTGTAGGGCTTCAAGGCCCAGGAGTGGGGGTTAGGATTCAGTGCATGCTGCCACAGACAATCCCTTCTGCCTCCAGGGTCCATTCCTCCTCCTGTTTCACCCTTCCTCTACCCATAAACCTCCCCTTCCTGCCTCCATTCCTCCCTCCCATCGCCCTCTCCCACCCCCTGTGCCGGCCTGCCACAGCTGGTACAAATTTACCCTGTCTGGGGCTCAATCCAGCCTTTGCAAACCACAGCCCAGCACGTTGGCACGAACATGCTTTCCCAGCTCAGGGGGCCTGTGCTGGCTCAAGTCTTGATTACTCTGCCTGTTGTATTTTCAGACAATAGCTGTGCTGGTTGTTGCTCATTTCTGTACACCCATATTCATTCTTGACCATCTGCTTCCAGGGAATTTATCTGTAATAGCCCCTTCCTTAGTGTGAAATGAGTTGGTTGCTAGGCATGCAAATAGGTTTGAGATGAGTGAGAGATTGTAATATTGGCTGCTGATGTTACTATCTGTCTCAAGAAGGAGTAATGTTATTCCCCTATACTAGTGTTTCTCAAGGTGGGTCGCGAGCCCATTTCAGGTGGGTCGTTGCTGCCCCACTGCTGGCCCCGCCCACAGGCACTCATGCTCTGATTCCTAGCGGCAGGGCTGGGAGTGCCTGATGAAATGAGTGAGGGCGAGCCATCGAGATTGCCCTGGCTGTGAGAGCCAGGAATGAGCGGGTGGCTGGGGGAGGGAGGGTCTGGGCAACTGGCACCAAGCCTGAAATGGGGCCAGGCTGCTGGCTGGAGATGGCTCACCGGTGGGACTCCTGGACACAGCAAGAACAAGCTCCACAACCAGGACCAGCCTGCTAGAGGCAGCCAGCCTTAAATGAGGCTGGGCTGCCAGCTGGAGAGGGAGCCAACCCAGCCTGAAGGAGGGTGGGCCATCATGATTGCCCTGGCTCTCAGGAGTGAGAGGATGGCCGGGCCAGGCTGCTGGCCAGAAAAGGCTCGCTGATGGGGCTCCTGGACCAGCCCTCAAGAAGCAGCCAACCCCCGCACATGGTGCTCAGAAGGGGAAAGGGCATGCCAGAGCCAGGATGTAAGCCTGGGACCCTGGATAAGCTGTCCCAACCACCGAGAACTGAGTGGATCTGGGAGGGTGACCAGCCTGGCATGATGCCATTTCAGGGTAGGAGGAAGGCTGGGAGCCTGGGGCCAGCGGCAAGGGAAGAAAAAGTGAGAGAGGGGGACCAAAAATAAAATAAAGGCGCTGAATGTGCTTGCGTTAATGTCACTTCCAGGTTAATGACATCACTTCTAGTGGGTCCTGCACAGATTTCATTGTAAAAACTAGGTCCTGGTGCAAAAAGTTTTAGAACCTCTGCCCTATGCAATTCTTAGGAGGAAAGAGCACTGAGGTAGGGGAATTCTCTCTTGGGTGAAATGCTGCAGGTTTCCCGAATACACCAGTGGTTCTCACACTTTTTGCACTGGGACCCACTTTTTAGAATGAAAATCTGTCAGGATCCACCGGAAGTGATGTCATGACCAGAGGTGACATCATCAAGCAGGGAAAATTTTTGACAATCCTAGGCTGCAATTCTACCCACACTTACCCAGGAGTAATTTACTGTCATTGTTAAAAGCATATACAGAGTAACCTGTTAAAAGTACAGATCTGTAACATTTCCCCAAATGCAGTCCCATACCATGAGAGCATCAAGTTTCATAGATTAAAAATAAAATATTGAAATGAATGGGGACCCACCTGAAATTGGTTCACGGCCCACCTAGTGGGTCCCGACCCATAGTTTGAGAAACATTGCAATACACAACCTGCCCCTTTCTCTCTCAGCTCTCATACGGTGCCTGTTCACTCCAACAAAGTGTTTCAGGAGGAGAAGATTGACAGTCTACATTTGCAGAGATGGGGAACAGTATTAAGCAGAAGATGGGTAAATAGATGCAAGGGTGCATAGTCTTCACAGTCTGGTCCGTAATTTTACTGAGTCCGATGTTTAGCATCTCAGCCCAAAAACCATAACGGGAAGTCTAATAGCATACAACAGAACAGAAGTAGGTGAGGTTTGTGAATTCTGCACAAGACTGAATTTCAGGTGATTAAACTCAAGTTGGCCTCATGCATTGAAGCAGAAGCTAGATCTGGTTTATGGTCAATGATGTTTATTGAAAAATGGTTTTTATTCATCATAACCTAAGAAAGTTAGTCATGACAAGTCCTGTTAAAATTAACAGGGCTTCAGTTAATCACAACTAACTCATTTTGTAGATTTCAATTGTGTTCAGTCATGATTCACCTTCTTAGTATACAACCTGATTTTCACCCATAAGTTGCCCCCCATTGTATAATTTTTAATGGAATCTGAGATTCCGAGGAACCTGAATTCCGCTCCCAGTATCCCATTCTGCAGAACGTAAGTGTGCAGACAGCCCTTATTATAGGCTGTGTGTGGATGAGGGCTAAATTATGTCACTGTTGTCCTTGTGGCAAAATGATGTTTTCCAAGCAATTTCGCTGTGGCAAAGCGGTCTTCCAAACATCCCAGCATGTGGTGAAGATCACAGCATGCGCATCTTGGTTGCGAGTAGCAATTCCACTACGCGTTGGACAGCATCAAGGGGAGAAAAACTCAGTGTAGTAGTGTGATGAACTTGTCTTTAAAAAACAAAAACCCAGAACCCTGGTTGCTAGGGAGCAGCCTAGGCAGAAAGGGTTAAGGGGAAGGAAGCAGTTACCGCAGGCTTGTTTGCAGATGCTGCTTTTCAGGTCATAGGAGACAGATAGGGAGGAAGGGCAGCGTGGGAGTGTGTGGGTGGGGGTGTAGTTCAGCTTCGTTTTCGTTTCCTGGTGACAGCGCATTTTACCCATATCACTTGGGGCAGGGGAGGGGCCTGGGAAGAAAGACAGCGAATTCAGGATGTAATTATTTTTTTCAGGGAGGAGCTGTGACAAACCGCACGCCTCCCATAATCACAACCTCAAGCCATGTTTTCTTTTTCATTTTCCTGCCTGTATTGTGTTCAGAGAGAGAGAGAGAAATGATTCCGCAGTCCTGGCCCTTCCTGGGGGAGATTTTTCACACATTGTGAAGGCATGAGAATGTAGGAGCTACAGCCAATTCTCCAACTGATTCTCCAATGAATGAACATATCTGATAGTCATCCTTGCAAACGTGTGTTTTACCCTGAAGATGTTTTGAAGTGTATACCTACAAATACGTAAATGTGTAAAAAGGCCCCCTTAGAGTGCCAGGATCACTTGAGTGAAAGTGAAATACTAGCATTCAGTTGCCCAATTCCTTTATTTCCTTATCTTCCTCCTTCTTGTGACTCCTGCTGTCCTTGCAGTGTAGGCAAGGGCCATCTGTGTGAATGGAAGGGCTGTACATCAGCAAAGGGCTATTTTCTCATCTGTATGCACAGTGTAGAAAAGTAGGTGCAAAGGAGACTTAGGGCCAAATCCTATCCAATTTTCTAGCACCAGTGCAGCCATGCCAATGGGGCACGCGCTGCATCCTGCATTTCTTCCTTTTCCTCAAAGTTGCATTGCGGCTGCACCCGCACTGGAAAGTTGGATAGGATTGGGCTCTTAGCGGCAGGAAACTACTTCAGGGGTGGGGTGACATCACAGAGGGCCGACCAATCAGGAATGTGCAGGGCTGGCTCCTGCTTCTAGCTTTCAGAACTGTTTTGGTCCGATATAGAATTAAAAATACTTTAAAATGTTGCCTTCACCTTGAGAATCACAATGTGGTCTGTGTGTTGGAGGAGGGACTTGTATAGCTTGTCATCAGTTATGTCATGGGTACTGTCTTTAGGAATTATCCAAATCCCATCAGCCCTGCTAGCTAGCAAAAGAAGAACATCTTCTCAGGACCAATACGAGGTCTGAGAGAATACAGTATCTGGATTGCACATAACAAACAAACCACAGAAGCTTATTTATTGACCTATAAACTAGAAAAATTTTGGGCCTCAGTTAGTCCATTTATAAAATGGGAATAATAAAAGCATACCAGGAAGGCTGAGCGTAGACAAGTAATCTGAGTAAACAGTGAGCAGGCGAAACATGGGTGTTCTTAGTGTCTGGCTGCCTCACAAGTTCTGCTTTGGTTTCTTCATACAGGGATCTATACAAGTAACAAGGACCCCATTTCTCATGGGGGTGGGGTACTCCGGACAGTGTGCAGCACTCCACTCTCCTCCAGCCTTTTGGCTCATCAAGGCACTTCATCACTCCCGCAGCTCACCCGCTCTCCATTTGCAAGCACTATCCCAGCATCCTCTTCTTCTTCCACCACCCAGGTAAGGACTTCAGAGTAACATCAGTGCCGTAACTAATAACTTCTACATCTGAGTCATGCTCCCAGTTCTTCCCCCATTCCCACCTGGGATCCCACATCACAAACATTCAAAAGAACCACAATATATGTAGAAGTTGAAGAACCTAAAGGTAATACAGTATAACAGAAAATGCCCTTGTATAATGCCCTTGTATAACCCCCAGATTGACCTCTGTAAGATGTGATTTGTAAAATATGGAGTGAATGAGTTAGAGCAGAGTTTCTTAATTGGGGATATCCATATCCCCCTTGGGGATATGGGAACCAAATGATAGGGGCATGGGACTTGATCTCTGAAGAGTTTAAAAAGAAAAAATTGTTAGGTTAGATCAGTGATTTCCAATCTTTTTCATCTCACGGCACACTGACAAGGCACTAAAATGGTCAAGGGACACCACCAGGTTTTTGACAATTGACAAGGCACACCATGCTGCCAGTGGGGGCTCACATCTCCCATTGGCCCTTTTAATGAATGACCTTCCCCCAAATTCCTGTGGCACACTTGAGGACCACTCGTGGCACACCAGTGTGCCACGGCACAGTGGTTGAAAATGGCTGGGTTAGATTATTAACTATCACCATAATCAATATGAATTGAAGCATTCTGTTTCTAGCTAGCCACCTGTAAACCAAGGTATTGACAACTTTTGAAATCATATTGGTACCTGGTGATGATGATGATTTTGACTGTCTGGTAGTGGTTCCCAAACTGTGAGCCATCCTCTGGGGAGCCATGAAAAGCAGTCACCGGAGGGAGCCATAGAATCCCAGCAAAAAAAACCACCCTCAATAATGTATAGGATTGTAGCCTTAATGGGGAGCCACAGCCAATGGCCCAGTAGGTCCAGGGGTCAAAGTTTGGGAACCACTGGGGTATGGGGACATAATCGGCATACCATTGGGGGCCTGTAATTGTGAAAAGATTAAAAACCCCTGCTTTAGAGGGAGAAAGCTGCTACTTCAAGTTTTCAGTGTTCCGAGAGATTGCTCTTGATGCTTGCTGCTGTACTCAGGATCTGTGATACCAAAAACTGATAGGCAATAGCAATATTCAGAGACTGAATTTTACTGGGTTAGGCTGCCTTATAAACATCTAGAGTGCCATTTAGCCTGGCCTGGGGTCCTCATGGTGAAGGGAGGTGCTAACTTTGAAATGTAGCCAGGATATTTTCAGCTGTCATTAATGGAGAGATGAAAACCTCTGCTATCTCCTATTTGAAAAAAAGATAAGATGTTATTATTCTTTGGTGATTATGGAGCAGTGTCCCAGAAAACCTTCTTGTGATATGCGCCTGGTTGGAGCTGAAGTTCTGCTCATTCCCCATTAGTCTGTGGAACTCCTTGCCATAAGACGTGATGGCATATGGCCTAGATGTCTGTGAAAGGGGATTGGACAGATATCTGGAGGAAAAGTCCATCACAGGTTACAAGCCGTGATGGGTATGTCAGCATTCTGGTTTTTCAAACAGAAGGCCGGGTGCAAGGGATTGAGACCAGGATGCAGGTCTCTTGTTGTATTGGGTGCTCTCTGGTGGGCCACTGTGAGATACAGGAAGCTGGACTAGATGGGCCTTTGGCCTAATCCAGCAGGACTCTTCTTATGTTCCTTTGTTCATTAATCTGGTCCCTGGCTTTTATTATGAGCTAGCTTTTTTCTTTGTTTTGTTTGTGTGTGTTTTCCTTAATGAAGAGCAGCTTTCCTGCAGAAAGTAAATAAGTTTGTTTTTAAAAGAAAAGGTAGCCAATTATCCTTTTAGAAAAATGACAATCATGTATTGTAGAGTCTCTCTAAGTTGAGGGCCTTAATGCAATGCAGCTGCTTCTTGCCCCCTCCCCCCAACAGATTTTCCATCTACTGCTAATCTACGATCTGTCAGGAAGTTTGGAAATGATACCTCTTAAAATAAGTTGACCCGTTTCTTTTTCCCTTCTTCCTTCATCTTTTTACCCTTTTGCAGGTTTTCTCATTGGCGGGGCCTACATTCAGTCTCCCTTCCTCACACATATTTGGAAGTCCCCTCACCTCTAGCCTGTCAATCAATCCCCTGCTGAACCAATCGGAAAGCAATCGGACAGGTAAATGAGTCAGAAAATTACGGGACTGTTGATATCATTAGAAGTGTCCCTCAGTGAGTCAAGGCCATCATTTCTCCCTTCCCTATATTGATAAATCTCCAAATCTTTACTGTTGCTGAGGTTTCCATGTGTGAGAGTGTGAGCAAGTTAGGAAAAAACACCTCAAAGTTGCAGGGGTGTGTGTGTGTGTGTGTGTGTGTGTGTGTGTGTGTGTGTTTATATAACAAAATTATGCTGTTTTCAGTAATCATGTATTCTCATTTAGTGTCTCACTGTAGCTACCTGAGTACTGTAACCTAGCATCAGAAACATGGCCTGGAGTTCTTGGGAAATTGAATACAGGGCCATGCGCATGTGCAACGAAGGGGAGACGTGTTACAAACTTGACAGTGGGCAGCAGCTATGCTAGGCTGCCATCTGGTGGCACATGAACACAACAATGTTTCTTGAGACAGGAAATTAATTTTAAGGGTGCACAGAATCCTTTTGGTTTTTCCCAAGAAGTTTCAAGTAGTAGCTTTCATTCTCAGCCAGCAGAGGGTGTGGAGAATATAATGTAGAATCTTAACTGTATAAATATTGAGTTTAGGAAACTTTTGGAATTGTGCTTTGAGAAGATCCATGCTAGACATTATAAGATCTAGGTGGGACCCAGTTCACTTCTGCAAAACAGTTAATATGGCAAGTTCCATAAAGATCTTGCAAACACAGACATGACACTGACAGGCCCATTTGCTTAAATACGGGACTGTTCCATTCCCAGTTACACAGAAAGCAGAGCCCAGTCTTTTGAGCCAAAGAAATTCAGTAGAGGTGTTTAACCCTTTCCTTGCCTACAGTGAACTTCCCCACAGTCTGTCTCCCCAGGAAATTTTCTTTTGAGTCAATCAGTGAACCTGGAAGTGAACTTGTCTGGGAGAAAAGGATGGGCAGGGAGTGTTCCTAGGAGGGTTAGCATCAGGAACTGAGAGGATTCAGGTCCCCCGCACCTGCATGCACTTCACTCCAAAAGTCCTCACCCCTGCTTTATGTATAATTGTGCCAAAGCCAAGTTTTAAAAAAACGAGTCTTATCACGTCTAGTTTGGCCCCCAGATCTATTGCTAAAACTAGGGTTTGAGGCAGGGGTTTGTTTTGGTCCGCAAATGGTTGGCAACCTTCAGTCTCGAAAGGCTATGGTATAAGTCTACAGCACCCAGTATTCCCAGGTGGTCTCCCATCCAAGTACTAACCAGGCCTGACCCTGCTTAGCTTCCAAGATCAGTCCGCAAACTATTGTTTAAAACCGATCATTTATCTTTCCTCTTCCAGAACCAGATTTAGAAGATTGCAATTTTGCCTGTCGAGGTGCATCACCTCAAGAGAGTCTTTCTTCCATGTAAGTTTCTTTTCCTGAAAGAGTGGAGGGGTGTCAGTGTGTGAAATAATGCACTAATGCATTATTACGGATAGGATGAACTATATAGCAGGGAAAGGAAGGCAAAATCACAAGTGCAAGGCAGATTTTGTATCAAGCTGGTTTCCCACATTTTGCAAATACAAAACAAATGTGGAGAGAGCTGTTGTTCTGCACTCAGTGAATCCAAATGGAACTTACAGCTGTAAGATGAAATAGCTCAGTTACTCTGGAGTCCATTAGAGGAGTCTGAATTCTACCAGAATTCTATTTTTTTTTTTTTTTAATTCATGGGTTAAGTAGTTTCCCCTGAGCACTGATTTTTGAAACACATTGGGAATCTTAGGAAACCAGCTTTGTTAATAAGCCTGTCTGGTGCACATTTGATCTGCTTTTTGGGATGAGATACAGCCATATTCCATCCTCTTTGAATGCACAGGATGAAACAGAAATGGTGTCTGCCGTCTGTTTCCCAGACAAACGTGGAATTGTGAGAAGCTTGTAGACAGCCATTTCTATTTCATCTGTTCTTGGAACCAAACTAGGCATGTGTCAGACTGGGAAATAAGGTTTCCCCAAGCATCTAAAATTGGCAGGGGGGTTGAAACTCAAGGAAGTGGGGGGTAGTTGAGGAGATGCTAAATTGCCACTTCTCCCTTGCATTCCTCTCCCCCAGGCATTTTTCTTCCATCATGGCAAGCACACATTTTGGAATCTTAGCTTGGGAAAAGTGCCTGGGGGAAAAGAGTGCAGGGGAAGGTTTAACTGCGCCTCCCTCCCATTTCATCCCTCCAAACTGCACACACTGCTCACAGCTTTTTTTTTTTTTAGATGTTTGGTACGGGTTCTGTCCCAGGTTTGCCACAAGTTTGGCCCTGGCAAGAGGTATAATTTTATGTGCCTGTAGTCCATTTTCCTTGAATTCTTTGATGTGGCCGATATGCCCCCCTTTTTCCTGTTATACACATTCCACCCAATTTGGCGACAGCTCCCCCCCCCCTTCACATAGCCCACTCTGCTCGTGTGGGCTTTATGAAGGGCAGGGGGAAGCTGTTGCCGAATTGTTTACCTTTGGCTTGCAAACTTATTATAATTAGATTGAATAAATGTCTCTAGCCAGGAACGTCTGTATTCTGCATTTCCACAAGCTCGGAATTTGGGACTGGGTGCAGCACTCAGTACCTATAGAATCATAATTTTCAGTTGAAAAGAAAGAGCGTGTTTCTAGCCCTCAAGGCTGGGAGAAAAGATTAAAATATGAAACACTGGGTGAAATCTCAAAAGCAGACTATGGGGCTCCCCCTTTGGTTAGCAATAGCAGAATAATTTATGCAAACTAAGCAAACATAAGCAAACTCTTCCTCATGCATTCAGTTTTCGGAACTGAGCTTTACATGTCTCACAACTAACTAACATGGAGTTCTGAGCTTGAGATAGGGGCAATGTATAGCTTTCTATGGACGAGTGAGGGGTGCAGATTCTAATTCCCACTTCCGATGCCTCTTTTTTCTCCTCCTTGGTCTCTCAACAGGTCCCCCATCAGCAGCCTTCCCACCCTCTTTGACCAGACAGTCTCAACCAGCAGTGGACAGCTGGAAAATGTTCCCCAGGCCACACCAAACATCGAGCAACTCTTAGAGAAACAGGGCAATGGGGAGGCCGGCGTCAACAGTGAGTCACAGGAGAGTGCAGAAGCCCTCTCCTCAGAGGTGGAGGAAAGCCTCAGGTGTTGGCCTCATGGATGGACCACCCCTGGGTTGTTTTTTTTGTTTTTTGTTTATTGCATACTGCCTCATATAGGGTCAAATCATTTGTCCATCTAAATCTGTACGGTTGACACTGACCCACAGTAGCCCTCCAGGGTTTCAGATGGGAGTAATTCCTAGCCCTGCCTGGAGAGGCCAGGGCGTGAACTTGGGATCTTCAGCAAGCAAAGCATGCACCCAACCACTGGCCTCTACCCCCATCCCTATCTTAAAAGAGAATTTCTAGTTCCAAACTACTTGTTCAAGTGAAAGTTTGAAGATTAGGGCTCCCATCCTTCTCAGATGTTGTCTGCCTATCAAAAGAAGAGAAGGATGTTGGAGAACCAATGTGCTGTAATGGTTAGCATAATGGATGTGAGTGGGGAGAACTAAGAACCTGACTGGATGACCTTGGGCCAGTTAACTATCTGTCAGCCTAACTTACCTGACAGAGTTGCGAGGAAAAATATGACATAATCCCATGTGTGCCATCCTGACCTTCTTTGGAGAAAGGGTGGAATGCAAATGGAAGAAATGTATTTATTTATCAAAAACATTTGCCTTTTCCACAAGGCCATGGTAGGTTTTACACAAATAAAAACAGATGTAAGAACAGCAGGAGCAGTAAAGAGGAGAATTCTGGGATAGATTCCACAGAATGTGTTCCTTCCATGTATGCTCTAACTGAGTCACTGCTCTCCTCCCCCGCCCCTCCCCCAATCTGCTCTGTCTCCCAACCCTTCTTCGCTTCTCTCCTCTCCCTGCCCCCCTTCCCACCTACATTTCTTGCAGTTGTAGAAATGCTCAAGGCACTCCATTCACTGCAGAAAGAGAATCAGCGTCTCCAGGAGCAGATCATGACTTTGGCAGCTAAGAAGGAGCGCCTGCAGCTCCTGAATGTCCAGCTTTCTGTCCCATTTCCAGTGGTGACTACCAGCAATGGTCCCTCAGGGCAGGCCCAGTACATCCTGGCCCCCAATGGTAAGACAATTGACAAATTCCTGAGTTGCAGCCAGGACTCTGGAAACCTTTCACTAGAGGCGCCTCTGAAAGCCTGTGTGATGTACTGGTTAGAGTAGCAGTCTAGTACCTGGGAGACTTGGGTTCAAACGTCCACTCAGCAGTGTCACTTACTTGGTGACCTTGGGCTGGTCATTATCTCTGAGACTAGCCCCTCTTCACAAGGTTGCAGTGAGGACAAAAAGGGAGGATCGTCATGCACACGGTTTTGGGTAAGAGGAAAATGAATTAAATGAATATAGGGCTTACCTCAGGGCGGTGTCAGGGAGGTTTCAAGAACCAAGTCAAAACATTTTTATGCATGAGGGTTCTTAATGCTCTTAATGGAGCATTTGTGGTCTTGATTCAAGCCGCCATAAACCTTTTTGCTTTTACCAACTTTTGTTGTTTACTGTGGTTATTTATGTAGAACGTTCACATGTATTTCATGAGTACGTTGCTGCTTTTAATGGTACCATTACATTATTTATCCTTTCGTTAATCTTCCTTTCCTGTTATGAGCCGTTTTGTAGATGAGAGAAGTGGGAAAGTCTCATTTGGATTTTTTTTTTTAATTTAAAACGGGTGCCCAAACCCCGGCCCGGGGGCCACTTGCGGCCCTTGAGGTCTCTTAATGTGGCCCTCAGGGAGCCCCTAGTCTCCAATGAGCCTCTGGCCCTCCGGAGATTTGTTGAAGTCCGCACTGGCTCAACGCAACTTCTCTCAGCGTGACGGCGACTGTTTGACCTCTCATGTGAGCTGTGGGATGAGGGCTCCCTCCACTGCTTGCTCTTTCACATCTGTGATGCAGCAGCGGCAGCAAAGGAAAGGCCAGCCTTGCTTTATGCAAGGCCTTTTATAGGCATTGAGCTATTGCAAGACCTTCATTCGTTCATAAAAGTTCATCTTTAATATATTCATTTATGTAAACTTATGTAAATTTATTCAAATTTTAAATGTAAATTAATTCTTTTTTTCCCTGTCCCCCGACACAGTGTCAGAGAGCTGATGTGGCCCTCCCGCCAAAAACTTTGCACACCCCTGATTTAAAACATCAATGAAATGAAAAAATAAAAAGAGAGATTCTGAGACTTGGTCTTTCCAGAGAGTCATTTTGCCTGGCCCAGATGCTCTTAGTCCCGAATTCAGATATGGGGGCAGTTCAATCAGGAGAATATGGTAGCAAAAGCTCTGCCATTCTCTGATTCACGTCTTCCCTTCTAGCGTGCAGCAGTGACTCGCTGAGTGCCTGCAAGAGCCCCCCTTGCAAGAACAGCTTTGGCATTGAGAATTCGCTTTCCACTTCCTCTGAGGTATGGAGTGTCTGAGTCTCTTCTTTGTACTCTCGTGTCTACCGGAGGCAACTCGCTCATGAAGCAAGATAAAGTGGTCCTTTCAGGCAGTGGATTTTGGGTGCCATTGAGGATAATAGGACATCAGACATACTGCACAAGCACCACTAGGAACTGTTTAGGAGCTGCACAGCAGATATTCTCTGTAGGTTGTGCCCCCTGTTAATTAGTTGGAAGGCCAGTTCCCATTTGCATTTTCAGCCTCAGGCACCGAAAGCTCATGGGCCAGCCCTAACACCAACAGCCTAGTCTTGGCTAACAAGTGTCTTTATATTTCTGCACAGGCACTGTGTCATGCAGTGGCTGTTGTGTTGAAATGACAGTCAGAGGCTCAGTATGGCTGATGGGCCTGCGGGATGCACAATGAGGAACAGGGGTTTAAATGTTTCAGGGGTCGGAAGGATGCTGCTGCTCGGGTTAACTGAATGACAGCAGCCACCAAATTCCTGTCCACCCCTCTCTCTCATCTGGATACTTACAGGATCCTAGCAAATTCAGTTTGCTGTCCACAAGGATACATATACATTCCTGGCTTCCATTCATGGAGCGCAAAGCCAGGTTCCATGTTCGATTCTTCACATGAGAGCTGCTCACCTCTAGCTATTGAGAATTCTGAAGGATCCACTCCACAGGCAGGGAAAGCAGAGGGGATCACAATTAAACACATTGAGGAGGAAGAATCTCCAACCGGTTATCCACTGTCTGCTTATCTTTCACCTTAGTGAAATTATCCATAGGAATTGGAACAGGGAGGGTGTGGGAAGATTAGCCAGAAGAGGGATCAATGGAAATAAATCATACTACAGCTTCTTGGTTGTGGTGGGCCTGCGACTCACTAAAAATTGGGTCGCAACCCACCAGTGGGTTTTGAGAAATGCTCAAGATCCTGTCTAGATCCAAGATCCAATGCTCAAGATCCTGGTTAGCTTTCTTCACCTGCAAATGGCAGACTTCTCAAAGGGGACCAATACACTATTTTGCATGTAGACTCTAACAACACGGCCCAGCTCCAGTTCAAGTGTATGAACATGGAATTTAACCCCCACAGGTAGACTTCTCAGCCCTTGCTGGCCTTTATTGAGAAGCGCTCTTTGATTCAGTCAGCCCCATGTATCTGAATCCTTCAGCTCCTAGTTTTGAGGTAATTTGCTGTAGAATTTCAGCTGTCTAGTTAGAGTGTTAATTTCCTTGTCTGCTGAAGTTTTGCTTCTTGTGTCCCGTATTTCACGACACGTATGAAATATCCCTTTTTCAGGTTTTTTCCTAATAGTCACAATGACTTGGCCTGTGGGTGTACCATGTTTCAGGGACCCGGCTCCTGTGGAGCTACCCTAACAATTTGGATGCTGCCGTGAGTGAGCAAGTCAGTCTGTCAAGTTGGTCAATTCCAAGCATCTTGACATGCGGAGCAGCCTGTCTATAAATCAGACCAGTGGTCTGTGCAACCAAGTGCCGTCTGCTCTGACTTCTTGACAGCCGTCCACAAAAACAGTCACCATGGCAACCAAGAATCTCATTCTGATGGAGAGGATTTGTCTGGCCTTCTCTGGCCACAGTATTTTCTCCTGGTTGGTTGGTTTTTTTCATTTCCAATGGCTGGCTATAGCTAGACCAACCTCTACTGTCACTACTATGCTCTCCTCCATTCTCAATGGAGGTAGTGCTGCTGTATGTCCTTTCTTTAGTCTGCATTAGTTCTCTGGCTTTCAGTTATTTGCTCTACTCAGCTCTGTGCCTTCCCGCATCAGCTGCTGTCCCCTTTGTCCCTGCCTCCAGCCCCTTGTAGCTGGGCCCCTGTTTCCACAGATAGAGTGGCCAACCATCTACGACTAGGCCTGGAGTCTCCAGGAGTCCACATCAATCTCCAAGAGGCTACTGAAAGCAATCTTAGAGATTTAACAGGGCCTCCTTGGCTAAATGACATGACTAGAGGTGAGAGAAAATGGTGATAACGAAATAAAAATACATAACACCGCTTTCTGCACTTTTCATTTTTGTAAAAAACAAACAAACAAATAAAATCATTTTATTTTATTTTTATTATCTAATGGGAGGGTCCACATGAGTAATGACTGTGGCTTCATTTGCTGACACTATACGACCTACGTCACCAACCTAGTACACTTTTAAAGCGATTGTAATTATAATTATAATGGAAATTTTGAATGAAAGTAGTAAAAAATACATAACACCACTTTCTGCACTTCTGTCTTTGGAAAACACTGAAATCTGCAAAATAATAATAATAATAATAATAATAATAATAATAATAATAATAATAATAATAATAATAATAATAAAAACTGTTTTCTCCCACCTCTAGACATGACATGTGCTGGGGGAAGAACAATCTCTAAAATTTCAGTCAGAAGTCAGTCAGAGTTGGCAACCTTAACCCTGGGAAGAACATAAAGGAAAAACAAGAAAACAACAGATTTTGCACCTCCTCACTCTGTTTCTGCCTTGTCTCCTCAAAGACAAGGAAAAATGAGGAAAGTGGAGTGGGGCAGAGGAGATGACTGCTGTAGGAAACAAAGGTTGACACACAAATCTGTGGAAAAAGTGATTGTTTCCTACGAGCCTTTTTAGCCCTGATGTTAGAAACGGATTCCTCCTTGGCTGTGGTCTGACACAAATGAAGCCCCGACTCCAGGTGGATGCAAAGGATAAATAGTCTACCTGTTGCAGGAAAGTTGCTGAATTGAGTCTCCTTGTACAGTTCCTTAAAATGAAACAAAAAGTGCAGGATGTGCTTGGCTTGCTCTCAGCACACCCAACATTTCCTTATTTATTCAAGTCATTGGGGATGAGGCATCTGTGCCCGACATCGCTACTTGCTCCTCATCCTGAGAAGCAAAACAAGACTGGATAATGCAAAAGAGTTTTTAAAACTACAGAATACATGTTGCATACTCATAAAACTTATGTAATTTGCTCACTTTGTAAACTTTCCACAGATAGTAAAATTCTGTTTGGGTGCAGCAGCATTTTGGTTTTTCTAGTGCAGACCAGCGACAGCTGTAGATATGCTCCCCAATGTGCCATAATGATCCTTTCTCTTTCCCCTCTCCCACCAGGATCCTCACTCTGGTTGTCCGAGCAGAAGCAGTTCCTCACTCTCCTTCCACAGCACACCTCCTCCGCTGCCCTTACTGCAACAGAGCCCCGCCTCCCTTCCGCTAACTACTGGGTTGCAGCAACAACCACCAGTGAATGGTATGGCAAGGACAATGGGGACCGCCCACAGTGGTGGTGCCACAGCCAATCACAACCTGGTGGATGGTCTCCTTGGAAACCTGGCAGGAGGACAGCAGGTCCCCATCAATGGTATCCTAGGAGGTCTGAATGGAGCAATGACCACCCAGACGCAGAATCCCCTCTTGGCACAAACCAGTGGTCCCCCAAATCTGCAGCTGTCCACCAATCAAAGCAGGTAAGGCTCAGGCATGAGGAGAGAAGGGGAGGCAACAGGGAAGGAACAGAGAATTCAAAAAGTGGGCTTGAGACCCAGAGACGTTCTGTCTCCCCTCCGTTATATGATTTATTTCCTTTTAAATACAGTAATACATTTCCTTTATGGATCCTTCAGATAGAGCAGTGGTGCCCAAACCCCAGCCTGGGGGCCACTTGCGGCCCTTGGGAGCTCCCAATCTGGCCCACAGGGAGCCCCCAGTCTCTAATGAGCCTCTGGCCCTCCAGAGCCTTGCTGGAGCCCACGCTGGCCCGACGCAACTGCTCTCAGCGTGAGGGCAACTGCTTGACCTCTCACCTGAGTCGTGGGACAAGGGCTCCCTCCACTGCTTGCTGTTTCACGTCTGTGATGCAGCAGTGGCAGCAAAGGAAAGGCTGGCCTTGCTTTGTGCAAGGCCTTTTATAGGCCTTGAGCTACTGCAAGACCTTCATTCATTCATATAAGTTCCATCTCAAATATATTCATTTATGTAAATTTATTCAAATTTCAAATGCAAATTCTTTTTTTTCCTGACCCCTGACAAAGTGTCAGAGAGTTGATGTGGCCCTCCTCCCAAAATGTTTGGACAGCCCTGAGATAGAGCATTTCATGCTGTCTGATATTCAAACCCGTCCCCCCAGTTTTCAACTTCCCTGACAACTGCTGTTTCTGTTTGTGTATATGTGATGTGCTTGTTAGTGGCCCAATTCTGAGTTGCAAGTATGAGTAGCGTTGTTAGAAAACTTGCAGCACAAGCCAAAGCATGTCTACTCAGAAGTAAGCTCCATTGACTTTAATGGGACTTAGTGCGCAATCCTATCCAACTTTCCAGCACCAGTGCAGCCGAAATGCACCTCTGTGACAGCCTCCACACTGCAGGATGCAGCACATGTCCCATTGACACAGCTGCATCAGCCCTGAAAAGTTGGATAGGATTAGCCTCTTACTCCACTGTGTGCATAGGATTGCAGCCTCTGTAACATGGACCAAGTGACCACTAGGGGCAGCAGAGAATGATGAAAAGGGATCAGTGATGGAATACGATTGGGGACCAGTCCTACCAGGAGACAAGGAACTTGTGTGCTCTTTGGTATCTTCTGTTCATTTCAATGAAACTTGTGCAAGCTGGCTTCTCAGTGGACTGTGCCCATGTTGATTAGTAAGAGGTGCACTGCTTAAATTGTCTGCCTTATGGGCTCACCATTTCCAGTGAGAAGAAAACAGCCCTTTGAGGCTTCTCCACAACATCTTTCCTACAAAATAGAGAGCCCAATTCTATCCTCCCCTCCACTAGTGCAGCCATGTCAAAAAGGAGCATATTGGGTCCAGCAGAGAGGGCAGATCTGGAGGTTTTGGAGAGGAAAGGGGATTTAAGTCCCCTTACCCCTCCACGAGTTTCCTGCTCCACAATGCGTCTCCCAGATCTCATTAGCTGGAAGTTCAAGGAAGTCCTTGGAAGTCCAAGGAGAAAAAGGGGGGTAGGGAGGCTGCAAAAATAGGGGATAGGACCTGGCATGCACCATCACCACTGGATTCAGCCCCTCCCACAGTCTCCCCCCCCCATTCCAACTCTCTCCCTGCTCAGTTTCACCCCTCCCTGCTGTTTCACACACACACACCCTGCCACCTCCTCCACAGCCTTACCTGCTCCAGCATTCGCAGACAGGTCCCTCAATGGATGGGGAGTGCTGTTGCCTTTTGTGGCAACAATCCCCAAATAGCTGCTGATGGAACACTCCATGCTCCATTGGCAGCCAGTCTTCCGCTGTCGCAAAACCCTCCATAGCACAGCCTGATCCTGGGATTGGGTTTGGGATTGCATGGGATTGGGATGAAAAGTGGGTTTTTCTCTGTTTCTGTGACCTCCATCATGCCTTTGACGGGTTGTGCTCACCTCCCCTTCCTGCTCGCCTCCTCTTCCCATAGTATACCTGGCACAAGCCACCTGACAGAGCAGCAGCGGCAGCTCCTCAGCCAACATGAACTCCAGCTCCAGCAACTGCAGCAACTTCTGACATCACAGCCGCTCAGCACGGTATGTTCCTCCTGGTCAGTGTGGGTTGTTTACATGGTTAAATCTGAGGGACAAGCAAGGTGTAGCCGGTCATGGAATTCCCCAAAAAGAAAGGCAAGGCTTCTTCTAAGCCAGATAGCTGGGATGGAGGTGGGGTTGCTCTGCAAAAGTTTGGCCTTTTCTTCTAAGGCTTGATGGACCTGATGCTTCCTTGCTCATCAGCCCAAGCAAAATGCCACGAGACTGCTCTGGGTCAGTGGTGCAGCTAAGGGAGGGCCAGGGGGGTTCATTATCTCGGGTAACTTGCCTTGTCTTAGAGGCTTCCAAAGGACACTTCTGATTTTTGATGGAAACTGGAAGTGCCTTTCAGGGACCTCTAAAACACCCCCAAAAGGCTTGGTACCTAGGGCCTCAGAAGGTACCCATTACCCCACAGGCCTCAGAAGGCTTCCTGGAGGCCTACAAAAGGCACTTTTGCAAAAAAAAACAAAAAAAACCATGACATCTATTTATTTATTTTTCACATTTTTATGCCGCCCTTCCTCCAAAGAGCTCAGGGCGGTTTACACAGCTGCTCGTCCCCTCTTTCTTGTCCTCACAACAACCCTGTGAGGTAGGTGAGGCTGAGAGAAAGTGACTGGCCCAAGGTCACCCAGGAAGCTTTGTGGCTGAGGGGGGATTTGAACCTGGATCATCCAGGTCTAAGTCCACCTCCCAAACCACTACACCACCCTGGCTCTCAAAATGCCCTTTGGGGTCCTCTAAAATGTTGTATGGGAGGTTGTTAAAAATGGGGGGGGGAGTATTATGGGTGTTATTCATTTTTATGCCCCTGGATGACAAATGTCTTAGCTATGGCATTGCTCTGAGCATGCACCCAGCACCATGTTCACATTGCATATGAAGATGTCAAGCAACAATTCAAAGAGAAGCATGTTATGGTCTCTCTCCTACTACGTGCATGTGGTGTAGGGCCTGCTGCTCAGCTCTTTCTGTGACTTACTTTATGCTTTTGGTTCCCAGGAACAGCAGGCTTTGGTGTTCCAGATGATTCAGCAGATTCAGCAGAAAAGAGAACTCCAGAGGCTACAGATGACAGGTTCCTCCCAACTGCCTATGACCGGTCTCGTCCCGGCTACCTCCACATCTCTCCTTCACTCCAACAGCACTGCGCCATCCACGGCAAGCAACACCCTCCTTTCCTCCATCTCCCCTCAACAGCTCAATCCAGCCGGTTCCTTGATGGCTTCCCCGCCGCTCAGTACCCCTGGGAACAGCCTAATGTCCGCTGCAGCAGGGACAGCTATCCCACCTGTCCTCACTGCACAAACAAACCCTTTCCTCAGTCTGCAGGGTGACAGCTGCGGCCAGAAAGGAATGGTGAGTAACTTGTGAATGAGCTAAACCTGGGAATCACCTCTTGTTTTATTATTTACTCATTTAAAGTATTTCTAGCCCATCTTTCCAGTTAGGAACCCCTTAAAGCACTGCACAAGAATCAGTACAAAGCCTACTAAGGCTACTAAAGGTGCAATCCAAACACCCCCTTGGCCAGCACAAGTCGCTTGTGCTGGTCCAGGATTGTTGCAAACATGCCATAAGGCACATTTGTGCTGATGTGAGTTGGAGAAGCCGGCACAAGGGTGTGCACCGGCTTCCCCATGCCAGCACAGGCCCCAGGCCAAGTAATTTTGTGCTGGCCTTTCCAGGCCAGCGTGGGGGTTTGGGGAGGCATGGGGAGGGTGAGAAGGAGGTGGGGAGAAGGTGTTTCAGGACAGGGGGGAAAGTAGGCAGTCCCATGGGTAGGGGGCAAGACCAGGATCTGGCACTTATGCTGGATCCTAGCCCCGTTCCCGGACAGTCTGAGGCAGATCCAAGTAGACCAGTGTTATTCAAACTGTGCGGCGCGGCTCTTTAGGGAGGTGCCAGGAACTCAAAGGGGAGGCGCGGGATGTCCTCTTGCAGCGATACAGTCACACCCCTGGGCAGAATATGAGCCCGTCTTCTGCCCGTCTTCTGCGCTTTTTTTTTTAAAGCAGAAGAAACGGGAGTTGCTCAGCTAGGAGAGTGGCTGCCACCGCCCCGCCCTCTTCTCCCTCCACTCCGAGGCTGCCACCTTCTGTGTTTGCTGCATGTTGTTTGCTCAGCTTGCAGTCCTTAACCCTCGCTGATCCTTGTCTGGTTGGTTCCTAGTTCCCAGCCTGGGATCGCTTCTGGGGAGGGGGTTGAAAAGTGAAATCTCTCTTTTCAACCCCCTCCCCTCTTCCACTCCCCCCTTTCGATCTCCAAACCTTCCTGCTTTCCTCCCCCTCCCCAAATAAAACACTTCCCATTTTACCAGTCACTAGGGGTCTTAAAGTTGCTTCCATGCAGTTGGCAAAGGGGAGGGGGGAGAAAGAGAAGCAGGCACTTTCCTTGGCCAGGAGCAGAAAAAGGGTACTGTTTTTAAAGTGATTTATTAATCTTGTTTGACTGAAGAGGAGAGGCTGTATTTTTAAAGTGATGAATCTTGCTATTTGAAGGGAATACTTATCAGCCATTGATGAAGTGATTGCCAGCCCAGTCCTATCCACACTTTCCTGGGAGTAAGCCCCATTGACTCTAATGAGACTTACTTCTGAGTAGACATGCATAGGCTTGAGCTGTGCATCTCCTAGTATAGGAGACAAATCAGCTTCCTAACCAAACCCTTATCAGCTCTGATATATTTTCATGGTCTATTTTTGTTTTCCCCACCAGCTGCTGGAAAAATTTAATTTCATTAAATTAATAAAGGGTTCAATCCTATCCAAGGAGAATGGGAGAAATGACTAGTTGGATTGGGGTCCACAGGGGTGTGTGTGTGTGTAATGTTGGTCAGACTGGTTGTTCACAAAAGTTCATTTGATAAAACAATTCTATTCATATGCTTACAAAGTTAAAAAAATGAGTCTTCCTGGACCAGACAAAATCTACCTACTCCAGCATCCTGTCTCCAACAGTGATCAGCAGGTGATCATTTATAAAGCATGTATATTGCTGTGTATTAATAATATATTTTTAAGATCTGCATTTAATTAATGATATGATTAATACATATTTAATATTATATTATAATATAATATTATAATATTGTATTTAATATAGTTAATATTTCTGGCCACTCCCTGTTTAATTATGTCACTTCCAGCCGTCAGGAACATGATGGGGAGTCATGGCCAACAGCCACATGGGTCAAGGGAGCCACTGGCCGGAAAAGTTTGAGTACCACTGAAGTAGACCCATTGGGACCCCTGCAGCACAACATGGGCTAAAGGGAATTATTTCCTCTTGCCTCGGGCCAAACCACAGCCAGCCCAAAACTTGTGCTAGATACAGCCCAGGCCCACCAGCCTGCCTGTTCGAGCGCAGGTTAGGATTGCACTGCCCACCTACTAAGCCTACTAAGGCTATCTAGCTTTTGGCTGAGCTGCTGTGATGTCACAGAATGTTCACACAGATTCAGTGTCAGTCGTGGAATTGTGACAGGCTGCGTGGCTGCCACGCTGGAAGTGAAAGATCATTTTGGCTGAGGCTGCCAACACCTCATGCGTAGCCCCAGGAATCAAGTTAGGCCACATTCAGTTGGCAGAAAGAGGGGGAAACAGGTAGGATATATTTGGATGCGGAAAAACTGAAGTCTGGAAAGATTCATAATAGGAAGACTCTTCAGGCTTTGGCTATTCCTGAGCCAATTGCTTTAATTCCCTACCTGCTTTATTTTTTCCTTTCTTTCTTTTTCTTTTTTACTTTTACTGCTGTTCAATACACAACTGGTTTAGACAGTTCTGTACCTCTGTCCTTTTTTTTTCCCTTTAGGGCATGAATGAGAAGGGTGGTGCCCCCATCCAGGACAAAGGCTAACTTTGGGCATGCCAGGCTGCTCTCTTCCATAGGAAAACCATCTCTCCCTGAGCCACGGATCCCAAAAGGTGGAGTGACCGAGAAAGTCTTCCAGCCTTGGGCAGGGCAACGCCAACCAGAGGAGTGTCAGGAGTCCGCGTTCCTTGCTTCGGAGCCCCGTTGGTCTGGGCCCTTCCAAAGAAGGCAACTGGAGCAAACACACCTTCCCTCTCACTGGCTTTGTCGACTGTGCTGCACTTATTTCAAGAGAAGTTGCACTTCCGGGGGAAAAGAAGTCCCCACCCTGCCTCCCAAGGGTTGGCTGTGCTCATGACCCAGGCGGCAGCAACGATATCTTTGCAGAGCAGTGCATTTCCAAACCAGGTCTAAGAAATCCAACCAGCTGTTCAGAAGCAAGAGGGGGCATACACAGCAAAATGGGATGAGATGGAGCTTTGGAGGTCTCCATCATGTCAGTGGGCAAGAATGGGAGAAATACGAGCTGGAGCAATTCCACAATTCTGTACTGAGAGTTTCCCTCCCATGAGGTCAGCAGATGTACATGTGGATGTGGCTTCACTCCATCTTATTGGGATGGAGATCTGCTGGAGGAAAAAAATCAGTCTGAGTGTGGCTGACGTCACCTTTGTTTTCCCACATCTCCCACAGTTACCAGGAGGCTTTCTGTTAAAAATCAGCCTGGAGAAATCAGCCCCTTGCTAACCTTTGTGTTTGAATAAGACTCTTCTCTTTCTCACCTTCAGGAGCCTTTGCTGGCAGCCTATGGCTTGAGAAGGCCAGTGCTAATAGGTGTCTATACTTACCATCGAGGTGCTTTCCAGCTACCCAGGAGGGTGTTTTCCTTCTCTAGTGGGTCAGCCACTCAAAGCCATCACCAAAGAGACAGGATGGAGAGGTTGTCTAGGGGCAGGAGCACCCACACCAAAGCCACTGTGTTGGGACCGCTATTTGCCTCTGCGGTTGACTCTAGGTGGGATCAGATCCTAGCTGATGAGAACATTGGTCTTCCCATCACCGCAAGCCCTCTCCTATCTCCATTTTGTAGCCAGATGACTTGGCAAAGACACCAGATCCCTTCTCCCCTCAACCAATTTTTTTTTTAAGGATGCTGTGATGAGGGGACAGGAGGATCAAGGCCAGTTGTCTACAGGACCCCCCAGCCAGCCCTATCCACTGGATAAATCTAGAGCTCTGAAGGGGTGAGACTCCGGGTGACCGAAACACCAAGGGTCTTAAAAAGCGTTTCCTGCATCCACGGATATACAGTCATTTTAGGCACAGTCTGCGCCACCTCCTCCAATTTGCACTACTCTTGATCCATTGGTGGTGAGTGTGTGCCGATGACCCCAGAAGAAACCACTGCTGTTCACATTCACTTTTTTGTGTGTGTGCATTTTGTTTTTGTTTTTCTTCTTTTTTTGGAAAACGATTGAAAGAAAAATACTTGCCATGGGCTCGAGTGGACTTTAAAAAGAAGAAAAGAAACAGTTACTTTTCAGGATTTCTTTTGGTTTGTTTGTTTTATCCAGACTTATCCAGTGTTTTGCTCCAATGCAGTGTGTTGCAGGGGGTGGGGGTGGGAGATTACGTTTTTTTTGTTTGGTTTTTTGTTTAACAGAAAGCTACTGGAAACTGATGAGAATAGCGGCAAGTATTCCAAATTGAAACCAGGAAGTTCCCCTTATGGCAGCTTCAACGCAGATTAAGGAGCAGCTAGAAAACAGAACACTTGATGCTTGATGTACTCTTCATTTTTTTCTGCTGAGTGTTAAAAAAAAATGGACAGGCACCTCCAGAGCCAACACGATGCACTTATTGTTTATACAGAAAGTCTCACCTTTTAATTCATCCAGACCAGCACTTCTGCGGCATTCCAGTTCAATGTTGTCTTTCCCCCTTCTAGTGAATCTAATCATTAGTCCCTATCTGTGCGTTGCTGATTTTTTTTTTTTTTTAAAGACAAATCAGCAAGTACACAGAACAGTGTTTTGGAAGTAGTGGGGGCTAAATCCAGCCCCGTACTCCTCCTTGTAAACATGGACTGTGGCTATCTCTAGTTTTCTGATTGTTGTTAATGTGTACAAGTTCATAATAGGATTGGGCGGGGGGGAGGGGATTGCTTCTGCAGGTCCTGCAGAGTTCCTCATCTAATCAAGCACGCAGACCTGAGCTTCCTAGTTGGATTGGGACATATATGCTTCCCAACACTATGCAAGTTCCTGTCTCTTCCTGGAACTGCAGGCTTGATTGTCTGAAGCTTTTTTTTCCCCCTCCCCCTCCCCCTCTATTAATAAATGCTGAATTTGCACAATTGCACCCATGCACTTGCAAATAAGTGATAGGAAGAAAATAAAATTGTGTGGGAGGGATCCAAGATTGAATGGCAAAGTGGCTTCATTTAGCTTCAGCTAAAAGAAGGGGAGCGAATAGGCACACAGGTGAAAATGGCAACCAGGTGCAAAAAAGCAAATTCATTTTTAATTTTTTTTGTTTGTTTTAAGAAAATGGTTCTGAAAATGGAGGAAGAATAGGACAAGGCTTCTATCTAGACCAGGGGTGCCCAAATCCCAGCCCGGAGGCCACTTGCGGCCCTCGGGGACTCCCAGTGCGGCCCACGGGGAGCTCCCAGTCTCCAATGAGTCTATGGCCCTCTGGAGACTTCCTGGAGCCCCTGCTGGCCCAGCGCAACTGCTCTCAGGATGAGGATGACTGTTCCACCACTTGCATGAGCTGTGGGACGAGGGCTCCCTCTACTGTTTGCTGTTTCATGTGCTTGATGCAGCAGTGAAGGAAAGGCTGGCCATGCTTTGTGCAAGGACTTTTATAGGCCTTGAGCTATTGCAAGACCTTCACTCATTCATATAAGTTCCATCTCTAAAACATCCATTTATGTAAATGTATGTAAATTGATTCAAATTTGAAATGTAAATTAATTTTTTCCCCAGCCTCTCGCACAGTGTCAGAGAGATGATGGGGCCCTCCTGCCAAAACGTTTGGACTCCCCAGGTCTAGACCAGTGACAGAGAGGTTTGTACCTCTTTAATAAGAGCATAGCTATGAACTGTATTTTGAATCCTGCAGTGTAAAGCTAATGCATGGGCAGGCAAGTATTTGCAGAAAGAATTAACACTCATGGTGGGGGGGGGGAGTGAAATTGCATTAACCCTTGCACTGCCCACAAATCCCTCCTGCTGCTTGCTGCTTTTACTTGTGATTCCCCTCCCCCTGCAGAATTTGCCTGGGTGAGTTGGCAGCCATGGAAGCAACAGATTGGCAGGGAGTGCCCCCCTCCATCTGCCCTCTCACCCTATGGCTCTTCCTCCTTTGCCCAGTATTGGAAAAGGAAGAGGGGAATGGACAAAAGATGAAGTGTGGAGCAGAGAAGAGTGGTGAGTTAGAACATCACACCGACCACTCTCCTCCACACTCCCTCAACTGTTCCATCTCCCTCTTCCTTTCCCAATCTAGGGAGTAGGAGGAGTAGAAGCTGGCACATTGCAGGAAACGGAGGGAGGGAGCATTTGGCATATTGCCTCAGTCACTTGGAACCCGTATTCCCGAAATCGTGCCAGTTGGCTGGTCAGACACCAACCACTTTACTCACAAGCAGAGGTTGGGCTTGGGTAACGGAATACGCAGGCAGCATTGTGCCCTTATGTGCGTGGAGAGGAAATCCCACACTCACCCCATAGCACTTTCAAGGACTGTTTGTCAATATTCAACCTTACTCTCCACTTGCTGCCCCCTAGTGGTTCGAAGAAAACATTTTTCTCCTTGAAGCCTGCTTCCAGCCCTTTAGTGTCTCCAGTTGGCTGACACCAATGGGGAGGTTTCATACTGGGGCAAATAGCATGTGGGGGGGGGGGAGGTATCCATATTAGAACTGTGACAGGGCAAAGGGTTAAAGCTCCCTCCTTCCTGCCCTGCAGTCTGGATTTGGTCCTATTTTTAAAACAAGAAGCATGTCAATTCTCCCGAGAGGCTTAATGCCGTATGGAGTTTGTCCCGTCTTAAGAAACAATTCAGGCTTTCACAACTTGTGACCCACCAGGCTGAACACTACCTGCCAACCATACCTTGTGGCTTTTGAAATGCTTGCTTGGAAACAGGAGATTTATTGAGCCCCAGGTGGACTTCCCTGTTTGGCTGGTGGGTTATGCATGGTTTGGCTTGTGCAGTCCTGGCAGAAGATCAGCCTATCCTGAACAAACATCTGGATTGCATGACTGATCCAAGAGGGGCCAATCCGTGAATGGTCCTGGCCTTTGGGGACACCAGGAAAGACTACAGGGAGTTTTGGCCTGTGGGATTCTATGACGCTAGATCAGCCATTTTCAACCTCTTTCATCTCATCGGTTTTTTGACAGTTGACAAGGCACACCATGCTGCTGGTGGGGGGCTCACATCCCCCAGTGGTCCTACTAACAAATGGCCTTCCCCAAACCCCCATGGCACCCCTGTGAACCATTCGTGGCATACCAGTGTGCCGCGGCCCACTGGTTGAAAATTGCTGCCCTAGATATTCAGCTGTTTCGACAAGCAAGTGCCACATTTGTCTAAACAGGAGTTAGTGGAGGGATTTTTCTGGGGAAGACTTCATGTGCTCAAAGAGTGGGGCATAGGTGCTCTCCAGAGCATCTGCTCTCTCTGCATGTTTGGGGATATATGTGCACTGTGCTGATTAGCTGGAGACTTGTAAAGTTTCAAAGCCACCTTCCTACTTCCCCAACAGATCAGCATTCAATTTGTTGATAAGTATGTTTGCCCAAAGCATTGGAGGGGTGGGTGGGTCTAGGGAGTCAGACTCTCACTGCTGGAGGAAAAACACACCAAGCCTTTTTGAAGGTCCATCTGTGTGCACCTGTGATTAAACAAGTTTATTACTTATCTCACTTACCCTATTCAGGTTGCCCAGACAGCTTGTATCAAGGGAAGTTGTGCATGTCGGAATGTAGTTGTTCTGGTGAATTCTCTAGAAGATGCTCACTGGCTTCAGTAAGCATTTGCATCAGAGTAGATCTCAAGTTGTTTTCTTTAGAAACTCAGTAGAGAAAGATGGAGAAGTTCGAAATGAGGAGAGAGAAATAAAAAGGAAGCACTTATTTCTGGCATCGTCCAAAGGCACCCTCTCTCATTTTGAAGTGTCAGCTCTGTTCATCTCCATCCAGTCTCTGCTTCAGTTCTGTCTCACTATCTCCTAAGAGGCTGGTTTGTTTCAGACCTTACTTTATACTGACATGGGTCAATAAGGCCTGCATTAACTTTGCTTCTGAATAGTTAGCGTGGGGTTGGTCGGCAGCTAGCTTCCTTGGGCCAAGTCTTCCGAGGGCAGGTTTCACCCTAGTCCTCCTTTACCAAAGGCAGGAGGAAGGGGATCACATTGAGGATCCCACCCTGAGGAGCAGTAAGACTTGGCTTCTCGAAGTGACCCAGCCTCAGTCCTGCCATGAGGCAGTGGATTTTGAGTGCCATTAAAGTGGCAGAATGGGAGACAGACCTATCTCTTGGGGCAGAATCCACCAGAATATTCTCCTGTGCAAGCCACTTTGAAGCGGCCCAGTAGTTCCTTTGCACAGGAGACTATCCCAGTGGCTTGCTTGCTTTCCACTTCCTGTGGAAAACTTAAGTCTACCTAAGTCCAGTATTGTCTTTACTGACTGGCAGTGGCTTTTCAGGGTTTTTGCAGAGGGATCTTTCCCAGCCCTAACTGGGAATTGAATCTGGGGAGATGCCAGGGATCGAACCTCGGACCGGCTGCATGAATCAGGCCTACAGAATGCAACAGGCAAGGTATAACGTAAGCCCTGCAAGATCAGACCAAGATGTCATCAGCTTCCTGTTCTCAACAGTTGCTAGCCAAATATTTCCAGGCAACCCACAAGCAAGCTGTGACGGCAGTGGCCTTTATCCCCCAGTATCTGAAAGGTACACTTTCTGGGAACATGGTGGTTCTGTTTATTGTGGGTAGATAGACCTGCTGATAGACCTATGCTATCAAAATCATCTAAGCCAGCACAACCAGCAGCAGTGAGTTCTCTAGTTTAATTATATGTTCTGTGAAGAAGTACTATCTTGTTGGTCCTGAATTTGCTGTCGGTCAGTTTCAATGAGTGGCCCTGAGTGGAAATGTTGCAAAAGAAGGTGAGAAATCTGTATTCTCTCTCTGTTTTCCCTGTTAGGGATAACATATAGAGAATTGCATATGTTTTTCCTAACTAGGCAAATAGTAGGCAGGGGTGTGCACTTTAGATTGGGAAAACAGTGCAGGGGGAGGAGATTGAAACCCCCCCCCCCAGCACTACAGTCCTGATCCTATTCAACCTCTTTCCACCACCACCCCCAGCTTTTAAAGTCTACTAAAACAAGGAAGGTGTCTGCTCATGGATCTTCTCTACCTTGTCCAGTTTGGCCATGAGTTGCCTTCTTGGGGGGGGGAGTGGCGGGGGAGCACTTTAGCCTTTCCTCATAAGGAAGGTGCTCCAAACCCCTTGATCACTTAAGGTACTTCTCCATCTGATGCACCCTTCCAGCAAACCTAGATGTCAAAAACTGACTCAGTAGTGAAACTGACATGAAAGTTAACAGGCTTAAGATCCATGATACAAAAAAAAAAAAAAGTGATGTTTGAAGCATCCTGGAAAGGTGCTTTGGAAGAGCACTGTGGTCTCTCTCGGTAGGAAGAGAGCAAAAATAAAATTGGAAAAGGACAATTCCATGCTTTGGTTGCACTGGGGTATATTTCTTTACCCATCTTTTGATGCTAATGTCTCATTTAGTATATTGCCTGTGTCTTTAACACACACAACCCCTGTTGTTATTTTTAATTAAAGAGGAAAATATGTGTATATTTTTGGCAATTAAGGTAATGTAGCTAAGATATATTTTTTTCATGCTGCTTGACCGTTCTTTGTTATAATAAATGTTAATATCAAATACCTTTTAAAAAAACAGAAAAATAAAACCATGGGTGTTACCCCCCCCCCTCAAAAAAATTTAACTAAGCATAGAGTTAAATGGTATAATATGGGAATCGGTGGGTGATTCCCCCCCCCCCATTTTACTGCAAGCACTGGTTAAAAGGTATTGAGGTTTACCAACTATGCTGGAAGTGTTCAAGTTAGAAAATTTCAGTGTAGCTTGTTCTCACAAAGAAATGGGGAAATGAACTGGAAATAGGTGAGAATTTTCAGAGACTTTGTTTCAGCAAAGAAGACAAGGGCACACTGTTAAGCCACAGAAAGCAGGAGGGACTAAAGGCAGTTGGTTAAAAAAAAAAATCACCATGAAAACCAGTAATTAAAAATGTGATTCCAGCAGTGCAATTTTATTCTTGGTGCAAGACTTTTGTAGGTAAAAGGACAGCTTTAAGAATAAGATTTTTTTTAAAAGACAACAGGGAACTTTAGTTTTTAAACAGATATTTCTCTAATTCTGTGGTTTCTTAATTTTGTTCTGTCCCCACCCAGTTGGGTGAAACTGAAAAACAACCACCTTAAAGTCCAATTCACACAAACAATGGGTGAGTGTGTAAAATTGAGAATATGTCATTTTAAAATTTTACCACCTCCTTTGCTGCAGTCCTCTTTGGCTTCACCCACTTTCAGTGGTTTCCAGGTGATTGCAGTCTTTCTCAGGCAGCTTCCAGATCCACCATGCAAACCAGGAATCATTGCAAAGTTGGGTTTCACCTTTTACCCCCTTAACCCACTTCTGGTTTGGAAGGCTGCATATAATTGATTGTGGTTCATCACCATCAGGCAAATGGAAGCCGGAACAGATGTTTGAGACCCAGGGTTTGAGCCAGTTTAATCCAACAGTGTAAGGGCATTTGGAGGCAATAATGGCGTTTGAAATCTCCTACCCAAATCAAACCACCAGCGTTTCTCTCCCTCATTTGATTGACTGTGATGACAAGAAAGACACTGCCTAAATTTGCAAATCAGTTGTCACTTTGATTCATCCCTTTGATTCATTCTTGGTTTTTAATTAGCATCCTGTTTCAGATCATGTTGACTTCTGTCTCTTGGAACTTCAAACTAGGTGGAAGTTGGTGTTGACAACCATGCTTCAGACCAAGGCTTCGTTTTTGTAGTTGCAGCCAACCACGTTGTAGAAGTGAGTCACAAAATCAGGAATATGCAAATACCACATTTTGGAATGGGTGAAGGACAAGTAGCAGATTTGAAAACTGCAAGGGGACAAATTCCCTATCTGTAAAACATCCATGTTAAATGTTAATTTAAAAATGTGGAAATGGCAAGCAAACTATGAATATTTCTAGGAATATTTTGTGCAGCTCTACTGGAAAAGAATTGCAAGAGGCTAACTGCTATTACAACAAAAGAAGCAGAACAAAAATGTGTACGTTTTCTTCCTATTGTCTTTTGTTAATCTCTAGTTGGGTTTCTGGGAATGTATAGCATTTCTTTTAGATCATCTGAATGAACAGATATTTCTCATTTGGGAAAGCATGAGTGAAGCTGAAACTTCATGACATATTTTTCCTATGAGCAAATCCGCCACTGCAGCGAATAGCAGAGGGGAAAACTCAGACACCAAATTCTTGCTTATTTTCCTTTTCTTCCACCTCCTGTCAAAGTATGCTGCGGGATAAAATGTCCTTGTATCACTGCTGTATTTGTATAACCAGGCAGCTGTTTCAGCCTTGTTCTTTTAATTACAAAGTTTTCCAGATAAAAAATAAAACAGGGCAACATTTTGAAAAATATACACACTGTCATTTGTAGTTTTCTTTACATTTTTCTTAACTACAGCTTTAAGCATGGAGTGTGCGACTCAAAAATAATTAAAAATGAGTAAAATCGAATAATTTGGTCCAAAAAAATAATGTTCCCTAGGCACAATTTGGACATGCAGGAGCAGTGCTGGTCACCCAATCAAACTCTGGAGCATCAACACAATTGATTCGAAGAGGATGAGTGTGATCCTTGAAAAATGAGGTTCAGGGCAGAAAAACGATGACCCTGGGGTCATCGAAAAAAAACTCCAAACAAAAATTCCCCTAGGCACACCATGGACATGCAGGAGTAGTGCTGGTCACCCAAGGAAACTGGAGCATCAACGGAGTTGATTGGGAGAGGATGAGGGTGTTTGTGGAAAAATGAGGTTCAGGCCAGAAAACGATGACCCCGGGGTCATCGAAAAAAGAGGTCGGAAAAAAAGAATTTTCAGTAGGCACAATTTTGATATGCAGGAGCACTGCTGGTCGCCCAAGGAAACTCTGGAGCATGAATAGAGTTGGTTGGGAGAGGATGAGGTCGATCATTGAAAAATGAGGTTCAGGCCAGAAAAACGATGACCATCGAAAATGTAGGTCCAAAAAAATAATTGTCCCTAGACACAATTTCGACATGCAGGAGCAGTACTGCTCACCCAATGAAACTTTGGAGCATGAACAGGAAGCTCTGGAGAATCAACCCAAGGAAGCTCTGGAGAATCAACAGAGTTGTTTGGAAGAGGATGAGTGCGATCGTGAAAAAATCGGGTTAAGGCAAAAAAAAAAACAATGACCCCGGGGTCATCGAAAAATTAGGTCCCAAAATTTTTTTTTTCCTAAGCACACTTTGGACATGCAGGAGCTGTGCTGGTCACCCAAAGAAGCTCTGGAGCATCAAAAGAGTTGATTGGGAGAGGATGAGGGCGATCGTGGAAAAGTGGGGTTAAGGCCAGAAAAACGATGACCCTGGGGTCATCGAAAAATTAGGTCAAAAAAAATAATTTTTTCCTACGCACACTTTGGACATGCAGGAGCAGTGCTGGTCACCCAAGGAAGCTCTGGAGAATCAATAGAGTTGTTTGGAAGAGGATGAGTGAGATCGTGAAAAAATCGGGTTAAGCCAAAAAAAAAAACAATGACCCCGGGGTCATCAAAAAATCAGGTCCAAAAATTTTTTTTTCCTAGGCACACTTTGGACAGGCAGGAGCTGTGCTGGTCACCCAAGGAAGCTCTGGAGCATCAAAAGAGTTGATTAGGAGAGGATGAGGGCGATCGTGGAAAAATGGGGTTCAGGCCAGAAAAACCATGACACTGGGGTCATTGAAAAAATAGGTAAAAAAAACCAAAACCGTAGGCTCACTTTGGACAAGCAGGAGCAATGCTGGTCACCCAAGGAAGCTCTGGAGCATCAAAAGCGTTGTTTGGGCAAGGATGAGGGCGATCGTGGAAAAATGGGGTTCAGACCAGAAAAATGACGGTCCCAGGGTCATTGAAAAATTAGGTCCAAAATTTTTTTTTTCCCTAAGCACACTTTGGACATGCAGGAGCTGTGCTGGTCACCCAAGGAGGCTCTGGAGCATCAACAGAGTTGACTGGGAAAGGATAAGAGCGATTGTTGAAAAATGGGGTTAAGGCCAGAAAAACCATGACCCCCAGGGTCATCGAAAAAATAGGTCAAAAAAAAATTGAAGGCTCACTTTGGAGATGCAGGAGCAGTGATGCTCACCTAAGGAAGCTCTGGAGCATCAAAAGAATTGATTGGGAGAGGATGAGGGCGATCATGGAAAAATGAGGTTCAGACCAGAAAAACGATGACCCCAGGGTCATCGAAAACTTAGATCCAAAAAATTTTTTTTTTCCTAAGCGCACTTTGGACATGCAGGAGCAGTGCTGGTCACCCAAGGAAGCTCTGGAGCATCAAAAGAGTTGATTGGGAAAGGAAGAGGGCGATAGTGGAAAAATGGGGATAAAGCCAGAAAAATGATGACCATCGAAAAACGATGGTCATCGAAAAATTAGGTCAAAAAAAATAAATTTTTCCTACGCACACTTTGGACATGCAGGAGCAGTGCTGGTAACCCAAGCAAGCTCTGGAGAATCAAAAGAGTTGTTTGGAAGAGCATGAGTGCAATTGTGGAAATATCGCATTAAGGCAAAAAAAACAATGACCCCGGGGTCATCGAAAAATTAGGTCCCAAAAAATTTTTTTTTCTTAAGCACACTTTGGACTTGCAGGAGCTGTGCTGGTCACCCAAGGAAGCTCTTGAGCATCAGAAGAGTTGATTGAGAGAGGATGAGGGCGATCGTGGAAAAATGGGCTTCAGGCGAGAAAAACAATGACACCGGGGTCATCGAAAAATTAGGTCAAAAAAAATAAATTTTTCCTAGGCACACTTTGGACATGGAGGAGCAGTGCTGGTCACCCAAGGAAGCTCTGCAGCATCAACAGAGTTGACTGGGAAAGGATAAGGGCAATTGCTGTAAAATGGGGTTCAGGCCAGAAAAACCATGACCCCGGGGTCATCGAAAAAATAGGTGGAAAAAAAAAAATTCCGTAGGCTCACTTTGGATATGCAGGAGCAGTGCTGGTCACCCAAGGAAGCTCTGAAGAATCAGCAGAGTTGTTTGGAAGAGGATCAGTGCAATCGTGGAAAAACGTGGTTCAGACCAGAAAAACGATGACCCCGGGGTCATCGAAAAATTAGGTAAAAAAAAATAAATTTTTCCTAGGCACACTTTGGACATGCAGGAACAGTGCTGGTAACCCAAGGAAGCTCGGGAGAATCAACAGAGTTGATTGGGAGAGGATGAGGGTGATTGTGGAAAAATGGGGTTCAGACCAGAAAAACAATGACCCTGGGGTCATCGAAAAATTAGTTCCAAATAAACATTTTTTCCTAGGCACACTTTGGACATGCAGGAGCAGTGCTGGTAACCCAAGGAAGCTCTGAAGAATCAACAGAGTTGTTTGGAAGAGCATGAGTGCGATCGTGGAAAAATCGGGTTAACGCTAAAAAAAGATGACCCCGGGGTCATTGAAAATTAGGTCCAAAAATTTTTTTTTTCCCCTAAGGACCCTTTGGACAGGCAGGAGCTGTGCTGGTCACCCAAGGAAGCTCTGGAGCATCAAAAGAGTTGATTGGGAGAGGATGAGGGCGATCGTGGCAAAATGCGGTTCAGACCAGAAAAACCATGATCCCGGGGTCATCAAAAAATTAGGTCAAAAAAGAAATTTTTTTTCCTAGGCACACTTTGGACATGCAGGAGCAGTGCTGGTAACCCAAGGAAGCTCTGAAGAATCAACAGAGTTGTTTGGAAGAGCATGAGTGCGATCGTGGAAAAATCGGGTTAACGCTAAAAAAAGATGACCCCGGGGTCATTGAAAATTAGGTCCAAAATTTTTTTTTTCCCCTAAGGACCCTTTGGACAGGCAGGAGCTGTGCTGGTCACCCAAGGAAGCTCTGGAGCATCAAAAGAGTTGATTGGGAGAGGATGAGGGCGATCGTGGCAAAATGCGGTTCAGACCAGAAAAACCATGATCCCGGGGTCATCAAAAAATTAGGTCAAAAAAGAAATTTTTTTTCCTAGGCACACTTTGGACATGCAGGAGCAGTGCTGGTAACCCAAGGAAGCTCTGAAGAATCAACAGAGTTGTTTGGAAGAGCATGAGTGCGATCGTGGAAAAATCGGGTTAACGCTAAAAAAAGATGACCCCGGGGTCAAAGAAAAATTAGTTCCAAAAATTTTATTTTCCTAAGCACCCTTTGGACATGCAGGAGCAGTGCTGGTCACCCAAGGAAGCTCTGGAGCATCAACAGAGTTGATTGGGAAAGGATGAGGGCGATCGTGTAAAAATGGGGATCAGGCCAGAAAAACGATGACCCCGGCTACATACTCTCCTCTTCTCCGATCCAGGGAAAGTCTAGGGGGCCACACAACAAACTTTATGTTGTCAATATATTTCTTTACAAGGACGCAAGCAGAGCCTTTTGAAGATAGTATGGACAATTCTATAGCAAGCAACAAATTACTAATCCTGCGTCTGATTCCCATAGAGAGCTGTAAGTTCAGTACAGTATAGCTGTACAGAAGAATCCTATGTGTGCCTACTTAGAAGTATGTTGTATTGGTTTAAATGGAACTTACACCAGGTAAGTGTTTCTAGGATTGCAGGGACCATTCCTATGCACTGCCAGCCATAGTATGCAGTGGTGCCACAGTGCTATAGCCAGGGCAGGGGACATCAGCCCAGGAGAGATAAGTAAATATCTTTTTTACTTATGCCTGCATAGGCTACCTAGTCTCCAATGGGTCATCTTCAACCTACATCAGCTGTTTTGCTGGCGTAAGTCTGAGGAGACTCCCAAGGATGGGTCTAAACAGAGAAGGGGGGATAGGATCTCAGCATGTATGGCTGCCATCAAGATTCTCCCCCAAACTGCCCTCAGGCTGGCTCCTTGCCTTGCATATTCCCTGGTCTGCTCTCACCACCACTTTACTGGCAGCAGCAGAGGGTGGTGGAAGGTCTCTGGATGTTTTCACTGGCAGCCTAGGCCTGCTGACTAGCAGAGCACTTGTGCGCCATCGGCCCAGGACGTACTATGTCAGATCACAAAATCCACCACTGAACACCAAGCATAGGATTGAACCACAAACAGGATTGCCACTAAGCTGCGCAGCTTGAAGCCGAGCTCCACAGAGCTAAGCAACCCAGAAGTTTGGCTAATGGGGTACCTAGGGATCAAGGGGGACAAATGCCCCCGGGTGGCACACTTGTGAGGGAGGTGTTGTGCTGCTGCCTCTTCGGGGTGCACACGTTTTTCAGAGTGAAAGAAGTGGGCAGCGCTCAGAGCTGCATCCAGCTTCTTTCACTTTGATAAAGAAGTGAAAAAAGCAGCTGCCCAATTTTTTTGATCGAGCAAAAAAAAGCCGGAGGTGCTCAGAGTTGCTGATGGCTTCTTTCACACTGAAAACAAGTGAAAAGGCCGGAAGTAATTGCAGTGATGTCATTATATCACCACAGTTACTTCTGGGTCATGTGTTGATGGCATTTGTGTTCCTGGCCCGGGTGGCGCAAGAGCTAGGAATGCAATTGAGTTCAGCAACGACATTGAGTGTCCAGAGACAGTGTTGCAAGAAAATGGGTCCATGTATCAGCACAGACCCCTTACAGGGAATATAGGCTATAAGTCAACTAATTCACAACTCTTTGTGGCTCTGTGTCTCCAGATTGTTTCCTGTCCTCACTCACTAAGTGGAGGATGATACTTTCTCAAACTCCAGTTAGTATTACATTCCAAGGTTGGAGATTCCCAGCTATCATGGAATGTTAAGATATGTTTGCAAAATCCCATCACTCTAGGCTCATCACTCACAATGATTGACTCATTCATAGTAATCAAGATGGCCAAACTCACAGCACTGTATTGTGTGACTACATTTAGATCAATAAAGTACAAAAAGCCCCAAAAGGAAGCACAATGTATGCTTGAAGAGTTAATAAAATAAATTAGGAACTTTTGCTTGACTTGTTTACAGAACAGAGGGGCCGTGCAGTAAAGGCTTACACATTTCAAGAGGGAGGTGTGCATCTATACATGTGGCTTAGAGTCAAGATTCATCTGTCTCCCACTCAAAAATTTTACCTTCTAGAGAGACTTGGAGGAAGATCCAGCAAGGTCAACACACAACTCCAGCGCATACATACACACTAATATATGGTTTTTGGTTTCATTTGTATGGGAGGGAGTGGACACTGGAGGCTTATGGCATTTTTGTAATACTGGGTTTACTTAAAAACACAGAGATAGATCATCAAGATAAGCAGGTGCACTCCTACCTGTCAGTAAAGCCATTATTTCACATCAGATTACCCAGAGAGAGAGAGAGAGAGAGATGCATTTCACGGTGCCTTCAGGCAACTCATAGCTCACTTTATCGCAGATTTAGTCTGTGACCCCAGGGAGGGACAAACTGCTCCTTCTTCCTGCTTGCGCACCCCTCCATGCTCAGATCACTAAGAGAAACTTCAACCATCTCTCCTGGACCATTAATTAATGCTCTTCTTAACAAAAGGCATGCATGGCCATTCAGTCTAAAAGTATATTCAAAAGGCAAAAGCAGGAACACTAACTTACAAAGGAAAATTGTATCATGCATATGTAGTGAGGGGGGGCAAGGGTGCTTGTGTCTCCTGTTTTTCCTGATCTGCAGCTATGCCAGATCAAAACTGGCAGACTCCACTGCCACTATGTGGACAAAGCCTGGCAGAGAGAGAGAGAGAGAGATCATCCTCAAAAAACATCCTCCCAGTTACATGGAGAATTACCTCAAAACGTAACTAAGAGAATGTAGCCAAGGGTCAAGAAAGACTGGGGCAAGGCTCTGGCTGAGTTTAATTGACCACAGGAAAGTAAACAGTTTAAAACATAAGAAAAGAGTTTATTAAAACTATAATTTTAAAAATTTTTTAAAAGTGATACCAGAGAGGGAGTGTTTAAATAAACAAACTTGAAAAGTGGCTTAGGCACTAGCAGTACCAAAATCATTCCCTAATGTGCCTAACAGTTCAATTCTATACATGTCTACTCAGAAGTGAGAGTCAATGGGGCTTACTCCCAGGAAAGTGTGGATAGGATTGGGCTGTAAATCTAATCATTTCCCAATTGCACTTACTCCAGTTTCTGTTTGAGGGATTCATTATTCCTCTCTGATCCCTAGAGAGGTGAATATGAACTTGACCTCACACAGATGTATTCTCTGAGAGAGCCAAGTTGGAACACACACCAGCATCCCTTAGCTTGACCCCAAGAAATTCAGGTTGATGGTAACTATCCTCATCCCATTGGATGCTCCACAACCATCTGGGCATCCCTACCTGCTCTCTGACCTAGTCAGGTGGTCTTGGATCTTGTTGACCAATGTGTGCCAGTTCCTCCCAGCAGGAGGACTGGCCTGGGGCTATCATTCTTGGGGAAATCAGACAAAGAAGATACAGAAGGAGCTGTGATCTTTCTGCAATGGGGCTGAATTCAGAGTATCTCAGAGAAGCGTATTCCAACTGAATCTTACAGAGCAAGGGGAGCTCCAACATCACATTATGTTTATATGCATGTTGAGTTTCTCAGTGTGTCAAAGAGGACTGCCACCTTTTTCCTGGCCAGGACTCCTGTACCTTATCAGCTGCACAACAACAAACCTAGCAGGGGTACTTTTTCCCAGCATGGAGGTAGCAGCTTTCACTTCACATCTGCCCATTGTCAGATACAAGGACATCTGCGATACAAGGACATCTGCAAGAGGGATCTGAAGGCCTTAGGAGTGGACCTCAACAAGTGGGAAACCCTGGCCTCTGAGCGGCCCGCTTGGAGGCAGGCTGTGCAGCATGGCCTTTCCCAGTTTGAAGAGACACTTGGCCAACAGTCTGAAGCAAAGAAGGAAGGCCCATAGCCAGGGAGACAGACCAGGGACAGACTGCACTTGCTGCCAGTGTGGAAGGGATTGTCACTCCCGAATTGGCCTTTTCAGCCACACTAGACGCTGTGCCAGAACCACCTTTCAGAGCGCGATACCAGAGTCTTTCGAGACTGAAGGTTGCCAATATATTGTCAGATAAGCTCTGCAGGGAGAAATGAAAGTAGCAATACCACTAAGTTGCTATCTCATTCTCTGGCAGGCAAGCCTTCTCTGCCTCCGTCAGCTTCCTGACAAGCAAAAAGGCATCAGAAATGTTTCCCATAGATGCAATCGCAATTCTTCACTGGTTTAATTTCCCATGGTACTACTTCACATGGTCCACTTAGTGGAAGTACCATGGAAAGTAACTGGCAATTATGTCATTGCCAATTACTTTCAAATTGGGAAGACATACACAAACACTGGTCCTGCGAGTACCATCAGACACCACCTCAAGTACCACCAATGGTACAAGTACCACTGGTTGAGAAACACTGATCTAACCTGAAAATAAAGGTGGCTGGCGATCATGATTCTGTTACACTTCCTGCAAGAATTGGGCGATAAATGAGGGGAACAGCAACTAATTCATATGTATGGGCAGGTTGCAGGAAAAACTACAAAAATCTATTATATTTACACCAATGCTTCTTTCCACCGTTCCTACCATTGTACAAACAACCAAGGTCTGTGCCAAATAAGGGCAATTACATTCTGTAGTGAAAATAAATACCCTTGATTTATTGCTGTTTAAAAGCATCTGATCCAGGCTCAAGTGACCTGTTATTATGCTGATATCCCATCTGTGCCAACTGCTGAAACATGGTCTTGTGTGGGGCACTCAAAATGCATTACATAAACGGTAAGCATTATTATTAATGTGCATTTATTCATCATAAGCTGCAAATCTAGTTTTGCAGCTGCAAGATGAATAAAATGATGGCAGCCAGATGTCTTATTTCTAGGGCAGAGATTTGCAACCAGTTTGCTGTGACACATTGGTGTGCTGCGATTGGTTCACAGGTGCGCCAAGGGAGTTTGGGGCAGGGTATTTTAACAGTAGGGCCATTACAGATGCGAGCCCCCTGCCAGCACACTGGCAGTGTGGTGTGCCTTGCCAATTGTCAAAAAACTGATGGCATGCCTTGAACATTTTAGCACTTTGTCAGTGTGCTGTGAGATGATAAAGGTCAAAAATCACTGTTCTAGGGTTACCAGATACAAAGGGGGACAGATATCCAACATGGAAGGGTTTAAAAAGCGGCACCTGCCAAAATTCCCTCTTCTGTACCATGGTTAAAGGTATAGGTACTCAGTCCCCCTTTGTATCTGGTAAACCTACTTATTTCCTGCCAAACACATGCCAAATAGCAATGGGACCCAGTTTTTAGAATAAGAATCTCTCAGGACCCACCAGAAGTGATATCCATGGCCGGAAGTGACATCATCAAGCAGGAAAATTTTCAACAATCCTAGACTGCAATCCTACTCAGGCAGGAAGTCTGGTCTAGAGGGTAGAGCCTCCATTTGCCTGAAGATAATAGCCGAAGGTCGCCAGTTCGAGGGCACCGGCACCATGAACGGCAAGACCTTGAAGCAGCTGACAAGCTGAGCCAAGTTTTTCCATCTGCTCTTTGGCTGCCCTTCAAGTGAGATATGAAGGATTGTCAGCTTGCGTGGGAGGAAACTAGAGGCCAGAATGTGATACCAGATCATAAAAAGATCCATCTGAAATGTTGTGGTTCTTGAGAGACAGAACCTTCTTCAATTGTAAAAAATCCCTATAGGGATTTAATATAGCCTGCCTATGTAAACCGCCTTGAAATAAAGTCTGAGGAGAAATCTGATGACTGTGAAAGGCAGTATATAAATACTGTACCTGTATTATTATTATTATTACTACTCACAAATACCCAGGAGTAAGTCCCATTGACTATCATTGTTATAAACATACGAGAGATATAGTAACCTATTAAAAGTACAGATCTATAACATTTCCCCCAATGCAATCACATACCATGGGAGCATCAAGTCTAATACATTAAAAATAAAATATTGAAATGAATGGGGGACCCATCCAAAATTGGCTTGCGACCCACCTAGTGGGACCCACAGTTTGAGAAACACTGCACTACATCATTTATTTTGCCAGATCTCACAAGCCGGCGTTTGGGTGCATGACAGGGTGACCACAAAAGAGAACCAGGCCCCCTAAAACATAGGACAACCAAGCAAAATGTAGGACATGACAAAATAAAAGCTAAACACACTCATAGATTGATTTCATGTGGTTAATTGAAACACTATACTATCAAATGTAAAACTATATTTATATATAATTTATTGCATATAATTTATTATGTGCTGCCTGCAGTGGCTGCTCACAGGAAAAGGAGAACATTAAAGCTTTTTTCCCCAGGACAGGAGGGTAAAAAAAGAGGACATGTCCTGGAAAAACAGGACGTCTGGTCACCCTGGTGCATGATCATTCTGCTCTTGCAAAGCAACCCATCGCTCCCAGCAATGCTTAGCTAGCTAACAGCCCAATCCTAGCCACACTTTCCTGGGAGTAAGCCCCACTGACTCTAGTGGTGCAAGCATAGGATTGGGCTGAGTAGGCAAGCATAGGATTGGGCTGTAAGGCAGCCACAGGAGCCTGAGCTCTTCACATTCAGCGGGCTTGGAGCGTGCTTGTCATGAAACCAGACCGCAGCTAGGAACTCTTGGTGGCCAGATCAGGCCTTGCAACGGGGAGAGCTGCCTTGCTCTTGCTACGGCTTCCGGGAAGGCTGGTGCAGGAGGAGGAGCTGTGCGAGCAGATCTTGCAAGCCATGCTCGGGCTGCAGAGAAGAGGCACTTTTGTGCCATCAGTGGTTGGGGCACTAGGTAGGATCGCTGTCTCCCAGGTAAGCGCAGGAGCCTTGAAGGCTTGCCAGAGGTCCCCACCCTACCCCGGGGTGCTCCTTCTTCCTTAGATGCCCAGCTCAGGAATCCTTGATTCGCTTTAAGCCATTTCTGCCCAACGCCACAGGGATCAAACGTGCACACCTGTGGGCTGGGCAGAAATGGGTTCAATACATGAGGATTTGCACCGATTGTACCTTGAAAGGGCAAAGGGGTCGAGGTTTGCAAAGGGGGGGGGGGCAAACCTCGTCAAGACACAACATTTTGTGAGTGCTGATCGGGCACCACTTTTGCAGGGATTTGTCCAAGATTTCTGCGCTGAGCTATTACAGATTATTAACCCATTTCTGCCTTGCCCACAGGTGTACACACTTGATCCCTGTTCAGGGTGACCAGATCCAGTGGAGGACAGAGCGCCTGTACCTTTAAACACTGTATAGATAGAAGAGGGAATGTGGGAAGGTGCAGTTTTTGAAACCCTTTCATGTTGAGCTGCACCTGCCCAAATTCCCTCTTCTATACTATGGTTAAAGGTACAGGAACTCTGTCCTCCATTGGATCTGGTCACCCTGTCCCTGTTGTGTATATGCAATGTTGGGCAGAAATGGCATTTATTAAGCAGTTCTCTTCTTACAGAAGAACAGATTGACCAGAAACATCTGAGGACAGAATGCCTATACCATTAACCAGTGTATAGAAGCAGGGATTTTGGCAGGTGTCGCTTTTCAGACTGTTCCATGTTGAGCTACACCTGCCCAAATTCCCTCTTCTATACACTGGTTAAAGGTATAGGCACTCTGCCTTCCATTGTATCTGGTCACCCTGCAGAAGAAGTAAGGCTATAGACTCGACCTTCCATACACAGAAGCCCACCACTTGACTCTAGATACAGTAACTCCTCCTGAATCCATACTTATAATCACTGATGCAAGTTAACATGCAAGCATACATATTAACACAGACACCAACATAGGCTGCAATCCTAACCTCACTTTCCTGGGAGTAAGTTCCATTGAACACAATAGGACTTACTTCTGAGTAGACCTAGTTAGGATTATGCCCCTAGAGAAATGAGAGCCCACTCCATTTGGACTCCTGACTAAGCACCACAGAATGTGTCATTGTACAACAGTTGTCTGTAGGGCACCAAAGCATGATCCTATGCTTGTCTACTCAGAAGTAAGTACCATTGTCTTTCATGGGGCTTACTCCCAGGAAAGGGTACATAGGATTGCAGCCTTAATCCGAAGTGTCCTGCCATCTACACTACAGCTGTAAACTGACTGAACCACAGGATCGCTCTTGGGATGTGTAGTTCTGTGAAGGAGACTGAAAAGAATTGTCTACACTCATCAAACTACAATTCTTGGGGGGACGGGACGACTGAGCATTAACAGTTTAATACCAGGAGTGGTATTAAACACATATAAGGTTGCACATATATCCTTTGTATCTCACATAGGTTGCACATCTCACAGGTTGTATCTCACATAAGGTTGCACATATATCCTTTGTATCTCATAACATTGGAAGAAACCCTAATGGCACTTCAGTTCAACTGTCTTTCAATTGCAAGGCAGGATGTTTGTCTGCAGTCATAGGAAACCCCCCCCCCCCATCAGCCTGCACAGTTGTGCTTGTGAAACCAGACCACTGAGTACCTCATTCTTATGACCAAGGAAGTGCACCAAATTGCATGCTGGAGGACCAGGCAAAACCCAGCACAATTTCACTAGTCACTAGGTAAAATTGGCAAGCGGATTCCAAATGCAGGCATCAGTCAGGTCCTCAGTCTGCCAGAGAATGCCTTTGCATGTGCAAACACACTGTAAGAAGCAGACTTATGTGCCAGTTTTCTGCAGCATGTTGTAATGTCTGGAAACTGAACTGATCGATGGGCAGATGGGGGAAGAGCTTGTGCTTTGCCTTGTTACTATCTTCTGTAGGTTGCAATATATGCAGAGCAACTAGGGTTTCCTGATTGCAACCTGGAGAGTCTCCCCTAGGCTTATTAATTCACCATTCTCTTGGGAGTGAGGCTACACAGGGATTTTTGCTAGTGGTTGAGGCCAGCAACCCCAGGTCCCTACGTAACCAAGCAGCAGCCTCATTCTTGTAATAACTGCCTCCTTCTCCCAACCCCGTTGCAGATATGGAGCCGTCCCGCCACGTCAGCATCTTCAACTCGGCCAGTGATTGCTGCCAAACATCCCTTTCAGGTGGATTTAAAAGCAGGGAAGGGTTATGCTTGGTGTGCCTGCGGCTACAGCAAAAAGCAGGTAATCTTCCAGCCTTGTCCCTTCCTCCAGAGTCCTTCAGTATCCCTCTCTGTACTAGTTAACTGGCAATCGGCCCTTCCCAAAGCTCCTCCTTTAACAAAGTTGGAAGTAGATCCATTTCGGGGGCATAGTCCAGTGTGACATTGGTATAAAGGCCAAGCATAAATAGGAACAGTGATGCTGTGGCACATGAGGCCAGTGCTCTTTTGCTTCTGTGAGAGCATGACTTCCAAGAATCAGGAGGTTATAGAACACAACTCTGCCTCACAACATTAATGCATATATAAGCCTTGTCAAGACACAACATTTTGTGAATGCTGGTATTATTTACACCAGCACCACTTTTGCAGTGATTTGTCCAAGGTTTCTGCACTGAGCTTCCCCAGGTCTCCTAAGACCTTATAAGGCATTGAAAACGTCACTTCTGGTTTCTGCATGAAACTGGAAGTTGCGTTATTTCAGCTGCCCAGTTCAATCTGAGGCTGGCAGAGGCTGTGGATGGGAAGCCCTCCAGGGGCTTCCCCAGGCCTCAGAATGCCTTTTAAGGGCAAAAAAGTCACTTCTGATTTCCCTTGGGAAACCGGAAGTTGCTTTTTTTTGCACGCCAGGTTGTGCATAGAAAACCCTCAAGGTGACCAGAGCACAGCTCCGGTTGCCATTGTTTAAAAGTGCTGAAACTGCGGATTTTATTATCCATGGATTTCATTATCCTTGGATTTGGTATCCACAGGGGGTCCAAGAACAGATCCCTTGCAGATTCCAAGGCACCACCTGTAAAATTGCATGCATGTAAATCTACAGGTATACAAACAAAATGTGTAGATTACATTTAAAAAGTTACATTTAAAAGAGTGACAAAACCACTTGTTTTAGTGACTGTGAAATGATTTAGTAAAAATATTAATTTTTTTGTTTAGAAAAAAAAATTCAAAATGTCATTTGTAGTGTGTTGTTGTGTGTATTTGACAGAACTAGAGTAGATTATTCTAGTGCGGGGACCCCTGAGGTGCAGAGCCCAATTGAGAGAAATTAATCCAATTGGCTTAAAGCCATACTTGATCTCGCCTGCCCACCCAGAGAGTGTGTGTACGCTGTCTTTATCTCAGTGTTAATTACCTGCATGTTTTTTGTTTGAAATTAATACCGCGTTTTCTGAAATATTGACTTATGCCATCAGATTCGACCATGTTCCAGGTTATGTGGGGTCACTATAGCAATCAAAGATTTCTAGACGTTCTTTAAAATGAACATCCTGCCTTTGCAACCTGATGTTCTTCTTGGTTGTTTGTTTTTATAAAAGACCTCTATTTTTATTCTTGAATAGACGGAAATGAGCACACCACATCAATGAAATACTACAACGCTGTAACTGACAAACAGAATAGCGTTGGCTAATTAAAAGATAGACATTCATAATGTTGCTATAATTTGAGAAAATTTAAAGACATCTGAAAACCAAACATAAATTTCTTGATCCAGCTAGGTGGGCATGTGAGTTTGCTAAACTAGCTTCTATCCACGACTGCCCTATTGGATCTGACCAAATTGTACTTTGAAATTGACAGGCATTGCTAGGGGGAAAAAGATACTGTACCTTGATTGTGAAGTTTGCTTGCTTTAAAAAAAAAAAACACTGAACAAATTGGTTTGGTTTTGTGCCCAACAGCCTTTTTGTGATGGATCCCATAACAAGTGTGCCCCAGGGATCTCTCCCCTGAGATTCAAATTAGAGGAAGCGAAAGAGGCCTGGCTATGTGGCTGCAAATACACCAAGACCCCTCCATACTGTGATGGCACCCACAAGGAAGATTTTGTGCAGAAATCCGAACTCCAGTCCCACCCACAGTTGTGATGAAGGTAGACCTTCACTGTAGAACTTTAAAAGCCAGTCAGAGAAAGGTGTTGTTGAGCACAAGCTGCCAGAATGCCATTTTGTGCATGCTGCATTGCGCAGCTTCCATTCATTGTAGTGATTCGGGATAGTGCGCCAGTGGATTGCGCCCCCATCTGTCTCATTAACTATTTTGAAACCTATGTGACATCAAGAGCGTGGGTCTTGCCAGTCCCCACATGGAAAGGGGAGGAAGATTTCTGCTGTTTCCCAAGAGTTCCAGACTTGTGTCCTCTTCCTTCTGCCCCCTGAAATAAATGTCCCGGAATTTCAACTAATCTGCTGTCAGCTGGCCCAGACTTTGTGTCCCAACTCTGTCTTGCAAGTGTTCATTGGCTATGCTGCTTCTACTGCTGACCATGTCTGCAGTAACCATGTGACATTCTAGGCAACTCAGAGAACAAAGAAAGGATATGATCTTCGCCCCAGAACATTTACAGTCTCTATTAGACAAGCAAGATAGGGACTGCAGGAAGAAGTTAAGAATTGACAAAGAAATTCTGGCTGGAAGACCAGGGCAGAGAGGATGGAGCAAGGAGAATGTGGTGAAGAAACTAACCCAGAGATTTTTCAACCAGTGTGCCATGGTACACTTCTGTACTGCAAATGGTCTGCAGGTGTGCTTTGGGAGTTTGGGGAAAGGGTAGTTAATTAGGACCAATGGGAAATGTGAGCCCCTGGCTGGCAGTGTATCATGCCATGTCAATTGTCCAAAAACTGAAAGGGTGCCTTGACAATTTTAGTGTGCTGTGAGATGATAAAGTTTGAAGATCACTAAACTAACCAGATAGCCACCAGTCCCTTCTAGGTGCTCAGGCAGACAGCTACTGTAGCTGACATACAGACCCTAATGGATGATATTCTTTTCTCACAAGCTGCAGTCTTCCCTTAACATTAGGATACTGACATTTGGATTAAATTGAAGCTTTATGTACTTGGCATTTTAAAAGGGAATCCACATTGTGCACCAACATAAACTGAATTTGGTGGTGACAATGTTGATGCAGATGTGCATCTTTTTGATAATTTTGCCCAATGCATTCTTCTTCTCCTAGTCAAGGGGAGTGGCAAGGACACCCCCCTTCCAGCTTCTGATACACTGATGAGCCCAGCTATCAAGGGTCTCATGCTTTCTCACCTTACCCAGCGATGGCAGAGGTTGAATCTGGAACCTTCTGTATGTCGGTGTATGGATTCTACAGTCCCATCCCTGATGGCTTCACTGTTGAGGTCTGCATGCATTTCTTCACAGCCATGGGGGTTATGAACATATTTTATTTACACCCTTCCTTTATCCTATTATGAATCTTAGGGTGGTGTACCTCTGGTTTCCTGGCAGGCTCCCATCTAGGCACTGACCAGGCAGAAACATGCTTAGAGGTTATCAGGAAGCTGGATTCTAGACTACATCTCCCTTTTTCTTCTCTGCCACAGCTTTGTGAAATGCACTCAGCATTGTATGTGCATTGGTATATTGATTGATTTACAAGCTCTATATTTACACTTATTCCGTAGATAAACTCATATTCAGGAGCACAACAAGGCCTGTTGGCACCAGTCTCCGTTTTTCCACATGGCCTTCTGTGTCCAAAGACCTGCTCATTTCTTTTGCCTTTGACATCCCTAAGCAGTTATGCCACTCGGGAACGTCATCTATGCTGCTGATCTAGCCAAGCTTGTCAGCAATTCCTGGCTTATGCAACCAGCACAGTTCTGCCCCAGCCATTTCAGGTACAAAGGCCTCCAATAGATCAGAGTTCAAAAGGGAAAGTCAGATTTCACCATCACTGAAATAGCTGTTGGGGTGATTTGTGTAACAGCCAATACGGGAATGGTAGCTACTACCATTTACGCATTTAGCAAGAATATTATGCAAGGTGCTGTGTTGCTTGTTGAAGTGACCCAAGTCGAAGTCCTTGTCCTAGTCCTAGAGGACTTGCAGTGTGTTACTGTAAATGACCAAGAGAAGATGCAGGTGTAAGGAGGTAGTAAAGGGGCAAGCTGCGGTCCATATTCACATTGAGAGAGACAGTGGCTCAGATGTTACAGACTTGTGATCAAGACAGTCTTCTTTTTGGTCTCAGTTACATTATATGGTGTTTTGCCAGATTCCTAATCCAAGCTCTGCCTGGAGAACCTGTGCCTACTTTTAGCTAATTAGCTCCCCCTTTTTACCCAACAATGACTCTAGTTCTGCCTTGCAGTCCTGCTGCACTGCACCACCAGGGTAGCTCACCTGTTCAATCTGCAGAGGTCCTTTCTCCTGCCAGCAGCCTCCTGCCACTACAGCAGCCCCTTGGTCCTCAGCAGGTCTTGGACACGGCAGCCAAACACCAATCTCAGTGTCTCCAGCACTCTGTTCCAGCAGTCTCCAAAGTCCACTCACCAATCAGTCTAGCCAGTGTTCCAGTAGTCCATTAATCCAGTGGTTGTTCCTCAGGCTTTCCTCCTTCTGTTAGGGTTCATCAGGTGCTTTTATGCCTGAGGGCCCTATTGCCTTCACAGTGGTTGTAGCTGTGCAGCACACTCTCTGCTGAATGCCCAGGCCTTAACCCTTAAAGGGGCCACTGCTGACACCACATCCTACCTCCTCACCTGATCTTCCGTGATTCCAATACATATGGCATTTATCTGCTTTGGAGAAGAGGACCAGAATGGGAGGCCTGATGGAAAATTCTCTATCGTACTGATAACTCATGAACTGGCATCCTACCAAATATCTCAAAGGGAATTTCCTCTTGGTTAATGCAGATAGAACTTTTGGTTTTTATGTCCCATCACAAAAAGAGGCCCTGAAGCCTTAACAATGGTGAGGGTTTGGCTCCATTTTTCAATCTTCCTCTGACACCGGGCTTAATGTTAGCCCACATTAAGAGCATATCATCTGTCACCCCTGAGCAACTACAACCAGACCACTCAACACTGGGAAATTGAAGCAAGGCTTCCGGGCAGCCTTGAGTAATCCAGCAGCTCTTACAAATCTCATCTAACAAATCTAAGCATTGTAAGACCTGAAGGATCGCTAAGCAGGCTCTCCCCTTTGTTGTTCTGAAGGACAAGCACTATCTTGAAAAAGGGTTGACCTTTCTAATGCAGCCATCTAGACTTCATTCCTTTTGGATTGTACAACTTCCTTTCTCTAGTACAAACCATTTGAGATTGCCTTAATTCTGGGAATGTGTGACATAAGCAAAAAAAGGGACCTCTGTGTATGTGCAGAGTACTTTTCTTTACCTTTTCAACAAATAACTTCAATATGCATGCAACACTGTTACACCACATGCATGCAGAAATGGATACCTGGCTCAGAAATCAGTAAACCTAAAGATTTCTTTTTATAAAAGCAAGTTTCTAGTCCTTGTGAACTGTGAAGTTAAGCTTCAAAGGGTTGGTGGCCAAAAACTGGTAAAACTTCAGAAGGCAGGAATGGGGATGGGAGGAAGAAACATACTGAGCAAGATATCCAATGCTTTAAGCACTTGGGAATATATTGGCACAACATTAACTTGGAGGGATCACAGTTCCATGGCTAGCAAATGTGAGGTCCTAGGTTCAATTGCCATTTAGCAAGCAAGAGGGCTAGAAATGCCTCTGCCTTGGAAAGCCACTGCCAGTCAAAGTAGGTGGTACTGAACAGAAAGGACCAATGCACGACAGCTTTATTTAAATTTTCCCTAGTGTTCAAACCCACCCACAACCCATATTCAGTGTTAAGTATGAGCTGGGGGGCTCCCAGCATCTCCCATTACAAGTGGAAAACATTTATAGTCTTGCTGCCCTATAGTATTCTTCCCAACGTTTAATACAATAACATGTTATGCAGGGTATGTGCGTACAGGATGGTCAAAGAGCATGCAGGCCAAGGAAGGAAATGGGAAAGGTCACTAGCCTGTATTCTTGTTTTCAGGACAGCCAAATATTTGTACAGTTACTCAGTTTCCTGGTGGTTAACTTAATTCTGGCATGTTCGCACTTAGGTGTCGAGACACTGGTAGGAAGCAATAATCAGCCTCATCTCCTGCTTCCTTGAGCATACAAAGCTGCCCTTCGTTCGCCCAGTTCAGTGTTCCAGAATGCAGTCTTTCCTAGTTCTATTTGGCGAGGCTATGGATTCAACCTGTGCTGGAACTTTCTGGAAAATCTTGCTTTTCCTCAGCTGAGTTATCTAAGGACAATATTTGTTTCAAGACAGAAGCCAAAGTTTTTCTCCATATTCCTCCCAAAAGCAGACAGAGGTCATCAAACAGAATAAGGGCAGACACAACTCACAGGGAAGTTCTCCTGTGCAAGCCCCAAGGAAATGAATGAGAGCTTTGCAGAAGAGCTAATGTGTTTATGTCATCTAAGCTTCTGTGAGAGAGCTTTCCAATGGAAAGGGCTCAAAAGGTTTTTGGAAAGAGCAACATGAACTTCATGTAAGTTTATTAACATTAAACAACAAAGTTTTAAAAATTAAAAAAAATCAGGTTTTATTGCCTTCAAAAAAAAAGGAACAAACATTTAAAAAGGAGAAGCGCCTGTTCTTCAATCATTGTCAGGAGTCGCAAGCAGTCATCCTTCAAAGAGCAGGATTAAACATCCAATAAATTATCATAGAACCAAATTCTCAATAAAAATAAACAATTCATCCAATAATTTACTCCAATGAAGTTAAATAGGCATAAATAAAGCAATGTCCCTAGAAGGGCATCCAGGAAATGTTCAGACTGGACAATAAAGTTGAGAGTTCTTGGGACAGGTGAGAAAAATGTGCCACACACCAGTCCCAATGAGACCATGCATCATGTGCAGCAAGCTGCTTTGTGTTGTCGGATTGCAACCTGTGGACCATACAGTTTCTCTGCCCGGCGCTCGAAGGCTGTCACCATCTGCTTGACTACCTCATCGAAGAAGAGATTGGCCAGTCTGGAATGCAGAGCTGACTTGAACTCAAAGGAGACCTGGAGATGAGATGACCCCAAGCAATTCATGAGAGGAAACATCAGAGTGGGTTACTACAGCTCTAGCCAAAAAATATCAAGTGGGTTACTACAACTCTAAAACAAACATTTCCAAAATGGGCTGCAATCTCAAAGATTAAACAACTTTGTTAGATGCATTCTTAGGCCCTGTATAGCAAGGCTTCCCCTACCAAAATGCATATTCAACATTTTAAATGGAACAGGGGGCCTCCTGTTCTAATGTGGGGGGACGGGATGGACTGGTCTCCTCCAAGTTCCACTACTCAAAAACAAAATATCCACTCCCAAGAATCCTGAGAGGAACTATTCCTGGAAATCCTATAAATCATGATAAGTAATTACCAAAAGGCCAAGTAAACATTTATCTGCTATAGGAAACACCAACAAAGGGTCTTGTGGCACCTTAAAGACTGACCAGTTCATTTCCACATAATCTTTAGTATACTGCACTACAGTCAACCTCATCAGATACTGAAACCCAGCTTTGCCTGGAGAATGCTTGCAGCACACAGATTATCTCTGAATCAAGGCATCTGTGGCTAATAGAACAGCCCCATCCATGACAGGCAATCAATACTTCAAACACAAAACTACTAATCCATTAATGAAACATCCACAAAGCAGCAATAAAATCCTTCAGCCCAAGCCAGATTTTGAATGTATGATGAAACTGGCTTTGGACATTTGCAATTCTTACCACACAGTCTATTGGCTTAGTCACACCCCCACCAGGTAAAGTCCACCCCCCCTCAACAGCTGGCACAGAAAGGGCACTTACGTAAAACTTGAGCGTGCAGGTGTCCAGCCGGCCTGAGAGTCCCGGGCCAAACTGCCAAAGTGTCTCCAAATGTTGAAATAACCTTCCATCCTTACTCACAGCCTAAGGGGGGAGGGAGACAAAATTGCTTAGGTTAGTGCCTGCTGTTTTGAAATCAATTCAAACTCTGGAAACAAAGTTACCCTCTTTTGGACCAACCTGTTGCTGATGTAAGACACTTGTTTAGCCAAGCAAACAGGAATGCCTAATTCTCTAGCTTAACATGCAGTTAAGCAACCCCTATCCCGTGGCACATACTGTTCTGCTGTGGTGCTGCATTTCTTTCAAGCTGATCTAGGCACAAGGATGCAGAATGGTAAGGGTTGCTCATGGGGGGGGGTGGGTGCTTTTTCCAAACTCCAGAGCAGGCCATGGTTTGAAGAGCTTTACCATAGTATAGCTATACAACTATGGGCACAATCCTAACCCCTTATGTCAGTGCTTTCCAGCACCCGCATAGTGGTGCCAATGGAACATTCGCTGCATCCTGCAGTTGGGTGTCAGTCACAGAGGCCTCCTCAAAGTAAGGAAATGTTTGTTCCCTTACCTCAGAGCTGCATGCCCTTATGTCAGTGCTGGAAAGCACTGACATAAGGGGTTAGGATTGCACCCCCTATTTAGGATTAGGATTTAGGGGTTTAGATCCCTATTTAGGGGTTAGGATTGCGCCCTATATATACACATTATATTAAACTGGATTAATTTAATATAATTAGATTATTTTGGATTAATCAAAATAATCTTTTTAAATTATGATGGACAACTAACATTTCAAATAACTGCATGTAATTTTTTTTTTTTTTTTTGAGGACATTTGTCACACTGCTGGAGTAGGAATAAGTACCTGACTGGTCTATGAAACTCTGGAATTTCAGGTCCCAAGTAGGTGGGAAGAACAAAGAGGAGGCTGTTGGGACTCTTGAGTGTAGCTTCAATAGCTATACTGATAAGTAACCATCAGTATACTGATAAGTATGATAAGTTTCAGTATAGCTTCAATAGTTCCTGTAGTTTCAGCATTCAGACCATCAAGATGGGAAGCGTGAGTTGGTGTTGAAACAAAGTGTTTCAACAGTGTCGTGATAAAAAAATAATGTTTTTTGTTTTGGTTAAGTCACTGTCTGAAGTTTCAGATGCCAGCCAACAAACCCTATTGTAACACTGCAACACTTTCAGAGTGACATCATTTCTCTCAGGGTGGCTCTGGTTCACATGTGACCGAATGTGTGGGCAAGAGAGGGAAGTGAGTCACGGAGCCATACCTGTGAGTGACCACTAAAAACCTTTGGACTTTATTTCTTTACAAGCTCAAACCAGTTTCAAACCAGTTTCACCATCCAAGCTTAGCCAACACCTGAGGACTCCTCACTAACAAAGAATGTTCCGCATGCTCGGAAGTACAATTCCTAAGGTGTTCGGAAGGAAGTCGGGACTCCTAAATCAGTTTCCATCTGCAGTGCAGCTAGGCCCTTCATCCAAAACAGCCAGCGTTAGGTGTGTTTCTGGAATTCCTCGAAAGTCAATCAAGTCGCCCAAAAAACTTGGCATGTTTCCACAGTACAAATCTGAATCTGTCTCAAACCTGCTTAAAAATCATAGGCCCTGAATTAAAGAACTATACATTCTTTAAAGAACTAGACATCTTTAAAGACATATAGTTCAGGAGGCTGAGAACGCTTAGCACCTTCCCAAGACTACAACCCCTGGGATGGAGCCATGACATTTAAACCATTTCAGTGTGGAGTACACTTAAGCCTTCATTGGTCAGTTTCAATACCTCCTTATTTTGGAGACAGTAGTAAGGCATGGAAGCAGAGTGTGCAGAATCTCCACAGATCTATACATGATCAGGACTGCTTTGCTTTACATGTAATAGCCAAGACTTAATTTGTTCCAGGGTTCACCTCCCACTCTTCAGTGGAACTAGGGCTGCCATCTTTTTTAACCTGGCCATGCTTCTGTGCCTCTATAAAGCAGCCAGATTTGCAGACAGGAACATAAGAAGAGTCCTGCTGGATCAGGCCAAAGGGCCCTTCTAGTTCAGCTTCCTGTATCTCACAGTGGTCCACCAAGTAAGTGAGCAAGTGAAGTTTGTCCTGGCATGAAGATAAATGATTTAAAAAAACCCTGCTAAATGTGAATTGCACTACCGCTAGAGGCACATGATGCAGTAATAAAGAGTGCCTCTGACCTTGTGCAGAGAGACTGTCCCATACCAAAGTGACTAACCACTTCCAGCCCACACATTTCTGTGACTGTGAACAGATCTTCCAGATCAACTTTTTTCAAAAAATTTCTCAATTTCTGGAATGGCTCAACTCCACCCTCTTGGAGAGCAGTTTCCAACAAAGCAAGGCACCTCTTGCACCCTTCCCAATAAGTCTGCCAAGGCTATACTCCCAAAACCCCACTCCAACCCTCACAGCCCCCTTACCCGGATCTGACGATGAGGCACCATGGAGATTTCAGAGACATAGCGCTCTACCACAGGAGGGAATCCCACTTCCAACAGGGCTTGTGAAAATTTATTCCGACACGAAAGAACAGTGGAGCTGGTGCACCAGGGGACAAATAGCCGATAGCTCCCCACATCTGCCACAATATCGTACATCTGCTCAACCGAGTATCTGTGAGGGGAGGAGTCATAATGGCAATAAGCAAAGGTACCCAAGGTGAGTGAAAAGAAAAAGATAGTAAAGTGCAAAGCCCTTGACCACTAGGTTAACCATCCCAGCAATGCAACCTTCAAGGATTTATTTGCAGCACACCATTTAAGCCAACATTCATCCTATGGCCTGTTTCAGACATCTAGAACTGCGGGCATAGATTAATGTGCCTCTAAACATCTGCAGAGTGCAACTAGCAAAGATTAGTTGTAAACTGATGTTGTAAGCTCCTGTTTGGGCCACTGCAAGCAGGGGCTTACACAACTAAGTGCCCCTCCACACATTTAGATAGATAGGCAGACGCACATATACTCCACCCAGACAGGAAACTTACAGCACAAGTCTATGCGTGTCTACTCGAAAAGCAGTATAAAAAGCCCCACTGTGTTCAGTGGGGCTTACTTCCAGGAAAATGTGTATAGGTTTGCGGTGTTGGACGTAGATCTGGAAGATCCAGGTTCAAACCCCATTTGAAATGTCCTGGGCGACCTTGGGCCAGTGACTCTCTCTCAGAACCAAGTATGCCACCCTGAGCTGCTTAGATGAAGGGTGATATAAAAATTAAAAAAAACAAAACTACTTTTCTGTGTGCAGGGATGTTTTAGTTTAGAGGAGCATTCAAACACGTAAACTGCCACCAGGGCATTCTAGTCCAGATCTAGTTCTATCGCGTGAGAAGCTAGGCCAAGGTTTCCCATAGTTTGGCATTACTCACGGCAGATGGTGGGCTTCTGCATACTCTATTCTCTTGGCACCCAGTAGAGGTGCTGCCAGGTTCAGGAAGGGTCGTGTCTGCTGCTTCGTGGCTGATCCGGAGGTGAGGGGAGGACATGCCTTCGGAACACGAGAGGCAAGGATCCTGTTGGAGCTTAAGTGTCTACAGTGAGGCAAACCCATTCTGCATGGAAATAGGAAAAGAGGACAATAGTAAGGCAAAGGGAAGGAGGGGAGTGGGGTCATTGCTCACCCAGAGGCAGAAAAAAAGCTAGCTACCCCAGAGAGATCTATTGTTCTCTAAGGCTAGACTGCACTGGGGAAGGAAGAGAGTAGATATATAGCCAAACTAGCATGTTTTAAGCTTTTTCTCTGCTGATCTTCCTTTATCATTAATTGATAACTTATCCTTAATTGATAATTGAACTCAGTGGGTCTTATTTACACAGGGGTAAGAGGATCGGGGACCACATCCTGTTGATTTCAGTGGGAAAGACTTAATACACACATATAACAACCTTCCCATTGGAATCAATGGGTATTGAACATGCCTCACTTCTGGTTGTCTCATGTTCAGCATTCATAACATTAAAAATAATAAATTGTTCTTTTTTGTTGTTGTTTCTCATCATAATCTAAACACCATTACTAATATTGTATGGGGAAGGTCCACTGAAACAGTCAGGACGCTGTAGTGGTTCTGGTGTTGGAGAGACCCAGGTTCAAATCCCCACTCAACCAGGAAGCTTCTTGAGTACTCTTGGGCCAATCTATCTTTCAGCCTCACCTACCTCACAGGGTTGTTGCAAGGACAAAAGGAACCATGTATGCCACCCTGAGCTCCTTGGCAGAAGGGCAGTGTAAAAATGTGAAAAATAAACAAGAAATATTCAGCACTTTGCAGCTCCACCGTTTTCAATGGGACATCCCCTCAGGAGTGTGCTTAAGGGTGGAAGCCTCAAGCATCCCTAAATGAGTCTTGACTTTGGGAGCATCCGGTGGTTCCCAAACTGTGGATTGGGACCCAGTGTTTTGGGGGGTCCCCAAAGGGTGATTAAAACAGATCAGACAACTAATTGCCTCCAGCCCAAAATCAGATAGTGTAGCTGCTAATGGACCCTGCAAAGAGCTCAACTCCTGCATTTTGCAAGCATGTGTCAATATAGGGAGCTAAAATGTTTTGAGGGTCTTTTTTCTGGGTTTTATTACTTAGAAATAAATTATTTCTTTCTAGATTTTTTTTTTTTTTAAGTCTGGCAAACTTAGGTGGGTCCTGATAAAGGTTCAAAAAGTAGGTCCGGGTGCTAAAAAGTTTGGGAAGCACTGCTTTAAAAGATATAGATCCTTTATTAATCCATTAATTAATTATTTCATTGCCCAAAAATTAATGGCACCTTCGCACCCTACTCCTGGCACTAAGCAGGAAAAGGCTGCCAGCACGTGGCTGTAGATACAGCGGGCAAAAGTGGGGGCAAAGGGTCTCCCAACGTGCCCTCCAGCTCCAGCAGCATCGGGCTGCTCACACCTCCTCTTACCTGGCCGCCCCCTTCTTGCAGCGCGGGCGCAGTCCGCTTGCCAGCAGCGCCCGAACGCCCAACACTCGCCCGCTGTTGCTTCCCGCCATCGGTCTGCTGCTGGTCTCACGCCGTCTGGCTCTGCAGAAGCGCGGCGGGATCTCCTAGCTAGCCCGGCGGCGAGGGCTGCGTCACGGCCAGAGGTGTGTCCCCGGCGGCGGGGGGTGTGACCCTCGCCGGCCCCCGCTGGAGAGCCCAGCGGACAGGCTGGCAAGAGCCCCGGCACGCTCCCATTGGGTGCCACTGGGCGCTTCCCCATCCACGCCGACTGAGACATTTCCCCATTAAGGCTGCGATCTTAGCCACACTTTCCTGGGAGTAAACCCCCTGGACCTTAATGGGACTTACTTTTGAGTAGACATGCATAGGCTTGGACATGTCTCTTAGAGCCCATGCCTACTCAGAAGTAAGTCCCATTGTGCTCCAGGGGGCTTACTCCCAGGAAAGTGTGGCTAAGATTGCAACCTGAGAGCCCCATTCCTAGGCATGTGTACTCTGAAGGCATGTCCATTCTAAGAGCCTATGCATGTCTACTCAGAAGTAAGTCCCATTATGGTCAATGTGACTTACTCCCAGGAAAGTGTGGCTAAGATTGCAGCCTAACAGCCCAATCCCAGGCATGTCTAAATCCCATTATAGTCAACTGGGCTTACTTTCAGGTGTGGATAGAATTCAGGCCTAAGCGCCCACTCCTGTCCAACTTTCCAGCACTGATGCAGTCACAATGCAACCCCCTCCCCCAGGTAAGGGAACAAATGTTGAGAAGGTCTCTGTCACTAACCTTCCACCATAGGATGCAGTACACACCCCAGTAGCACAGCTGCATCAGTGCTGGAAAGTTGGATAGGATTGGGCCCGTGTCCCAAGAAGGTCTCCTTCCTTGAGCCTTGCAGTGGCATCACCAGAAGAAAAAAAAAAAAGATTGGGGAGGAGGCTCAGAAGGGGCAACATGTATTTTTCTGGGAAGGGAACTTTGCCCCACAGGTTGGGTTTCAAAAAGAAAACAAGTGTTGTGTTGCTCAAGAATGTGCCCATCTTAAACATAGATTGATGAAAGAGAACTACTCTGAACATGTGAAAAGTGCCTCCCCAAATAACCCAAGGCACCAAAGCAATTGGGGGTGCGGGGCCCTTGTTGGCAACCTTCAGTCTCAAGAGACTATGGTATCACACTCTGAATGGGTGGGGGGCAGGACTTGCTCAAAAACCCAGTGTCCCTTTCAGAACATATCACTTTTTGAGTCTTCAACTGTGCCCCCTTTCTTGATAGCAGATAGAGCACACTGCTCAGTGAGTGCTCACCTTCTTTGACCCCAGGCACTTCTCTCCATATTGTTATGATGGCAGCACTCAGGCTCATGGGGGTCCTAGGGCTTTACTCCAGCTCCCCAGCAACCTGGTACCAGCACTGAGGAATAGTGGTGATGGCTGGCCTATCTCCACCAAGTAAGAAAGGGGTGCTAGAGTGAATGCTATCCCATAATGCAGCTGTCCTGCCACACACTGTTATTGGGCCATGGGGGGGGGGAGTTTCTTGTCTAGGAGGATGCTTGTCCCCTTCTCTCTTGAGGCACCAAGTGAAGATCCTTTTCTGAAAGTTCTGTATTTTGAATTGTACCATATATATATATATATATATATATATATATATATATATATATATATATATATATATATATATATATATATATATATCCATCCCAGTTTTGCTCCTCTCAGGATATATATATCCCAGTTTTGCTCCTCTGAGGATGGCTGTTTGTCCATTTACACAGTGGCTCCAAACTACATTGGGAGCTCTACATTGGAAGGCTCTTCTCCAATCACAATACCTTGTACTGCCCTCATTTATCCTTAATGGAGAATTGACTGCAGAACTACACCCACCTGGCCCTCTGCTTTTCCCAAATAGGAAACACATCCCCTTCATTTGTCACAAGCCCACCACACCCTGCCAAATGATAGCATCAAAGGGCTAGCTGCCTCCAGGGGGCTGTTACTATAAATCAATTAGACCTGACACCTTTTGTCTTCTTTCAAGTGCCTTATTGCCTCCAGGATGGAGGAAAAGCCATTAAAAGGGGAACCACCCATCTTTATGGAGTGTTTTGCTGTGTGCATTCTAATTTGATCTAGCCCTAGAAATCTCCCCTGAGGGAAGGAAGCTTTTACCTTTCTGGAATTAAAGCTGAATATGTGGTGCTGCTTTTTATTCAAGATCATTGCTGTATCTTTTCTAGTACTCTGATCAGCAGCAGATCACCAAGGACTCATCTAGCACCCATTACTCAAGACATGTTTTAACTGGATGATAGGGTTTGAATCTGAGCACACCATATCTGTGCACTAGCACTGACCTATGGGAAACTACTTGCATTGGAACTGGAGCAAAGTTACCACAAAGTAAATGTGTGCCAAGTACTCTTCTGGCTGAAAATAGCCCTGGAAGACCATGATCAGAAATACTCAATAGGAAAAGAGGATGGAAGAGATCAGCTTTTTTTTGCCTTTAACGGCAAAGCAAAAAAGCACATAAAGTTTGTATTAAAGATTTTTCTTGACAAGCAAGAAACAAGTCCTGCCAAGAAATATACACATAGATGTTTTCTTGATTTTAATTCGAACTCACAAATACTTACTTGCATGCAGTTGAAAGAAATACTGGACCAAAATCAGGAGGGATAAATCCTGTTTGCAGAGAGAACCTGCCACATCTGAAGATGTGTTTCGAAGAACATACCAAGTGTCTTTTACCCCACATGGTGTCCACATATCTGAGATTTAAGGCTGAACTGCAGTCATCACAAGCCGTGATTGTATTGATTTGCCTTTTCATCTGGCAAAGTTTCTGGGCCTGTAACAGCTATGTGGTAATACTCCTCACTGCAGGCAAAGGACAACTTCCATTGAATTTCTGTTGTGCTGTTATTAAAGGCAAGAGGCTTTCTAGGGGGAGGGGGCATAATCTCTGGAAATGCTGAGGTCCCCCTCCCCAACAATGACAATGAGTAATAACATGTCTTGCGTGATGAGTGACCAGAAACTGCTGGCTAGAGATGAAGGAATTTAGACTGACAAGAAATGGATAATATCCTGAGAACCAGCCAGAGGTGTGTTCTGCAGCTGCCTATGGAAGCTTAAGAGTTGTGTAGCGAGGACAAAGATTGCACCATGAAGGGAAACATCTGGAAAAAAACTAACATGCAGAAATTAAACAAAAATGTGTCTTGAATTGTTGACTCCATTTTAAAGTCACTGTAGGAACCATCAGGAAAATTCAGCAAGTACACCGTACTTGCATTTCTAAAGTCTCCATAGCCAACAGACAAACAGAAGCAAATTCAAGTTAAGAGTATTGTTTTAAAATGCCTGTGCCCTCTCTCCAAACTCAAACTCTCAGTCCCCAATAACTGCAGAAGAAAAAAAACTGAGGGCCTCAACCACTCTGGACCAGAGATCTCCCCCCAAGTGTACGAGCAAACATCACCACACAGAGATACGGTACATAGGGTAGTCACAGATTATCTCTTGATGTGTAACTTACACACAGGGCATACAGCATGGAGTTGTTGGGACTAAGGCAAGACCCTAAAATCCAGTCAGTCCCCCACACCCCAGCAATACCCCCAAAATTCAATCAGTTCCCCACACCCCATCACTCTTGGAACAGAATAAGCAATCCTTATTTGTTAGCAGCATTGTGGAAATGTTGGTCTCTTCTATGACAGAATCATGCAACCATCATTGGCTCAGATAACTAGCAAGATGCACTCTTTCCCGCTCAGCAGGCACTTCCTGCTTTCCACTTTGCTCATGTCTCTCCCTCAGCCTTTTGCACCAGAAAAAAGTGGAGGTAACTCAGTTATGTTCTCTATCCAGCACCATTGGGTAGTTTGAAGTTCCTGTCCCACCTCTGCACCCTTATCCGTGGCCCTTTGTCAGGGTGGAGCCCATCCAGTCCATGCCTTTCCAGTCTGGCAGTGCCAAGGGAACAAGAGTGAAGAGGCGATCTCGTCTCCGTTCAAGGCTCTAGTCCTCTTTGAGGCGTTTCTGAAGCAAGGCCCAAGCTTTTTCTGCCTGTAAACAATGGACAAATTATTCAAAACATGCACCAATGCAGGACTCAGAGAGAGCCTGCCAAAAAATATCTGAAAGATGCTCTCGCCAGCAAAAGAGGTCTCTTACCTGCTCGTATGTGACCACTGGGTCCCATATTGTGCAAAATACTACATGTGATTGTTTCACACGCTGGCTGTTAGACATTTGACTTTGCAGTCGTTTCCTGGCAGCTTCCTCGCTCAGCCCATCTCTGGCTATGATGCGTTTTATGGCCTGGCAAAAAGAGAGGGGAAAAAAGTCAAACTGATTTGAAAAAGGTATTTTACTGAACCCAGTCAATGTTAACCAAAACATTACACTGTCCTACAAAGAAAGCACTCCTGTGTAAATGCACCTGTTCCACTACTTGTATACACAGCAAAGCAGATATGTATGATCATCACAGGTGCAGAGGCTAGACTACTGAAAATGCAATGTAATCTGGACTGCCCTTGATGACTGTCTAGTTGGTGCAGAATGTAGCAGCAGCTCACCTCCTTTGTTGGGATGAATGGCAGAGGCTACACCACATCAGTACTCCACCATCTGCACTGGCTCCTTACCATCTCTCAGGCACAATTCAAGGTGCTAGTTATGAACAATTAAGCATTCAGATCCTAAACATCACAGTGACCCACGTTCTCTTTTCTGGCACTTAGGGTGTGCACAAACAAACATGACCAGAGAAAAATCAAGCCTCTATGGAATGGCACTCCTCCCATTTTCGTCAGACATACAATCTTCCTCACAGGACTCAGCTCAGGACAAACTGGTTATGCTGATATTTAGCAGAGCCAACTGCACACATCACAAAACCACCTCCACTATCTCCCCAGTGCAGTTTTTCCAAGTTGAAAGGCAGACAGCCTGCCTGAAACATGGAGTGGAGGAAAACTGATGCTGAATTTGAAAAGAAATTGTTTGAGAAGCATGTGGAAGAGGAGAGGACATTGAGCTCACCCAGTAACGAAAAACAGAATCATCTATCTTGTTTGTGCTAGAGAGGCATTCTTTGTGACTACCAGACAATTTTTCCCCCATGAAAGGGGGAAAGTCCATGGAAGTCCAAGCTTCTATCCTTTCTAAAAGAGCTGTAAAATCATCCTCTTTGGGCTGCTCTTCAATAATCTGCAGCATCCAATACCAATCCAAGTGGATCCAGCAAAAAAATCTCATTCTAAAAATGTGGCATCTCCATCCTATTTTAGCCCTTATGAGAAAGACTGCAAAACAAGATGTTTGGCACCAGTTGCAAAAGCCACTGAGAAAAAAAATGGTACCTACCTCTTCCTCAGGGACGACAGCTGTCCAGATCTCATGCACCATATCTCCCCAGCCCGCCTCCAACAGTACGGCTGCGTCCAAAACACAAACGGCCTTTCCTGCAGAAGAGGCAGTGACCATTTTGAGAAACTTTAATGGCAGCTGGGAAAATGACTCCCTCTTGAGAGGGAACGCAGGACTCTTTTCTCACATTAGTTCTTCTGCGTGCATAGTCTCTCAGGGCTGAACCAGATGCTCCACTAAACATGTGGTCACTGCCCAAAATGTCAGCTGTATTCTTAGCAGCTCCCCAACCCCAGAAACATCTCACAGAACCTATCTCTTGTGACAGTACAATGTTCTAAATTTTCATGTCCTTGCTTTTCCCACTGGCTACCTCTGGCATAGAAATATGGAACACTGCAACCTCACCAAATGAAGTAAGTTCCTCTCAATATTGTTGAGTGGGGAAAACTTTAGGTAGCAGTTATACTTAGTTCAGTGTCTAGTTCAGACCTCTAGGACTTTGTTAACCCCTTTTCTGTTTTGCTCACTGCCATGGCCATATCCAGCGCCCTCCTCTTGGAAGTCTGCTTACACTCCATATCAAATTTAAATGTCATACAGCTGAATTCTAAGCTCCCCAGTGCTGGTGTTGTGCTCGCAGTCCTGGTGCTGGGTGTTGCAAAACTGCTGTAAGGCACTTTCCTGCCTGCGGGAGACACCCAGTGCTGGCGGAGAGGCCAGAAGGAGACCAGAAGAGCACCAGAACAACTCCAGTGAAGAGCTCCGGGCAGTAAACATTCCTGCCAAACTTTTTGAGATGGTGAAGGGGGCAAAACTGGGCGGGGGGAGGGTGGGCCAATCAGGCCTGGGGGGCGGGAGCAACAACAGAAACTGCCATCAAATCCTATGCCCTGTCCGGAGCAGCGGAGCCTGACAAGGACCTCCTCAGTTCTGCACCAGCTTAAGAGCTAGCACAGATCAGAGGAGACCCATTGGGGCCAGCAGAGTTCTATATGGGGTAAAGGAACAAATGTTTCCTTATCCCAAGGAGACTCCAGCGGCTACTCTGGCCCCGTAGGATATAGCGGCGGCCATTTTGGCACAGCTGTACCATGCAGTGCTAGCAGTCCATAGGACTGGGCTATAAGTTTTCCATCTCACCATATTGTATTTTCTCTCTTAATGTTCCCTATCCCAGTCCCCTCTGCTTGCTCCTTTGATTGGAATGAGATCCCCCACAGAGGCATGTCAATGCACCGTCCCTTAAACGCACCATCCTTTGCAAAGCTTGTCTTTTGAAAACTGTTTCTGGTGCTTAATGTAGTTTTCCACAGTTTGGAGTGGCACCTTTCCTCCTCTAATTTGTTTAGAAGCCAAAAGATGGCACATCATTCGTTTATTGGCCCATTGAAAGCTAATCCTAATAAGTTACCATCACTCATAGAAGATTAGCCTCAGGGCTTCACTTAGAAAACCCTGGAAAGCAGAAGTTGTGAATGGAAAAGAAAAGGTCACCAACAAAGATTTAGTTGAAACAAATCCAGATCCTTTTAGCTTTGTACAAATGTATGGTTCTTCCTCAGTTCAATGTATAGATATAACAGTTTCAACTATCCAAACTCCGGCCCACAGGAAAAATTACTCTGGGCATGACAGTGGTGAAGCCTTGCTGTTCCATCACGCAGCCGACAGTTTTCATGCCCAAACATTGCTAAGCCTCATGCCAGGGAGCTGCTTCCCTGCGAAATCGAGGCACAGAGCCTTCTGGGATGTGAGGCTTGGCAATGTCAGGGCATGAAAACTGCTGTCTGCATGGCAGAATGGCAAGACTTTGCCACCACTGAGCTGTGCTCAGAATAATTTTTCTGACACACCTTGGACCTCTGGCCCAGACAACAACTGCTCTATGCACCTGTTTCCTCACCCCCACAACTCCCCTCCTCACCTTGTGCGGCTGCCTCCTCAACCTTTTCTCTCGCTACTTGAGCCATTGCCGGCCACATGATGTCAGTCAGCCTCTTTAACTGCTCCTGATAGAAGAGAACAAAGGAGAGTGGAAAAGGGAATTTAAACACAATGAAGTGTTTCAGCAAAAGAAATTGGGGAATGCTAAGATGTGGCACCAATTCATGTGTGTGTGTGCAGGATGGGGAAACTGGATCAAAGCATGTATCTGTGCAAAGCATAAAAGGCACTTGGCCAGTCATCACTACACCATAAAGGAAGATGATTAACCCAGCCTGCACTCTGCAAGAAGAAGAGGGGTACTGTAGCATCCCCTACTTCCTGCTGTTCAGCTCCATTCTATGGATCACGTGGAATTTAGCGTATAGTGAGAGACTGTCCTAGAACGCAGTGCAACTTTCACCCACACACAGAGGAAAACACCCTGAGAAAAGAGGTCAAAGGGCGTAGCAAGGCAACGACAAGGCTAGTTAGTGCCAACGGTGAACAAAGGTGAACAAAACAAGCGGCTGGTCAGAGAGGAAGGGCTGATGTTAAAGATTGAACCAAGCAAACCCCAGGAGGCTTTACCTCGTCTCCAAACACTTTGGCCCCCAAAGCCTGCCTGTTGATGGTGCCATCTTCATTCACAATATCTGCAAAGACAAGCAGGAGAATGCAGGGTGTAACAACCTGCTTTGTTCCAAAACATCTGCTGAGCATGCCCCTAGAGGAAAATGGCAGCTTTCCCTCATCCACAGACAGAGGAGCTGTCAGAGATCATGTCTCTTCAGAGTTCAGATCAGGCCCTCTTATTTCTATTCAAATTTTCAGCTGCTGGGCATGATTCCACCTCCATCTTGAGGTGGAAGAACTGCCATGATGTTATCCTCAAGGTACTCAATCCAAAGCAGTATTAGAAAAGGGGTACAGTAGTAGTATCACAGGTGTCTTCCTTTGGAAAGACACAACAAAATGAGCTGATTTTAGACCATGATGCACTTATCTTACCATATGAGTGCGCTGTCACAGAACACCTTTAGAACACAAATGCTGAGGTCATCAAGCTCAAAAATGAGCAAGGAAATCAGCCTGAGTAGGAACAGTACTACTATTTCTATATCAAAAATACCCAACACTTTGCATATATACTAGGTTATAAAAACTAAGTTTAGCCTGAAGTATTTACCTCATCCACCTTACCCAATGATTGGCTGAGTTACTGCAATATCATTAGATGTTCACAACTTTTCTAACTGCTCAAGGCAAACAAAGCAATAGAGTGTTAACAAACGGTACAGCAAAAGGGAAACTAAGTCTTGATAGAAGAAAATAATTGTACTGCGTCAAGGAATACAATTATCTAGACTGAGGGCTAGGGAGCCAGAGAGACAAAAATCCTTGGTACACCTCCCATGCAAATACTTTATGGGGCACATTGACTTCAAATGCCGTCCCTCACCCATCAGCAGTACCTGCTCCAAACGCTTCCACCACCTGATCATATACAAGACCCCCTGGTAAGTAGATGTTGTGCCCCAAGGCGTCCATATCCAAATAGAAGGCACCAAGATGAGCTAAATGTTGGCCGATGGAACTCTTGCCACTGCCAGATATCCCCGTCAGGCCAATGATGTAGGGATAGGAAGGAAGAGACAAATCTTTCTGAAAAAGAGAAAGGAGAGTTATATCAGTCGATCATGCACCCCCTTGTTTTGATTACCCACCTTCGGCCCGCATGCTCTTTCCCCCATTTGACCCCCAAAAGCCTGGCTGCAACACCCTTTCGACAGCACAGCAATGACAAGACAGCCACTATCCTGTGAGCTCATCCCATCACAATGCTGCAATGTGTAGAGGCCTGCCACCATGTGAACTGCTGCCTGTCCTGACCCGGGTCCAAACGGAATGTTATGTATATCATGTGACTGGAACTTGCATGTATGATTTTTTTCAAATATTAATAGCCGCTGGGAGGGGTCCCGATTCAGATACGGCCCCTGGCAAGCGGGAAGGAGGATTATGGCCCATTGCTCCCAAAGCCCCAATCCAGATCCCACCCCTCTCTTCATGGTAACTGCGATTGATGGCTGAAAATCAAGCCAATGAACTGACCGACTAGTTTTACCCTTACATGCACATTTTCAGTCCTATATACTATTCCCTTATGGGCAATCTTCTCATCTGGAAAATACTGCTCTCCCACAGTATAGTTCTAGCATGTCTACTCAGAAGTAAGTCCCACTAAATTCCATGGGGCTTACTTTCAAGTATGTATGTTTAGAATTGCAGTCCCAGTATCCTCTTAAGCTACTCAGAAATATTTTGCCTCACTTGCTTGCCCTCCCTTTTCCCACACACTCAGAGCTTTTTTAAAGCTGCATAGAGCAGGAAAGGTAGGAAGAGAGGAACAAGCAGTAGCTGGTGTTGATGGGATTACAATGGGAGGGGGTGCCTCAGTGACCCACATCTAATCCCTCCCCAATCAGTGGTTCCTAGATAAAGCTAGTGGCCAAGGGTCTTACTGGCAGAAAGTTGGGATTTACTTCTTTACTCTATGGGTCACCTCCTCTCCATTTATTTCCATTCCTGAAGCAGTTATTCATATGATAGATCATCACAGGACATTGCTTACTCGTGGGGAGCGCAGCAGGGTCCCAAGCAGTCTGTGTCGAAGGCTAGAGGAGCTGATCTTCTCTTCCTCGTTCATGGCATGCAGGGAGTCTCTAGCCAACGAGATCTTATGGAGAGCCAGTTCAGCCAGACCCTGTAACAGAAATAGGGAGCATTGGGGAAGGAAGGTGAATGGAAAAGGACTAGAATATTCCTAAAGACTAGCATACATTATAACCTGTGGCCATTGCAAAGGTATACCCCCCACTTTTCCACACTTTATCTACCCCAATTACACATGGGTAAATTATGTACTGTGTCAGCATATAACAACCCATTTAGGTATATGTAGAGTAAAAAAGTACGTTTTAGTCAAAGCACCAGAAAAGATCTGAATAATTAACCTATGTTAAAAGATCTTAATGTGCATTCTTTTGCAAGGAAAGATTTATTTGCTGACATATCCTTAACCCCATGGGACTAACTGCCACATGATGCTAGAGTGGCTAAAAGTACATATAATGTTTTTAAAGGGTTAATTAAATACAGAGGAAATCAGCCTGTTGGTGAATCCTAAACTTGTGAGCAATAGACACAACTTCCATCATCGGAGAATATGTTCAATTACCAGATGTGAACAATAGTAAGGAAAGGTGCTGCTATTTTGCCCTTTGTGAAATTTATAGAATCGGAACCGGAACAGACCAAAAGGTCAACTAGCCCAACCACAGGAGAGTCACCTACAATCACAATTCAGATTACAGTAAACTACAAGTGCAGAGCAAAGATACTGCAAGAGGTAGAGCAAATAGTCTGCAGATTGGCTCAAGTGAGTAAGTCACTCCACATGCTGGAGGGAAAAGGCAAAATACTTACCAGAAATTTTAAAATGGCAGTTCTTGCAAGCACAACTGTGAATGGATAGGGTACTGAGCTACATTGGGTTGCTTGTCTGACCCAAAAGTTAATTTTAATGCTTTTAATCTAGAGCAACATTTCAGCATGATTCAAGTCAGCTTTAGCAGGAAAAGCAAGATGAAGTGAGACTGAAATAGGTGAAATATAGGTGAATAGGTGAATAGGTGAAATAGACTGAAATAGGGTGAGACTGAAATAGGAAAGAGGGAGGGACATATTTAACCTATGGAGCTCATTGCCACAGGCTGCTGCAATGGCCATGACTTTAAATAGGGATCAGCTAAATATAGGGAGGATCAGACTCTTGATAGCCCAAGAGCCCTGATTTACAACACAAACAAATTCCTCCAGGAGCAGAAGGCACAGATTACAAGGGATGATCTCGACAAGGGTGGGGCTCACACGACAATTACATTTTCCATCCTCCTCCTGTTGACAGCCACACCGCCCTTGAGGGTTTCCTCGCTGACCACAATGCACTTCAGGTCCACATCAGTGATGGAGGGGCCAAAGGGGTCAAACAGTGGGATGATGTCATACCGCAAGGAGGGCTTGATGTCCACCAAAAACTCAGTGAGCTGAGCCACACGCTGCTCAAAAGGCAGGATCAGCTCCTTTAGCATCTTGCCTGCAGGAGAGGAAGAGGAAGCAAAGGGAAGACATTGTTAGGAATGCATCAAATGTTCTCCACACACCCCACAGATGCCTGAGAGACATCACCTTACCCAGCATCAAAACACGGAGTTGCAAGCTTGGCGCCAGGAGAAAGCTGTTCTGTACTTTTTAAAACAGCAATAAGGGTAGGGAAACAAACTACTGCAAGGCCTTGAAATTAGCAGTCCTTTTGCCAAATCTGACACCTGGCCTATTGGTTGCAAATCAACTTTTAGGGTTTTCAGTTTGCCCCGCCCCCCATCGCAAACTGAGACAACTGAGAACTCTATCACAAAAGCCTAGGTTGATAGCAATATTGTTCTGTCTTGTTTTATTTCATTGTTTTAATTTGACGCCGTTTACGTACAGTGCAAGCTGACCTGTGCAGGAAAGGCAGCTAATACATTATTTTAATACATACATACACTGTATGTCGGGGGGGGGGGAAGGAAGTAAGAAGCATACAGGCAGGATAACAGAACATTCAACTATCCATGCTGAGCACTTCACATAAGGCATAACTGCTGCCCCCAAAGGTAAAAGATTTGCTGTCTAGGATGCAGGGAAGGATGAAGCACACTGCCAGGCAAGTTCTGCCAACGATCAGAAGACTGTGGTAGGTTATTGTTTACATTCCTTTTCATCCTAATGAGAACTGGGAATTCAGGGGGAAAGAAATACTAGCCCAAAGCACATACTTTGTGTCAGAGGAAGCAGAAGTCTCCCTACTGTAATTAAAATGTACTGTAATTACATTTTATTAGTATACATGAGCTGCTAGGTAGACTAGAAATTAGCCAAATAAATAAAACATCTGTAAATTCCCCTTCTCCTCTATGCCACAGCAACAAACCTTTACAAGGAGGCAGAATGAGAGGGAGACATGGGATGGACCATCTTCATCAGCCTTCACTAGCTCCTGAAAATGCCCCCTTCCAGGCAATCTAACTGCCAACAACTGACACTGCTTCAGTCAGGTAAGAAGAGGCTGTCACTCCAAGCAGCTCAAGGAAAAGGGCAAACTGTCTGTCCCAAAGTTATATGGCACCAAATATATTTTAATCCTGGTGAGATCTGACACATTTTTACATTTCCTGCTCAAGCAGCCAAAATAATATAAGAAGAAAATGCCAGGAGCCTGCATAGCAAAGATTTATATAGCCCTCTGCAGGGTTAATGCCTAGAAGTCTGACTGTCTGGACCCAGGAATTTTTCAGAGTATCTCAGGTGTGCCTCTCAGATGTCTGAAGAAGCCTAAGAGTTGCTGTTTCACTCTGTGTCCAGTCTATATATTGGCAGAACTGGGAGAAAACAACTGAGAACCAGAACACAAAATTACAACAGGGATTTTGACAACATCCTGCTCACCCCTCTGGTATTTTCATGCAAATGCAAGAAAGGCAAGGCAAAAGGGCTGAATTCTCATCTTGCTGGAGACACAGCAGGATAAGGGTTTTTACACTGTCACCTCCTACCAGAAAAGGATGGGACTGAGCATGCTCCCATCATTCAGATCCCAAAGCATGCTCCCACCATTCAGATCTGCTTGCAAGCCATTCCACACCAAATCGAAACTGTGGCTTGGGGCAAGAGGATGATCAACATCTGCAAAATCCAGTGAAATAATTTTGTAAAGTTACTAAAAGCTTTAGAAAAATCTCACTGTTAAAAGTCGAAGGCACAATGCCCAATACATTTTTAGGTATTCCCAGATTCTGCTCCGCAATAAAAGGAACTAAAAAGTTTTTAACAACTATTATCAGATGGGGAAGAGGAGAATTTAGACAGCATTGTATTTTAGGTATCAGTTTTTAACAGGGCTAAACATTTCGAATTTCTTGACACCAGCGGCAAATTTTTGCATGCCCAGGCTACCAAGTACGCATCATTTTCCAGTCCTGCTCACTGTTTTCACTTTGTTTTCATTCAAGTTTCCAGTCCTCATTTACTATGGTGAGAGAAAAAAAGAAAAACACTCCAAATATTTCTGCTTGGAGCTTTAGAATGCAACTTTCTCATTCAGTAACAGTTTTTAAAGCTCCTGCACTCACCTCCCTGATTCTATGACCTATTACTTAGCAGTGTCTTGTGGCTTGATTGCTTCATTCCCTAGATTGTATCCTAGTCCCTCATGGAGTAATAGAAAAATTTCAGTTATGTTTTAAGAAAAAAAAGGATAAATTACTCAGCCCAAAACAAAGCACATAAGATGCTATAGGGCTGAAAAAAACTCTTAGACATACAGAAATGTAGATACAATCCATCTAAAATTCTAACATATTCTTCAGCCTGTTATAACTATTTCCAAAAATTTGACAGTAATGTCTGAAATCTTTTCCAAAGTCTAGGAATGTATCTGACTGATAAGAAGAGGTGTATGAAAACAGTGTTGTTTTTTTCAGCCCATTGCGTTCAGTAAGACTTAGGCTGTAATCCTATCTTACCAGAAACAAACACCTCTACTGATAACAAATGGCTCCAGCCAAGGCTAGAAATGTTTTCAAAGTTCTAAACAATGACATCAAATGTCTAAGCATTAAGGGACCTATTCCACCAACCTGGGATCTTCTAGTCCTGATTCCAGTCACAGAACTGTCATTCTGTTTCAAGAATCTGGACTATTTTGGAAAGCTATCACAAATGTTTCTGGCTTCTGACTTCTGGTTTTGCAGGAGCTTAGAGAAGGAGCATACATGGTTCAAAGGGACCCACTTTCCAGGAGATCTTTGTCCGAGACGCCCACTAGCAGCCGATTTTCTGCCAGCATACAGCTTGCACTCAGAAGGATCCTGTGACCGTTGTGAAGCCTATCGAAAGTGCCTCCCACGACGACATCACTGTAGCTCTGCAGGGGCTCTTCAGTTATGTTGGTCTCAGGATGCAGGGGCAGCTCTCCATCACTGACTCCCAGCTCATACTCAGGATACAACAAAACAGAGATAAGATTGGGACGACAGCTGTAGCAGCTGGTGGCATAGCGCTCCAGGCGCTGCTTCACTGGGTTGGACTGCCCCCCATCTCCAGTCTCAAAGTCAGTGAGTACCACTTCAGGTGGTTGGGAGAGATTCTGCACAGAGCCGAGGGTTGGCGGAGCACTGCCCTGGTTGAGGATGTTGGTGAGCAGCACCCGGACATCAAGGTGGCGATGGATGTCCGCATCAGTGTACAACTTACTGATAAGGGTGTACACTTCAGATGTAGCTGGGACATACGTGGAACGGGGTTGCGTGGAGCCTGTCAAACTGAGTCCTGGCTGTAAGTGGACATAGAGGGTGTCTTGTACCAGCCGGGCAGCTGAGGCCAGGATGGGCACCAGGCGCATGGAGAGTGCAGACAAAGGCGACGTCAGGACCAGCAGGCCTGAGCGGAAGACCGACATGCTGCCCAGGAGGAACATACAAGCAGGCAGAGAGTGGTGCAAGAGAGAAGAAAAGTAAGTGGGAGGCAGCAATAAATACCTAATATATATTTCAGCCCTGCCCTGCCCTGTCATGTTACCACCTCCTCTATGCTTTTTTATTTTTTTGACTACAGCATTAACACTGGTTAATGGACAATTCAGCATGCACAAATGAGTAACAGACAATTTTCCCTTCTCCTCTGTCCACTGACTCTCAGACAGCTAGGAGGAAAATTGCTAAAAAAAAGTATAAGAGAAGCACCTGTGTTTTATAAAGTAACCACTTCTACCCTCTCTTTCCCAGTACTCCCAATTTCCCCATTCCCAGATACAACATCACAGAAGTAGTGTTTCATCAACATGTCCTTTATAGATAGTTACCAGATACAAAGTGGGACAGAGTGGCTAAACCTTTAACCATTGTACAGAAGAGGGAATTTTGACAGGTGCAGCTTTTTAAACCCTTCTGTGTTGAGCTGCACCAGCTAAAATTCCCTCTTCTATACAATCATTAACCCATTTTTGCCCAGCCCACTGGTGTACATATTTTATCCCTGTTGCATATATGCAACGTTGGGCAAAAATGGCTTAAAGGTATAGGCACTCTGTCCCACTTTGTATCTGGGTCACCTTATTTATAGAGCATATTTTCTCCAATGCCCAACCAAGAAAAGCATCATATTACTATCTGAGACAATACATTTTCCTATTCATTGGAATCAATGAATCAACCAATTCCAATCAATACATTTTCCATTCATTTAAGTATTGACACTCCAGACCTACCACCCAACCCCATCCACATTTTCTTGAAAGTAAAACCCACAGACCTCCCCAACCTGAGCTTCCTGGCTGAGAGGGATTTGAAACAGGTCTTCCCAGTCCTGGTCTGAGTCTCTAACTCAGCCATTTTCAACCACTATGCCATGGCACACTGTTCTGCTGCAAATGGTCTGCAGGTGTGCCATGGGAGTTTGGGGGAGAATCATTTGTTAGCAGAGCCACTGTGGGATGCAAGATCCTGCCAGCAGTGTGGTGTGCCTTGCCAACTGTCAGAAAACCGATTGTGTGCCTTGACCATTTTAGCACCTTGTCAGTGTGCCACAAGATGTAAAAGGCTGAAAATCGCTGCTCTAACCAACCAATGATGTACATCAGTGCTTCTCAATGTTTGTTCTCCACCTCACATGGTCGCCTGTTTGAAGTACCACCGGAAATAACTGGCGACGACATCAGTGCCAGTTACTTCTGAACTGGGAGGCCAGATGTGATGCGACAAGCACCAGTGGGAAGCTCGGGTGGACGGGAGGGCTTTATTGAGTGTGGAAAAGCATGTTTGGAGCTCTGCCCACTGAGCCAAGCTTCCTCCTGCTGTCTGGATCATGGGCCTGGTCTTGCTGGCCCTGGGTGGCAGAGGGTCAGCGAGACACCACCTCAGCCACCACCAGTGGTATCCATGCCACTGCTTGAGAGACACTGGTGTGCATCAGCCTGGTTCTCAGCCTGACACACCCCACAGCTGCCCTTCCAGCTCCACCAACCTCCATGCTCCCTCCAGTCACCAGACCCCAGCCAGAGTCTTGCTGCTTCCCAGCAATCTCTCTCCGGGGAAAGCTGGTCTCCCTTTGCTTCACCCTCAGCCATGCTACAGCCCAACCCTACTCACACTTTCCTGGGAGTAAGCCCCATTGACTTGAATGGGACTTACTTCTGAGTAGACCTGCATAGGCTAGGACTCTAAGGCTGCCAACCTATCCACACTTTCCTGGGAGTAAGCCCCATTGACTTGAATGGGACTTACTCCTGAGTAGACCTGCCTAGAACTGGGCTGTTAAAGGGCAGCCTGTCCCCCAGCACAGGCTGCTGTGTCCTCTTCCCCCCAGCTCCCCCGTCCCATAATACTTCTTATCTCACTCACAGACCCTTCCCCCCTACCCCTTGACAGCGCGAGGAGAAAGCACAGCACCTCTCACTCACCTGCTGGGCAGCTCCAGCCCAGGCATCAGCTGACCCGGAAGCGCCTCCCCCAACCGGAAGTGCCTTCATTGATGGGGGGAAAAATTCAAAACAAAAAAGCAAAACGACGTGTTTTTTAAGCAACTACTTTCATGCTTTTGCGTTCGACTGGGGTCCTTTTTCGTTTTAAAACGTTTCTTTTAAAAAGGCAGAAACGCCGGAAGTGACGTGAAAGGAGGAGGAGGAGGAGCGCGCGCGAGGGCGGCCGTTGACAACTGAAAGGGGCGGGGCTTGAGTTAAGGGGCGGAGGAGGAACGCCCGTCGGAGACGGTGTCAACTGAAGAGGGGCGTGGCTTCAGCTAAGGCGCTTCTTGGGACAGCTGATCCTAATAAGGAAAAAAGCCACAGGATTTTCGGAGGGGCGTGGCCTGGTGAGTGGGCGGGGCAACGGAGATGAAGTGAAGAGCCTTGCGAAAGGGGAGGCTGAAGAAAGGGGGCGTGTCTTCTTGTGGAGGGGCGGGGCTAGGGTTGCCAAACCCCTTGTGAATATCCTGTCAGCAATTTTTTTTCCCCACTGAATCAAGTTGCAAAGTATTTTGGGCTTTGTAGGAATGCAAAAGGCATATAGTAAATGCCTATATATATATATTCTATAGGCGTTCAAGTTAAGAATAAAAATGTTATTTATAAACACACACACGCCTATAGAATATGAAAAAGTGGTATAGTGGTATAGTAAACACCTATAGAATATATAGCATATATAAGCATATATATGTGTGCATATATATATATATGCTTGTGCTTATAAAATATAATTATAAAAACCAATTATAGTATTGTATTGGCAACCTTCAGTCTCGAAAGACTATGGTATCGCGCTCTGAAAGGTGGTTCTGGCACAGCGTCTAGTGTGGCTGAAAAGGCCAATCCGGGAGTGACAATCCCTTCCACACCGGGAGCAAGTGCAGTCTGTCCCTGGTCTGTCTCCCTGGCTATGGGCCTTCCTTCTTTGCCTCTTAGCCTCAGACTGTTGGCAAAGTGTCTCTTCAAACTGGGAAAGGCCATGCTGCACAGCCTGCCTCCAAGCGGGCCGCTCAGAGGCCAGGGTTTCCCACTTGTTGAGGTCCATCCCTAAGGCCTTCAGATCCCTCTTGCAGATGTCCTTGTATCGCAGCTGTGGTCTACCTGTAGGTCGCTTTCCTTGCACGAGTTCTCCATAGAGGAGATCCTTTGGGATCCGGCCATCATCCATTCTCACGACATGACCAAGCCAACGCAGGCGTCTCTGTTTCAGCAGTGAATACATGCTAGGGATTCCAGCACGTTCCAGGACTGTGTTGTTTGGAACTTTGTCCTGCCAGGTGATGCCGAGGATGCGTCGGAGGCAGCGCATGTGGAAAGCGCTCAGTTTCCTCTCCTGTTGTGAGCGAAGAGTCCATGACTCGCTGCAGTACAGAAGTGTACTCAGGACGCAAGCTCTGTAGACCTGGATCTTGGTATGTTCCGTCAGCTTTTTGTTGGACCAGACTCTCTTTGTGAGTCTGGAAAACGTGGTAGCTGCTTTACCGATGCGCTTGTTTAGCTCGGTATCGAGAGAATGAGTGTCGGAGATCGTTGAGCCAAGGTACACAAAGTCATGGACAACCTCCAGTTCATGCTCAGAGATTGTAATGCAGGGAGGTGAGTCCACATCCTGAACCATGACCTGTGTTTTCTTCAGGCTGATTGTCAGTCCAAAATCTTGGCAGGCCTTGCTAAAACGATCCATGAGCTGCTGGAGATCTTTGGCAGAGTGGGTAGTGACAGCTGCATCGTCGGCAAAGAGGAAGTCACGCAGACATTTCAGCTGGACTTTGGATTTTGCTCTCAGTCTGGAGAGGTTGAAGAGCTTTCCGTCTGATCTGGTCCGGAGATAGATGCCTTCTGTTGCAGTTCCAAAGGCCTGCTTCAGCAGGACAGCGAAGAAAATCCCAAACAAGGTTGGTGCAAGAACACAGCCCTGCTTCACTCCGCTTCGGATGTCAAAAGGGTCTGATGTGGAGCCATCGAAGACAACAGTGCCTTTCATGAAGGGCATGAAACCAATTATATGGTTTTAGAATTATATGGTTTATAATTATAAAAACCAATTATATGGCTTTAGAATTATAAAACGAATCATTGTTCAGGTGTGATGATGGGGGCGATAATTTTGTTAGTGATATTTTTGGCACCGATATCAATTGCTTCTATTTAATTTTTTTTTTGTTAATTTTATCTTGCATTTTTTTATTGCTGTGCACCACTTTGAGTGCCAGAAAAGCACTGTATATATCTTTTAAATAAATAAATATTTTTAAGTGGTTCCCACTGCCAGGAAAAATGGCCTATGCATAGCCACAGTGGAAATATTAGTACATGTTTAGGATTATTCCGCTCCACATGCTGAGGATTCTACAATGGTGTTTCTCAACCAGTGGTACAGGTACCAGCAGTGGTACTTGAGGTGGTTTCTGGTGGTACTTGCGGGACCCCTGGACACCTGCCTCCTGACCAGGAACGCAACACAACAAACAGCAGTAGGAGGTTCCAAAACATGCTTGTCTGTGCTCGAAAAAGTCCTTCTGTGCACCTCTTATGCTGTTTGTCTTGTCACATCTAGCGTCCCAACCGAGAAGAAACTGGCAATGATGTCATTGCCAGTTACTTCTGGTGGTACTTCAAATAGGCGGACTATGTGAAGTGGTATGACGGAGGACAAATGTTGAGAAACACTGCTCTACAATGAAAAGTTGACGTACCTTATGGAGAAGTGAGAGCCCCACTGGAGAGGGGCTTACGCTTTGTGGGAAGGGCCAAAGGGTGAGATGAGTGAGCATATTTGTGGCAAGAGCAAGACAGCAAGTAGCTTCGTCAATGGGGAGGAGCAAATGAGATTAAAGGAGTGACCCATTATATTTATACTAAGCACACTGAGGGCCAGATGCTATCCAACTTTTCAGCATTGAAATGCAGCTCTAAAGAAAGGGAACAAACATTACCTTATCTTGAAGAGACCTCTGTGAATGACCCCCCATGGCAGAGTACAGCACACATCCCATTGGCACAGCTGCCTTTGCATTGGAAAGTTAGATAGGGTTTGGTTCTTCAATACAGTTTATTGATTGTGTTTTAACTAACCATGAACGTGTGGTTCCAGGGCAATCTTTAATCCACAAGTTGACACATGGGCCTCACTGAGATAGTCACTCCATGCCTAGTTTGGCCTTCAGTCAGCAAGTGGAGGCTCCCATGACTGCCCTTTTCCATACAAAAACATTTCCTGAACCTAGAAATCTAGCATTTTACAGAAAAGGGTTTTAGCCTAGCTTTCTTCATGACATGAAGACGTGAAACTTCATGACCTAGTTTGCTTTTGAGGTGCTCATCATAGGTAGATATTGAGTATTTTTATGTGTGTGCGTTCAGTCAAGTGAGCCATCACTTGCAGTTGAAAATGAGATAGCCCGGGGCCCAGGCACAAGTTTACCACCTTCGCAAGAACTTGGCCATCATTTCTTCACAAGCTTTCATCCAGATGCTGGGTAAGCCCAAGGGAAGAACTCCAGGTGGTGGTAATGTTTGTCTGGGTGGCGGGGAGGCATTCCAGGGTGGGGAGAGGGCAGCAGGAGAAACAGGATGGAAGGAGGGTGAGACTGGCAGAGCTCTGCTCTGCTGGTTCCAATGCTCCGTGTTGGGCTATTTTTCTGGCCAGACTGGAGGAGACCCATTGAGGGGCTTGCACCCTTAACTGAGGGAAAGGGACAAATGTCCCGGAGACTGGGGCAGCTGCTGTGGTGCCCATAGTATGGGCCGCTGCTCCTCTGGACACAGGGCAGCTTAGGATTGGGCTGCTATCCTCCCTTCTGAGCACTGATAGCCATACCCACCCCACCACCACTGGAGAGAAGGGTACAGGGTTTAATACTTTACATTCTGGGAATTAATCTTGTCTCATTCCTAATGAAGAGGGAGGGAGAGATATAATACTTGTTTTTATATTCATTTGCTAGAATTCAACTCTTAAAGAAAATAGAATAAATCAAATAGTAGCTCTGAAACTATTTAGAGTGCATTTTTCTAATCATTAACACACAGCACAGGCTATGTCTACATAACTGATCAAAAGATCCCTTTCTGAAACTGACTTGAACCCTGGTACCCTTCTTGCCATTTATAGTTCTTACCGTGTTTATTCAATTGCTATTCTCCTCAGATCAATTCTGTCAGAGTATCTTCCTTTTATGAAATTCTTGGATTGCACAGCAGTTAATGCAGTTAACTCACATGTTAATAAGGGCATAAGGGCACTTGTTAATGCCAGCCAAACCTAGTGTGGAGGGCAAGTATCTTATGCAGAGGTAACCGAGCCACATGATATGTACTATGTTGTGATTGTTATCAGTGACAAAAAAGCAAGGAAAGTAGAACAGTTTTTATTTAGGCCAAGCCTACCTAAGACACACAAGGCATTTTTTAAAGCTAAACCACAAAACCATGAAATCTATGCGAATATAAAATCTCAATGAACCAAGGGCAGCAAGGTGAAGACATGCAGGGGTAGGACGATCAGCAGTACAAAGGCATAATATTTCACCTGATTGATTAAAAAAAAAAAGACAAATTAGCATTAAAAATAAATAAATATGTGCAGTGGGCTGAACAGGTGGAAGAAAGGAAGGGAAGCAAATTGCCTAAAGTGATTTCCACTTCATAAATGCCTTTGATCAACTTACCAAAGCACATCCTTTCCCCTTCATCCTCTCCAACCCCAGTTTGGTTCAAATAAAAAGTGTTTGATACTTAATGTATTAAGTTCTAGTGTTCTGACCTGAGTAAAAGAAACCTTTGTTGGTTGATTGTATGGGCTAAATGAAAATTAATATGGGAACTAATTTGAGTCATGGGTGAGTACAGAATCACTCATATTATTCTAACAAATTTAGAAATTAAAATTTTTTTAAATCTTTGTAACATTTCACTTTTAGTTCTCAAAGGGCACAATCCTAATCCCTTATGTCAGTACTTTCCAGCACTAGCATAGCAGTGCCAATGGGATGTGTGCTGCATCCTGCAGTTGGATGTCACTCTCGGAGGCCTCCTCAAAGTAAGGGAATGTTTGTTTCCTTACCTCAGACCTGCATTGCCCTTATGTCAGTGCTGGAAAGCACTGACATAAGGGGTTAGGATTGTGCCCTAATGCTATTTTAGCATGTTCTGTGTTATGGATACTGTTGTATTTTGGAGACAGAGGATACTGCCCCCCATATACGTATTGAATCAGGCATGTTAATAGTATTAGGCTGCAATCCTATACACACTTTCCTGGGAGTAAGCCCCATTAAACACAAGGCAACTTCTGAGTAGACATGCATAGGATTGTGTTACTGTTATTGCATCAAAAATTTAACATTGTTTTTAAAGCTACAGTAAATCTTAAATGCTATAATGTTGGATTATCAAATTGACACTGGTGTTCAGGATCTGAACATGTATGACACTTCATTTCAGATTAGTAGACTATACACTGTATTGAAAATAAGAGAGACGTATGGGAGAGACTCTCACCTGTCATTCATGCCTACTTAGTCATACGTCACAGTGTCTTGCTCCTTCTGTGTCCCACGGGTCCCTGTATCACGATCTCTGGAGGTCAGGACAAAGGCTGGGGCAGTTTTGTTCACTTGGATGCCCTTGGCGCTGAAGTATGACTGCAGGGCACTGAGGAACTGCGGGGGAGGATTCACATGGACCACATTAGTATAGATCTCTTATGCATTTATGGCCAACTTCACCAATTGGCATCATTGGGCAGCTACTAAGGCCCCAGAGCTCCCAGGTAAGTTAATGTATGATGATACCCATTTGAACCAGAGCTTGAGAGGGTGAAAACAGGTAATGGACAACTAAAGAGGATGGAAAAATGAAAAGCAAGTAGACAAGGAAACAGGAGGATGGGTGGAGAGGTCAGTTCCTAGTTATCTGTAGCCCGGCAGTCATTTAAACTACATCATCATAGTTTTCATCGAAAGCTTCAAGGTATGCTGGAAGTTTTTTTAATCTCGTATTCCTCACCTCTAGAACATTACATGCACCCACGCAGCAAGTTCTAAGGTGTTTTTATACCTCGTCTAGTGCAGGAAAGTTGTGATCTTCTAGACTGTCACTGCTTGCAGTTTGTTGCCAGACAGACTCCTTTGCCTCACCTGCCTCTGGACTCTGTGTGACCCTGCATATGTATCCGACTCTGGATATGTATACCCATATACCCTGCATATGTATCTCTCCTCACTCCCAGTCTCAAGGCACTGCTACCCCAATTCCACCTTGTTTTGCTAAATGCTTAGATCCAACAGTGTTCCACAGAAGTGGACAAGATGGTGTCTTGAGGGGTCTTTCCTTGAAGCTCTAAGCATAACAAAATCATCTTTTCTGGTTGGACTGATGCCACAGAGTCCAGAGAGCAACAAGGAACAGTAGTGGGGCTACATGATGCCAATTGTGTAATGAAAACCATAGTACTAACTCATTAATTTTCAGCAGAAAAACACAATAGCAATTCAGAAAGCTCCGACTTTTCACCACAGGATCTCCTGTGAGCTAAAAGATGAGCAAAAAAGGAAGAGGGATGAGGAGGGAGGGGAGGGAGCAGTAATCCCATATTTGAGAGTCAATTAAGCTACTGGAAAGTTGTGATGACTATCCACTGGACACACACATGAGCAAAAGATGAAACTGCCAAGTCTCCATCACTACAGAGGCAGAGCCAGCATTGCCACCACAGTCGTCGCCCATCTGCTTGTCTCACCCCTGTTCAAGGAACACTGATGTTAGAGGCTAAACCTGAAACCTTAATTCAAGTCATGAAGCAGTAGCCATGTACCATAGCCAAGGAAGAGCCTTCTCTCTTTACAGCCAGCCTGGGACTGCAAAAATGGGGGAGTGTCAAGCTAGCAAGCCACAGTATATGGGTGGAGGTGCAGGACTGAATATGGCCTGGCAAAACACACCAGTGGACCAGCCTGCTTTAATTGACAAGTTAATCTGTCGAAACTTTAGTTGATTGGTGTGGCTGCAAATTGTTTATTTGGTGGTAGTGGGGGGAGGGGGGCTTTTCATGCATACCTTCAAAGCAGCTTGCAACTAAAACCAGAAAAAAAACTTTTTAAAAAGGGCCCACTTCTGTGTTTCTTCAGTCATTTGAGTAGAAAGAAAGAAAGAAAGAAAGAAAGAAAGAAAGAAAGAAAGAAAGAAAGAAAGAAAGAAAGAAAGAAAGATGTCTTCTCTGACCCAGGTACAGTGGGTGGGGAGCTCTGCTGCAATGTTGGGGAGCACTCTGCCCATGTTCAATTGGCCCCTTTTATGATTGTTTCACATGTTTCAGGGCTAAGCAGAAATGAAGCTCTTCCTCTCACTTCACTTCATCCCTCTTACCAGCTCTCTGTTTTGCAGCCGGGCCAGCTCCCTCCAGTGTTCATTCTGAGTGTCTCTTTTAAGCACCCAGCCCTGCGCAAGGAGACACAGGAGACCAAGGAGGAAGGCAAGTTGCAGAAGCGGCTTCATCACTCTGGAAACAACTGCCTCTGAAAGGGAGTCACTGGAGAAGAGAAACAAGGCAAGAGAACGCAGCTGGAGAGAGCAGTGTGGAAGGAACCATGTCTAAGAACTGCAGCTGAACTGGCCACAGGTGTCACTCTCTCATTTGAAAGCCACACTTGGGACTTTGGCAATCAATGTTTGAATGATTGGGGGGAAATTGGAGGGCTCTTAATGAAATCCACTAGCCCCACTTCCTTACTCCCTCCAGTTTTGACAGGGAGTATCTGCTTGCACAACAAAGACAATAGATTGGACTGAATGTTCACTTAATGATCTAATCACATAACAACAGGGATAGGATAACATATCCCTGTCATTAAGTGGCACACGGCTGTATTTTCTCGCCAAAGTTAAAATAGTCTAATCTGGAATTTAAATAACTATTATTTCCAGTGATTGATGTTGCTAGGTTCCTTTTTTGGGGGAAAAAAATTATCACAGAGTTTTATCGATCACATTTTAAGACAATAAGCCTTAGCATTCATTTGTGAAATAGCCTGTTTTCTCAATATTTCTTAGTGTCCATCACCTGTCACTGCATCAAAAGAATACTTATTTGAATTACCTACACCCAAATCTCAAGTTAGAAGAACTTGCCGGAGAATTCTCTCCCATCTCCCAAATTCCTTTCCGCTTTTGCTATGTATTTTGCCATGCGCTGACATTGGGACCTGTGGTCTGTCAGCTCAAAGCCCCTCATGGTGGAATATCTGCAAAAAGGGATGCCTTACCTCTCCTGTTCCGTGTTTTCAAGATGCAAAGTCTGTGAAGTATGGAACAGACACTTGTTTCCCCCCTCCTTATAAAGCCCTCAAGCAGAAAAGGGAGGGGAAAGATAGAGCAAAGGAACCGCCACCCTCACCTGGCGGAGAGAACAAGTAGGTGGGCAGTTAGCATTTGTCAAAACAGATGCTCTGGTTCTGGCAAAGTGTTTGCAGTTGGGAGGCGCACGTCTTACAGCTTCCCTCCAACTCCCCTCCCAAGTTTGTTCCCATGTCTCCCGACTATTCAAGCCTCTAAACCAGCCACTTTCAACCACTGTGCCGTGGCACACTGGTGTGCTGCGAATGGGCCCCAGGTGTGCTGTGGGAGTTTGGTGGAGGGTCATTTATTAATAGAACCATTGGGGATATGAGCCCCCCCCACCAACAGAAAGTTGTGCCTTGACAATTGTCCAAAAATTGATGGTGTGCCTTGACAATTTCAGTACCTTGTCAGTGTGCCATGAGACAAGAAAGGTTGAAAATCACTGCTCTAAACCTTCAAGCATTCATTTTTTCCTTGGTTTCTTAGGCCTTTGATGATGCTTTGGGTCCAATCTTAAAGCAATGTTGGTGGGTGCGTCTTTGTTTTTTAAAGAGGGGTGGGGAAATAGAATGTCTCACATTCTGAAGCTCTCAAAGAGCTCTTATCACATCCCTTTGCTCATATTTGCAGCATTGTGCGCACACGGCTAGCATCACAGCCACAGCCTTGCCCATCGTGGCCCACTGCCTGCTGCCCTGCCAACAAAGCATTCTTATCCCAGACAAAAGTGACCTAGGAGAGAAAGGCAACTGAAGGGGTCTCCATGGGGTCATCTGCTCTTACACCCTGCACCAAGCATGTTCCCCCGTACCTAGAAGAGATGCCTACTCAACCTTTCCTTGAAAGGAATGGGATTCCACAGTCTCTCTAGGCTGCTCATTCCATTACAACTGTCCTGATGGCTCTTTCTATTGCTTAACTCCAGCCTCTCTGTTTTTAATCCCCCCTAGCTTGGAAGGGATTGTCAATCCCGAATTGGCCTTTTCAGCCACACTAGACGCTGTTCCAGAACCACCTTTCAGAGTGCGATACCATAGTCTTTCGAGACTGAAGGTTGCCAACAATGTAGCTTCAAGGGATCAACTATGGTTCCCTCTCTTCTTTCTGAATATTTGAAAACTGTCACTGTATTTTTACACTTTCCCCCTTTAAGTGAGTGTAAAGAGGCTCCAGGTACCTGCAGAGAGCATCTATCCAGAATCGCAGTGCAGATTCCGAGCCAACAGGTCCACCACTAATATGGTATTCTCCCTTAGACAACTGCAGGAGAAATGCAGGGAAGGATGATAGCCACTCTTTATAGCCTTCATAGATCTCACGAAGGCTTTCAACCTGGTCAGCAGGGACGGCCTCTTCAAGATTCTCCCCAAGATTGGATGTCCACCCAGGCTCCTCAGCATCATTAGATCTTTCCACAAGGACATGAAAGGCACAGTTGTCTTCGATGGCTCCAAATCAGACCCCTTTGACATCCGAAGCAGAGTGAAGCAGGGCTATGTTCTTGCGCCAACCTTGTTTGGGATTTTCTTCGCTGTCCTGCTGAAGCAGTCCTTTGGAACTGCAACAGAAGGCATCTATCTCCGGACCAGATCAGACGGAAAGCTCTTCAACCTCTCCAGACTGAGAGCAAAGTCCAAAGTCCAGCTGAAATGTCTGCGTGACTTCCTCTTTGCTGACAATGCAGCTGTCACTACTCACTCTGCCAAAGATCTCCAGCAGCTCATGGATCGTTTTAGCAAGGCCTGCCAAGATTTTGGACTGATGATCAGCCTGAAGAAAACACAAGTCATGGTTAAGGATGTGGACTCACCTCCCTGCATTACAATCTCTGGAGGTTGTCCATGACTTTGTGTACCTTGGCTCAACGATCTCCGACACTCTTTCTCTTGATACCGAGCTAAACAAACGCATCGGTAAAGCAGCTACCACGTTTTCCAGACTCACAAAAGAGTCTGGTCCAACAAGAAGCTGACGGAACATACCAAGATCCAGGTCTCCAGAGTTTGCGTCCTGAGTACACTTCTGTACTGCAGCGAGACATGGACTCTTCGCTCACAACAGGAGAGGAAACTGAACGCATTCCACATGCGCTGCCTCCAACACATCCTCGGCATCACCTGGCAGGACAAAGTTCCAAACAACACAGTCCTGGAACGAGCTGGAATCCCTAGCATGTATGCACTGCTGAAACAGAGACGCCTGTGTTGGCTCGGTCATGTCGTGAGAATGGATGATGGCTGGATCCCAAAGGATCTCCTCTATGGAGAACTCGTGCAAGGAAAGCGCCCTACAGGTAGACCACAGCTGCGATACAAGGACATCTGCAAGAGGGATCTGAAGGCCTTAGGAGTGAACCTCAACAGGTGGGAAACCCTGGTCTCTGAGCGGCCTGCTTGGAGGCAGACTGTACAGCATGACCTTTCCCAGTTTGAAGAGACACTTGGTCAACAGGCTGAGGCAAAGAGGCAAAGAAGGAAGGCCCACAGCCAGGGAGACAGACCAGGGACACACTACACTTGCTCCCAGTGTGGAAGGGATTGTCACTCCCGAATCGACCTTTTCAGCCACACTAGACGCTGTGCCAGAACCACCATCCAGAGCGCTATACCACAGTCTTCTGAGACTGAAGGTTGCCAACAAAAAATGCCACAAGCAAAATATTTGCAGTTCTTTCTTAGGGTTACAGTCAAAGAACCTTCTGAGGACGCGGACGAATTTCTCTGACTTCTTTCTAACTTGTCACTATCTTGCTTGGATCACCACCAACCAAATATAGGACTCTGGATACTGATTGACCTGAGCTAAGTAGGCCAGTATGCTTGGCAATGATGCTTTGTTTAACAATGTAATCAAAGATAGCATGCAGCTGTGTTGTTGGAGCAAGACTTTCCAGCCTCTGCATATTTGGGTGGCGGTGAAGGGACTTAAAAGTCCAAGTTGGCAATTAAATTTGCTTGAGGGCCACATTGAAGCACTGGAGAACAGGAAGCCAAATCCCATCCTTCCTCAGTTTTCTTTGTAGCCAAAAGAACTGGTGGAGACTGTCCTCCACTTGCTAACTTATTAAGGGCCAAATCCTATCCTACTTCAGCCCGGGTGTGGCAGTGCCAATGGGGTGTGCATCATAACCTGTGGTGGGAGGGTAGTTACGGAGGCCTCCACAAGGTAAGGGAACATTTGTTCCCTTGCATCGGGGCTGCATTGCAGCTGCACCGGTGCTGAAAAGTTGGATAGGATTGGGCCCTAACACTCTTTCATCTCTTGGTTGTTGATGGACCCCATAAGAGGCTAGATTCAGCCCAGTGCTTTCTGAGACCCCAAATTTAAAGAAAGATTACAACTAGGAGCTGGTAGCATGAATTCTTCAGTGTCGTCCCCAGCCCCTTAGAAGAAAATGGGAGCAACTTGGAACACTCCTCACTATCTCTGTATTCATGAGAACATTCAATACTTTATCCCGGAAACTAATGCTGTGTATCTCTGGCATTGTGTGTTCAGTGTCATCCCATTTCTCTGCACTGGATAAATTTCTACCCTGCTTGCATTGGAAGGGTTTATGAGCAGTGCTAGAACCATATCAAGCAGTATTAAAGCTTACTGCAGCCAAGGAACCCCCGCCTGCCTAGGGCGATGCAGGGTTCATTGCAAAAATATGAAGGGGTGCGGAGACTCCAGCAGCCACCTGTCCCAGGGTTGGCTCGGGATCAGCTTCCAAATTAATTAAATCAGATTGACATTCTGTGAAATCTCCATCTACGTGAAGTAGTGTGTGGCCAAAAAAAAACCAAACCTGTGCTGAAAGTTGAAACTTTGTAACGGAAGAAGCCGCCCAAATTTCAGGGATCTGTGCTTCCAGAACATCACTGTGTTTGCGGTTGTGTTTCCCCATAAGATGGTGGCTCAAACCAAATTGCTGGACACTTTGGCATCCTGTGTGCCGGTGGCTTTCAAAGTTTCTGTCTTCAGTGAATGCTTTCAACATCAGGTTATCTTCTGTGGAATTCTCAAGCATCTAAAGCAAAGGATGCTGGGCTATGTTCTACGGTGCATAGTTGGTTCACCCTTGTGCAGTGGCCATATCTGCTGGGACTCTTTGAAGGACTGTTTCAAGCTATATTGCTGCCCAAGGCAAAACTTGATTGTACTGCACCTCCCCTTGTTGAATGTAGGAATGTGCTTTCTTCCTGGTGTTCTCCCCATCGCAACCAGCTTGTGAGTTTCCTGGAGGTCTCAGGTTGGCCACTGTGAGAAACTGGCGCCTGAGCTAGATGGTTCTTTGGTCTGATTCTGCAGTACAGCACTTTTTGTGTTCTTACGTTTGCCCTACGACATCGGTGAACATAGTAAGAGGGATTCCATTTGGGATGCTGATCCCACTCCCTTCTCTGTTGTCTCAAGGTTTTGGGGTGGGGGTGAGGAACTGTGAGGGTATTCCAGAACAGATGAGCTCTGCTTGGATTCTGATGGTCTAGGTAGCTGCCCATCATGCCTATTCAGCCAGGATGACCCTGGCCCAGGAGCAGGCCTGTGATTACTCAACATGTGACCTGAAGTGCACTGAACATGGCCCTAAAGCAAGGAAAGGCCAGCAGTGGAGGATGCAGCTTATCTACAGGTGTCAAATATAATCATCAATCACTTAAAGGAAGTCGGTGTTTGTTAAGGGATCATCCCCGGGCCTGCAGGTAATTTGCAGGCTGGATAGTATGAGGCCCTGAAGCCTTGGCCTGACTAAACAGAGCATCATGGGAAAGGCTGATGCAACACCAGGCAGAGGCAGTCGCCTGGTGTGTCACCCCATGTGCCATCAGAGTGACTCAGCACTTTCTAGCTCACTCTGATTGGCTGTAGCAAGTATATACTCCGGCCAGGGCAAGCTGGATCGTGGGAGATGCAGAGTGGTTTTTGTGCCGAAGGCTACGTCAGTGTGATCCGTGAATTGTGTGCTATCTGGACTGTTCGCTCTATATATTGTACATAGTAAAGGGACGTTTGGTGGAGGACATCTGCCGTGTGTCCCCGGGAGTGTCTACGCTCTGGCTTTGAGAGATAGGCAGGCTGTGCTGCCGGCCAGCTGCTTGCTGCGAAAGCTACCCGCAACCGTGTTCATAGTACAGTGCAGTGCAGCTTCCTGACCATGATCTAAATCAAGTCACCCCAAGGAAAATAGTAATGGGCCCAATTCTATTTCATCTGATTAGGGTGGTTCCTAATATCTCGAATCCTATACACACAGCAGCTCTTCCTAACCCCACCCTTCAGAATTGTAGAGGCGACGGATTGATCTGAAGACCTATTTCCTCTTTTATAGAACATTTTAAATTTTTAATAATTATTTTAATACTTTAATTATATAAAGTATTATTATTACAACCAACTGATACAACAGTGGCTTTATTGCCGGAAGATACTTGTAGTACCACCTACTCAAGATGACCTGCATGACTTTACCTCAGTGTGCAATCCTAATCTGAAGATCCATCAGTGCAGCGGTCTCTGTACCAGTGGAGGGTGTCACAGATGGTGCCATAAGGCCAGGTGAAACATGTGGAGAGTAAGCAGCGCTGGTGGGGAGGTCTGCACCCCCCTGCCAGCACTGCATCTAGGCCTTCCACAGCACAGCACAGGTAAGGCCACGCCAAGTGATGGCAGGATGGTGGGAGGGTGGACAGGAGTGTTTCAGGGCAGGGAAAGGATGAAATGAAAGCAGATTAGGTCTGGGAGGGGGGGTGGGATTGGCAGAGCTGTATCTTTACTGTACCCTTACCCCCCTCCTGGACTTGCCAGTGTTACACTGGGCTGCTCGGATGTCCGCCAGCTAAATAGTTGGTGGAGATCTGACTAGCCCTGTAGGGTAGGCTTGGGCATTATTTGGAGTAAGGGGAAAAATATCCCCTTACACTGAGGAGACCTGCAGCCTGCTCCTGACAAGCACTGGATACAGTGGGGACCATGCAGTCCCACTTGAACTAAACAAGACCCTTAGCACTTATGCTCTTTGCAAAGCTCTTCATGGGATTATTTATTTCAACTCACATTCCACCCGCTGGAAACCACTGAGCCTTTCATCCCTTCAGCCCTCTTCTTTACACTGAAGAGTTCATTGCCCTAGGATTGTGCCGTCCCATCTCCATGGCGCACCTGACAGCTGCAGCTGCAGCTGGAATACCTACCCTTTCCAATTGGACCCATACATGCCAAGTTCTGCCTGCCAAGTGCAGCCTGTTTACATTACATGGCCTTGCCCCAAGTCAGAGTGCTGCCATTTCTTTCCAAGAACCCAAGCTGGCAACCTGGCACACTTGCGTGGATCATTGAGTCTTCCAACATCACAGGCAAAATAGGCAAATATTTATTTCCCATGAGAACCATACAAAGATCCTTGGTTACAGAAAGAAACTCTCTTTGTGTAACCGAGGGCCCTTGCGTGGTTTTATGGGAAAAATGGAACTAACTCTGGATTGGGCTGAATATTGTAATTACGTACCACAAGTTCTAGTCCTTATGGTTCCCAAGATAAGCTTAACTGTGTGTGGGCAGCTGAACAAGGGGGGGGGGAGAGACAGTGCTGGAAGTAGAGTTAGGTCAGACCCAACCCAGGAACCCCTAATTTTTGCAATCCCTTCTTATCTCCTTGGGGGATTATTTTGCAAAAAATGGGGAAGCTAGGAAAGTCATTCAAGGCTCCCTGTCTTTTCCCGTATAATTCAAGCGCTGGGAGAAGAGAAAAACTGGATCATTGCAGTTGGCAGTGATGGGGAGAGGGGAGCTTTGCATGGCTTTTTGTGCTCTGCCTAGGACTAGTAGATGCAAAACATATACCGGCTCTATGTACATTGCAGAATTTACAAATGCTTTCCTCTTGGGTAAGAGCAGCTGCAGGGGCTCCCTGAACCAAATGGACACCATGGTGGGGTCAAAAAGTTAAAGACACCATTGCCGTTCTGCTTAGAAAAACCTAGCCCATCATGGCTTTGCATGATGTGGTTGTAACCCGTAGTTGGATGCTAAGCCAGGATTTGAGAACATGAGTGCAATATGCCTCTCTGCAATATAGGGGATTGCTGAATACAGTAAATTTTGTCAGTTGCACAAAGGAGGCAAGCCCGATGAGAGGTAGCAGAATCTACTCATCTCCTGTTCCTTTTTTCCCCCCATGCAAAAGTGGTTCTTGGTTCCCCAGTTCCTGATTTTTAAAAGATTGAATGAAATAGGCATGCCACTGCACTCAAAAATAAACTTTTGACCAGGATTGTAATGGCAGGAATGAGGAAGGCTGGGGTGTCTACTGTATTGCTGCCTTGAGATTCCTTGCTGACTATATTATGGTTGTGTGAACAGGTGCCTCCACCAGGAGTTCTGAGCCTGGGGCCTAGGGCCAGTGTGAACTAGTCAGAAACAAGCATTCAGCAGCTGCTTGAGCAAGCCAGTTCCTGGAAACAATGCAAGAAAGCAACTCTCCTTTCCCCAGGTGGAACTGCACGTGGAATTTCATATGCCATTCCAGTTGTTTGTAGATGTAGGGCAGATCTCATCCACACATGGCAACACCCTGAACTTCTAAAACATTCAAAAGGGGGATGATTCAAAGAAAAATCAGAAGAAATTCCAGTTTCTAGGAGAAGCCACCACCACCCCAAGATGCCTAACTTAGGCCCCAATCCTATCCCCCACCAGCAGCACTGATGTTACCACACCAAAAAGGCATGCGCTGTATCCATCGAGGGGAAGGTGACTTGAGGGCAAACAGGAGGTAAGTACAAAACATTTATCGTTACCTCACATAAGCCCCAAAGCTGTCTATGGGTCTTCCCGGACATACACCACCAAAAGAGGTGGTGTATGTCTGAGGAGAGAAAAGGGGGAGAGGATAAGATTTGGGGTGCACCATTGCCACAAGATCCAGCTCTGCCTCCAGTTCCTCCCACCTCCCCATCCAGTGATGCCCCCAGACCCCCATTCCTTCCCTGGCCAGAACTGGATGTATGAGGGTTGTATACCTGGTCAGACCACTGGTCCATCAAGCATAGCATCATTTATTTGATTGTCAGCAGCCTTCCAAGACCTGGTGTATTGCAGCCTTTTATTTTAAGGGGGGGTTGCAAACTGACTTGGGACATTGTGTGTATATGTTTAGTAGCCTTTTATTGAGTTGGGCCATTGGTCCATCCAGGTTAGTATTTACACTGACTGGCAGTGGCTCTCCAGGGTTTCAAAGGTATTTTCCCAGATGCTGGGGATCAAACCTGGGACCTTCTGAATGCAAAGGAGGTACTTTATCATTGAGCCGTGGGCCTGTCCACTGTCCACACAGCCAATACCAGTATTCAGATCCAGAGCATTTATTTATTCATTTTTCACATTTTTAGCCCTTCCTCCAAGAAGCTCAGGGTGGTGTGCATACTTCCTTCTTTTTGTCCTCACAACAATCCTGTGAGAAATAGGTTAGGCTGAGATATGGTGACTGGCCCAAGGTCATCCAGGAAACTTTGTGGCCGAGTCAGAATTCGAACATGAAATTTCTGGGTCTAAGTCCAACTCCAGAATCACTACATCATCCTGGCTCTCAGTGGGTTTTTTTAAATCAGCAGCACCCCAACAGTCCTGCCAAGTGGAGATGCTACCAAATGAAGAAAAAAAAAAGTTTTAACATGCAATGCATTCAAATAAGCCATTTGATTGTAAACTGTAAGTGATCCATAACTGCAACAGAGTGGCAGGGCAAGCTTACATTTTTTAAAAGTTAAAATTAACAACTAAATCGCTCTTCTAATCAGGGAGGATAGAAATAATTGAAATACTTCAGTAATTAAAGGACCAGATAGGGGCTAATGAAATATTGACTGCCCTTGGTTGCCATGAACAAACCTTACCTTTTGCCAGCAATCCATGCAGAAGAGAATAACATTTAAATGCCTTTACTGCATGTATCTGTCTCAACATGTGCAATGTTCGTTGTGTTCACAGTTACACAACCTGAGACATTTAAGCTGTACCAGCTGCCATATGGATCACCTGTACAGGTAACGGCTTTTGGGTGGCAACTCTGATCTTCTTAAGTAAGGAATGCTTCTTGTGCAACATGCAAAAATCAGTCCTGGGTAGTGCTGTCATGTGGTTGCTCTGTGGTTGCTAACAATCTATATTGGAAATCTGTGGTTTTATTTAGGATTGAATGTATTCTGCACTTTCAGCAAGAAACTGGGGTATAGAGCTCATCATCATGAAAATCTAACACACACACACTCAGAGTTGCGACCCTTTAAGCTTGCAATGATAGACTTGACACAGTGTGGGCAATGTCTGGTTGAATCACATAGGGAGGCAGGATGGGCTGCTGAGCCAACATTTCAGGAGTGGGGCTTCAGTGGTATGCCAAGCTCCTTCTCTCTCCTCCCATTTGCTCCCATTACTAGAAGCAGATTTATGCAAAATAAGAAAATCTATACAGGTCTGCACAGTTTATAAGGCCACAGGATTCAGCTTGTCTTTTGAAGAAACCCTAAAGAACACTGAGCCCTTGTCATGTTTCTTTTTTCCCCACAAGAGGACATATTTATTATAGGTGTTAAGCCTATCAAACCAGAAATAAGGACAGAGTATAGCCATTTTTAGCTTCAATATATGCATACATATGTAAACATGCCCCTGAAGTCACTCAGAAGCAGTAAGGCACTGGGAAAAGTTGTATAGGGAGAGTGAGGAGACTCTCTCTGCGAAAAAGAAATGATTACTGTTGGCATTACAGGAATAGCAGGTAAGCTTCTCTGCGTTCGCCTCTAGTACAACAACCCTGAAAAGATGGAGACAGTTCGGACACCTACCTCAGGGCCTAAACTTTGTTGGGTTTTGACCTTCCCATGAAGCCCATTGTAAGAGGGGCAGTTCTCTATCATTTCTCCCCTTCACATTTCCAATCTCTAGGGAATAAGCAGGACAAATCCATCCACCTACCCCCCAAATGCCAAATGGAAGGCCCAAAGCTCCATTCTAAGCCTGCATTCATTCTGGAATCACTGTAATTATACTCTGGCCCATCTGGTGAAGGTTCAGCTCCTTTTCCATCAACCCCCTTCTTCCACATCCCAAGCATTCCTTGCTCATTTTGACAGAAAGGGAAGTACCAGCACAACACTCCCCTGCTTAACTCCAGCGCTATTTGGGGTCCAGCTTATCTCTTGGACCAGTAAGTGAACACCACCAAGCTGGAGAGCATAGCAATTGGTCTGCAATCTTTCCTTTTTGGAGTATTCATTTCTATAGGAAGGACGAAGACACATATTTAGCTGTCTCGTCTCTAGCCCTGTGGTGACCCTCTCGCCTATCCACAGCTTGTGATGGAACATACAGCTTGGCTTGGGACGTCCCCTGAAGCAATCCTCTCTGCAGCACTGGTGCTTGGGGGATGCTGTAGTCTAGACTGCACAGGATGATGTGTGGGGAGGGAGCTGTAACGTGGATGGTCTAGGCTGGGGGAAAGAGCTGGATCAGTAGATGCTGTATAGCCTTTCAAGGCAGTAGAAATTTTCTCTCCCCCACCCCACACTTCCTGAGCTCAATTTGAGCCAGCTCTGAGAACATGAGAATAGTGAAGACCAATGCCTCTGAGCATGTATCACATTCCTGACAATAATCACCAACCACAGCCAGCCTCTATGCATCAGAAACTAGGATGCAGGGCTTCTGGGTCAAAGGCTTTCCAAGTAGGCTTCCGCCCCAGCATCTCTCTTTCTGCTAACCGGCCACTGCCCTCCTCTTTTCCTGCCAGCTCCAGTGGATCTTGGATGCTGGACTATGCATTCCAAAAAGAAAAGTCACCATTGAACAAGCTGCACAGGGTCAGGTCTTTCTTGCTTAAGAGACAAGGACAGTGGCTGTGACTGATGGCCCAAAGAGCTAAGCCAAAAACAGTCTCTCCCCAAGCAATGAGTCTCTTTCACGTGGCCCCTTAGTGGCCACGCTTCATGGCTGAAGGATAATACTTGAGAAATATCTTCTTGGCTATCTCCAGTGTGTTGCCAGCAGCCCTAGCTGGGTAACGTTTCCCATTGTAAATAAATCCCCTCTCCACTTGGAAAACAGCTTGGTTGAACTGGTTCTGGTTAAAGGGAGTTCCGGTGTTGAGACACTCCACCAAAGTGGAAACAAAGAGGCTCCAGCGCACCCCATAATAGTCCAGCACTAGCCCACCAAGCTGCTTATTGGCATAGTCCAAGATGTTACCATTGGGTCCCCAGAGTGTCAGCTGGTTGCGTGCGTTGAGGTCATACAACTCCACCTCTTTGTCACTAGTGGCCACTGAGCGGGCAGCCTCCAGCCAGCGCCCCAGTAAGAAGCGCCCGTCGCTGGCCAGGAGGCTGTCCAGTTCTGGAAGGAGGTCATAGACCAGCACACCACCGGCCGTCAGCAGCTGTGACAGCGCATGGTCTTGGAATGCCTCCTTGATCTCCAAGTAATACTGGCTAACCAGCTGCTGCATCGCCTGCCGTGTCACATCCACCAGGTCGTAGTGGAAGGCACTGCTATTGCCCAGCTCTCTGGCAGAGCTTTGCAACAGCCGCCAAGCCTCATAGACATCACTCTGGTTGTACCACAGCTCTGTGTTCATCCGTAAGGAAGGGCGACGCACGAGTGGGCTGCGGTTGTGGTTGACGCAAACCCCTGAGCAGTTGTAGACACTCCAGAGCAGCAGCTGCCAAGCCGCCATTGCCTGGGTACTCCTGGCACCATAGCGCTGTGTGGCATACTCGGCAACCCACTGTTGAAGATCCACTGGCTTCTTGTGCCAACCGAGATCCGTCATGAGTTCATAGATCATGTCGTTCTGCTCAATACCTTCAGGGGTCAAGCCAATACCCACCATGGTGGAGTTGAGGAAGTTCCTGGCTACAAAAGGGCCCTGGTTGATGGCTTCCACAGTGCCAAAAAGGCCGTGGTTCCCCCCAAAGTTCTGAAGCATGCACCAGATGAAGGGCTGCCCATAGAAGGACTCTGTCCAAGGATAGACAGGCTTGGATTCCGCAAAGAGGTCAAGGACTATCATCCTGCCAAGAGGCACGCCTTGCAAGAGGGCTCGGATCTGGGCCGGCTGCCAGAAGTCAGGCTGGTGCTGGAAGAGCCAACCTTGCATCAGCCACACGGCACTGGGGTCAGCTGCATGGAGAGACGGAGCTGATTAGCAAAAGAATGATCAAAATACACTTAAGGGCATAGGTGCCAACAAGGACTTCCGTTCACAAAACCACAAAGCACTTCAAAAATGCCTGTACCCTTCTCATCAAGGACACAATCTATAACACATGAAACACTGTCTTGGCTTCCTACTGCAAGGAAACCTCAGAAAGTACATTCTAAATTACATTCTCATAACTCAGAGAAATAATACCTGATTCTTGAATCAAAGCTTGCCAAACAAACAAACAAACAAACAAACAAACAAACAAACAAACAAACAAACAAACAAACAAACAAACAAAAATGAACAGGGGAATCCTGGCCATGACACCATTATGGTCAGGATTGCATGAATTTCCACATTTCATATGGCACAAATGTGGAATTTGGAACCAAGTGAAGAATTTGGGATCTCATGAATCACTGCTCTGAAAATGCAAAGAAAAATAAATTTCTTTTCACCTAATGTCCAGCGGTCCCAAATTTACGACTGCCCCTCATCCACAATGCCCTGTTGCAGCAGTACCTTTGCAAGAAACCTCACATGAGATTTTGTGTTATCTTGGCCAAGCAAGCCAGGAAGAAGAGGCCATGAAGTGCCCCCATGGCACACAGTTTAGCAACCAGTTCCTTACGGCTAAGAAAGAGGGCTGGAAAAGTGCATGTGCAATGCCTGGTGAAAGCCTTAGAAAGCAAAATAAAACAAAGGGTGGGGAGGAATGAAGGAGTCATACATGCAAACTGCTTTCAACACTTAAGAAAAGAGGGATATAAACATTATACAAAGATTGAAATACAAAGTCCAAAGAACTTTCAGTGGTCACAGAGTTCTCTGCAGTGCTCTGCACAGCTTCTGTCCCTCAAATGCTGCAGAAGGAAATCTGGACTAATTTATTTAATTTATGAAATTATTTTCCCCATTTTTCAGCCACCAAAGAGACCATCAAGGTGGCTTGCATCAAAAGTCTACAAATATGGTTGGTTGGCAACCTTCAGTCTCGAAAGACTATGGTATAAGCCTGCAGCACCCGGTATTCCTAGGTGGTCTCCCATCCAAGTACTAACCAGGCCTGACCCTGCTTAGCTTCCAAGATCAGACGAGATCGGGCATCTGCAGGGTAACAGTTGCTGCTCTACAAATATAATAGCTTATTTTTATGTTTTTTGTTCCCTTCTTTGCCTCTCCTTGCTTCCAGGCAGTTAGTGTCCCATGGCCACCTTCAAAGGGCAAAGTCTAAACTTTAATGTAATTGAGTCTAACCTGGACAGCATATGGAACTGTTTTATTCTACGATGCTTGGTCTATCTCGCCCAGCACTAACTAGGCAACAGTTCTCCTTCTCAGCCCTGCCTTCTAACTGAATGTGCCAAGGACTGAACCTTCCATGTGCAAAGCATGGCCTCCACCTACTGATCCCCTTTCCCAAAGGAAAAAAAATGGGGAGGAAAAACAGAATGACAACTCAAATCACCCTGTCTACAAAGCAACTCCCTCACTACACGGGAGCCGATTCTACTTTGCTTGCCTAACTTATTCACATTGCAGAATTTCAGTTGCAGAATATGGACTGATTTTGTTTCAAGGCAGTATTCCCAAACTTTTTCAACTGGCAGCTCCCTTGACCTACTGAGCCATTGGCTGCAGCTTCCCATTAGGGCTACAATCCTATACAATGTATAGGGTGCGAGGCTTTTTGCAAGGATTTTGGGGCTCCCCGGTTGGTTTCCATGGCTTCCCAGGGAGCCATGGCTCACAGTTTGGGAATCACTTTTTTAAGGTGAATACAGACAGTCCTTTCCAGGCACTGACCCAGAACCTGTAACCCTCTACAAAAGACGTCTCTTTGCCTACTATCATCCTTCCAACCTACATAGCAACCTAGATGGGCTGATGGGGAATTGGTAAGACATCACATTGGTTGAAAAAAAAGGAAAGTACAAGAGCTTGTCCTAACCTACCTCCAGTCATGGAGCGGAAGACTGCTGCGCTGACCTTGGACAGGTAAGTGGGCTTCGATGAGAGAGGCTGCATCTCATTGAAGGTGTCAGCACTGTAGATGTGGTCTGTTCCAAACTCCTTGATCATCTCTTTTAGGAAGAGGGTCCCAATGACCTGGAACATGGGATCTTCGGGCGACAGGAGGTAGGTGCATGAGTAGGTGCAGTCAAAGTGACTCCAGCCCCCCAGCCGTGTGGCATTGACCCGAGGGAAAACCCTACAACATGGAAAAGAAATTTAAGGAGGAGGAGCAGTAGAGCTAAATGCTGTTCAACATTTCTTGACTGCTAGGCGCTCTATGGCTTCATTTCCACTAGAGGATTTGGAATCAAAACTGGGAGAGATGTCTCCCTTCTAAGTTCTGTAATGAATAACTCTGAAAGTGTCAGTATCTTGCTTCTTTCCCTATCCCATTCCAGCTGCATCCTCCTCTCTGGTTACTCTTTTGGAATGATTAGCTCAGAGGCGTCAAACATAAGGTCAGCAGACTGAACGCAACCCCTGGAAATTGGAAGCAATTTATCCAACCCCTGTTATAATTGGGCTCTCCCAGCATAACTGGTTACTGCATAACTGGTCCCAGCATAACTGGGTTCTCTCATATCTTGAAAAGAGGAACAAAATTTGCACATCTTCTCTTCTGTCATTTGCAGCTCATGAGTTTCTATGTGAGAACAAAGTGCTTATTTCTGGCCAGCATCTGCTTATCGATGTCCCTTTCTACTTAATGATGCCACTTCCGGCATTCCGCAGGCACAATGAATTCTAATTTGGCCCTCTTGTGTGAAACAAGTTTGACACCCCTGGATTAGATTCTAAGAAGAGAGACAGTGGGGTTCATGCTTGCCTGAAACCACATATTACAAACCAGAAGCCCAAACCTATCAGTCCATACATAGGAAGTCTGGTTGCACTACAACAGCTTAGTGAGCTGGTGAGCAATAGCAACAACAACAACAACAGCAGTATTTCAGTATAGCAAGAGAGAGTTTTGCCTCCGTCTCCTGCTTGTGGGCACCTCAGAGGCATCTGGGAAACTGGATGTTGTACTTGATTAGCCTTTGGCTTGACCTGATCCCAGCAGGGCTGCTCTTAAGTTCTTAACCACCAAATACCCAACCTCCAGAAGCCTTTCCACTGTGGCATCTGTCTTAGGACGCAACAAGGGCTACACAGCAAGGACTGATTTAGCCACCCCCACACCCTGACCACACACCACTTCCCCCACATCTAAAGTTCCGCCAACGTTTACCTTAAAATGCCACGGGGGACATGTCCAGAGAAAGCAGGCAGCACTGTCAACATTCCCAGGGCCCGCATTCTCTCCAGAATCCTGTACTGGGAAGACAAAGAGAGCAGGATGGAGCAGTGCAGAGAGGTCAGGAGTGGAGTCTATACAGTGCCCCTGCTATCCCCACAAATTTAGCCCCAGGAAAGCACACATATTTTAAGCAGGGCTTTGGCCTTCAGAACTTCAGAATCCACAAATGAGCCGCGACACTTGAGATCTGTGAATTGATATCTGAAGGATTTTTCTTTCAGTTTAATGCAGCCAGAGGGGCTGTGAGTTTCTTTGGACAGGTGTGCGTGCAAAGTTTATCACTTTCCCCTCTGCAGTTTCTCCCCAGCCCCCAATTTTACCCTGCCCTGAAGCTGCTTTCAGCCCGTGGAGCAAAAATATAGACCTTAGACTATCACACCCTACCTGACACGCAAATGGGGGCAGACACATGATAAAATAAACACAGCTGCCTCCTTTGTGTCCAGTTTGGCCCTTTATGTTACACCAGCAGTCACCACCTTGAAATGGACCAGGAGAGCACTGGACCTTTATCTGCATACCGTCTGAAGTATGCTGAAGAAAACCAAGCTCAAAAGGGAAGAACTGAAAGGTCACCAGAAGGCAAGGAGCACTGATTTAGCCCCACAACTACTGCGCCAAGCCCAAGTACCTGCAAGTACAGCTGCTTCAGGTGCCACGAGAGAGGCAGCGGCCCTGCCCAGGTGTGCAGGTTACCCATCCGGTTCCAAGCCAGGAACGCTGGGCCAGTAAAATACTCATCGATTTCGGACTGGTTTAGGCCCAGAGACAAATAGACCTGAATGTAGAGAAAAGGGGCAGCAGGAAAGGGGCAGAAGAAACAAAAGGTTTCAAACAATTGCACAGAAAATGACCAAAGTTGGCAGCTGCTTACAAGACTTAGGTCAGTGTTCATTGCAGGCCACAAGTGATACTGAACATGACACTTTGACAGGGAAGACAGCAACATGTTGAACAAAAGAACACAGCCTGTTGTCTTGTCCTGCTAACTGGCTCAAGGGCACCTTTTCAAATGGTGCCCCTCTCCCATTCAACAGGGAGAGAGCACCTGTCATGACTCACCCCAGCACAGCGCCTTTTCCAGTGGCTGCTTGCTGGTTCTTTCCTCTGCATCTTATTTTATTTTAGGTTTATGAGCCTTTTTGGGCACAGGAAACCATTTATTTATTTAGCTATTTCAACTGCTTTGTGAAATTTGTTGTTGAGAAGTGATAAATATTCATCATCATTATTATTAAAGGTCTAAAATATTTTAGGAGTTGGAAATGATCAGGCCAGCAAGAAAGGAGGCATCTAATCCGTGGTTGTGCAACACAGATCCTGAGAGGCTTGGCTCTCTTTCATTCATTTCAAACAACTTTATCCTGCCTTATACCAAGTCAGACCAGTAGGCCAACAAGCTCAACCTTGCCTGCCACTGGTTGTGTTTTGAGGTTGCAATCATATGCACAGTTACTTAGGAATAAGTCCCATTTAACTCAATAGGTTTTACTTCTGAGTAAGCATGCACAGGTTTGCCCTGAGATTCTCCTTCTCTCTTACAGCCCAATCCTATCCATGTCTACTCAGAAGTAATCCCCATTAGTCAATGGGGCTTACTCCCAGCTAAATAAGGATCAGTTTGTAGCCTGAGAGCCCAATCCTGTGGTCCGCGGCATGGAGTCACAAATGTGCCGTAAGGCAAGTCTGCGGGCTCATCACCGGGCTCCTCCCGGAGCTAGCCCAGCATCAGCCGGAGCTGGGCTAGTGCGCGGCAGTCGCCTAGGCAGTCGCCCGGACCACCGGGCTGCGGAATGGGAAGCGGGGGCGTGGCCGGGGGCGTGGGGGAGGCGTTCCGGGGAGGGGGGGAGGTGTGCCAGGGGGTGGGAGGGAGGCGTGTCGGGGGAGGGAGAGAAGCAGATCTGCGGAGCTATGCTCCGCAGGATCCAGGGCACTTGTGCAGGGCTGCGTGCCCTACATGAGCGCCTTTACTTTAGCGCCGCCCTTTGGGTTGGCGCTAAAGAGAGTAGCCCCATTGCAGGGCTGCTTCCCTTACTCAGGGGAAGTGGACGAGCATCCCCTTCTCCCGAGGTGCTTCCTGTGGTAGGGCGGGAGGCGCAGGATCCGGCGGCAGCTCTCCACGGAGCTGCTGAGCCTGGGTGCTGCAGGCAGCTCAGGATTGGGCTGTTAGTTCTCAATTTGTATACATGAAAATGGTAAAACTAGTCAACCCAAGGCCTGCGTCTTGCTTTCGTTTATGTACAACATTCACCAGTGGCGCCACGCTTCAAATTTCAATCACTGTGAACTGCCCTGGGAAAGAATTTTTATTTAAAAAGTACGATAAAACACAGAGCTGCCCCTAACAATGTAATTAATAAACAAACTCAGATACTCCACCCGCTGCCAAATGGCTTCCTGCCCGGTGAATGCCAGTGCCATGTTGATGCCATGGAGCGCCATCCAATCAATTTCCCGTTCCCAGCGATCCCAGCTCCACCACACATACGAGTAGCTGTGGGTGCAGACATTTTGATAGAAGCGGAACCTTGAACAAAAGAGCAACAGCACCATTAAGTTGTCTTTCCCCGTAGTGGGTGGCTGGGCTCACTTGCTTGAGCCACCTGGACCCGTCTGCTGCTGGCACATCTTTCCCACAGTGCCTCTGCTCTCTCCGCTTCAGGTGCAAGTGGGATTGCAAATAGGGTTGGCCAAGTGGCCTGCAAATAACCAGCCTGCAGGTCATAAATGAACCCCTAATAAACGCCTGGCATTTTTGCAGAACTAACATGCCCAAGTTTTTGGGCATTGGGAAGAAGTCAGAAAAATACTGTGATGTTGGCAAAGGAGAGATTAACAGCTGAATCCTGAGCTCTGTGCACCGGCTTACCACCGGCGCGCACTGTTGCAAATGTGCCATAAGGCACTGGGCTAATGCTTGGAGAGTTCCTGGCTTCCGCTGCTCAGCGGTCACACGGGGCTGTGGGTGGAGGCAGGGAGGAGGCGTTCCGGGGAGGGCGCAGGCAGGCAGACGGCAGGGAGAGGGCAGGGAGGAGGCGTGTTGGGGAGGTGGGAGGTGGGGAGAGGGTGGGAGGGAGGGAGGGAGGGAGGGAGGGAGGGAGGTGGGACCAGTGGAGCTTTGCTCCACCGGATCCAAAGCCTTGTGTTGGGCTTGCTGCTCGATGTGGAGGCTCTTACCTCACCACCGACCTTTTGGTTGGCAGTGAATCAAGTAGACCCATTGTGGGACTACTGGGCTTACCTGGGGGAAGGGGATGAAATTTCCCTTCTCCCAAGGTGCCGCCAGCGGCTGCCTTGGGTGTGGAGGATGCGGCGGCGGCCATTTTCGATGCCACCGCAGGCATGCAGCCCGGGCAGCTCAGGATTGAGCTCTAAATTAGGAAGAGAGGCAAAAGCAGCTGCCCCTAATTGCACCAATTCATTCAACTATGGGAGCAACGCCAGGTGGAATCTCAGCAGCTGGGAGGACTGTCTGAAGAGTCTTAGCAGACTTGAGTGCTCAAGGAGAACAGAGTCCCACGGCTGGCAGAAACAGAACATAATTTTAATAAAGATTTTTTTTAAAACTATGCAAAATGGACATATTTGCTTAATTTATTGTTACTTTTAGCAACCTTGTCTATGCTCTGGCTAGCCTGCAGGCTCTTCCACAGTTGATACTCATGTTTTGTGGCTGCACTGGTGCGAGGGGTAGGAAAGAAAGACTTGCTCCTGTTGGTGCAGGCAAGAATCTAATTTGCATTACTGCATGGAATTGCTGCACTTGGATTTGTGCGGTGGAACTGCAACTCCACAAATCGCAACTGCTATAGTAGTGGCACAGGGACCCTTGATTATGATCCTCTCTGCTAGGGCCTTGTCCAACAGGATGCAGAATCGGGTATTAAGATGCATTTAGACCAGGGGTGTCCAAAGTTTTTGGCAGGAGGGACACATCATCTCTCTGACACTGTGTCGGGGGCCAGGGGAAAAAAACAATTAATTTACATTTCAAATTTGAATAAATGTACACAAGTTTACATAAATGAATATATTAAAGATGAACTTATATGAATGAATGAAGGTCTTGCAATAGCTCAAGGCCTATAAAAGGCCTTGCACAAAGCAAGGCTGGCCTTTCCTTTCCTGCTGCTACTGCATCACAGACGTGAAACAACAAGCAGTGGAGGAAGCCCTCATCCCACAGCTCACGCGAGAGGTCAAACAGTTGCCCTCACGCTGAGAGCAGTTGCATTGGACCAGTGTGGGCTTCAACAAATCTCCAGAGGGCCAGAGGCTCAATGGAGATCAGGGGCTCCCTGAGGGCCTCATTGAAAGGCCTCAAGGGCCGCAAGTGGCCCCAGGGCCGGGGTTTGGGCACCCCTGATTTAGAGCATCATTAAATACATAGTTGTAGTGAATTGTACAACTGTGTTATGTAAACAACGCTGTGATTACCATAAGAACCTGAGATTAGCTGCCTCAACTCACAGGCCAAGCCCCCAGGGTTGCAGCTATTCTGGAACTCTGTGGCCCTTTGTGGAACAATCGCCTCTCCCCCTCCTGAGCCAGGGCTGACATGCTACCAGCCTCTTCTTCTTTTCATGTGGCACAAATCATCGTGTCACGAAAGGCTCTCTGTGCCCTGCCAACCTCTACGTTCTTGCCAGGACCTTTGTTTGCTTACAAGCCAGGGGACAGCTCCTCTAACGAGCCCCTGTGTGACCTTCCCCAAAAATGTCAAGGCTAATTGAGTCAAACTCCAAAAGAACAAGACTGATGGACTGACGTGACATCCAACACGCAAGAAGCACAGCTGCGCAAACCAGATCTGGATGTCCCACCTCTCACATCACGATGACTGCTGGACCTAGCGCAGTGAGAAGAAAGGAAGGGCAGAGAAGGAAGGACCCTACCTCTGAACTTGTTTGATTGCCCTCCGGGGCATCCATGGGCCCCCCCCATCAATAAATCTCTGCTAGAATAAAATTACTACACCTCTTTTTGTAAGTGCTAGGTACTGCACACAGAACTTCCTATGAATGAGAAAAGAAGATCAGTTATGTACATTTTTCCATCAAAACTAACTAATCTAGAAACAATGTCAGCATCCTACAAATTTTGATGTAGCACTATGCTAGGCCAGGATTTTTCAACCTGTGGCTCAGGGACCCAATGGGGTTGCGAAGTCTCTTTTGTGGGGTCACAGCAACCTTTCAAAGTCAACCCCATGATCACCTTTCCCCTTTTTCTGCCCTTAACCTATCCACAAGACGGGGAGGGGGCAGATCAGGTCCCAGGAGGAGGGCGGGATCAGTGATGTGTCCCTAGTCTGATATTTTACTTACTTAGAGCACAATCCTAACCAACTTTCCAGCACTGGCATAGCTGTTCCAGTGGGGCATGTGCTGAGTCCTGCAGTTCAGGGGCAGTCACAGAGCCTCCTCAAGGTAAGGTAATGTTTGTTCCCTTATCTTAGAGTTGCATTTCCCTTAACATGGTGTTGTAAAGTTGGTTAGGCTCGGGTCCTTATTTATTGGCGTCATGGACCAAAAAAGGTTGAAGACCACTGTGCTAGAGGTGCTGTACACTAAACGGATGTCCCGTCTTGCACAGCTTTACAAAATCAAGTGTTTCATTCTTTGTGTGAATTGCTAAGAATCCATAAACATAAGTGTATGTGGCCCTTTACTGGACATAAGCAGAAGACTGATGCCTGCCCCAAGGAGTTTCTAATCCAGATTTAAGTCTCTTAGATCAAGACATTCCTTCTGCCATCAGTTCACTAGCTGGGTCTCAAGAAGCCACTCTTTCACAACTTTAGCTTTCTATTTACAATATGGGGATAAATAATCCCGAACTCCCTTACAAGGTTGTACAGATTACCAAGATGGTATATGTAAAAAAATTTTGAACACTCTGAAAGGCCAGAGAAATACTCAGCAATAATTATTATGATTATTGTTATCAGGTAAATGGGACGGAGGAGCAAAAGCAAACTCACATATGCCTACTTCTTATCTTTCATTCAAATGAAGTATAAGTGATTAAGCCAAAGGCTTCATGCTAACAGGTCAAGCTGGGGTTTAAAGGATGGGAACTTTCCATGGGGAGGGCATTTGGATGTGTGACTGGGGGTATTCCAATGCACAGGCCCCCACATCCTGAAGTTGTATAGTCCCAAGAAAACTGAGCCACATTCTTTTTCCATTCTGAGCATTTTAAACCATTTTTATCCAACTTTGCATATATGCAACAGGGATCAAATGTGTACACCTGTGGACCTGGCAAAAATGGGTTTAATCAGCTCCACGAACGTTCTGCAGGCATTGTGTGATGTTTCTGTTGTGTTTAGTTGATAAGAACAAACCACAATTTTTTTTTTTTTTTTTTTGGAAATCTAATTTCCCCTTCTTTTTTTGAAATGGGAACTTTCCAATTTATTTTATTTTTAGATCATAACAATTGGCATTTGCAACATTTACCTGATGTCCTGCAGATGGGAGAAGGTATATGAAGTTAGCATTAAAACACCCACACAGTTACCATAAACACCTAGCACCTTAGTGGTCCCTGTGAAGGAGGAATATTGTATAGAACTGAAAGCAATTCTCTCTCCCTGTATGCTATGCGCTTATGTTCTAAAAGAAGTGGTGCTGGGGTTCAAGCCCAATTTGATCCATGAGGATCTAGGAAGCCTGTTTTTGCCACCATTGATTTGTTAGTAGAGGGTTTCATAAGTGCAATGGGGAAGTAACATTGTTCACACTCAGAGGAACTTCATTTTTTTCATATGTTCTAGGGCTGAGACCCTGTTTGTCACTTGGTTTACAGATGGACTCTGAGACTTAGGCCCAATCCTATCCAACTTTCCAGTGCTGACACAGACTTGCCAAGGGGGTGTGTGCTGAATCCTGCAGTGGGGAGAGCAGCAGACAGGGAGGCATTCTCAAGGTAAGGGAACATTTGTTCTCTTGCCTTGGGGTTGCAATGCGGCTGCATTGGCACTGGAAAGTTGGATAGAATTGGGGCCCTTAGATAGCCGTTCAACAGCCAGAACAGGTACGGCTTTCCCAACAGGCACAGCTTTCCCAACTACTGTTATTTCCATGCCAAGGAAAGGTGTGCACCTGTTTGGATTCCTTTTCCGCATGGAACCATTTAAAACAGTGTTTCTCAACGTCTGTCCTCCACCATACCACCTCACATGGTCTACCTGTTCAAAGTACCACTGGAAGTAACTGGAGATGACATCATTGCCAGTTACTTCTGGATTGGGGGGGCCAGATATAACATGACAAACAGCAGTAAGAGGTTCAGAGAGGATGGGAGGGCTGTATGGAGCATGGAAGAGCATGCTTTAGAGCTCTGCTCACCGAGCCTCCTACCAATGTTTGTTGTGCTGCATTCCTGGTCTTCCTGCCAGGCAGCAAGTATCCAGGGATTCTGCAAGTACCACCAGACACCACCTCAAGTACCACTGGTGGTACCTGTACCACTGGTTGAGAAACACTGGCTCCAAGTTTCAGTCCATTAAGAAGATTGCAAACTGGAGCAAAGCTCAGAACCTTCTGGACATGCTCAGAGGTACTCTTTTTCCTCCTCTCACGTGTCAGAGTTAAGACCAGGGGTGCCCCTGCTCGGAAATGGATACAAGTAGTAGCAAAATCCTTGGCTTGCTCCTCCTCGAATCACCTGTTGGGGCTGGAGACGCTGATCTCGGTGGGCACCGGTGGCAGCCTGTCCGGGAGTCGGAGCTGCGTCGCGGACCAGGAGACGTGGCAGCCGCAGAAGTCCTTCAGGTAGCGATAGACGCCCGAGGCGGCGGCCACCCCGCTGGAGCCGGCAACGTCAACCACTCCGGGCGCCCCCGATCGCAGCCGGTAGGTGTCGAGCCCCCCGGGCCCAGCAAGGGACCGGTTCACCGACACCGAGAAGGCGGAGGCAGCCCGCGGGCCCAGCAGCCGCTCCAGCAGCTCCTGCACCGCTCCTGCCTGCCGCGCGTCCTCCGCCGCCGGCTGCAAAGCGCCCATCCTCGACCTCCATCGGGGACGCGAAGGTCCCGCAGCAGCAGCAACGGCCGCCGCTAAGAGCAGCCAAGTCCACGGTAGCGCCATCGCAAGGCCCTCGCTGGGAAGCGAAAGCAAAGCCAACGTTCCAAGGGACTGTCCTCTCCCGCGCGCTTTAGCCAATCAGCAGCCGAGGTCTTGCTCGGCTCCTCCCCCGCCAGCCAATCGCGGCTCAGGACATGCCCCTAGGAATGTAGCCACACCACCCTGCGCGAGCAGTGCTGCAGAGTTTCTCAAACTGGAGGTCGGGACCCACTTGGTGGGTCGCCAGCAATTCAGGTGAGCCTCCATTCATTTCACTATTTTAATATATTCGACTTGATACCCCACTTACCATGGTATGTGACTGCATTGGGGGAAATGTTACAGATCTGGGCTACTATTGTATATGTTTTTAACAATGATAGTCAATGGGTGCAGTCCTAAGCCCTTATGTCAGTGCTTTCCATCACTGGCACAGCGGTGCCAACTGGACGTGTGCTGTATGTTGCAGCTGGGTATCACCCACGGAGGCCTCCTCAAAGTAAGGGAATGTTTGTTCCCTTACCTCGGAGCTGCCTTGCCCTTATGTCAGTGCTGGAAAGCACTGGAAAGCACTGACATAAGGGCTTAGGATTGCATCCTAAGTGGCTTACTCCTGGGTAAATGAGGATAGGATTGCAGCCTAGGATTGTTAGCAATTTTCCTGCTTGATGATGTCACTTCTGGCAATTACATCACTTCTAGGTTAATGACTTCACTTCCGATGGGTCTGGACAGATTGTCATTATAAAAAGTGGGTCCCAGTGATCAAACATTTGAGAACCACTGTAGTGAATTACCCTCTGCGTTTGAATTGCATAGGGCAGTGCTTCTCCAACTTTTTAGCGCTGGGACCCACTTTCTAAAAATGACCATCTATTGTGACCCACTAGATTTTTTTTTTTAAAAAAAGGATATCTAGAATGAAATATTTAATTAATTAAATATCAGTGATTGGGTTCTGAGGCTGCTACAGACCTTATGTATCTCTGTGCATAGACATTTGCTAGACTCTCCCTAGAAACTCCCTATTCCCCTAAGCCTTTACAGTCATTCAGGGTACCTGAAAGGTCAAAGAGCAAGATGTGCAATTAGGAATTTACAGGTGCAGAAACTGGGTTTACACATGATCTACAGCATGCCAATTACTAGAGAAAATGAGACATTTTAGTTTAGGAGTATCAATATTACCCTATACCACAGGTTAGCATTCTGCAAAACTGAGCAAGGGTGCTTGAAAAGTTCATGTTTATATAATTTCAAAAACTTTTCATGATTCACCAAAAATTGGCTTGCAATCCACTGGTGGGTCCCGGCCCACAATTTTGGAAACACTTCTTAGGGGTTTTCTCCTCTCTCTGTGTGTGTACAGAGTTCCAACACGCTTATGTTTTTTTTTGTGAGCTGTAACATGAGTCCTTAGTCCTTTCTTACAGGCCAGGAACAAGAAGGGGTGCCTCTGAGTGGGCATGAGCAGAGTGCATGAGTCTCTCTTATCACTGAGTTTTCATGTACAACTCTGTAAGATCAAACTCTGTTAGAAAACGCTATCTCTTAGGGCTCAAGTGTCTCATGCTTCAGTTTCGGAAATTAAGAGCTGATTGCAAATGCTTATAAAAAATGATAGCAAAAGGTACTCAAGAGTTGCTCCCCCCTTCTCTTCCATGCTGCAGCTCTCCTATTCCTTATTTGGAACGTTCTAATATACTGTACAATTTTGCACAGCTGTTTTCCATCATGAGATCTATGAGAAAATACTCATGGAGTACATACAGTCAGAAGCAGCTGATTGTGTGGTGGCAGGTGGAAAAAAATATGGAGAGCTCACTCCGGTTTTGTTCCTCTAGAGAACGGAACTGTATATGATTCAGATACTGTATGATTCAGAGGCCAGCATTCGCAAGATGCAAGAGTGCAGTTTGACTTTTTCCTTCTCTGGGCTTGTTGGGATATGGGTGTGAAACCACATCTTTTGCCAGCCAGTTCTGTTGCAGCTCTGATTTTCCAAAGGGCACTTCCTTTGCCTTCCTCTGTTGGCTGAATTTAGACAGAAATCATTTCAGGGAAGTGATTTGCCTGTTGTATGTTTTTTTGTTTTGTTTTGTTACTCCCAAATGCACTCTTGAGGACGCTGCATAAATAATACGTTGCAACTGCTTGTTTTTGATAAGTCACATGACTAAAAAAGTCATAACCAATTATTTTAATCTGCCTTCCAAAATGGGCAGCCTTATTACCTCTGTCTTCAGCCATCTGTAAGTAGACTACTGAAACAAGCATAGTGCAGTTTTTCCTGTTCCCCCTCAAACAGGGAAATAAAATTAGACTGGACTAGCTTTCAAACTTGAAATGTAGAATTATGGCATACCTGTGCATACCATACCTGTGCATACCTCTGCTGAAACAGAGACGCCTGCGTTGGCTTGGTCATGTCGTGAGAATGGATGATGGCCGGATCCCAAAGGATCTCCTCTATGGAGAACTCGTGCAAGGAAAGCGCCCTACAGGTAGACCACAGCTGCGATACAAGGACATCTGCAAGAGGGATCTGAAGGCCTTAGGGATGGACCTCAACAAGTGGGAAACCCTGGCCTCTGAGCGGCCCGCTTGGAGGCAGGCTGTGCAGCATGGCCTTTCCCAGTTTGAAGAGACACTTTGCCAACAGTCTGAGGCTAAGAGGCAAAGAAGGAAGGCCCATAGCCAGGGAGACAGACCAGGGACAGACTGCACTTGCTCCCGGTGTGGAAGGGATTGTCACTCCCGGATTGGCCTTTTCAGCCACACTAGACGCTGTGCCAGAACCACCTTTCAGAGCGCGATACCATAGTCTTTCGAGACTGAAGGTTGCCAATACTAATACTAAGTGCATACCAGATTTATTGTTCCAACATTCAAGGGGAAAAAGCCAATTTACAAACTGAAAACTCTGAACATTGGACTGAAATTACTTCATTTTGCCAATTAGAAGTTCAGCTGTAAGTAAGACTGCCCAGAGAAGAAAAAGTTTAACTTGGGTATTGCAGATCTTTGTTCAAATGTCACCTGTGACAGACTGATTATAGAACTGTGGGTAAACCATCCTCTCATTGCCTTGTCTTCCTCACCTATAAAAAGGGCTGCCCAAGTTCAGAATACCAGGCAAGCAATGGGGGAAGGCTGTTTCTGCAGGCACTGGGCTAGCCACTGTTGGAAATCGAATACTGCAGTGGTTCTCACACCTTTAGCACTGGGATCCACTTTTTTAGAATCAGAGTCTGTCAGGACTCACCGAAAGTGATGTAATGATCGGAAGTGACATCATCAAGCAGGGAAATTTTTCGCAATCTTACCCACACTTACCCAGGAGTAAGTAACTATCATTGTTAAAAGCATATGTATAGCAGCCTGTTAAAAGTACAGATCTGTAATATTTTCCCAAATGTAGTCATATACCATGGCAGCATCTAAGTCTAAAATATTAAAAATAAAATATTGAAATGAATGGGGACTCACCTGAAATTGGCTCGCGACCCACCTGGTGGGTCCGGACCCACAGTTTGAGAAACATACTGGATTGGATGAACACTTGGTTTAATGCAGCAGGTATCTTCTTATCCTTCTGACGGTTTGGAAATTAAAATGCTATAGAAATTATTTTTTAAGATAAATGTCAGAGAAAACAAGTCTTTTTGATCATCTGCTGTTATTGCAGAACTGTATTAAAAATGTCAACAGCGAGGACAAGCCACACATTTTTAGTTCAGAAACAAGGTCAGAAACAATAGAAATTGCAAGCAATTGGCGAAAGGTTTAGGAGGGCTCCCCAGAAGGTTGGTGTAGCCCCATCACTACTGCCTTGCCAGCAGTTGGGCACAAATTGGTTGCTTTGCTGTGCCTTTGGGTTTAATTGATGCCAGGAGACCTTTTGTGCCAAGGTTTTAATATTGTCCTCATTGGTTGGTTATAGTATTCTTAGAGCGTGATTCTACTGCACAGATGGGCCAGAGCAAGTCCCCTGAGATGGCCCAGGAGTGTTGCAAATGTGCCCTAAGTCACATTTGTGCCTCCTTGCGAGCAGGCTAGGCTGGTGTGAGAATGTGCACCAGCCTCCCTGCATTGGGTCCTGGCCCAGCAGGGTAAGTTTGAGCAGGCTGAGGGTGCAAGGGATTGAGGAGAGTGGTGAGAGGGCATAATGAGGCATTTCAGGGTGGGCGAGGGTGGGCTGGTGGGCCTAAACCTAGGCTGCATCCTAACCCCTTTCCCAGCCAGCCTGGTGTTACCTCAGGCTGTTTGAATTTGCGCCAGTAATTTTAGCCCCATAGGGGTGGCTGCCTTGCTACATAGGGCAAGGGGAAATAATTCCCTTACTCCGAGTTGTGCGGCAGCCACCTCCTACCCTGTACTGGGTACGGCACAGGTCATCTGGCCTGCCTATTCCAGCAAAGGATAAGATTGGAGTGATAGTCTAATTTGTGCCTGTTTAAAATGTGAACTGCTTTAGGGGATTTTCTGTGAAAAGAGGCATAACATAAGAATAGCCCCACTGGATCAGACCATAGGCCCATCTAGTCCAGCTTCCTGTATCTCACAGTGGCCCACCAAATGCCCCAGGGAGCACTCCTGGTGCTCTCCCTTGCATCTGGCATTCTGACATAGCCCATTTCTAAAATCAGGAGGTTGCACATACACATCATGGCTTGTAACCCGTAATGGATTTTTCCACCAGAAATTGGTCCAATCCCCTTTTAAAGGCATCTAGGCCAGATGCCATCACCACATCCTGTGGCAAGGAGTTCCACAGACCAACCACACGCGGAGTAAAGAAATGTTTTCTTTTGTCTGTCCTAACTCTCTGAACACTCAATTTTAGTGGATGTCCCCTGGTTCTGGTGATGTGTGAGAGTGTAAAGAGGATCTCTCTATCCACTCTATCCTTCCCATGCATAATTTTGTATGTTTCAATCATGTCCCCCCTCAGGCACCTCATAGAAACTAATGAATAAAAATAATGAACTTTTCTGAGACTCAGACAACTATCCCTGGGGAAAAAAATCCTTATATCAATTTACTCATTGATCAAGCACAGTTAGGCCTTTGGTTAATGCCTTGTCTGTTTGGCATTCCAGGGGGTGTGTTTTTTCCAATATCTCAAAATGCAGCAGAATTATGTTACAAAGTCTGGCACGCATATCCAGGATGTAATTTTGCATTTCACGGATAAACCCAGCCCAGTTCCCAGTTTCTTTTTAATCGGGGTAGGGGTTATAAGATGTATAAGCAAATGCAATGTTTCCATTTCCTTTCTCTGTGATCTCCTTTGTGCCCCTTTCTAGACTTCAGGCAGGGGCTCCAGTCTCTACAGCAGGGGAAGGGCTGTGCCACAGTGATAGAGCACATCTTTTTGTATTCAGGTCTCCAGTTCAATCTCCAGGTCAGGCAGAAAAAGATGCTTGTCTTATGCCATTTCTGCCCAAAGTTGCATATATGCAACAGGGATCAAATGTCTACACCTGTGGGCTGGGCAGAAATGGGTTTTAAATCCTGCCACCAACACTTTATTGAGCTGTATGGACAGCTTTATCAGGCAGCTTTCAATAATCCAATAGAAGCCATGTACTAACAGCAACAGAAAACAGTATTCTATTTCAGACATGTTCTTTATTTTTTCCCCATTTATATGTGTAAAAAATGGAATGGCAACATTATTGAAAGGCCCCAGAATGGCAAAACCAGGCCCTACAATCATACAGGTTAAGCACACAAATGTGGTGGAAATAAGGCAACACGTCACTTTAAGAGAAGGCAGGTGGAATGTTGTTCAGATGTGCCTCTCCCTCTCACTAGTCCCCTATTACAAAGTTCCTCAGACATGTAGAAGACAAATAACTCTCTGTAACAAGGGAATGGGAGATGAGTATACACATGGTTGAAAAAAGCTGCTGGGGTGAGACAGAAAAAAGTGGGCAAGTTTCAACAATATGTTCACCACCCTCTCAAACGTGCGGGGGAAGACTGTGGGCTTGCACATCTTTCCTTTTGTCAGGCACACCAGCACCTCATTATGCTGGGGAGTGGTTCGTCCAAATGTAAGTGGTTTCCCCCACCATGCAATTACAGGTGAGGCCTCTGTATCCGCAGATCTGGTTCAATGTGAATCCCCCAGACCCATGTTGAGCCAGATTCGGGCCCCACCTGCACCTCCGGTGGCTTCCCCAGGCCTCAGAATGCTAAAAAGGCATAAAAACATCACTTCTGGTTTCCTGAGGGAAACTAGAATTCATGTTCTTTCTCCTCTCCGGGCCATTCTGAAGCATTCATGATGCAGGCAGGTACACGCAGCCTCTGTGGGCTTCACAAAGCCTTCTGGATGTGACCAAAGCACAGCACAGCTCTGGTCACCTTCAGAGAGCATGAGGGGCCAAAAATTGTGAATTCACTTATCCACAATTTTTGGTATCTATGGGGGGTCCAAGAACGGATCCCCTGCAGATACTGAGACCTCACTTGTAGCAGGCAGAATGGGACAGGGAAGATGTGCAGGCCCATGTTCCTCCCCATGCGTTTTGATGTAGCCGGCGGGAGTACCATCCAAACCAGCCAACCATTGGGACAAGTGCCCACAGGGTCCTTCAGGTTTTGTGGCCAAGGCGAAATGCTCAGCTTTGGCAGGTATTGCCAAAGGGCTGGGGCAGCAGTGTGAGGGTATATTCTGACAATGTGTTACAAGACAAATGCAGTCCCAAGCAAAATATGGCCGTTCCTCCACCAGGCAGACTACCAAGACACTGGCAGCATCACGCAATTTGCAATAGCAGTTGGCAGTGGAATGAATGCCACCTGGCTCTAGACCACCAAGCCTCCTTTTCCATCCGTGCTCTTTGCACTTAGGCAAATAGCTCTAAGGAGGGAGCAAGAGGGAAGGAAGGAATCGAGCCTTTCCCTAAATTATTTCAGGTAGTGTTCAGAATGAGAGATGGTAAACTGCTAACACCCCCTTCTCCTTTATAACAGGCTACCAATCATGCTCACTGCTATCTAAGGGGGAGGTTCACATATTTATTTCCACCTCTCCATATGTGCAACCCTAGAAACTCTCATCATGTTATGGGATTAACCAATTCATAACTGTATGTCACACAGAGAGACAGACAAAAAGCATTGCGGGATAAGGGACGATCAGTTTTTCAACCAGGAGAAAAACAGTTGGCTGAATCTCTGTTTCACCAGATAGTGGTGCAAATATTAACACCCTCCCCCCCCCATTACAAGAATTTCAGAAGACTTACTGGTGAAGGGTGGCAAAAGAGATTTTGGCAACCTACTGGAGGTCATCAGACATGGCAATTTAAGTATCTGGTTTGCAGCAAAAATTGGCTGTCCTTGTACAGAGAAAAACCCAATTTCCCTAACCAAAGGCAAAGCAAATCATCAATATGGCAGACATGCACAGATGTAAGTGAGGGACACTGGGACACCTTAAAGACCTAACTGGTTCTGGCGGAAGAGGGTGCCAGTTTCAAGTTCAGAAAATCAAACTTAGCTGCATCTGTGAGGTGGGTGAGGTTGAACAAATGCCGGGAAAAGAAATAATCAGGAGAAGCTCAGGTGGTGGGTGAGATAATGGGCTGCCAAGCAGGAGAACCTGGGCAACAATTTGCTCATCCTGATCTGGAATGTGGGGAAGAGGCCTGAGGAGAGAGCCAAGTCAAGCCTGGTGTCAAGCTTTTGATGTATTTTGCACAGGACCACGATTGGAGGCTGACAACTGGATTGAGGTGACAAGTCAGACAAAGGAAAGGAGCAGGAGGCTGTACTTTTTTCCCCTCCCCTTGTTCAGTCTCTGTAGCTACATGTGATTCAGTCTAAGGATCGACAGTTCTCTACAGGAAGTGCAGCGTTTAAAATGGTGGGCCAGTGGGCAGTGGCAGACGGACTGAGAGGAAGGACTGAGAGGAAGGGACTTCAAGAAGTCCCATCAGAGGCTCAGGAGAAAACTCCTCACTTGAGCCTGCAAATCCCCTGCCACCTTCCCAGTCCCCTTCAGTCGCTTGTGGCTCCATTTCTACATTCACATGTCAAGAGGAAACGGCTGTAATTTAAAGCAAGGACCGTGTACAGTACAGGCAGGTGGAACTCTCTTAAAAAACAAAATTACAGAAAAAAACCACACACACAAATGCAAAACAGGAGGGAATACGATAAATCCAGAATCCTTCCTGGGGAGCGTGGGGTGTGGGTAAGCTTCTTGGAGTACTCCCACTTACTCCCTTTTGGTAAGGAAGACCTGATGGATGGAGTGATACGACTCAGAAATTCACAGGGATAAGAGAGCAGATCCCAGTCTGCTGGGGAGGGAAGGGAGAGGGAAGGTGATGTCCATCCCCTTCCCTCCAATCAGGGGCAACTCTCATATCTAGTCACCCACATCTGCTTTGTGCATGGTATGCGGAGAAAGGCAGCAACGAAGAGTCCAGCTGTTCAAAAACCAGTGGAGTTTTCAACAAGATGGAAGGACGGAGGTGAAAATCCCAGGTGGCCGGCAGCTGCTCCTACTTGTCTATGAGTCCCCCTTCCTTGAGCTTGAAGTAGAAGAATTTCTCCAGGGTGTTGGCACACTTGCAGTAATCACTTTCGGGCGGGTTGTATTCGCGGCAGTTGGTGATGATGCGCTGCAAGTCAGCAATGAACAGCTTCTTTGTGACATAGTAGCGGTTCTTGAGGCGCTCTGTCATTGTCTTGAGGTCTGCAGAAAGGAGGTGGGAGAAAGATGGATGTCCTTAGTGCCGGATGTTGTGGAAATGTGAACAACAAATATGCTGGTTTTGTGGTTTATCACAGAACAGCATTATTCCTTACCAACAGAAATGCCAACCACTTATGTGATATACCTGGGAGGGGGAGGGAGAAAGAGGGGGACACACAAGAGCAGAGCAAAAGTGTGCATGAACAGCAAGGCCCTTTTCAGGAACATTGAAGCGGCAATCATATTCATACGTTCCTGGGAGCAGGCCCCATTGCACACAATGGGACTTAATTTTGAGTAGATATGCCTCGGATTGGGCTGCTAGAGTGGTTTGCCTTGGTCTTATGAACACAGCTGCAAATGTCAAAGACAATACAAACATTCAGCTGACACCATGCTTGAAACCTGCTCCCTGTTTTGCCTCTTGCTCTAAATAGCACCTTCTCAGCTCTGTGGCATAGCTATCTCACCCCTACAGGAAATTACAGCACAATCTCAGGCATGTCTAACTCAGCTTCTGTTCAATGGGGCTTACTCTCAAGAAAGTGTGCATGGGTTTGCAGCCTGTGCAAGGCTAGACACCTGTACCAAAGAACTTTTTTTACATCAACTTCACTTTGCCTCCAGTCACCTACCAATAGGGAAACGGATGATCTCATAGTAGTCAGGGGCCTCAGATTTCTTTACTGGTTCCATGAATGGCCAGGCACTGGGGTGGGTCTGCGGTGGGAGAAAGGCAGCATATTAGCTCAAAAAGCAGTAACGGTTTTCCAATTAGGAGAATAAAGCAAGGCCTTTTATTACAACTAAAGAGTCACAACAAAGTGAAAGAGAACACTGAAAGGAAGAAAAAGATGTGTTCCAAGGAGAAAGTATGCCCACAATCAAAAATCATTCTTTCATTGAGCATCCAGTCTGAATTCTCTCACTCAATGGTTTGCACACTATTGTGTGTATACTGCAGAATTTGTGATTGATCATCTTTTAGTCTGTTTAAATTCTTTTCCCCTATTGGCTCCCTGCTATCTGGTTGGCAACCTTCAGTCTCGAAAGACTATGGTATAAGCCTACAGCACCCAGTATTCCCAGGCGGTCTCCCATCCAAGTACTAACCAGGCCTGAACCTGCTTAGCTTCCAAGATCAGACGAGATCAGGCATCTGCAGGGTATGTTCTCCAGCCCATCCAGTGTCACTGTTGTGAGATTTTTGTGGCTAAATTTCTTAAGAGCAAAGTGATAAAGAGAAAAAGCAGAAATCAGTGGGATGGGACTGTAAACACACCCAGCTTGTGTTACAACAGAATTCAGTCCTTCTTGCTCAGTTCACCTTAGGGAATTTGTAGGGTTAAACAAATGAATAATAAACCAATTCAGCCAACTGCCTGGAAACAAGTCCAACATATTTTGAGGTTAGCCAGGGAAAACTTCTTTCCTCATCAGGCCTGGGTTGAGTGGAACCATGAAATAAACATCCATCTGTTATTCCAGATGGGAAAACACTCTAGCTTCCTAGTCAAGTCACCTTGATTTGTGCTAGGAGATTCTTCAAAGTAGTGTACAACTGGTCTGGATCCTTGAGTTCTTTCCTGGAAAAAAAGAAAATCCAAGTTCACCCCATCAGTTGTGTTGAGAAGTTTGACCCTCTGAAGTTCCCTTACACAACAGTTGCACTTCCACAAACACCCAACAAGAACTCCAGAACTGCTCCTCTCCACACTTTGTGAAAGATAAGCAAAAATCTTGCTACAGAATTTTCCAAAAAATCCTCAATGTAGCCTGTTAATAGACACAAGGCAGGTGCAGAGGATTCAGAATGCAGTTAGGTTGCTTGAGAGGAAAAGGTGTTCTTTAGGAAGCAGAATTTATAGCTGGCAAATTAAGAAGTGCTACATCTCCCACAATGTGCTGGGAACATCAACAGCACTGTGATAAGAAGCTGTCCCACTGAAGTAGAGGATAAATTGGATTGGGTTTGACTTCAGAGTGGTTCTTCTTGTGGGGCCTTCTGCTCTAATTCATTCCACCTCCCCACCCCCACTATGTAACAGCAACAAGTTCATATTTCTATAGTGCCTTTGAGTATTCAAAGCCCATGATATGCATTAAATCAGTAATCCTCACAGTGAGCTTCCAAGAAGGGTCAAGATTCTGTTGCAGGAGGAGAGGAGGTGATTGGGGAAAGGCACAGACAAAATGCCCAATTGCTTACCCTTTCTCTTTCCCCAGGGGCTTCCATCCTGTCTCCCCTGGAAGAAAAGAAGAGTCATACACTATTCCAAAAGAAACCAGCAATCCAGGGCCGAGTCACAAGGAAGAAGCAGTTGTCACAAGGCTGGTGTAAATGTGTAAGGAGACTGGTGTCTTCCCAGTTTCAAAGATGGATATCAGCCAGACACAATGCCAAAATCGTGGCCAGCACCACCCTAAATCAGGCGCTAGTTACAGCTCACAATGACGGAATGGCCCTCTGTTAGTGGCTGCCCCCGTGCGCCTCCTGTCATATTTAGCCACCCTTAGCCAGTCTTTCCTGGAAGTGGGATATAACAGCAGTAGATACTGCTTCAGCATTGTTTTGGTAAGGAAGGATGTTCTGGGAGGGCACCACTGGTCTTCTGCAAAGGGCCGACAAAAATCCAGATCCAGACATCCCAAAGACATTTTACAAAGTACTGCTTTAGACCACTTCAATATCTAGTGGACTCTAGCAGCAGCAATCCTTGATTGAAATTGGGGGGGGGAGAGAAAGAGGCACTCCAAAGATCATGCAGAAGGTTCTTTCCAAGCTGTTGCTGAAATGCACTTGGTGCACCCCTGGAAGCCTCCTATTCTGCCTCCCTCCCTGCTTCCTAAATATGGAACATCGCCCCAAGACCATCCAGTTCCAGCCCTGTCAGACTTACGGATGCCTGGAATGCTTTCGATAGGGATATGCCGGACACCCTCCTTAAAGCAAGTGAGGCCAGGGTAGACTTTGCGGATCTGGGCCTGTTTCCTCTCTATCAACTTCTTGATAATCTGTGGAAAGAAGAGAGGAATGACGTCCCTTGGAGTGCTGGATCAGGCCTGGGACGAGTGTGCCAAGAACCAGGGTAGGGCAGGACCTCTTCAAGGGAAAAGGCTGGCTGAGCCAGGGAGTGAGAAGGAAATATGCTGTATTTGAGTTGCTTCACTACACAGAGACAAACCATGGTTGTGCTGTGCCACTTCAGCTCAATGTGCTTGTTTTCTATGTGCAGTGATTTTTCTCTTTTCTGCTGCGTTGAACATTCATTCAATCATTTGCATGCAGTTTGAAGTGGTACAGTCCAGCCACAGGTTTACCACCTTGGTGAGGACCAGGCCAAAGTCTGCTGGCAGGAAACAAAAGCATACATATGAATGGGGAATGGCACTAAAAATTGCGAGAGAGTGAAGCAAATTATTATTATTGTTAAGACTATTTACATATTACCTTTCAACAAAAACGGTCTCAAGGTACAATAAAAGGACTGAGATGGTTCCCTATTCCAAGAGGGCTCCCAGTCTAAAAAGAGACACCCAGGAGACACCAGCCACAGTTGCTGAGAAAGACGCTATGGTGTGATGGATCAATTGTGCTTCCCTTGCTAAATATGACATTCACCCATTTAAGAAGATGTGTCTTGACCTAGTTAATACGGAAAGGATTGGTGATCCTGCTTAGGGGGCTGGAGGAAATGTTCGCTGTAATTTTTACAGGAAGTGTACTAAACCCTACTGGAGCTGTGCAAGGGCAGCCCTGGAGCACCTGGTGATGATAACATCTTCATCACCAAGCTCCGGTGCCATCATGGAATTCCAGCTGATGGCTGTGCAGCTTAGAGGGAAGGCCGGCTGGAGGTCTCCAATTTTAAATGGCAGATGAAGCGGCCCAGGGATCAAGGGGATCCAGCTCCAGACCCCCATACCCCACAGCTGGTTGTCCTGACAGCATCAGAAGAATAACATTCTCCTTCCAGAAAGGCATCCAGGCCACTGTGCATAAAGGTAATTTAAATACTGCCGTCATTTAAGTATTCCAGTTGAACTGGAGTTAGAAGAGACCAGAATGGATCACCTAGTACAGGGATGGCCAACCTCCATATTCTCATTATCTCAGTGGGCAACAGACCAGAAGCCCAACTATAAGTTACCTCTACTAATGTCATTAAGAACATAAGAACAGCCCCACTGGATCAGGCCATAGGCCCATCTAGTCCAGCTTCCTGTATCTCACAGCGGCCCACTCAATTAATGAACAAAAATTGTGGCCAAGATCACTCCACTGGGGCACCCAGCTGATTTAAGGGCCAGAGATGGATAAGGCATAGTTAAAGATCTCCTACCATTCTGCCCCACCTTACCTCCTTCTGCTTCTTGATGATATGTGACAGTTCTGTGTAGGGTATGCGGGGATTCAGCTCACACTCCATCAAGGTGGCTCCCTCATAGTCTTTGATGTAGCCAAGATACTGGCTCTTGGGGACTTTTATATCTTTGGAGAAGCCCTGAAGGTGAGACAGAGAGAAACCCCATTCATTCTCCAGAGTAAATAAATCGCAACAGAGCACTAAAGAAGATGGCTTATGCTCTGCCACATCCTCTCTCTTCAAAGTTTTGAACTTACCCTCCTCCCCCATCAGTTTCAAGCCTAGAACAGGTGTTCTCAACCCCCCCCCCACCACCACCACTCAACTGTTCTGCAGTGGAAGGCACTGCAACCCACCTCCTTCTCTGATGCTGGGTCTCCACAAGCCCCAGAAGGCCTCCACAGGCCTTTGGAAGAAACCAGAAGTCACTTTCATGAACCCGGAAGTCAGTGGCGTACCTGAAGGGGCAAACGCCCTGGGAACTAGGCTGGAGGGCAGTGTTGCACCACTCCCACCCCCCACAGCACCTCCCCTCATGTGCTCATTTCAAACAGGGCACATAGACTGAAGAGGCCACTGGGCGCAGCTTTATAAGTAAAAGGAAGAGGGGAGGTGAAGTGCATAGGTACATGTGAGTAGAGACAGCAGATTCAGGTAGCACCTGAAGTAAGGGGGAAGATGAGAAGATGACCTGGACATATCTGAAACATTGTACCTCAGGCTCATTAAATGCAACATCACTGACTCAAATGAAGCCAGCTTGAGAAGTATCTTGGGACTGTGTTGTTCTACAATGACCTTTCTCTGTATGGAACAGAAAGGGACCTAGTTCTCAGTCCTGTAAAGGCCCCCAAAATGTGGGCCTGCTATATTGCTGGTGGCTGTAGGAGGGAACACTGCGTAATATCTACTTTTAACCTCTGAATCTCCGAGACCATAGATTAAGATTCCCTGTACAACACACACCAACCACAGAACCGGTTCTAAATAATCTTCAGCCATGACAGCTGTACTACCTGCTTCTTGAAGTAGCCTATGGCATATTCATCCGCATAGGTGAGGAAGTAGAGGATGCTGTGCTTGATGTGGTACTCTTTCAGGTGATTCATCAGGTGAGTCCCATAGCCCTAGAAGGAGACAAGAGGAAGAAAAGTTGTGGCAAACCATTCCAAGAAAAGTTCGAAGATGGAGTCTCAGTGCAGGCACGTGTGGGACGTCATGACTGTGTGTGAATTCAGCGATATCCTCAAGGCATTGGCAGACCAAGAGAGCACAATGGCCTTTATAGGGAGTAATGGAGGAAATTTATAGCTTATGGAAAAAGAAAATATTGCAAGACAAAATACATGCACACAGCTATGGTCAATGCTGCAGATTAGTTTAACCTCTTTATAGATATGACTGGTTTGTCTAGTTTACAATATGTGCTTCCTTCCTTGATACAACTTTTGCTTTTTGAGGTTTTGCACATGTAACTACTTAAATAAAAAGGCAAAGGAAGACAAACTGAACTTCACTCCTTCCTCACCCCTCTCTCTTCTCTTCTGCTTCATAAGAACATAAGAACAGCCCCACTGGATCAGGCCATAGGCCCATCTAGTCCAGCTTCCTGTATCTCAAATGCCCCAGGGAGCACACCAGATAACAAGAGAACTGTATCCTGGTGCCCTCCCTTGCATCTGGCATTCTGACATAGCCCATTTCTAAAATCAGGAGGTTGCGCATACACATCATGGCTTGTACCCCATAATGGATTTTTCCTCCAGAAACTTGTCCAATACCCTTTTAAAGGCATCTAGGCCAGATGCCATCACCACATCCTGTGGTAAGGAGTTCCACAGACCAACCACACGCTGAGTAAAGAAATATTTTCTTTTGTCTGTTCTAACTCTCCCAACACTCAATTTTAGTGGATGTCCCCTGGTTCTGGTGTTATGTGAGAGTGTAAAGAGCATCTCTCTATCCACTTTATCCTTCCCATGCATAATTTTGTATGTCTCAATCATGTCCCCCCTCAGGCGTCTCTTTTCTAGGCTGAAGAGGCCCAAACGCTGTAGCCTTTCCTCATAAGGAAGGTGCCCCAGCCCAGTAATCATCTTAGTCGCTCTCTTTTGCACCTTTTCCATTTCCACTATGTCCTTTTTGAGATGTGGCGACCAGAACTGGACACAATACTCCAGGTGTGGCCTTACCATCGATTTGTACAACAGCATTATAATATTAGCCGTTTTGTTCTCAATACCCTTCCTAATGATTCCAAGCATAGAATTGGCTTTCTTTACTGCCGCCGCACATTGGGCCAACACTTTCATCGACCTGTCCACCACCACCCCAAGATCTCTCTCCTGATCTGTCACAGACAGCTCAGAACCCATCAGCCTATATGTGAAGTTTTGATTTTTTGCTCCAATGTGCATGACTTTACATTTACTTCCATTGAAACGCATCTGCCATTTTGCTGCCCATTCTGCCAGTTTGGAGAGACCCTTCTGGAGCTCCTCACAATCACTTAACATAAGAACATAAGAACATAAGAACAGCCCCACTGGATCAGGCCATAGGCCCATCTAGTCCAGCTTCCTGTATCTCACAGCGGCCCACCAAATGCCCCAGGGAGCACACCAGATAACAAGAGACCTCATCCTGGTGCTCTCCCCTACATCTGGCATTCTGACTTAACCCATTCCTAAAATCAGGAGGTTGCGCATACACATCATGGCTTGTACCCCATAATGGATTTTTCCTCCAGAAACTCGTCCAATCCCCTTTTAAAGGCGTCTAGGCTAGACGCCAGCACCACATCCTGTGGCAAGGAGTTCCACAGACCGACCACGCGCTGAGTAAAGAAATATTTTCTTTTGTCTGTCCTAACCCGCCCAACACTCAATTTTAGTGGATGTCCCCTGGTTCTAGTATTATGTGAGAGTGTAAAGAGCATCTCCCTATCCACTCTGTCCATCCCCTGCATAATTTTGTATGTCTCAATCATGTCCCCCCTCAAGCGCCTCTTTTCTAGGCTGAAGAGGCCCAAACGCCGTAGCCTTTCCTCATAAGGAAGGTGCCCCAGCCCCGTAATCATCTTAGTGGAAATGGAAAAGGTGCAAAAGAGAGCGACTATGTCTTTTTTGAGATGCGGCGACCAGAACTGGACACAATACTCCAGGTGTGGCCTTACCATCGATTTGTACAACGGCATTATGATACTAACCGTTTTGTTCTCAATACCCTTCCTAATGATCCCAAGCATAGAATTGGCCTTCTTCACTGCTGCTCTTCACCACTCAGAAAAGTTTGGTGTCGTCTGCAAACTTAGCCACCTCACTGCCCAACCCTGTCTCCAAGTCATTTATGCAGAGGGGTTGAAAAGCACCGGTCCCAGGACAGATCCTTGGGGCACACCGCTTCCTAAACTGACTGCTGATTCCCACTTCCCCAAAGCTCCTAACCTTAGTGTAACCTCTGACTTCTCTTATTCCCCCTCCCCAGTAGCACACTCTTGCAAAATCCATTCATTATTTTCTCTCTTGTAAGGCTTTTCAGTCAAATCCATTTACTTCTCTCATGAGTGTTAACTATTGAGGGCCCATCCGTCTCTACCTTTAAGAGTGTTGTGAAGTTGGGCCCACCCTCCCCTGTCTCCATTTGGAGCCATTCCGGAAGTGGGGGGTGGGGCGGATGGCATGTGCAGGGATGAAATGGTGATGCAGGGGGTGATGTTTCCGCATTACCTTGTCACCCTGGGAACCAGAAGGTCCTAGGATGTCACTGTTTTCTCACATATTTAGGGACATCTCCAGGTGTGTTGGAACCCACTCCTAACCTGTCATTTCCCCCTATTAATAAAGTGAGTGTCCTGTCCTTGGACAGGCTTTGCAGGAAAATGGGAGAATGATACATGCAGAATAAATGGTTGCTACTTCATAAATTTGGATACACTTCTTTATCTTTTCTTGTGAATACAAACATCAGATTACAGGCTGTCAAATTTCTTTTTACGGGCCAGTTTGCTCCCCTACCTCAGCCATCACTCCTCCAATCCCAATGTACACCCCTCCCACCCCACCCCATGGCACAAACAGCTGAAATGACTCTACCTTGACTTGCTCGTTGGATGTCACGGCACAGAAGACAATCTCTGTGAACCCCTGGGTTGGAAACATCCGAAAGCAGATCCCCCCAATCACTCGGCCATCCTTGATTAGGGCCAAAGTCTTGTGTTTGCTGCCAAGAGAAGAAGAAAAACAAGAAGGCATTCAACTGAGGGATCAGGAGAAGGGATCTGAATGTATCAAATAAACATTTGTTTTGGAACATTGTCAACTGTCATGGCTTTCCTCAAAGAATCCTGGGAGCTTTTTTTTTTGTTGCTAAGAGATCCCTTGCCCCACCTCACAAAACTACAATTGCCACGGCTCTCCAAGAAGTGACTGTTAAACCATTTTAGCCTGTTCTGTGGACATGCTCTCTGTGTTGCTATGCTTGAGATAAAGAGAACCAATGGAAGCAGCACTAGGAATGTGACACAGCAAACCCGCAAGCCACTTTCATATGAACCATTAGCTGAGCTGCTGTGATGCTGCAGAATGTTCAGTCTAACTCCTGAGAACACATAGTTATACATGGGTTTACATCTTACAACCACTAGGCTGTAATATGCCAAACACTGGAGAACAACAGTTTTTCATTCTCGAGTTTTTCTTGCTGTCCAAGAATAACTTCGTCCTGTTGCGCAACAATCAGAAACTGAAAGATATGGTTTGCCATAGCATGCTGAGGTGCAATGCAGCTTTTTTGAAGTCAGTACAGATATGGAAAACACTGCAGACAGGCAAGTGAAGGAACAAAAGAGGGGTTCTTGGCAAGAAGATGGAATGGGGGCCTCAATTTCACATACTGATTTGGTTGCTGCTCTCTAGTTGTTCAGAAAACTTAAAAAATTTATTATCACAGGTCTTCACTGGATAAATTTCCAGTGATTTATAACGTGTGCCGTTCTAAGGACTTGGGGTTCTGCATCTGGATCCAGTGCAGTCCCCACCCCCTTAAGGGGCACCCAGTTACTACCACCACCCCTTCTTGATCCAGGATGGACCACACAGCCAACCTACGTACGGGTCAAAGACCAGGCGGGTGATGTACTCCTTGGGCATTCGTGGCAGCTGGTGTGAAAATACATTCTGCAGCCCAACCAGCCACATGAGGATCTTCTTGTTTGATTTTTGGGACAGCGAGTTGCCAATGACGTGGAATTCAATGATGCCACGACGTTCCTCCAGCCGGGCTGTTTCATCCCGAGCTGCGTTTGCAGAGAGGAGGCTGGTCTGCATGAGAAGGAAAAATTGTGACATTAACAATTGGTAGTCTTCAAAGTTTTGAGCAGGTCAGCTTTTGAAACTTGTTGGTCTTCCTATATACACTTAAAGTATTTGAATAAATTCCCCCAAATCCTTTACTCCTAATCACGTTAACATATAAAATACACGTGCCTGGTATTTTTATCTGTATAGCCAGTGATCATTTGACCTCAGATTAACTGAAACAAGTGTTGCTAATTAGGAAATGTGAGCCCCCCTCCAAAATGGAGGTGATTCCCAAGGGATGCCTCCAGGTTGGAATGAAGCTCTATAAATTAAGGACAGCTTGTGGAGAAGGATGGTCCATGCCAGGGGTGTCCAAAGTTTTTGACAGGAGGGCCACATCATCTCTCTGACACTGTGTCGGGGGCCAGGGAAAAAAAGAATTAATTTACATTTAAAATTTGAATAAATTTACACAAGTTTACATAAATGAATATATTAAAGATGAACTTAAATATATGAATGAAGGTCTTGCAATAGCTCAAGGCCTATGAAACGCCTTGCACAAATCAAGGCTGGCCTTTCCTTTACTGCCACTACTACATCATAGACGTGAAACAGCAAGGAGTGGAGGGAGACCTCATCCCACAGCTCACATGAGAGGTCAAACAGTCGCCCTCACACTGAGAGCAGTTGCGTCGGGCCAGTGCGTGCTCCAGCAAGTGTCCAGAGGGCCAGAGGCTCATTGGAGACTGGGGGCTCCCTGAGGGCCGCATTGGGAGTCCTCAAGGGCCGCAAGTGGCCCCAGGGCCGGGGTTTGGGCACCCCTGGTCCATGCCAAAGAATTGTTCATGGACCTGAATCAAAAATTCCCATCTTGTGGTTAAGCTAAGCACAAACTTTTGCTGGCTCATCTTCCCAGGCCTCCCCCTTGACTAAGTGTGCTGGGACACATTATGTCTTCCTGGAGCACCAAGGGCATGACAGACCTGGCATTACGTGTGACAATCTCTTCCACGTAGCAGCCTTCCACAACACACACAGCCCTAGCTATTGTTGAGATTGCTTTGTGACTGCTGGTCAGGCCGTAATGAAAGGTGGAGAAGATCAGTCCATTTATCCCTCTCCTGCTTACTGCACCTCAGGCCCCAGCATGGCTGCTGGGTCTGTGATAGTCAACATCACTTCATTGACAAGCTCCATCGGGATGTCACCCAACACACGGATCCGCTTGGCATCTTCAAGCGTCAAGCTCTCAGGAAGTTTCCTCTTCTCGCCTGTGTAGAGGGAAGAGGCTGAAGATGCAACACCCATGCCAAATCTTGTAAGTGTGTTACTGAAACTGGACTAAGATGGTTGACATAACTCTCAGAATTCACTACTTCTCTCTTTTGGCACTTTATCTACTGTTCTTTGAGCTTTATGTTCATGGTACAGACAGAGTTATAAATATTGCTTATATGACTGTCAGCAAAAGATCACCCCTTAGTGGAATCAAACAAATTATTTATTTTCTATATTTGTATCTCACTTTTCATCAAAAAGTCAACAAAGCAGCTTACAAAAATATATTTTTAAATAGATTAGCACAGACAATAAAAACAAAACAACAATCCAGAACAAATAAAAACAAAAATAAAAACAGTTCAGTGCAGTATGGCAAGTCTTCAGGATCTAGAGGGAGCCAGCCTGATCTCCCTAGAAAAGGAGTTCCACGGTTGTGGTGCCATCTCTGAAAAGGCAATGCCTTTGACAGCTATTAGTCAAACATTCACAATTCAGTATGAAAGCTTTTGAGAGTTTCACAGAACTTTTCATAAGGCTGTATGTTCAAGGAAAAAAAATTAAAGAGAAAAATAGAAGTGTCTCAGCAAGAACTGGATGTTAAGCCCTTGGCTGCAGACATTGCAGTCTTCTTTCTGATATTTCCTCATCTGCTTAGTTCATGGCTAAAGAAGGGGGACTCTAACCACCGCAGGTCCTCTCCCTGCTTCCCCTATTGATGTTACCTGGCACAGAATCCAAGGAGCCACCATCCAGGCTAATGGACGCCAAGGAAGAGCTGCAGCTCAGAGACTTGTTGAACAGTGGAGTGCTGGCTGTGGGAACAGCACTGATAGCTGCACAGGGAAAAACAACCACAACAACACACAGTGTAGTCAAAAGATGACGCATGAATGGGAAGGAGGAATAGTTCACCCTCTAACTGAGGTGTATGAGGCTCTACTAAAACATTGCATCATCATCATTTTATATGTATTCTGCCCATCCTTCAAGGAGCTCAAGAGGGTATAAATGAGGATATCTTGTGTTCATGCTCACAGCAGCCATAAGAACATAAGAACAGCCCCAATGGATCAGGCCATAGGCCCATCTAGTCCAGCTTCCTGTATCTCACAGAGGCCCACCAAATGCCCCAGGGAGCACACCAGATAACAAGAGATCTGCATCCTGGTGCCTTATGAGGTGGGCTAAGCCGTGAGGTGGTGACTGACCAAAGATCAGCAAACACTGTGGTTAAATGAGGATACGACCCCAGCTCCCTCCCAGCCAAAGTCACACAATAATCTCTACAGGACAATAACATTCCAACCATGCTTGTATTGAAACACTGAGTGATTGTCGTATTTGGGATTAGAAGAGCCTTTTATTTCTGAACTCAGGCTGGCCACAGATCCTGATTTTAGGGAGATGGAAGTGCTTTCCCCAAAAGTACATGGCTTTGCTTGCCTGTCTGCAACACACCTGCTCTTCAGCACCACCCCCTTAAGACACAACAGCCAAAACATCTGAGCAGCATTTGGAGGCTTAATCAAACCTGGCCACGTGGTAGCCATGGGAAAAGTCAGCACTTGCTGGTTCCCCACCTAAATTCAGCAGATCCCATTGATCTGTTGCCACAGTGTCACATGCTCTTTCCCTTTCTATTGTTCACCATGGAGGAACAGCCATAGCTCAGTAGCAGAACACAATTTTTGCATGACCTGGTTCGATCCTGAACATTTCCACCTCAAAGGAAATCAGGTAGCAGGGCTGGGATCAAGTCCTTGTTTCAGAACCTGGACAGCTTCTGTGTGCCAGGTTAGATAAGAGATCAGACTCAGTATATAAATGGAATTAGAAGACAGATGTACCTGGCCGGGCAACAAGCGGGGCTCCTTCTGTTGCAGGCATAGTAAAGTCAGCCTCCCAGATTGGAGAGCTCTCCCCATAGATTTCTTCTTCCAGCATTGACAGAAATCTGAGCAAGGATAAATGGAGAGATGCAGGAATCAGCAGGGCAAGACAGACATGCTCAAGTCCCATGTACCCAGGGCCCATAGGCTGGGCATGAAGGCCAAATTCTGCTGCAGACAGCCTCACCAGGTGGTTTTTGGCAAGTCCCTTTCCGGCAGAGTTCCCACCATCTTTAAAGTACACAACTAGCCTCACACAGCTGTTATGCAAACAAACAAGAACAAACGTTATAAAGCACGTCACAGTTTGTGCAAATATATTTTCAAAGGCTGGACTCATAGCCTAGCATAACCAACAACTGGGGAGCCTATGGAGAAAAGAAACAAGACTACCGAAACAGAAGGTTGACTCAACTCTCCATGACTCCCATTATTATGGCACAATGGGCTGTAGTAGGAGAAAAATGGAGAGAGAGAATAAGACTACCCTGGAAGCCGGGGTCAACAGGGCAAAGAGTGGATTTGGCTCCCACCTCAAAGAAGTCATCTTTTGAAGTCATCAAAGAAGAGCATCTCTTTCCCCTATCCCTGATAAATGAATATTTTCCCTCTCAGTGACAGTATCAGCTTGATGGAACATATTTCCTAAGGAAAGCTGCTAAGCCCTTTTGTTGCTCTCCCTCTTGTTATCTGACTTTTTAGGAGCCTGACTTTTTTGGAGCATCTCCCTGGTTGATAGGTGCTTTTTAACTACTTGCTATTTCAATCTAGCTGCCTTCTTTGTTTTTAGGACTGTGTTTGGGTTTGAATGTTTTACAGATGTCTGCATCAATGTTTTTATTGCATGTTCTTTTGGCAGCGGCTTATAAATAACTGGGGCTGCAATCCTAACCACACTTTCCTGAGAGTAAGCCCCACTAAACAAAATAGGACTTACTTCTGAGTAGACCTGGTTCGGATTGGGTTTGCTCCATCTGTGAAGGGTGCTGTTTGTTTCAGTGGAGGAAGCAAACAGCTACACTTGTGAATAGTGTTGCAAATGCCAGAAAAGCTGCCCACCACCCTTAAACTTCAAGTCACCCGACTTTCACCAGAAGGGAAACTCCGCACACCTTGTGTGCATACATGTATCTGTGCATGTACATACGTGTGTGTGCGCGTGTGGAGCATCCACCATCCCCACGCGCCTGAAATAAACAGGCTCTTCTCTCTATAAACATCCTGTCACTACCGGATAATAATAAATTAACTTCTCACGAATGTCCACAGGAGCGATGCTGCTGTAACATGCATGAGCTCAACAAACGCACAGATACACTCTGAACAAACACAGATAAACAAATGCATGTGCTCAACCCACACACAGATACACTCTTACTCCTTCCCTCGATCATGGCAGATGGATTTATGAGAAACAGTCCAGCAAAAAAAGGGTCAAAAGAGGGTGCTGGGAAAAAGCTATTTCATGGAGGCTGAAGTGAAAACAAGCAGGTGCTCCCCAGCCAACTGGGGGCAACAAGAAAGTGCTCATTAGCCAATCAGGATTCTAAGAACACCAAAGAAACTACTGAGGGTTAGCTGGAAGCCAAGGCATAGAATGAAAATGAGAAACAGATATTTTTCTCAACGAGGGTGGAACCCATAGGAAGTGCCTGGTCTTGGCATCTTGGGTCAGATTCAGGCATCACTGCAAAGTGGGGGCTCAAACATCTGATTGCTCCTCCATATGGTTCTGCCATACACCAAAAATGAGCCTTTTGAGGTTCAGCTGCACCCTTCTCCTTGATTTTTTTCATTTTCTACGTGGACAGAACTGTTTGTGTGGAGGAACATTCACCCATGTCAGTCCCTCATCTGCAGTCTGAGGTGGCAATGCTAGATCTCAGTGAGAACTAGATCCTTAGCTCTTCAGACAAACCAAGCGGAAGCAACCCACAGAGAGAGAGAGAGAGAGAGAGAGAGAGAGAGAGCTACTCCTGTCCACAATTTCATGGACCTAGACTTACTTAGGGAAGTGGGTAAGAATGAGGGTTCGCTTCTCTGGAACCAGCTTGTCTTTCTCCACCCGGAACTTCTCTAGCAGCTGCCGGCGAGTGACTGTGAAAGTGGACTTGAGAAGGTTGCGCCCAAAGACCTGGGTGGTTTCGTAGCGTGGGAGGCTATCGCAGCTCTGGGGTACATGGCAATAACACAACCACCTGGGATGAGGCAAGAGAAAAGGTATCACAGGCAATGAGAACCAGTGCTTAAAATCTCATGTCTACTTGCACTTCTGCCAAAGGAACTTCAACATACCCAATATTAGGAAAAAGTATGCTATGAGCTCCCTAAATGAGTTAAGAAGGGAATCTCTGGGCTGTGTCTTAAGTAAAGAGAGTGACTATGAATAGATCTTATGGATCTAGGAACACAGTTACACATTTTTTCTTTTTATTTGTCACTTTATCTGCCAATATTTCCTTGAAGTCCAGGGACAGGGTGGGCTATAAACTGAAATTAATTAATAAGCGAAGGGGCTTTTCAGAGCAGAAGAAAAGAAAACAAAAAAGGAGGGCTGTTTTGATTACAGCAGTTTGTCCACTGCTTTTTGGACATGGTTCCCTTTTCAGCTGTCCCATCCCCCAGCTGTTCTCTTGGCAGACGCAGGAGCAGAATTCTTGCAGAACGATTGCTTTAATAACAATATTTATATTCCAATTCTCAACAAAAGCATTCTCAAAGTCATTTACATAGCACAAGGAATGGGGAGATGGTTGCCTGTTCCAAACTAGCTCCCAATCTAAAAAACAGAATGAAATGCATGGGAGACACCAGCAGCAGCTGCTGGAAGAGACCCTTCGCTGGAACAGACAGTTGCTTCCCCCCCCCCACTCAATGTGAGAGAACCACCATTTAAAAGATGCCTTCTTGCCCAGTTAATAAAAGTATGTCACTCAATGCTATTCAGGTATGTAAGACTCTGTAGATGGGGGCATTAATCTAGGACTGGCATTGGCAGAAGAGCAGCCCAAGACACCTCGGATTCCTCCATAAAACCAACCAGCCAATGAATGGGGTGGGAGGGAAAGGCGTGGCTGTAGCAAGGAACTCCCATATATTCCCTGCCTTTCTGTCGTACCCATTGTCAGCATAGCAGTTTCAATACCACTCGGACACTGTTGCTGGGTAGAAAGTGTCTGTGCCACCTTCAGGATCGGAACAATGCACTACCCTGCATGGGGAACTCCCCCCATAGTTTGAGAAAAATTGTTATGGGACAGCACCAGGCAGGAGCTACTTCAAGCATGGAAAGACAGGAATGAATGGGCTTGGGCCAGCCTGTTTCCTTGCCCCAGAAGTATTTGAGTTCTAAAATGGGTATATGCATCGCCCTTTGGTTGAAGTCTGTTCTGAAACTTCTGAAGAAATATTATGTCATTATGCCAGTGATTACTTGGGGGGGGGGGTGCCTGAGGGAAGAGAGCAGCGCTCTGCACATGCCCAGAGGCAGTATTTTTTCACAATACTTTACATATTCAAAAGCAAAGTTCTGATACCCAAGAGAGATGGGCCCTGGTTAGCCTGAGCTCTCCCTTTTCTCTCACCTCCCTTCCCACTCCTTCCCCAGGCTCACCTAGTATAGTTGACCTTGTATGTTGCCACATCGTCATTCTGCGAGCGTTGGCGGAACTGGGATGGTGTTTCCAGCTTCCAGTAGTTTAGGCACAGAAGGAACATCTTGGAGAGCTCAAACATGGTCTGTCGCTCCTTGGGGGGCAGGTGACTAAACTTGTACTGCACAAAGTTTAAGACGCCCTAGGTGGCAAAAGGGAAATGAATTTAGCAACAGGACAAGCCGAGAGCAGGTTTGCAAAAAGTCACTCAACCTGGTTGCTTGTGTCAAGTAAAAACAGCAACCTCTCCACACACCCCTGCTGTGAGTTCCCTGTTATTTCTTCCAGCTTCAGAGCTCTACCAGCTCTTTAAAACTGTCCATCAGCAAAACAGCCCTCCATCCAAGCTTTAAAACACCATCTTGTGTAAAATAAACCCACATTCTAGAGCAGGGATCTCCAAACACCAACCTGGGGGCCAGATGCAGCCCAAGATGAGCCTCTATCTGGCCTGCAGTCAGCCTGAACAATCTCTACAGAGGACTTCATGCTGTTTGATTTAAATAAATACATCAGAGGTGGAACTTGGATGAATGACTATGGGGTGCAATCCTAACCAACTTTCCAGCACTTACTTAGCTGCAATGCAGCCCCCAAGGTAAGGCAACAAACATGTCCTTAGCTTGAGGATGCCCCAACTACCTCCCCACTGCAGGATGCAGTGCACACCACATTGGCACAGCTATGTCAGTGCTTGAAAGTTGGTTAGGACTGTGCCCTAAATGAATGAATGGGTTCAAATTTCCATGTTGGATTATAGACCATTCCACATACCACGCCCTTCACAAGTCTGCATTCGCAACTTTAAATCAAATAGCGTGAAGTCCTCTGTAGAAATTATTTTTCTAGCCCTCGACACCATGCCAGACCTTTGATGTGGCCCTCTGGCCAAAATGTTTGGAGACCCCTGTTCTAGAGGTTAGACACAGCATCTTACCTGTTCAATGTTTGGCTTTTCAAAAGGGGGGCTCCCAAGAGAGCCTTCCACAACCGGGCGGCTCATCTGCAGGATACATTTTCTGAGGAGCTAGAAAGTGAGAGGAGACACCCAACCGTAAAATCACTCATTACTTCCTTGTGCTCGTTTAACCAGGTCCACTTGAAACTTTCAAAGCCTTGTGGAACTCGAGGTTCGCCCATGATCTGATCATAGTGGCTTCCAACTAGGAGACACAAAATGCCTCTGTGTGTTCCAGTGTTCTGGAAAGCACTGGCATAAGGGGTTAAGATTGTGCCCTAAGTGGCTTAAAGAGATAAGGAATAGAAATTCCAAAGAAAAGGACTCAAAAAGGAGGGAAAGGGAGCTGGAGATATAAGAGTTCTGGAACTTTGTGGTTCTTGTTCTGCATAGTGCCCCCATCCACACAGCGCTTATTTCTTTTTATGCCATTACTACCATCTTATTTCCTTTTTGTTGGGATGGAAGTTGCAGTGGGACAAACTCCGGCATAAGCCATTCTCAGGAAGCCGTCCACCTTCCTGCTTTCCTCACACGTATTTTTTTAACAGCCAGTTGTTAAAGCTACATTCCCAAGTTGCTGCAACCCATCACCAAAGTCTGCAAACTTATTACCAGCACTGATGAGACATGCAAGTGTAGAGTGTCCTAAGCATTTCCTCAAGCTCAACCATTGCGGACTTTCTTCTACACTTTCTGCAACTTGAGCTTACCTTGAACAGGTAGAAGTAAACTTGCTTGGTGTCTGTGTCCTCTTCCTTGTGCACTGACATGAAGAGGTTTTCCACATCCACCACCATCCCCAGAAGCCGGTTGATCTCATCCTCAGAGACATTCTCTAGGTGAGACACGTGGTCAGCTAGAAGCAGGTAAGAGATTGGGTCAGGCTCTGAAGCCACTGTGGTCCCTTCAAGATGGAGGCTGTGATGGGACACAATTGTCACATCATCCACCAACTAACTCCCCCCCCCCCTTTCCCCAAAGACTCTGGTGTTATTTAGCCATAGGTGTGGTTGCCTGTTACCCAGGTTTGCTGTACCCACTCCTATGGTGCAGTAGATAAGCTGCTGAAATATGAATGGAGTGACTTGGCTTCTAATCCCCTCTTCATAAAAGTCACTTTTATGTCTTTGGCATAAAAGCCTAAGACCTCTGGCTAATCATTCTTTCTCAGCCTAACCTACATCATAATGGTTGGCAACCTTCAGTCTCGAAAGACTATGGTATAAGCCTACAGCACCCAGGATTCCCAGGTGGTCTCCCATCCAAGTACTAACCAGGCCTGAGCCTGCTTAGCTTCTGAGATGAGATGAGATCTGGCATGCGCATAGAGTTGCTATAAGGATGGAGGGAGGGCATCCACAGACACTGTCCCAAGCTAATTGGAGGAAGACCAAGATAAAAAATCTAACAAATAATTGAAAATAACAAAATAAATCTATATCCAGTGTTGAATTTGACATCCAGAGAACTGCAATTTCTTTTCGTTCAAAGCAAGTTTTTAATCCACAGCAGGTGAAAAATTGGGTGAGTACAGCCAGAGCTAACGGTAAAACTCAGAAGTTTGAGGGTAGGCTTTGGACCTCCTTCACAATTTCCTATTCCTCTCCCAATTACGGTTCAGCCCAATTATCCCCAACTTGAGGAGCAATGCTTTATGGTGAGATACCTAATGCTCAGAGGACCACAACCAAGCTTCAACAGGAAGACTTAGGCTGCAACATGTACCTGGGAGTAAGCCCCACTGAATACAGTGGAACTTACTTCTGAGAAAATATGCTTAAAAATGCACTGCTAAGAGATTTTGGCTTCAATCCTAACCAAGCTTTTCTGAGAGTAAGCCCCACTAAACAAAATAGGACTTACTTGTGAGTAGACCTGGTTAGGATTGTGCCCTTTGACACTAACAAATGGAAGCCTCTGGCAAATATTTGGCATCACAGGCTCTGGGCCAAATCACACAAGTATGTGGAGAAACAATTTGTAGACAGAGGTGCTTCCCATTCATGATTGTAATGGACTGCTCATATTTGAGGAGCTCTATTCCTTAGTTTATTTATCATTATTTGAAAAAAAATAAGTAGGAAGGGAAAGTGAGAAATGACAAGAGGGAAAGAGTAACTGTACCAATTGTACCTCTTGAGATCTGAGGCGGCAAGCCAAATTCCTCCCCTCTTACCCAAAGATGTGCCAGCCTCTGTCACTCTCCAATGCTCTAGCTCAGTAGTCTCCTCCCCACCACGTTTCCTCCTCCCCCCCCTCTATGCTCCTCTTTGTTTTTCAACCCAGGGAGTAGAAGAAGAAGGAGCAGTGTAGGCAAGTAGGTGGACAGAGATGGGTACCCCTTCCCACCAATCTGTTGCCTGAGGCAACCGCTTCAGTTGGCCTTATGGATGGGCCAGTCTGATTAACATCTGCCCTCCCACCTTCTGTCCACTGAAAATCAGCACATCACTTTTGTGCCCATTCACCACCAGACCACAAGTGTCCTCCCACACCAAACCACGTATCTTCCCAAGTAGAGAGGGTAAAGAGAAGGATGAGTTGCACAATTACCTAGCGTGTGCCCACAACTACGACAGGGCTCACTGAGGTTGGTGTCCGTCTGCTGCAGATCCATGCGAGGGGCCGTGGGAGGATTTGGGTTCTTCCAGCCATTACATTTGCAAGAATCATTTGCCTGGAGGAGTGGGGAAGAAAAAGAGAGGCTGAAATTGCACTGTCCAGGGTGTGGACAAACTGGAGTATAGGAGCTCAAAGGGCTGG